>NW_028238198.1:67813255-69276928 GCF_041429995.1 Eschscholzia californica
CGACCCTTTTTGCTCGTCCCCAGAACATAGATTCCAGTACACCTTGAACGTTCATGATAAGGCCCATCAAGAGAGCATCTTGAAAGGGCATTTTGTAGTAGAGAGCAGGCAATGTTGTGCCTAAAAACTTCCCTATGAAACCAAATAGTACCATGAGGTTCACACCAGCATACACTCGATGTCCTATTTGAAAAATGTCTAAGTGAATAACAGTAGTCATGATCACTACTGGGTAGAGTACATTCATAACAAAACATTCAAATTTCTCTTCAACTGCAGCTCCTAAAGGGGGTCCTGCTGGTACTGCTAACCCTAAGAGGATCGGACCCATCAAGAAATGTTGCCCCAATAACTCACCAACTAAACCAGTAAACAAAACAAGAACAAACACTAAGAAGATGTAGGGTTCCTTGACGTGTTTGTCTACTCGGGTTTGCCTTATAATCCAAAACATTAACGGACGTAATAAGTAGAAAATGAAAAGCACGAAAACACAAGTAGATGAGACCATTAATAGAATTATCTTGGGTTTATTTGAGGTTGCAGCACCAATAGTACTTTCTTTAGTTGAGAAAACCACCACACGTGCAATCCAACTTAAAAGTCCACTAATCATCGATGCAGATAACGTAAGTTGGCCAAGCTCTGAGTTAAGAAGCTTCAAATCAGATAAGAAGCAAGCTATGGTGTGAAATGAAGTTACGGAAGTTGTCATTACAGTACAGGCGAGGTTAATAGGCTTTTCTACGTCCAATTTGACGAATTTTTTTGCCACATTGACAATTGATGAGGAAAATAACATGGGAAGTATGAAGCAAAAGATTCCTATAAGCCATGCTCTTTTTCCTGATTTCTTGACAATGCCCAAGTCCATTTTTACTCCAATAAGAAACATATAAAACATGGCAGCGAAGTTCTGCACCGTTACAAATGTAAACATAGTTCTTCGATGGAATATTCCATCTTTAAAGAGATGGGTTTTTCCTAAAAAGGAAGAACTTGCAAGTATACCACCCTGCATGTTAACATATATAGTCCAAAGGATGGTTAGTATAAGGATACAATCACATACGTAAATGTACATATATAAGTATACACACACATATATATGTTTGAAGGATCATTACAGTATTATATCATGACATATACGATTGAATGTTTTATCGTGGACACACGTAGAACCACAAGTAGGACTATCATGATCAGTGTGTCTGGGGATTTAGTAACTCTTTATCATGTAGATCATCCTAAAAGTTTTTTTTTTCTTGCAGCTGGATTGGACCTTTTCGCCTCATGGTACTGGGATGGTTAAGTCACTGACAAGTGACAACATGTTCCGTAATGTTCTCGATTAGGTGCCATAGCTTTGCATAGGGTTTCATTCTTGTAGTTGAGCCATGCTTGGAAGCGGCTAGCACACCCCAAGCTACCAGCATGGCAGTTATAGTTCTAGGCTACAACTTATGTAACGTTGTCCTTTGCTATGTGCCCCAATATAGCTAGGAGTTTTTTTTTCCTGCATGTTAGCCCAATCCACCCCAAAAAGGTCCTCTAAACCTCAATGTACTAGCATGATACGTATATATATATATATATATACACACACACACACAGTGTGATCACATTGCTTTGGAGAGTATCTTGAGCCTACACACCTTGTGATATTGGGGCGTCTTAGGTCGAAGCTAGAAACAAATACCTTGTACCCAATAATTGGGTTTAGGGTTCGGTGTCAAAAACGGAGACAGTATTAACATGACACTCTGGGTTAGGTCTAAGCCTTACAGTAAAACTGATCTCAGTATTAATTAACAACAGTACAACACCATGAATTAATAAAATCAAATGCTTAAATAATTGATAAAAATGAATTAGGCTTACTATTAGCTGGCAGATATATCTGTTTTGAAGAAAAGGTCCTAACAAGAGGGTGATGGTAGAAGTGAAAGTACAACTAACAACAATCTGCAACATAAAAATAGGTAAGACATAATCGAGAGGGCGATCTCCATGCCATATGCTAGACATATCTTCCATTATATTCATTGCACAAGAAAATGTTTGGTTGTCTACTGGCATCTCAAAATATTTTGACTCCGACATCTTAACTTTTGTCGATTTTGACGCGCTCTACTTAAGTAATTAACATCTCTCTTTTCATTTTCGAAGAAGAGTTAACTCTTTTTGTTATTATATCCCTTTTTATTTACATAATTTTTGAAGAAGAAGAAGAAGAAGAAGAAGAAACTCTAAATGATTATTTGTAAGTTGTTAAATGTACCCTTTTTATTTGTTTCTTTGAAGTAATGGACCAGAGCAATGGCCGGGTGACAACTCACAACTCCATTTGTCATTGGTTCCTTTTAAATTTCAAGCTGTCAAATGTGAGTCTCAACTAACTTGACCGTTGACTATAGTCAAGTTCTAATGGTGTTGTTTTCTATGAGTTGGTGATTTCTAAATTGGGACTACTTCATGCATTTACTATTCATATTTGGTTACTCACATCTTGACGATTGAATTCCAAAACGTTTTCTTTTTGTGTTTTTGGAAAAGCCAATTTCATTGATAAAGGATGACCAGACCATGCGATTACAAACAAGAAGATTTTGAAAATGCGGGCAGTAAAAGATTTGAAAATGTATTATGAAAACTTCGAAAAATTTGTTGTACTATTTTTCAGGCGAAAGTAGAATTCTCTAAAACAAATTGTAGGCGTTATTTGACTGATGTAATGAAACTCATTTTTTGTAAGGGTTTGACGCGGGCTTCAACTCTTCTATTGTCGGCCTAAAATCTTCCCCATTCTATCAAAATAGTTAGCAAAACAGACACAATAAACATGTATTAGCAACTATATTCTTCATAAAATATGTATAGATTTATGAATATTTCACAAGTACCAAATCCAACAAGGGGCCATGAGTTGAAAGTCCAAATGTTAGGGAAAATTCGGTCCAAGGTCCACCCATAAATATCTATAGGTTTTTAGTCCTTTGTCTATAATGCCAAAAATACCCCCAGTTAACAGATTTGATACATTTGGTAGTTTGTACAATGCATCTGGTAGTTTGTATATTGCATCTAGCAGTTTGTACAATACATTTTTTAAATGTGTTATCAATTTTAGTCTATTGTGTAAGATGTTGTATTATCATTCTTTAGACATTCTGAAAAATGTACATATTGTAATTCATCAGACAATTAGAACATACATTCTAAAAAATGTACAACTATCTGAATAATGTATCATAATTTTGAAAAATGTATGCAGAATTATTATCATTCCTTAGACATTTTGAAAAATGTACATACTGTAATTCATTAGACAATTTGAATATACATTCTAAAAAATGTACAACTATTTGAATAATGTACCATAAATCTGAAAAATGTATGCAGAGTTATATATAGAAGGGTAAAGTTGGAAAAGACAAAATTTTATTTTCCTAGAAATCGAATTTAGTCATTGGGATCCGTTTTTAGACTAGATGTGAGTTTATAATTTGTTTTTGGGCTTTTTCTGGTTTTTGGGAGATGGGTGGACTATTAGTCCTATTTGGGCCTTATTTTTGGATCTAGGCCCATTTTTTCATCCAAGAACAAACAAGAATTGCATCTACAAATAAAGGCCAGCGCTTTGGGGAAAGTTAAATAGTTTCCGTGGTGTGAAATTTTAAAGGGAATATGCAAAATTTTGAAAAGTTTTCGGGGAAACATATTTTATGGGGAATATGGTTCAAAATAAAAAACTCTCCACCTCACCTCCCTCCACCTCACCTCTTTCTCTCTCCACCTCATCTTCTCTCTCTCTCTCTTCTCCGATTAGGTCGCCGGCCGGAAAATTTTCCGGCCGGCGACCATGAAAAAAATATATATATATTTCAGTCACTCTCCCTCTCTCTCTAGAAACTCCGGTGAAGGGGTTTCCCTTCGCCAGAGTTTCTAGAGAGAGTGAGTGGAATTTTTTTTTTTTTTTTCATGGTCGCCGGCCGAAAAGTTTTCCGACCAGCGACCTAATCGGAGAAGAGAGAGAAAGAAAATGAGGTGGAGAAAGAAGATGAGGTGGAGAGAGAGAGAGAGGTGAAGTGGGGGGTTTTTTTATTTTTCCCTCTAACAACTTACAAAACAAAATTGTCAAACAAAATTGACAAACTTTTGACCAAGTCTTCACACCCCGGAAACTATTTTGCTTTCCCCAAAGCGCTGGCCCAAATAAAATAGACCCAATTCAATTAAATATATGAGTTTCCTATGTCGAACTAATTACGCTTTATCTCATTCCAAGCTACCTTAACTACGTGATATACATTAAGTTTATCGGGGATAATTATTAAGAGGCCGCTACATACATGGACAAACACAAAAAGTAATTTTGTTACAATTTCGAAAGTTTAGAGAAAACCAATTGTTTTACACAATACTTACATTAATAATATCATCATCAAACTTTTTTCTCGATGGATACTCGACCCATCTGACTCTCACTTCAAAACAATTAGACCAATGTACCAATTTTCCTCTTTTATTCTAGCACTATTAACCTAGTATGGCTCGATCATCTGCACCACCTAAAATCCCTCCTGCAACATGACATGAAAGCCTGTCATAGACAAGGGCATGATATTTAGAGTAGTCTTTCTTCCTAGCCCAAGCCTGCTAATTCTAATTTGAAGCAGAGGAATGCCCATTTTGTTGGGAAAAAAAAGGAAGAACATTATTTGAACTTCTTTGTTTAAGTAATAAACCAATTTCATTTTTTATTTTTTTGGATTCAATCTGCTTCAAATGATTATCAACAAACTTGACCGTTGACTATTAATCATTGACCACAAGAGGAGCTATTATCATGGAGGAATTTGTTGGTGTTGAGTACTCATACTATATTTGGCTTCTACTTGCACAAAATTAGGATTAACCAGAGACACATTGGGTGTTCAATCTCAGAGTTTTCTATTCATGGGTGGAGCAGATTTCCCACTTTTATAAGTATCAAATTTTGTGTAGTACCATAAATACGGCTAGTTGATTTTGGCATCCACCCTGGAAGTATAGACTTTGTTGAATTGAGTTGACCCAATTGACTTGTTGGCGTTACTCAATTTTCAACCCCAATCTACAGGCTTGCACATAGAGCCGTGGCGAACAATTTAGAAGTCCAGTGCCAACTCTGAATAAGAATCATTTCGTGCAAAACATGAGAGTTCAATTTTTTTCTTTTTACACACGAAATATCAAATAACATTAAATTATAGTGAACGCCGCAAATTCAATGTATGTCGTTCTTGTATGATTGACAAGACCTATTCTCCAAATTAAATAAAGCTTTTATGGTTTTTGTTTATGTGTTAAAAGCTTCTTTTGTTAGTAAGGTTTTGTTTCTTAAAATCACATTGTTTAGAGTTTAAGAGAAGTGATGGAGAAGGAAGAACAAAAAGTTTGGCTACAAGTTATGGAGGATACGAGATGGATGAGTTTTCTCCAGAGAAGAATAATGAGGAGGGGAATAAGAAAGAAGGGGAAAAGGACTTAAAATAATAATAAAAAAAAGTTGCGGCTTTGGAGAATAAAGAAAAATTTCCGGAGATATTTCTTTTACAAAATTGGTCAACAGAGATTGACTTTTTTATTTCTATTTGGCCAAAACTCCCTAAGAAATTATGACTTTGATTAAAAAAGATACATCAAAGTTTTTTAGGCTTCACCTCCCTGGTGGCAATTATGTAATTTTCTATTTCAGTGAAAAGACCAACCTAACTCTAGTATAAGAAAATACCTTGCAAAACACTTCGCACTGCCTTGCAAAACACTTCGCACTGCCTTGCAAATACCTTGCAAAGCCTTGCAAACACCTTGCATGATTTTTGCAAACACCTTGGATAACCTTGCAAACACCTTGCAGAGCCTTGCAAACACTTTGCAGAGCCTTGCAAACACTTTGCAGAGCCATGCGAACACCTTGCATGACTTTTGCAAACACCTTGGATAGCCTTGCAAACACCTTGGACTGCCTTGCAAACACCTTGCAGAGCCTTGTAATGAGCTTGCAGTGTCTTGCAAACAACTTGCAAAACCTTGCTATAACCTTGCAAACACCTTGCAAATAGTTTGCAAATTAGTTTTTGAATTGATTTAACATTGACTTTGTTACAAATTATTATATTTTGTCTAATAGAAAGTTGTATAAAAAAACTAGCTAAAACTCCTACAAAATCATAATAGTCATTTTATAAGCTCTGGCACCATCTTTTTATATTTCGTCGAAAAACTTCCAAAGCTTTCATGAAATTTTCAATTTGAACATAAGCACTTATCATGATTATCCAAGAACAAACATTCTCACGGGCATTTCATCAAACAATTTTACAGCTATTTCAACCAACCCAATCTTGTATAACTAACTAACATTGTATTCCAAGCAACGAGATCTCTTTCAAGCATTTTATCAAACACATTCCTTGCATCAACTATACTTCCACAACTTTCATATTAATCCAACAAATAAGTTTGAACATAAACATCATAATTAACATAGCAAAAAAATTACTTCAGTCCTAAAGATTGAAAACTTGAAAATTGCAATTTTCTCTCTCTAGAAATCTTCACAAAAAACTAACTCAAAACCTTCAAAATCATCTTCAAACAACAATTAAAGAGATCCAATTGCAACAACCTAAAATATATTGATGATAAAAAAAATCAGGAAAACGCTTTCGACCTTATAGAATCAACTCGAAAAAATCGTCAAATCCACCACGCTCGTTTGATTTTAGCATTGGTAGAAAACAACTTCCTAGTTTATTAGAAATTTGTTTTTTTAGTATTTTTCATTAGACAAAGGGTATTTCTGACCTTAAAAATGTGAGTGCCTACAAGATTGTCCTCCAAGAACATTTTGAAAAGTTATTTGGGGCCTAGCTCTTTAAAAAGATGAGATGTATTTTTAACCAAAAAAATCCGAAAATTGGGCCTCGGGCCAATTCCTGTTGTTGCTATAGTGCTTCCAATTTTGGAGTTAAAAAAAATTAAATTTTTAGATGATCCGATAAAAGATTTTATAATGAACTTTTATAAACTTAAACAAAATCTTTCTAGGGATCTAATTCCTAAACTCCTTCCAAGTGTTTCTTCATCTGCTTCTCCAAAGTTTTATTTTCTTCTAATCACTAAACCCTTAAAACATGGAGAACAAACCTAATATGTTTAGAAATGATACAAAATATGATTTAAGTTTCAAAATTAACTGATATCTAGGGTTTAAAATGTGGTTACGTCTCTTAGGGAAGATTAATGGATGAAGAAACTTGCTTTGGATGTCCCATGAAAGATGCATTAATTAGAGCATCAAGAGATTTGGTTTGATGATTTCTAGGGTTTAGAATGTTTTTTCCCTCTTCATCTCTCTAACTTTGTTTCTGATTTTAGAGCAATAAGGGTAGTAAGGGGGTTGGAGATTTGGGGAAGATAAGTAATAAAAGCGACGGAGAAGGAAGAACAAAAAATTTGGCTAAAAGTTACGGAGGAGATGAGATAGATGAGTTTTTCTCCATAGAATAAGAAAGAGAAGGGGAAGAAAAAATAGGGGGAAAATACTTCAAATTAAATTAAATTATTATTACTCTAAGTTAAATTTTGTAAATTGTAATTTTTTTCTCTATTTTACATAAGAAAATATTCCCTAGAGATTTTACAAAGAAACATGGGATCCCTAGAGAATTTATTCCCTAGAGATTTTTCTTTATTCCCCAAAGTCGTCGCCCAAAAAAAATCGATTTTTTTTTTTACTGAAAGTTAATTTTGTAAATTGTAAATATTTTCTATATTCCCTATAGGAAGATATTCCGTTACGTGTGAGTGAAATTTGGGGGTTTTATGTTAAAACTACTAGAGAAGATTTTCTTTTTTTTGTTGAAAGAATAGAGAAGATCTTGGCTTGTGCACGTTGTGGAGTTGTATCACTCTTATTTTATTTTTTCACTTACTTTCTTTTCATTAATTTTGAAATTATATATTCGACAGAATGACAAACCAATATATTGATATATATTTCAAAAATAAATAAATATTGATGTATATTGTCATATAGGCATTTATATAATTAGTGTAGGACCTATAGTGTGACGTGTCGTGCCCCAAAAATAGACATGAGGATCAGACAAATTTACAGACGAGACTAAAATCAGGCAGGGTCCTCTCTATAAATTGGGTCGTTACCTGAAAAATCTGTCATGCAAACCATACATTCAAATGCACAAAACAACGTAAGTTAAAGAAACATAACTCCACTAACAAGTTCTGGTTCCAAAGCGAACCACCAAAATTCTGTTAACTCATCCTGCACAAATTCATATATCCCTATACAACCATTATATGGTTCTCAAAGTATAAAAGTATGCCGTTGAATCTAGAGACAGAGACAAAACTCTCTCTCTCTCTCTCTCTCTCTCTCTCTCTTTCTCTCTCTCTCTCTCTCTCTCTCTCTCTCTCTCTCTCTCTCTCTCTCTCTCTCTCTCTCTCTCTCTCTCTCTCTCTTCTCTCTCTCTCTCTCTCTCTCTCTCTCTCTCTCTCTCTCTCTCTCTCTCTCTCTCTCTCTCTCTCTCTCTCTCTCTCTCTCTCTCTCTCTCTCTCTCTCTCTCTCTCTCTCTCTCTCTCTCTCTCTCTCATAATCTAAACCATGAAAGCTTCAGCCCGCCAAAAATGGAAGATGGGAATAAAACCCATGTTATAGCACTTCAGTCCTCGAATTTGGTCTGATTGCAAAAGGCACCCTGATCTGGCGTAATTTGCCTATATAGTCCTTCGCTATACCTTGTTAATTTGCAAAACAGTCCCTATAGCAACTAATTCATTCCATTCTCTCCTTGAAAACCGGAATGTTACATACAGGTGGATTAAATACTTGCTAGCTATGTGGTATTTCGGATTTCATTCTAATAGTTTGGTTGTTTTTGTTTAGATTGAATGTATCTGTAAATGTATGTTCCGTATGATAAATTTTACTTGTTTGACCAATCCAATTACAAAAAATAATGCCAGATTTTAGTCCAGTTTGTAATTTGTCGTGACGTCTCTTTTTACATAATTGCAGCACAGAGCATTACACAAATAGTAACGCTTTTAAGCAGATGTTAAATAAAAACACAATGCAAAACCATCATATAACTTTTAAAATATCAATGGTTCATAACCATAACAAGTTCATAAGTAGGAATTGTTTTAAAGCCCTCTACATTTATAAATTGCCTAATGCATGTGATTTTCATTAAACAAGTGCTACTTATTGGAATATGTAAGTATCAAACAAATGTTTTGGTGATTTTAGCAATAACTTAATTGATTTATCCACATAGGATATCTTTTTCTTACAAATCATTTCAAAACAAATTATGTACAAATCTTTCCATGGGACATCCTTAAATACATCAATATGGTTTACATGTACAATGGAGAGATATACTCATTTTAGCACCTGACCAAAGTGGAAGTTCCTCTAGATGGACATAGTACTTAACTTATAAACCCTAGCTACCATCACCTATCCTGCTCACCACTTTCTGAATTTGTATCCTTATCTGTATATCTCTGAAAACCCTATCATCACTTGAAAGCATAACTACTTCCAATTATATAAAATGGGACCAGATTGAGACTATTGATCCATTTAAGTTCCATGTTCAAAATGACCAGATGATTGAGACTTTTCCACCCTCATTTCTTCAAGAAATCTACTTGTTTTCTTTTCATTTTTCGGGTTTCGGGATTCCTCTGGTTCATCACATCTATATAAAAGATTCCTTAGTTTGTATGATTTATTACCAATTATTTGTTGTTGAACCACCAAAATTGATCCATTAAACTCAGAGTCATATGTAGCAAGCATGTCTCCAATCACCCCTAACTCTGGGAACTCATTCCACTCCTCCAAACCTTCAAGTAGTTCATAGGTATCTTCATCATGATGTCTTCCTACCATCAATAATTCGAACGAGGTCATTACCGATTTCATCGCAGAAATAAGCTCAACTCCATCTCTCACAACTTCTTCTGTGTAAATCATATTTTCTTTGCTTACACTACTAATTCTAAACTCATTAATAGCATCATCATCAAACTTCTTTTCATTTGTTATATTATTATGATCATCTCCCTCATCAAAAGGAATTAACCTAATAACATTTAATTTCACATTAATGTCTGCTCCCATTCGAACTCCGAAAGCTAGGGCTTCTCTATCATCTGCACCTCCAAAGAAGATAACTGCTACGTTATACGAACATATATTATCGAAAATAGAAGGTGCGGATGAAGTTTGTTTTCGTAATCCTCGATCGACTAGGATACCCACCGAACAAGGAGCATTGTTGAGAATATTTTGATTAACTCTCCGAATTGCAGGAGAGGATTGAAAAGTGCTAGAAGTAAGAGTTGGTGAGTAATGAAAAGGGACAATGATAAGTGTGGTTCTTTTCTCTAGTCCAAGAGTGCAAATATCATCATGGATGGTTGAGTAAGGTGCAATTGCTGTGAAGGCACTAACATGAACTATTGGTTTGTTTTGTTCTTCATAATATTGGAAAGCATTTACTATACGTGAAGATGGGTTGAAGGTTGATGTATCGTTAGGTTTTCGTTTATGAGCAACGAGTAAGGGTGAAGCTCGGCCTTGAAGCTCTATCAAGTGAAGAACATAGAGGCAAATAGGACTATATGTCGTTGGGTTTGACGCTTCGAGGAGGTTGAGAATAGCGGGTACATTTTCGTCGTGGTAAACACATGCGAGGATTCGAAGTTCACTGTTGCCTTTGAAGTGTTCCAGGGTTCTTTTCTTGTAGGTTTTGTATTTTCTTGCAGGGTTGTAGAGATATCTAACAAATGGTGAAATTGTTCCGGTTATGATTACCATTGATACCATCAAGGATCCAAATATTTCCTTCGATATTAGCTGCAAAAAGATAATTAAAACCTAATTGGTTATTTCATCACAACAGAAGAACAATGCAATATGAGTTGAGTTTGTGATTAGGAGATCTGAACTAGGTCTAGTTTAGTCGGCGAGAAGCTACGAAAATGAAGTGTGTGAAAAATTAGTAAAAGGTGATTGCTTCTTCATCTCCTAACTATATACTATAATTATTGCAGAGCTGCCAAGATAAATTTACTATCTTTTTTCCCTCTATGAAGTAATGACCACAGGCTTGTCGTGATTTAGTGAATTAGAATCATATAATCAGAAGTATAGATCACGGTGAGACACATAAGATTTCTGCCTAAAACGTGTCTGGTTTTCTTTATTATTATTTCTAATTAACTATGTGTAATTGCGTGTGTGTGTATACATATATATTCTTACGTACCTTGACTCTCAGTGCTCTCCCCCAGAAGAGAGATTCTAATACACCTTGAACATTCATGATAAGGCCCATCAATAGAGCATCTTGAAAGGGCATTCTGTAGTAAAGAGCAGGCAACATTGCACCTATAAGCTTTCCCAAAAAACCAAGCATTACCATGAAGCTTACACCAGCAAACATAGGAAACCCTATTTGAAAAATGTTTAACTGCAAGACAATACCCATGATCACTACTGGGTAAAGTGCGTGCATAACAAAACATTCAAGTTTCTCTTCAATTGCAGCTCCTAAAGGAGGTCCAGCCGGTACCAATAACCCTAAAACGATAGGTCCCAACAAGAAATGTTGGCCTAATAACTCACCAACTAAACCAGTAACCAAAACAAGAACAAACATGAAGAAGAGGTAGGGTTCCTTGACGCGTTTGTCTTCGTGGGTTTGCCTTATAATCCAAAACATTATCGGCCGTAATAAGTAGAAAATTGAAAGCACGAAAATACAAGAAGATGAGATCATTAATACATTTATCTTTGGTGCCGTTGAGATTGCAGTACTAGCATTTTGTTTAATAGAGAAAATCACTATACTTGAAGTCCAACTGAGGATTCCACTAATCATCGATGCGGATAAAGTAAGTTGGCCAAGCTCTGAATTAAGAAGTTTCAAATCCGATAAGAAGCAAGCTATGGTGTGAAATGAAGATACCGACGTTGCCATTGCAGTAGTCATTACGGTATAAGACTTCTGTGTGTCCAACTTGACCGCTTTTTTTACGACAGTGGCGATTGATGAGGTTAATAACATGGGAACTATGAAGCAAGAGATGCCTATAAGCCATGCCCTTTTTCCTGATTTCTTGACAATGCCCAAGTCCATCTTTACTCCAACCAAGAACATATAAAACATGGAAGAGAAATTTTGCATTGTTACTAATACAAAACTAGTCCTTGGATGAAATATTCCGTTTTTGAAGAGATCGGTTTTTCCTATAAATGAAGGACTTGCAAGTATACCACCCTGCATATAGTATAACCAAAAGGATTGGTTCAATCTTCGATAACCGCTATAGTAAAAACAAATGATAACAAGATCATGAATAATTAAAAAAAAAAAAAGTAGTAAATTGAGCTTACTATAATCTGGCAGACATATTTATTTTGAAGAAAAGGTCCTAAGAGGAAGGTGATGGTAGAAGTGAAAGTAGAACCAACAGCCATCTGCAACATAAAAACCGGTAAGATAAAATCGAGAGGCTTAGCTCCTTGCCATACGCTCGTCATATCTTCCAGTACATTCATTCCACAAGTAAATGTAGAATTATCAACTGTCATCGAAAAATAAGTTGGCGCCATCTTAATTACCTACAATTTTCTCCTTGTTTAATTAATACTAGTATTTCTTTTTTTTCTAATAATTAAGAAGAGTCAATTAATTACTTAAATTTTTTTAAAGAAATAAAATTCCAGTTTTCTTGAATGATGATGATTATTTATAAGTTGTTAATTTTGCTTTCTCTTTTTTCTCTTTAAAGTAATGGACCAGAGTAATGGCCGGGTGACAACTTCATCTTCATTGTTTCCATTTAAATTTCAAGCTGTCTAATGTATATCTCAACTAACTTGACCATTGACCGTTGACTGGACTCAAATTCCAATAGAGTTGTCATATATGAGTTGGTGATTTCTAAATTTAGACTATTTGATATTTATCTATACACAAGTTTCAAATTTTGTTACTCAAATCTAATGTATTACCCATTTAATTTGTTATTTTTAGGATTAATTCTAAGTCGTTGGATGGGCGTTATAAGACGTTGGATGTGAGACTCAACTCTTCGATGTTCGGCTTAAAATCTTGGCCATTTTATCAAAATAATTAACGAATGGGAAGGCATTAAGTATTTGGCCGTAGTTATCTTTTTTCACGAAATCAAATATTCTAGTTTGCAAGAAAATTTCGATTGATTCGAGTATATTTCTTCTTCTATAAAAGATGTACAAGGAGAAAATGAATGTTTAATTAGATGAACAAAAATAAGAGTAATTGTCATGAAACTGATCGATGATTTTGTGTTCGGGTTATACCCTAGTATATTGATCTATGACTTAGATTTTATGATAAGACGTTTATTTAGTCAGTGGGTATATCTGGTAACGAAAACACAAAACAAACTTGCTCAAAAAATTTTAGCTTCCAAATATATTTCTAGGGTTTAATCACATCTCCAAAGAGGCGAGGAATATATACCAATAAAAGCTGGAAAAGAAAGACTAATTAATGCTAGTAAAGAGTCATCCTGTAATTAGTGTCCAGTCATCCCTAATTGGTTCAAATTGATCAATTGGTTCAAATAATGTCTACTATATGTTAAGAAAAAGGCCAGCGCTTTGGGGAAAGTTAAATAGTTTTGGGGGTGTGAAGACTTGGTCAAAAATTAGTCAATTTTGTTTGACAATTTTATTTAGGGGGAAAGCAAAATATTTCTCCACCTCAACTCTCTCTCTCCACCTCACCTCTATCTTCTCCGATTAGGTCGCCGGCCGGCGACCATTAAAAAAAAAAAACTTTTTTTTTCACTCTCTCTCTCTTCAACAGGCCAGATCAGTCTGTTGAAGAACAGACCAGTTCCGGTCTGTTCTTCAACAGACCGGAACTCCGGCGAAGGGAAACCCCTTCGCCGGAGTTTCTAGAGAGAGAGAGAGTGAAATTTTTTTTTTTTCTTCATGGTCGCCGGCCGGAAAATTTTCCGGCCGGCGACCAAATCGGAGAAGACAAAGAGGTGAGGTGAGGTGGAGATAGAGTGAGGTGATGTGGAGATAGATTGAGGTGAGGTGGAGTGTTTTTTTTTATTTCCCCTTAAAATTTATTTCTCCGGAAAATCTCTAAAATTCTACATATTCCCTTTAAAATTTCACACCCCGGAAACTATTTAGCTTTCCCCAAAGCGCTGGCCTAAGAAAAAACCTAAAGTATTTACAGATCGAAAAAAAATCTTGTTAGGTACAATATGCATGAAAACGGATTACAACATTAGTGATGAGTATTCTCAGCCGATGTGGGATTATTCTTCAACAATTTTAGTATATCTCTATTAACATGTACGTTTTCATGACGCATATACAAAACTATACTATGTACTTCGATTATACGGAGAAATTGTCCTATTGATCAGAGAGTCCTTGTAAAACCAAGACTGATCCTTTCTCCCCTAAATCAGAAGAAGCGAGCAAATCTCCAATAATACCTAGCTCTACATACTCACTCCATTCGTCGGACAGCCCAGCCATGACATTTGAATCAGTACATTGTCGTCTCCCTACCATCATTAAATCATAATCCCCCGAAATTGAACGAATTACCCTAACTGTTTCCACCCCATCTTTCACTTCTACTTCTTGATAATCCAATCTTTCCATATCCATTGCCTTATCCCTATAATAGTACAGCAGTTCATCGTCGAGTAGTTTTTCTCTTTGAACGTTAGCATTATCAATTCCATCCGCGCTGTTTGAAGAAGCAACAAACCGAGTAACTGTACCATAAATGGACGGATGACGAATCATACTCATAGCATAAGCTAGTGCTTCCCTATCATCAGGACCTCCCAAGAAGAGAACACCAACACGGTATATCGTATAAGTTGTTATTGACGTAGTTAGACAAAGTTGAGCAGAATCAACGAGGATTCCTAATGAGCAAGGAGCAGTATCTAAGAGATTTTGGAGTAAGGATTTCATAGAACGATTTGAAGCTTTCCTACTGGGATCATCACTTCCTCGTTGCTTCGGAAAGGGGAAGATAATAAGGGATACCTTCCTCTCAAGGGAAACCGAACATATGTCTTCGTGCATGGTAACATAAGGACATATTGTCGAATAGGTCTTGAAAGAAACAACGCCATGATTTTGCTGTTCGAAAATTCTAAAAGCGTTAGTAATCCGTTCGCTTTTGTTTGGATTTGAGGAACGTTTTGGATGGGATGGATGAGCTACGAGGATAGGAGAAGCACGGCCAACAAGCTCAACAAGGTGGAGAACGGTAAGGGTAAGAGGGTGGATTTTGGTAGGGGTGGTGGCTTCAAGAAGACGGATAACAGGTGGGACATCATCTTCATTCCGAATGCAGGCAAGTACACGAAAATCCTGCAGTTCTCGTTGAGAGTACGAAAATGATTTTCTTTTGTAGGCCAAGTATCTCGTTGAAGGATCATATAGGTGCCTCGCTACAGGTGTTGTAATTGATACTATCATCAATATCGTGAGAAGATAGACTGTATTTACAGAGGCATCCAAGCTCTGCACAACAACACACACACAGAGTTAGTAAGGATCATAAGTAATAATACACCATACACATAGTTATTAATCCCACATTGGAGAAGGGTGATCTAGTAACCATGAATGTAATATCTAGGTCATCCTTATTCATTATCAATTATATCAATTATCTTTGAGTCAGATGAGCACAAAATTTAACATGGTATCAGAGTTAGGTCCATGCGTGATAGGGGTTCCAAATCCACGCGCGGGACTATTCTCACCCTTATCAGGTTTCCTGTCTCTACTGCAACAATATTCTAATTTATTCATCCCTACCTGGTTCAATTCGATCGAGTAAGCCATTATCTCTAAGAGGTTTAGGGCTTAGGAGTTAATATTTGAAGTTCGGATCCCACATTAGTTGTTGAAGGGGGTGGTGGTCACAAGTATGAGGAAAAGCGTCACCTCCTGAGCTAGTTTTTGGGGGTGAGATTGGTCGAAGACCACAGTCACAACATGAACCTCTTGAGGAAAAAATGAACTGCATGCATGGTTAATAAGTTAGTATAGTTATGTACGTACATTCGAGTCCATCCAAGCATTAACAACAGAAATCTCAACGATGCCTCTCATGTTCATGACAAGTCCAAGCAACCAGGAATCTCGAATGGGCACTCCATAGTACATGCACGGAAAGACTGCTCCGACAATCTTTCCGACGCAACACGCAAGAACCAGAGCCACTTCAGTGATTACAAGGCACAGACCTTCCTGCTGAGTTAAATCAATTCCACCAGACTTCATGCAAGTAATTCCAATAAGAAGAGGCATGAATAAAAGAGTTACGAGATACTCAAGCTTATCAACAATGATTGATCCCAAGGGAGGTCCTTCTGGTATAGCTAACCCTAAAACAAAAGCACCTAGCAAACAAGGTAGGCCCATCATCTGAAAAGTGAACCCACTCAAAAGAACAATTATAAACATACCAAGAAGATAAATCTCCCTTACTTCTTCTCCTTCTGGTGTTCGTTTCACTACCCATACCGCAAGGGGACGAACAACAAATCCAATAAATATCAGAAAGGGTAGGATCGGTATTAATATAGCGTTTGCATCCTCGGTTCGATGCAATATTTGTTTGGCCAAGACAAAGAAGGCGTAACCCATGACTTGACATATATCACTAACCATAGATGAAGCTGAAGCTAAGTGACCGATATCGGAATTAAGTATATTAAGATCGGAAAGATAGATTGAAATGACTGGGAATGAAGTCATACTACTAACAAGGATTATTCTTGTTGTTTGGTGATTAGGGTAATCCCATGTAACCCAATTAGATATAAATCTCAAAGTGAAAAATCCTGATGCAAAAGATGTTAGGAAACAAAAACTACCAATGACAAAAGGCCTTCTTCCTGCTCTACTTATAATAGTTGGATCTGTTTTCACCCCAACTTTGAACAAGTAGAACAATGAGCTGAATTGAGCTAGGGTTTCCAATGTCTCTCTATATTGACCAGGGAAAAATAAATGTCTATATCTACCCTTTTTGAGTAAAGTTAATTGACCACATAATATGCCTCCCTGCATGTCACACATGAAATGACAACCATTAGTAATCTATCATATCATCCCCGGTACGACGTAAAAAGCAGAAAGTTGAAATGATCTATCGTTGGTATCACATTTTGTTATACGTAAAACAATGTCTGTAATTCTTGAATACAATTCTACGTTAAACGAAAAAAACAGAAGGATCGTCCAGATGAAATAAAATGAGGGTGAGAGGGAACTTACTATTAATTGGGAAACGAATAAAGGTTGACCATAACGCTTCAAAAGTAAATGATGAATAAATCGGGGAACAGTGGAAAGTAAAACCAATTGCACAGCGAGGACAGGGAAAGAACCCATTTTTCTTCCCTGAAAGAAAATACCCACTGAAGATATAGTATTTGGCTTTACGCATATTGGATCTCCAAATAATGCTGCCATTCTTATCTCTCTCTATAATTTCTTTCTTCTCTTACCCTCTTCTTCTATGTTTTTCTCTCTCTTCTTCTATGTTTTTCTCTATCTCTTCCTCTGTATATTTCTCTCTCTTCCTCTGTTTTTCTCTCTCCTCTGATTTTTTTTCTTTCTAAAATAGTCTCTCTCTCCTCTCCTGTCCTCCTTTTTATCTGGGTATGCTGTTGTGGTCTATACCACCCCGCTTACCCCTTTGACCACCGCACCATTACGTACACACGACAGATCCGGGTTGGCAAAAAATGAATATGCAATGTGATTATCTAGTGGTAAAATATAGAAGATCATAGATAGAGCTGGCAAAAATATAAAAGAACCCGAAATCCGTCACAGGCACCGGCATACATTAGAGTTTGTGGACACTGGCGACCCAGCGGCAGGTCCAACCTGACAACAATGAGTAACTAGGCCGACCTCGGGTTTTGAGGTGCTACTTTTCATACATCATCCGCCTAGTCAAGTCTATATGTGGTTTAATCTTATAACATCGTAACACATGTTTAGATAACCTTCGTCTATAAATTGCAATGGTCCACCATCTCGAATTTTCGTTAAGCACAACTATCGAATACGTCAAAAGGCACTCCTATTTTAAATAACGCGTGACGTGAAGACTCATCTTTTTGGGTAGTGCCAACAGGGACGGAATCAGGACTAAAAAACTAGAGGGGCCGATGTTAAATAGTAATATAGTTTAATATTTATGAAGATATAACAAAATTTATAACAAAATTAATGATTTAAATTTAAAGTGCAGTTTAATTCATATTTACAACTTGTCGAGCCTAAGAAGTGTGATCGTTATAATGAACTGAAATATAGAATCTTTTTGTTTCACTTAAAATGTCATTTTCAATAAATTTAAAAAGCAAAATTTTGAGTTTATCTGAACGAAGGAAAACATAAATGAAATATGAAAAATTCGTTATTGTATGAATTTTTCGTTTATTTTTTGGAATGGATCATGAGATAAAATTACCTAAGAACATCCTTTAATAAAGTATTACCAAAAGAAGTTAGTAAAAAAATAAAGTATTAGAATTGATTTATGAGATAAACTAAGTGATGCGAAATATTTATCAAAAAAAAGTATTAGCAAATAACAAGATTTGCTTTTGATGGTTGTTGATTAAAGAAGAAAAACCAAATCCTTCAAAAAAAAGTAAAAGATGATCATAGGATTTCAAATCACACTTCATGTTGTCTTTCTTTTTTTTTTTTTGTTGCAAATAGGGCCTCATATTGTCTAAAGTTAATTCTTATATGGCCCCCTTACTTTGTGACCAGCTTCTTTTATGGTCCATTTTTTTTCGTAAATTCAAATATGACTCCCTATTTTCAAGTAAATGTCATTACTATCCTTCTTAATTCTAATGATATTAAAAAAAAATTATTTCCACCTCACCCCCCTCTCTCTCTCTCCACCTCATCTCTCTCTACAACTTACCCCTCTCTTAATTCTAAATTTAAAACATTAAAAAAAATTATTTCCCTTTGCGAACAGATCTGTTCGTGAACAGATCCTCCGGTGAAAGGAAATCCCTTCGCCGAAGTTTCTAGAGAGAGAGAGTGGAGAGATTTTAAAAAAATTTAGAGAGAGAGGAGAGAGAATTTTTTTTTTTTTTTTAGGTTTGAAGGTTGCCGATCGAAAAAAATTTCGGCCGGCGACCTTGTCGGAGAAGAGAAAGATGAGTTGGAGAGAGAGAGGTGACTTGGAGAGAGAGAGAGGGGTGAGTTGTAGAGAGATATGAGGTGGAGAGAGAGAGGGGTGAGTTGTAGAGAGATATGAGGTGGAGAGAGAGAGGGGTGAGGTGGAAATAATTTTTTTTTTTAATGTTTTAAATTTAGAATTAAGAAGGGTAGTAATGACATTTACTTGAAAATAGGGGGTCATATTTGAATTTACGAAAAAAAAAGGAAGTCATAAAAGAAGCTGGTCACAAAGTAGGGGGTCATACAGGAATTAGCTCTATTGTCTAATAGGGGAATACCTCTCTACTATTCCCGCCCATGCCATTTAACTGTTCATTTTTCAGTTTTGACTTTTAAACAGAGTGCCCCATTAGTAATGGAACTTGCAGCGAGCTAAGGCCAGACTGTAAAGCCGCCCCTAAGACCCTAAGTGTCAACCTAACTTAGAGCATCTCCAATGGGACACTCAATCTCTACACTTAGAGTGCCACATAGACTTTTTGGAGTTTTTGTTAAAAAATCATCTCCAATGGAACACTTTATTAGACACTCTAATATGAGGTGGACACATTTATTATAGAGTGTCTAGAGAGAGAAACTCTAAAATGAGAGTGTCTACTTGAGACTCTCTAAGTGTTACTTTTAAATTTCAACCAATAGAAAATCTTGCTTTTCAACTACTTTTTATCTTATTGAATTGAAGAAAGACATTTTCATTAAGTATAGACACTTTAGAGATCTCCATTGGAGACCAACAAAAATTAGACTGTCTCTCTATTGACATTTGGGAAAGAGAATCTCTATTGGTCCTTGACAACTAGGACTTTTAGAGTGTTTGTTAGAGTGTCCCATTGGAGATGCTCTTAGATCCACCTGATACTCGATAAACTTTAAAAATTTGACGGACTCAAATGGATTTGGACACTAGGATTTTAAATATTACCTTCTAAGTCTTCCGGAATCGTAATGGGCATTAAATTTAGGGTCCAACTGAGAGAGTAAACCTGCGACCACCCGACCCGGTCCGTTCCCACCCTTTCCCATCCTTCCCCGTCCTATTCCCACCCTTCATTCATAGTGAGTGTACCGCGATGTAATTACCAAGTCATCCTCCTCTTCCACCTGCAAGGTTGACAGTGGTTCTGTTGTTTCCCTGGTTCTCTTTTAAGAGAATAGTTCTTAATCTTTCTGTTTCACAAAACAGAGTACACTTACTTTTGTTTATCTCTCTATCTGATAAATCAGAGAGAGAGTTATCTTCTAATAATTAAGATAACAACAGAGATAATAAAATGAAAAAATAAATAAAAATCAAATGTAAAATATCCGAGTCGAGGATACCTCTGTCCTTAAGACAATGTACACCCTGTATATCAGTACCAACAGTAATGGTGTATGTCTCCCAGGATAAAACGGATTACCTATCAAAGTAAAGATGGTACCTCTTAGTTATGATAGTCTGACGAACTTTGTAAGTAATATGAACTTCTGAACAATGATCTCTTAAACTCTAATGCTTGAAGATGAATGCCCAGGAAATGCTAAAAAAATTGATATTTTGTTTGCTGAATTCTCATGGTATTTATAGGGGTATTGGCACCACTTCGTATGGGTGCCTATAGACGAATGGATGTTTCATTTGACTGTTGGGTTACAGATTTAATTTCGACCGTCAGATCTCAACGGATCTATTTAGATCCCGCGCCACAAACGCCTACCGTTAGATCCCCACGGATATATCAGATTTATTGATTAAATCTCAACCGTCGGATTAAATCTCTGGTCTTAAAATCGAATGGCTCCAATCGACGATGCGAAGTGCGAAGTGCAAAGTGCGTGCGGGCGCCTCTAAAGCGCCCAATGCGCCCTAAACGCCCATTCGCCCACGCCGCGCGTGCGTGATGCGTGGTTTGCGTGGTGCAAACCACGCCAAGCATCCCATCATCCCAACCAATCTATTGTTAGTAACATAAGGAAAAGTCTATATAAGGAAGTAAAACTTTCCTTATTTTTCCAATACGGTACTAATACTAAAACTACACGTTTAGTTATCCGTATATTTTTCCCCAAGTAAATCAATGATAACTCATTCATATGAAATCGGATTTTGACAAACTTTATGTCTAAATTCAAGAGCTCGACGAGACGAATCCAATGGTCCATCCTGATCTTGATTTGGACAACGTTTGGTTGCCCAAATTGACCAAAAACAGATCCGGTTTCTACAGGTTCATCCAACTTAGAAACTAACTCCGACTTTGTCATGCTGGATATTCTTCTTACATATATGGCGTGATTTCGGACCCAATGTCTATACTTCTATTGGTTAGTAACGGCAACGACTCAAGAAGCATACAGTTGTGGGAGTCCGAGCAGTCTCAGTATTGCTTTCGACTTGTTAAAACTAACCATCTCAAACTACTCAAGACAATGAACTCTCGCAGATCAACTTTTTTACCTATAACTATGATAAAGCTCAAACCAAAATCAAAAGCAGTGAAGCAATAATAGACAAAAACAAATATTTTGAGCTCTAATTCGTATCTATTTAATCTCTAGTTAGATTTCGAATCTCATATTAATTTTATCTCTAACTTTTTTTTTTTTTAAAACCGATTACATTGTCGTACAATTGGCATCGAATACATCAAAGATGTGATAAGCGTGCTACCCGCCCACCCAAACTCTAACATGGCCTGGCTTATAACCCACTCAAACTCTTAAGGCCTATAGCCCAACTAAATAAAGACCTAAAGCCCAACTACACTACATTATTTATACCCCTATGTCCCTAATAATCCTCATTCAAATAACCAAAGATTCCACCGATTTGAACTTGGGACCTCCAGGAGTTTCTGGAGTTTATGTCAACACCTTGGAACCTGGGCCTAAAGCCCAATTTTATCTCTACTTAGATTTCAATTTCATTAACTTTGATTTTAGCATTTTAAGTTCGCATTGTCATATGGTTTTAAGTATATTATGTTGCAATCTACCGTGTCAACACAATGGTCTCGTCTCTAGCGATATCTTGTACATGGCAGAACAGTTTTAATAGCACAACAACAATTTTGAAATCTTCCTTCATCTCGAATTCATCCGGTATGAATAACTTAAAACTTCCTCTCTTTGTAAGAGTAGATACATGTCCCCATCATTTCGGATAAGTTATGTAGATAAATTGAAAGATAAGTTGTGTATTTAGTGAGGTTGAGCAGGAACTATCCATATCCTTGTCAAACTTTTTACATTGACCGGTTGTTTAGCTTCATCCCTTTTATCATGTCTTTAATTCTCTGCCTCGATTTGGTTTTTGATTCCTTCATTTTTCTTCGAAGTTACTAGTATTCATTCAATAGAGATACGAGTTGATTAGCAGACAGACAAACACATCAATGATGAAATGTCACACAAATGAGGAACCCACACCACACATGATGTACAGCTAACAGTGAAAGGGAGTGTGTTGTCTGTCACCTCATGTTTCACCATAATCCATCAATAATGAACAGGCGATCAAGACATGATATCTTTCACATGGAACTTGCCCTAAAAAAGTCCAAAAAAGAGATACTCTGAATGCCAGGCAAAGTCAGATTAATTGTTGTCAGATCTGGATTTATTACTTTAACTGAAAAGGGTAGACCAACAAAAGATGAACAAAATCATGGAATACTTACCACCCTTGCTTGTAAACATCATGGTCATGGAGATTAGGATTCAACCATATTCTTGAGTACTAGTTTGATGCTGCTATGTGTTCATTTCTGTTAACATCGTCGTCGTTAGGTAGTGAATTTCTAACTTGTTCCTATCAAAGCATTCTTCTCACATCGTATTGCTAGTTCAGAGGATCTCCGTACTAGATAAGAAATTATCATAAAGTCGAAGGGACCAGTCCAGATCCAACCCCAAACACGGTATATACCAACGAGATTTAACCACAAGACCAAGCCACGTTTATGCCTTCTCTTGACAACTTTGGTCGGTAAAAGATGAACACATAAACCATGCGTTCTTCGTTATTCCCAGGTTCTCAGTGTACATACCATTGACAGGTTATTGGATTCTTCATTCGAATTCCTAACTCTTATTGATCTATAAAAGATTCAGAGTAAGCGAAAATGACTAAGGATGAAGCTAAATAACCTGTACTTAGAAAATCATTTCAAGTTCTCTTATCAATTTCCCTTCTAAGGGTAGAGAAGGACTAGTTTCCAACAACACCCAGAGTCATAGATTTATAATTAGGCCACTAAGGTCGAAAAAACAGAACAGAAGAATCAAATAAGATACATTCATGGACTACAAGATCAGGAATTTTAATGTGAGTATTTCATTTTCATTTCATGATTGAACAGTAACAGTGAAGTAGGAACAGATTTTGGAACTTTAGAACACTACAATTTTGCACTAGTAAAGAAGAACAAGACATCTATGAGTAATCTTAAATATTACAAGAGATATAAAAGAGGGGTTTTTGTTACCAGTTTAGAACCATTGATGAACAAGAACTCCACTATTTCTGAGAGAATTGAACAAATCCAAGCACTGATCATAACTTTGTTGATACTTTGAACTCCTTTCCCCAGGACAACACCTTTGCCATCTATTATAATGGCATTCAAGAAATATCTCATCGATTAAACAAATTGCTCCAGTTTCAAACAATCTTGGTATAAGATCGAATTCAGTTCCTTCAACATCCATTTTCATCACAACAAAGTCCTTTTCAGTAACTGTGTTCTTCAACCAATTAGCAAAATCAAAACCCTGAATTTTATTCACACCACTAACAAGATTCGTTGTCGATTTCATAGATTGAATTCTTCCCATACCCTTTTCATTATTATCAATTTTCTTACCTGGGTCTCTGTTAATTTCAAATAATAATGTTTCATTTCTTACCCAAGCAGCATAAGGCAAAAGATTTATCTTCTTCTTCAATTTGTATTCTTCATGAAAAGCTTTATCAGCTTCAATGGCATAAATTTCAAAGGTTTTGTTTTGTTTAGGGTATTGTTTTCTAAACCAACTTCCAATACTAGAACCATAACTTCTAGCTCCAACATCAACATATACATACTTGTTCTTGAAGCTTATATCAGCCATTGATGGAAGATATTTAATGTTTTGAACATTCTTTTTCAGAGTAAGCCATGGCTTTAATGGTTCCTCTGTAATTATTGGCTCAGCTTTTCGAACCAGTTCTTGCTTATGAGCCGGAACAGTGCATTTATTATTCGAACTACCATCGGAATCTTCATCCCCACGGCCAAGAATTTCAGTATTTTTCTTAAGAACAATTTCACGAATTGAGGAATCAGGACTATCAATTTCCCTAGATCTAACCAAACTACAACAATTGAATAAACCAAGAAACGAATTGAAACTATACACGTCTTTAGCTGATGATGTATGAACAACAAAAAACCCTTCGGGTTTGAGTGTTCTTCCAATTTCAGAAGCGAAATCAATCGGCCGAATTGACCGATCGAGACCTCCGTCACCGGAGAAAATAAAATCAAAAGTATTATCAGAGAAAGGTTGTCGGAAAACCTGACCGGATTTCACTAACGGAGGAGATGATTTCTTTGAAATCCCAATTGAATCTGAAACACCGATCTCTTTCAAAGCGAAAACATCTTGTCCAGTTGGAGTTTCAACACATAAAACCTTTGAATCAGGTGAAAGAAAACCTTGAGAAATCAGATCTTGAAACACAGAAGAATAGAAATCGACATTCTTTCTCCATTCTTTACTGGTCCATAGATCACGAAGAGCTGAACTTGAAGAAGATCCGATTCCGGCAACGGAAACAGCTGAAGCACCGATTTGTACACCAGCACCGGCCAAATTGATATTTTCAGGAACGGAGAAGAAACAGAAATCACTAGCGGTACAAGATCCTCCAGTGATTGTAACGACATAGAAGAACCGAAGGAAAATGATGAAAACTCCAAATAAAAGCATACGAACCAAAACACTTCTTAACGAACTCGATTTCCCTGTTGAATGATCCATCGTCTCACTGAAAACTTCTTTGTCTTCTCTCAGTAGAAGTAGAAACCCTAAGAAGATTGAAAAAAGGGGGATGAAGTAGAAATAGAAACCCTAGCGAGAACAGAAACGAGCAGAGGTGTGATTAGCGCCAACTAGGGTTCTTGGTGAGTGAAAAGAGGAGATGAAAATGGATATCATAATTTCTTTCTATTTTGTTGGATTTTGGGATGAAAATTTGTTGCCAGTTTAGTTTTTTTTAGACCTTCATCCTCGTCACCATAGGTTATGGTTTTTGGTAGCAGAGAGAAAAGAGAAAGACAGTTATAGAGAGAGGAGAAAAGTGTAGGCTGGATTAAGATGAGTTTCTCTCTCTTATCTTTTTCTCTCTTTCTCTAGAAACACGCGGAAGGGGGGACTTACGCGGTTTTCTAGATTCCTTTACTCTTGGGTTCTTCTTCTTACTTCTTTTTTCCCCTTTTCTCTCTTGACACTAATTTTGTCTCAGCGGTAGTGGATTTGGACTTTCACATACTTTCATAGACGAAATGTTCCGTAGACATTTCAAGACATTTCGGATGACTTTTCGTACATAGACATTTTCAAGATATTGAGTTTGTAGACAAAATGTCTTTATAAACATTTCAAGACATTTGATCCATAGACAAAATGTCCTGGGGATAGACATTTAATATTTTAATATTATTATTATTGTTTAATCACATGAAATGATATATTTATACTAACATTTCAAATATATATATTTCGACTTTCGTAGACATCTGTGAATATTTGTGGACATTGGTGGACATTTGGTAGACATTTATTATTTTAATATTATTATTATAGTTTAATCACATGAAATAATATATTTATACTAAACATTTCAAATATATATTTTTCGACTTTCGTAGACATCTGTGAATATTTGTGGACATTTGGTAGACATTTATTATTTTAATATTATTATTATTGTTTAATCACATAAAATAATATATTTAATATTATTGTTTAATCACAAAAAATATATACTAACATTTCAAATATATATTTTTTTCGACTTTCGTAGACATCTGTGAATATTTGTGGACATTTGGTAGACATTTATTATTTTAATATTATTATTATTGTTTAATCACATGAAATAATATATTTATACTAACATTTCAAATATATATTTTTCGACTTTCGTAAACATCTGTGAATATTTGTGGACATTGGTGGACATTTTGTAGACATTTATTATTTTAATATTATTATTATAGTTTAATCACATGAAATAATATATTTATACTAAACATTTCAAATATATATTTTTCGACTTTCGTAGACATCTGTGTACATTTGGTAGACATTTATTATTTTAACATTATTATTATTGTTTAATCACATGAAATAATATATTTAATATTATTGTTTAATCACAAAAAAATATATACTAACATTTCAAATATATATTTTTTTCGACTTTCGTAGACATCTATGAATATTTGTAGACATTTGGTAGACATTTATTATTTTAATATTATTATTATTATTGTTTAATCACATGAAATAATATATTTATACTAACATTTCAAATATATATATTTCGACTTTCGTAAACATCTGTGAATATTTGTAGTTATTTGGTAGACATTTATTATTTTAATATTATTATTATTGTTTAATCACATGAAATAATATATTTATACTAACATTTCAAATATATATTTTTCGACTTTCGTAAACATCTATGAATATTTGTGGACATTGGTGGACATTTGGTAGACATTTATTATTTTAATATTATTATTGTTGTTTGATCACATGATGGACTTCAAACGTCTCTTGTTTTTTGAAAGACATTTTGGCTTTCAAATTTGTCCCAAATCCTTCACAAAATCCATCAAACTATGAAGTCCACCAAAGTCTGGGACATTTTGGAAGACAATCGAATGCCTCAGACTTTCATAGACTCTCAAATGTCTGGATTTGAATGCCTAAGACTTTCGTGGACTCTCAAATGTCTTAATTTGAATGCCTCAGACTTTCGTGGACTCTCAAATGTCTGGATTTGAATGCCTCGGACTTTCGCAGACTCTCAAATGTCCGCGAAAGTCCATATCCAATACCCCCCCCCCCCGCCCCCTAAAATAGCACAAGTGCCATTGGTTTAGCTTGGTTGCTATCTTTCTTCTCATTTCTCTTGCCTTTTTCTCCCTATTTTTCTTTTTTAGTATTGGGGTCATTACGGAGACATTGATACATCATTACGATGTGACAAATACGATAACTGTCAAAATATTACTAGTCTAAAGCTTGACAAAATTAAACAGTCTATAATTTACAGGAACTACTTTGTTTATACTCAAATTCAATATTCATAAAAAATTTCTCTATTATTTAGCCTGAAGACATTGGACACAATAATTCAAATTACTCTTTGTTTTCTTTATAAAAAATCTTTAGAGAAGTATAATAAGTGAAGATAGTTACACTTTAATTTGTTAAAACTGAACAAATACATAATTTATCGTGTGAAAAGTATTTTATGTTAATGATATATATAATTTTACTCTGAGATTGACCAAGAACAATCCTAATCTGAATCCTTTTATATCCGACTGCAATAGATGTTTGGGGTCAAATGAGATTCACCAAGTCAATCTCCTCCCCCGAGTGCTAACCAGAGGCGGAGTCAGGAATTTGAGTATGGACGGGCTGAACGCTTTGTAAAAAAAGAATTATATAAATGATCATATAATCATAGTGCTAGTTCACATTTGTTTTGAAAAAAAATTAGAATTTTGATTAAACTACAAAATCATTGTATCATTGAATCCATATCTATCTTTTATACAAAATAGACATTATTGGGTTTAATACTAATAGGAATCTTTGTACGAAAAAAATTCTTAAAATATTTTATTATGAGAGGAGAAATATACACAAGAATCAAACCTTAATGAAGAACTTTATTTATGATGTGCTTGTTGATGTTAATAGTTGTGGATGTTAATATACGAACTAGTTTAAGAAAAAGAGGGGTTAATTCCGTTTTGGCCCCCATATTGTGACCAACTCACCGTTTTGGCCCCTAATTGTGTCCGACAGTTCGTTTTATCTCCAAAGGGCCAAATTATCCTCGGGGGCCAAAATGGAAAAATTTCTGAAAAAAATGATATACACACAAAAGCCACATCACCTATTTCTTTCTCCTCCACTTCACCTTATCTCTCATCCATCACACCAGCTCCTCTCCACCTCACCTTTCTTCTCCGGCGAATCGTGACAGGCCGGAATCAAAATTCCGACCGGTCACCTTTAACATAAAAAAAATTTCTTTCTCTCTCCTCCATCCCACCAGCTCCTCTCCACCTCACCTTTCTTCTCCGGCGAATCGTGACAGGCCGGAATCAAAATTCCGACCGGTCACCTTTAACATAAAAAAAAAAATTCTTTCTTTCTCTCTCCTCTTCTTATTCTCTCTCTTCTTCTTCCTTCTCTCTCTCATCTTCATCTTCTTCTTCTTCCACTCTCCTCATCTACCTACTGTCCGGCAAAGGGGAGGATCCCCTTCGCCGGACGTCTGGTTTCCAGACCTTCACGGTCTGGAAACCAGACGTTCGCCGGACATCAGGTAGAGAGAGAGAGTGGAAAGAGAGAGAAGAAGAAGAGAAGAGAGAGAAAGAAGAAGAGAGAGAGAGAGAGAAGAAGAAGAGGAGGGAGAGAAAGAAGAAGGAGAGAGAAAGAAATATATACATATTTTTTTTTATGTTAAAGGTAACCGCCCAGAATTTTTATTCCGGCCGGTTACCATTCGTCGAGAAGAAAGGTGAGGTGGAGAGGAGGTGGTGTGATGGAGGAGAGATAAGGTGAAGTGGAGGAGAAAGAAATAGGTGATGTGGCTTTTGTGTGTATATCATTTTGTTCAGAAATATTTCCATTTTGGCCCCCGAAGATAATTTGGTAAAAAATTTGGCCCTTTCGTTGGGCTCGGGCCAAATTATGCACCATTTTACGGTGGGTTCAGGCAGAATTATGCAACATTTTACGGTGAACTCGAGTCGTGAATATTGCATAATCGACCCGAGCCCACCGAAAATTGGGCCAATAGCTTTGTTTCATCTTCTTCTTCAATTTATCTTCTCTTTCTCTGTAAAATCTACCACCTCTATCATTACCGCCATTTTCATCACTCCCTCATTCTCTTTCGGTTCCTCTATCGTTCTCTCTCCCTCTTTTCATCTTCATCTCTTCCTCTTTCATCTTCTTCAAATCCTAGGTTTTGTTTTTTGAAACTTTAGGTATCCCAAAAGTGGAAGAAGAGAAATGTTTAGGGATTTGAGTTTTGGAGAGATTTAAAGTTGAGATATCTAGATTGCTAGTGTAGGTGATATACACTCTTAAAGTGGGTTTGTTTAAATCATTGCATGGGGGTCCTTTAACTAAATAAGGTCAATGACTATTTAACAAATCAATGAATTTATTTACGGCTCGAGCCCACTGTATTTGCCACCAGTAGCTTTTCTGTCTGGTGCGACCGAAAAGCTCAGTCGAGGGTTTTCTTCCTCTCTTGATTTTCACCCACTCCCAGACGAAATGCTTCCAAATAAGGTAAGCAAATCTTATTCCTTGTGTTGCTAACCAGTAGATTCAAGTATTCAAACAATGTACGTAGTTTCAAAAAATCGAAAAAAACTAAACATCGGGTTATAAGGAACATGAGAGAGGAAGAGATGAAGGCGAAAAGAGAGAGAAACCGAGAGAAAATGAGGGAGAGATGAAGATGAAAATGGCGGTAGTGATAGAGGTGATAGATTCTACAGCGAGAGAGAAGATAAACTGAAGAAGAAGAAGAAGAAGAAGATGAAACAGAAGTTATGAGGAAGATGAAAGAGGGGTGGGGATTTTAATCGGTCAAGAGAGTTTTTCTTAGTTTGGACAAATTTGATATCGTCAGGTCAAACTAGAGAAGCAAGAACGCATTTTTTTTGGAGGAGAACTTCTAACCAAAATGGGAGATTTAGGGGAGCTTTTAAAGGAGGGACCCTTTTAACAAAAATAGGGGGCCCCTATAAAATCTCCCTCCAAAATTATGTTCTGTTGTACATATTTGTCATTTGTGCATCACATTCCGTTGGACCCAGTTATATTATATATTTTATATATTGAGTTGATAGATTATATGTTTTATGTTGTGAGCAAATAAGTTGTCCCTGATAAAAATGTAAATGACTTTTTTTGTACGCCCATTAAATCTATTGTATACATTGAGAATTTAACGATATCGAACAAAAACATAGTTTTGTACGATATCTAATATCACGAGTCATCTATTATCGCATATCTGACATACAAGTATACAACGTACATCTGATATTAACACATCATTGACATGATTTATCTTATCTTTTGGTCTCTAAAACGTGACAATCATACTGTGTTTTTTCTTTTTTTGAAATTGACTACGATCTACGATACTATGATAGTCATTAGAATGACATTGATACATAAAAAATGTGATAAGCACAATAACTCCCAAATTTAAACTCTTAAAATCGAATATGAAATGTAACACCCTCACTTTATAGGGGTGCTATTAGCAAAAACGAGGGTGCCAATAGCAACACCCCTATAAAGCTTGAAAGCCCTTAACCCTTCCCGACCCTTTAATTTCTTTCCCTTTTTTTTTATTTCTTTTCTTCTCAATAGCTGGGAATTGAAAGAAGTAATACAACCTAGAGAGAGAAAGTGATTTCTAGAGAGAAGAAGTGTGGGAAAGTGAGGGAGCTTCAAAGGGTTACTAAAGGATTTGGTTTCTTCTTCTTGGTGCTACAAAAATCAAGTAGGTTTCTTTTTCCCTAGGGTTTATATAGCCCTCTTTAATTTTAAACCTAGATTTGAATGGTTAGAACAATAACAACTTTAAACCATGAATTTGTGTTAGGTTATCATCAAATTAGTACTAATTAGTGATACCATAGATATATATTATGATTAGAAACTAATTACAACAACAACATAGTAACCCTAGATCATTATAGTTATATTAATGGAGTATACATATACCCGGACAGCAACCTAGGTTATTTAGGTTATATAAATATAGTATACATATACACCCGGACAGCAGCCTGGATACTAAGAATTGTTTGTGTTTATGTTATTTATGTTGATAATTGATTGTATGAGATGATGTGTATGATATTGGAGCATAAGTGCTACCAATAGTTGTGTGTGATATATTGCTTTAGGTTGTTAACCTAGAAAGCATAGGCTAGTTGGAACCAAGACTGGTTGGCTCGACATGTGAGTCGATTGCAAACACTAGTTATTTATATGATATTAGATAACTTGGTGGACCATGATCTTGAGTTCCGTTAATGGAATGAACTAAGACTGGTTGGCTCGACATGTGGATCGATTGCAAACACGGGTTTGTCAATGTGATATTGGACAACCTAGTGGACCAGGGGTTTGAGTTCAAATATGGATTGACGATTGTAATCCATAAGTAATCGGTGGTTGGCTCGCTTCCTGCTCATATGTGCTCGTGTTGCACGGATCCGCTTTTTGGGAGGTATCCATAGTGTATGAAGAGGTCTAAGTCGATGCAAACACAAGATCATTCTTGTGGACCACATACTTCTAGTTTGAGAAGTAATTACCAACTAGAGGTTGGCTCGCCTCCTGCTCATATGTAAAGTGCTCGTGTTGCACTGTGCTCGTGTTGCACGGATCCCCTCCTTGGGTGGTATCCTTTGTTTATTGAGGGGTTTAAGTCGATGCAAACACGAATGGTAAGTGACGCTATTTCGTGGACCTCAAAATTGGTTATGCCCCTCCAAAAGGGAAGTTGTATTGTATGAATCTCTTCAACCGTGTAACAGGTTGACTTCAATTGTGTTAGCACGAAAGGTGTAACATAATGGACTGTTATTATTGTTCTATTGTTCGATACTTGGTTTTGTGTTGAATTGGTCTATTTAGACCTTAGGTAATTAGAAATCTACTAGCTGGGTTCTGACCCAGCCTACTATTTTTCAGGTAATAGAGATCGGGGAGCGCCACCAGCTTGATTCCAGTTCGTCAGTTCAGAGCTTCTTTCTTAGTTTTCGCTTTCGAGATTAGGTAGTTATTTGGAGTTTCACTTTCTAGATAGTTATTTGTTTCATTCGTTATTGTCCGACCTACGTGTCGATGATTCAGAACCATTATTTGAGTTAAGACAGTTTAATGGATTTCTTTTAGATGATTTATTGATTCTTATGAGCTTCACATTTGATATTATTTGTCTCTTTTGATGGATATATCGACTATGTTTACTGTTCTGCGGAGAAATGCTTTGAATTTAGGTTTTCATGGCGGCCGACGTGGAAATCTAGATTTGGGGTGTTACAAAGTGGTATCAGAGCTCTAGGTTCATAAATCCTAGGATCAGTGTGCAGGGTTCAACCCCTCTAGGCGCATAGTACGTAGTAATTTTTGTACGGAACTCTTGACTGTCTAAGTTTTGACTTGGTTTCTCTTTTGGATTTGATTAGAGTTATGGTTAGCGAAGGGGCTACTGGTCGTGGCAGAGGTCGTCGCAGTGCTCGCACCCGAGGGGGTGGTAGAGGTCGAGGTCGAGGTGTCCTACCTGAGGAAAGGGGTTCTACAGCACCAGAGGGTACACATGGACAGTCAGGGGGTCATGAGACTACAAATCCTAATCTGAACGGAGGAGAGACAGTGACAATTGATGCAGCCGCATTGCAAAATTTGATTAACATCGCAGCAGAGGCTCAAACAAGGGAACAAGCTCGGACGCAGAATCCGACACTAGAGACGGGAGGTCCTGTTGTGAATGTGAGGCCACCGACTGAGATGACCTGGTTGAAGTACTACCATGAGTTTATGAAAATGAAACCGCCAACATTTGATGGGACTGGAGGACCGGTAGAGGCATATGAATGGTGTAAGGAGATAGAGAGGATGTTCGTGGCGTTTGATTGCTCTGAGGAATATAAGCAGCGGATGGCAGTGTTCCAGTTGAAGAAGAATGCAGCTACTTGGTGGGACACTCAGTCTAGGCTAGTGGATCCGTTGAGGTTCACCTGGGAAGAATTTAAGAAGGTCTTCATGGAAAACTTTATTCCTTTCTCGGCACAACAAACACTTAAGAGGGAATTTCAGGAGTTGAAGCAAGGGGAGAATCAATCAGTTTTGGAGTATGAGAATGAGTTTCACAGACTCTCCCTCTTCGCTACTCAACTAATTCCCACAGAGGAGGAAAAGATTGAGAGGTTTGTCAATGGGTTGCGTGACAACATTGCTAGGTACATTGCAGGGCAACCTAGTTTCGACACCTATCAGAAGGTGGTTTCTTGTGCTAAGGTTCACGATGCTCGGATAAGGAGGCAAAGAAGCAGAGAGGAATCAAAGTGCAAAGCAAGGGTGAACAAAAGGGGTAACAAGATGTACAAAGACTTGAAGAGGCAGTACTGGTGGTCAGGGATGAAGAAAGATGTTGCGGAGTATGTGAGGAAGTGTAATGTGTGTCAGATGGTGAAAGCGGAAAATCGACATCCATCCGGACTCTTGGAACCGTTGCCCATTCCGGAGTGGAAATGGGAGAATATATCAATGGACTTCGTCACGGGTTTACCGCGATCTAGTAGAGGCTTTGACGCTATTTGGGTGATAGTTGACAGGTTGACGAAGTCGGCTCACTTCCTACCAGTGAAGACGACAGATAGTAGGGACCGACTGACACAGTTTTACATTAAGGAGATTGTCAGGTTACACGGAGTTCCGGTGTCTATTGTTTCAGACAGAGACTCGTCCTTTACTTCACGGTTTTGGAAGAGTTTCCAAACTTCTATGGGGACATCTTTACATTTCAGTACAGCTTTTCACCCTCAGACTGATGGGCAGACAGAGCGAGTTAACAGAGTACTTGAAGATATGTTGAGATGCTCAATACTAGATCTTGGAGGGAGTTGGCAAGATCATTTGCCTTTGGTAGAATTCGCATACAATAATAGTTACCAATCTAGTATTGGCATGGCACCTTTTGAGGCATTATATGGGAGACCTTGTCGGTCACCATTGTGTTGGACAGAGGCAGGTGACGCTAAACTAGAAGGACCAGAGGTGATTCGGGACACTTCTGAGAAAATTGTTTTAATTCGAAGTAGGCTCCAAGCAGCTCAAAGTCGTCAAAAGAGTTATGCCGACAACCGACGAAGGGCTTTGGAGTTTATTGTTGGAGATGAGGTTTTGTTGAAGGTGTCACCTATGAAAGGTATTTTGCGATTTGGTAAGAAAGGAAAGTTGGCTCCTAGATATATTGGACCTTTCAGAATAGTTGAGAAGGTGGGAAAAGTAGCCTATCGTCTTGAATTGCCTGCAAGCTTCACAGGAGTCCACAATGTCTTTCATATTTCGATGCTTCGAAAACATGTGAGAGATGGAGATCAACATTCAGTGATAGATTACCATGATTTGGAGCTCCAGCCAAATGTGTCATATGAGGAGGAACCAGTTCGTATCATTGATCGTAGAGAGCATGTTCTTCGCCGAAAGACGATTCCCATGGTCAAGGTTCAGTGGCATCACCACAATGACAAGGAAGTCACTTGGGAGCGTGAGGATGATATGCAACTCCGTTATCCTCATCTTTTCCTCTGATTAGGTACGTTCAATTTCGAGGACGAAATTTCCTTTTAGGAGGGGAGATTGTAACACCCTCACTTTATAGGGGTGCTATTAGCAAAAACGAGGGTGCCAATAGCAACACCCCTATAAAGCTTGAAAGCCCTTAACCCTTCCCGACCCTTTAATTTCTTTCCCTTTTTTTTTATTTCTTTTCTTCTCAATAGCTGGGAATTGAAAGAAGTAATACAACCTAGAGAGAGAAAGTGATTTCTAGAGAGAAGAAGTGTGGGAAAGTGAGGGAGCTTCAAAGGGTTACTAAAGGATTTGGTTTCTTCTTCTTGGTGCTACAAAAATCAAGTAGGTTTCTTTTTCCCTAGGGTTTATATAGCCCTCTTTAATTTTAAACCTAGATTTGAATGGTTAGAACAATAACAACTTTAAACCATGAATTTGTGTTAGGTTATCGTCAAATTAGTACTAATTAGTGATACCATAGATATATATTATGATTAGAAACTAATTACAACAACAACATAGTAACCCTAGATCATTATAGTTATATTAATGGAGTATACATATACCCGGACAGCAACCTAGGTTATTTAGGTTATATAAATATAGTATACATATACACCCGGACAGCAGCCTGGATACTAAGAATTGTTTGTGTTTATGTTATTTATGTTGATAATTGATTGTATGAGATGATGTGTATGATATTGGAGCATAAGTGCTACCAATAGTTGTGTGTGATATATTGCTTTAGGTTGTTAACCTAGAAAGCATAGGCTAGTTGGAACCAAGACTGGTTGGCTCGACATGTGAGTCGATTGCAAACACTAGTTATTTATATGATATTAGATAACTTGGTGGACCATGATCTTGAGTTCCGTTAATGGAATGAACTAAGACTGGTTGGCTCGACATGTGGATCGATTGCAAACACGGGTTTGTCAATGTGATATTGGACAACCTAGTGGACCAGGGGTTTGAGTTCAAATATGGATTGACGATTGTAATCCATAAGTAATCGGTGGTTGGCTCGCTTCCTGCTCATATGTGCTCGTGTTGCACGGATCCCCTTTTTGGGAGGTATCCATAGTGTATGAAGAGGTCTAAGTCGATGCAAACACAAGATCATTCTTGTGGACCACATACTTCTAGTTTGAGAAGTAATTACCAACTAGAGGTTGGCTCGCCTCCTGCTCATATGTAAAGTGCTCGTGTTGCACTGTGCTCGTGTTGCACTGTGCTCGTGTTGCACTGTGCTCGTGTTGCACGGATCCCCTCCTTGGGTGGTATCCTTTGTTTATTGAGGGGTTTAAGTCGATGCAAACACGAATGGTAAGTGACGCTATTTCGTGGACCTCAAAATTGGTTATGCCCCTCCAAAAGGGAAGTTGTATTGTATGAATCTCTTCAACCGTGTAACAGGTTGACTTCAATTGTGTTAGCACGAAAGGTGTAACATAATGGACTGTTATTATTGTTCTATTGTTCGATACTTGGTTTTGTGTTGAATTGGTCTATTTAGACCTTAGGTAATTAGAAATCTACTAGCTGGGTTCTGACCCAGCCTACTATTTTTCAGGTAATAGAGATCGGGGAGCGCCACCAGCTTGATTCCAGTTCGTCAGTTCAGAGCTTCTTTCTTAGTTTTCGCTTTCGAGATTAGGTAGTTATTTGGAGTTTCACTTTCTAGATAGTTATTTGTTTCATTCGTTATTGTCCGACCTACGTGTCGATGATTCAGAACCATTATTTGAGTTAAGACAGTTTAATGGATTTCTTTTAGATGATTTATTGATTCTTATGAGCTTCACATTTGATATTATTTGTCTCTTTTGATGGATATATCGACTATGTTTACTGTTCTGCGGAGAAATGCTTTGAATTTAGGTTTTCATGGCGGCCGACGTGGAAATCTAGATTTGGGGTGTTACATGAAACTTCTAGAATTTTGGAGTTTATGTTAACATTATATACCGCTTAGCAACCAAATGTTGACGACAATAATACTGTTGAATTTGTTTTTCTTTTTATCACCTACCTGACTTTTTGAATGTCCATTTTTTTTCTGTCTTTATCTTCTTTCAGATTTATACTCTACACAAAATTCATGTGCAGCATTTTATTTCTCTTCTATTTATTTTCGGATTTCTTTAATCTTTACAAAACTAGGTTATTATATTATTCTTATTATTATTTTGAGGGTATTTAGCGATACCCCTCATCCCTAATGTCCAATTAGGGATGCCTCCTTTTTTAATTCGTTATTAGGGATACCTTTTTTTTTGCATTTAAAATTACAAAAATACCCATATCCTTATTGTTTCTCTTTTCTCTTCAATATCTTATACCTCTTCAATGTTATGCTTACCAACGTATTTTCGTTTCTCATAGTTTTTTTTTTCTCTTATCCACATTTTTTCTATACCAACAACATTTAACGAAAATTTAAAATTGATAAATCACAACAATTCGAAATAAAAATCGTAAATTTAAGAAAAAAATTTAACTTTCAATTTTTTTTAATGTATACGAGTTATAATTAATCGAAAGAACAATAGATATCAAGAGGTATTATTCAAATTGGTTACATACATCAATTTTAATGTAATATGAAAAAACAAATGGGAAGTTTAAAAAATTTCTTAAAATTTACGATTTCTATTTCGAATTGTTGTGATTTATCAATTTTAATTTTCGATAAATGTTGTTGGTAAATTAGACTAAAGATGGATACGACTTACGAGAAAAAAACTATGAGAAACAAAAAGACGTTGGTAAGCATAACATCGAAGAGGTATAAGAGATTGAAGAAAAAAAAGAGAAACAATAAGGATAAGGGTATTTTTGTACTTTTAAATGCAAAAAAGGTGTAATCCTAATATCCAATTATAAAAGTGGGCATCTCTAATTGGACATCAGGAATGAGGGGGTATCGCTAAATACCCCTTATTTTTTTTGGAAATTGACTACGATCTACGATAGTCATAACATTAGCATTGATAAATCAAAGATGTGATAAACACGAAACTACTACCGAATTCATACTCTAACAAAGAACGGGCCTATAACCCAACTAAATTATGACCTAAAGCCCAACACATTATTAATACCTTAATAACTCAAGTTCAGAAACTATGGAAATCACTTCCTCTGGGAATCGAACTTGCGATCTCCAGAATTTTAGAATTTATGTCAACACATTGGATCACTTGGATAACCAATCGTTAAGATTTTTCATTATGAATGGAAATAGAGATTTTAGACTTCAATGGAACCTTAAAGCTTGTGTGATGCCGTGGATCAAGCATAATCACGTTGATAAGGGATTGCGTCTAGGATCAGCCCAATATTGTTCTCAATAGTCAACACTCAAGAGTGGCACTTTCGTTATTTCAGGTGAAACATAAGGGGGGTACAAGTATCGATTGGGTATCTTGGACTACAGTGGGACGCCAGACTAGCCATATCATCCTTGTAGAGAACTGCAGTTGAAATGAAAAGAAGTCGGTTTTGGTTTTGACCGTTGGAACCGAAAGCAAGAGAATTTAATAAGAAGTGGGGTTATGAGTGTGAAACTAAATAAACAACTACTATAATTCTTTCTTCATCTCTTTAATTAGTAGCAGCGCAAATCAAGTAAAAAAATTAGTTTTAAAGTAAGAGGAGACAAGATCTGAGCATTTTAAGAAGAAGCCATAATAGAAGAAAGAGGGTCCTACTAATTATTTAATCCTTCATTAATTGGATTTAGCTAAATTAATTTTATAAATGGAAATTAATACAGTATGCTGTTCTCTTTGCTGATTCCAATGAAAAGGGCAATTGAATTTTGAATTGGACAAACCTCATTATTTTGACAAAATAATGCATGTAAAATAATTTAAGGTAGCCATTTCTCCATTAGTCTATTTGTTGGGTGTGTTTTCTCTTAATCATGATGAACAAATTACATAATAATCTTTGAATATACGAGGAGTAGAAACTTTCGCCGCTTTGGTAAACAGGAGTTTAACAAATAAAATATTGCTAAACATTCTTAGACAGAATGACTTTTAAGTCAAATGTGTGATCATTAATGAAATTACTCCCAAGAGATGTGTGGTGGTTAATAGAATTACTCTCAAGAAATGAGCACCCATTAGACAATGTGCATCTTCCACTACACAAAGTGAAAAGGGAGAACTTCAACAAAAAAAGAAAGTGGAAAGAGAAAATACTAGAAGTAAAGACCCCAAGAAAGCATTCAACAAAAAAAAGGACCCCAAGAAAGAAGCATATGAAACACAAAAAAGATAAAAAGATAATTGGAAGTTTACACTTCCACCCTTAAACAGTGCACACAACAGTTCTAAAGTTGTGCACAAATAGCATTAGAAGGAAGTTAAAGGGAAATCCCATAGACATCCTTGATTTGGATATAGGTACTTCTCTATGTGCGTGGACTTCGGATCAGAGACACATGTGGTTGACCATTTGGAGTCTAGTGTCAAACTTCAACGGAAACTCTTCATACGACAATATTAAAGTCGTTTGCTGACATAAAAAAAGTTAGGACATGTTCGTTGTTACCAGGGTCGTGACTGAGATTTTAGAGGTCCGGTGCCAAAATTTCATAAGGGCCATTCATATTACAATGTAAAACAAACTTTAGTAAGAACCCTTCTCATATTCACAAACATTATGTATGAAATTTACAAATTAGATATGACTTTAGTTAAAAAAAAAAAAAAATTAGATATGACTTTAGGGTCTCTTTCGACCAAAATCCATAACCAATATTAACGAAAAAAGAAAAAGTTGACGTTTTCCTCAAAAGTTTATACGATATGCACACATTAATTGCCAAAACCTGAAAAAGTCATCAAATTTATAAATGTTATTTACTTTTGATTGTAAGAACTATCGAATTTGCAAGTAAAATCAAACACAAGAAAATATTTTTGAAAACACAAAATTAAAGTGTGATATTTGTGGTTGTTGCTGGCTACTCGAAGGTGTTGTTTGTTTTTTTAGTTCTTCAGGTCTGAAATCTATGGATCCAATTCAGATTTCAGATGTTTGTTTTACAATTTAAGAAAATCTGAAAACCAATCTGAATTTAGTCAAGGTTTGAATTCGGCTGAAAAATAGCCCACAAATTTCAGACTTCAAAACAAGTCTGAAACAAGGGTTCAAATGCTGAAAAATGTCAAATGACTTTTATACCCCCTAAATGTAGAAAAATCTCTCATTAAAATATTTTACCCATCACCCCAAACAAGAGCACTACCACCGTCCCAAAACCAACCACCACCAGAACACAAAACCAACCACCACCAGAACACAAAACCACCACCACCTCAGACCACAAAACAGTCCATCACCACCATAATCACCAGAACATAAAACCACCGTCTCACATCACAACACCACCACCACTTCAGACAACAAAACAAACCACCATCACCACCATATCCCAAATATCAAAGAAAGAGACCCTTATTTGCAAATTCTCCACTTCGTTTATACTGTCAATGCAAAATCTCCACTTTGTTTTGGTAAAAATGGAGAATTGAAGATCTTACAAGTTGCATATATGCACTATTACCGAATCAGTTCAAAGGGTGTTCTGATCTTAATACCACCGCTTTCATCAATTTTATGATCCTTGCAGAAAATCCTGATTTCATTGTCTTCACTGGTAATCTTTTTCCCTTTGATCATTAAATTTACAATTCTTATTTTAGTTACCATGGAGGTGGGAAATTGGTCGCTTGTATCAGATTAGATAAACCCTACTTTGATCAAAAACCAAATATTAGTAATCAATACTCAATAACCAGAGAGAGGGAGAGAGAGAGAGAAAGAGAGAGAGAGAGAGAGATTTTGTAGAAGAACTCATGTTCATTGTTCATTCAGAGAGAGAGGGGAGAGAGATTCGCAGAGAGGTAAGAGAGAGAAGGGGGCGGATGGTTTCTAGCTTTTGGTTGGAGGGGAGAGAAAGTGAAATAGAAACCCTAATATTGGTTTTAGGGTTTTTTTGTTGAAAAATGAGAAAGAGTCCATTTTGTCCAAAATATAAAGTAGGGGTACAATGGTCAAAAGTTTAAATCAGACCTAATAATTCAGATCTAAAAAACAAACATTTAATTTGTAATACAATTCAGCAAATTCAGATTCAGACACAAATAAAAAACAAACATCACCTAAAATAGAAAAAACACCCAAAAATTAAAATTCAGGTGGTTTCAATCCCATGACCATCATCACACAACGCCAATGTGAAGCCACTGAGCCACTACTTCTTCTCTCATGTGTAAGTATGTTTAAGAAGGATTTAACCATTTCAAACTCGGTTTGTACATGACAGTGGGCCCTTTGTGGTAGGGGGCCCTGTGCGGGCGCACGATCCGCACCCCCCACCACACGGCCCTGGTTGTTACACACTAGTGTGCCCTAAAGGCCAAAAAGCTCATTACATGTGCCACATTCACGCTTACATGGACATGCCTTTCCAAGTAGTGCTAATCGATTTTACCATCATAAGTAGAAAACTTCTTATTTATACGCAAAGGAACTTTCTTTGGGACTCAAGTTTAACTACAACTTAATCATGCATGTACCCATTTTAAGTTTGGTAGTTCTGACAACACTATCTCATTTACCTGGCGCCTAAGTAGAGTTAACTTTAGCTCAGCTCAACGAATAACACAACGGTATGTATCGAAGACATCAAATAACTTGCTCAAAAACTCTAAATCGCTAGTAACATGTTACAACTATATATGTAAGAGGTTCCTTTGTTACGAGAGCCGATACAAGTGTGCAACTTGCACCCCACCAGATGCACCTACGAGTTGAGGCTTGAGCCGAACTAAAGACCAATTGTAATGAACTTGGCTTGGGCTTCGTCTAAATTAATAAATGTGTAATGTGTTTGGAAGTAAAAAGGGCTAAAATGCATATGGTAATTTTTTTTTTTTTGATGAGATATGCATATGGTAAATTAAGGTTGCCCAAAGAATTTTAACACTTAGAGTTCCTAATCCCCAAAAGGTGGAGAATTAACATCATTCCTGAGCCTACCCTAATTAAAAAAAGATTTTTGAGTGAGAGGCCCAAAAACAAAAATGAGAACCCAGTCTAAATTGTTAGGACATCTCACACTTTTCTGGTTTTTATTTTATTTATCCCTCTTTTACCCCTTCACGGGAAATTTTCGTGTTCTCTGACAATCTGATGGATGACAGCGAAGCAATTAATTTTCCGTACATGACGTAATGTCAGAGAAACATTTAGATTTTTTGAAAATTTAAAAATGGCGCCATTTTTTGACGAAATTTCAGGTAATTTTTTTGGATCCCGCCTATTATATTTTGTTTCAACTCCTTCTTTCTTCTTATTTATACATCCAAAAATCTTCTTCATCATTCTTATTTTGTTTCACATTTTATATTCTTCATCTCTTTCAATCTCTAAGAACATAAATTTTTTGTTCTTTCTCTCTCTAAAAGTTTTATGTTCTTATTTTTGGATGTTCATCATTCTTATTTTGTTTCACATTTTATCTTCTTTATCTCTTTCAATTTCTAAAAACATCAAAGTTTTCTGTCTTTCGCTCTTTAAAAGTTTTATGTTCTTATTTTTCTTCTTCATCATTCTTATTTGTTTCACATTTTATCTTCTTTATCTCTAAAAACATCAAAGTACATAACCAAATGGCCAGTGTACAGAACCATTCCCGGTACAAAAGAAAATTTCCAGTTCAAAAGTGTCCAGTACTGAACCAAATGGCCAGTACACGGAACAATTCCCGGTGCACAAGAAAATTCTCAGTACAAAAATGTCTAGTACATAGTCAAATGGCGAGTACACAGAACAATTCTCGGTAGACAAGAAAACTCCCACTACAAAAATGTCTAGTACATAACCAAATGACTTGTACACAGAACAATTCCCTGTACATAAGAAAATTCCCAGAACAGAAATGTCTAGTACATAACCAAATGGGCAGCACGCAGAACAATTCCCGGTACACAAGAAAATTCCCAGTACAAAAATGTGTAGTACATATTCAAAAAATGGCCAGTACACTAAATAACCCCAGTACACAAGAAAATTTCCTTGTACAAATTCAAAAAAAATTACCAAAAATGAAGAAATTTGTTGAGATTGGAAAGAGATAAGAAATAAATCTGGAAAAAGGAACGAAATTTGTTGAGATTGGAGAGAGAAATGTGAAGAGAGAAATATGTGTGGGAGAAAATAAAAAAGAAAAGAAATAAATCTGGAAAAAGAACGAAAATGGCAAGTTGGTAAATTTTGTAATGGCAATTCTGTAAATTCGTGGACAGTACAAGGTTTAAGTCAGGTGCGTCAGACTATTTGCAAAAAATTTCCCATTTCCCGGGAATTTTTCGGTGGCAATTTTGTAAATTTATTGAAAGTACACAGTATGTTGGTAGGCGTGTCAGATTATTTCTCAAAAATTTTCGAGTTTTCCGGGAATTTTTCGATGACCGTTTCGTAAATTTCGAAAAGAAGAAGGGTGTTTCGGAAATTCCACACACACCTCCTAACCATTAGACCTGCCCCTTATTCTTTTCCTGCAGTGGACCTGCTTTTTGTTTTGGGTCAAGGATTGGACCTTTTGCCCAACCCCTCATTAAAAAACTTGATGAAATTTTGTTCATCAACATTACCTCCTCACAATACAGAGCCGTGGGTAAAGGGGTGCCACCGATGGCACAGGGCCCACTCTTATCCAGGGGCCATCATATTAACCAGAGGTCAAAAAAAAAGTGTGTAACTCAGCAAGCTTTATAATACAACATTTGTCATTTGGGTATCAAATTAAGTCACAGATTCATTCTCCAAACCAAATTAAGTAACAGATTTTGCTTAACAGACAAATCCTCTTCGGGCGCGTCTATAGGCGCCTCTTCAAATTGCTTTAGGGGCCTCCCGGGAGGGATTGACTATAGTCAATTTCGTGGTCAACCCCGACACCTATGGGCGCCTCTCTTCACATATATTTGGAGGCGCCTACAGAAATTTAAAGAGGCGCCTCCTTCTTCTTCCGAATTACAAACCCTAGATGATACCAAAACTTAGTTTTTTATATGAAAAAAAAACCTAGGGATCACAAAACTCATCCAAGATTTCACCGGGAGACTCACCGGCAACCCCTTGATATTCCGGCACCGACGTGTTCCGTGTACCTTCACCGACCACCATCTTTATCATCCTACATTGTGGGAATCATCTTGAAAGTTGAAAATAACATGGTTGAAGAAGGAAACTTTAAAAAATTTGGGCATATATGTAGTGGGACTTCTCCACCTATTTCTGAGCATGGATTAATCGAAAAAGAGGTATATAAGCTTTTCTATACCCATTTAATGAATTTCCAATTTGTTTTTTACGTCCATTATTTTTTTCAGAGAAAGCTCGATCGGGTCGGACCCAACCAGTCCGATTTTTAACGGATCATCCCCACCGAAACTGTTCGGTGTTACCAGTCCGTTACGGGTCGGATCATCCAAACCGGAAGTTAAATATTTCTGATTTCCCCACTTTATTGTATTTCAGGTCTTTGATTTAAATAAAAGTCCGTGTCTTTCACCATGTTCTTTAGACCATTGGGATTTCGGAGGTCCCCATAGGGAGGACGAGTGGCATGCGGAAGTAAAGGGTACATTCCCATATTTTTTAAACGAAGGCTCATCTTGAACCACGGGGGAGAACAACCGCAAACCAAATGATTCAAGTGACAATGTACACTCAAATGATAACGTAGATTCAAAAGAGGGGCAAAAAATTAGTATTGATGTTAGTGAACATTTTGTGACCGAAGATGTGTTTGAAACTCGAGACAAGCTAGTCGAATGGGCTAAGGAAATCGGAAGAAAGCTTAATTTCGTGATTTTGATAGGCAAATCACAAAATAGAATTGGTGGGAAGAAACCAAAGTTACATTTAAAATGTGAAAGAAGCGGTGAGTATCGATCACATATGAAGAAAGATTTGGTTCCAAAAACAAATCCTCCTCCTGAAAAGAAAAGGAAAACTAGCACAAAAAAGTGCAACTGTCCATTCTATCTCAAAGGGATTCCGGGTGATGGTGATACATGGAAGGTGGAAGTTGTGTCTGGAATTCATAACCACGAATTAGCTGTAAGTCTTCTTGGTCATGCATATGCTAATAGGTTGAGTTGCAAAGAACAAGATTTAGTTGATAAGTTATTGAAAATTGGTACAAAACTGCGTGATATACTTTCACAAGTGCGTGCCACATTTAATGATAATACTTCCACAATGAAAACCATATACAATGCAAAGGCGAAGATACGCAGTTTGAATCAAGAAGGAAGAAGTCCAATGCAACAATTGATGAAGTTGTTAGTGGAAAGCAACTATGTTTATCATTTCTCGAAAAATGAAGAGACGGATGAAGTCACTAACCTATTTTGGGCACACCCCGACTCAATCAACATATTGAAATGCTTCTATACTGTATTGATGCTTGACTGTACCTACAAAACAAACCATTTTAAGAAGCCGTTGCTTCAGATTGTTGGGATTACATCTACTATGAAAACTTTCACAGCGCGCTTGTTTTTATGGATGGAGAGGTGACAAATCAATACGCGTGGGCTCTTAATCGTCTGAGAACATTGTTTCCTCCTGACTCAATGCCAAAAGTGTTTGTAACCGACCGTGAACTTGCTCTCATTAATGCCATTGGTGAAGTATTTCCACATGCCAACCGATTGTTGTGTACGTGGCATATTGACAAGTGTGTGGTAGCAAAAGTAAACGGTAACTTCAAACATAAAGAGTTCAAAAATTTCATGTCAATGTTTCGCCTGATTATGTATGCAGAGACCGTATCTGACTATAATCAAGCAGTGGAAGAATTTGTGAGGACATGGTCACGGTCAAATCTAAACGATGTAACCTATGTCCAGAAGACTTGGTTGATACTTAAAGATACATTTGTCACAGCATGGACGAATCAGGTGATGCATATGGGTAATAATACAACCAATCGTGTCGAGGGGGCTCATGCAAAGTTGAAAAAACATTTAGGCAACTCCGAAGGCAACTATGTTACATGTTGGGAATCTATACATGCCATGAACGAGATAGCTATTTGAGAGATCAAAGCTTCATTTGAGTATAGTCGTACAAAGGTGAAGGGCGCCCCTCACCAAAGCAAGTTTATGAGAGATCTTAGAGGGTATGTTTCACATGCTGCCTTAGACCTAATGGTAGATGAGATACACCGTGCAGATGGTATTACCATTAACGTCAAAAATTGTGGATGTGTTCTCCGATCTGTTTATGGGCTTCCTTGTGCACACGAGATGATTGATTTAATGAAACAACAAAAGGTATTTCCATTAGATATCATTCACCATCAATGGACTCAATTATCAATTAATCCCACTCCGGAGGAGTACAATGATCTGGACTCATCACATGAAATGGAACTACTTCATATGTTGTGGGGTAGGTCGACCGGTCCTGAGAGGAAAGCAATACTTGAAAGGTTGAGGGACGCTGTCTCGCCGCTTACGACCAACTTGTCTGAGCCATTACAAAAGACCATAACTAAAGGTGCTCCAAAGAAGAACAAAATGAGCAAAAAGAGAAGGAAGCCGCAAAATCAACGAAAAAAAACTTATCCGCTTTCGAATATGCCAAATGCATTGATGAAGATCTTCTATCACCTCCCATCGTACGTACACGTAATACTCGGGCTACCCGAGGGAGTGGAGACTGTTATTTAGATCAAATGCCGGTTATTATTTATCCATTTATAAATGCTATAATGATGTGTCGGGCGATGGTCATTGTGGGTACCATGTCGTAGCTCAAGGACTTGGCTTTCCTCTAAGTACTGGTTGGAAAGAGAATCGGAAGATCGTCATCGAAGATCTTCATAATCACAAAGATTTTTGGGAAGAGATGTTTAATGATGACTATTATTCCACCTTAGCGGCAACTAACAACTTTGATCCAGGTGTTGACAGAGATTGGTACTACAGTCACCCTTATACTAATTATGTCGTCTCCACTCATTACAACTGTGTATTGGTTCATCTCACTTTAGCAGGTTCAACAACTTTCTTACCCTTGCGTAATGGTCCCCCAGTTTCACAGTCAGGTAACTTGTCTCAAAATTATGAAATGATATGCATTGGGTATGTCAACGACTGTCATTTTGTTTCTATTAAACTTGGGAGAAATGCTATACTTCCTCCACTTGCATTACAATGGCAGAGATATGCAACTAATGAGGCCCGAGGTTGGTTCGATCTTGTTGGAGACAGAATTGACAACGAAGGCGCGTTCTACCCTCCACGTAGCGAGTCAAATGAACCTTCAGAGTTCGTAGTTAATCTTGATGATTGAAAAAGATATATGAGATTGTTTTGAAGTAAAATTTTTAATTTGAAAATTTTGAGATTATATTAGAGTAATTTAAAGTAATATTGTTTTGAGGTTTAATTTTTAATTATATTAGAGTAATTTAAAGTAATTTTTGATATAACTAACAAAGAGAGAGAGAGAGAGAGAGAAGAGAGAGAAAAGAGAAAAACTTACTGTCCGGACCGTCCTATCCGTTTCAGGACGGATGGGTTAACCCGGGACTAAATTTTAGCCCCGGGTTTAAGTTCGGACTGCGACGACCTCCGGCACCTTGTGTCACAAGACGGAGTGTCCTGTCCGTTCCAGGACGGATGGGTTAACCCGGGACTAAATTTTAGCCCCGGGTTTATGTTCGGACTGCGACGACCTCCGGCACCTTGTGTCACAAGACGGAGTGTCCTGTCCGTTCCAGGACGGATGGGTTAACCCGGGACTAAATTTTAGCCCCGGGTTTATGTTCGGACTGTGACGACCTCCGGTACCTTGTGTCACAAGACGGAGTGTCCTGTCCGTTCCAGGACAGATGGGTTAACCCGGGACTAAATTTTAGCCCCGGGTTTATGTTCGGACTGTGACGACCTCCGACACCTTGTGTCACAAGACAGACTGTCCTGTCCGTTTGAGGACGGATGGGTTAACCCGGGACTAAATTTTAGCCCCAGGTTTATGTTCGGACTGGACGACCTCCGGGACCTTGTCTCACTGGACGGACCGTCCTCTCCGAGCAGAGTACTGTTTTTTTCCTTCTTGTTATCAACTCAAATTCAAATAGTTTTATAAACATGAACATTTATACGAACCCAAAAAGTTTATCACATTCCACATTAATAATATCCAAAACGAACCGAACAAGTTCATCACATCTACATTAATAATATCCAAAAAGTTTCATAACATTCAAAAAAGATTCATAACATTCAAAAGGATTCAATATCCAAAATGTTTTTTTTCCATATCCACCCGTTGTCATGCATTTTTTCTTGGCCTCTTTTTTACAGCGGGTTTCCTTCTAGGTCCGTCCACTAGCTGGGAAGGATGAGAGGGTTCAGCTTGAGAGGGTTCAGCTTGAGAGGATGTTGGAATATCGGGAAGCGGTTGTTGAGCGATGACCATCTCTAAAGTTTCACGAACTGTTGTATAGTCGGTCCGATTTAGTGCCGCAAGGCACCTCTTCGCTCCTTCCAACTGAAAACAGACACACATGGAAAAAATCAAACTCATGATAGTCGAAGAAGATAATATAAGAACATTTGGTAAAAAACGTACAAAATATGTCATTGATCCTAAGTATTGTTTTTCACCAGATTTTCGAAAACGAGTATTTTGGACCCTGGAGTGCGAGACTTTGGTGAACCACTCTAAATAATTGGGTACGGATTCCCATTGATCCAGGTGACAAATTTTTGATCTATCTTCGGGGTGGAGTAGGTGATCCTCCCAACGCTTCCAATACCAAGTAGTATTACCGTAATTTTTTACTTCACCTTTCTTCAATACCTTCTTCGGTCTAATCGGCGCCTTAGGAATTGTCTGAACCAACCCCAATTGCCTTAAAGCCCTATCTGAGTTATACGACTCGGCGATGTCGTTAACCACAAGACATCCCGTGTAGTATGAGTACTCGGGTGTATCTATTACATCTACGGACTCCATGGGCTGATATGGATCCCAAATCACCTACATGATACATATAAATATGAAAGATATGAACAAAAAAGGAAAAGAAAATAAAAGAAGATTTAAATATACTTACATCTCTCTCCGTTAGATCGTCTAACTGCTCCCGGAGGTTGTATAATGCACTCTTTTGGGTTCCTTTCATAATGTGCTCCTCCCATTTATGCACAGGGGCGAGCCCACATAGGGGCCCGTGGGGGCGCGTGCCCCCATGGCCCAAATGTGAGCTCCTTAATTAATAGGCTAAGACTCAGGTTGAGGGTGCCTCTAATTCCTGTCACCATAATCATTTAATATTAAATTCCCAAGGCCCATCATCAATTTAATAGTATTAAATTTCAAAGACCCATTTGAACAGATTCTCACACCGTGTAAACTGTGGACTGAGCAATTGAGCAGTGATGTGGCGTGGACCATTATGACCATTAAACTTTAGATAGCTTTCTTAAACTTTAGTTAATTTCCTTGCTTTTAGTTTTTTTTTTGTTGAACTTCCTTGCTTTTAGTTAGTTTCCAATTTTTTTATAACTACTAATTTTATTCTTATTAAACTTTAGCTTTCTATTTTAATTAAAACTAACTTTCCATTACACCACTACTTGCCAATTTAAACTCTAATTCTAACCTAAATAGAAAACAAATAATTTTAAGAAGTTATATAAATTTTGCTAGTCGAGTTTTTTTACAAACCACAATCTCATCCTTTTTCTTTCTCGTGACATCAAAGAAGACAAGTATATAATTTTTCTTTTCTGTTCTTATTGATTTAAATTAATCTTTTTATTTTCAATGAATTCGTTTAAGTCCGTAAACTAATTCAACTTTATACATATGTTACTTACATTCCCCGGAAGCCATGGATAGATATTTTATGCGAAAAAATTATGGATGAATCTTCATCACAACCAAGAAATTTTGTAATAGTTCACAAGAAAAGGAAAAAGACAAGAACTCGAAAGAAAATCGTAATAGTATTTTGTTGCCATCACCACCAATGGAACAAGAATTGCTACAGTAGAAAGAGTGTTCTCTGGTATGAATATTGTAAAAAACAGATTACGGAATCGAATGGGAGACGAATGGGTGAACGATAATTTACTTGCATACATCGAGAAGGATGTATTTGATACTATTAAATGAAGTTACTGTGCAACGATTTCAGAAAATGAAAACTCGTCGAGGACAACTATAACTATGTAATAAGTAAAATTTTTATGAACCAACAAAAGTAATTTTTTTAGAATATAAATTTGTTATGTCATTTTACTGAAATGTGCCCCCACATCCAAAAAATCCTGGCCTCGCCACTGTTTATGCATACGGGGAATGTTAGGGCTAGCCACATATGAATGTTTCAGAACGGATAAACCAAGATTAAAATGATCATCTATCCAAGCCTACAAAAAAAAGTAATGTCTTAGACATGAATATTTTAACTAAAACTAAACAAATCTATAAATAATCAATATAAATCAAGTATTACGTGCAAAAGTGTCAGGTAACCTGTCATCTAATGAGCACCATTTGTCGAGGCTAACCCAAGTTGCCTATAAAGAAAGGCAAGCACAGCGGTACCCCAAGAGAATTTAGGAGTCTCATCCAGGTGCCTCAAGTACTGTAGGAAAATAACTGGGACCTTGGAACCACTTTTATCAGTGAACAGTGTTGACCCTAACAAATGCAGTAAGTATCCTCGTGCACAACAGATCTTTCTTTCTTCAGTGTCATCGTCTTTCGAACCGCTGAGGTTTTCTCTCAACCATCTCAACCGGATACTTCTCGAGGAACCCATTTCTTCTTCGACAACCTCGTACTGAACTCCTAGATACCAAGAAACCAAATTTAAGTCTTCTGTTTCATCCTCTTCTTCTACAGCGACCACACGACCATCAATCGGAATTGAACAAATACGATTTACATCGTCTAGTGTGATCGTCATCTCTCCAAACGGCATATGGAAACTGTCTGTATCCTCGTACCACCTCTCAACAAATGCAGAAATTATAATCCGATCCAACTTCTGGTACGAGTACTTGGCAATGTGAGCCAGTCCGGTGGTCTTAACCAATTTTTGAACAAAAGAGCACTCCCGATCCAAGTCCTATATTTGTGTTTTCTTTTCATCATAAATTTCTTGGACCGAAAGAGACCCAGTAAGAACAACAGGAGCGTGATTGTGTAGTTTCAGCAACGCTCTCTCCTGAAAATAAAAAAAAATCAAACGTAACAAGAATATTTAATCACAAAGTTAATTCAACACCACACTTACCGGTTTATTCCATATTTGGAATGCTATGTGTTTCTTGAATCCTTTCAACAAGGATCGATCAGACGGACCCCCTGAATAAGGGTCTGAAGGATCTGCATCAACTGGTTCTTGGGTTTCATCGACCGCCATTCGACTTTGAACTCTACGAGCCCTAACACTCCCGGTAGGATGCACACGTTCAGCCATGATAAAATTAAGACGAGCTATTACGAAATCAATACAAATCAATCTCCGTAATCAATAGTTTACTTGTTACCCATTTCACTGACAATTTTAACAATACCAAGAAATGAAACCAAAAAAACCATAATCAATTAACACGCCCAAAGACAAATCAATCTCATTAATCAAATAGTTTACTGTCTAGGTCGAATTGTTTGGTACTGTCTAAGTAGAATTGATTTGGATTGTCTAGGTCGAACCAGTTCGGACTGTCTAGGTCGAACCAGTTCGGACTGTCTAGGTCGAACCAGTTCGGACTGTCTAGGTCGAACCAGTTCGGACTGGTACGAGTCCGACTGGTATCAGATGTTCATCGGACTTTTTCTCAGTGAAAACTAAGTAAAACTACTTAATAATAGATCGAAATTAACCCATCATTCATCATAATAACTACCATTACCACACTAAAACGAAACACATAAAAAATGAGGAAGATTTCTTAAGTGTTACCTTAAAGATAGATGGAGTTCTTTGAAGGATTTGGTACGCCAAATTAGAGAGATTTCGAGCAGGAATGAGTGAAGAAGAGAAAAAGTTCACAACCTAACAAGAATTTCCCCCATGAAATTTGAGTGAGATGAAGAAGAAATCGTGCCCTAGAGAGAGAGATAGAGGAGTCGTGATGAGAGGCGCTGGTGTAGAGAATGAAGGGATTAGGGCAAGGGCGATTAGGGCAAGGGCGATAGGGCAACCAGACTTAAGTCAACCGGTCAAGGTTTTGGAGGGGCGCTTGGAGGCGCCTAAGGAAAATAATGTTGTTTGAGGGATGCGCCTATAGAGGGAGGCCCCTAAAGCAGTTTAAAGAGGCGCCTATAGACGCGCCCATCCTCTTCTATTCTATCTCATTCTCATAACTAACCATTTAACAGCCCTAACTAATTAAATTCCTAACTTAAACACCCACTTTAAAAGAGGTGTAAGAAAACTACTTATCGTTCAGCCCTTGGGTGCTAATATGGAGTACTACTTATTTACTTAATGTGATCAAAGCACACTAGCAAAGTGGAGGTGAATATATACTAACTAATTAAAGGATAGATGATGGACGTATTGTACACCCACATTTAAAGTAGGTCCACAAATTAGTACTCAATTTTCTAAAAATAATTATGGTTATTTGTCAATGATCAATTCTGTTCTGTTCTGTTCTGTTCTTTGGGAGGTAATATCCAGAGTTTGTCATAATTTTAGCCCACAAATTGGATTATCAAAAAAATGGTGGATTCCGGTGACACAACTGAAGAATCTACAGAAGAAACAAGGCAATCCGATAACCTCACGACTGAAAAATCGAAAGAAGCAATGGATTCCGGTAATCCCTCACCGGAAATTTCAAACGAAACAATGAATTCCGAGAATGTCAAGCAGGAAAAATCAAAAGAAACAATGAATTCTGAAAACCCCACGTTGGAAAACCCCAAGAAAATGATGAATTCCCAACAACCCATGACGGAAAATCCAAGGAAACCTTCTGCAACAGAGATTTCACAATCAACCGATGTCGAAAATCCATCATCATTAACAGAAATATCTTCAGTGATCAAAAGATGGAAGAGAGAAGATTTATTAAAGAAAGCCTCTTTATTGCTAAGGGCAGCCACCATGTTCTTTTCATTGCTTTCTTTCTTAATTATGGCTAGTAATAAGCATGGTGATTGGAAGGATTTTGACCAATACCAAGAATACAGGTACAAGAAGATTAATTGTTAATTTTGAATTAAATTAAATTAATCTTGATATATTTATTTTGATTAACGTTTAAATTTAACTTGTTTGTTTTGTTAGGTATTGTTTAGCTATAGCAATACTCGCAATAATTTACTCGGTCGCTCAAGTTCTATATCAAGTCAATCGAATTTGGACCGGAAAAGATTTAATTTCACAGAGGAATGTTTCAGTTTTCGGGTTTTTGGGCGATCAAGTAAGGAATTTTCCTAATTAACAAAAACCATTAAATCATATTAGATTATATTTAAATTTTTAATTTTAATTTATTTTGGTATTAATTAGTTATTACGATTATTTTTCTAGATATTGGCATATCTATTGATTTCATCAGCATCAGCAGCAATCCCGCTGACAAATCGGATGAGAGAAGGAGCAGATAATTCGTTTACAGACTCATCTTCAACATCGATTAGCATGTCATTTTTAGCATTCTTAACAATGTCATTATCTGCTATAATATCGGGGTTTAAGCTCTCTAATCAGAACTATTTCTGAAGTTTTAATTGTTCTAGTCTTATTATCTAAAATTTATGGGTTACCTTTGGTACAATTTGAAACTCCACAAATTTCAAAAAGGTCATCTCTAATATTTCTATTAATTTTCTGGCCCCTGTGAAAAGAGTGATTTCTATGTAAGTATACTTTTTCTACAGATATCATTGTCGGGAACAGTAACAAGAAGATTATAGACCTCATAACAAGCAACAAATGAGTATATACTCCAATGCTAGGGTGAAATCAATATAAGAGTTCGCAGAGGGCTTGTATGCTCAGCTCGAGGGTTTCTGGAAAAAATGTTGGAAAAACTTCGGCACAAATGAGTGGAACGAACAGACCGACGACACTAGAAGCACTACAATTAAAAGAGTTGGAGATAGCATTCAAATACAAAAGTAAGGGTAGAAGGTGACGCCATGACGGTGTAACAATAAGCGCTTTCACTTCTTCTGAACCCAAAAATGCCCGAGGGTGCCCTTTAGGATGCTCTACGGAACAAATCCAAGGGAGACTGAGGTATGTACTTCAATATCATGGAATATCTCGTTTTCTTAAGGATAGAATAAAGGATATTTTTGGAACAGAAGGAACAGAAGGGATATTTTTGAATCAAGGCATAAGAAACTTCGAAATTCGAGAATCAATGAATGGAAAAACTGGTTAAGTTAGAAAAACTCACTCAAAGCTGAATGACTGAATCGATCTTAGAGGCTAACTAGGGGTAGTCTGACTCGTCACTATGACGAGAAATCCAGGTAAATAGAAAACTGGCTATAACTCGCCTTTTCTGCGATTAGCGAGCAAGAAGGGCACACCGTTCAGGCACGGAATATCATACGATTCTGCCAGACTATTCTATTTCATTCATTCTCCATTGAAACCCGTCTACTCCGGGGATCCCATAATCTGGCGATTCTTTCATATGATTTTTTTTCGTGAATTCGACATCATTGATCTACAACCATCTTTTCTTTTTTCCATTCCAAAAAAGGAATGGTTGGTATGCGGTCCGTCCTTAGAAAGACCTGGAATCCCCCTAATGCGATTGTTCCAAAGCGTGCTTGGTGAGGTCTATAGCTTAGAGAATTAGGGTCTGGCGTTGTGAGCCAATGTTAGAGGTTGGAATCCCTCCTCGCCCACAACTGGCCCAAAAGGACTTTTCATTTACCTTGAAGGGTAGGAAAAATAATGATAGAAATAGTGGACCCAAAGCTATGGAACCTGAGTTTGGGTCTTCATCCAAAATGGAATGAGTCTATCATGAGATATAGTATACCCCGCAGAATCAGCTTAATCTAGGTAGAAATTTCATCAGCTCAAAGAGTTATAACATTTTCTAATTTGAACAAATTTAACATTTTCGACCCCAAAAATGATGAAATAATGGCATTAACAAAGTATACTGATTTAGTTGACAAGTATAATCTTACAGTATGGGTAGAAATGAAGAAAGAAACAATTATGAAACTACATCAAGTGTCGCAGATGTCTGTCAATCAGGGGAAGCTCCAAATATATAGGCACTGAAAAAAAGAAGAGATATTAGTACAACAACAATCCTAATCTGAATTACAGGACTGAATCAAAATAACTCTTGACTGATTAGAATTCATGTTCAATCGTTCTAAAATACAAATTTTCAAATAATGGGTTTGGTTAGTTCCGAAAGTGGTGAGACCGTGAGAAGACTGCAGAGACTACTTCAAACCCTTGTATTATTTTTGTCAGGAGGCATGCAATATATAGAGATCAGCCAACCTCAACAACAGAACTTAATAACAGAAGAATGTACAAACTGATACAAAACAACACCAAGGAGATAAAGCAAATTCAAGGAACTGTCATCATTAAAGGTCTAAGAAAAACTATCGAACAATGTAACTTGATGATTTCTCGAACACTACAATCGAATTTCCTGACTGAAGAGGAACAACATGAGCAAATCTTTCTAGTACAAGATTAAGTGAATGTTCGGTAAGTTTTTTCATTATTGTCAAAAGAATCATACGAACAGCTTATGGACATACAATAATAGCAACCATGTTTTCCAAGCTCTGGCACGTAAATCTACCTGGCCCTTCTACTCAGAATAGAGTAGGACCTATTAGTATCCTACTTGTTTTGTATTTCTTAATTCTGCTTCTGGCTTTTCGCCAAAGCATTTGCTAGAAAATTAGCCCTCAACCTATGCTAGCATCCACGTATAAACTAGTAATTCGATCATCAGGTAGACGAGATCTAGAAATTTCGCCAACATTGATTGACATAACACTGAGAGCATAATTATCACCGACTACTAATGCCTAGAAACTTGATAGTAGAAAATTAAGCCCAAATGAGAATTGACATTAAACAAACTGATATTAGCCTACATAAGATCCAAAAATATGTCATTTAGATTAAACATAATCTAAGCAGTTGGTACTTGGTACTTCGGATCGACTGCTACAAGCGAGTAACTCAAGGTCGGTCCAGACTTGGGAGTAGTCTCAAACGATTCCAAGCTGAATTTTGGAATTCGTTGTTCTGTTTCAAACGTTGAATTGTAGGGGTTTAATCTAGCTCATTAGAGTAGACTTTATAGCCTACGAAAAAAAAGGAACTATTATATATATATGTGTTATGTTTCAAACTATGAATTGCTGGCGTTCAGTCCAGATCATTAGAGTAGATTTTATAGTATAGGTTAAAACTCCGAAGAAACTCGGCCAAGTACCCTCCCCCCCCCAAACTGTTTAGATAAAAATTCATAATGCGTAGTTTCCCTCCATGAGAACTGTTTTTCACCTTAAAGGGCAGATAAAATGAATTGGTACACCATTTGATACGAAAACTGAGTTCTAATAAACCCAATCCCTTACTAATTCACTGAAGTGAAAGAAGAATAGTCAATCGGGTAACATGCCTCCTTTTTCTTACTTTCTATTCCTCACAGAGTCAATTGATTAGTGAAATTAGTAACTTGTAAGTTGTAAAATGCATTAGAAGGTAAAACAATAAGATGGGAAAGCAAATCCCCGTTATTCCTATATCCAGATCTTAAAAGAGCAATAACAAATCACATAATTATTCAATCTGAAAAAAGTCTAACGACAAGAAGGATAATAACAACAAAGGTGCTAGAGGATTCAACTCACTTTTGAGTTTGAGGTCCTTTAACTTTCAGATATGTTTTTATTCTACTTCTCATCTTCTGCCATCTCATCCGAATCCGAATCACTTGCATTATACCCTGAGGAAAACAAACATTTCTCAGAAACAATAGACCAGGCCAAATTTCGCAAGTGGGAAAGCAATGTGATTATGAGGGAAAGCAATCCCGAAATGTAATTTCTGCAATATCTTACAATGTTGTTTGGTTTGTTCAGGGGATTTAGAGATCGATTTTGTCTATAGACTATTACATTCTCTATTCCAAGGGAAAGGGAATAGCAAACCCACCGACCGGAGTTCGGGATTCCCTCTAGGAGGATCTAATTCCCCCTCAGAATGTGATTCTTTATTCATTTTATTGTAATCAAACTTTAGTTTGGAATGAGATTCCTGGTAATTGCATTTCATTCTTTTGCCCCAAACATGGCCTAAATGACAATCAAAACCCAAAAGAGTGGAGGAGAGAGAGAGAGAGCTCACCAGGGCGTTTTTCGCTGACTTTCCACACTGAAGATCGACATTTAGCAGCTTTGGTGATCCAAGCTCTCCCCTAAAACAAACAAACAATAAAGAACCCAAGAACACAAGCAATACTTTAAACTTCAAAGAACTAATCTTTCAACTATGGAGCAGCAAATACATTCACTAATAGCAAAAATAATCAAAACCCACATCAAATACATTAACTAATAGCAAAAACTAATCACAACCCAAATAAAAAAGAACATAACAAGAACAGTAATAATGGAAAAATAGTTCAAACCTTTTGGGCATCTCTAGGAATTCCATACCCACTATTATACATCTGACCTACCAAAACCTGCATACTTATATCACCGGATTTGGCTTCTTTTAGGGTATCTTGAAACCAACGATGTACACAATCAGAAACCACTTCCGATAATGGAACCCTAATATTATTATTTGGGTTCTCCATTTTCAACTTCAATTGGTCAGAAGATCCACTTACAGAGACTAGTTTTGGTACTTCTGACATGGGTTTGTGACGTCTTGAAAGATTTAGGTTTTGTTTAGTACTTCTTGAGAAATCTAGTAGTCTAGTTGTAGAAGGAAGTAATTTTCCCATAAAACAAGACAGATTCTAGGTTATTAAATGTATTTATAGAAGTACAAATAAAGAGAATCATTTGAGAGCGAAAGATTTTATCTAGTTTTCATGGTGGGTATGAAGAGGAATTTATCCAAAAGGGGATGCTTGATTTTGTTTATTAGGGTTTACTTGAGCCGGAAGTTTGAAGCTTAAACCTCCTCTTCTTGGCCTTCCTTATTGAAAAGAGAGAGAGTGATATGTACAGCTTGTATGAGACGTCATTAAAGATCTTGTACCTCCTCAATTAGTCAGATTAGATATTATTAACCGTTAGATCTTGATCAGAAGATCTAAACACCTCTCAACAGATATCTTTGACTATCCCCAACCCAAACTTTAGAGGGAGGGGCTATCTCTTTTGACCACAAATATCTTTTGGCACCCGCTGCAATACGAAATTTTAAGCAAAGGTTCGGATTTGGACCAGTCCGGCAGATTTCAGACCGACCAGCCGAGCCCTTACTTTGGGGTTCAGACTAACCAGTCTGTGATTGAGTTTCCGAGAGTATTTTTAATGGTGGTTTTGGATCAAGGTCCTCTCCCTCTCTAATGGCTAATCATGGATCAATGTTCTTTATCTCTCTAACTCGTCATTGTTGATTGTGATTATGGGTTTAGAAACAAAAATTTTTTCCATGATAAAGTGTTGATTATGATTCGGAAAAGGAGAAGAGATGAAGAATAATAAAGAGAAGAAGGAGAAGAACAAGAAGAAAAGAAAAAAGGGGGTCTGCCTCCTAAGTAGGCAACCACTTCGTATCGGTACCTTGAAGGTCGGGGGCTAACAACCCTATTAGCGGGTGCTATTAGCCGCACCCAACTTTAGATGATATTGAAAAGGTCCATGTTTCCTCCAAACATCACCCACTTTTAATGTTTTCATTTTCTTCTTCCTCCCGCTTCTTTCCCACCACTATCACCTCCGACGATCATTAACTCTGACGGCACTAACTCCAGCCATCATCTCTTTCTCTTTCTCTTTCTCTTTCTCTCTCTTCATACCTCTCTATTTTCTCTTTTCTCTCGTCTTTCTCTCGCTCGTCTCTTTCTACTTTCTTCAATGGTTATGGCGAAGGGGCACAAAGGGTTCCGACGAACGGACAATTCCCTTTGTCGGAATGTAGATAGAGAAGGAAGGGAGAGAGAGAAGACAATGAGCCGTCCGTCGCCGACCATCTCCGACCGACGACTTTATGGTGCGCCTAGTAATTTTCTGTTGAGTTTTCCACCTTTTTTTCCAGAAATTTTTCTTGTTTCACCGAAACACCGACCTATTGAAAAGTGGTTTTCCGATTATCAATAGAAAGAGAATTTTTGTAACTTTTGATTGATTCATTTTTTTTGCTGTAACGAAGACTTAAGATGGGAAAGAGTGTCCATGGAGATATTACAATACTCAAGTCAGTTTAATATACAAGATAAAGAAATAAGCAAAATTGGTTTTCAGGGCAAACTTGTGGGATACTTATAGGTGTGTGAGGCGACATTAATGAATAGTCACGTGGAATGGTCGTGTAAGAAAAGAATCATTGACCGTGATCGTATTTCTTGTTACTAACGACTCTAATTAAAAAAGCCGATATGGTTGTGTAAGAAAAGAATCATTGACCATGTCTAAGGCCTCTAGTGGCCCTAAAGTCGCCTACTGTGCTCCCATTGATCTGGATGTTAAATCTAGAGGTAGTAATACACGACATTATAAGATTCAAAATCCGACCATTTATTCCTGTGGCTTTGAGAACGAGTTCAAGAAATTCCCAACTCACTCTGTCATAGGCTTTCGCCATGTCCATCTTGAGTGAGAAAGTGCCATTTTTAGCCTTAGAAGCATGCATAGAGTGTAATAGTTCCTTGGTGATAATAATATTATCCATAATTTGTCTGTTAGGAACGAAAGCATTTTGGGTCCACATAATTCCTTCCTCTAAATACGGCCGAATCCTATTGGCAATCAATTTAGTGATGAATTTATAGATCGAATTGCAAAGGGATATCGGTCTATACTCTGAGGCCGTACTCGGATTCTTGATTTTAGGGATTAAAGCAATAGTGGTATTATTCAAACGAGGATCTATCAAACCTGTAGAAAAATCCGATTGGATGTAAGAGGTCAGGTCCTGACCAATGATTTCCCAATCATGTTGGAAAAAGAAGCACGGTACAGGTCCTAGACTTTTGATCGAACCCATTTCCATAACCACTGATTTAATTTCCTCAGCCGATGGGATCCTGGAGATATCGGCCAGTTGATCTACCAAGAAAACCTTGTAAGCACTTAATACTTCGGTAGGCAGTACACTAACTGGATCTGCCTTAAATAAATTCTGAAAATATTCTATGAATTCATTGGAGATATCCTTCAAGTCCCTTGTAGTCTGTCTATTGCTAAGAGTGAGTTGTATTTTATTTTTCTGTCTTCTAGTGGGCATGGCTATATGAAACGCTTTTGTGTTATGGTCCCCATTCTGAACCCACTTAGATCTCGATCGTTGCTCTGCTTTTGTTCGTTGAATATTTTCCAAAAAAAGAAGTTCCTCTTGAATTTTGCTTTCCGAATTTAGTAATTCAGAGGTAGTTGGTAACGATTTTAGATCTAGTAGTCTTTTACGTGAAATATTCAGTCTATTTTTATAACTCCAAAAGCTCTTTTATTCCACTTTTTAGTAGAGTCTTTTACTTGGTTTACTCTTTCCAGAAAATTTCCTTCTGAGTTGGCCCATTTGTCTTCGAATATCTGTTTATAGTCCTCATGTTTTGTCCAGAACACCTCAAACTTTGCAGTTGTGTTGAGAGGTTGACCCTTGACAATAAGTTTAAGTAAGATCAGAGCATGATCGTTGTTATAGCGCGGGAGGTGAAACACCCCCGCTTTCGGATATCTCGTAAGCCAAGTAGCATCACAAAGAACTCTATCCAACCTCTCTTTGGTTAAGTGGTGGATAAATTTATTATTGGTCCACGTAAACACTGGGCCGTTGTATCCCAAATCCAACAGGTTAGCGTTGAGAATAAACTGTTTGAAACTAGATAGAAAACGAATATTAGATTGTCTTCCTCATTTTTCACTAGTACTACATAGTGCGTTCAAATTCCCAATACAACAATAGGGGTTAGAGATATTATGAATTCTAGTCAGAAACTATTCCAAAATACCGGTTTGTCCCTAACAATAGGGGGTCCATAAACACATAAAATGTCCGAATGGTTAGCATAAGGGAAATTAACAGTAGCGTGGATTAAGTTCAAAGATGAATAGTGTATGTCCATATGTAAATCATTGGACCAATGTAATAGAAGACCACCACTACGACCCGAGGAAGGAACAGAGAAATATTTTGAAATATTAAATTTATTAAAACATATCATAGGTACATAAGTAGATAATTTAGTTTCAGAGAGAAAAACCACTGAAGATTTCGTCGCTCCTAGGAACTGATTCAGTGTCTCTTTGGTCGGGGAGTTCCCAAGCCCACAACAATTTGTTATTTTTAGAGAAAGGAGAAGATCTTTTTTTTTTTGTAACCAGAGTCCAGAAAAGAAGAAGTTTGATGCGGTTTTCTTTCCTTTGAGTTGTCTCGGGAGAGAATAATCTGATCCATTACAGGGAGAGTGTGTGATGCAGTTATACATATGAGCAAACTCGTGTTGTGTTTTCACAATTAAAAAAGTGGGTGCGTATTATGTTCCAAAAGGATGTGAGGGTATTATGTGCAAAAAACTCTGTTTACATGCACGGTAATTCGAATGAGATGTTATGCAACTTTTTAGATTCTCCAAAAAGAAAAAGGAATCCAATTTTTAACAATGGATAAGAATCCAGCCCGATTACGGATCTCTGGGCTCTTTATCCCATCTCAAGGCATAACCTTTTTTATCTTTATACCCTTTATGCCCTTTAATATAAGCTCTTCTGTTTAATCAACACCCTCCACTCATTCATCTCGTTTTCGAGAAATGAAATAGGGACGAAACTACAGCTAGGCCGAAGGGGGCCATGGCCCCCCTCAGCCTAGCAATATTGACTATCATTGTAGCCCTAATGCACAAGGATTACAATATTATTGTAAGGAATACATTAAATGTGACAACAATGACTCGTTGGCTTCTTGGTAAACGGTTTGCTAATGACTTGAGTGACCTAGTTTCGACCCCCTGTAATTGCATATTTTTTACAATCTAGAGTTTTAAGACTTCTCTAGGTGGTGTGTTTGGAAATGCTATGTAAACTATCTAATTTCTCTTATAAATTAGGGTGCTTGGAAATGCTATAGAAACCATCTAATTTCTCTTATTAATTTAAATATTGTAATACAGAATTTGTATTTAAAACTCATGCAACTTATTTTTGTTGAAAAACTCGTATAGAAAGTCGATAAATTTTAATTTTTTTAGAGTACGAGAAAGAGCCGCACAATTCACATAGATTGGAAATAAAAACAAATTGTGACTCACTTAGTAAAAGTTTAATCTAAAAATCTTTATTTAGAAGACGGTCTCAAGTGATGAAAGTTAAATGACATAATTTTAACCAAATTCGTATTACATTGGCCCCCCTCGTTCTTTAATCCTGGTTCCGTCCCTGCAAATAGCTACTCTATCTCCTCGCTGGAACTGCTGTTCGTGATATTCACCGGAGATGTTGTTCATTTTGGCGAGGGTTTTGGTCATCTTCATGCTTCATCTTCTTTCTCATTGTGGTCATCATCTTCAACAACCCTGTTATCATTTCATCTTCATCACATTTTCCTCATCTTCTTCTTGTTTAATCTTCAACTCGTCTGCAACATACCCTTTGTTTGTTGTCTTTATCGAATTCGTCCATTTTTATCATTTATCTCATCTTAATTCATTTTCAGCTTTTAGATTCATCTTCAAGTTTTATATTTATCTTAAAGAAATAATATCATCTTCAAGAACGTTTTTGTTAAAACCTTTATTTTATCTCTCTTCATCTTCAACATCTTCCTTCATGTATTTGCATAACATCTTCAATATGTAGTTTTCATATTTCTTTATCTTCGTTGTTATCTATCTTGAGAAAGTTACTCCAGTTTTGATTCATTTTGATCATGACATCTTCTTATTTTTTCGGAGTAGATATCCATATAAAATTTGATTTTTTTTCTTGTTTCTCTCTCCTCTTTTTGTTTTATCTACATTTTCAGTTATATCGTAACACAAATCAATGTTTTTAAAGAACAATAGAACATCACGTGCAATTTACACAAACTATTATTTATTAACATAAGTTGTTATGTTCCCTACACCCTTTTAGTTGTCAATATTTTTTACAGAGTTTTTATTGCGCTTCGTTCATCTATTGATGGTTTTCAACATTCTCGACCTGTTATCTATATTGACGGAACGTTCACGAAAACAAGATTTAATGGTTGCATCCTTCTTGCGGCTACGAAGGATGGCAACAATGGTATGTATGCATTTATAGTATATTCGTCAACATTTTAATATTGTTGTCATGTTTTCAATTTGATTTTTCACCAACAATACTGTTTCACAACACATTGTGAAATGTTCACAACATCACATTTTTTTATTACTATTATTCTAAATGTTTAGAACAAAACTACGTATGTTTGGGATAACTGGAGTTGGTTTTTTCAAAACCTTAAGAAATTAAGAAATGTTTTAAAAATTTGTACATATGTTCGTGGAATATACTTGCTTTTGTGTTATTTAAAACATACTCGGCCACTTCACTGTCTTATGGACATTCTTCGATTTGCTCCAACATTACTAATTTAGGAACCTTGCCGCAGTACAAAACTAGAATTCTTTTACTTACGAGGACAAAAGGACTAGTGTCGAATGCAAGACAATATATGTCCAAACAAAACATCGGAATACTAACAAGCAAACATTAATATTCACTGTCAAGATAGCCAAAAAAAAAATCAAGAAACAAATATAAAAAATTTGAAAATATTTCCAAAAAATAGAAACAGGCAATCCCAATACCAGCCCTGACTTTTGGGGGCCCTAGGCGAATGTATCGACGGAGCCCCTACACTTTAAGCTGAAAAAATAACTTATCAATCAACGCTTCATTCAAGTTATTAGTCTTTTGTTTTTTCTTAACGAATTAATCTATAGCTCTCGACTGTGATTTAACCAAATCTCGATCTAATTTTTTTTTCTCAGAGCCGTGTAAATTGGAGCCATAACAATCTAATGCGAGAATAACACAAGTATATACCGATCAACATAAATATTTGAACTTACTAGTAGTAACGATAAGAATCTAAACATAAACAAAATATAGAAGAAGGAAAAATTAAAGGAACAGCAATCTAACATCTATATAATTGTGTAATAAACACCTGTAGAGAATGAAATAGAAAGGTGAGATTGAAGTTTGAAGGGAAATTAGAAAAGAACATAAATTATAAGTATTCTTTTAGTGCACCTTTTAAAAGAAAAGATTATAAAAAATACCCCCTGAAGCTCCTAACTATATACTCGAACATAACAGGACATTTGGTTTCCTGGAGGCACAAAAGGGAAACCTTGTTGTCTAGAACTACCTGTCTGACTGCCTTCTTCTTTGCTGGGCTACACAGACCCCTAATATTCCAAGATAAGATGTTTAACGACATGGGGGCTTGTGGCTCCCCAAGTTTGGGACCGAACTCGCTTTCTTAATACTACTGCTTGATTCGTTGAGGCCCCAATCCAGCTTCTTCAACTCCCTTTCGAACTTGTCTGACCTTTTTTTTTTTTATCTGTTCCTCCTCTGGGTTACCATCCCTAATTACAATGGCCAGTTCCATTCCTTTCTATGTTGTTACCCTGCTTCTTTCCTGTTCTGGGCGGTAGACTGCTAACGGAATTGTTATCATACCTTCCTCCTCTATGTTGTCTTCCTGGTTGTCTTCTTGAATCGGCTGACTCTTTAATTCCATCCCTTCCATCTCCATAAGATCTAGTACTCGCTCATATTCATCTGGTCCTGAGAAACCCAGAGATCTACCTGTGTCGAAAAGATGAGACAACCTTTCTTCCTCCATATTTATCTCCGTAGAGAAATAGGGTTCTGGATTCTCTCGGTTTCTCTCCTTGGCCTCCATCTTATCCCTAATTGGTGAAGCGGGCTTTTTTGTTCCCTGATGTTTTGGGCCTCGAGAGACAGTTCTTTTAGCGACAGGCACATTCATGACCCAGATTTTATGAGGTACAAATCTGCTATTTTAACCCTCTTATGAGTAGTCTTCCTGGCCCACTTGTGAGTAGCGTTCATCATCTCCGTCATGGCCTTCACCATCTCTGGTCTAATCTCGATACCTGACATTGCCGGCATGGTGTGCAATCTCCTTGTCACTTCCTCTGTACGAATGGGGTTGGCAGGATCTGCTTTGGCCTTACCCTTCCTTGGGTCACGCATTGGGATGTCCTCACCAACTCTTGTTTCATGATTGTTCCTTATGATGGACGTAACGTCCGTAGGGCTGCCTTGACTACCTGCTATAGTGGCGTCGTCGCCTGGCTTCTGCATAGGTGCCGGTGGCGAAAGATTTTCCGACGACGATAACACTTGCTCGCTCTGTCTCCTTTCTGCTATTACCTCCGTTGTAATCTAAATTTGGTAGGATTCGCCGCCCGTCATCAGAGTTTTACGTTCTGTGATTGATCCATTTGGCTTAACGTCGACTGACACACATGCATAGCTAAGATTCTGGAGTGTGGATGTCTCGTAGTTGATCTCTATGATTTCTCCCAAGTCGGCGACCAAACTTGCAAAAGTACGCTCATTCCATAGATGGAATGGAATACCGTACATTTTTACTTCCATAAGAAGCGGTGTAATAATCACCAAGTTGCAGTGAGGGTTCCAAAGTTTCACATAGACTTTCTTACCTGTTATCTCTTCCTCGATGAATTTTAAGGCTCTGAGAGGTTCCGTCAGTTTCTTAGTCATGACCATCGCCGCTCCATTCTTGTATGGAAGTACCTGAACATCATCTGTTTTAAGTATTCTTTTCACAGATGCTTCCACCAAGTGCCAATGATCGGAGGCAGACTCCTTTAGACCAATCCATGTTATGTACATTGAAGTGTGCCATAGCAGGGTTTGAAGATGAAGGAGTGTTCTTAGACGTAAGGTTATGATTAAGGTTGGGATGAGAATTACTAGTGAGAGGCTTGTTGTTTAAATAGGGTTTGCTCGAGTGACTGGGTAGGTCTCCATGCATTGGCTCGTTGCGCGGTGATGGTTGAGCTAGGGTTTTCCTAGATCCGGCGTGATTATATTTCGCCCACAGTGGCGTGGGAAATCTTCTCGCCGCTTCCCTAGGATCCTCTTGGGATTTGTAGGCTTTACAACTTCCTTATCTTTGTCTTTGTCTCCTTTGTCTCTAAGTCCCACCAAAAGGTTAAAACTGTTTGTATTCACTACCACCGGTTCATACATTAGTTCTCCCTGTATGTCCCTAGGGATATAGAACTCCGATGTAACTTCTGTTATTCCTTTCTCCATTTTGTCCCAACCTTCTCCTCCCCTACCTTTAGGTATGCATATCGATCGTTTACTGTTATCACCCGCTCCCGCCCTATGAGCCCAAATGTACTCTGCTATTCTGTTCTTCATTATCTCCCATAACCAGAGCTCTGATCCGGTCCGAAAAATATTAACTTTAGAGTTGGCCAGATAACTCCCTTTTGCTTTAAGAGAGTTGCTGATGAAGGTCTTTAAGCTCCTGATGCCTTCAGACGAAATGGTGATGCTCCATTCCCTGTAGTGCCCTTGTTCCGTGATGAGAAATCTGTCGTTTTGCTGTTTAGACAATATTATTCGTTTCCGATCTATCAAAAAGAAAGTTCCTATCTTGGATGCCATCGTTTTAAACTCCTTCAAGACGGTCCCCCTATTGATTCTATCAGCTCCCCAGGTTATGCTACACCAGATAGCAATTAGCTGGTTTGCTGCGATCTTTAGGGTAGAGGTGCTATTCAGAGAAGAAACTAGGGATCTTTTTCCGGTAACTTCCCACAACAACGTAATCCAAATTGATACTCTTGTTTACCCTACGATGTTATACCAGACGATTAGCTCTGTGCAATGGCGTTAACGGTGGTGTGGTACTCAGGGATCACAGTGGAAAGATGTGTTGCCGGAAGTGACCGAAAAAACTGAAAAAAGATGATAGAAAACTAAACGATGTCAGAGCTTCTCTCTCCTTGGGCCCACAATCTGGAAGCTCAAATTTTCTCTTCTTTTACTCAACTACACCCCGAGAAAAGTTATGTTTACTTTAAGCAAAGAAAAGGAAAACAAAATAATTAGGTGTGTGCCCAAGTCGAGCCGATGCGAATAGTAAGATGTTTAAGCTCAGGTAGTCTTTTTAAAGAAATAAATTCCAGTTCTAACTTTCAAGCTTATGAACAAACTATTTGTTTTTTTCCTGATTAAGACATCAATTGATTAATTACTACAAATAGATCAGTGGTGTGGCCGAGATTTTCGGGGCGAGGTGCGAAATTTCTTGAGGGAGCCTTCTCATGATGTGAGAACTAAAAAATACATGCGACATAATAGATGAATATAAATAGTTTGTCCGAAGATTTTTTTTTCATAAAATATCGTGAAATACTACTATCTCAATTATTACACTGGGCCTTTTATTTAGTAAATGGGGGCGCCTGCAGAAGCTGGCACTATGAAAACATTATAATGTTTTGGGTGCCTATAGAAACTGAAACTTAGTAAAACTTAAACAAAAACAATCTAAGACGGTGAGGTTGGACCTTGGAACCTTATTAGTTCTGGACCAACTGAGCTACCTATAATATTGCTAAAGAATTTGACCCAGAATATAAAAGTTCTTTCTTTCCCATAACCCAAAATGGGTTCCTTAGGTAGAAAGGGGCCCGGTGCCGCTGCACCGACTGCACCCCCTCATGCACGCCCCTAAAATAGACTAAGGGTGCGTTTGGTTGCAGGATTCCTAAGTAGGATTCCTATCAAAAGTGGGATTTGGTAATAATCATGAATCCTTGGTCTGTTTGGCTACTAAGAATCCTAAGGATTCCTAATTCCAAAAATTGTATTGGACCAAAATCTTACCCTACCCCTAGGATTTGCTAGGATTTTGGATTAATAAACTTAAAGCAACAAAAAATATTTCCTTATACAAAATAATTATTTTAAAATATTATTTGTTCCAAAAATGATCATTTTTTTCTCCGAAAATCATTTTTTTCCAAAAATCATTTTTTCCCCCGAAATCATTTTTTTCTTCAAAATCGTTTTTCTCCAAAACTATTTCTTTTCGCAAAATCTGATTTTTTCGACAACCGTCTTTTTCTCGAAAACCGATTCTTCCCCAAATTATTTTTTTCCCGAGGTTTGACTTTTTCCAGAAAACATATTTTTCTTTGAAAACTGTTTTTCCTCCAAACATGTTTTTTTACAGAAAAATCGACTCGAAAAAAATCAGTTTTCGGGGGTAGAAATGATTTTCGAAAAAAAGTAGGTTTCATGAAATTTTGGTTACCGAAGAAAATGGTTTTTGAAAAAAAAATTAGAAATTTTATATTTTTGAGAAGAAAGCGCCTTTGGGGAAAACTATTTTTGAAAAAAAATTGTTCACGAAAAAAGTTAAAAAACGGTTCTCGAAAAAATTTACGAAGAAAATGGATAGTTCTCGAATGAAAAGATATTTGAAAAAACGAGTTTCAAAAACAAGGTTGATTAGATATTTTTTTTCTTTGAAAAAACGAGTTCTCTCTCTCTCTCAAAAGTCTTTTTATCTCTCACAAAACTTTATTTCTCTCTCTCTACAAACTTCATTTTTCTTTCTTATATCTCTCTCTTTGTTGTTGGATCTAAACAAAAAATAAATCCTCTTTGGTGTTGGATCTAATGATGGTTTTCTTTGATTGATTCTTTCTCTCTTTTATCTATATAGATCTAGATCTCAATATTTGTCGAAATTTCAGGTTCATTTGATTTGTTGACGATGAAAGTAAGTTGATGAAAATAAGTCACTGTGTAATTCTTTCAAACTAACTCTAAGTATTGATGATGAAATAGTTGATGATGAAATATTTGATGATGGAAAATGAGTCACTGTCTAATTCTTTCAAGTCTAACTCGAAGTATAGATAGTGAAATAGATGATAAAATAGTTGACCATGAAATGGATGTGAAACAGTTGATGAAAATAAGTCACTGTTTAATTCTTTCAAATCGAACTCTAGAAGTATTGATGATGAAATAGTTGAGGATGAGTTCGATGATGAAATAAATGATCAAAAAGATGATGAAATATATGTTGAATTAGTTTTTGATGAAATAGTTGTTGTTTGTTATATTGTAGTGTATAAAATATTTATTTTATTCATCTTTAGAGAGAAAATCTATAAAGAGATGATGGGAGACTGAGTTTTTAGAAAGAGAGGAAAAGACTTGGGTGCGCCTAAAGGCGCCTGCCAAAAGTACTGTAGGCGCCTCCTAAAGAAGTTTGACTGTGGTCAACTCCCGACATCTTTAGGCGCCTCCCTTCGAACTGAATAGTCCGAGGCCCAAAACATTGCTTCGGACTGGGCCAGTCCCGAAGTGGGTCGGACTGAACAGTTCGAATGGGCTCGGACTAGACCAGTTCGAAATCTTGCTTTACGTTTCGGACTGAGAAGTCTGAACCCTCCCAAAAAAGAAAATAAAGACTTTTTTTTTGGAGAGATGAACATTAGATGTGGAGGCTGTTTTATTCGATTGAATCTGGATTGATTCCTAAAGTTTTTTATTGTATTGAATCTAGGTTGTTGTAGGAATCATGAAGATGGTTATCTGAATGTAAAAAATAAAGAGTGTCATGAAATTCTTGGAGAAAAAATCATTTGAGATGGGAAATAAAATGCTCATAAGAATAGATCTTGATGTTGGTGAGTAAGGGACAAAAAAAACTCAAAGAACGATGGTGATGAGGTTGGATCTCTTTATGTGACATAATTATTTTTGTAAATAAATAACTAGTTATTTGAAAAATAGAAAATACTCAATTTCTAATTGTTGAAAATCAAAGTTGATGAGTTGAACAATGAGAGACATCTCAAGAAGACACTCTAGAAATAGAGAGTCTTCTTGAGATATCTCTATTCCACCCTCGACACGTCATCTTAGAGATCCAAGTAGAGTGTGTTGCATTGGAGAGAGTTTTTTCTTCTTATGTGACATTCAGAGTTTCTAAAATTGAGTGTTGCATTGGAGATGCTTTTAAACATACTCTAAATTCTAAAAAGGGCATTTTAGCTTTGACAGGTCGTCTGTCCTTTTCATACTCATGTCTTAGGACATTAATATGTTTCTGACGGTCTCAAAATACTCAGCCAGAGTACTTTATGCGTGATTGACGACTATTAACATTATGTAACTAATAGTGATGTGTGATGAGAGGTATTGCAAATACTATATGACTAATATTGTTTAACTACAAAGATAGTTCAAGAGATATTACCTGTGCATTTTAATGAAGCTCCCCTTTCAGACCATCCTAATTTGTTCCCTCTTCACCAAAATAATCATCTTATATATCCTGTGACGAAGATAAGAAAAGCATCAATTTGTCAAATGTTTTATGAACTCTTCACTTTTTTTTTCTTTAAGTAACTAATCTATCATGTCATAAGTAAAATTAAAGAACTGTTAAATACGAGTAGTTGCATCTTTGTAGCAAAACTCAAGAAGAAAAATCTACAAAGATGCTTTGTCAATTCTACTAAATCTTTCAAGAGCGAACTAGCAAACTGAGATTGGATATTCTTGTTCAAGAGGTTAATCAATGAATATCGCAAGTAGGATATTAGGTGACTAGACAATATTTCTAGTTATTAGTGTTGACTACAACTTATCCCGCTGATTTTATTTGCCGATTTGCACAGGTACAATGTAGATAAAGCTTCAGTAATCGCGACTGCGAAGGATTTCGACAAACGATCTGGCCGGCTGAACCCCAACCCCCTACTATAAGTACATTTGAAACCATTGAAGCACAAAAGATCAAATAATAAAAATGGATTTTATGATAATCATCATTAAAAGTAGAATTTAGAAAGGAGCCAACTTCATCAACTACTGTGAGTGCATATACCGGGATAAGCTTCGCGATCTGTAACCAGAGAGACCTTAAGCAATAAGCTGGTGCGTGTTTGGAAGAATTACCCGTAACGATTGAAGCATGTCGTTTACAGTAAAAATATTTGGTTAGGGTAGTCCCAATATAAGGAGCCAGTTATCGTAATGTAACATATGGTTAAACAGCTAGAGGTTTAGAGCTAGTATAATTGATATATACACAATCTCAATGGATCATTACCCGCCTCTTCTATTTACAAATCAGAAAAGGCTTGGTGACGAAATAAATTTCAGTTCTAGCTTCCAAACTTATGAGCATACTATATTGATTTTTTTCCTGATTAAGCCATCAACTGACTAATTGCTGCAAATAGGCTATCAGGTTTCTAGTTATTAGTATCGAGTCAAAGGTAATCAAAAAGAGAAAAACTATAAAAGTAATTCTAAATTGTAATGTAAATCAAGCAATCTAGAGGAAATTAACTAACCTTATTTCTCCTTCACTGCCTTTTTTCTTCAAAATCAAGAAAGAAAGTAAACACTAGGCCAGCATGATTTTGTTTCGCCATAAAAAAAATTTGTTTGATTACCTCTAGGCTCTAAGAGAAATCAATTTACATCTTGAGGTCCAAATCTGATTCCGATATCATTCTGTCACTGTCAAAACATCCAGACAACATAAAAATTGAAATCGATATTCATGAAGCCTTTTGTGGTCCAATTTATTCTCTAATTTCCCACGCTTGAGATAACTTGATTGGGTGAATCCTTCTTGAAGACGAGAATACAAAAAAACATGGATATGCTCACCGACTCTTCATTATACAAGAGATATTAGGCGCTAAGCTTGTTGTGCTTGTCTGGAATGATCATTACAAATGAATCGAAGCATGTTTTGACCAGCCAACAGAGTTCCTGTGTTCTGAAGCCTGGTATCGTAACGAAAAATAAGAACATTCGTTAACACTAAGAGCTACAATAATGGAATCACGAATTCGATTATTCTATTCCCTTCGCTACAAACTAATGTCCAGTTCTAAATCCGAACTTAAGATGCAAACCCCTTACAACCGGGTGACTAGTAGATATAGGAAAATTGAAGGTATTACTTTTTGAGATCATGAATGACAAACATCCCAAGGAATATATATATTTCTCTAAAATATCTTATGAACTTCGAAGTCCCACGAGATAGAAAAGAAAACACAGAACAACCTCTAGCACATGGGATCCTGGATACAACATACATGCACCGACCTGAATGAAGACTTATTTTTCTACCTAAGATTCTTTGTAGTATCTCTAACATCCTCTGATATTCTTCTTTTCTATTGATGACAGCAAGCCTCTATAAGCAAAAACATCCTTTATTAATATTGTAGGGACCTTGTTCCAACATGTTATCTTGCTTATATAATAGCTCATGTAGTCCTCGATAGAAGAATATGACGCATGAAAAGCTTGACTTAGAAACTCAAAATACTAATATTTAGTACATATACTAAATAAAACAAGGGCATACGCCATATAGACCACAACAATAAAGTTTCACTAGCTAACCTGCAAAACCACAGACTCAAACACTATGCCGGGTGTGAAAACAAATATTGGAAGTAATTAACACCTCTTTAAGACTGTCTACTGAATGTGTACTACACTTTCAATTAATTAATATGGATTTTACAGGTCTCACCTGGAAGTCTCTTCAACTCTTATAAAAAGAAGTATTTTTTTACCCATGATCAAAAGGTGTATTCGTGACCAAGAGAAAGTAAGAAATTATGAAATAAATCAAGCAATCCAGACAAAATTAACTAACCTCGATTATCTCTTGCCGTCAAAGCAGCTTTTTGCTTAAGAAAAATCCACCTACTTTTCAAGGGTTTTAATCCCACTCTCAAACCACTCAAGGACATTAAGACCATATAAAAGTTATCCATGAAGCCTATTATAGTCTACTGCATTTTCTGTCGTAGGAGAGAATTGCATCCTGAAAATCAATAAACTGAAGTCTCACTCCTGGAGGAACTTGATTTACTGGTTACTTCTGAAATATGTGACAGCAAATACCTGCGAATCGTAGGCGTCTCCGTAGTAGAAGAGATATTAGGCAATAAACTTGAGTTTGTCTTAAGGGACATTATAAATGATTGAAGTATGTTGGTGAATAAATATTCAGCTAACACTGTTCAGATCCAGGTATTGTATTGCAAAATATGAACATTCTTCAACAATAAGAGCAACTACAATCGAACTATACACAGTATCAGTAGAATGAGTCAGTTTATTCTTCCTATTATAAATCATATTAGCTCTCAGTTCTAACTCCCATACTTTACTAATCTATGATGGAAACTTATCATAATGTCGAAACTACTCTAAGCATATATAGCTTTAAGCTTAATAAGAAGAGGAAGCTTGCAATCCCTTTCCATAAATTTCCTGACGGTCTCAATGTCTCATACAATCTCACGAATTAAAAAACTAAAGATTAAAGAACATCCCATGGTTAAAAGAGACACAACCAGAGAATTTTATGAATGATGGGTGACTATTGATATTATTTCACTAGTAGCGACAACTGATTAAAATGCGAGCTCAGCTGCAAATCCTATACTGTTGATATTATTTAAGTAGGAACAGGAACTCGTGGGTTATCATTGTCATCAGTTAGATGAAAAAGAAACGAATCCGAATACTTGAAACTTTTCAGAAAAAGTAAAGAGAAAATCTACAATGATGTCATAAGAATTCTCCTAAATCTTTCAAGTGCAAATTAAATTGCCAATTCAGGTTGAAGTAGTTAATTAATGAATAAAGCTTTCAGTGTCCGAGACCTACCACTAGACCCGCACAAATGGATCTTGATCCCTTAAATTTCAACTCCTAATGAAAAGAATCTGGTTTACATCTGTATAAAGACGTGCAGGGTTATACAAAGTAAAATTGTAACAAAAATGAAGCAATTCAGACAAAATTCAGACAAAACTAACGGACCTTATTTCTTTATCACTGTTTTTTCTTCACATCAACAAACAAGACAATCACAAGGCCAAAATGCATGGTTATTTCTTGCCATCAAAAGAATTTTTTATCTAATTACTCACACACCAGATCCATTTACATATGAGAGTTCAAAAATTGATTTTATGTGAAAGAATGAAACGAACCATAAAGTGGTTGCCTACGGAACGTTTTGTAGTCCAGTACATTCTCTACTATAGGAGAGAATTGCTCTTTAAGAAGCAATAAGTGAACTCACAGGTTCAGGTTAGCATAATATAGCAGCTAGTTAAAATGAATGAAGATACCTGACAAGCTTCGTAACTTAAAGGTTTCTGTAACAAAAGACACATTATGCGAGAAGCTTGTGCTTATTGGAGGGGATCATCCACAGTGATCGAAGTTGTCATCCACAATAAAAATATATTAGTTAGAGTCATCCTTGTATAAGGATCTAAGTATTATAATGCAACATATTAGACATTGTCTAAACTTAGAGCTACTATAATTGAACTATATTCACGATTTTAGTAGATTACTACCCATCTCGACCAGTTCGTTCTTCTCTTTAAGAAACAGTGTGACAAAATAATTTCCAGTTCTAATTTCCGAATTTTATGATGCAAATGTCCTAATGGAAGGTCGAGAGTACATATCTCAAGATATGACAAACATACCCAAAATTACCTGCACATGAAGCCTCACCTTTTTGGCCATGCAAAAGCTAACTCTCGTCGTCAAATGCGAGATGAATTCTTAGATTTTATTAGAATTTTCATCTACGAAAGCTGAAAACAAACTGATTCTGGCACTAGCATATTAGCAGCCTTATCGATTCTCTTGAACATTTCAAATTCAGACTAAGTTGCTTACTCCTGATTAAGCCATTAACCGATTAACAACTACAAATGCACCATCAGGTTTTTAGTCACTGTCTCAAGTTGTAACGTCAATGAAGCAACATGGACAAAAACACCTTTTTTTCTGCTAAACTATCTTTTCTCAATCAACATCAAGAGAGAAGATAAACACAAAGGTCAGAATGCATGATTTTCTCTTGACATCAAAACAAAAGTTTATTTGGTTACCCATTAAAGGTATCAATTTACATTCCTAGATCCAAACTAATTTCGAGGCCATGATTTTACTCTAAAAATAGATAATTATTTGGTTATTCATTAAACTTTTTATAGTTTAATATGTTCTTTACTGAAGGAGAGCTTCTTTTTTTACACCAATAAGCTGAATTCCCGGCCTTTAAGAATGTTGATTCAGCGCCTCCCAGAAGACATAATGCAATAAGTTTGTTCGTCGCAAATAAAATATCATCCAGCGAAGCTCTTGTATAAAGAATCAGGTACTACAATGCAACATGTTTTCTTTAAAAGGAAGAACTGCTATTGTTGAACAATTACAATTTCAGTTTATTCTTTTTTCTGAACCAAACTGACTTAGCGAAAGAAAAGAAAATCCATTAGGACGATGAATGACCAACATCCCAATGATTATACATTTCTAGAATATCTGATGAACTAAAAACCATTGACCAACCTCCATGGCAATGATCTCTTTTGCTCTTACCAAAGGTTTTGTAATGAATATGATCTTTACTCATCCTTCTAGGCGTTACTGCAACATTACAAGAACCAAGTTTTACTAGAAAGACTACCTTTCAACCCCTGATTAGGATATTCTTTGCTTGTTTTGGCATTTGGTAACACAAGGGACAAACACAGATGCTAATATACAGACAGTGTAATCCCAGTGGTTGTTCAGTAACATATCTCTTAATCTATATCTTATCCTATCATAAAATATTGTTCATGCTCGTATCCGTATCCATCATCAAACCAAAAAGGTAGAAATCAAGCACCAAGAGCTGAAAACTATGGTATTACAATATAGTTGAATTCCATAGGCAAAATCATGCACCGCTTAAACCACCACTATATTTGTTAGCGTATCAATGATTAAATTAAACAAGTAAACATGTATAGCACATTAAAGTTCTATTTCTTAAGCTTCACAACCCAAACATGTATGATCCTTCCCTCAGTTATTAAAGGTTTATTTCTTAATCATCACTATCGAAAAATTTCTAAATCCTTCCCTCGGTGATTGATGGAACAGTATTGTATATCACATCAAAGTTTCATTCTTAAGCATACTACCATAGATGTAAAATCTTTCTCTCGGTTATTAATACTTCATTTCTTAAGCATCACTACCGACAAAAGGATAATCCTTCCCACGTTATTAAAGTTTTGTTTCTTAAGCATCACTACCAACAGATGCATAATTTTTTCCTTGATTATTGATGGAACAACATGGTTACCACATTGGAGTTATATTTATTAAGCATCACTACCACAAATGTACAATCCTTCCATCGATTATTGATAGAACAATATGGAAAACCATATTAGAATTCCATTTATTAAGCATCACTACAGGCAGATTTGAAATCATTCCCCCAATTATTGATGAAACAGTATGATATACAACAATAAAGTTCCAGGAGGGGCTAAAGGCCCCCGGTCAACATGCTGCAGGCCCACGGATTGCACATAGGGCCTCTCACAATTTGTGCTAAATCCGGGGGCCTACAGCAATTTGGGCGGGGGCCTTTAGCCGCACCCTAAAGTTCCATTTCATCACTGCTGACAAATGTAAAATACTTCCCTCGATCATTGACAAAAATATATGGTATACCACATTAAAGTTCCATTTCTTATTATAGCCGACCACTGTATAATCCTTCCCTCAAAATTGATGGAACAATGTGGCCACATCAAAGTTCCATTTCTTAAGCATCACAACCGACAAATGTATAATGCTTCCCTTGATTATTGATGGAACAATGTGGAATACCATATTAAAGTTCCATTTCTCAAGCATCACAACAGACATCCTTCCCTCGAATATTGATGGAAATATATGGTATACCACATTAACGTTCCATTACTCGAGCTTCATAACCGACAAACGTATTATCCTTTCCTCAAATATTGATGGAACAATGTGGTATACCACATTAGAGATCCATTACTTAGGCATCACAACCGACATATCTATAGTCCTTCCCTCGAATATTGATGGAACAATGTGCTACCACACTAATGTTCCATTAATTAGGCATCACAACCGAGAGATGGAACAATGTGGTATATGATACTACAGTTTCATTTCTTAGGCATTACACTCGACAAATGTATAATCTATCCCCGAAACATTGATAGAACAATGTGTTATACCACATTGAAGTTCCATTTTGTAGGTATCACAACCGAATAAAATGTATCCTTCCCGAAATATTGATGAAACAATGTGGTAAACCACATTAAAGTTCCATTTGTTAGGCATCACAACCAACAAATGTGTAATCCATTCAGAAAATATCGATGGAACAGTGTGGTGTACCACATTAAATTTTCATTTTTTAGGCATCACAACTAATAAATGTATTTTATTTCCCTTGAATATTGATGGAACGATGTGATATACCACATTAAAGTTCCATTTCTTAGACATCACAACTGACAAATGTAAAATCTTTCCCGAAAATATTGATGAAACAATGTGGTATACCACATTGAAGTTCCATCTCTTAGGCATCACAACCGACAAGCGTAAAATCCTTCCCGAAAATATTGATGGAACAAAGCGGTATACCACATTGAAGTTCTATTTCTTAGGTATCACAACCGACAAATGTAAAATCTTTCCCGAAAATATTAACGAAACAATGTGGCATACCACATTGAAGTTCCATCTCTTAGGCATCACAACTGACAAATGTAAAATCCTTCCCGAAAATATTGATGGAACAAAGTGGTATACCACAATAAAGTTCTATTTCTTAGGCATCACAGCCGACAAATGTAAATCTTTCCCGAAAATATTGATGAAACAATGTGGTACACCACATTGAAGTTCCATCTCTTAGGCATCACAACCGACAAACGTAAAATCCTTCCCGAAAGTATTGATGGAATAAATTGGTATGCCACATTAAAGTTCCATTTCTTAGGCATCACAACAGACAAACATAAAATCCTTCTCAAAAATAATGATGGAACAATGTGGTATACACATTAAAGTTCCATTTCTCAGACATCACAACCAACAAACGTATAATCCTTAACGAAATATTAATGGAACAATGTGGTATACCACATTAAAGTTCCATTTTTTAGGCATCACAACCGATAAATGTGTAATCCTTCCCGAAAATATTGATGGAACAATTTGGTATACCATATTAAAATCTATTTCTTCGGCATCACAACTGACAAATGTATAATCTTTCCCAAAAATATCGATGGAACAATGTGATACACCACGTTTAAGTTCCATTTCTTGGAGAATCATAACTAACAAATGTATAATCCTTCTCGAAAATATTGATTGAACAACGTGGTATACCACATTAAAGTTCCATTTCTTACGCATCACAACCGACAAATGTATAATAATTCCCAAAAATATTGATCGAATAATGTGGTATTCCAACTTAGGCATCACAACCGACAAATGTATAATCCTTCCCTCGTTAAAGTTTCATTTCTCAAGCATCCTAACCGACAAATGTATAATCCTTCTAGAAAGTATTAATGGAACAATGTGGTATACCACATTAAAGCTCCATTTCTTAGGCATCACAACCGACAAAAGTATAATCCTTCCAGAAATGTTGATGGAAAACTGACGTATACCACATTAAAATTTCAATTCTTAAGCATCATAAACGACAAATGTGTAATTCTTCCTCGAATATTGATGAAACAATTTACTATATAACTACATTAAAGTTTCTTTCCTAAGCATCACTACCGAAAAATGGACAATCCTTCCCACTATCATGAAGCAGATGCAATAGTGTAAATAAGAAAAATATCAATTATTGGATTAAACAAGACATATACACCATCTCTTAAACATCAGTACCTAGGATTGTAGAATCCTTCCCTCAGTTATTGGTGGGCAAATAATATATATGTACTTGCATAAGGTAATATAAAAAAAACTTTTATAATAAAATGATATAACAAGTAGGTGACAGGCCAACAACGCGACATGTCTTCAAGTGATGATAGCCACACTTATTTAGTCGCAAAAAAGGAAGGCATCAACAACTTTGTGTAGAAAAGTGATAATCAAGACTATCAAGAAAATCAATTCGAAAATCTTGTTCTTCTAAGTAAAAGAAAGAATGATGGTCAATGTTTAGGTTTTTATGCCATTTAGTAAAACGAATCAAAGAAATAACCTGGGTTTCAAGAATTGAACAGGTTTTTCAAGAAATGTGTCGGTTATGATTCGTGAAATAAACAGAAGAGAAACAAAGTGATCGATTCAAAAAAAGCACTTTTCAGTTCTCATATATTCAAGAATATTTATTGACGAAAGAAATGTATCTGACATCTTTACTTTGCCCTAATTTAATTTGCCCTAATTTGATAAACCAACCATGTCTACGAAGAAGTTAAATATCAGAACATACCAATTCTATTTTCCACCGACAGTCTGCCACGGTTCCTCATTTTCCCTAATATAATGTCAGCTTAAAAAAACGACTTCTAGGTGCCATTAACATAATGCTAGCTAAAAATACTTCCACTGATACTAAATCTTATTGAGACACCCAGACTGAATTGCATGTGGCTTACTGTCAGTTCAATATTGTACTGACAGTCTGCCACAGTTTCTCAATTGCCCTAACAGGGTGTTTTAGCTTTGATAGGTCGTTTGTATCTTTCATACTAATGTCTTGGGACATTAATATGTTTCTGATGGTCTCAAAATACTCAGCCAGAGTACTTTATGGCTATGCGTGATCAACGACTATTAACATTATGTAACTAATAGTGATGAGTGATGAGAGAGCAACTGCAAATACTATTATACGACTGATATTGTTTAACTATTGAGACAGTTCAAGAGATTTTACCTGCACATTTTCAACGAAGCTCACCTTTCTCGCCATCCTAATTTAATCACTCTTCACCTCAATAATCATCTTATCCTGTGATGCAAAGATCAGAAAAGCATCACATTGTCAAATGTTTTATGAACTCTTCACTTTTTTTCCTAAAGTAACTAATCTACTACGTAATTAGAAATTCCAACTGTAATATTAAAAAACTGCAAAATACGAGTAGTTGCAGCTCTGCAGCAAAACTCAAGAAGAAAAATCAACAAAGATGCTTTGTCAGTTCCATTAAATCTTTCAAGAGCAAACTGAGATTGGACATTCTCGTTCAAGTGGTTAATCGACGAACATCCGCAAGTAGGATATTAGGTGACCAGACAATGTTTCTAGTTATTAGTGTTTAAAGCAAACAGATCAGTACCAAAGCAAACAGATTAGTACTTGCTTCCTAAAATCGGAAGGGGAATACTCCAAACACCATCGGAGTCCTGATTTCTTGAGTTGAAACCAAGGAAAAGACTTTGAGAACCCTTTGCTAGGGAAAAACCCTTTAATATTACTTGAATATTCAGAAAATGTAGACTGCCTTACAAACTAGAGAGCTTCCCTACTTATAGCATCCCATATACAACCCTTCCACTTCTCTAGACAACAACTAGACAACCCTCACATTACCTAGACACCTAATTAATATTTAGAATTTAATAATCTTGACTAATTAATTAGACTATTGACTTGACTGCCCCAGACCCTAGAGAACTTCTACCCTATTCTAGAACCATTTGCATCAGTCCCTCCTTCTTGAAGAGAACTCGTCCTCGAGTTAGTTGTTGCTGCTCCGCCCCCATGATAAGCATATAAATCAGAAACATTAAAAGTATAATGAATTTCTCATGTCCTTTCGGACTCATGCGATAATGCGGCAAATTCGGAAGGCTAGCTTCTGGGACCGAATCAATATGATGTTGGATACCTCTCATAGGGGGTAATCCGGCAGATATATCACTTGGGAATATTTCAGCAAATTCTTTTAGTAGTTCTTCACTTTCAGTAGAATGTGTTTGTCGTCGTTGTTCCTCCGCCTCTCCCAAAACAAGAGCATATGTCGTCGAACCTGCCTCACACTCTTGTAGAAATGGTCGAATACTCAAAGAAGCACGCTCTTCTTTCTTTTTACCTTTGGGGAAGTCTTCATTTTGCATCGGTGCCAAAACCACTTTAACTCCATTCTTGTAAAAAGTATAAATGTTCTTTTCCCCGAGATGAACTGTTTTGTTATCGTATTGCCATGGTCTACCCAACAATAGATGACAAGCTTCCATCCCAATGACATCACACAAAACCTCATCCGAATAACTTTTACCGATAGAAAAGGGGACACGACATTGATGTGTTACCTTTACTTCACCCCCTTTCTTGAACCAGACTACTTCGTACGGGTTTGGATGTGGTTGCATAGCAAGGTTCAATTTCGATACCATTTCTTTAGAAACAAAATTTTCACAGCTACCACCATCAATGATAACATTGCAAAGTCGTCCATGTGACGAACACCTTGTTCTAAAGATCTTAGTACGTTGGGGTCTAGCTTCGATAGCTTTAGGTGCTAGCATGGCTCGTCTAACAACTAGAGCTGGCAAATCTTTGTCATCATATAGGACTTCATCTTCTGTAAACTCCAACAAATTTTCCTCATTAATGCTGCCACCATCGCCATGAGCAGCTCCAAAGCCCTCAACTTCTTCACTTACTAGTAAATTGGCATTCTTCTTTCGACATTCAACAGACTTATGCCCTTCTTTCCCACACTTGTAGCACTTCAATTTTTCCCCCACATATTTAGATGTAATGTCACGACCTCCCGGATTGAAATCTGGTGTACCACTTCCTTGATTTTGTCCACGCCCTTTGGAGTAAGGTGCTGGTCCAGAACTTTGTGTAAACGAAGGTCTTGTTTCGATATTTTGGGTTGAGCCACCTTGACCCTTATAAGCCCCTATTTGCACTTGCCCTCTGTCATCAAAACAACTTTTTATCTAATTACTCGCACGAAAGACTCATTTACATATGATTGTTCAAAATTTGATTTATGTGAAAGAATAAAATGAAATCTGAAAGTGGTTGCCAATGGAACGTTTTTTTAGTCCAGTACATTCTCTACTGTAGGAAAGAATTACTATTTAAAAACCAATAAGTGAACTTCCAATTTTGGGTTAGCATAATTTAGCAGCTCCTTAATATAAATGCAGATACCTGATTAGCTCCGTGACTTAAGAATGCAGATACCTAATAAGCTTCGTGACTTAAGAGTCTCTGTAATAGGAGACATTGTGCGAGAAGCTTTTGCTTGTATGAGGGGGATCATCCACAATGATTGAAGTTGTCATCCACAATATATATATTAGTTAGAGTCATCCTTGTATAAGGATCTAGGTATTATAATGCAACATATTGGACACTGTTTAAAAGTTAAAGCTACTACAATTGAACTATTCATGACTTTAGTAGATTATTACCCATCTCGACCAGTTTGTTCTTCTCTTTACAAAACAGAGTGACACAATAATTTTAAGTTCTAACTTCTGAACTAATGATGCAAACCTCCTAATGGAGGGTCGAGAGTAGATATCTGAAGATATAACATGCCCTTATTTTGAACCCAAAATGCACTCAAGATATGACAAACATACCCAAAATTACTCTTTGATTTTATTAAAACTTCCATCTACGAAAGATGAAAACAAACTAATTATAGTCTCGGCATTTCTGCAGCCTTGTCAATTCTCTTGAACTTTTCAAGTGCAAACTAAATTGCTTACTCCTGTTTTAAGCCATTAACCAATTATTAACTAAAAATACACTGTCAGGTTTTCAGTCACAGTCTACATTAATAATATTAAGGATAAATAAATCAAAAACCATAAAAGTATGCTCAAGTTGTAACGTAAATCAAGCAATCTGGCCAAATTAACTAAACTTTTTTTTCTCCTGAGCTGTCTTTTGTCAACATCAAGAGAGAAGATAAACACAAGGTCAGAATGCATGTTTCTTGTCACCAAAACAAAAAAATTATTTGCTTACCTATTAGAGGAATCAATTTACATTCCTAGATCCGAAACTTAGTTTGAGGCCATGATCTTACTCTAAAAACAGATAATTATTTGGTTATCCATTAAAACTTTTATAGTTTAATACGTTCCATACTAAATGAGAGAGCTGATTTTTTACACTAATAAGTTGAATTCCCAGCCTTTAGAATGTTGATTCAACGCCTCCCAGAAGACATATTGTAATAAGTTTAAAATATCAGCTAGCGAAGCTCCTATATAAAGAATCAGGTACTAACTGAATTTATTGAACAATTATAAATTCAGTTTATTCTTATTCCCAATCAAACTAACTTAGCGAAAAAAAAATCCATTAGGATGATGAAAGACCCACCTCTCCAGTTTTCATTTCTAGAATATCTGATGGACTAAGAACCATTGACCAACCTCCACGGCATGGTCTCCTTGACACAACATACATCTATGAGCCGTAATGATGATCCACAAATATGTCATTTAGATTAAACATAATCTAAGCAGTTGGTAGTTCAGTAGTTGGTACTTGGGATCGACTGCTACAAGCGAGTAACTCAAGGTCGGTCCAGACTTGGGAGCAGTCTCAAACGATCCCAAGCTAAATTTTCGAATTCATTGTTCTGTTTCGAACGTTGAATTGTAGGAGTTTAATCTAGGTCATTAGGGTAGACTTTATAGCCTACGAATAAAAACAAAATTTCCTAACTGATGGCTTCTCAGAACACTACAACCGAATTTACTGACTGAAGAGGAGCAACCATAAAAACAGATTAAGTGAATGTTTGGTAAGTTTTTGTTTATTGTCAGAAGAATCATAAGAACAGCTTATGGACATATACTTTTAATAGCAACCAAGCATTCCAAGCTCTGGCACATAAATCTTACCCCGGCTCTTCTACTCAGAAGAGACCAATTAGTAACCTACTTGTTCTGTATTTCCTAATTTTGCTTCTGGCCTTTTGACCAAAGCATTTGCTGGAAAATTTGCCCTCAATCTAAGCTGGCATCCATGTATAAACTAGTACTTAGATCATCAGGTAAACGAGATCTAGAAATTTCGCAAACATTGACTGACATAACAGTGAGAGCAAAACTTACTAACTATTAATGCCTAGAAGCTTTGAAATAGAAAAATAAGCCCAAATGAGAATTTGACATTCAATTAAGCGATAACAGCCTATATAAGATCGACATATATGACATTTAGAAACATGACCATTTAGTTTATTTGTAATCTAAGCAGTTATTACTTGGGATCGACTGATACAAGCGAGTAACTCGAGGTCGGTCTGGACTTCGGTGCAGTCTCAAACGATTCCAAGCTGAACACTGGAGTTAGTTGTTCCGTTCCAAACATTGAATTGTTGGAGTTTAATCTAGACCACTAACGTCTTCTTTATAGCCTATGAATAAAAGGAACGATTACATATATATAGTAATATACGAGTTATGTTTCAAACTTTGAATTGCTGGAGTTTAATCTAGGTCATTAAAGTAGACTTTATAGCCTATGTATGAAAAGAACTACTATGTAATATAGTAATATACAAGAAACTCGGCCTGGTTACCCACTCGGATAGGTGGCGATCAATCCCCCCACCATCTCATGAACTGTTTAGATCAAAATGCATAGTTTCCCTCCATGAAAACTGTTTTTCATTTCAAATGTCAGATAAAATGAATTCGTACACCATTTAATACGAAAACTGATTTCTAAACTTCTAATAAACCTGATCCCATAGTAATCATGTAACATAATTCCTTTTTCTTACTTCCAATTCATCGAGACAATGGATTTGTGACATCATTAACTAGTAAGTTGCAAAATGCATTAGAAGGTAAAACAATAAGACTGGAAAGCAAATCCCAGTTATTCCTATATCCAAATCTTAACAGCAATAACAAATCACACAATCATTCAATCTGAAAGAAGTCTAAAGACAAGAAGGATAATAAAAACAAAGGTGCTAGAGAATTCAACTTACTTTTGAGTTTGAGGTCCTTTAACTTTCAGATATGTTTTTATTCTACTTCTCCTCTTCTGCCATCTCATCCGAGTCCGAATCACTTGCATTATACCCTAAGGAAAATAAACATTTCTCAGCAACAATAGACCAGGCCAAGTTTCACGAGCGGGAAAGCAATGTGATTATGAGGAAAAGCAATCCCGGAATGTAATTTCTACTTATCGCAATATCTTACTATGTTGTTTGATTTGGTCAGGGTATTTAGAGATCGATGTTGTCTATAGACTATTACATTGACTATTCCAAGGGAAAGGGTATAGCAAACCCACCGACCCAAGTTCGGGATTCCCTCAAGGAGGATCTCACTCCTCAGAATGAGAAATTTTAGTTCGGAATGAGATTCCTGGTAATTGCATTTCATTCTTGCGCCCCAAACATGATCTAAATGACAATCAAAAGCCAAGAGAGTGGAGGAGAGAGAGAGAGCTCAACGGGGACATTTTTCGCTGACTTTCCACACTGAAGATCGACATCTAGCAGCTTTGGTGATCCAAGCTCTTCCCTAAAACAAACAAACAGAAAAGAACCCAAGAACACAAGCAATATTTTAAACTTCAAAGCTCTTACCAAAGGTTTTGGAGCAATTTTTACCATCCTCTGAGAACTTTTTCCAATGAATATGTCAATGTAGTCTGAATAAGATCTTTCCTCATCCTCCCAGGCGTTACTGTTTGGTCATTTGTAAGATGACATATGCATACTAATATGCTACTGATAACATACATTACAAGAATTAAACTATACTGGAAAGACTACCTGACTCAACTAAGGCAATATAATGGAAGATGCTGCATCACAATCCGATTGGTCAATACTCAATAGGCAAGAAAATGTTAGGATTTTATCGCTTGTTTTGGCATTTGGTAACACAAGGGACAAACCCAGATGCTAATGTACGAACCGTGTAATCCTGATGGTTATTCAGTAACATAGCCTCTTAATCTCCTTATCATGTCCTAAAATATTGTTCATGCTCGTATTCATATGCATCAGCAAACCAAAAAGGTAGAAATCAAGCAACAAGAACTGAAAACTATGGTATTAAAAATATAGTTCAATTCCGTAGGCAAAATCATGCACCGCTTAAACCACCATTATATTTGTTACCGTATCAATGATTAAATAAGTAACATGTATAGCACGTTGAAGTTCTATTTCTTAAGCATCATAACCCAAAGATGTATGATCCTTCCCTCAGTTATTAAAGGTCTATTTCCTAATCATCACTATCGAAAAATTTCTAATCCTTCCCTCGGTTATTGATGGAACAATATTATATGCCGGTTATTGATACTTCATTTTTTAAGCATCATTACCCACAAATGTATAATCCTTCTCACATCACCCACAAATGTATAATCCTTTTCACGTTATTAAAGTTTTGTTTCTTAAGCATAACTATCAACAGACGCATAATTTTCCCCTTGGTAATTGGTGGAACAATACAGTATACCACATTAGAGTTGTATTTCTTAAGCATCACTACCCACAAATGTACAATCCTTCCCTCGATTATTGATAGAACAATATGGAAAACCAAATTAAAAGTTCATTTCTTAAGCATCACTACAGGAAGATTTGTAATCCTTCCCCTATTTTTGATGAAACAATATGGTATACCACATTAAAGTTTCATTTCTTGAGCATCACTATCAACAAATATATAGTACTTCCCTCGATTAAAGTCCTATTTCTTATTATAGCCTACACTAATATAATTCTTCCCCTCAAAATTGATGGAACAATGGTATAACACATTAAGTTCCATTTCTCAAGCATCACAACAGACATCCTTCCCTCGAATATTGATGGAAATACACATTAACGTTCCATTTATCGCGCATCATAAACGACAAACGTATTATCCTTCCCTCAAATATTGATGGAACAATGTGGTATACCACATTAAAGTTCCATTTCTTAGGCATCACAACCGACATATGTATAATCCTTCCCTCAAATGTTGGTCGAAATATATGGTTTACCACATTAAAGTTCCATTTCTCAAGCATCACAACCGATAAATGTAGTTCTTCCCTCAAATATTGATGAACAATGTGGTATACCACATTAATTTTCTATTACTTAGGCATCACAAACGAGAAATTGATGTATATTCCTTCCCTCGAATATTGAGGGAACAATGTGGTATACCATATTAAAGTTTCATTTACTAGGCATCACAGTCGACAAATGTATAATTTTTCCCGAAACATTGATACAACAATGTGGTATGCCACATTAAAGTTCTATTTTGTAGGCATCACAACTGATAAGATGTATAATCCTTCTCGAAATATTGATGGAACAATGTGGTAAACCACATTAAAGTTCCATTTCTTAGACATCACAACCGACAAATGCGTAATCCTTCTAGAAAATATTAATGAAACAATGTGGAATACCACATTAAAATTCCATTTCTTAGGCATCACAACCGGCAAACGTAAAATCCTTCCCGAAAATATTGATGGAACAATGTGGTATACCACATTGAAGTTCCATTTCTTAGGCATCACAACCGACAAACGTAAAATCCTTCCCGAAAATATTGATGGAATAATGTGGTATACCACATTGAAGTTCCATTTCTTAGGCATCACAACCGACAAATGTCTAATCCTTACCGAAATATTGATGGAACAATGTGATATACCACATTAAAGTTCCATTTTATAGGCATCACAACCGATAAATATGTAACCCTTCCCAAAAATTTTAATGGAACAATGTGGTATACCACATTACAGTTCTATTTCTTAGGCATCACAACCGACAAAAGTGTAATCCTTCCCGAAATGTTGATGGAACAATGTGGTACACCACATTAAAATTTGAAATCTTATGCATCATAAACGAATGTTGATGAAACACTATACTATATACCACATTAAAGTTTCTTTCTTAAGCATCACTACCGATAAATGTACAATCATTTTCACTATTATGAAGCAGGTGCAATAGTGTAAATAAGAAAAATATCAATTACTGGATTCAATAAATGTACTCTCCTAGACATCAGTACCTAGGATTGTAGAATCGTTCCCTCAGTTATTGGTGGACAAATAAAATATATGTACTTGCATAACAGCATAAGGTAATATCAAAAACTTGTATAATAAAATGATATAACAAGTAGGTGATACGCCAGTAACGCAACATGTCTTCAAGTGATGATAGTCAATTAGAGGAATCAATTTACATTCCTAGATCCGAAACTTATTTCGAGGCCATGATCTTACTCTAAAAACAAATAATTATTTGGTTATCCATTAAAACTTTTATAGTTTAATACGTTCCATACTAAATGAGAGAGCTGATTTTTTACACTAATAGGTTGAATTCCCAGCCTTTAGAATGTTGATTCAGCGCCTCCCGGAAGACATATTGTAATAAGTTTAAAATATCAGCTAGCGAAGCTCCTATATAAAGAATCAGGTACTAACTGAATTTAATAAACAATTATAAATTCAGTTTATTCTTTTCCGAATCAAACTAACTTAGCAACAAAAAAATCCATTAGGATGATGAAAGACCCACCTCTCCAGTTTTTTACATTTCTATAATAACTGATGGACCAAGAACCATTGACCAACCTCCACGGCATGGTCTCCTTGACACAACATACATCTATGAGCCGTAATGATGATCCACAAATATGTCATTTAGATTAAGCATAATCTAAGCAGTTGGTAGTTCACTAGTGGTACTTGGGATCGACTGCTACAAGCGAGTAACTCAAGGTCGGTCCAGACTTGGGAGCAATCTCAAACGATCCCAAGCTAAATTTTCGAATTCGTTGTTCTGTTTCGAACGTTGAATTGTAGGAGTTTGATCTAGCTCAGTAGAGTAGACTTTATAGCCTACGAATAAAAGGAACTATTATATATATAATATATATATGAGTAATGTTTCAAACTTTGAATTGCTGCTGTTCATTCCAGATCACTAGAGTAGATTTTACAGCGTAGGCTAAAACTCCGACGACACTCGGCCGAGTTACCCCCTACCCCCCCACCACCACCAAACTGTTTAGATTAAAATTCAAAATGCATAGTTTCCCTCCATGAGAACTGTTTTTCATCTTAAAGGGCAGATAAAATGAATTTGTACACCATTTGACACGAAAACTGAGTTCTAATAAACCCGATCCCTTAGTTATTCACTGAAGTGAAAGAAGAATAGTCAATGAGGTAACATGCCTCCTTTTTCTTACTTCCTATTCCTCACTGAGTCAATTGATTAGTGAAATTAGTATTTAGTAACTTGTAAGTTGTAAAATGCATTAGAAGGTAAAACAATAAGATGGGAAAGCAAATCCCCGTTATTCCTATAAACAGATCTTAAAGGCAATAATTCACACAATTATTCAATCTGAAAAAAGTCTAATGACAAGAAGGATAATAACAACAAAGGTGCTAGAGGATTTAACTCACTTTTGAGTTTGAGGTCCTTTAACTTTCAGATATGATTTTATTCTACTTCTCCACTTTGCCATCTCATCCGAATCACTTGCATTATACCCTAAGGAAACTAAACATTTCTCAGAAACAATAGACCAGACCAAGTTTCACGAGCAGGAAAGCAATGTGATTATGAGGAAAAGCAATCCCGGAATGTAATTTCTACTTATCGCAATATCTTACTATATTGTTTGATTTGGTCAGGGTATTTAGAGATCGATGTTGTCTATAGACATTGACTATTCCAAGGGAAAGGGAATAGCAAACCCACCGACCCGAGTTCGGGATTCCCTCTAGGAGGATCTCATTCCTCAGAATGTGATTCTTAATTCATTTTTGTGAATCAAAATTTAGTTTGGAATGTGATTCCTGGTTATTGCATTTCACTCTTGCGCCCCAAACATGATCTAAATGACAATCAAAAAGCCAAGAGAGTGGAGGAAAGAGAGAGAGCTCACAGGGGCGTTTTTCGCTGACTTTCCACACTGAAGATCGACATCTAGCAGCTTTGGTGACCCAAGCTCTTCCCTAAAACAAACAAACAAAAAAGAACCCTAGAACACAAGCATATTTTAAACTTCAAAGCTCTTACCAAAGGTTTTGGAGCAATTTTTACCATCTTCTGAGAACTTCTTCTAATGAATATGTCAATGTAGTTTGAATAAGATCTTTCCTCATCCTCCCAAGCGTTACTGTTTGGTCATTTGTGAGATGACATGTGCATACTAATACGCTTCTGATAACATACATTACAAGAATTAAATTATACTGGAATTAAGGCAATATAGTAGAAGATGCTGCATCAGAATCCGATTGGTCAATAGGCAAGAAAATGTTAGGATTTTATCGCTTGTTTTGGCATTTGGTAACACAAGGGACAAATCGGGATGCTAATGTACAAACCGTGTAATCCTGATGGTTATTCAGTAACATATCTCTTAATCTCCTTATCATGTCCTAAAATATTGTTCATGTTCGTATTCGTATGCATCAGCAAACCAATAAGGTAGAAATCAAGCAACAAGAACTGAAAACTATGGTATTATAATATAGTTCAATTCCGTTGGCAAAATCATGCACCGCTTAAACCACCATTATATTTGTTACCGTATCAATGATTAAATAAGTAACATGTATAGCACGTTGAAGTTCTATTTCTTAAGCATCACAACCCAAAGATGTATGATCCTTCCTCAGTTATTAAAGGTCTATTTCCTAATCATCGAAAATTTTCCTTCCCTCGCTTATTGATGGAACAATATTGTATATCGGTTATTGATACTTCATTACTTAAGCATCACAACCCACAAATGTATAATCCTTCCCACATCACCCACAAATGTATAATCCTTCTCATGTTATTAAAGTTTTGTTTCTTAAACATAACTATCAACAGACGCATAATTTTCCCCTTGATTATTGGTGGAACAATACAGTATACCACATTAGACTTGTATTTCTTAAGCATCACTGCCCACAAATGTACAATCCTTCCCTCGATTATTGATATAACAATATGGAAAACCAAATTAAAATTTCATTTCTTAAGCATCACAACAGGCAGATTTGTAATCCTTCCCCTATTTTTGATGAAACAATATCGTATACCACATTAAAGTTTCATTTCTTGAGCATCACTGTCGACAAATATATAGTACTTCCCTCGATTATTGATGGAAATATATGGTATAAGAGATTAAAGTTCTATTTCTTATTATCGCCGACACTAATATAATTCTTCCCCTCAAAATAGATGGAACAATGTGGAATACCACATCGAAGTTCCATTTCTTAGGCATCACAACCGACAAATGTATAGACCTTCCCTTGATTATTGATGGAAATATATGGTATAACATATTAAAGTTCCATTTCTCAAGCATCACAACAGACATCCTTCCCTCGAATATTGATGGAAATATATGGAATACCACATTAACGTTCCATTTATCGAGCATCATAAACGACAAACATATTATCCTTCCCTCAAATATTTATGGAACAATGTGGTATACCAAATTAAAGTTCCATTTCTTAGGCATCACAACCGACATATGTATAATCCTTCCCTCAATTGTTGATTGAAATATATGGTTTACCACATTAAAGTTTCATTTCTCAAGCATCACAATCGATAAATGTATAGTCCTTCCCTCGAATATTGATGCAACAATGTGGTATTAATTTTCTATTGCTTAGGCATCACAACTGATAAAATGTATAATCCTTCCCGAAATATTGATGGAAAAATGTGGTAAACCACATTAAAGTTCAATTTCTTAGACATCACAAACGACAAATGCGTAATCCTTCTAGAAAATATTAATGAAACAATGTGGAATACCACAATAAAATTTCATTTCTAGGCATCACAATTGACAAATGTACAATCCTTCCTGAAATATTGATGGAACAATGTGATATACCACATTAAAGTTTCATTTCCTAGGCATCACACAACCGACAAATGTGTAATCCTTTCCAAAAATATTGATGGAACAGTGAGGTCTACCACATTAAAATTTCATTTCTTAGGCATCACAGCTAACCAATGTACAGTACTTCCCATGAATATTTATGGAACAGTGAGGTCTACCACATTAAAATTTCATTTCTTAGGCATCACAGCTAACAAATGTACAGTGCTTCCCTTGAATATTGATGGAACAATGTGGTATACCACATTAAAGTTCCATTTCTTAGGCATCACAACCGACAAATGTAAAATCCTTCCCGGAAATATTGATGGAATAATGTGGTATACCACATTGAAGTTCCATTTCTTAGGCATCACAACCGACAAAAGTAAAATCCTTCCCGAAAATATTGATGGAATAATGTGGTATACAGCATTGAAGTTCCATTTCTTAGGCATCTCAACCGACAAACGTAAAATCCTTCCCGAAAATATTGATGGAACAATGTGGTATACCGCATTGAAGTTCCATTTCTTAGGCATCTCAACCGACAAACGTAAAATCCTTCCCGAAAATATTGATGGAACAACGTGGTATACCGCATTGAAGTTCCATTTCTTAGGCATTACAACCGACAAACGTAAAATCCTTCCCGAAAATATTGATGGAACAATGTGGTATACCACATTGAAGTTCCATTTCTTAGGCATTACAACCGACAAACGTAAAATCCTTCCCGAAATATTGATGGAACAATGTGATATACCACATTAAAGTTCCATTTTATAGGCATTACAACCAATAAATATGTAATCCTTGCCGAAAATTTTAATGGAACAATGTGGTATACCACATTGAAGTTCCATTTCTTAGGCATCTCAACCGACAAACGTAAAATCCTTCCCGAAAATATTGATGGAATAATGTGGTATACCACATTGAAGTTCCATTTCTTAGGCATCACAACCGACAAAAGTAAAATCCTTCCCGAAAATATTGATGGAATAATGTGGTATACCACATTAAATTTCCATTTCTTAGGCATCACAACCGACAAAAGTAAAATCCTTCCCGAAAATATTAATGGAACAATGTGGCATACCACATTGAAGTTCCATTTCTTAGACATCACAACCGACAAATGTATAATCCTTACCGAAATATTGATGGAACAATGTGATATACCACATTAAAGTTCCATTTTATAGGCATTACAACCGATAAATATGTAATCCTTGCCGAAAATTTTAATGGAACAATGTGGTATACCACATTACAATTCTATTTCTTAGGCATCACAACCGACAAAAGTGTAATCCTTCCCGAAATGTTGATGGAACAATGTGGTACACCACATTAAAATTTGAAATCTTATGCATCATAAAAGAATGTTGATGAAACACTATACTATATACCACATTAAAGTTTCTTTCTTAAGCATCACTACCGATAAGTGTACAATCCTTTTCACTATTATGAAGCAGGTGCTATAGTGTAAATAAGAAAAATATCAATTATTGGATACAATAAATGTACTCTCCTAGACATCAGTACCCAGGATTGTAGAATCGTTCCCTCAGTTATTGGTGGACAAATAAAATATATGCACTTGTATGAATATTCAAAACTTCTAGAACAAGTAGGTGATACACCAATAAGGCAACATGTCTTCAAGTGATGATAGCCACGCTTAATTAGTCGCAAAGAAAGGAGGCATCAACAGCTTTGTGTACAAAAGTGATAATCGAGACTATCAAGAAAATCAATTCGAAAATCTTGTTCTTCCAAGTAAAAGAAAATATGACGGCCAGTATTTAGGTTTTTATGCAATTTAGTAAATCAAATCAAAGAAAAAACCTGAGATTCAAGAATTGAAAATCTTGTTCTTCCAAGTAAAAGAAAATATGACGGCCAGTATTTAGGTTTTTATGCAATTTAGTAAATCGAATCAAAGAAAAAACCTGAGATTCATGAATTGAACAGGTTTGTCAAGAAACGAGTCCATTATGATTTGTGAAACAAACCCAAGAGAAACAAAGTGATCGATTAAGCCCTCTTTCAAGAATCTCGGATCCAAACATTTAAGTTATACTGATCTTGATTATAAAATTTATGTTATACTGATCTTGATTATAACATTTATGTTATAATCAAGCCAATCTTGTTAGTAGATCAAACCCTAGGGGAGCAGTTGATGTTTATTGGAAAAGAAACCCTATCCAAGAAAGCAACGAAACCTTCTAATTTGTTACTTCAGTTTGTAGTCCATCAGACTTTCTTTCAAATTATTGGACCGTTGTAAGGAATTGAAGCTTGATTAGTTGATTTTGTAAGCAAATTGTCTCGGAAAGTTGGACGTAGAAATCGGAACAAAGAGGAGATATCGTGCTTTTCTTTTTGTTCTTCGGTTTAGAAGCCCTCTTATAAATGTTGAAGGAAATTTGTAATGGAAAAGGGGGACTTCAGTCCTATTAGAGTGTCTTTAATGGTAAGAGAGGGTGCCTTTAAAATAGTCATCAACCATTTTGGTTACTTTAACTTGATCCTCAATTCTTGGAATAATTCATACACATGACAAAGGTATAGTACTCTTTTTTTTTTTTTTTTTTTTTTTTTTTTTTTTTTTTTTTTTTTTTTTTTTTTTTTTTTTTTTTTTTTTTTTTTTTGAAAGACATATCTTGCAATGGAAGAAAAATAAAACAAATATACAGACAGTATAAACAACAATAGAGAGAACCACCTCTTCAAATCAAACAATTTAATTAAAATTTCACTCCACTATTAATTTCAATATTCAATCAAAATCGGGATGACTGGCTTAATAGTCGTCTACATTGTTCTATTTAAAACCAACCAATGTCTCAACATCTAATGTTCAGACATAATCTAATGACCATAAAGACATAAATAACGAACAACGTGTTTGTACTCGCAATGTGTGTCGGTTACATTTAGGTTGTTCGTGGTCGCCTACCATTTTAGCAAATATTTTTTTGGGTGGGGTTAATGAAATAATGTAATTTTGATTTCTTTGTTAATTTTGACTTCTTATTTCTTTGTATTCGGTTTGGATTTCTCCGCTTATCATTATGAAAAAAAATTCTACAAGAAAAGTCAGCATAATAATGTAATTTTTTTCTTGAGTTGGAAATTGCCTAAAGGCCATTTGTAATGACTGTATTACTTTTTTTTATTGCTTAAGTTGTGATGCGATTTTGTCTATGGGTGTAGATTTTTTTTTTGTCTACAGAGTGTAGATTGTACTTGTAGTGATGTTAAAATGATTTATTGCTTAATTTACATTTTTCTTTCAACAAAATTTAGGCATGCAGAATTGGGATATATAACATAGTTATTCTCCATTTTCCTAATATCATATTTATGTCTTTAAAATTAGATCTCTTGCTGGTTCAATTTCTTTCATACAATCAAGGCAAAGACATACGAAAGGAATACAAGAAAGAACATTCTAAAGTCTATTCAGATATTGTGCTAGATTTGAAATCTGGGTCTGAAAAGAAAAACATCACCGACGGCCCACCAGATTTACCCTTTACTAACAACTCCTAAAAAAATCAAAGATTGCTTGAATCATGCCAGAGATTCTAATCAATCCACATCTCAAATGAAGATGATGAACTTCTAAAAAGAAAGAGGATGATGACACACAAGATTTAAGTCATATTACAAGCAAACCAACCAGCACTAAGAAAATATACTATAGAAACAGAAATAACAAAGAGAACAAGATCATATATTTATAAGCAGATACTAAAGAGTCTCCTACTGATTGTAGCAGTTCACCATTTAATCCCATGATTTTTCGTGGGTAAGATACAACATATTTAATCACTGAAAACATTTTAACAAGAAAAAGATATGTACACTAGATAGTCGATATTGAGCAGAGCAGACTGGTGAAGGGTGAAAACTATGATACAGCTTACAGTCCTAGTTAGGTTCTCTCACGACATGGTAAAGGTTTCCCCATCTTTCATGAATCGCTCCAACTTTCAGAATCATCTTCTTCGTCGCTCCCAGCCAAGGCCTATTTCATAGTAAGAGAAATCATAAAGCAGAAGTTGGATTGGAGAGAAAGGGACGGGTAGAGTTAATATAAATTGAAACTCACCTGGCGAATAGCTTGTGCTTTTTCCAGAATGGCAGTAACTCTCAAATTGCTTTTAACAGCTTGAGTATTGGGTCTTGTTGCTACTGTGGGTTTCAGATTGAATGACTAAAAGAAAAACAAGGTGCAATTTGCATGATCAGAAGTACTCTGGAAGACTACTCAGAACTCAGACAAAATACTAAGGTGGATTTCTTTTATTATCCGAGTCTGCCTCGTTTGCTTTTGCCCTATCTGGGTCTGGCTTGTTTTGGTCAGGAGCTCAACAGTCATTTATAGTAATTCAGACAATGTGCTCCTAAATAACTTACTCTATCTCTGACCCAAATGAACCCAAAATCAGCCCGATTGAGCCATTCGGACAAGTTAGAATCACGAGCTAGATACAAATAAAAAACCTAACTCGATCAATTCAGAAATCCAGTCTGATTTTATATCTGAACTTCAAAAACGAAAATAAAAAACAAATAAACACCTAAAAACAAGAAAATTCTAGTTACCTGCGCCCTTATCTGTTGTAGCAATGAATCTCTTTCATCCACCTTTGGCTCAACTTGAGGCTGAACCAGTTCGCTTACCTTCCTCAACTGCAAATCATTAAATAATTCAACTCTTTAGAACCAAAATGTACAGTAATTTATGAATTATCAAAAGGCTTAATTATATGCTAGACCACAGTTACCGTGCTTTTATCATGAGAAGCAACCGCTTGTATGAGAGGGTCTCGTGGTCTGTGAAGCCAGACTTTAAGATTTGCCTTTGGTTTCTCTTCCTCAAACGGTGGCATTACATATAGTTTAGGTTGCCACATCATTCCTTCTTCTAAAGATAAAGTAACATGTCGAGTTATTTCGTTTTCAAGAGTCCAATGTGGGTTCTCTTTTTCCATTGTAGATGATGGTTTGAAATGATAAGGGTGATAATCCTTTTCTTCCTCAGAATTTAGGAGAGTATCTCCAAGCTTCTCATCTTCTCTGTCTTGTATAAATTGTAGTGAGTTTAATGGTTGCTCCATTTCTTCCTCTAGATCAACGGAAGACTGTTGAGAATTCATAACTCCATTAGTTGGTAAAGAAGCCAACTCATTAGTATCTTGAGGTTTCTCGAACAAGTTTGAAGGTTGCACTACTTCACCATCCAAATATAAGGAGGAGCATTGAGCCTCCACATCTAAATTACTTGGAGGGATAACGCCATTAGAAAAAGGAAGGACCAAATTTCTCTCTGAATCAAGGGAACAACTTGGAGATTTCTCATTGTCTGTGGGTGGTGATAGGGCTGGGCTCAGAGATTGTTCTAGTTTAGCCTCTAAAGTATGGAAATCCTGAGTGCTCTTTTCATCTCCAACCATTGTTCTTGGTAAGGGGAGTGGGTTGGGACTACTGTTGACTAATTCTCTGTCCTCGACACGATTAAGAAGTTTTTCATCCTTCACTAAGAATGGGTTCAGAGGCTGCTCAAACTCCCCAGCTAATTCAGCAAAACCACATTGACCTTGCTCACCTGTAGTTAGTACTGAGCAAGGATTAAGACTAGACGGAGCCATATCTTTCTCTGACACAAGAGACCGTTGTCGAGTCTTACCTATCCTCCATTCTATAGGTGGAAGAGGTGGAAATGGTGGAATCTCCATAAGATTAGCTTCAAGATCAGGTAAAGGAGTATCTAATACTAGCCTTGTACTCTTTGGTTCGGACAATTGTTGGTGGGTTGCTCCATGAAGAAGGTCGAAACTGGGGAAGTACTGAAGGGAACTACCAGATGGCTCAGAGCAGCCAACTCTCTGGCTAGCAAGTACTTCCAAGAAGTATGATTCTGGTAGCTGTCTGAGATGTTCAGACGACAAATACCCCAAAGATCCGTCCAAGAAATGATCATTACAAGTGACGGTACTCGGAAGTTGCAATGTGTCACTTTCAGGAATAAACAACTTGGTATCCTCTTCATCTGCAAGCAAAGACTCCTCGATAGGTCGATTATCTTCTAACTCCAAGGCTTCTCTAAGAGGAGCTCCTGGCTCCAGGAGAGAATGGGCCGATGAAGACTTGGCATTTTCTACACTTGTGGAAACATCAGTCCGAGATAGTCCCAACTGTGACTCTCTCTCATTTTCCCCATCCTCTGCATCATCGAGATGCAAATGTGTTTGGTTTTCAACCACCATCAAACTATGAACAAAATTGGGTGCCAAACCAGGACTGGATTTTGACTCCGGAATAGAGAGCAGTGGTTTGGAATCCGAAAGGGGAAGTCGTTCCGGGTCCATCACTGCTTCTTGTGAATCTGAACCAGAACAAGATGGTCTAGGGCTTCTCATTTCATAAAAACTCGTATCAGCTAACTCCAAATAAGCCTCAGTTTCTGGTTCCTGGTGTGGAGTTGGAGATACTGCAAATCCTCCAATATCCAAGCAGGTCACATCAACTGTTGTTGAAACAAATTCAGATGGTGAGGCCTCATTTGTTATATCCAGACCTCCCAGATCTACTGAACCACCAGTCCTCGAATTACCTTCCACTACTGGTAAGTAAGCATTCTGGTAGACACACTTCACGTCATCCACCTCGCTACCCTTGGGAGAACCAAGTGAACACCCAGACGAGGATATGGCACTGAAATTGTTTCCAGGGTTTTGTTCTGCCAGATCATTAAACTGTTTTTCTGAAGCCAAACCAACAGAAAGTGAGTAATCCAGATTCCCATTAATCAAATCTTCGTGAGAACAATTACCTTCTTCACATTCTTTCAGAGGCATTTCTACAATAACATCATTGTTGTCCCTCTGTTCAATATTCAACTTTGGAAAAGTAGGACGATGAAGGAAATAATCAGAAGATTCACTAGGAAGCCCTATATCCAGCACTCCTGTAGATTGAACCTCCATAGACATCGCAGAGGACAAACAGTCTCCTGACTGAGAAGGAAAATCTGAAACACCTCTACAAGGTAGATCACTACTTATGTTGTCTTCATCTTCAGGATTTGAAGAAGACCCTAAACTATCAGCATTTGGAGATTCTTTAGCAAATTTACCGGAGTGGGTAGAAGTTGAATCCGAGAGAGGTGAATCACAAGATACTGCTCCAAATGCAGATCTGTAACTTGGGATCTCAGATGCTTCACGAAAATTGTCATTGGAATTTAAATTCCCCGAACAACTAGTTGCAAGCTTCGCAGAAGATATATCAACAAATCCCGTGAATGGGTCTAATTTTGCTGCCACATCATCATCCAACAAAACATTCTTAACTGAACTACTTGGACTATCAGAATAAGAAAAACTAGATCTTCCTCTTCTCAATGAGTTGCTTCTCTCATCTGATGCACTAGAATTTCCAACCGAATGCGAATCTGAAAAACGATTTTGAAGCTCCTGTTCTTCACTGCTGCTGGAACCCATCATCTTCTTCTCAATGTGAAAGAAGGTTCGCTTATTTGTTAGTCTACATTCACTGTCAGTTTCAATTTCTGATTCCAGGGTGGCAAGGGCATCCAAGTAAGTGTCAATCTCACTGGTTACATCATCTGATCGATACCCATCAGCTTTTCCTTCAGTTCGACTAATCCCAAAACCAATCTCTTCCTTCTTATCATCCACTTTGTAGAAGTTAGAGGTCCTTACAGTCAGCTCTTTTAAAGTTGTTTCCTTGATGATATCCTCACCTATATCATCCTTGCACATTTCTAGGATTTTTTCCTTTCTCATCGGCAATTGGTTGTCTGGACTTCTCGTGCAGAGCTCAACTTCATGACCCACATCGTCATGCATGGCTGAATGAGCCTCCAAAAATCTCTCCATGTAGCTTTGGCCATTTATTGTGTCAAATAGGAAACCATCCAATTGCCTTTTCTTCAGTTTCAGACGATTCAACGGAACATTTATGCTGGCCTGGTTAAGTTCTTCCTCAAACAACTGATGCGATCTGAATCATCACACAGCGTCTTAGTAACCAAAATTAATTAGTTAAAACTACCAAGAAAGATAGATAGATAGATAGATAGATAGATAACACTGGGACAGACAAGAAACCTGAGGCCCTTACTTGGCATGGGTTTTTGCAAATTCTTCGGGTGGTTCTCGGGTCTTCCAATTTGATCCTTTTCTCTGCAAGAATGAATTGAAAATGACTGCCTGTTATAGATCTTAGAGGAAAATGTTTGCCTCACAGTTAAACTTTTAAACTCATCAAATTTGAGAGTTTTAGAGCAGTATGATATTTTGTGGATCATCCTCGAACCCTTAGCTCATCTCTGTGGAGGGCACAGTACATGCTAACGTTTCTAGCAATGACTTACCCTGGCTTTGCGCTTCATTTCGTTATGAAACTCAGCTTTTGGTGACTCGGAGGAAGAAAAAGCCGCTTTAAAGACTGAAGGATCAGAGTACCGTTTTAAACATGTCCCAGCACCCCCAGTGTCAAACCTAAGAGAAGGACGACAATCAATAAGATTCAAAATAATATGCTGCCTGAGGGAGGAGGAATGAAGTTATCGTACCTGTCCAACAAAAATAACCGAGGTGGACCTCGACATTCTTCGTAAGAGTCCATAACAGATCTAGGCAATTCTCCTTGAGCAATTAGATTCTGATTATCTCGGGAACTTGAAGGATGCCAGTCAATGCCTTCAATCATGTATCAACAAAATAAACACCTTCAATCATTTTAATTAAGGGGACAAATTTCGACCATAATAACCTTTTCCTGACGAGAAACTTAACATTGCATATATATGTTATTGAACCCTTCAATGACGAATTCATGCATAAAAAAAAAACATTTCCTAAATAATTAAAATTTCAGTATATCTGATCATATCGAATAAAAATAGATGGTATCAGCGTTTTAAAATTTGGTCAAGGCATACGCCTTGAGGCGCGCCTTGAATCAGTTCGCTGCCTTCGTGCCTTGATGTGTACGCTGTTTTCATACTCAACAAAATGTAAGCATTTTCTTTGTGAGGCGTACGCCTTGATGCAAAACGCCTCAAGCCTGAGAGGTATGTCTCACAAGATGGCTATGTTTAAACTGAATTGCACTTGTCCCCAAGGTTTCTTTTCAATCTCTCATCGGGTCTCTTGTCTTCTTACGGAATTTCGAAATGAAAATGTCATCATATTCATATATAATGCTCTTGTTCCTTTCGAGAGCTTTGGAGTTTTTGCTAGTACGCGACATTAAAAAATTGCTGTTTTGGTTATTAAACACCAAAGACTTTAGATTATAATAGCAAAGAAAAAACGAGTATGTTATCTTTCTATACATTTGGTGACTTTTAAACAAAAAATGTATGCCTTTTACGCATCACGATGCCGTTTCACATCTTAGGAGCCTACCGCCCTGAGGCGGAAAAAAGTTTTTAAACATTGAATGGTATAAGAGAATATAACCAACATATCTGAGGGTTTCTCCTAATTTATATATTTTGTTGAAATCTCCCAAAATCTCTTCTAATGATCAAATGAAATGCAAATTGCAACAAACAAGTGCACAAAATGGCATGCCACTTATTTCCTTCCTTCGCCAACAAATAGCAAATTGTACACAATGTGCAGGAGAATAGTGAGATGAATTACTGACCATCGTTGTATAGGAAAAGGGAATGATCAGTTTGTGAGAAAAATGCTTTCTCCACAAATGGGAACTCTGCCTCTAGTTGTTGGACACGAATCTTCAGTTCATGGCCCCTAGATGCAGTGGCTATCACGTCTTCATGCAGGTCGTTGAATATTCCAGCAGCGAATCTTGTGCACCAAAAAGAAAATCACTCATCGAAAAAATGCTAATAATATTAATGGTACATTGTCGGGAATGGTACAATAAACCAATAAATAAAACATATAAACACAATAATTCTTGACAAAAGATCCTTTCTTTCTTCTGATTTGAGCAATCAAATAGAAAGTTCAAACTTGAATACTCAATGGCTGGCCTATCTTCTCCACCGAAGTATGCATATATAAAGTGACTATACTGAAGTGAGAAATAACGAATAAGAGTGAAGAAAAGACCTAAGATAACTCATATATTTGGATTTCCATAGTCCAGACAAAACCAACAGGCAATATATATATATATATATTACATTCTTGGTCATAAGAGTACCCTTTGTCCATCTGAGACTATTTCCGCATGCCGCCATACCTGTGGCATTTTTTGAGCCTATCAAGGGTTCTCTTGTTGGCGGACGTGGAGCAGATGTTGTCATGGGCTTGTCAATGTGGACCTAGCTTTCTAATCAAGATGTCAATAAACATACTACTCAAAACCAATTGGTAATGGCCAATGGATGGATTGTATTCTTGGTTATGAGAGCAATCTCTATTCATGTGGGACTAATCTCCCAAAAATATCACCAAGAACGCCAGTCTGAAATAAATTATGCTCTTTATGGCTTAGAAAAACTCAAAAATTCATCACCAGGAAGACAAATTAGAACCCTTACTTCTATCTTTGAGTTCCCCAAACACTAAACTAACTAAAAGTACCAAGAAATTAAACTCCTCTACATCCAAAACACTAACCTAATTTCCTAAATTCCAGACTGAACATACAAATAATGGTTTAGATCAATGATTCTCACAAAAAATCAAACTCTTTAAAAGTCTTCAATTACTCAAAAATTAAGTACCCATCACCAAGAATCTTCAAATTTTGAAACTCATGACCTCTTTCAACATTCTAATTTCAAAACACTCAAAACAATCAAAAAGGAAAGAAATAACAGAAGAAGAAGAAGAAGAAACTCACTCAGCAAGGTCTCCTAACTGACGCAAAACTCCAACAAGTCCAGCCATTGAAACACCTTCAAGAACCGCTTCTGGGTCATTCTTATCGGCGACTTTATACAGCTTTGGATCCCCCAAGCAGTACTCATTCCTTAACAGGAACTTAGACAATGGCATTTCTTAAACCACTAACAGAAACCCTAAGTTTCAGAAATTATCGACTTCCACCATTAGAGAGTGTGTGAGAACTGAGAACTGAGATGAAGAATGAATTTCAATAGTATTTTTTTCCCCTTAAAATGCGCCTTCTCTGCAAATGAAGCGCACGTTAACTCCGTATAAAATGGACACTTGCACGTAAAAATGGAGTGACCACTTTATTGGTAACAATTTTGGAAAGCCAAAATCTATAAAAGACATCATTAGTGTTTCGATGTTTCGCTATTAATACATAAGATGACAAATTTAAGAAATCTCCACCGTTCATTTTTAGTGGACCACCGAAAGTTTGTAATATCTCACGGTTATCTCTTTCTTTTGAACTTCTTTGGTAGATCTACCAAATCTAAGTAACATTTAATGTATACCTACTACTTAGTATTTCATCTAGGGTGCAATGACCCCTGGCCAAACTGTTGTAGGTCCCCGGAAAGAGTCCAAATTGTGAGAGGTCCTATGTGTAATCTGAGGGCCTACATTACTTTGGAGTTTGGACGGGGTCTTTAGCCCTACCTAGGAGCGGAGCCAGGATTCAAACTTAGGCCTGGCTAGCCTAGAAAACATGGACTAGGTCAGATACCAAAATGACATGTTAAGTTAATAAATGACATTAACTGTTACTTAAAAATGTTCTATAAGTAACAGTATATCTTAATAATTTTCAACAAATTAAAAACCTTTATCTTTGTATAAATAAAAGTGTGTGTCTAATATCTGCGATTTACACTAATCCGTACGAGATCACTATTAGAAACAGAAAAAAAAAAAAGTACTTTTCGATTACTCGGCTACTTTTTACAGACTTCTATATTTCTTTAAATTTTTTTATTCTTCAAAAGTAAATGACTAAAACCTCTATTAGATATAGCCACATTGTCCTTCTTCACAACCTTACCTTATAATGTAGAAGAAAAAGAAAGAGGTGAAGAAGATCTCTATTTGGTAAACCATTTTTTCACAAATCACAATTGTTATCTAAAGCTCTGAACCATTTGATTATTAGGTCTAGAATCCAAAAGGTGGAGTTATAATTTTATTTTGAAAAAAAAAAAGATCTCTCTCTAAACACTTCAGCGAAGGGGTATCCCTTCGCCGGAGGTAGGTCTGTTGAGGAACTTTATGTTTTTTATTTAATTTTATTTTGAAAAATATTTATAAGAAGGGTAGTTCTGACATTTACATTAAAAAAGGGGGCCATATTTGAATTTACGAAAAATAGGGGGACATAAAGGAAGCTGGTCACAAAGTAGGGGGACAAATACGAATTAACTCTTTTTTTTTTTGTTGAAATATAACTTAAATAACTAAAATGTAAGAGTGTGATTACAATACATATTAGAAATAAATTTTAAAATGTACTTTCAGAATCTATTGCTTTGGTTTTTACTAGTCCATTTGGCAACCTTATCGGCGTGGATATTGTGATGTCTGACTATGTAGGAGAATTAAATACTGTTAAACTTGGGAATAAGAGTTTTGACTTTCTGGATGTGAGTTGCAGAATGCCAATGTATCGTTTTCCTGGAATCGTGCAGATGTTGGATTAGACTTTGGTTGTCACTTTCGAAAATGATGTGCTTGTAGTTATGAGTAATCGCTCATCGGACTCCGCATAAAATGGCTTTGGCTTCACTTCTTCGCTCGAACGAACTCGAAGAGTTAACATGAATCATAACTTCTTTTTTTTATGAGATAACATGAATCATAACTTAAAATTTGAAAGATAAATAGGGACAAAGTACGTTTGGCCATTTAGTTGTTCATATACTTCGAAAATCGAGACTGCATGTTGCAATTGCGGTAAAAGTGAAATCCATTTTATTGTGTTAGAAGATAAAAATAAAGTAAAAATAAACTCGCAGGTTTCTTAGGATTGCTATAAAAATCATAACATAGCTTTTAGAATCCATAATGTTTTGATAATGAGAATTGTACGACTTATTCAACTCATGTATTTATTTATGGTGTATCAATGTTATATCGAACGTGATGACTATTGGAGTCCATAAAAAATAAAAGATTAATATTAGTATATGTTTTAGATTTTGATATAAATCGGTGTGAAGTTATCCTAAACATTACATGAACTTGTGGAGTGGAATTTAAAAAAGAACAATTCAACATGTTAGGTGTCCAGTAACTTTTTCTCCACATGTATATTTGTGAGGGGATGTAAGAAAAAAAAATTATATTGAAATGACTTAATATTTCTACCTATTACATAAGTTTTTTATAAAGAATTTTACAAACGAGAAGTTTAAAAATTTACAATGTGAGACAATTTTAGTATTCTTCCTCAAACGAATGATTTTTTGCTAGTGAAATATTCATTAGTTTACTAAAAAAAATGATATTGTAAAAACTGACTTGTAGTCCCTTGATATAGAGTGGAGGCATCATTTGAGGCTGATTTTTTTAATTTGTTCTCTGTATGTATCTTGTATTCTTTTCTCTTATCTCAATTGTCTTTTTTATCTTTCCAAGAGTTTTTTGACAATTACCAATCATTATCCGGTTTTGTCCAGTTTTGACAATTACTAACTATTGCCCCTCGTAAATGATTTTTACTCCAACATCATCAATTGCAATAAAATTCTAGCCCTTGATCCACTTGATTTTATTATTGGTGTCAAACACTAGCAATCATTATTCTTGGTTTTTTTCATTTTTGTTCATTTGCTTCTTTATAATTTAAATTTCTCTTATCGCCTATTCATTTGTTTACATTCAAAACTAACTGAACAAAGTAACTAACTAATGGAGTAAAAGTTTGAGAGTTCTCAACTTGTATATAAGACGTATTGGCATATCAAGAAAGAAGAAAGGAAATAAGAGAAAAATATCATGAATGATTTATTTCTATATTTGTACATATTCCTCTAAACCTAATGTCACACTATATATACAACTTGTTCATAATATAATTCTACCTTTTCCATTGCAATCGGTTCCCATAATTTTGCAAGATTATTCATTTCACATGGTATCCCGAGCATAACTTATTAATCTACACGATATTATCATCTTCATCGATTTATTGGTTCTCGATTTTTTTTCACACTTCCCACATCGATCAGGTCAGTTCTCTCCATCTCTCTTTACCATCAAAGTTCAATTTTTTTTGCCTCATTCACAAACATCAGACCTTACTGGTCTGATTGACTATGGCACCCGACTCATTAGTTTTAAGAGCTTCCTGGTCTGATTAACTATCGCACCAGACTCATTAGTTTCAAGAGCTTCCTGGTCTGATTGGGTTCTCTGCGACCTGATTAAAAAAATCGTGAAGGGTTCTTTGCCAGTCATTGGTGACGTGTGACGATGGTCGACGACCTCTTTTACCGTCTTTTCAGATCATCGATGACTAGAACAACCCTCTCTGATCAAGTTATCCATCAACTTAACATCTTCACACACATATCAAACAACTTAGAGAGAGACACAATGTCAAGTTTTCAATCAACTAAACCTGTTCTTGAACACTAGATCGATATGATTAAACACAGAGAGGAAATTTGGCCGAAGATTTCGTCGCCCCTTTATCTTCGAACCCACTGGTCTTCCCCTTGAGGACATTGATTGTAGACCTCACTTGTCTTCTTCTTTCTTTCCAACAACCATCGATCAAACTTTAGATTTGCCTCCATTGTTGGTTGCTTCTTTAGTTGGTTGCCTTCATCGAACCCTAGATTTCTTATTTGAGAAAATAACATGCTACTTTAATTTGGGAGGCACGATCTAGTTTACTATTGGCTTTCTTTTTAGGTCTTAAGCATAACTGGGTCACATTTATTTGATTTCTTGTTGGGTCTGCCCATTCAAGCTTCGACCCGACATTCATTTTTAAATAAACACCTAACACGTCCCACTTCGATTTGGGCCCATCCAACATGTTCCTTCGATTGTTTTGATTCAGATTTCACCCTAGTTTGACTAAGGCTTATCTTGTGTGTTTGTTCATTTTATTCAATTAATCGTTATCTTATTTTCTCATTAATTATATTTTAATTAATTGTTTTTCTGACTTCGTGTACAGTTATGACTTCTGAAGCTACAATTCCCTCGGACACTAATGTCTCTGATGACTCTTCACCGATCGAAATGAAAGCCTCGTCCTTGGTCAATTCTGAGGCCTACTATATTCATCCATCCGATAACCCGACTGCAGTGTTTTACTCCCCAGAACTTTCTGGAGATGATTATGCCCAATGGGTTCATGGCATGACCATTGCCTAGTTGCCAACAATAAACAAGGTTTTCTCGATAGCTCTCTTCCACAACCCACAAACCCTACTGCAGCTACCTTATGGACATGTTGTGATGTTATGGGTTCTAACTGGATTATGAATTTTTTGTTCCCTGAAATTCGTAAGAGTTGTATGCTATGCCCTTCTGCTCTTTTGATTTGGAAATTCTAAAGGAACATTATGCTAAATCTATTAACCTGTACATGTTCCAAATTCGTAAAAACATCGCTACAATTCGCCAATGTACCTTGACTGTAACTCTTACTTTTCCAAACTGAAGTTTCTCTAGGATGAACATGACACAGTAATGCCTCTACCCCCTTGTGTTTGTGGTGTTGGTAAGCGTATGCTTGAATATGTTAACAAAATCCGCATCATGGAATTTCTCGAAGGCCTTCATGATCGTTTTTCTGTTGGTCGGAGTAGCATTTTACTTCTTGATCCCTTGCCCCCTTTTGATAGGGTGTATATTTTGATTAAGCAAGAAGAACAACAACAACAAGCTGGTGCTCCCTTTGATTATTCGACTATCGTTGCCAAGGTGACTGCTTCACAGTCAGATCCTCCCAACCAGGGTAAGATTCTTTGTCCTTATTGTGAGGCTTGTGAACGACACAGTCACACTATCGACCGTTGCAACAAAAATGTTATATGCGATCACTGTAAGAAAGTTGGTCACCACGTTGAACGGTGCTTCATCCTTCATGGAAGACTTGATGATTACGAAGGAACTAAGCGATCTTTGGCAATTTATGACCCTTCTACTTCGAGTTATTCTCCCGCTCCGTCTCTTTCTAGAGAAGACTATGATAAAATCATGTCCATAATTCATGGGTGTTCCTCTTCTCAGCCTTATATGACTACTTTGCTGACAGGTAAATCCCTTTTCTCACTTTCTCATTCATGGATTATTGATAGTGGTGCGTCTAATCACGTTTGTCCCTCATTGAGTGTTTTTACCTCTTATCAAACTGTCCCCCTTCCCTTTATGTTCAAATACCTGACAGGAGCACTTTCTTAGTTTAACATGTTGGCAAAGTTGTTTTTCTGACTCTATGTACATTGAAAATGTATACCATATTCTAAGTTTTTAATTCAACTTAATTTCTGTTAGTCAATTAAGTAAATTTCTTAATTGTTCTATCACCTTTAACCACACTCGTGGTGTTTTTCAGGCACTTTCGACGAATTGTCTGATTGGTCAGGCTGGTGAAGATGAGGGGTCTTTACTACTTGCGCAGCATTTTTTCAGTACTTGCTTTCAAGGAGTCGCTCGACGTTTGGCACCGTCGCCTTAGACATCATAGTTTAGGTCGTTTGCGTTTTCTTTCAAAATGTTTTACGGAGTAATTTTATTTCTTGTCCTCATTCAGACAATTGCATTGTTTGCCCTATGGCAAAACAATCCAAGTTACCTTTCAATAAGAGTATTTCTGTTAGTACTTTTCCTTTCCTATTAGTACATGCTGATATTTGGGGACCTTTTCCAGTTCCCTCTAGTTCAAATAAACGTTATTTCCTCACTTTAGTTGATGATTTTCTCGTTACACTTGGACTTTCTTAATGGAGTCTCAGTGTGAAATAAAGTCTTATTCAGATTTTTTTTCTTCAACTTCACAATTAATCAGTATCAGAAATACATCAAATAGATTTCTTTTGACTTGGGTCTTCCCAGCACGTGCCCTGTTCAAACTTTTTGTTCTGATAACGGAACTGAATTCTTAACCAAGGACCTTCAATCCTGGTTCTATTCAATTGGAATTATTCACCAACGCAGTTGCGTATACACTCCTGAACAAAATGGAGTAGACGCGCAAACATCACCACTTACTCGATGTTGCTCGTGCTTTACGTTTTCAATCCAATCACCCCCTTTTCTTTTGGGGTGAATGCGTTAAAACGGCTATGTATCTTATTAACAAGATGTCTACCCAGCTCCATTCGAATAAGTCTCCTCGTGAGCTTTTATACGGTTCCCCGCGTGATTATCAACTTCTTAAGGTGTTTGGTTGCCTTTGTTTCACCCATAACGTTCATGCTACACACAATTTTGATAAATGAGCATATTCGTCGGGTAACCGGTTGGTAAAAAGGGTTACACCATTTATGATTTGGAAAGCAAGACTATCTATGACTCGTGTGATGTCCGCTTCTTTGAGGACACCTTCCCATTCTGGACAGTTTCCCTTGATTCTTTAGAATCACAGAATTACACTCCCTTCAATCTACATATTGTGGATGATCACATTGATTATTCTCCTCCGACTTCCACTTCCCCTAACTCAGTCGTGTTCTCTCCGCTTTCTCCTACGGTTTCCCATGACATCGCCCCATCCCGAGATGAGGCACCAGGGTTACCCTCCACGCCTGGGTCTGTTTCAACAGATTCTTCCACCTCTTCTCAACAAATGGATAACCAAGGCGATGATCCCGACTTGCAGTCCTCTGCTTCCGCTTCCCCACAACTTGACGACTCGCTCCCTTCTGAGGAGATCACTTCTCGTCCTGTTCGAAAATGACACCCATCAGGTTACTAGGCTGATTATATCCTAGCGAGTTTCACGTCTCGATCTTCACGGACTCCGAACCCATTAATTGATTACATCTCTTTCGATAATTTCAGTTCCTCTCATCGGGCCTTCCGTACCACTATCGTCACGATGGATGAACCTAAGACTTACAAAATTGCTTCTGCTTCTCCTATCTAGAGCGTGATGCCATGTCTAAAGAAATTTCTGCACTCGAGGCCAACAATACTTGGACTTTGACTCAGTTGCCTCCTGGTAAGAAGCCCATTTGTCGTAAATGGGTTTACAAGATCAAGTATCGTTCTGACGGTTCTACCGAATGTCATAAAGCACGACTTGTTGACAAAGGTTTTACCCAAATAGAGTGGGTTGACCACCACGACACTTTTGCCCATGTCTCCAAAATGATCACAATACATGTTTTGTTATCCCTTACTTCTGTTAAGGGATGACCCCTGCTTCAGTTAGATGTCAATAACGTTTTTCCCCCAGGGTGACTTGGACGAGGAGGTTTAGGCCTCGTTTGGTTTAGCTTAAAAGCAGCTAAAAGCTAGTTTTTGGCTTATTACAAAGTACTTGTTCATTTTCTCTCGTTTGGTACAAAAACCAGTAGCTTTTAAAAGGTTATAAAAGAGCTTATGGAGGGAAAATGCATAAGCTACAAATATAGATTTTCGGGAAGATGAAAGCTTTTTACGTCGTAAAAGTCGAAAGTCGGTTAGTAACACAAAAAATGGGTTCTGCACAAACAAGTACAAGGTCACTTCTTAATCTTTTTCGATCAAACAAAGCGTTTTTCTAAATGAAACCAAACAACCAAATTTAACCTTTTTTAACGCACTCAAAATTAAGCACTAATAGAAAAACTACTGCAGAAATATTAAGCTTGTCCAAATGAAGCCTTACATGACCATGTAGGATTTTGTGTGTATCTATTATACTATCTAGTGTTCTAAGCGGAATCTCAAACATCATATGTTAACACTTCAATACCCAGAATCATAAGCATAAACTAATCAATGAACTAGAAGAGGGATAAATACCTTAACGCGTTTTTCCCTCGAACCTTTCCAATCGCGTGTGAAGATCGAGAGCTCTAATTGTAGCTCCTCTACTTGAGACATCGAGTGTGTAGACTTGATCTCCCTTCCTTTCAGATTGCTAGGACTTACTAGAAGGTTGAGAAGAACTCTTCTTCTTGACTAGATTGAACGAGAGCTTTTTCTCTACAATCCTCTCTCCACTAGCTGTATATTGAGAGAGAGAGAGCTGTATAGTTTTCTTCTAGAGAAAAATCCACACCTTTTCTGTTCTCTAATGACCCTATATAGAGAAACCCTAATTAGAATCATATTCAGATTAGGTCTTTTTATTTTCAGGTCACAGAAAAGATAATTACCAAAATACCCTTTTGGGGTATTTTGGCTATCCCTCTAAGTGTGGCCGGCCAGGGCAGCCCACTATGGGCTTTATATGGCCGGTCCACTTACCTTGGCCGGCCATCACATGGCCGGCCTAAAAAGCCTTCCTCCGGGCATCTCCTTTAGGCCCGGTTCTTTCTATCTTGTTCTGAATCTCCATTCGAACCTTTTTGGCCTTTTTAGTTGGATCCAATCTATCTATAGCCTATTCCCGTCTAGTCAAGTCTCTCCGATCAAGTTACCACTCTTATGTGTAACCCGTTGTAGGATCCGGTCTATGTTAGCCGCGAATCACCGAATTGATCTGACGATCGTAGTTGGCTTCTGGCAAAGCATTACGACCCCTAATTGGACCGGACTGGATGATCTTCACAGTATGGTCATCGTTATCCTAGCTGACAAATTGATCGCATTTCCATCGTGTTTGTCGCTTAAAATTTCCCTTTATGGTCTGAAGCAAGCTTCTGCCAGTGGTTCACCAAATTTTCCTATGGCTTACGCCTCGAGGACTTTGATTCGTCTTCTTCCGTCCACTCTCTTTTTTGTTATTTTCGTGCTTCAATTTCTATTTGGATTCTTGTCTATGTTGATGATATCATCATAACCGACAATGATCCTCAAGAAATTCATTTCCTTAAGGTTACGCCTCGAGAAACGTTTTTCTCTTAAAAATCTGGGTCGTCTTCAATATTTCTTATGTCAACAGAATTACACCTTGGATATTTTACGTGGTTCGGGTCTCCTAGGTGCCAAACCTAGTTTCTTTCTTATGGAACAACGCTTAAAACTTCTACCTACTGACGGTACCCCTTTAGACGATCCAACTTCTTTTCTTCGTCTCATTGGGCACCTTCTTTATGTTACTGGAACTCGACCGGACATTGCTTTCTCTGTGTACTATTTAAGTCAGTTTATGTAACATTCCCGCTCTGTCCATGAATGCTACTACTCGAGTTCTACGTTATCTTAAAGGTATTCTCGATTACGGAATTATCCTCTCTTCGGCAAACTCTCTAACTCTTTTGGGTTTTACTGACTCTGATTGGGCAAAATGACCTATTACTTGTCGTTCCACAACTGAATTTTTTACCATGCTTGGTAACAGTTCGTTGTCCTAGCGTTATAAGAAACAACCGACCGTTTTTCGGTCTTCTGCTGAGGCAGAATACCGCACCCTTGCTTTTCTTACTGGGGAATGCCAATGGTTAAAATACATGTTTCACGATCTCCGCATTCCTCTTCCAGAACCATTTTAGGTTTTCTGTGTCAACAAAGCGGTTATGCACATTGCTGCAAACCCAGTCTTTCATGAACGTACCAAGCACATCTAGCTCGATTACCATTTTTTTTGTGAAAAGATTGACTCTGGTCTCTTTCATACTCATTACCTATGTTCTTATGATCAAGTAGTTGATATCTTCACCAAACCTCTTGGTTCTGACCAATTCTGACGACTTCTATCCAAGTTGGGCTTGACTCAGATTTCTTCCCCTGCTCCAACTTGCGGAGGTGTACTGGCATATCAAGAAAGAAGGAAGGAAATAAGGGAAAAATGTCCCAAATGATTTATTTATATATTTGTACACATTCCTCTAAAACCTAATGTAACACTATATATACAACTTGTTCATAATATAATTCTACCTTTTCAATCTCAATTTGTTCCAATATTATTGCAAGATTATTTATTTCACAAGACGTATGAGCAAATCACATACACCACCATATTTTCAACAATATTCCTTATTTCATAACTCCAATGGCAGATCCAAAATGAAGAATGAAGAAAAACAATCGACCGCTTCCTCTTCATTTTCACCGTTTATTAAAAACTTTGATAGAAAAAGTTCCATTAGTGAAAGGTGAAGAGAAGAAAAATGATTGATTATTCACTTTCTGACTTTTGAATTGATGATGAATAGCAAAATTTTAAACCTAAATCAGAAAAAAAAAATCCAGTTTTAAAAGTTTTTCTTTTAGATCTTGAAATAAAACTACTTGATATTACTAGATCTGGATCGTGATCTTGAATCTGATTTGATGTAGCTGAGTGTTTATCTCTTGATTTCTTGAACAAATTACTCTTGTTTTGATCTTTCTCCTTCTTGTTGATTTTCATCACTATTAAATACTATTGAGAAAAATATTGAATAATGAATAAGTTTCAATAATAGAAGAGAACTAATCTTATTGGACGAAAGCTAAAACAGGAAACATAAAAAAAATACTCCGGCGAAATTTCGATGAAAGTCGACGTACGGTAGCAATTAGTGGAACTAAAAAAATACTTTGGTTAACTAACTATCCTTCAAAAAACAAAACGTAAGCTCTAATATCATATAAGAAAAGAGAATTGTATTAAAATGACTTCATATTGCATAAACTCTTTATAAAGACTTTTACAAGATAGAAGTTTAAGAATTTTACAATGTCGGGCTACTTTAATAAGGGAGGATTCCGTAATAGATTTTAACATAGATCTTTATTTCTACCTTTATTTGGCCAATAATGTACATGAACATCTAAATACATCATTAATGTAAAATGTCTTCTTCACCCTCATTGTTATATCGTACACGGCTCTAAATTAAGGATTAGCAAAATTTATCTTATACTTTTTCTTTTTTTGCAAAATTACCTTGAATATGTTGTAGCACAAATTTAACTAGTGACAGTACTATAAGCTTTTATATTGGCCTTAACTTAAGGATTAGTGACGCAGCGGAAAAACTGATAAAAAGCCTTAGAACTCCGTCTAAAGACTTTTGAACCGAAATTGATAACAAGAATACTAAAATACTGAATTTTATTGATTGAATGAATGACTGAAACAACTTCTAAGCCCTCATTATATAGACTTAGGGTTTCCTAATCTTGGTCAAACTCCAATAGAGACTCCTAAAAAAATAAAATACTAGAATAGTAGAAATCCTAAACTGAAAACAATTACCAAAAATAGAAAAAAACTAGTAAAAGTCCGTTTTGAAGCCCTAAACGATGGAATTTGTCCCTCAAAGTGGGCCCGAATGACCGGAACGATATTTCGCACCATCCCTTAAAATTTCGTCCAATTCCGACACCCGTAGCTTCGATTTTGGCCGTTTTAGTCTGTCACCCTTGTATTTGGCCGCTTCGATCTCATCCATGTATTTCTCAGCCAATTCCTCTACATCAATTAGCCTTGTTCCCGCCCATCAAACCATCATCTAAAATGCAATAAAAATTGATCACTTTATTTTGGATCGTGTCCCAAAAAATAACACTAATCCTTAAATCCACAGAATTAGATGAACCAAGAATCTTGGAGTAACTTTTTCTAGACCAAACTTAGTCATCATTGAGAATGGATGACTAGCAAGTGTTAATGGAACATTCTTATGATCATGAAACATTACTTTAAGACAATTATGTAATCCTTATTCAAGTTCAAAGTTTCGCCTTTCATCAAAAAAAAAAAAAAAAAAGTTTAAAGTTTCTTTAGTTGCCTCCTTTCTTGTAACACACATCACCTTCTTATGTATTGTTTACATATCAAAATCAAAGAAACTCTCATCACCCACCACAACCGCCAAAACAAAACCACCAATATTATATACACGTGTGAGGTTGACTTCATTATATATAACATTTAAAACAGATTTTTGAATCATCTCCAAACAACATCAGGGTGAGGGATTATCTGGTTGAGATATAATATTGTTGAGAAATCTTAAATGCATGTGAAGAACCTAAAAAAAAAAATTAGGTTATGTTGTTCGTTATTATACAAATGAGAAATGATATATTATTTTTTTTTCTATAATTATAGAGATAGACTTAACAATTCTTTCTGTAAAAATAAAGATTAACAATATAGTTATGTTTTATATGAAGACAGAGAAGGTTAAGGAATTCCTTTAAAAGGAATAAACGATTAGTAACAATTCCAGAAAATGTTGAACGAATAAATTAAAAACAAATATTATAATGAGATTCTTATAACTGATGCAAGTGATCTTTTTCCTTAATACATTAATCCCATGTTTTATATACCAACATTGCAGACGAAGTACTGTCTCCCAGGATACAACGATTTTACCTTTCTGACCAGAGGTACTTTTGATCGAAAATCGTTCGAACGTCAAGTAAATAGTATAGACTCTTGAGTGTTTTCTCTGTGAAAAATCTGATCATTTCAAACTAATTTTTTTGTCTAGTTTTTGTGATTTTATAGACCGGGAATGGCCACAGTTTTGAACTTGCGACTATTGAAGGATCAGTCACTATAGCTATTGGAGGAAAGCAGTTACAATGATTGTTGGTCTGCTGGGCCATCCTAGGCCGTTGAATGATGATATGTGTTTTAGCCCGGGAAAAGATTCCAACGGCCAGACTTGATGTGGAACTATCAAATATTCCTCAATATATAACCCAATCTTTGAAGGTGAATATCTCATTTATATGGAATCATTTCATGCAACACTTAGCTCGAAGTCCAAGCCCTCAATGACACAAACGCAACAATGTTCTTTTCAAGTCGTTTTGATGAGTGGATCATACTCAAATATGCAAAAAACGTACCAAGCTGAGGAGGACTTACTCCAACATGTCCTGTCAATTTTACAAAATATTTATATTATTTTATGAAGCCAGATAGTGGAAATATCATTACATGTATAGGATCACTTTTTTTTAGCAACAATAAACAATAGGGTTATTTTCCAAATGACCCCCAACTTTGTGACCAGCTTCTTGCCTGGCCCCCTACTTTAGCAATAATTTCTGTATGGTCCTCTTTTTCCGTTATCTTTAACATTCCGTTACTCTCTCTCTTCCATCTCATTTTCTCTCTCTGCCACATCATTTCAGCACGCCACATCATCGTCTTCACCGGCAGGGGTCGCCGGCCGGTGATGTGACACGAAAATGTCACATTTGGAGAGCCTAACTTATACTAATTAGTCATTTTCGAGTGTTATCAATAATATTTTATGTGTTTTTCATGTTAGGTACTTATTTTGGAGTTAAGCGTGTAAACCGGAATAAAGGGAACGAATTGTCACTATCATTTCATGTGCCGAAAACGAGAGAAAAAGATTTCAAGCAAATCATATGGCAAGAGGAGTCAAAGACGAGTCTAACGATGAAAACGGAAGTCAATTCCGAGTTCGGATGGGGAAGTTGTGGAAGAAAGAAGTCGAGGTTCAGTCTTAAAACAAAGATTCTATGAAGGCACCCCCCTTGATTACCAAGTGAAGATTAAAGCCCAAGTCTAAAACCCAAGAGCCTAGATATGAAGGAACAAAACCCAAGCCCAAAGAAGATGAAAGAAGGAAGAGATTTTGGAGGCACCCTCTTTATGGACTCAAGTTTGAGTCAAAGTCAAGTTTTGACTAAGTCTAGGGTTTGAGTAAAAAGAGAGGGTCAAGACACCTTTTGACGATGGTGGTCGTCAAGTTTTTGCAACCTTTTCGGGTGCATCAAGTTTTTGAATGGAGGTTGTGTTCTAAATGGAGAAGATGATGGTGGTCGCTATAGGGAACCCAGAATTTGCTAAGGGGAGATCGGCTGAACCTTAAAGACTCATATTTTCCGACGATCTTATCCTCGAACCACATCGAAAAAGGGGGATTCTCTCACCATTTCCTTTCCATTTCTTATTAAATCGCCATGTTAGCTAACTTTAGTGTGTCGATGAAATGTGATGAATTCGTGATTATGTTTAATATGATTTGATGTTTTGGTTATGAATTGATGTTCATTTAATTCGATTATCGTTTTGATCGTATTTTCATGTGTCTTGTCAAGCATTTCGCATAGTTAATAGACGAAACGAAGTATTCGATATCGATCGTAGTCTAAGTCATATTTTCATGTGTCTTGTCATGCACTTCACATAGTTAGGCGACTAGACAACACTTTCGTTGACTCGGGATTAATCGATTATGATGTTTGTTTGACTAAGTATGATCTCCGGATATACGTAGTGCTTATAGACATCACTTTAGGAGTCGAATACCGATTGTACCTCGACACATCAAATCGGACTACACATAGTCATAGGTTTATCATTATGGATTCCCGGACTTCGACACCTCTCTCGCTTATTTGTCGCCCGAATCGAGTCTTACCGTCTCCCGACTCTTGTTCCTCCGAACTCTTCTCTCGAATCTCTCTCGCCCGTTTACTTTTATTGTTTAGTCTAGTTTCATTTGTTATCTTGTTTTGTTACTCATTCATTATAAAACCCTCATTTATCTTTGTTTCTCTCCTTTTTAGTTTAAGTTAGCTAGTAATACTAAAATCGACGGACAAGACCTTTCGATATCCAAACCACCTTCCTATCCTTGGATCGATCCCGGTTTTACCGGTTACTACTTGATACCTCCGCTTGGGTTTGCAACCTTTTCGGGTGCATCAAGTTTTTGAATGGAGGTTGTGTTCAAAATGGAGAATATGATGGTGGTCGCTATGGGAAACCCAGAATTTGCTAAGGGGAGATCGGCTGAACCTTAAAGACTCATATTTTCCGACGATCTTAGCCTCGAACCACATCGAAAAAGGGGGATTCTCTCACCATTTCCTTTCCATTTCTTATTAAATCGCCATGTTAGCTAACTTTAGTGTGTCGATGAAATGTGATGAATTCGTGATTATGTTTAATATGATTTGATGTTTTGATTATGAATTGATGTTCATTTAATTCGATTATCGTTTTGATCGTATTTTCATGTGTCTTGTCAAGCATTTCGCATAGTTAATAGACGAAACGAAGTAATCGATATCGATCGTAGTCTAAGTCATATTTTCATGTGTCTTGTCATGCACTTCACATAGTTAGGCGACTAGACAACACTTTCGTTGACTCGGGATTAATCGATTATGATGTTTGTTTGACTAAGTATGATCTCCGGACATACGTAGTGCTTATAGACATTACTTTAGGAGTCGAATACCGATTGTACCTCGACACATCAAATCGGACTACACATAGTCGTAGGTTTATCATTATGGATTCCCGAACTTCGACACCTCTCTCGCTTATTTGTCGCCCGAATCGAGTCTTACCGTCTCCCGACTCTTGTTCCTCCGAACTCTTCTCTCGAATCTCTCTCGCCCGTTTACTTTTATTGTTTAGTCTAGTTTCATTTGTTATCTTGTTTTGTTACTCATTCATTATAAAACCCTCATTTATCTTTGTTTCTCTCCTTTTTAGTCTAAGTTAGCTAGTAATACTAAAATCGACGGACAAGACCTTTCGATATCCAAACCACCTTCCTATCTTTGGATCGATCCCGGTTTTACAGGTTACTACTTGATACCTCCGCTTGGGTTTGCAACCTTTTCGGGTGCATCAAGTTTTTGAATGGAGGTTGTGTTCTAAATGGAGAATATGATGGTGGTCGCTATGGGGAACCCAGAATTTGCTAAGGGGAGATCGGCTGAACCTTAAAGACTCATATTTTCCGACGATCTTAGCCTCAAACCACATCGAAAAAGGGGGATTCTCTCACCATTTCCTTTCCATTTCTTATTAAATCGCCATGTTAGCTAACTTTAGTGTGTCGATGAAATGTGATGAATTCGTGATTATGTTTAATATGATTTGATGTTTTGATTATGAATTGATGTTCATTTAATTCGATTATCGTTTTGATGGTATTTTCATGTGTCTTGTCAAGCATTTCGCATAGTTAATAGACGAAACGAAGTATTCGATATCGATCGTAGTCTAAGTCATATTTTCATGTGTCTTGTCATGCACTTCACAGAGTTAGGCGACTAGACAACACTTTCGTTGACTCGGGATTAATCGATTATGATGTTTGTTTGACTAAGTATGATCTCCGGATATACGTAGTGCTTATAGACATCACTTTAGGAGTCGAATACCGATTGTACCTCGACACATCAAATCGGACTACACATAGTCGTAGGTTTATCATTATGGATTCCCGGACTTCGACACCTCTCTCGCTTATTTGTCGCCCGAATCGAGTCTTACCGTCTCCCGACTCTTGTTCCTCCGAACTCTTCTCTCGAATCTCTCTCGCCCGTTTACTTTTATTGTTTAGTCTAGTTTCATTTGTTATCTTGTTTTGTTACTCATTCATTATAAAACCCTCATTTATCTTTGTTTCTCTCCTTTTTAGTCTAAGTTAGCTAGTAATACTAAAATCGACGGACAAGACCTTTCGATATCCAAACCACCTTCCTATCCTTGGATCGATCCCGGTTTTACCGGTTACTACTTGATACCTCCGCTTGGGTTTGCAACCTTTTCGGGTGCATCAAGTTTTTGAATGGAGGTTGTGTTCTAAATGGAGAATATGATGGTGGTCGCTATGGGAAACCCAGAATTTGCTAAGGGGAGATCGGCTGAACCTTAAAGACTCATATTTTCCGACGATCTTAGCCTCGAACCACATCGAAAAAAGGGGATTCTCTCACCATTTCCTTTCCATTTCTTATTAAATCGCCATGTTAGCTAACTTTAGTGTGTCGATGAAATGTGATGAATTCGTGATTATGTTTAATATGATTTGATGTTTTGATTATGAATTGATGTTCATTTAATTCGATTATCGTTTTGATCGTATTTTCATGTGTCTTGTCAAGCATTTCGCATAGTTAATAGACGAAACGAAGTATTCGATATCGATCGTAGTCTAAGTCATATTTTCATGTGTCTTGTCATGCACTTCACATAGTTAGGCGACTAGACAACACTTTCGTTGACTCGGGATTAATCGATTATGATGTTTGTTTGACTAAGTATGATCTCCGGACATACGTAGTGCTTATAGACATCACTTTAGGAGTCGAATACCGATTGTACCTCGACACATCAAATCGGACTACACATAGTCGTAGGTTTATCATTATGGATTCCCGAACTTCGACACCTCTCTCGCTTATTTGTCGCCCGAATCGAGTCTTACCGTCTCCCGACTCTTGTTCCTCCGAACTCTTCTCTCGAATCTCTCTCGCCCGTTTACTTTTATTGTTTAGTCTAGTTTCATTTGTTATCTTGTTTTGTTACTCATTCATTATAAAACCCTCATTTATCTTTGTTTCTCTCCTTTTTAGTCTAAGTTAGCTAGTAATACTAAAATCGACGGACAAGACCTTTCGATATCCAAACCACCTTCCTATCTTTGGATCGATCCCGGTTTTACAGGTTACTACTTGATACCTCCGCTTGGGTTTGCAACCTTTTCGGGTGCATCAAGTTTTTGAATGGAGGTTGTGTTCTAAATGGAGAATATGATGGTGGTCGCTATGGGGAACCCAGAATTTGCTAAGGGGAGATCGGCTGAACCTTAAAGACTCATATTTTCCGACGATCTTAGCCTCAAACCACATCGAAAAAGGGGGATTCTCTCACCATTTCCTTTCCATTTCTTATTAAATCGCCATGTTAGCTAACTTTAGTGTGTCGATGAAATGTGATGAATTCGTGATTATGTTTAATATGATTTGATGTTTTGATTATGAATTGATGTTCATTTAATTCGATTATCGTTTTGATGGTATTTTCATGTGTCTTGTCAAGCATTTCGCATAGTTAATAGACGAAACGAAGTATTCGATATCGATCGTAGTCTAAGTCATATTTTCATGTGTCTTGTCATGCACTTCACAGAGTTAGGCGACTAGACAACACTTTCGTTGACTCGGGATTAATCGATTATGATGTTTGTTTGACTAAGTATGATCTCCGGATATACGTAGTGCTTATAGACATCACTTTAGGAGTCGAATACCGATTGTACCTCGACACATCAAATCGGACTACACATAGTCGTAGGTTTATCATTATGGATTCCCGGACTTCGACACCTCTCTCGCTTATTTGTCGCCCGAATCGAGTCTTACCGTCTCCCGACTCTTGTTCCTCCGAACTCTTCTCTCGAATCTCTCTCGCCCGTTTACTTTTATTGTTTAGTCTAGTTTCATTTGTTATCTTGTTTTGTTACTCATTCATTATAAAACCCTCATTTATCTTTGTTTCTCTCCTTTTTAGTCTAAGTTAGCTAGTAATACTAAAATCGACGGACAAGACCTTTCGATATCCAAACCACCTTCCTATCCTTGGATCGATCCCGGTTTTACCGGTTACTACTTGATACCTCCGCTTGGGTTTGCAACCTTTTCGGGTGCATCAAGTTTTTGAATGGAGGTTGTGTTCTAAATGGAGAATATGATGGTGGTCGCTATGGGAAACCCAGAATTTGCTAAGGGGAGATCGGCTGAACCTTAAAGACTCATATTTTCCGACGATCTTAGCCTCGAACCACATCGAAAAAAGGGGATTCTCTCACCATTTCCTTTCCATTTCTTATTAAATCGCCATGTTAGCTAACTTTAGTGTGTCGATGAAATGTGATGAATTCGTGATTATGTTTAATATGATTTGATGTTTTGATTATGAATTGATGTTCATTTAATTCGATTATCGTTTTGATCGTATTTTCATGTGTCTTGTCAAGTATTTCGCATAGTTAATAGACGAAACGAAGTATTCGATATCGATCGTAGTCTAAGTCATATTTTCATGTGTCTTGTCATGCACTTCACATAGTTAGGCGACTAGACAACACTTTCGTTGACTCGGGATTAATCGATTATGATGTTTGTTTGACTAAGTATGATCTCCGGATATACGTAGTGCTTATAGACATCACTTTAGGAGTCGAATACCGATTGTACCTCGACACATCAAATCGGACTACACATAGTCGTAGGTTTATCATTATGGATTCCCGGACTTCGACACCTCTCTCGCTTATTTGTCGCCCGAATCGAGTCTTACCGTCTCCCGACTCTTGTTCCTCCGAACTCTTCTCTCGAATCTCTCTCGCCCGTTTACTTTTATTGTTTAGTCTAGTTTCATTTGTTATCTTGTTTTGTTACTCATTCATTATAAAACCCTCATTTATCTTTGTTTCTCTCCTTTTTAGTCTAAGTTAGCTAGTAATACTAAAATCGACGGACAAGACCTTTCGATATCCAAACTACCTTCCTATCCTTGGATCGATCCCGGTTTTACCGGTTACTACTTGATACCTCCGCTTGGGTTTGCAACCTTTTCGGGTGCATCAAGTTTTTGGCGCCGCTGTCGGGGATAGGTTTAGTAGTTAGGATAGCGTTTGTTGTTTTGTTCATTAGTCTTGTGTTAGTTGTTTTCTAAGACGTTTTTTTCTTTATTTGTTTTTGTAGTTTTTTTTATCTTTTTATCTTCTTTTTAGGTACCGTTTTTGAGAAAAGAGCCAAAGGAGACATAAATGCAAAGGAAAAGGAAGGATTCGAGAAGTTAAGAAGAAAGGCGAACGAAACGAGAGGAGTACTCGATAGTATCGCATTCTATCTCATCCTTTTTACTTGTGTGTGATTGTTTAGTTCTATAAGTGTTTGTTCCCATTTTTTTTGCGATTGTGTGTTAGTATCCTTAAATATTGTGAGATCATGGCAAGTTGGTCATTTGATGAGAATGACCTTATGCGAACTCTTTCCAACACTAGTCGACCATCTACAAGTCATCAGGACTACTCAAACTTATATAGGAATGGTCCGACTAGTGATAGGAATAGGCGAGTTGACCCTGACCGACCTAGGATGACCATGGGTGAATACCGACGGATGTATGGAGTCGGTCAGACTCGTCATGAATATGGTTTTAGGGATTATGAGCATGAGGGTAATCGACCCCGTAAGAGTCTTCGAGACTATCGACAAGAATTTGGGATGACCACACCTTCATGTATGAATTTGTCATTTGATGATAACCGTAGTTCCATTAGTATTGATCGACCACGTCGAAGTATTCGTGACTATCGACAAGCATATATGAACGGTTCACTTAGTGATGACAATTCCCGACTCGATGATTCCACTTAAAGAGTCGAGTCTATGTATATACATGAAGGTAGTGAAGAAAGGACCTTGGAGACCATTAACCCGGTTTGTGCTATTTGTGCGAGTTTAGACCATTTGACCGAGTATTGTCCCATGATCCGTGTTCCGCGAGAGTCTTCGTCTAGTTATACTCATGTGCCTTATTACGAGGAGATGTCAGAAGATATTCTCCAAGCAATTTTAGAGCACCAAACTAGATTCAATCGAGAAATCAAAGAGATCACGGAATGGATTCTCAATATTGTTGATAGAATTGAGTCGAAGCCTATCATCGACGAGGAAGGGGTTTGCGCACCTCAAACTCAAGAGGAGACTATGAATGATGGTGAGGGTAATACACCTAACTCTAGTCTTAAGTTAAATGTCGAAGAAGCTCCCGATAGACCTTTTGAGATGGAATTGACCGATGACCCTTGTTGCTCACTCCCTCGACCATTGTCATCTCACCATGATCAGACTACATTAGATTGTAATGTTCAGGATGATAGCTCTATGAGCAATTTTGGGGAGCACACGTTATTGAACTTTCCAATTTTTAGCACTTGTGATTACTTGGATGAGTTATGTAGAATGGAAGGTGTTATGCCTAACTTTGAGGCTCCCGATGCCTTTAAGGATGTCGATAACATAGTAGTTGAAGAGATAGTGGATAGCTTGTTGGATTATTTACCTAAGGAACTTATGGACCTTGACTTGGTCCCCGAGCCTATTGCCTTACCCTTAGAGTCTAGTTCGACCTTCCACGTGATCTCAGACTCGGTTGTTGACCCCTTCTGGGACACTTCGGACGTCTTCCCTGACATGTCTAGGGACTTAGTGGATATTCTATCCACTAAGTTTGAGGATGACTTCTTGCCTTCGACTGACCTCCTCCCACTTCACTTATATGTCGACCCTTTTGACGACTTTTTGGTCGTCGCCCCTAGCATTTATGCGTACTTAGTGGACCGTGCATCCACTAAGTTTGGGGATGGCTTCTTTTCGCTTTTTGTCTCACTTGCACGTTATAGCTTGTATATATTTGTGAGACGATTACCATGTATATATAGTTTTCTTTGGGTTGACCCCCAAATCTTTCGTCTTTTGCTATATGATCGTTAGGCCGACTAAGATGGTCCTTGATGTTTGTGGGTAACATCTCTGGAAACCCTCCGCGAGACATAACTCGTGCTCTTGTGTGAAAACAAGAGAATCAAAGGCTAATTGCATAGCTCAATGCAATCATGTATACCCGCGTTAGTGGTAGAGTTCTATATGGTCATGTTTTTTATGTGCTTCATTCTCATTATATTTTTGGATATTTTAGGAGCATCTCTTATATGTTTTACTTCTAAGGCGTGGTTTGTTTCAAGTTTGGGGATGGCGCGAGCTTAACATTAACTTGGAACCTCTTTATACATGAGCCTTGGTAGTATCATCCTTTATCTCCTTCGGTTATGGTAATATCTCTCCACTTTTCTCTTTAAATTGATATGCCTCTTTATCTTTTGGTGAGTGTATGCTTAGAACATTGAGGACAATGTTAGTTTTAAGTTTGGGGATGCGGGATATGGCCATAACCAATGCATGACCATGGGTTTCAAAGACAAAAGGGTTCAAATTAGCTAAAATTTGAAATTTTTTGAACATTTTGAGTAGATATGCATGTGATTATAGTGATAGTTTTAAGAATGTTGATGCATATGTGTTGAGTTGATGAGTTTTGTGATTGCTAATGGTCTTTGCATGAAAGTCGAGTCTTTGAGTGTTTGTGTTATACTATGGGAGTAACATCTTAGTGAAGAAGAAACATCTCTAAGAAACCTAGAGTAGTCATTAGTGGAGACTTAACCCATGTGAGAGCTCAAAGCCTAAATTGCCCTTCGAGTGTACTCTTCCGCGCTAACTCCGAGTAGAATGAAGAGCTACTCAACCTCGTACCTATTAAAAGAACTCATTTGATCTCGTGTGCTCAACTTCCTTAGCCACTAGGAGTGACATTAGGATAGCGAATTAACCTTGTCCTTGTAGTCTATGAAACCCGATAAGAATGCCAGCTAGAGGGAGGCGGATACTCCATTACCATCATCATCTTATATCCCGAGAATGAAGACATGAGAAGAAAAGAATGAAGAATGTCAAAAGCAAGTATGAAAGGAAAAAAAAATTTGATTGCACGAATATAGTATTGTGCGAGTTATGTTTGTTTTATGTGATGTTGTGAAAAAAAATGAAAAAAAAAGTGAAAAAGTGAAAAAAAAGAAAGAAAGAAAGACAAAAAGAAAAAATGAATGATGAATAAAGTTGTTTATGTTATGTTTTGAGCATGTTAGCTCTTTTGTGTGAGTGATGTGATTGTATATATGTGTGTTTGTGTGTATGTTCATGAATAAGTATTCGAAGCAAGAAACGAATGTGGAAATGCTTAAGAGGTTCTATCATGAAGAGTTCGACATTCTCGGGAATCCACCATCATCATCCATTTCTAGTATCTGTTAACCTTTAGAAGGCATTCTTAGAGGGTAGAATGGGTGAGAAGGGTGAGTGAGCTTCCTCACTTCGTTTAGTAGCTAATTCCTTTTCGAAGATCATTCGTTCCAAAATGTTGTCCTCACCCCTTTTTATGTGTTGAGTCCATGTTAGTGATCACACTCACACATACGAGCGAACCATTCTTGAGTGATTTCATACTTGAAGTGTATGTCCGTGAGGCCGAAGTCGAGGCGAAATGTACTAAACTAGGAATCAAGGCGTTGTAGCTTCAGAACATAGATGTTGCTCATTATGGCATGACACTAGCACTTTAGGGTAAGATCATTAGTGAAGGGGCCTTTAGCTTTTACAAGAACTTATTTACTTGATTCATTATGTGTTGACATGCTTAAACCCTTTACTAGATGAACCATGTTCATCTATGATTTGGATTTTGGACCCTTGTGTATTTGAAACCACGATGTTTGTGGGTGTCATCTATGGAAACCCTCACGAGACGACACTCGTCCTCTAGGGGTAACTTAGAGGTTTAAAGGCTTGTTACATACGCTAAATGCAACCGGGATGCCTCCGAAAGTGAGTTAGGCTTTTATTTTGTTTTATTTGCTCGAGGACTAGCAATGTTTAAGTTTGGGGATCTTGATGTGACACAAAAATGTCACATTTGGAGAGCCTAACTTAGACTAATTAGTCATTTTCGAGTGTTATCAATAATATTTTATGTGTTTTTCATGTTAGGTACTTATTTTGGAGTTAAGCGTGTAAACCGAAATAAAGGGAACGAATTGTCACTATCATTTCGTGTGCCGAAAACGAGAGAAAAAGATTTCAAGCAAATCATATGACAAGAGGAGTCAAAGACGAGTCTAACGATGAAAACGGAAGTCAATTCCGAGTTCGGATGGGGAAGTTGTGGAAGAAAGAAGTCGAGGTTCGGTCTTAAAACAAAGATTCTATGAAGGCACCCCCCTTGATTTCCAAGTGAAGATTAAAGACCAAGTCTAAAACCCAAGAGCCTAGATATGAAGGAACAAAACCCAAGCCCAAAGAAGATGAAAGAAGGAAGAGATTTTGGAGGCACCCTCTTTATGGACTCAAGTTTGAGTCAAAGTCAGCCGGCCAAATTTCTGGCCGGCGACCTTCAAAATTTTTTTCTCTCTCTCTCTAAATTTTTTTTTTTTAATTCTCTCCTTTCTCTCTCTAAACTCCGGCGAAGGGGGTTTCCCTTCACCCGAGGCCTGTTCATCACGAAGGTCTGTTCGTGATGAACAGGCCTCCGGCGAAGGGAAACCCCCTTCGCTGGAGTTTAGAGAGAGAGGGGAGAGAATTAAAAAAAATGTTTTTTTAGAGAGAGAAAAAATTTGAAAGTCGCCAGCAGGAAATTTGGCCGGCCGGCGATCCCTGCCGGTGAAGACGATGATGTGGCGTGCTGGAATGATGTGGCAGAGAGAGAATATGAGATGGAGGAGAGAGAGTAACTTTTTCTTCATCATCAATCGAATGGAATGTTAAAGATAACGAAAAAAGGAGGTCATACGATAATTATTGCTAAAATATGGGGTCAGGCAGGAAGCTGGTCACAAAGTTGGGGGTCATTTAGGAAATAACCCTAAACACTGCTTAATAATATATAAATAAAAGATTTACTTGTATCAAGGTGGTGTGGCTGAGATTTTTTTGTTGCAAGAGATTTTGGAGGCTTGATGAGGAATTTTAGACAGCTCTTGTACAGTGATTCAAAAAAGTACATGTAACATGATAAAAGAAAAATAATTGAAATAAATTAATTGTAAAAGAATATTGAAGAAAATATAATCACACAAATTATTTTTGCAAAATTTATGATAGTTTCACCTCTCTTATGTTAAGAGGATGTTCTCCGAAATTATGGTTGCTAGATGATCATTCCTTTTATTGAAGTGTGAAATATAAAGGGATGTTGCTATACGCAAGTGTAGTTTTATTCAAGACAACTATTGAATAAAAATAACTTGTCAATAGTTGGCAGCCCAAGTAATTCTAAGGTGTTGACATGAACTCCAGAAAGTCCTAGAAGTCACAGGTTCGAATCCCACAGAAGGTGGAATTGTTATTTGAATTGGGATTATTAGGGTATAAATAAATAATGTAGTTGGGATTTAGGCCATTGTCTAGTTGGGCTATAGGCCCGGTCTTGTTTGAGTTTGAGTGGGTGGTTATCGAGCTTATCACATCTATGATGTATCAATGCCAAATGCAACGACTAACATAGATTATAGTCGACTACCAAAAAAAAAAAAACTAAATGCAACTAATTAAAATAATGTCTTAAATGGCTAACTAACACCAAAATCAAAAATCGGATGTAACCGAATTTCTCCTCCATGCACAATTTTATTTCACTCAAAAAATTTATTCAACAAAAATAACTAAATAAAATTAATTAAAATTATTGTCTAAATTGCTAAACCAACACAAGAAAGTCAAATATAACAGAATTTTTCCTACTCAAAAATCTTGGATACAATATTTTTTTTTTTGGACAAGATTACCACAATTAATTGTTCATATATAAAATTTAATAGTTAAAAAAATTAACTAAATATTAACAAATAATTAAAAAAAAAGATATTCCAATCACAGCAATCTCGGCTGTAATTCGAGGCAAAATTCAATAGACTCATTCGGATGCACAAGGTTGACTATAGCGAATCCAACCATATATAAGCGTAGAATTGGAGCAGTTTATTTCAAAATTAGCTTGACAAGAGCATTCCCCTTATCAGATATAGCAAGTGCAATAATTTTTAGTTGTACTGGGTCACCTCCTCTTAGCAGTGGATAACTTATATTTAGTTCATCAGAGATTACATTATTCAAAGTCCACTTTATATGTGGATTTGAACAAAATATGTGTTTATCTAACTAATTCCATTAAGCAAAACACTAATAAAATTAATGATTCGAAATATAACTTTTAGGCACAAAAAATATGTAAAAGGAATGTATGTTTTCTTAAGAGTAAAAGAGAGATATAAGGTGCCTTCAACATAGTTATGTCTAATCTAACGAGTTTCTTCAATGATTATCCATGACAATTTTTGTGCAATTTAAGGTTATATAGAAAAAAATATAGATTGCATTAGAGTCAAATTAATAATTTTTCAAAATGAAATTCCAAAACAAATTGTGTTAGAGTCAAATTAGTAATCGTTTTTAAACAGAAAATCTATTTTATAGTTATTATTTCTAGGTTAAATTAGAGCAATTTTTTTTTAAGACTCACAATATTATATTTAACACCAATACAACAGACTTTAGTTTTATTTAGTAATTAACAGAAAAAAGTTGTGTCTAGTAAATAGTTTTGTAGAGTTATTTTTTAGCAATTTAAGATTCAACGAAATATTTACTAGGTAAAATCAACAAAACAACTTGTGTTGCTTAGCAATTTAATAAAAGAAAAGAGGTTGTATCTAGTAAATAGCTGTGTAGAGCAATTATGCAGTTTTGTTTAGCATTTGTCATATAAAGTTCGATTTCATTGTAATTTTAATGTTTTATTTGATCAAGGAAATAAAAGATTCTTCATCAAAAAAAAGGAAATAAAAGATAAAATAAAAATTTAATAAAGTTTGAAGTTACAAAAAAAATAAGAAACTAAACCAATTTTTTCTTTTAGGGTCTGTTTGACTCGTCTGAAAACACCTAGACGTGAAAACCTTTTCTTTTCCTGCGAAATAAAATCATAATTTTCTTATCAAAAAGCTATTTCATAGTGTTGCGTAAGTCATAAGCAAATTTGAAGGAAAATTCTAAAAGAGTCTGGCGTTATGGTTGGTGGCGTTTTTTTACACATAAATGGGGCACCCTTTATAATAAAACTGGGTGTTTCATCTTTTTTCAGTTAGATTAGTCCAACTCCCTTCCTTTTTTAGGTAAACCGTCAGCACTTCTTTCGTCCTTTTGGCATTTTTTATATACTCATATACGTCCTTTCTGTTGTAGCCTTTGGTATGAAGAGAGCTGCCCAGTAGAAGGTCGAAGTCGAATTTTTCTGTTCTAGAGTTATCAAACCGTCTTCTCTTTCTAGGTAAACCGTCCACACTTTTTTCTTCCTTTTCGCATTTCTTTATACTCATAGACGTCTTTTTGGCTTTAGCCTTTGGTATGAAGAGACCTGCCTAGTTGGGGGGTCGAAGTCGACATGTGTTGTTCTACAGTTATCAAACTGTCTTTTGTTTCTAGGTAAACTGTCAAAACTTCTTTGGTCTTTTTGGCATTTTTTTATACTTATAAACGTCCTTTCTGATGTTTTCCAATTGTCATTTGTTTCTTGGTAAACTGTCAGCACGTCTTCCGTCCTTTTAGCATTTGTTTGTATATACTTATTGACGTCCTTTCTGCTCTACCCTTTGGTCTGAAGTGAGTTGTCCAGTTCGGGATCGAAGGCGGCATGTTCTATTGTGAAATACATGAACTCAGCAAGGTTCAGTTCATAGATGAATCTTTATCTTTAATTTATTGTGAAAGAGATGAGCTCTTTATGGATTAGTGATTATTGTAAAAGGAAACACATGGAGATGGATCTCTTAGCCAAATTCTTGAAAATGTAAAATTCATCAATGAGTTTTTTACTAGCAGAAACTATATCCTCAAAAGATAAATTTCATCAATGAAATCATCTAAAAGTAAGTGTTTAATCGATCAATTTAAGTTTTAATATGTTTTTTACCCAACCAAAAAACGGAATCATCTAAAAAATTTCAAGACATTTTTCCCATTTTCTTTTCACACGAGAAATCAGTTTTCATATGTTTTTTACCCAACCAAAAAACGGAAAATTGGTTTTCTTATGAAAACGTCTTTCTTAACCTTTTTGTCTGTGAGAGGCGGTTGGTGGTGTTAGGCGGTTTGGTGAGAACTGCTAAATTTTGGAAGTTACTTAAAATTTCAAATTGAAATTGGCGGTTTAGGCTTATGGGGCGGTTTATGCTTATGGCGGTTTCAATTTAGGTTTTGGTTTCCAATTTTTCCACCGGCTTATAATAATATAAAAAGGGGGTTGAGTGCTTTGTAACCAACATCAACACAACTACTCAACAACAACTCTTCTTTAGAGAAAGCTAGAAAGAGAGCAAGTGAGAGAGATTTTGTTCATAGTTTTGAGCGGTGTTTAATTTCTCGGTCGTCGAAGATTTAGTATAGAGATTAATTTCTATACGGTACCATCTTGGGACGAACTTGCGGGTTGTGTGAGTCGTCTTCATCTATCCTTCAATAAAGATTTCTTGTTCGCCTGAGGACGTAGGCTTTAGGCCGAACCTCGTTAATTTCTGTTTGCATATTTGATTTTGGCTTAGCTTTTCGAATAATCTTCATAGTCAGATCAATTTCTAGGATAGGTTCGATAGCTTCCGCGACTTTCAGTTATAACAATTGGTATCAGAGCCTTGTTGAGATTGAACGAAGAGAAGATGGGATCGAGAAGTGGTACGGTCAAATCAGGGAAATATGAGATAGAGAAGTTCAATGGGAAAAACGATTTTTCTTATTGGCGGTTGCAGATGAAGAATCTGTTAATCTCGCAGAAATTACATAAGACGTTGACGGGAAAGAAACCAGGAGATATGTCAGATGAGGATTGGGAGGAGTTAGATCTCGAAGCACGGGCCACCATTATGTTGTGTCTTGAGAGGGACGTGGCGTTCCTAGTAGACGGAGAAATAACGGCGGCGAGTGTGTGGTTAAAGCTAGAAAGCAATTTCATGACGAAAACATTAACGAATCGGGTCTACTTGAAATCCAAATTATTCACATGTAGAATGGAAGAGGGTTCTTCTATTCAGGATTATGTGAATAGGTTTGACAGGATTATCTCAGATTTGAAGGATATCGATGTTAAGGTTGAGGATGAGGATCAAGCCCTCATATTGTTACTTTCATTGCCTAAATCCTATGAGAACCTTGTTCAAACTTTGATGCTTGTTGGTGATAGTCTAAGCATGGAAGAGACGAGAAATTCGTTATTAGCGGATGACCTTCGTAAGGTTGCTACTAGCGGTATGACGTCGGGTGGAGTAGACAAGGATCAAGCACAAGGGTTGTTTGTAACGAGGGGGAGGAGTAATGAAAGGGGAAAGGGAAAGGGCGGGAAATCTAGATCCAAATCTAGAGGCTCTTTCAAGAAAACGTGCTTTAGTTGTGGTGAGCTTGGCTACTTTAAAGCGGCTTGTCCAAAGAGAAAGTTGAAGCAAAAGAACGAAGGCTACAAGGAGAAACAAGAGATGCAAGAGGCGGGATATGTGTCAGAAGAGGCGGATGAATGTTTCTCGGTGACAGAGGTGTCTGAGAAAATCTTCGATAAGTGGATGCTTGATTCAGGGGCGTCACACCATATGTGTCCAAATAGGGAGTTGTTTACTACCTATAGGAGTATAGATGGTGGTACAGTTATACTGGGTGATGATAGTATATGTAAAACTGTGGGACTCGGAACAATACGTATCAAGATGCACGATGGAGTGGTGAGAACATTGACGGACGTAAGACACATACCCGATTTGCGGAAAAATCTAATTTCCCTTGGTGTGTTGGAGCGGAACGGCTGTAAGATAATTATAGAGAATGGCTCCATAAAAGTCGTTAAGGGTTCTTTGATGGTAATGAGAGGTACTCGTTACGGTAATTTATACAAACTTTTGGGGACAACAATTACTGGAGATGTAGCAGTAGGAATCAGTGGAAGGGATCCAACGGCTAGTACGAGGCTTTGGCATATGCGCCTTGGGTATATGTTAGAAAAGGGTCTATCTCTGATGTGCGGGAAAGGCTTGTTGAAGGACATGAAGAAGCCTTGCATGGAGTTTTGTGAGCATTGTGTGTTCGGGAAGGCACACAGGGTGACGTCCTCTTCAAGCAAACACAGGAGCAAAGAGGTATTAGACTACGTACATACCGATGTCTGGGGACCGGCAAAGTTACCTTCCAAGGGTGGTTCCAGGAATTTTGTTACATTCGTTGATGATCATTCGAGATTTGTCTGGCTTTATTTTCTGAAGCATAAGAATGAGGTATTCAACACGTTCCTGGTGTGGAAAGCAATGGTTGAGAACAAAACTGGTCGAAAGCTGAAGACGTTAAGGTCGGATAATGGGACCGAGTACACGGATGGGGCATTCAAGGAATTTTGTAATCAGGAAGGCATTGTGAGGCACTGGACAGTAGTAAACACACCTCAGCAGAATGGAGTCGCAGAGAGATTGAACCGTACACTACTTGAGAAGGCTAGATGTATGCGCTCCAATTCGGGATTAGGCGTAGAATGGTGGGCAGAATCTGTTGCTACAGCTTGTTATATTGTGAACAGGTCTCCACATTCTTCTTTAGATGGCGGCATACCTTACGAGGTGTGGTCAGGTGAACATGCAGATTACGGGAGACTTAGGGTTTTCGGTTGTACGGCCTATTACCATGTTAAAGGTAACAAACTTGACAATAGAGCAAAGAAGGCAATTTTCTTAGGATATGCTACAGGAGTCAAGGGTTATCGGCTATGGTGTACGGAAGACAAGAAGTTTGTAATCAGCAGAGATGTGGTGTTTGATGAGTCATCTATTGTAGCTATGGCGAAAGCTACGGTGCCTAGTTGTGGTGATGTTGGGTCTACTAAAGCTCAAGTAGTGGAAGTAGAAGCCGAAGACCAACGGGTTTCTAGGAATCATGATCAGGTGGAGCATCAGGATAATACTCAGGATGAGGAAATTAATGAACCCGATCATGAGGAGGTTCAAGGGGAAGGTACACAAGTTTTACAACAACAACAACAACAGCAGGATGTTTCGGTACACACTAGGCCGAAACGGTTATATAAGCCGGTACAGAGGTTAGGGTCAGACAAACCTCTTAGGCATTACGGGCAGGCAAATGTGGTTGAATATGCACTCTCGGTGGAAGATGACGAGCCGGTCACCTTCAAACAAGCTATTACCGCGGAGGAAAGAGAGAGTTGGTTGGTTTCTATGCAAGAAGAGATGGAGTCTCTTCACAAGAACAAGACATGGGAGGTTGTCCCATTGTCCGAAGGTAAGTCTGTTATTGGTTGTAAATGGGTGTACAAGAAGAAAGAGGATTCTTCCGAAATCAAGGGTACAAGGTATAAGGCAAGACTAGTGGCCAAGGGTTATGCACAGAAAGAAGGGGTCGACTACAATGAGATTTTCTCACCAGTCGTGAAACATACTTCTATTCGGGTGCTATTGAGTATTGTTGCTCAGAGGGATCTTGAGCTGGAACAACTCGATGTTAAAACCGCCTTCTTGCACGGTGATTTGGAAGAAGAAATTTATATGGCTCAACCTGAGGGATACAAGGTTGAGGGCAAAGAAAATCAAGTATGTCGTTTGAGAAAATCTCTTTACGGATTGAAACAATCCCCTCGCCAATGGTACAAACGATTTGATTTTTTCATGCTAAAGCATGGTTTTCGCAGAAGTGACTATGATTGTTGTGTATACATCAAGAAGCTTCGCGAAGGTGACTTTATTTATCTCCTTTTGTATGTGGATGACATACTTATTGCTTCTCGAAGCATGGTGGAGATAAATAAGTTGAAATCTCAACTCAGTCAAGAGTTTGAGATGAAAGACATGGGCGCTGCGAAGAAGATACTGGGAATGGAGATTAAGAGAGAGCGGTCAAGTAAGAAACTGTACTTGAATCAGAAAGGTTACATCGAACGAGTAGTTTCTCGGTTCGGGATGCAGAATGCGAAGGCGGTGTCAACACCTTTGGCACCACACTTCAGGCTCTCGGGAAAACAATCTCCCACTACTACGGTGGAGAAGGATCATATGGATCGTGTACCGTATGCTAGTGCAGTTGGCAGTTTGATGTACGCTATGGTGTGTACTCGTCCGGATATTTCACAAGCGGTCAGTGTGGTTAGTAGGTTTATGGCAAACCCGGGGAAGACACATTGGGAAGCTGTGAAGTAGGTCTTGAGGTACTTGAAGGGTACCGTTGATATGGGTTTGTGCTTTGGTGAAGACACATGTCAGGTAAGCGGTTATGTTGACTCGGATTATGCTGGCGATCTAGATAGAAGACGATCTACTACTGGTTATGTATTTAGGGTACATGGTGCTCCAGTTAGTTGGCGATCGATGTTACAATCTACAGTTGCGTTATCTACTACGGAGGCCGAGTATATGGCTATGGCCGAGGGTGTGAAGGAAGCATTGTGGTTGTGGGGTCTTCTGGATGATCTAGGGATTAAGCAGGAGTGCGTGGATGTATGGTGTGATAGTCAAAGTGCGATCCACTTGGCGAAGAATCAGGTCCATCATGCTCGTACTAAGCATATCGATGTCAGGTATCACTTTGTACGAGATGTCATAGAGGAAGGTGATGTTTCTCTCATGAAGGTACACACAGATGAGAATCCCGCGGACATGTTGACTAAAGTGGTGACATGTAGCAAGTTTCAACATTGCCTGGAATTGCTACAAATCGGCTCGTGTTAAGTTGCCCGAAAGGGCATAATGGCGACAAGGTAATCTTTATGTGAAGGGTTGGTAGAACTACGGTAGGCTTGATCCTGTAAAAGGGTACGTAGGCAACCATGGTCATATGGTGCAGTCGGATGAAGTTACAAGAAGCAGATATATCTTACAAGGAGTATCCTGGTGTTCGTCCAAAATTTGAAGTATTTCAAATTGTGTACGAGGTGGAGAATTGTGAGAGGCGGTTGGTGGTGTTAGGCGGTTTGGTGAGAACTGCTAAATTTCGGAAGTTACTTAAAATTTCAAATTGAAATTGGCGGTTTAGGCTTATGGGGCGGTTTATGCTTATGGCGGTTTCAATTTAGGTTTTGGTTTCCAATTTTTCCACCGGCTTATAATAATATAAAAAGGGGGTTGAGTGCTTTGTAACCAACATCAACACAACTACTCAACAACAACTCTTCTTTAGAGAAAGCTAGAGAGAGAGCAAGTGAGAGAGATTTTGTTCATAGTTTTGAGCGGTGTTTAATTTATCGGTCGTCGAAGATTTAGTATAGAGATTAATTTCTATACGGTACCATCTTGGGACGAACTTGCGGGTTGTGTGAGTCGTCTTCATCTATCCTTCAATAAAGATTTCTTGTTCGCCCGAGGACGTAGGCTTTAGGTCGAACCTCGTTAATTTCTGTTTGCATATTTGATTTTGGCTTAGCTTTTCGAATAATCTTCATAGTCGGATCAATTTCTAGGATAGGTTCGATAGCTTCCGCGACTTTCAGTTATAACATTGTCCATGTATGAAATGGACCCTTAGTTTTTTCTAATCTCTAACCACCTTCGAAATAGTTTTGAAGATGAATGTACAGGAAAACTAAGAAGGAAACTACAGAATTAAAATAAAGATACTTATTTTTTTACGAAATAACTACAAGTGGTGGCCAAATGATAAAATCTTCAAAAAGAAAATCATATAGATACTTTGCATAATTTAAAGGATTAGAGAAGAAACTAGTGGGGAATTAATAGCTAAACACAAACTAACCCTATGAATAAACCTTTCTATTAGTTCTTGGGTAGTTTTAAAGGCGCCCCTCCAAAGTATTGTTGGCGCCCCTTCTCCTCACTCTCCTCCAAGATTTGCTTTGAGGGAGGCACCAATAACACATCGGAGGGGTTTTTCCCTATTTGGGTTTGGACTTTTCATGTATACTTGAATTTGGAGGGAAGGTGAACAAAATTAGACTTTTCCTCATGATTGAAATTGTTGGTTTCGGTGTACCGATTCAACGAGTTGACTCAGCGAGTCTATAACCGAATCACTGGTGAAACTGGTTACTACTTTGATTTTATTTGTAAATCAATCAAAAACACTTTCTTTCCAAATTAATGGAGAAAAACTAAGGAATAGAACAACTCAATATCTTTCGTATTTCTAACCGATAATGTCTGTTATCCAGAACAGATGATTCGTAGTCGAATCTCACTATCGATTTAAGATCGGAAAGAGGAATTGTATCCTTCTGTGTTTACTGATTTATTACTTTAAAAAATCAACACACTTCTGATTTGGAAAATCAGAATGTCTTTGATTAAGAAATCAGATAGACTAAAAAGAAAAATCGGAGGATAAGAAGAAGAAGAATTTTTTTTTTTTAATCGAGGCGAGGTATTCCTCTTTCCTTAAGACAATTGACGCCCTGTATAGTACCAAACAGTTACCGGCGTTTGTCTCCCAGGATACAACGATTAACCTTTCGATTCAATGGTACTTCGAATCAGAAAGCAGTCGAACTTGAAAGTATACTAACCTCTGACTTATGCAAATGGACCAAACTTCTTGGTTATGAAACTCCTTGAAAACTCTACAAAATATTTCTCTTAGATACTCTAATATGATCTTCTAACAATGCTTGACACTCTGGAAAAAACGGATTGAAATTTGGAGTTGATTTGGGTCCTATAAATAGGTTTCGAATAGATGCATTCATAAGGGACACTTCTGTTGGGTTTTAGGGACGCATCTGTTGGAAAGTAAAGTGACGTGTCACTTTTGCGTAAATAGCCCCCAAACCAACTTTTCCTTATTGCGATTTTAGTCCCTAAATCAACCAAAAATCGATCAAACTTTAAACTTGAATATCTCATTCATCCGGAATCGGATTTGAGTGATTCTTGAGTCTAAACTTAAGAGCTCGACGAGACGAACGCAATGGTGTGCTTCGTTTCTGAGTTTGATGACTTGAACCGATCCAAAATCGGCTCCGATTCCAACAGAAATATCTAAAGCGTATTTTATTATTTTTGTTGTTGTCCAACTCAAAACTAATTAATAATGAATAGAGAAGACTTATATACTATATTCTTCGCCCTCTTCTCCCATGTCGGGATAATCTCACATGCCCTTCACGTGTGGCGTTTGACAATGAACAAAGAAGACATATACATTATATTCTTGATTACTAGATCGTCTTTCTCTTATGTAGAACAAAACTTCAATTGCAGCGACCCCTGTGCCCTCTCATTCAAATGTAACAAAACTTCAATTGCAGCGACCCTTGTGCCCTCTCACTCAAATGTCTGTAGTCAATCGCTCAACCTGATCTTCACTCTCACAACCCAATTCTAATGAGCAAACCCAACAGTTGGTGATTGGGCACCCAAATAATTGATTTTGGGAGTCATCTCCAGCATGGGGATGGGTGCCTTTAGCTGGGCTTAGCCCAATGGTATGGACGAATCCGTTGCTTCATCCAAATGTGTAAAGTCTTGCGAAGAGGTTTTTTTTCTGTTGCAAGGTTTGCCAAGAGATTGAGAACCTCTTCCAAGTAGGGGTGGCAATTTAGTCCGACCCTGCATGTCTTTGCCCAACCGGGCTCCTGATTAGACGGTTTTTACCAACTCGTTTAATTAATTAGTCGGAGATGGGAGGGAGATAGAAAAGTTTATCGGGTTTCATTAGGTTCTTGTAACCCCATCCAATTCGATTAAATATGTTGTATTATATATATAATATAACTCTTTTATGTTTCTAAATATTCTTATCTTATATAACTCTTTTATATTTTTATTATGTGATTAATTGTAGTTATTGTGGTTGATAAATTCGGAACTTCTTTTGAAAACACAATCATTTTTTGAAGCCCACCCGACCTGTTTTATATTAGACGAGACAGGACGGAACCGTAATGGTTAGAACATGTTTAGCAACAGACGAAATCGCCAAGGAGGTGACCCATCCCAAACTAGTTGTTGGCCTCCAAAGGGAGGATCTCCAAAAACGAGAGATACACCTCACTTTATATTTTTATTTTTATTCCTAAAAAAGATTAAGTTTTTTTCATTTTTTTTTTCTATTACTAACTTCTTTAGTTATTTTCCAAATCTTTTTGTTATCTTCTAATGTTTCGAAAGACAATTTCATAACGAAAAAACAAGGTAAAATACAAAAACATAACATTGACAAATTTTAAATATGGAGCCAATATAGTTAAACATCGAAATTAGAATTTGTCACACATACATCACACACGGACAAAACAAATTAAATTTAGATTAAGAACTCCTAGTTTGAATTTCTTTTTGAAATTTTAAATTCACCCGGAAGTAGAAACTTTAAAGTAAGATGGGAGCCCCATTAGAAATTTTCATTGGGTTGCTCTCTAAGAGCATCTCTAATGCAACGCCAGAGCTGTGGCTGAGAGTTAAAGGCTCCGTGCGAAACTTTTTTGTGGACCTTTCGTACAATAAAAAATTACCAACGAAAATTGAATAAAATGGAAGATAATCTGTCAATACATAGTATAAGATGAATCCAAATGTATTTTGAAAAAAAAAACATCCAGAATAATTTTTCCATTTTAAAATTTCATTTTATAAGAAACTCTAGTCTGAGATCCACATTAACTTGAACAAAAAAAGTTTCTTTATTCGAAAGAAATATTAAACTTTTGGAGAATATTTGGATCTTTATATAAAATTATATAGATTTTTCAGTTTCCTACTTATCAAACATGACCAGGGCAGAACAAAGACTTTTAGCGAGTATGACTAGCTTAAAATGATTGAAAGAAAATAATTTCTCTTTACAACGTATAATTAGAGTCTAAGCAATTTTTTGAATGATGTATTCGCACTTTGTTATAAGTTTCTATTTTTGAAAACACTTCAAAGTTGAAAAAATGCACCCAAGTTAGAAAAAAGTATAATGGAGCAGAAACAAATGTCTATTTAACAATTGTCCTCTCAATTTAGGAAAGCAAAAAAGAATCAAATGATTTGCAAGCAGTGAATCTCACTTTGTTATAAGTTTCTATTTTTGAAAACACTTCAAAGTTGAAAAAATGCACCCAAGTTAGAAAAAAGTATAATGGAACAGAAACAAATGTCTATTTAACAATTGTCCTCTCAATTTACGAAAGCAAAAAAGAATCAAATGATTTGCAAGCAGTGAATCTCGAACTTGCGTGGCATCTATGGAAGCACAAGATGCTTACCAACCGAGCTGACGGACACATTATGTTTTTCTAACTATCATTATTTATATATAGGTTAATCTCCGACATGTTATAGAAAATGACCGCCTCATGGTGGGAGGCCCAGTGCGGGCGCCCTGCCCGTACGGGCCCATCCACGACCATGTGCAACACTCAACTTGAAAAACTCAAGTTGACACCTTAATTACTTGAGTTTTTAACAAAATACACTCTCTAATGCAACACTTAACTTGAATCTCCATGTGATGTGATGACAATAAATGTCGAAGTATTCAAAAGAAAATTCAATTATTAAGTTTTCTCTTGAGTATCTCAATTGCCTCACATCATCATTTTATACACTAAAATAAAAACATAAGAGCAAACCTAAAGCAAATGTTGAGTTGTTTGAGTGTTGTATTGGAGAAGTATTGTGTTATCTGTTAGATTTATTGTTAAGATATTTTTAAAACATATCAACATAAATCATAGTCAATTTTCAAAAAAGAAATAACAATATACCTAATAGATAACACATTTACTTTGGTGTGTGGGAACTATTTGGTTATTCATTAAATATTCCCTTTATTTGACTTTGAGAAGTGGACACCAACGAAACGCAAAAGAAAGTCTCATAAAATGATATGGTTTTTGGTATAGGAAGAGCACTATTTAGTAAAGGCAGTGCGTTAAAAAGATCAATTTGTGTATTTGCTCTTCCTTTACCAAATTAGTTTAAGGAGGGCGTTATAAGGATCATTCAATAAATAGTGCCAAAATAGAAGGACTTAGATAAAAATTAATAATAAATCTAATATTTTATTCAGTTGTAGTTTCTCTCACATAAACAACAAAAACCCTAATATCGTCACTATTATCAACATCACCATTAGTATTAAAAAACTTGCAAAATTTACCATCACTATAGTTTTAGTTTCGAGCTTTTAATGATGCGTCAACATCTCATGGATGAGGAACCACCGTTAATGAAGGAGGCAACCTACATCAAGAAAGAAGATTCCTTTGACTTATACGTAGACATCGACTAAAACGAACCCATCGACTTAAACGGAGTTATCGACTTAAACAAAGACATTTATAATGAAAATAATATGTCTCAGGTAAAGAAATATCATTTAATTTCTTGTCTTCCTCTATGGTTGAACAAAATTTTAAGGGGTTTAGGTCGTTTTTTTTTCGTAAAGAATTTTCGGTTGGATCGACTGAAAAAGACAACAAATTCGTTAGGGTCGGCTGAAAAAGACAACAAATTTCGGTCGCAACGGCTGAAAAAGATGACAAATTTCGGTTGGGTCGATTGAAAAAGATAACAAATTTCGGCTGGTCCCGCTGAAAATAGCAATAAATTTCGGCTAAGATGGCTCAAATTAGTCTGTTTTTTCAACCGCTCTGGCCGCACTTTTTTAAAAGTTTCAGTTGGTATTCATGAATTTTTATTTATGCTAAGCGAAATTTATTTTTATGTAAATGTCACTTATATATTTTTTTGAGTAACATCCTTGTTTGTATACTTCATTGCAACAATGATACTTGATATCTTCAAAAGTTACTTTAATTAGTGTTAAAACCCTAAAAATTTATGGAGAAATCAAGCAATAACAAGAATTACAAACTCTCTATGGAGATGAGTGTTGTGTTAGTCATCTAGGGTTTAGGTCCTCAAAAAAAAAAAAAAAAAAAAATCTACGGTTTAGGTTTCTATCTCTATATCTCTATTTTTGATAGAATCAAACTGATTTAGGGCTTTTCTCCTTTTCAGGATGTTTATCTCTCTTCTCTCTCTTTGATTTGATCGAAGGTTTTAGGTCGAACAAGATTCTCTCTTCTCTCTCGAAAGTTTTTAGTCGAACATGAGGATACTCTCTTGTCTCTCTTTTGGTCCAAAATAATTTGATGGGAGGGACCAAAGTATAAATTTGAGATATTTTTTAAAAAATCTTCATCCCTCCCTATTCTAAAAAGAGTGTTCTCCCTATCTAATGCACTGCCTTTGCTAAAAAATGCTCTTCCTAAACCAAAACCCAATGATATTGATACATGATGAAATAGTGTGGGTTAGTGTTTTTTTCCGGACCACAAAATCTTCATATTGAAATTAACTAACGAAAGGAATCAAGGGTTGATATTTTCAGATTGATGCAAATCTACAATAGATTTTGATTAGCTAATAAGCTAAATGTTGTCTAAATTTTTTTTTTGAAAGAAAATCTATGAAATCAAATATAATACCTTTTTTTTAATGAGAAAAGAGAAAGGGGAAAAATCATATGATCAACAAAGATTACATGATAAATGTTTTTTTTAGTTAATCCTTTGGTTGACATGTTGTCAAATCTTATAAATGATTGGCTTTAAAAAAATATTATAAATTCAAGAAATTAATTAGACATAAAAAATAAATAAAAAGATTTTGGACCAATACATCTATCAGGATGGGATTCACTAATTAGAATTAGAAATCTAGAATTAGAATCAAATCAGACATTTAGTTATAGATATTTCAAATAAAAAATCTTTAAACACATTAAATTAAGATTAGTATTTGATATCATCTTCCTACCATTACCAAATTTGGTTAGATTTCTTTTTCCATAAACATTCATGGTTTAAGTTCAGGTATTTTTGCAACTGTGCCAGCCATGTTACTTGAATGCTTAAAAGTATCCAAAATTAAAACCCTAATTTCCAAATTTCATATACTTTAGTTTGCCAAATTCGAAGTAAGCAACTAATTACTTTGTTAAAACGTTGAATTGATTCTGAAGTATTCAACTTCGAAAAAAAGACCTTGTAATTTTGATCATAAATTTTGGCCAGACTCTACGTCTCCATGGTAGATCAAAATGAAGAAAACTAAAGTTACGCGTTTGATTTATATAAAAACTAGTACTACTTCAAATGTTTGAAAAATGAGTCAAATAAAGAGGACCTCATGGCTTTTGATTCCAAAATTCAACTATAACTCCTCAAATAGCAAAAAAAAAAACTATAGTTCCTCAAACTATTCATCCCTAATAGTTGGCATCATCCATCAAGAACATCTTGCCTACCACTTTGTGTTGTTTTCATCATGTATTAGGTCTTCCTATATATAAAAATTGATTTAAGATATACAAATCTAGCTAAATCAACTATTTTAATTTCAAATTATTTAATTCCTACTGCGCAAGATAATACAAGTACATTTTTCGAAGCAGTGAGTTTAACACAAAAATCATCTAAAATCTTTTATCTGATGTAGTTTAAAACAACTTTAATTATATAAAATACTATTTTTTATTTAGATCTTTTGGGAAATTATTTTATTTTTTGTAGATCATAGAGTGACAGAAGATTGTGTTTTCATGGTATATAAAGTTGAATAATAGCAAGATTAGGTTTTTAAATCTAAGAAAAAACAAAGCAAACATGAAAATCAGTAATCCTGTTGGCACATAAAAACAGCAATTATTAATGGAAAACAAGATCCACTATATATACATTCAAGATGGATTCTTTTATGATTTGTTCTCACTCCTTTATTAAATAAAATATGGAACCCTAACCATGCATGACTGTCTAACCCTTTTCTCCTAGATTAGGGGTGGAGGGACAGCTATAGGATATTCATTTTTATATAGAGAAAAGTTGATTTATGAAAGTAATTCTAAAATTATTTAAATATGCCAGTAGCCAAGTACACAAAAAAAATGAATAAGAATATTAAGATAAGAAACTTACAATGATATTTATCCAATAATCAATTTGTAGGTAATATTGTTGTATTCATTTTTTTGTTGCAATCTGGGGCGCACCGGACCCCCTCAAACTACAAAATCTTTTCCTTTAACCCTAGTTGTTAAACTTCAAACTAAGTCTAGTAACTAGCAATGTAAAATGATTCAAAAAACTGGACCCCCTCAAACTACAAAATCTTTTCCTTTTACCCTAGTTGTTAAACTTCAAAATAAGTCTAATAACTAGCAATGTAAAATGATTCAAAAAAAAAGGTGTGTATCATAGTTGGTAAATGAGTTACAAAATAAAATTGAAGTCACGAGTTCAATACTCTCCCTTGTCTTTCTTTTTTGTTTATTTTTTCAATTCTTTGTTATCTCGTATCAACAATTTTAGTAATAGATAGTCAAGGAGATTTAGGTTAGTTTTGTTTCGTTCCAATAGATTTAGGTCAGTTTGGTTCTTGCTTAGATAAAGTTTCGGAACAAAAAATACACAACTTAGATTCATCTGAAGAAAGAAAAATATTTCTAACATAGCCCATTTTGATTTTTGCTAAATGCGTTACATTTTGAAATAGAAATTTACGCTTTAATGTAATTAGTTTTGTTTTGTTCCAATAGATTTAAGAATAAAAAATATTTCTAACTTAGTTTGATTTTTGCTAAATGTGTTACATTTGAAATAGAAATTTACGCTTTAATATTATTGGAGAAAGGACTACAATTTTTTTCGCACCTGACCTCCAAATTCTCAGCCACGCCACTGGTTATAGTGTACTATGGTAGTATGGTATAATATTTGGTTTTAGCTAAAGGCTAATGTTATAATTGTATTTTTCTTGGTAGCTATGTGTTCTTTTTTACAAGTGTGTGATTTTTTTTTACAAGTGTGTATATTTTTTCTCAACAAAAAAAAAAGTGTGTATATTTTTCTTGATAACTACTCATGGTGAGGATGTGTAGATGAGGTGTAAGATTCTCTACACAAATCCCTACAAGTATTATTGGGGTCATTTGTTAATTACTATATAAATAAAGGGACCTCTAATTTAGTATATGAAAGCTTTAAGAATGTTTATTCTGTGTGTATATTCCATATGAGCATTTTTATTCTACACATAGTATATTAGAAATTAAATTCAAACAATAAGTTAGAGATAAATCAGGTCATTGTTTACCTAATCTCAAGAAAAAAATCCGAACCTAACTATTTATAGGTGACTACTTTTACTTTCTGTGCTACAATTAGTGTATATAATTGGTAATATTATTGTTCTAATTAATATTTTAAGAATAATATATATAATAATTTGACATGAATATAGTTTTAACAAATAAAAATATAAATTTTGATGATACGCATATAGTTTTAAAGGTTCATTAGATCATGTATGGCTAACATTGTTACATTTAAAAGGACATAACACGCATATAAATTACTTTTGAAACAACATAAAAAATATGAAACGGGACCTAAAATTAAACCATGAACACAAACACCAAAAGTCAAGTACAACCCTTGTGTTTTGGCATAACGAAAATGATATGATCATCGAAAATTCAAAGTTGATTTCGAAGAGAAAACTAAAACAACGACCCATGATTGAACGATCAACTAAAAAGTCCAAGCAGTTGATTCGAGTTCCTCTCTGAACTTGGCATATATTTTCGGTGATTGTATCACTAGTGTTGCTATAGAAATACGGTCATTAGTCATAGGAGTACAAAAATATTAGTATGTCTAAACGAGGGGGGTTTGAAGCAACAGAAAGTAAGAACGAGGGGCATTTTGGTAGGTAAGAGGTTATGAGGGGGGAAGGAAACCAGGGGCTTGATTCTAAGGGATTATAGAGTAATTAACTGAGAGATATAACTCGGAAAGTTCTTTAACCTTAGACAACGGGGTCAACAACCCATCCCCACGTACCAAACTCTCTCTCTCTCTCTCTCTCTCTCTACCTCGCCTATAAATTCCTCCGTGGTCTCTACTAACCCGTACACTAATTCCTCTTTTCATAATTCTCTCTCTCTCTCTCTCTCTCTCTCTCTCTCTCTCTCTCTCTCTCTCTCTCTCTCTCTCTCTCTCTCTCTCTCTCTCTCTCTCTCTCTCTCTCTCTACATCTCTTGTGCAGTGAGCCAGTGATTGATAAAACATATAAAATCATGCCTGCACCAATAATGCCCGAGGTTGAAGCACTTATTAGCCATCTCAATATGCCCAAAGAAAACACCATTACTACTCCCTCTCCCAAAAGGTAATTCATCTATCTCTCTCAAATGAACCTAAATGTAATTCAACCATAATTACCAAATATTAAAGGTGCTTCAGCCCCTTCATTTTACTCTTGGGTCTCCTTCTCTCTTTGCCTCCGCCGACTGAGGCAGTCTAAGGGCACTCGGACTGGATCTAATCTGAGAAATCTCAGACAACCCCAATCCGTGGGTCTCGGACTGCTCGGTCTAAGTCTGGGTCCTAAGAGAGGGATGGGCTAAGGGCGAAAGAATGGGGTGCTTTTAAAGACACCCAATATTAAATACTTCCAACCCTTTAAAGTCAACCAAGATTTGGGTTTCTCTAATCTTAATTTGAAACCATAAATATAACACAAAGTCTTACTTCCTTCCTTCACTAGTAAAAATCATATTAATGGGTTTTCCTTTTTGTTATATAATTTTCTATAGGTTGGAAGGGAAAGTTGCTATAGTAACTGGTGGTGCAAAAGGAATAGGAGAAGCAACAGTGAGACTCTTTACAAGACATGGTGCCAAAGTAGTCATTGCTGATATTGAAGATGATGCTGGCATTATACTAGCAAACTCTTTATCTCCTTTAGTTACCTTTACACATTGTGATGTTACCCTAGAACATGACATAGAAAACCTAATTAATTCCACAATTACAAGTCATGGTCGATTAGATATCTTATTTAACAATGCGGGTGTTCTCGGAGACCAAAAGAAACATAAAAGTATAGTAGATTTTGATGCAGATGAATTCGATCAAGTTATGCGTGTAAATGTTAGAGGAGCTGCATTAGGTATGAAACACGCAGCCCGTGTAATGGTTCCTAGAGGAAGTGGATGTATTATTTCGACATCGAGTGTGGCGGGTGTTATGGGTGGGCTTGGGCCTCATGCATATACGGCTTCCAAACATGCCATTGTCGGGTTAACGAAGAACGCGGCTTGTGAACTTGGCAAGTATGGAATTAGGGTTAACTGCATTTCACCATTTGGTGTGGCAACTTCCATGCTTGTTAATGCATGGAGGAGGAGAGGTAGAGATGAGGATGAAGATGGAGATGAATGTATGGATTTAGGTGGGCCTTGTGAAGAAGAAGTTGAGAAAACTGAGGAGTTTGTGAGAAGTTTGGCAAATCTTCAAGGGCATACACTTAGGGCAAAAGATATAGCTGAGGCTGCCCTATATCTAGCTAGTGATGAATCAAGATATGTAAGTGGTCATAACTTAGTTGTTGATGGAGGGGTTACTACATCAAGAAACTGTGTGGGTTTGTAATAAGTCTTATTTTAATTCTAGGCATCAATTGTGGTTGATGAAGTTATATAAAAATTTAACCTAGCTAGTTAGGTTGTTAGGGATGGTAATTACCCAATATCAATTCATTTTTCCTTCAATTCATAATAATTATTACCAAGAATTATATTAGAGGATTGTTGTACTTCCTAGTTATCACATTCTTTTCTGCGTTGTAACTGGGAGTCTTCCCGGTAAATTTTGGCATTTGAAGCCAAAATTAAGGTCAAGACTTTGATTATTGTAGGGGAGTTCTAATCTAAAATTACCAAGTACTCAAAATTTAGAGTAAGAGCCAGATTAAAACAATAGTTAATTAAAAGTTGAAATTTCATCCTACTTTCTAATTAACTTCATTATCATCTATTATATTAAAACAGCTCAGTCGGTTATCTATGGGATAAGTCTGACCGTCTATTTTTATTGGGATTTTCATAAAGATCACATCTAATGGCCGTTATAAAATCCCTTTTCGTGTAAATCCCTTCAAAATAGAAGGGTAATAGTATAAAACGACCAAAAGTGGTTAGGATATCCCTACATAACTACCCACGTATTTCTCTCCCTCACCATTTAACTTCACACGTATTTCTCTCTCATTTAACTTCCTTTTCTCTCCCTCACCATTTTCAGTCAGATTTACAAGAATGTTGTAATCTAAATTTATTTATTTTCCATTATCTTCTTTATTCTCTTTCCAAGAATGTTGTAATCTAAATTTATTTATTTTCTCAGGCGTTAGCCAAGAGGGATGTTCCCCGTCCGTAGGACGGGGAGGAAACCTAGTGTTATTATATTCGTGAACGGTTGACTATTAAGTACGTTGACAAAGATTATAAAGTTAGATGCATACGAGAACAAGCTAGCTAGGATGTCCAGTTACTTAATTATCACTTCCATTAAATGGATTGTGGTTGCTTAAACAATAATGTAGAAGATTAAGAACTGTGTTCCAATAGAAAATTAAGGAGAGTATACCTAGATTTCATTTCTTCAGTAATTAGATGAATAATATTTCATATTGGTTGACTATTGACCATTTGACCAGATCAAAAACAAATAAGTAAGGTTGTGATGCAATCCATTTTGAATAAAAAACCTAAAAACAAAGACTTGAAAGGTTTCTCCAAACAGCTGGATATATTGCCACACTAATTGAGTTGCTTTGAAATTTAAAACCTATATTTAATCAACTAAAAAAATGTATTTCGGACTTTTGTAGATATACACATGCATGCCATATAATATTTGTAGTACATTAGTTTTAAGTAGATTTTGTGCTTATGCAAAATTATGATTTCATTCTTATTCTTAGGGTTGTGAAAGGATATTGTTAGGCAACATAAGAATCAAATTCTCAAACCCAAGAACTTGTTCTAGGTCGAACCTTAATTTACTTCATCAAAATTTGAATTAGAGAACCTCACAAGAAAATAGCCATTAAATGATACATTCAAATAGAAAAAATTTGAAAGAATAAAAAAAAAAACAACGAAAACGACTAAATGTAATTCAAACTATCCAATGAAATGAAGGAAGAAGATTTTTCATAATAAAAGGGTCTTAGACTGTAAAGGATGTAAAAGAAATACACATTACCGTTCATTAGAAATAGTTCACTTTAGGTGCTCGGATTATTTTACTATGATTAAAGTAGACATTAAGTTTACCCGCTTTACAAATAGGTCTACAAAATACTCTATTATAACATAGGCCTTCTATATATAATGTATATGATTCTTTTACTAGTTTGGTCAAGTATGTCAATGAAATGCTTTCTTTATGTTCATGATATTTTTATTTATCCCACCATATTAAATGAAAGGTCGTTTTATTACCACAGTTTACCAATCCTCATGGCATTGAATCATTGATTACGTCATAAGGATACTATATTGAAATAATAACACGAGGATGATGTTGCTAATTTAGATAATTATTACTCTACATTTTCTTCGGGAACAAATCTATTACACCCAATGGAGGCAAATTCTACTTAGGTGGAGACTGAGAAATTTACCTTGGCTAGCATTTAGTAATCAAGTAGGCTTTTCACATTAAATCAATAATCAATAATCATTGAAAGTGACAACATCAATCTCATCAAACACCTTCACAACAAACATCATACAATTAGCTGGCAATCTCATATCCACATCAGAAGAATTCGAGAAAGTAGAAAAGAATTCGATGCGGTCCAATTCAAATACACAAGGAGAGAACTCAACTCGAATGCAGACAAATTAGCGAAATGGGCAAGGAAAAGAAACAAAAGCAAGACGTGGAAGAATGTTCCTTGTATTTTAGTTGATAAATATTGTAATAACGTTTTTATAAATTAATGCAAAGCTAGTTCAAAAAAAAAAAAAAGTAGGCTTTTCACATTGACCTAATTTATATAAGAGATACCAAGTCTTGTGAAAAATGAACTAAATATACATAGACAGATAGACTCACCTTTTAAAGACCCACCGAGTAAATAAATATCCGATTGCAAATTTTGATGTTTAATTGTTTAGTTTATGTAATTATTCCGTTCCCCTAAGTCAAACAATTTTTTTGTTGACCTCAGAGTCAAACATGGTAATCACAAATTAATGTTTTTTTTGAAAGTGTAGTTGCGTATGCTCGTGACGTCATTATAACTACTAACGAGAGACGTGGTTGAGATTTTTAAAGTCTGGTGCAAGATTTTGATTGGGTCCCCTAAAAAATATTGAAACACTTAATATAAGAAGTTAGGGAACAATTTGATCATCCTATTTTTCATCATATGAAAAGATATATATTATGCAAGAATTTATGCATGAATATTGTACTATTTTCATAACTAATCTACTTTTTTTTCTTGTTTGAAATCTTATAATACAATTATGTAACAAAATTACAATTCTCTGCTAGACTAGACTGCTACTATGAGCAATCACGGTGGATTTAATTGATATTCAATCATTAGAATTTTGAGAAATTTTCATATAACAAAATAAATATGCTATTAAAAGAGATATAACAATAAATAAGAAAACTGCGTTGTTACGTATAAAGAAATAAATATGTATATTTCAGAGTCAAAGCTAATTTATTGAGAAAAAATTGTGTGTAACAATTGTTTGTTTAAATTCTTTGGCGGAATAAAAGTGTTTCCAAACATTAGCTAAAATGGTTTAGAATAATATAGAATGACTTTATTAACTTTCAGATTTATTAAGTGGGTTAAACCCCAAATTTGATAAGAGAGTTTTTCTTTTTTGGAAATTGACTACGATGAACGATAGTCATTACATTTGGCATTGATACATCAAAGATGTAATAAATTCGATAACCGCACATTCAAACTCTTACATGACCGGGCCTATAGCCCGACTAAACTATGGCCTAAAGCCCAACTACATTATTTATACCCTAATAATTCCAATTTAAATAACCAAAGATTCTACCTTCTCTGAGATTCTGTAGACGGTGAAAAGTCTACGGGTCGGAAGTCAGAAGGTCGGTAGCGAAAACGTCTTCTGGAATTCCAAACGTCGAGTTCTTGATTGATGGGCACCAGCAACGTGTGAAAGAAACCTGCAAAAGAAGGTGAACAGACACAAACAAACCCGTGAAGGCTTGGGGGGACACCGGGATGGTGCCTGCCAAGGGCCCTCTGACGGTCAAGTCAGCAAAGTATTACGGTGAATAATAAATGAAAAGCCGAGGGTATAACCGTTGATGTATAATCGGAGAGTGGCTAGGCTCGTAGAATGACCGGAGTTCGAATCTACGGGAATGAAATGATCAGAAGTATGAGAGTAGATGTTACCAGTAGCGTCGAGCAAGAAGAAGGTTGTGATCTCCTCAAAGACGTCTGGAAGCGTCGAGCAGGAAGCGTCGAGCCGGAAGCGTCGAGCAGGAAGCGTCGAGCAAGAATAAGCTTTAACACCCTTGAGGCGTCTAGTAGTGTCCACGACAAGAACCAGGTGAACTTGTATGCAAAATGTCTCAAGGATAGTCGAAGAACAAAGAGCGAGTGGGGAAGGAAGAAGTAGTATGGGTTGCTTTGCTCTGCCTTCGATGATTGAGAAATGAAAGTGCTCCTCTTTATATAGGCTTGAGGAGTGATCCGTTGGGGGGAGTAAAGGCTTGACCGTTACAGAGTAAATGCATGGCAAGATACCTGGGATGTATTGACGTGTGCACGAGTTGTACATGCACAACGGTTGTGCATGTTCTCTGGTAATGACTCTCAGCGTGCATGTACATGGTCTCATTATTTATGTGAGACATTACCATGTTATGCCTTTCATTAATGGGGGAATATTCGTTGCTGGAGTTACGTTGACCAAGTCTGATATCTTTGTCATTATGGATATATTTGACATGTAGAGGATCTCTTCATTAAATAATCTCTTACACGTGGTACGTGGAGATATAGACGTGTCGAGCGCCAGACGTGTGGAGATTCGGGCGTGTGGAGCTTTGTGCACGTGGAAACTCTTTGCACGTGATTGGGCCTTGACACGAGTTTTAGGGTCTAGTTGACGAGTGCCCATTAAGAGACTTCTGGGCTGGGCCCAAACAAGGACAAGCGAGCCGGGTTGGGTTTGACGTCTCGATGGACATTTTATTGTCGAGGGCCCAGGTGTAGTTTTTGGTCAACACAGATTCTAACCTTGGACTTCTAAAGCTTTCTGGAGTTTATGTCAACACCTTGGAACCACTTGGGCTACCAACGTTTAACTATAAGAGAGTTGACATTGAAAGGTGCAACCCACAAGCCTTGATTTTTGTAAGACGGATACCCATATATTGTGGGCTTAGTAGTTTTTATTTGGAAGAGTTGTCGTGTGAATGCAGAAGTTATAAAGTAGTGAGACTATATAGGCACTTTTGAAAGTTGCCTAAAAGTGTACCTTAGGCCCTGGCCCAAACAGCTTAAAGAGCCCAAAGATATCATGAAAGTAAAAAATAGATGATGTGGGCAACAGCCAACATAGAACCTCTGCTGCAGAACGCACCTCCCTACCAACTAGAGAACTTCTACAACTTGCTATGGATTTACACTCACAACATATAACACTTTCTTACTGTTACTAAAAAGGGGCCCCTAGGCTTAGGGTGAGGGGCCCGGTGCGGTCGCACCTGTTGCACTCCCTCACCCACGCCCTCGCTACTAACTCAAACCCTTATAGTTCTATAAGCACCCTCCATCTGAGTAGGCAGGACCCAAGTAGAACGATCTATCGAGTATCTACTACCTATAACACATGGGGTTACTGCAGCTCTCTAGGGTTGGGCTCATTAATCCCCACTATGCCTTTTGTTCCCTTTGAACAAACTTGGGAGATGACTAATTTCTTTGAGGCCGCATTTTCTCTTCAATCAACACCAAATTTGAGTAGCCAGAAAGACTCAATGAAAGCCCGAGTAGTTGTTATACATTTCTAAGTAGTGTTGTCATTGTTGGAAAATTACTTATGTAATAAATAATTTTTAATATGACTGAAATTATATGCAATGGTTACTTGTGAAAAGACACAAGTTATGGGCAGACACAACCCAATGGAAAGGCATCTTGTGAATTTGTAGAGTCACCACTAACTCTATAAATACACCATTTGATTTCTCTTTTATATAAGTTCTTTTTGGACAGCTTTTTGTTATAAATTTAAAGACAATAGTCGAGTCATCTAGAGTCGTCTTTGAGAGCATAGTAACTGGATAGTTCGATGGAGCATATAGAATTGTAGTGCTTCTTTATATATGATGTGATCGTTGTATTTGGGGGGGGGGGGGGGGGGGGCAAATGTCCGTAGACCGTTAGCACCGTTGCGGGGACATGATTGTCTTAAGGAAAGAGCGACCACTCGCCTCGATCAAACAAGATAAGTTTTTCGCTTTTATATTTATATATTTTGGTATTGTTATATTATTAGACTGTCAAGAATCGAACCGTAGGCCCCGAAGCCAACAATCTTAAGACAATCAATTTGTTTCGGGTCTTGACAGTGTTAGTGATGTATAATATTATCTTCTCATGTTCAAACTTTTATGTGGAGAAACCAATTGTTTGTGGCCTGTGTAGTTATTTTTTTAAGTTGGCAGTAGTAATTTTCTATGTTACTGTTTAGGAATTGGTGTAACACATTCTATCATTCAATTTGATTTCCCTAAAATTGTAAATTTGTTGTGTTCACAGAGAGCAATAGAAAGTAATTATGTACACAAACATGCTTCTTAAATTGACTTAGAAAGTACATTGTCTCTCTGAACTGTTGATATTTCTTGTATGTCAACATGCCCATCAAACTCATTTAACACCCCCACTTACCATAAGGCAGTAAGATGTGCATGCTAACACATAGGAGGTTGGGTGTTTCTTCAAATTAAGTTATGATATTGCTTGAATAGAAGGGATTGCCACTGCCCGTAGGTTCATACCTAATTTCATGTAAACCTATATACATTAAACGTATAACAAAGTTCGTCATAAATAATGTCCTTTGACGGTATCTGTTCACTCTATGGGACACCTTACTTCAAAAAGTTATGCAACATCAGACTCAATGCTTCATTTCTTTATTTTATTGTGTGTAATTTGAATTTTGTATGCAATTTAATGGACAAGTTTGATTTGGTATATTTCATGGTTATTCGACCTACTCTCGGTGATTACTTCTCCTCATATTACATCTAATGGCCATTAAGCTGGATGCGTTCTTATTCAAATGTTAAGTATCATTTGATTTTGGTTCATGAAAGTAATCAATGATGATATTGCGTTTTAGATGCTTTCAGACTGTAGAAATTTTTTGTCATTTTCACTTGTATATATGTGGGACATCTATTCACTCTCCTAGAGAGATAAAGAAAGGCACGAATAAATTTTTAGAGAGAGATAGACTTGTTAAAATCTCACTTTTTAAGTCATCCAACAATAAGGGAGAATAAAATGATTATTATTAGCGACTTGGATTTTCTTTTTCAGCATAGAGTTTTCTGGATCTTTTCGTACAATTTATCCGTAACAGGTGCAATCATATTATTTGAGATCATGAAAGGAATTTACCGAGCAATCCAAGTTAGTGGTTTGTGTTTTCCGAACACTGCGGTATGCCTCCAGTTGGAATGAAAATGTGGCACCCCTTGCGTGTTTTTGGCTCGTTGATGATTCTGCTGAAAGAGAAAGATATAATGTACCTTTCTCTAAATCCTAACCACTACTGTACAATGAGACCATGTGGGAAATTCGCAATGCCGTTTTTAATAATAACCAGAAACTGTTGGATAATTCAATAAGATATGACCTGAGTTTTGTTTGACAATGTGAAATCATGAAGTGCGCGAGATTTACAAAGATTAGACACGTCATATATATTAAGTTTTCTCATTGTGAGGGTTGTTCAAGAACAACATTTATGTCTGCCTCAAATTCTCTTGTGTATGAGAACAACAATATCAAGTGATTCAATATAAATAAAATAAATAACTCCATGTTTTTCTTTGACTTCTAGGGGCAATATACAAGAACGTTCTGGTGAAAGCTGTTCAAAATTCAGGAAATCAAAATTCTCTTGATCTTCCTAATAACACTCCCAGTTGATAAAACTAGTCAGAGTGGAGGGAAAAGAACTTTCTTAAGGGCAACTAAGTTTGGATCTGTTTATGCTATTCATGGCTAGCAATTTTCATTAAGATGAAATTCTGGGCCAGGGAATTTGCAGTAGATCAAATGTGGGTTGTTTATGTTGAATTGAGCATTTAGATTGCGTGCCTAGATTTTATTCGTTCTTATGACCAAGATGAGGTTAATCAGATCAATGCAAACTTACCCGCTTCATGTAGTAAGTACAAGACATGTATACACATGTGGATGACCATATGGTTGATTGTAAAAGAGTAAAGAATTTTGATTGTAGATGGAACCGTGAAAGAGACCACATAGTGAGATGTGAGTCTTTAGAAAGATTGAATATGACATCCAAGTGGAGTAATAAAAATCATAAAGGAAAGGTTCTTAATTCTGTAAGATGAACCAGTTCTTTACATTGAAAAAGTACTTACCGATTCACTGTTTTAGAAATTTTCATGTATTTGTGATATCATATGATCTTCACAAACGCCGACTTACATCAAATCGGGATAACTGTGTTCTAATGTATACAACACTTGCTATTATCCCTTCAGAATTATAACAATTTTCTATTGATCTATCTGAGGTGTGGGTTCATGCAGGGATACTAATCTCTAATATTTTGACTGTTTGATTCACCTAATTGTTCCTTTACACGACTTGTCAATAAAGGGTGACTCAGACCCGAATATCAGAAGGAAGGAAGACATAGTTGATATACAACAACTGAATCTTTCTGTACTATCTCTTGTTGGTACCAATCGACTGAAGAGGCGCCAAGAGGTTACATTCCTAGGATTCCCATCATGATTGGTTTTTGAAATGAACCATGCATAGTAGTGGCTACTGTTGGCATGATAGCTGAAGTAGTGAAGGAATGACAGAGGCTAAATAATTAGTCCTAGTTCGGTCATAAAAGTGATGAGTAACTAGCTACACTACTTGAATGGTGAATTATTTTGTAATGATTTCATTTTGGAGGCTTTACAAATGTCAACTAGGCTGAATTCCTGAAAGAGAAAAATGAAAAAAAATAAAATAAATAAAAATACGTATATAAGATAGCTAACATATTATCTATATACAAATTTGTTGTTCAGTTATCTCTAAGAGAAGATGAAGGTCGTGTCTACGATCATTATCTTCTAACGTAATCCTATCATGAGACATACTCAATATCCGCAACTAACTTTTGGTTTCATGACATCTTACTGAGAGTCATGAAATGTGGGGGAAGCATGGATGATATGTCATAGTTGCTTTCTCATTAATGTTCTTTCAAGAAGACATCAAAATCTTTAAAAAAAAAACACAAAGATCCTTCGCAGGGCAGCCTAGCATCGTCTAAGTTTGGCTTCACGACTTCGTACAAAGAAATGTGGGGGAGTTTTTCATCAAGGGGAAAAGCGTAAAGCTATGATATTGCATAATCGTGTTCACATTTAATGTGGGGGTATAACTCTAAAAAATGCTTTCATAAGCTATATCAATACAAGGGGGTGTAATTACAAAGGTAATTTTATGTGCTCAAATTCTTATTAGTGAGACTATAAGAATACTTCGAAGATATGATTAAGAGGTAGATCTCTTAGTTAAAATTAAAGTCGATCGACTCGAATGTAAAGAGTAATAATTTGGGACTAGGGCGGCCGACCTAGTACAAAATGGAAATTGTCGTAAACACTGTTTTACATTATCTTTGAGGAAACTTTATTAAGACTACACATCTCTTCATTCTATATAGAACATAGAAAAATGAGATTTTAAGCAAACACTTGAAAATTTAAGAAAAAGTTATACCCTGAAATCGTATTGATAGAGAGTTCTAAATAATGTAATTGGAAGCTTATGAACGGGTATATAAGATACAATTCTTGATTAGTTGCTTACTGCGAACAATAATTCAATTAATACAACTAAATGAATATTTAGTCTGTGTGTCGAAATCCATATAACAGATGTTAATTGACATAGATAACATAAGAAAAATAAATTTCTTGGAGGATATTCAAAATGGAATATGGTAAGTCATGGTATATGCGTCGACATAGTATTACCATATAACGATTGCTCTATACAATTTGATAGTATGAATCAATTATTCGTGTATATATGTTGAATGACAACCTAACAGGATCCAACTAGTAATGGTGTGTCAATAACGAGCAATTGTCATCAAGGGGAATGGGATTATTGCCTAAAGTAAATGAGTAAAGTCATAACGGAAACCCAACCTAGTTGACTGGAGATCCCAAGATCTAGGTTCAATGGGAAACTGAAGTTATATACTGACTCGCCAGTAACACTGATAGAGAGTATTCTCTTACCCATTCCTAGGATGAATCAGTGTTGCCTGTAATAAGTGAGGATAAGATTATCTTTTAATGATTCCTATACTTTAGAAATTTGTTTTCTAAGTGGGGTATTACAGGATACCGTTAATAGGAGATCACCTATATGAGTGTGAACTGGTGCCGGTTCCGTGAGAAGGTCGTAATGGCCGACTTCTCTAAAGCGCTCATGAAATCCGAGAATGTTCAAGGCCGAAATGAACACAACCGAGAACGGAAGGTTACAAGGAGTATCATGTGTGATAGCTACTGCATCGGTTTACAGTTCATAGGACCCAGTTCAAGACATAGTTCACTAAGGTCCTTGTAAACCCGATATCTATTCACTACGGAAGAGTCAAGGCCAAAAGCTATCTTTCCCGATGCATGATATCTCCTGTTATGCCCTCATATTTATGTATGTTTGTTTGTTTGTCTGTCATTTGTTTGTAAGTCGTCTGTCTTTTGTTGGTAATTTCACTCATGTGGGGGATTGTTGGAAAATTACTTATGTAATAAATAATTTTTAATATGACGAAATTATATGCAATGGTTACTTGTGAAAAGACACAAGTTATGGGAGACACAACCCAATGGAAAGGCATCTTGTGAATTTGTAGAGTCACCACTAACTCTATAAATACACCATTTGATTTCTCTTTTATATAAGTTTTTTTTGGACAACTTTTAGTTATAAATTTAAAGACAATAGTCGAGTCATCTAGAGTCGTCTTTGAGAGCATAGTAACTGGATAGTTCGATGGAGCATATAGAATTGTAGTGCTTCTTTCTATATGACGTGATCGTTGTATCTTGGGAGATAAATGTCCGTAGACCGTTAGCACCGTTGCGGGGACATGATTGTCTTAAAGAAAGAGTGACCACTCGCCTCGATAAAACAAGATAAGTTTTTCGCTTTTATATTTATATATTTTGGTATTGTTATATTATTAGACTGTCAAGAATCGAACCGTAGGCCCCGAAGCCAACAGTCATTTGGGCAGGCCCGAGACCGACCCATTTAAGACATGCTCGAGTCGCTCCACCTGCCATTTAGATGTGCAAGGCTGGACCATGAGGCATGTGATAAACACAATAACCGAATTACTGCTGGCCTAAAGTCCGACAAAACTAAATGGCATAGTAGATGACCTAACCAACTAAGCTACCACTTGTTGGCGATATCATATGAGTATTACGATATGTCGATATGTCATGTGTATATATACTCATGTACATACAAATACATAATCATATTGAACTATTATGATATATGTTATATTATATTACATATATAATCATAGTGATGTCATATACAAAAGAACAGACGGTTTGTGTCTAAAGGTTATTTTATCGCTCTAAGAGTTATCACCCACATTATTTTATCGCTCTAATAAATTGTTACTCCCCAAACCCTGCTTGCATTTTGCATTACACAAGACTTTCCTTCTATATACACTACTATATTTGACCCTTTAAAAGCAACAATTGCTCATATTTAATCTTCTAAAACATCTATTTGACTGCAACTGACCGTGACATTTACGTTATTTTGTGATACATTGTAGAAAAGGATGAGAAACGTGATCTTTTGGTGGCCCATATTGGCACAACCCAGTTTGGATTTTTTAGAAATACTTGGGAGCAGGCCCGATATATACTTCGCCGACCAGCCCGGACTCTATATTTGACTCAGCCTAGTAAAAGCCTAGCCAAGGTAATATAGATCCTAGTACAGTTCAAGTTGCGCTCAAAGGTGAGTTAACTTATAGGGCTCAGATAGGAATCTGCTAAGTTAATTATAGGCATGTAGCGCCCCAAATCCCAAATCTCAAGCCGCCTTGAAATCGAAGATTTGAGACCTTCAAACTGGATCCACGAGCGACGCCTACCATGAGTGCACAATCAATACCTGAAAAAAACGAAATAGCTGGGTTAAAACCCAACTGCAGTAGATTTCCTCAAACCTAAGTCTCGGGTAGGCAAGCTCAATCCCCAATCAAGGAAGTATTTCATTCATATTCATTATTGGCGTTATCTACAATTTAACGTGACAACTAACATAATACCACGAGATTTACCACACGCATGTAGAAATTAGTAATTTATGTTCTTGGTTATTAGGCTTTCAACGTCCTCGTATTCTAATCCAATATTAACTCTCGTGATAATAATCTTTATCTTTTTCAATAGGTATAAAAAGATCACACTATTCACCAAGATAGACCTTTATAGAACCCTAACTTGACGATTAAGTCAACAAAACATTATGCCAAAGACACAATCATCCAACTCTCGTCGAATGATATGACAAGTTGGTGTCTTCGTTGTATGAGAGTGTGGCCCACAAGGTCATCCATTGTGTTAGCGCCGACCCCATACGCTTCATACCTACATCACCTTCGGTAGAGAGGGTCGAACCAACCACATAAACTCATACAACCTTCCATCACATCACACACATAATAACATCATACAACAAACATAAGTCGAATGAGAGTGTGGCCCACAAGGTCATCCATTGTGTTAGCGCCGACCCCATACGCTCCATACCTACATCACCTTCGGTAGAGAGGGTCGAACCAACCACATAAACTCATTCAACCCTCCATCACATCCATCGCATCACACACATGATAGCTTCATACAATCATAATAGCATCACGCCACAAACATTGGCACTAATACAGAATTACAAACAAGTTCATCAAACCACTCAAGCCAACAACACATGGCAAGTCAAAATAGATGATGCTCATAATAGATCCCCACGTGGATCACAACCTCAAACAAACAAATAACAATAATAGTTAACAAATATAGACTCACCAATATAAGGTATCATATACCTAGGAAATACATTGCTTAAAGAATAGAAACCATGTGAATTATCTCAATCAATTCGCTCATTGGAGATTGTATCAACAAATAGTACAAAAACTATTATAACTCCTCACTCGGAACTTCAATTAACTCACCGTTTGAACCACTAGAAAGTAGACAAACAAACCTTTCCAACCATATAAGATACACACCGAGATTCATTACCAATCAATACCGGATCTAATTTTAATCTAGACCGAAATGCAGTATGGACTGTTGTGACACCTCGTACGAAAACTATTATAACTCCTCGCTCGGAACTTCAATTAAGTAACCGTTTGAACCACTAGAAAGTAGACAAACAGAACTTTCCAAAGATATAAGATACACACCAAGATTCATTACCAATCAGTACCAGATTTACTTTTAATCTAGACAGAAATACAGTAGGGACTGCTCTGACACCTCGTACAAAAACTATTGTAACTCCTCGCTCGGAACTCCAATTAACTCACCGTTTGAACCACTAGAAAGTAAACAAACAGACCTTTCCAACCATATAAGATAGACACCAAGATTCGTTACCAATAAATCCAGATCTAATTTTGAAGTTAGACCAAAACATTGTCCTATATAGATATTTTTTGGAATTCAAGATAGAACTAATATCTAAATCATTCAATCATTCTTTATAGAACTTATGTGATTAACAATACTAAATCTATCATGGAATCAATTGAAAAAGCCTACAAAAGAATTAGGAGATAAGAAATCTACCTCTTTTGCCTTAGATGACATCAAGACTACAATCATGCCCCTTTCTCTCTCTAGAGAACTCCATCTCTACCTCTTTTCTTCTTTATCGATTCTTCATTTACTAAGAGTGGCTTGTTGAAGATTAAGAAGATATACTAACCATAACATAAACAATACATAGATTTCTTCAACTTATTCTTCAAAATCTTCTCCAAAGAATACCATTTCTCTTTCTCTCTCTAAGTTTTGTTCTAGATCTACAAAAAGAGCTCTAGACCCCTTTTTATGTAATTAACTCAAGCAACCCTAGTTTTCCTTCTAACTCACTTCTATTTTATGATGCTCAAGCCCACACTAACTTACTCTTCATATTAGGCCCAACCCCAAATTGACCAAGAGTTTGGTTATTTTCACCTAATGTGATATATATAGAAAATAGGGGTGTTACAAGGCACTACTAATATAACAAACTATATAACCTCTACAGATTTGATTGGGTTTTTCTGTACTGACCACATTTAGTTATCCGAGTCTCGTTTGGCTTACCGCTTACGATATCACTCGGGGATATCCATGTATAAGTAAGAATATCGAAAGAAAGAAACCTAGTCACCGCTTACGATATCACTCGGGGATATCCATACGTAGTAAGCATATTAAAAGAAAGAAACCTAGTGATGATAGCATACACAAGTTTGCGATATGCTATCACCCAACCATGTATTCTTGTAAGTGGGAAAATGATAAAGAAACATAAAAGCAACTAGTGGTAACAAGACATTAAATTTAGTATTTGAATAAAAGAATCAACATCTACTTTGTTATTATTCCTTATATTTTAGTAAGTTGGAGCAACATTCTCCTTCTCTAATCCAAATTTAACATATTCTTTCTTACTCTCACTCTTTTTAAGGACTTGATTGGGACATAAAGTTTTGGTTGGTTTGAAATTATAAAAACCGAAAATAATTATTGATACCCAATCTAGTTAATGATACAAAGAATATGACAAAATAATGTCATTTTAGGTTCTCGACTAGGGTTACTATTATAAGGATGGAAGCTCCATATCCACCCTTAACCAAATACAATACAATTTAAGCTAATTTTGTTTGCGACTTGTCTTATCGCTTGTCTTTAGCCAGTACCCAAGTTTCGGTAATATGATTTTATTATAACGCTTTGTAAACCACTACACTACCTAAATCATTTTGGAACAATTACATAAATCTTTATCAATTATTTTTAATTTATTTTCTTGATTAAACCAACATTTAAACCTATTTAAAACAAAAGTGGCAACGCATTATAACACGATTTAAGATCTTCTTTACTGATTTCAATCATCTTTGCTCTCGAATAATGCTACATATCTATTCCAACTCATCAAAGTACACCTAAAACTCAATATTTATTTCTTTTTTATTTTTATTTATTTCATTATTTATTATTTTTAATTCAATAATTCTTGCCAACTCCACCACTTTAACACATAATTAGTGATTGATTAGCTAATCTTTGTGTATTATAGATATATAATACAGATTTAGACTCACATTTCTTTTATAAAAATGTCGACTTATACTACCTAGTCCATGATTATCAAAATAACTAACTTTAAAACAAAGAAAAAACATTTTAATTATTTGTTGTATTTCACCACATCGTCTCAGATGATTTTGTTGTTTTTTTGAGGAATACTATTTACATAATACGGAGAGTCGTAGTTAACCTGAATGTAGCGTCTATACTAAAAAAAAATTAATTTTTTTTAAAAACTAACTTCCCCAAATTAGTTAATTTCAAGCTTCCAAATTGTGACAAAGGGGAAAATTGGAAACTATAACCAAACCAATTTGCTAAGATTTGTACCTAACCACCATATGAGTGATTTGGTTTAGTTGAAAAACTTTATTAGTTACATAATTCGATTTAGTTAACGAATGATTCTGAAATACCAACCAATAAACGTCCGTGGAAAGAATGACCCACTGTGTTTTTCAAAATAATGGAATTATTTGGAAAAAATTGACATCTTAACAGGAATTTAGACATTTAGTGGGAGTGGGATCCATTCTTTCTCTCTTCTCACTCTCTCAACTCACAAGAAAATGATTTTGTAGACCACCTTCCAACTTTCCTTCCACTGTAGTTCAACAAAAAAAAAAATAAAAACTTTCCTTCCACTGCCACCACTTATTTCTTCTTGTTGTTTTAGAATCTTTTCAATAAATCAAGGAAGCTTCGAGACCCTATAATTGTTTGTCCTTGTATAATTATTTCTATTTTTATGGTGAAACTATTTACTCCATTTCCTGTTTTTGGAACACTTCTATTAGATATATAAAATAATCTTTGAAAGAAATTTTTCTTAATTTTCTTCAAATATGACCCGATTGAGAAAAAAATTTGGCTGCAGGCGAGTTACCTTTCTTTTAGTTGACCATAGTTGAAGTGAAAATGTAACAAAATTGAAATCTTTAAACAACTTGAATTTTGACTAAATTTGTGACTTAGCGTGTTTCCTCGGATATATAATAGGAATGCTCGATAAGTATTATAGTGTATCTATTGACAAAAAAAACCTACATACAAGTAGGACTAATTTTTTAACAAAAGAAAAATAGGATTAATCTCTCCAAAAATAGTTTACATTTCTTCTCCTCTCTAAGGAACCCCTTCGTTCTTTCTTTGCTCTCTTCTTCCGGACCCCTTCACTCCCTTAGTTCCCTTTTTTCACCACAATCTTCTGTCATATAACTCTCATTTACATCGTCTTTTTTGTAATATGATATTTGAATGTGTTTAATTGTCAACTTCAACAAAGTCTGTTCTAATATAAATTTGATGTAAATCAAACAAAATTTACTGACGGGATTCCAAACATATAGTGACACCTGTCTTCTTATGTATTAGTACTTGAATATAAAGGGTTGAAATATAAAAAAATTTCAAGATCCACTTACATTTTTCAACAAAAAAAAGAGATCTATCTACATTTGCAATAGTTATCTGAACATAGACCTTCCATGCGCACAACCGGCAGGTCGGTCATGGAACCATTGATTGGGAGCTTTTTTTTTTTTGGTATGCAATGACTGGCTGAGAGTTGAGACAATGTGATTGGGTGAATGTCTATTAAGTAGATCATCTTTGGCTCCTCACACGTGGGGAAAGTCCTACACTCTTAAGGTGTGGGTCTAAACTTTCTCTCACAAAAAATATTTGGTTTCCTTTCAACTATTGGAATATTTTGTCCACCTCCGCCCGTCTCGATCCACATTACCAGACAGTAAACTCTCTCTTTATCGTCTCCATCCGCATTACCTGAAGCCATTAACCAAATTTTGAATAAGTGATCTGTATTTTTGTATAATTTGGTTTTTGAATTCAGTAGATGCCAGTCCTTTGCCAACCAGCTAATCAATCCTAACCAAACCAAACCAACCAAGCCTTCCCTTAAGTGGTTTGGTTGAATTTAATTTGACTTGTTTGAGTTTGATTGATTGATGATTGATGCAACTGATTGCAAATTATTATACTTTTTTAGAGGAATCGACTACGATCTACGTTAGTCGTTATAAGGCATTGATACATCATGAAGATGTGATAAGCACGATAACCGCCTAATTTAAACCATAATGAAAGAGGCCTAAAGTCCGACAACATGAAAGATGTCTAAAGCTCGACAACATGAAAGGCCTAAAGCCCGACAACATGAAAGAGACCTAAAGTCCGACAAATTTATTATATTACTTACTTTATACATTGACTAAATTACATTAGATAAATTTTGATAGTAAACTGTTTCCACCGAGACTCGATTTCACAACCTCATGAACTTAAGAGGGATGTCCAATCGCTGCACCAAAAGATAGTGGACTTCGTGTAATGTTTGTGTGAACATGATTATGTAGTATTTTTCAATCATTTACAATACAAAACATTTTTATATAAAACCACATGACAGTATAACTTGTCAATGAATCATGACATTTGCCACACAATGCAAATAACTGTCAAATAAATCCATAATTTTGTTATATATATTACATATCATCAACTGCGTGAAATCCTATCGACTTAGATTGGTGCTGTTGGGCTTAGACGTTTAGTTTAGTCCACCACTTAATAAAATTAGTCTCATTTTATTACCGGAATCAAAATTGATTCAACATTTTTTCTAAAATGTTGTATTAGTCATTTTAGAAATAGTATAGTTGGAACTCTAATTTTTTCTATTAGAGGTATACATATTATCACTCTCTTGGTCCAATAATTTTTATGGAAAAAAGAAATAAGTGCAGCCAAATAACAAGAGAAAACAAATAGTGAGATAATATTTTTTTATTATATGATCAAAACAGCATAACAAAGTGACATCAAGATAGGAGGAGTACAAGTAACTCCCCATCTTCTCCAACTTCAAAGTAAAACCACACAACAAACCAAACACACCCTTAACCAAATACAAGCAAGCGATACAGTACAACAGCACACAGGAAACCTAAGGCTGAGTACTTTTATTTCCACCTATATATATATATATATAATATTTAAATTACTAAAACACCCCGGAAATCAAATTGCTAAGACAAATCCAGGCATGGACTTTCCGGTACTATTAGAAAGTCTACTCTGCCAAAGAGGAGAGCAATGAGAGATAGACCTAGATGATGAGGCTGACGTGGAAGGTGTAGATGTAGATGATGAAGGAGAAACGGACGGTGTAGATCGATTAGAGTTACCAAAGTGAGTAACCGTAAGGGATGTATTAAAGTACTCCCTGACTTGGGTGATTATCCCATCTGTGACCGTCCAAGCGTGTACCCAGAAGATCTCACGGTTGATATCACAACCTTCAACTAATACGGTAGAACCGAGAGCAGTTATAGAAATAGGTAAGAATTGAAATGAGCCGTTGGATTCAGAAGAACCAGTCAATAATCGCATCATATATTGGTGAGAAGGAGGGCCATGAAACCACCATTCAAGATCGGAAGCAAGTAGCCGGTGGACGGTGTCAACGTCTTGAGTGCTTAGGGCTTCATATAGGGCGCGAACGACCCTTATATTTAAATCTTCTTCCTCCAGTCTTTCCTGTAAGTTAGCCAGTTCTGGCAGAACACCCTAGTGAGAGAGAATAGAGAGAGAAAGTAGAGAGGGAGATTTGGGGTCGAGAGAGGAGAAGGGGGGAAAGAGAGAGGGTAAGTAGGAAAATGAAGAAAGGGGGGTTTGGTTTTATAGGAGAAGTTGGAGAGAGAAAGTGATAAGGTCATATGGGTGTGGTGACTTGTAAGGTTGGTTTTCAAGAGTAAAAATAAGCATCTAAGAAGTGGTCAAACAAAGCAACCTCTTTTTGACCGTTTCTTCAAATTTAATGCGGTTAGAATTATTCAAGTGGTCTTTTACATCGTTTCTTAGGTGCGTTTGGTTCATGTGATAGTATTTGAGTGAGAAATCATTATTTTCCCTAGGAAAAGAAAATGACTTCTTTATTAGAAATACATTTTTAACCCTTTGGTATGAGATAATAAAATTTGGGGAAAATTTTTAAAAGCACCCGGTGTTATTGATGTTGCCACTTTCTTTACACATAAAAAAAATTAACCCAACAATTATGTACATCTTGATATAAAAAGAAATTGATATAGGGTTCTTTTTTGAATTTTGGGAAAAACTGAAATGGGTTTAGACATTTGATAGTTTTCAATTTTTTTTGTTTATGATTAAAGGGTTGCAAAAAAATGATTAAATGGAATTGAAGAAGAAATGAAGTTTAGTTCTTCGTTTCAGTTTTGAAGAATCGAAAGGCTTCTGCAAAATGATTCAGTTGGAATTTTAGTTGTTTTTTTTGGGTTATTTCCCAAATAGCCTCCAAATTTGTGACCAGCTTCCTGCCTAGCCCTCTACTTTATCAAAAATACCCAGATGACCCCATTTTTCAGTTACCGTTATAACTCCGTTAACTAGTCATCACTTCTCTATCCTCCATCTCATCTCCTCTCCTCTCTCTGCCACCTCATCTTCTCGCCACCTCATCGTCTTCACCGGCGAATGTCGCCGGCCGACCAATATTCTGGCCAGCTACCTTTAAACATAAAAAATTTCTCTCTCTCTCTCTAAAAAATAATTTTTAAAAAAAATTAGAGAGAGGATAGAGGATATTTTTTTACGTTTGAAGGTCGCATGTCGAAAAATTTGTCGGCCGGCGACATTCGCCGGTGAAGACGATGAGGTGGCGAGAAGATAAGGTGGCAGAGAGAGGAGATGAGAGAGAAGTGATGACTAGTTAACAGAGTTATAACGGTAACTGAAAAAAGGGGACATCTGGGTATTTTTGATAAAGTAGAGGGCTAGGCAGGAAGTTGGTCACAAAGTTGTGGCTATTTGGAAAATAACCTTTTTTTTATTTAAGATAACCATTTTCTAACTGTCTTTGTTTTTTGAAGAATCAATTTTTTTTTCTTCTAATTGTTTATGAAGGATCAATTAGAATTTCCGAGTGTAATTAGTTAATTATTTCACGTGTTAAGAAAATTTTTGAGTAAAGAGAGTTTAGAGCATCTCCAATTCAAAATTCAAGAAAATCTCTATTGACTAGTCTTACGTGTCAAAATCCAATTGAGGTTTTCATTCTTAAGTGACGAAAATAGAGATCTTCAGTTCTTGTATGTCTCCAATCCAAAACTTTAAACTAATTTTATTTACTTAAGTGGCGTATTTATTTTTGTAAACAAATTATTAGTTATTTTGAAAATTATGAAGACTTGATATCTATTGGTCCACACGAAAAAAATTGGCGAGTTAGGCATTTAGAGATATCTCAAGTAGACGCTCAAGAATTAGTGTTTTCTTGAGATATTTGTATTTAATTACCTCCACATCATCTTAGAGATGCAAATTGAGGGTTGCATTGGAGATGCAAATTGGAGAGAGTTTTTAAGGGAAAGTTCCTTGTGGCATCAAAGTCTCTAAGATTGAGTGTTGCATTAGAGATGCTCGTAGAGAGACAGAGACCCAAAATTTGAGAGAGAAAGGAAGGTCAGATAAGCGGGAGGAGAGAGAGCGCTCGATGAGAGGAGTGAAAACCGTTTCACATGTGGAGGGAGGGAAATTTTTTGATCTTTTTCCAACTTTTTCTTTTTTCAGTTTCATACTTCATCAATGAAATCAAACACTCGAAAATCAATTTCCTCAATTGATTATTACAAGTAACAAACAGACCCTTAAATTCTTTGCCTCGAGTAACATGAACAGCAGAGTTAACCAAAAGTGTAAAAAAAGAATCTAATTTCAAAATAATTGTGATTGCCAAAAGAATAGTCCCCATGAAATTAAAAGTTAGATGTAAATAGAATAATGGCTTTGAATGACCGGTTAAAAGTATCTTAGATCTCTGTTTCATTCATGACGAAAAATTGAGCTCAAAATTTCACATAACCTTTTTTTGTGAAGGGAAAATTTCACATAACTTACTGTCAAAGTTTTGGTGTTGAAATTGAGCACACCCTAATAAGGTAAAAAGTAGTATGCCTTGGCTAATGGGATTAAAACTAATTTTGATCGGTTCCTCTGCTTTTTTTTTTTTTTTTTTTTTGAACAGGTCGGTACATCTGTTGTCAACCTTTTTCTATTAGAAAACTTAGGTGTAAATATATATAAAAAACAAGACCGAGCAACTTTCCTACAAGAATAGTAGTTTTTGTGTTGCTCTGCATCACGGAAAATAAAATAGTGGATTATTTCTCAAATGGGCCTCAACTTTGTGATCAGCTTTCTGCCTGACCCCTTACTTTAGCAAAAATATCCATATGATTCCCTTTTCCCGTTATCTTTAACTTTCGATTACTCTCTCTCCTCCATCTCATTTTCTCTCTCTGCCACATCATCGACTTCACCGGCAGAGGTTGCCGGTCGGCGACTTTCAAACATAAAAAAAAATTCTCTCTCTCTAAAAAAAAGAAATATTTTTTTCTCTTTCTCTCTTTAGACCGGGTTCACCATGAACCAGATCTAGAGAGAGAAAGGGGAAAAAAATTTAGAGAGAGGAGTTTGAAGGTCGCCGGCCGGAAATTTGGCCGGACGACGACCCCTGCCGGTGAAGACGATGATGTGGCGTGCTCAAATGATGTGGCAGAGAGAGAAAATCAGATGGAGGAGAGAGAGTAACGAAAAGTTAAAGGAAACAGAAAAAAGGGGACCATATAGATATTTTTGTTAAAGTAGGAGTCAGACAGGAAGCTGGTCACAAAGTTGGAGCCATTTGGGAAATAACCCTAAAATAATATCACAAATTGATCTCGCCTACTGTATCCAATTTTTAACCGCATAACATTGTTTAAACCTACTAAATCTAATCTAAAAGATGTTACATTCAAGTGTAAGTGTGAATTTGTATATATAGATTGCATGATAACAAACGAGATTTTTTGAACAATAAAAGACTAATTTATATACGGTGACAATACTTTTTGTCATTTTTTGTTCTTTTTAAATTTCTCTACTAATCGGAACATTGTAGTTCTTGTTCAGTTGATAGAACATTTTTTCCATCCTAATGTAATAATATAGTAAATGATGAGTAATTTAAAGTTTAGGAGAAGTAGTGGAACAAAAAGTAAAGATTTGTTGGCGAGACAGTGAGTTTTGTTTGTCATTGTCAAGGAGTGTCATTGTCAAGGAGGCTAATAATAACTCACATTACAACAAAAAAGATGTCATTCTCCAACTGTCCAATTTGGACCCACCTTGCATGTTTGATGAAATTGAAAATTGACTTGACATTTTATAAATCAAATTTGTATGAAAGAGAAAGAGACCCGAATTCAGGGAAGAAAGGGGATCCTCAGTGCTTCACACGTTAATCAGTAGTCTGACTCATTCTAGTCTGACTCATCCTTTTCCAATTTTCTTTTATTTTTTGGGGCTAATTTTGTCGTAAGCACTGATGCATTAGCTGTGTTTGGAAGTCCTCCTCCTTCAAATTTAGCCACAAACCCTACCTACTTCTTTCTCACTTAAATTTCCTGCTTTCAATTCTCCAATGTTAGAACAAATATTCTATTTTCTTTTTGTTTTTGAAATAACAAAAATTCTAGTTCGAAGTAATTTTACTTGTCAAGGAACTAGTTTGGTTTAGTTTATATCAAACTTGGTTAGATTTTCGTGTAAAATCGGTGAACCCTTGTAACCTCTCTCATCCAAATCTAACAAATTCTTTCTTTCTCGCTCATTTTGCTTTATTATCTCTACGTTCCCTTTTATCTTCACTTGATTAATACTAACTTGTTCTTTTCTTAAATCTAAACGTTTTTCTTCTTGTCATTCCAAGCACAACTAACTTAACATGGAAAAAAACTAGTTGATAATTTGGTCAATTCGACAACCACTATTCCATCTAACACCGAAAACCCTAAATCAGGTGCATCAAATGCTTCTCTCATGTGGTTTCATGAGAGAAGCATCTCATGAAACCACAATAGATTAAAGCTCAAAATTATCTTCATATGTTATAAATGAGATTAAAGCTCAAGATTGAGAGAGTAGGAACATCACAAAGTTTCCCAACTATGTTATAAATATACAATTGATTCAAGCTCAAAATTTTCTACATATAGGAAATCTTGTAAAACAGAAACTACAGCTATGAAACATAAATGAGAAACTGTGGAAGTATTACATTATCCAAGTCAAGAGAAATTCATGCTAAAATATACTTAGAATATAAAGGGCTCCAATCCGCCGTGTCTAATTATCTTCTCTCCGTATCGAGGACTGAAGCGGTGGTGCCATAATAACATTCTGTTCACCAGTGAGTCGATCAGGGCTCGGCCCCGGACAATTCAATGTCTGACTTTTGGGTGGACTCGAGCTACTCTCCAGTAGTGAACTTCGGAGCGATTTGTCCTGAACAGATCCATCTTCTTGGGGCAAAGGAGACAACACAGACTGATCGTTCTCATTCATTTCTCTTAAGTAAAACTTATCTTCAACAATTTCGTAAAAATCCGCTGTTCGAACTTCTTGAGCAAGAGAACATGAACAACAAAAAAGCCAATAGGAACAGTCGGAAACCGCTGCATTACCAAAACAAAATTGAGTCCCTGGCAAGTTGAATCTTTTCCGCATTTGGATTCTCCAAAATCCTCCATAGAGTAAACCAAAAACACAAATTATGACTCCGGTTATACCTAATGCCCCTCTAACAGTTTCATTATCGATGTTTAGTGCAGCAAGGTTAAAAATCCAAAACGGGGCGAAACAGAATAAAAGAAAAGTAGCAATATGAACATACATATTTCCGAATCCTAGTCTCTCCATATTCCATCCGAAGACACAGAAACTGCAGAAAAATGAGAGATACGCCAAAGAAATATCATCCCAAAAATCAAATAAACCCCCTCTCCATTCGGGTGTGTTCTCAATTACCCTTTCATCTCCTCTTGACGCAAATGAGAACTTCTTCTGAAGTCTATTAGGCCTAACATGACTTAATTTATTACTAACGGTTAATGGAATCTCGCTTTGAGCTTCCTCATCTGATTCTGGTTCATACTCCTTTCCAAGAGGACTAAGAATGGTGTATAAACCGGCAATTGCAGGTGCAGCAATGGCAACTGAGATGCAAATGGCGACTCCTATTGGTGGCCGTTCCGATCTCCTGAACCCTAAGTTCAAACCACATAATGCATACTGAGCTAAACAGTTAATATGAAGTAGAATAACGACTACCATCATGTGTGCCCACTCGTGAGGTTTATACGTCCCATCTTTGCAGTAAATTTTTCTAAGTGCAGAAATATCTTCTGGGTTCCATCTAATTAAAAGTATAAGGTGGTAGAATCGTTTCGGGTGTTGATACAAACACATAAGAGTAAAAAGTGCATTAAGAATTTGATTATTGACTTCGAACCAAATGTTTCTTTGAGATTTTTCCGGTATGACATGATTTAGCATACCTGTCATGACCAAGAACAGTATAGCACCTGATATAGCAACAACAAGAATCCACATAAAAAGAGCCATATTCATCGGATTTCTGATCCATTCACTAAAAGCTTTCTTCAAGGTCTCCCAGTGAATTTTCCGAAACGAAACACTTAGACGTTCACGAAGACCATGACTCGAAGAAGAAGGAACTGAACGTGAAATGTCGTCCCTTTTCTTAGCAAAACACCGGATCTTGGCAGAAGGTGAAGCAAAATTTGGCAAAATTGAACTAAGTTTTTGAAATCCAACTATAATAGGCAGCATAGTTAACCTGTCCAGCAATAAACTACGAGGTTTTGTTTGATCCAATAGTTCCTTTTGAGACATTGAAACATTAAGAGGATTTCGATTCTTACCTTCAGAATCAACAGAAGTTGTTCCTGATTCTAATTCTTCATGAACTACTTCCTTCACATTTCCATTACCCATAGAAGCCATGTCTTCAGAATCGAATTTATGTTATCTGATTTCGTTGCTAGGAAATGCAATAACTGCAAAATCACGGCTCCGTCTCTACAAATTAAAGAAACTGATCAATGAATAACTGCATTTCACTGTTTCCAAGCACCCAGTACAACAAATCACTTCTAATTTGTCATATGCTGCAAATCCCAAAACAAGAGAGTTATATAAATCTTACTACCATATCAATTGAAATTGTACATGACCCTAAATATCAGAAGGCATTGTTAAAAATAACTAGATTTCGTCTCGGCTGATACAGTTGAAAATGAGCATCAAAACCTTGCCAAAATTTTATCAGACCTAATAGTGGACAGTGGAGACGAGAACTCAAAAAGATCCAACCTCTGTGGTCGATCTCAAAGAGTGAAATTGAATACATTTAAATCTCATTTTTTTAACCCTAATAGAATCATATAACATCGTAGCTTTTGAGCAATAACACTGAAGAAAAAAAAAGAAGACCCTTAAAGCAAGAAAGAATTAAAATGAAGATATCTGAACAACCCATGAATCAAAATGGAGATATCTGAACAACCCATGAATCAAAATGAAGAACGAAACCCTAAAATTGAACTCAGAAAGATAACTTACCTCTGTTTGAAAAGAGAATGTACTGAAGAGGATGAGACTCTTGATATAAATCCATGAAAAAGAAGCTTGGTGTGTCTGCAAAAACTCAAGGTCAGTGTGTCCAGAATACAGAAAGAGGTGAGATGTTTTCTAGGGTTTTTTTTTGGGTTCCCAGTGTTGAATTGAAGGAATCAATTAGCACAAACTTTTAACTAGACAAGATACCAGTGCATAGATAGGAGAGAACTTTTAAAAGTGGGCAAAGTAACAAACAGATAGGAGGACCTTCATAAGTAACCGTCAAGGGGAAGTTCCAGCCACGAGTAGTGAAGTTGGAGTTTGGATTTGGTTCACTAAACTATAACGTGGGTGAGAAAACAAAACCTCATTTACCATTTTATGACGTGAACACTAGTGAGAGTGCGTCTATAGGCGCACCCATATTGCTCTTGGGGCCTCCGCCTGTAGCCGCCCCCGTGCGGACCCAAAATTGCTCTTGGGGGTCTCAGAGTGCACCCCTTGACTTTTCTTCATTTCTTCTTCTTCTTTCTCTTTCTACTTTCCGTCTCTTCAAAAATCTTGCAAGAGAAACCCAGGGCTCTGGAGTTTGAAGATCCGATCTTGCTTTTGGATTTGAGACAGATTTGTTGTTCTTGTTTCGTTTTTTCTTCTTCTTTTCTACAACAAAAGAGTTTGATGTCTTTGATTTGTTTATTATGTCCTAGATATCTACAACAAAAGGGTTCTTCTACCTCTTTGTTGACTTAGATTTGCTTTATGTCTTACTTTTTGAGCTTGAAGGGTCCGAGACCCTCGAACGGTGCCATAGACAACCAATTAATGATGATTGAGAAACTCGCTAATATCTATACTCAAATAATAAGCCTAGCCGAGTCAGAAATTTTAAATAAGAGGCGCTAACCTAAAATAACACACAAACAAGTTTTTGCTTAGGACACAGACTATAATACGACGTGCTTCTACTCGAGAGAGGCCATTGCTAAACTCTATAAAGAAAGATTTCAGAGTTGATACAATTAAGAAGAGGCAAGTCAACAGTTGGTAGCCCAAGTGGTTCCAAGGTGTTGACATAAACTCCAGAAAGCCCTGGAGGTCCCAGGTTCGAATCCCAGAGAAGGTGGAATCTTTGGTTATTTGAATTGGGATTATTAGGGTGTAAATAATGTTGTTGGGCTTTAGGCCATGTCTTGTTGGGCTCTAGGCCCGGTTCTGTTAGTGTTTGAGTGAGCGGTTATCGAGCTTATCACATCTATGATGTATCAAGTGCCAAATGTAACGACATACGTAGATCGTAGTCGACTTCCAAAAAAAAAAAAAAAAAATTATGAAGAGTCAAAAACATTTTGGCCTTGCTTGCGTTAGAAACTTAAAGGAAAAAACCAAAAGAATGAGAGAAATGGAGATGCGGGGTATCGATCCCCGTACCTCTCGCATGCTAAGCGAGCTGTCACAGCCCACATGATTGGAGCACAAAACAGCAGCTAATAGGGCCGGACAGTAGCTACCCGAGAGCACCACAACAGCCCAGACAGCAGCTTCCTTAGCAGCCCAAACAGCACACATGGTCCGGGCTGCATTGTACATAGTTGGAGCATCTCTTTGGCCCAGCCCAAGGGGAATTCTAGAGATGGCATGGAGATATTTGAGAGATTTTTCTAGAGATACTTGGAGCCCAAGTAACCTAGAGATTTCCATAGCCATTAGATGGGTTACATGTGGGTAAATCCCAACCATCCATTGTATATAGGAACTAGTATAAATAGGGGATCACCCCCTCATTTGTAAAGCATCCAAGCAAGGATTCTAAGCAATAGTGTGAGAGTTGAGTGACTTGGGAAACGTGCCCAAAAGCCTTCTTGTATACAAAGAGTTCTTAGTAATAAAGATCAAAGTTCTCTTTAGTTGGTGCACACTTTTGAAGCTTATCTTTCTTGGGTCTTTGCCTACTTAGTCAAGGTTACTTAGGCATTTGGGAAACTTAAGGCTTAGACTTGTACTTAGGAGGAAGCTAAGTCAAGTGTCGCACGGTGCTAAAGTAGGAGCGAAAACTTTACCCCGTGACAGTTGGTATCAGAGCCACGTCGGAACTATGTCAAGCGAAGTGGAGAACGTTCCTCTGCCAGAGCCAAGGAAGGAAGGACGGTCCAAGACCAAGGGTGGTAAGTCTGCTAGAGAGAAGTCTGCAGAAAGGGACGCGTCCATAGAGGCAAGGTTGGAGCAACTAGAGACCAAGTTTGACATGTTGCTGGGACGTGTCGTGAAGGTTGAAGAAGCCTTTCCTGACCTCAGTGAAGAGGTAGAGAAGGTAATGGGTAGTCAGAATGAGGCTATAGCCAATCTTGAGAAGTCCGTAGAGACTACCGTGGAGGTACTCAAGAGGGAGATGGCAGCTATAGCCAGACCTTCCACTGCGGTCGAGAGGATGCATGCCCAGTTTGAGGAGTTCAAGACCCGGATTGCTTTACTAGAGAAAGCTGTGGCAAATAGTGAAGGACCCTCAACTAGGGAAGGACCTAGGGTTAAGGTGCCTGACCCTGAGAGCTTTACTGGAGCTAGGAATGCCAAAGAGGTTGACAACTTCATATGGCATATGGAGCAGTACTTCAAGGCTATCTATCTTGAGGACCCAGAATCCATGGTGAGCACAGCAGCCATGTACCTGAAGGGAGATGCCTTAACATGGTGGCGACGCAAATCAGGCGACGTCGAGAAGGGACTTTGCAGGATGGACTCTTGGGAAGACTTCAAAAAGGAATTCAAAGCGCAATTCTTCCCAGAGAATGTTGAGTATCGGGCCCGTGATAGGCTGATGAATCTCAAGCATACAGGTAGCATCACCGACTATGTTAAACAATTTAATGCCCTTATGCTTGATATAACCCACATGACCGACGAAGACCGACTTTACTTCTTTCTCCATGGTCTCAAACCCTGGGCTGCAACCGAGCTACGTAGAAGAGGGGTTGAAGACCTACCCACCGCCCTTTGTACTGTAGAGAAGCTTGATGACTATACATATAGGTCTGACCAAAGTGCCAAGACCAAACCATCTAAGGGCAACCAGGGCAAAAGTGGGGGAGAAAGCAAGCAATCACCGAGGGACACCCGTAGAGATGCCCCTAAGGAAGGTCAGAAGGGCCCGAGGGACTGGAAGGGCAAGTGGAAGACGACAGCCCGTCCAAAGAAATGCTTCCTGTGCGCAGGAGACCACATGTCCTATGAATGTCCCATGAGAGCTAAACTCAATTCTCTACTGACCGAACCTGATGAAAGCCAAGAAGAGCCACACATGGGTTCCATTAGTCTCAATGCTCTCAAGGGAACTCAACCCACCAAACTCAGGAAAGGAAGGAGCCTTATGTATGTTGACATCCTACTTGGTGGGAAAGCTACTAGGGCCATGACCGATTGTGGAGCCACAGATAACTTCATAGTCCCAGATGAGGCTAGAAGATTGGGACTTAAGTATGAAGGAGATGCGAGTAAGATGAAGGCAGTGAACTCGCCTCCTAAGACCGTGCATGGAGTAGCACGGAATGTACCACTAAAGATTGGCACCTGGAGTGGTACTGTGGACTTCATGGTAGCAGACATGGATGACTTCAAGGTTGTCCTTGGGTTGGATTTCATGGAGCATGCCAAAGCAACCATTAGCCCTTACTTGAATGTTGTCAGCATCCATGATGAGAAGTCACCATGTATGGTACCTGCCGTTCGAACAAAGGCAAAGGGAGGATCTCTTTCAGCTATACAGCTTAGCAGGGGACTTGCCAAAGGAGAAGAGACATTCCTTGCCACACTTAAAGAGGAACCTGATGGGGCAGAAGGACCAGTCCCTACTGAAGTTCAAGCAGTCCTTGAGGAGTACAAGGACATTATGCCAGATGAGCTGCCAAAGAAGCTTCCACCAAGGAGAGAGGTGGACCATGAGATCGAGTTGGAGCCGGGGTCCAAGCCGCCTGCCTTGACCCCTTACAGGATGGCACCTCCTGAGTTGGCAGAGCTGAGGAAGCAACTCAAGGAGTTACTTGATGCAGGATTCATCCAACCTTCCAAATCACCTTATGGGGCGCCAGTGCTCTTTCAGAAGAAACACGATGGGAGTCTACGTCTATGCATCGACTACCGAGCACTGAACAAGGTGACAGTAAAGAACAAATACCCTATCCCACAGGTGGAGGACTTGTTCGATCAATTAGGTGGTGCAAGGATCTTCTCAAAGCTAGACTTGAGGTCAGGCTACTATCAGGTACGAATAGCCGAAGGAGATGAGCCCAAGACCACTTGTGTCACCAGGTATGGAGCTTATGAATTTCTAGTTATGCCCTTTGGTTTAACAAATGCTCCTGCCACATTCTGCACCCTAATGAACAAGGTATTCCATCCTTACTTAGACAAATTCGTAGTTGTTTACCTTGATGATATAGTAATATATAGTCGTACCATGGAGGAGCACCTTAAACACCTACGAATTGTCTTTCAAGTACTAAGGGAGAACTCTCTCTATGTCAAAAGAGAGAAGTGTTCCTTTGCTTCCACCAAGGTTGCCTTCCTTGGTCATTGGATAGGAGAAGGGAAAATATGGATGGATCAGAAGAAAATACAAGCCATTCAAGGCTGGGAGGAGCCAACCAAAGTGACCCAACTAAGGTCCTTCTTGGGGCTTGTTAACTATTACCGGCGGTTTATCGAGGGATATTCCAAAAGAGCTGCCCCACTCACTGATCTTCTGAAGAAGAACCAAGCTTGGTTGTGGACTGATAAATGCCAAGCTGCCTTTGATGATCTAAAGCAAGCTGTTATGAAAGAGCCCGTACTTAGCTTGCCAGATCATACTAAACCTTATGAGGTTTATACAGATGCTTCTGACTTTGCTATTGGAGGTGTTCTTATGCAGGAGGGTCATCCTATTGCATATGAGAGTCGGAAGCTTAACAATACGGAGCGACGCTACACGGTCCAAGAGAAAGAGATGACAGCTGTGGTGCACTGCTTAAGGACATGGAGGCACTATCTTCTGGGCAACTTCTTCACAGTGTATACTGACAATGTTGCCACAAGCTACTTCCAGACCCAGAAGAAATTAAGTCCTAAGCAAGCAAGGTGGCAAGACTTTCTGGCTGAGTTTGACATGAAGATGGAATATAAGCCAGGCCGCACCAACCATGTTGCTGATGCACTAAGTCGAAAGGCAGAACTAGCATCCTCAAGGCTTTGTGCAATAGTCAGTCAACCCGATACTTTATACTTGGACCGGATACGAGAGGGACTTCAACATGACTCCCATGCACAAAAGCTAATGCAGGCCGCTCGTGAAAGGAGGACCAAGAAGTTCTGGGTAGATAATGGTCTTCTCTTTGCAAAAAGGAACAGACTTTATGTGCCAAAGTACGGGGATCTCCGTCGGACACTCCTAAGGGAATGTCATGATACCAGGTGGGCAGGACATCCAGGCCAGAGGAGGACTATGGCATTGCTCGAGCTGAGGTACTATTGGCCAAAGATGATGGAGGATGTGGAATCCTATGTGAGAACCTGCCTAATATGCCAACAGGATAAAGTGGAGCAGAAGAAGGCAGCAGGACTATTGGAGCCACTTCCTGTAGCAGAGAAGCCTTGGGCAAGTGTCTCTTTGGACTTCATTTCTGCCTTACCCAAAGTTGATGGGTTAGGTTCCATACTTGTGGTAGTTGACAGGTTCACCAAGTATGCTACCTTCATCGCTGCACCTACCGACTGCACTGCCGAACAAGCCGCAAGGTTATTTGTGAAGCATGTAGTCAAGTATTGGGGTATACCTGCCAACATTGTTAGTGATCGGGACCCAAGGTTCACTGGCAAATTTTGGACGGAGATATTCAAGTTACTTGGGTCGGAGCTATCTTTCTCTACGAGCTTCCATCCTCAGACAGATGGGCAGACGGAACGGGTCAATGCACTCTTAGAGCTATACTTAAGGCACTTCGTCACAGCCAACCAAAGGAATTGGGTGGAGCTCCTAGACATTGCCCAGTTTTGCTATAATCTGCAGAAGAGTGAATCAACTGGGCATAGTCCGTTTGAGTTGGCTATAGGCCAACAACCACTTACCCCACTTACTCTTGCAGGTGGGTATAAGGGTGCAAGCCCGGCAGCCTTCCAGGTTGCCAAAGGATGGCAAAAGGAGCTTGACGTTGCCAGATCTTACTTAGAAAAGGCCGCCAAGAAGATGAAGAAATATGCCGATCAAAAGAGGCGTCCATTGGAGTTTCAGGTTGGAGACTTGGTGATGCTCAAGTTCAACCAAAATCAGTTCAAGTCCCTTCGAAGGGTGCACAAGGGGCTGATCAGGAGGTATGAGGGACCATTCCCCATACTTAGGAAGGTCGGGAAGGCATCTTACAGGTTGGAACTTCCAACACATCTCAAAATCCATCCCGTCTTTCATGTAAGCTGCCTCAAGCCTTATCATGCAGATCCAGAAGATGCAACCAGAGGCCAGAGCAGCAGAGCACCTGTGACAATGACTACCTCCTTTGACAAAGAGGTAGAAAGTATCGAGTCCCATCGGCGGGTTTCCAGAGCAGGACGCGTCTATAAGGAGTACTTAGTGCGATGGAAGGGGCTACTAGACAGTGAAGCAAGCTGGGAGCATGAAGACACCTTATGGCAACATAGGGATCTTATCGCCAAGTACCATGAGGAGACCGCAACGAGGACGTCTGCGGCTTAAGTGGGGGAGAATGTCACAGCCCACATGATTGGAGCACAAAACAGCAGCTAATAGGGCCGGACAGTAGCTACCCGAGAGCACCACAACAGCCCAGACAGCAGCTTCCTTAGCAGCCCAAACAGCACACATGGTCCGGGCTGCATTGTACATAGTTGGAGCATCTCTTTGGCCCAGCCCAAGGGGAATTCTAGAGATGGCATGGAGATATTTTGAGAGATTTTTCTAGAGATACTTGGAGCCCAAGTAACCTAGAGATTTCCATAGCCATTAGATGGGTTACATGTGGGTAAATCCCAACCATCCATTGTATATAGGAACTAGTATAAATAGGGGATCACCCCCTCATTTGTAAAGCATCCAAGCAAGGATTCTAAGCAATAGTGTGAGAGTTGAGTGACTTGGGAAACGTGCCCAAAAGCCTTCTTGTATACAAAGAGTTCTTAGTAATAAAGATCAAAGTTCTCTTTAGTTGGTGCACACTTTTGAAGCTTATCTTTCTTGGGTCTTTGCCTACTTAGTCAAGGTTACTTAGGCATTTGGGAAACTTAAGGCTTAGACTTGTACTTAGGAGGAAGCTAAGTCAAGTGTCGCACGGTGCTAAAGTAGGAGCGAAAACTTTACCCCGTGACAGAGCGCTCTACCATCTGAGCTACATCCCCTTGTTGATTTCTTTTGCTCACGGAACGTAGATAAAACAGAATAAGAAGAAAAATAGTAGGAAACGAAAAATAAGCAGAAGAAGAATTCATGAATATGAAGCTCCAAACAATCAAACATAGATCCTTTTCACTTGCAGTTTTCTCCGGACTACTTTTCTATTTTTATCTTTTACTTCTTTCTTATATATTATTTATCCGAATTCTTTATTACACACACACACTAACTAAATTTGAGAGAGAGAGAGAAAGAAGAAATGTTTGTATCATTAACAGATAGAGTTGTTAAGGCAACAAACCTCCTTCTTGTTGGTCCTGATTTGAATATGAACTTGGGTATCTGTAATTCCATGAATACTAATCTCTGGTATCCCCCCAACATTCTATTTTTTTTTTATTGCTTACAAGATGTTCACTCATTTGTCTCAATGAAACTATAACTTTTCTTTTATGTCTTACTTGTATATATGATCACTAGGTTAACAAAAGATATGGTTAAAGCTTTGAAGAAACGTTTGAAGCATAGAAGCCCAAAAGTTCAAATTCTTGCTCTAACGGTATTTTTTTTTCTTTCTAAAGTTTCTCATTAATGTCTTCTTCAAATTGGGGTTTTTGAATTAATTGGCTATTTGGGTGTGATTTGTTTTAGCTTTTAGACACAATGATGAAGAACTGTGGCGATTATCTACACTTGCAATTAAGCGAAAGGAATATTATAAACTTGCTTATTAAGATTATAAGAAAGCAGGTAAACTTTCAGATGGTTTCTTCCAACATTTCCGAAAAAATAATTATTTTTGTTCCACGGGCGCGCACACACACGCACATATGGTTTTGTATTATTAGTTTTGCCGATCTCTTTCGGGTTTCATACATCACTACATTGTACTTTTACAGAGTGGGATTTTCTCTAAAAACCTCACAATCCATTAGAAAAGGAATATGGAGTTGTTTGATTAGTTGCCGTGACCTCTTTCCCCGTATATTGCATTATACTTTTACAATGTTGGGTTTTCTCGAAAACCCTCATAACCCATTAGAGTCGGAAAGAAAACTCTCTCTATTGAGTAATTTCGATGTTGTTATTCATTTGCTCTGTTAGTTTCTTTTTTTTGCTATTATGCTTCGTTGATGGTGATATTAAGACTATCAACAGATGAACACACAAGTGAGAGATAAAATTTTGATCTTAATAGAGACATGGAAAGAAGAATTTGGTGGACCTAAAGGAAAACGTCCTCAGTACTACTGGGCGTACCAACAACTAAGGGTAAGCACGGAAATGGTTCTATTTTATTTTATCCATCCTACAGATTATTGCCATTGGAGTCATTTATGTTCTTGTTTCGTTTAGTTATTTAATAAGATCCTCTGCCATTTACCCAGTTTTCTGTTTACCAGTAAAACCCATTTTCGAGTATTCTGATTTTGAAGGGTTTACATAGATGCAGCGATATTTATTAATTTGTCATCTCAGAATGATGTATTTGGGCAAATCATAGTTTTGTACATTTAACTATTGAACGGGTAGAGTTTTATTAATGGCAGAAAGCTGGAGTACAATTCCCAGAACGTCCACGTGATTCATCTACATCGCCCGTTAAACTTCTGACTGAAAAGGAAGAATCTGAGTCAGAGTCAGAAATATCCAGGAGTTCTTCTTCAACACAAGATGAAACAATAACATCTAGCTCTCAGAAAAAGGATGAACCATCTGCGTCTGAGGTAGAATGTCTAAGGTAGGTTATATTTGACTTGAATGTCCTCTCCTTACTCGTTTCTATTGTTACTGTTAATCCATTCTTCTTTTTGTCTGTGTCTTCTTGTTTTATGTTCGTAAGTTAGTCCTTAATATCTATGTGCATTGTATTATCAGTTTATCGGACATGGATTCCATTCGGAGTATTATGGAGCGCTTAGCTGATATGATGCAGAAAATGAACCCACAAGACTGTGAGGTATATGCCAACTATTATATTTCTGCATTTGTTTCCGTGGACACTATAGATTAAGCCATGTTGTCTACTAGTTACAATATATAACGTTTAAATACATTGTACTACACCTAGAGCTTAAGGCATGTGAACCTCATATTTCTCCCAAATTGACAAACAGTATAGCTTATTAGTACAAAATTTTCTTGACAATATATCATGCTGTTTCGATTATGATCTTGACTCATTTAGTTAATCTAAAAATTGAATTATGAGTTATATATATTTTCCTTGCAGACAATAAGAAGTGATGTGGTAGTCAATCTTGTCAAGCAATGTTATGCCAACCAGAAAAAGCTAGACCAGTTCCTGAGTGCAGATGGGTAAGCCTTCTAAACGTATTATGTATTAGTACATAATATCATAGGCGGCACCATCTTATATTCTCATCATTTGCATGTTTATAATGATAAAGCACTCTATTAGACTTCTCGTCTGCGATTTGCATCTACTTTTACGCTACTGGGGTTCCATGACCTGATTTTGATGCTCATTTTCTGATAAAACCGTGCAGTAACAGGGATTCCGAGCTCCTAAATCACGGGCTTCATTTAAATGACAGTCTAAGTAATGTGATTTCAAAACATGATGCTATAGCTTGTGGTAGATATGTTTCGATTGACGTCGGTAGCCCTAGCCCTAGAGCTACTGAAGTAAGGCGTGCAAGCCCCATAATAGATGAAGTCAGAGACTTGAGCCCAAGAGCAAATGAACTGAGAAACTCGAGCCCTAGAACAACTGAAGTGAGAAACTTGAGTCCAAGAACAACTGAAGTAAGAAACTGGGGATCAACAACAGCTGAAATTATAGACTTAAGTCCCAGACAGACAGAAGTGAAAGAATCATGTCCAAAATCAAATGCAACTCAAACTACACCCGTAGTGACCCAACCTGAGGAGGAGGGAGAAGAATTTGATCTTATGCAATTAGTTCCAAGGTTGGTCTGTTTCTTTGTTAGATGTGGGATCCTTCATATATTAATTCTTTTTTCGAGGAGTGTTAGAACCACTTAGAGTTTTACCCAATCTTACTCAACACATTAATGGTACGGAAAAATGATATATGACACTCTACACTCCCTACGTGACTCCATTGGTTATGTGGAATATAAGACAAAGGGTATTTTAGTCTCTTCACAAGTGTGCAAAGACTAAAATAACCCTTGTCCTATTAGGGAGGGTCACCAAGGGAATGAATCAGGGGTCCCTGTATCAGCATTATAATGGTACAATTTGTACCTTTGATTCTTAAATCATTGAGATTTCTGAAACCAATTGAAAGTATCTGGTCAGAAAGATGTCACATCAGCTTCGGAGTCAAACTCTGAGTAAGACGACTCTGGAGGATAGAAGAAGCATTTATAGTTTTTCTTAACTTCAATTTCTCTTCAATATATGCACGATTAAAGTTTCACATATTCATGTGCAGGTCAACAAGATCTAAACCTATTGTTTCTGAAAGTACATCTACTGGAATCAGGGAAGCTCCTAGTTTATCGGAGCACAGCAACAATATGGCCCAAACAACATCAATTGGCACAACGGCAGCAGCAAGCACAAATCCCTTTAATGCTTTGGTTCTGAGCAACACACCACCTCCCGTCAAGACTGCCAAGAAAGAAGAAGACATGATTGACCTTCTGAGCATCACTTTGTCAACCAACACAATCTCACCCAACTCTACTTTAATACCTCCATCACCCTATGGCCACAATCTGCAACATCTTCCCATGTCACCGACTATGTCACCTACCTTGAACGGATATTCTTACACCTCCCAGCCTTATTTAGATAACCAAGCCCAGATAGCGTACAACGAATACGTCACTCCTTGGGTCCATACCCAGTTTCATCCTCAGTCACAACCACCACCTCAATTTTCCTGTCCACAAACACCACAACCTTGGGCGGCAGCTCAAGTAACTGGCGGTCAGATTTCGTTGGCTATGGGTGCACCATATACGCCCATAATCCATCAGGTAAATGCTTCTTATATGCCTGTGCCTTCTGCCCAGCAAAACTACAGTATAGTCCCCTCAAATGGCAACAATGGTTCAGCTACATATGGAGAAGAACAAGCCATGTTGTTTATGAGAAATCCAAATCCTGCAATTCCACAGAAACAATTTGTTCCTTCTTATAGATTGTTTGAAGATCTGAATGTTCTCGGAAGTGCAGAAAGAAGGCTTAAGACGAACAACAATGGCTCGCCCTGTATGTTGGGTATGTCTAATCAAGCAATGGTATCTGGATTGAAATGAAAAATCCTTGATATTCCTTTTGATTTTTTTATTTTATTTTAACGATCTATCTTTCGGGAATAATGCCATGCAGAATAATCTGTAAGTTTTGTAAGCTGAGGTAATATTTTCTGATTCAAAATCTTCTTATATTCGTTAGTATTCTCTTCTATCCTTCACCAATGGTTCCAGCAAGAACATAGCTTATCTAACTTTAAATTGTAATGGCATAATCTAGCCGGGCTTAGCAGGCAATGGGCATTCAAGCGAGCTCGTTTCTGCTTACCGTCTACTAAATGTAAGACGGTGTTACTTAGGTTTTGGTGGTCTTCCAAAGCAATGTCAGACTAAGAGCAAGTCCAATGTGACTTTAAAATCTCACCTACGTACATAATTTTGACTTGGGAGTCCGGCATTGGATCTGAAAATGTCCAAGAGCTCTCAAAAGTGGGAGCCCGAACCCCTACATTGGACTTGCTCTAAGTGTCTTGCACGTGAAACTGGACAAAATAAACGAACTCATTCCAAATGTGAAAACTTCATTTTTATTTCAACTTTAGATACCTTAAAAGATAAGATCTATAATCATATGCCAAGCAATTTCTCAAAAAGAAATTCATTTTTATTTAGAGGGGTTGTTCAATTGTAATAATTGGATTATACACTTGTACATTTTGGATAAAGAGTGGAGCAATAATGTTAAAAGTTTGAGTGCATCTGAATTTTTATCTTCAATTGCCCACATCCTCCACTTAAATTGGTATTATGTGTACATGTATTACCAAAACCAACACACAACACACAACACAAGCATTTTCATCATTGACTTTAGCATACCCACCATAGAGTTGGATAGAATTGAATGATACAAGTTGAGAATTTTGAAGTACCATTTTCTGTTTTCTAGTATAAATTCACACTAGGAATCAATACTAAAACTCACTCTTCCTCTAGTCAACCTCATTCTCTCTTCTTTACATTTTTCTCACCTAACTAGAACTTCCATGGAACCTCATCAGCCTGATTCACCTTCCTTCAATGTTCAAAGGGTAGAAACTAAACTCATTAAACCTTCACAACCCACATCTTTAAACACCACTCTTTCTTTCTCGACCATCGATAACAATCCAAACCTTGAATTCATTTCTCATGTACTCTATGTATTTAAAGCTAAAGATGAGTTCTTAGTTCATGGGAGTGACAACTTGGAGGATCCAGCTTATATCATCCAAGAATCTCTCTCAAAACTCTTAGTTTATTACTATCCTTTAGCAGGCAAGCTCAAGAGGCATAAAGACGGACAACTTCGAATATGTTGCAGTGGAGAAGGTGTTCCTTTTGCAGTAGCAATAGCTAATTGTACCCTTTCTTCTGTTAACTATTTCACTAAAGTTGAAGTTGACACAGGCAAGTATTTACTACATGAAGAATCGTTTATTAACGACAAGGACGAAAAACACCCATTGCTCCTGCAAGTAACAAAGTTCTCATGTGGTGGTTTCACAATTGGCATGGGTATGTCTCATTCAGTATTCGATGGATTTGGAGCTGGTCAATTCATTCGAGCCATGACCGAGCTTGCTACCAACAAGATAGAGCCATCGGTTAAACCCGTTTGGGAAAGAGAGAGACTAATAGGAACAATGAACTCCGAAAAACCGACCATACCTTTTAGTGAATTACCCTTAGCCAAATCACCTTATTTACCTTCAACAGAACTACAACATGAATTTTTCGATGTGAGTAGTGAATCTATAAACAGACTCAAGATGAGTCTAATGAAAGAAATAAGAGAAAGTTATGACCATCAAGGTTTTAGTGAAAGCTTAACCACTCTAGAGGTTTTGAGTGCTTTTGTATGGAGATCTAGATTTAGAGCTTTAAGACTCATATTAGATTCATATACTAAACTTAGTATTGCTGTTGGAATAAGAAGGTTAGTAGTTCCACCATTGCCTGATGGGTATTATGGAAATGCCTTTGTTCCTGCACAAGTAATGGTGTTAGGTAAGGAACTTTGTGAAGGTCCACTGTCAAATGTTGTTAAGATGATCAAGGAAAGCAAGAAAAATTCTTCTAAGATGGAGTATATTTTGGATTGTCTAGGGTTTTTGGAGAGAGCTAACCAAAATGGAAAAAATTTTGATCAACCTAGTGGAGCAACAATGGTGTTAACAGATTGGAGACAATTAGGACTGTCTGACCTAATTGATTTTGGGTGGAAACAACCAGTGAATATGACACTATTGCCTTCTAATCTATTGCATTTTGTAGATATTTGTATGTTCTTGCCTCCATGTAACTTGGATCCTTCTACAAAAGGTGGGGTTAGGGTTTTTGTTTGTCTACCAATAGTTGCCATGATCAAGTTCAAGGAAGAAATGGATGCCCTTAAGCTAGATAATTTTAAGCTTTGACTATTACTACTTTGAGTGTGATATTTTAGGGAATAAGTCCACTAAATGTTAGAATTTCAGAGTTTATATGCATATTATTCCAAATCTATAAAATGTTTATATTAGATTATATTTCATCCAAAAAATTAAAAGAATGACATAATATTGATTGAAATTGACACAAGGGAGAAAAACATTACTGAGTCTTTATACTCTGCACATAGCTTGGGAAAGCATCTGAACTGAAGCCAATGCGAACAAAAGAAATTAAGAAACTTTACACATTCACAATAGCTAAAAGATCATCATCGCCTTCGTATCTAACTAATCATCGGAGATTTCTTGTTGTTAGTCTCGTTGAGAATTGCCCTTGTGATTTCGACACTCAAATGTGGATTCTTTTTAGCATATTCATCATATCCAGTCGAGAAAACTATAGCTTGTTTGTGTTCCACTATATAACGGATAACAGCTTCCTTCAATAACATATCTGAACAATGATCCGATAACTCTAAAACTTCAAGTGCATTTGATGTATTCATTGATTTTATCATTGCCCAACTGCAAAACTTGTGCAAAAATGGGATTTCATACTTATCTGCTGCTCTCATTAAGGCGTAAGCATTGTTTTGGACAGTCTGGGGAGCCAAGTATCCAGTATAGAGAAACTCCAAAAAACACTTAAGCTGTTCATGGTTGAATTCAGGGAGAGACAGAGACATGGTTCCATTTGGTGCATAAACATGCTCCTCTAACTGAAGCATGTCCCTTAGTAATTTTGATCTTGTTGCCTGCATTTTTACAACAACAACAACAAAATAATCATTTTCCGAGTTCGGGTAGGTAATTTAAATCATTGAAAATCCTCAAACCAATGAATTGAATAATGCGAGTTCGGATAGCAATATATATATACTAACCAATATAACTTTGTGGGCACGTATTGAAGGTCCATTGCTAGGCTTAATTTCAATATCAGAGTGAAATCCATCTTCAAAAGCAACTTTCATATCACGTTGAAAACCAAACAGTTCCTGTGTTGTTAGTACAAATAATAAAATGTTAAGAATCAAAACTAAAGAAAACTAAGACAGGGTATTCTTTTTCTTCTACTCATTAAACATGGCTCAAAGGGTATTCCTAGGTTTACATTGTCATATCACATTTAGTAATAGGAAGCAGTATTTTAGCCCTTTCCAAGATTCAAGATTCAAGAAACTAAACCCTAATCATCAAAAATAACAAAAGTAGTATAAAATTCAATACAAATTTTTTACAAGTAGAACAGAAGAAGCACTAATTTGACATAAAGGTGCTTACATTATAAAACAGGTGTAAACTTCCCATGACTTGCTGATTGATTCTTGCTCTTGCTGATGAATTCTTGCTCTTGCTGATGAATTCTTGCTCTTGCTGATGAATTCTTCCTCTATAGAGTAGAGGAGAGAGAAAGAGAGAAAAGAGAGACAGAAGAGAGGAGAGATAAAGAACGACAGAGAAGGAAGGGAGGAAGGATAGAGAGAGAGGTTTCCAAAATTCTATCAGTTTCTACTTCCTTTTTTCCTATTTCAAGCTCGTGGTACTTCAGGTGGATTAGCGAGGGAACGAGGGATTTTAGAAATTCGAGTTCTTTAAATCACAAACTGGGGCTTCCCATCAAAAGAGGGCTTCCCAAATGAAAATTTTGATGGAACACCCAAAAAAAATGGGCCCAAATCCCACTTTTAGCCCAGCCCGAAATTTCAACTAAAAAAAAACCCAAAATCTCTAAATGTCTATAGATCAAGCCCAAATACGGATCTCGAAGCACCTTTTCCCATCTCTAGGATACATCTTATTTTCATATTTCCACCTTTACCTTTTCATATATATAACCACTGGATATTTCCCGTGCCTTCGACACTAATAATGTTATTGGACTAATTCAATTCAATTTTTTCAGAGTCTCAATCTGATTTTTTTCCTCCGAAGTGAAATAGTCATTCCAAGATGTTTCCATGGTTGTTCCATTATTACAATATAATAGATTACAAAATAGTTGTTGATGATTATAAATATTATTTGTTCTAAGGTTATAGTTATATAAAAATGAGTGATTTAGGAAAGAAGATGTAACGTTCCATGTTTTTCAGTTAAATATAGAAGACTAAGGTTAGACGAGTTGGAGCGTCCAGCGGAACTCGTGAGTTTTAGGATTCGTTTCGCATATTTGGGTTGAACTAGAACACTCATCGGACATATCTCGAGGAATCGGGAATTTCGGCTGGACTTATTTGATATTCGGAAGTCATTTAGACTTCGATCAGAAGTTAATAGTATTTACCATGATCAATAAGTGTAGAGCCGGTTTGGGTTGGAAAGTTTTGAAAATATTATTTATTTATTTTCGTGTAAGAAAAAAAAAATGAGTTTTACCATTAAAAGAAATGAATAATGGGTTTAGTGTTAACTAACATATTTAGTTGAAAGTTGTTGACTAATCTAAGGTGTAATTTGAAAAAGTCAAAAGGGTTTGAATAAAGGATGAATAAATTCTTTAACCTTGCTGCATGGAGGCACGTGGATCGAAAATTAGTTTCCAAATGCGATTGATTTATGATGAAATTGGCTTATATTAATAGTTTAATGCATCCCACTTTTCTAAGGTATAAAGGATAAAGACAAACCTTCTTTAGTATAAGAGAGAATGAGAAGCAGTCGGTGGTTTTAATGGCAGATTAATGGTTTGAGCTTTTTTCATCGATTTCTTGGCGTCCGGTTCTAGGAATCTTATGAAATTTGTTCAAGGTAATTCCAATCGACTTGTTCTACATATCTATCCATTTAGAATTTTCAATTTCGTCCAAATTTGATGGTTTTATGGATAGTTATATCGATAACTGTATAGTTATGTTAATTTCATTTGGGTTCAAAATTTGGAGCTATTTAGACGATTATTATTCAATTTCTTTGAATGATTTGTGTTCAGAAACATATTTAAGAGATTGTAGACTATTTTCGAGTGTCTAAATATAGACGGGATGCTGCCGGATTATTTTAGTGCTCGAATTTCATATCTGGACCAGTTTTAAAATGAATTACAATATAAAGAATTACTTGAACTTTGTCATATTTTATACGAATGGACAATTGGAGTTATAAATTTATATTGTGGAATTCAATATATGATTTGTCAGCTTATGAAGACTCTAAAATGAAAAATAAAGTTTATGGGAAGTTGGTTGGTTGGTTCGTATGCATTTTCGATATTCAGGAGACATAGGTATGAAGTAAGAGATCGATCGAAATTGGGTTATATTTGAACTCTTCCAGAGTTGACGAGATTGCTTTTATGTTTTAAGTTTTCATTGTTTTTTTTTAATTATTGTTTTGTTGTACGAACCTTATGTTTCTATTCGGTTTTTGGTTATTCTTCCTTATCCCAGAGTATGCGAATGAGGAAGAATTAGGTCGTCTGGTTAGCGGGAGGTCTTTGGTGATGCAAGGACTGAGGTAGGGGTTCTGAATCCTTTATCCAGAATGGTTTTATAGATAACGAATATGCTATATTCTATAGTTATATATGCGCCATTATAACTAGAGTTTAGGTAGCATGAAACTCGATTTATGTGATGAACTGAAATATGCTTGAAATATTTTCGAACTGATTTTACGATGATTGTGAACTACTAGGATTTTGTTGTATGTACCTGACTGCGGATTATGTCAACCTACGGGCATGTAGCCATTGAGGGTAGGTGACATGTGAACATGGGTGTGACCCGTGTGAGACCGGTGAGGTGGGCGACACTAGTCATGAGACCCGTGGGAGTAGAGTGCTTCACTTGCTGGCCATTGGTGCTCGTGCCTCTAGTTCGAGGCTCAGGGACGTACACCTGACCGCTCGCCTGAGAGGTGACATTGATTGGGAATCCCTCTGCTTCGTGCGATATGGCTCTTGGTTGTTCCACTTCCGTGTTTGATAAGAAAATGAATCAAATGAGAATATGATTTTGATATACGAATAAAACTGATTTTTAAAGATCGCATAAGATGCATGACAAGGTACCGAAGAGAATGAGGCTCAGGTCCTTCCATGGTAATTGGGGGACGACTCTTTTGTTCGAACTTGGTGATAAAAAACGTATTTAGATACTTAAGGTATATATATATCATGAGGTAAACTCTTTAATGATTGCGGAGTCCCTTAATGGGAGAAGGGTTTACCGTCTAGGGGAAAATCTCTTTCGCGAGGAGACGTTAGTGCATTAGCTAGTGCCTAAATGGGCCGGTACTATCTAACGCACTCTAGGTTTAATTTGCATTATTACTCTGAGTTGGGCTTCATTTAGAATTTTGACCCGAATTTTGGGCTTTACAATTTTCATCTCTTTCCAAATCCCTTCCCTTTGAAAATAATCCTTCTCTTAATATAATAATTACAAATATAAGTAAAAAGAAAATTTTAAGCAATTGATAAGTTCAAAAAAAAAGAAGAAGCAATTGATAAGTTTAGCGACGACCTCATCCTTCACTAAGGGTCTGTTTGATACGTGTGAAAATAAGGTGGGAAAGTCGTTTTCGTAAGAAAATACCATTTTCCACTGTTCGGTTGGGACAAAATGATGTGAAAACCTAATTCCGATGGTAAAAAAAGATAGGAAAATGGTAAAATCGATTTCTCACTTACTGTTCAATAACACGCTCTCTCTCCTCCCAACTATCTCATCACGCAACTCCCTCTACTCTCTCACATCTCCATCACTGAATCAACTCTCTCTCTCTCTAATCCCAAATTGAAAACACAAATCTTGCAAAACCTAAACCCAAATTGAAGCTTGATGAAATTGGTTGAGGCTTGATGATATCGGTTGAGGGTTGATGAAGTTTGGAGTTAAAACATATTTCTCTGCAAATATTTATAAAATATGATCAAACTTACCTTGAGTAGTTCCAAATTCAGGAACAAAGCAAGAATATGATCATACTTAACTTGAGTGTTTGAGGAAGAAACTGAATCTATTGTTGTTAAAACTTCCCAAACCATTTACTAATAATTATAAACCATTCCTAGCCTCAAGCCATGAATCCAGTGGAGCATAATAGAAACTAGTTGGACAAAAACAACTCCCCAATAGATCCATTGATTTGTGTAAATCGATTAGGTTCAAGCAATCGAAGAAGATGAGAAGATATTATAGGCTGAAGCAACTCGATTAGGTCAGATTTGATCATGAAACTTTAATTTTAGGAAGAACCATGGAAAGAGGGTGATGGTGCTCGACTTGGTGATTTGGTTAGATTTAGGGCTTTCTAAAGGCACATGGATTTATTGCAGTTGGCGCCTTCTTCATATGTAAAAGAAGGGTGCCTGTAGGTAATATGGCGTGGTGCCTTTAGATATTCCTATCATGTTTTCTAATGCCAAACCAAACACATAAAATTTCAAATCACATGTAAAATTAGTGATTTTCTTTCCCATGAGAAAAGGTTAATTTTTTTACTCAAGGTTTTCTCACGTATCAAGGCCCTAAAGCTTTTCTTCTAAACTTTTTCACATTTCTTCTTTCACTAATCACGGAACACCCAAACTCCATAATGCAATGTATTCTTTCTCCTTCACATGTCTTAATTACTTGCGGTTAATATTTTCGTTACAAAGTATTTAAAACCGTAATTTTCTTGTCCCTAAACTTGTGAGCTTCATTAATTAATATGAAATGCTAATATGTAAAAACTTTAAGGTCAAAATAGATAATTTCTCATTTTTATAACATTTAGAATTAATATAAAAACAAAAATCAAGCGCTTAGAAGTGATGGAGAATAGAGGTTGTATCACTTAGTAAGTGATAATCATATAGTAAGTGGTATCACTTATAAGTGCTAAAAAAAATCAAACACCTGAGGTTTAGGTTCACTAATCATCACCTGAGGTCTTGGAAGTTTGAGTGTTAAATCATCTGAACCAGATCTAGAGAGAGAAAGGAGAGAGAAAAAAAAATTGTTTTTTTAGAGAGAGAGGAAAAAAAGTTTTTTTTTTTAATGTTTGAAGGTTGCCGGCCGGAAAATTGGCCGACCGATGACCTTCGCTGGTGAAGACGATGAGGTGGCGAGAAGGTGAGGTGACAGAGAGGGGTAACGGGATGGAAGAGAGAGAAATGATGACTGGTTAACGGAGTTATAACGGTAATTCAAAAAGGGGGCCATCTGGGTATTTTTGATAAAGTAGGGTGCTAGACAGGAAGCTGGTCACAAAGTTGGGGGCTATTTGGAAAATAAGCCTACAAAAAACCATGGAACCTAAATTGTCTTCCCGACAGAGTAGTTTAAGCTTTCAAATTTACTCAATACTCCTACTTTACATTTTTGATGATTCAAAGATTGAATGAAGAATATAGAAAATTATCTAGTTGCAAGTTCTTTTAGTTGTTCACCTGTTTCTCATTTTTTGTTGATCTGCTTATCTACAGATTCTGTACAATATAACTTACTTGGTATTTTTTGGGTTGGGTTATCTTCACAATTATAGGACAGGCTAGGTGCTGCAGGCGGATCGAGAACAAGTCATACCGAAAATCAAGGTACTGTCGTGGTGTTCCTCACCAAAAGACCAGGATTTATGATGTCGGTCGTTGGCGTGAAAAAAAAAACGGAGTAGATAAGTTCCCCTTCTGTGTCCACTTGGTAAGTTGGGAGGATGAGAATGTCTCAAGGTGTTCGTGCTAAGGTTAGCATTGGTCAGGTCCTCTTGTCTTTTTTTTTTTGTACTCGGTGTCTCGAACCCTTCACCTATAGGATGGAAACCAATTGGCAACCACTCAAACCAAAGGTTGTTGACGGTCAGGTCCTCTTGTCTGTTTGTTGGAAGGACTCAAACGTTAACAATGCACAGGAAGCTCTTCATCGTCCTATAAGATTGTACTTGCTAGGGAGGGGTTGATGCAATCTGTTGGTCATGTATATATTCGATCTTCACCTACCTAACTATAGAATCTTTGTTCCATAGTTGTCAAATGACTCCTTAGAAGTAGTAGTTCAGATGATAAAGGAAAGCAACTTTGTGAAGGTCCACTGTTTAGGATTGTCTAGGGTTTTTGTAGAGAGCTAACCAAAATGGAGAAAAAAATGATAAGCCTAGTGGAGCAACAATGGTGTTAACAGATTGGAGACAATTAGGACTCTCTGACCTAATTGATTTTGGGTGGAAACAACCAGTGAATATGATACTATTGCCTTCAGAGTTAAAGCTAGATAATTGTAATAGGTCCACTGAATGTTAGAATTTCAGAGTTTATATGCATATTGTTCCAAATCTATAAAATGTTCATATTAGATCATATTTCATCCGAAAACTAAAAGAATGACATAATATTGATTGAAATTGACATAAGGGAGCAAAACATTATTCAGTCTTTATACTCTCGCACATAGCTTGGGAAAGCGTCTGAATTGAAGCCAATATGAACAAAAGAAATTAAGAAACTTCACGCATTTACAATAGCTAAAAGATCATTGCCAATTATCGCCCTTGTGATTTCAACAATCAAATGTGGATTCTGTTCAGCATATTCATCATATCCAGCTGAGAAAACTATAGCTTTTTGGTGTTCCACTATATATTTGATAGCAGCTTCCTTCAATAACTGATTTGAACATTTATCCGATAACTCTAAAACTTCAAGTACGTTTGATGTATTCATTGATTTTATCATTGCCCAACTGCAAAACTTGTGCAAAAATGGGATTTCATACTTATCTGCCGCTCTCATTAAGGCGAGAGCATTGTTTTGGACAGTCTGGGGAGCCAAGTATCCAGTATAGAGAAACTCCAAAAAAAACTTAAGCTGTTCATGGTTGAATTCAGGGAGAGAGAGAGACATGGTTCCATTTGGTGCATATACATGCTCCTCTAACTGAAGCATGTCCCTTAGTAATTTTGATCTTGTTGCCTGCATTTTTGCAACAACAACAAAATAATCATTTTCCTAGTTCGAATAGGTAATTTAAATCATTGAAAATCCTTAAATCAATGAATTGAATAATGCGTAAGAATATATACTAACCAATATGACTTTGTGCGGACGTATTGAAGGTCCATCGCTAGGCTTAATTTCAATATCAGAGCGAAATCCATCTTCAAAAGCAATTTTCATAGCACGATGAAAACCGAGTTCTTCCTGTGTTTAAAAAGAAAAAGAAAAATAGCTGAGAGCTTTAATATGGGAGGATAAAGTTAATTTCTGTAAATTTTAATTTTTATATCTCTCGCCGTAAAGAGGATTTTGATGGAGTGAAGAGAGAGATATAATGTTTTATTCTCTGGTCAATCCAATTTCGATGGATTTTGCTTCTAGAGAGAGTTATCCTACGCCTACCATTAAAATCGATAAACGATAGTTGAGAGTTCAGTTCATGCCAACGTAGAATTTTATTTTATACAAAAGTTTGGTTAAAACCTTTGTTTATTTTAAATAGTAAATACTACTTAAGATTTGAGTATCGCGTCACTATTTTATATCTAAAAAGTTTATACTAGTTTAGGTAAGACAATATAACAGAACTTCAAAAATTTACTTTTCTATTTTTGTACGAACCAAATACTAAGTTAAGAATCTACCAGGAATCGAAAATTCTTATTCGTGATCAAACCAAATATCAAACTAAAATAAAAATCTACTTCCCACTAATCACTTTATCGGAATGTGATTGCTGATTTTGGGTAATCACTATCCATTCTCGCGTGAGACATGACCCAAAGGGTATTCCTAGGTTTCTATTTTTCTTTGTCATATCACATTAGAGTAAGTGCGGCAATTAGTTATGAACCTACTTGGTTGTATCTGGGAAGGAGCAGATAGCTCTAAAAGTAACTGATGAAACCCTAATTTGACATAAAGGGTAACATGACCTGCTCATTCGTTTCAAGAAACTAAACAGTAATCATCAAAAATAATAAAAGTAGCAAAAAATTCAATACAAATTCTTAACAAGTAGAACAAAAGAAGCTATAATTTGACATAAAGGTGCTTACAGTAGTATTCTGTTCTAAACGTCCCACGACCTGCTGATTCATTCTTCTTCTTGTTGATGAATTCAGTAAAACCCTTGGAAGGTTGTTGGACGAGGAGTAGAGATAGAAAAGGTACGATATAAACCTCCATCCATAGATATATATAGAGAGAGAGAAGGAAGAGAGGTTTCCAAATTTCTCTCAATTTCTATCACCCTTTTCCCTATTCTAACCGGTTTTCTGTTTTTGAAAAATTTACATAATAGAATTTTGGGTTATTTCTCAAATAGCCCACAACTTTGTGACCAGTTTCCTGTCTAGTCCCCTACTTTATCGAAAATACTCAGATGACCTCTTTTTTAAGATTCCGTTATAACACCCTTAACTAGTCATCATTTCTCTCTCCTCCATCTCATCACCTCTCTCTGCCACCTCATCTTCTCGCCACCTCATCGTCTTCACCGGCAAAGGTCGCCGACCGGCCAATTTTCCGGCTGGCGACCTTCAAACTTAAAAAAAATTTATTTTTTTTCCTCTTTTTTTTTCTTTCCTCTCTCTAGATCTGTTCTGCACCTTTGCCGGTGAAGAAGATGAGGTGGCAGAGAGAGGTGATGAGATGGAGGAGATATAAATGATGACTAGTTAACGGTTGTATAACGGAATCTTAAAATGCGGGTCATCTGGGTATTTTTGATAAAGTATGGGGCTAGGCAGGAAACCGGTCACAAAGTTGGGGGCTATTTGGGAAATAACCTTAGAATTTTATGAGAAAACTCTAATGGGTAGGCCGCGACAAAAAAGTCTGTTAACCGAAAACCGCCAGGTAGCCAACCGAGTCCAGAGACAGTCGAAATCGTCTGAAATCCGTTCGGGTCAAGCCCGTACCGATCGATTAGAGTTGTCGGACCGATCTCGGTTTTGAAGCTCTAGCCGGCTATGTGACCCAACCCGGACTGATTTTGGCCGATTTAATCTTAGTCCATTAGATTAGGATATTATGAGTCGTTGGATTGAGGGTTTTATCCCTAGATATAAATAGGTTTTCTTTAGAAAAAAAACCTCATAACCTAGATGTTTCTCTCATCTCCTGGACGGCTAGACTCCTCTTAGGGTTTCGAGTTTTTCTTCTCCTGAGTCCTCACGAGTAGTGTTCGACAATTCTTTTCCTCTGTTGGCAACGAAACATGAAGAGAAGAGAAGAACGAAGTTGGCAACTCTTATTCGACTCAGTTCTTCTCCTTAATTTTAGTAAGAGATAAGATGAACAAGATGCCCTAAATTCGACCTAAATTTTTCCCTAATCCTAACCCTAAATTTTTCCTAATTTTAACCTTGAATTTTGCCCTAATTTTCACCCCTAATTCTGCTCTAATTTGTGTCCTAGAAAATCGGGTTTACCCGGACTGATCCAGATCGATACCCGAGTATCCGAAGAAAAAACTCGATCTCACGCGGGCTTTGGACAAGTCAATTTCGGATTTTGACCAGACCATGCCGGAAATTCAATCCGATATTATGTTGTGGGTCCCGTACAACCCGATCCCGATGAAATTGGCTTGCGGGCAAGGCCGACCGGACCAATTCCCACCCTTACTTATGGGACTTATACTTCTTTAACCTATATTCTATCTTGACCTCAAATTTTTGACGACCAACACGCTATCCCCCCCCCCCCCCCCGACTTGTAAGTCAATGTTTAAAAAATCACTAAAAAGGGGTCGTCATCTTAGTATTTCTTACACTTAAGGAGGGGGGGCTATGCTGGAATCAGGTCACACTTTCGGGGGCCAATCGAAAAATAACACTTGAACTGAAGTAGCTTTGAACTCAAAATCAAAATTTTGAACATTAAAAGAAAGTCGAGCTTTCATTATGTCAATTAGCTAAATCAACCGCAGTTTTCTTCTGCAATTCAAATACATTTCCAATTTTCAGTTAAGCAGTCTGACTTAGACGCTTGGATCTGCAAAAAAATCTGAAACATCCAGATGAGTTGGATCTATTGATACTTCAAATTCTTTGTCACTATGATCTGTGAAATAATCAGAAATATCCAAAGGAGTTGTGTTCATCGGTACTTCAAATCTGCCAAATTGGCTTCCATTTTCTTTCCTTTCCCTTAATGGAATTTTGATAAAGGTTAACCAAGTGTTTAGCAGTATGACAAACACGTGACCAATGCCCCTTCATACCACATCGGTGACAGTTATATTCACGGTGATTAGATGTTTGTACACCTTTTCTTTTGTCATTTTTGTATTTGGTATTATTCCACTTCTCGTGGTTTGATGCTAATTTTTGTTCACTTGAAGGCTTAATAGGACCACCACGTTGTCGATTATATCGACCTCGACCACACTCATTACCATGTCTGTGTTCATGGTTCATTGATGCAACAACATTCACTTTAGGGAATGGTGCAGTCCCAGTGGGATGAGCATTATGATTTTTCAGTAACAGCTCGTGATTTTTTTCAACAACAAGAATAAAAGAAATTAATTCAGAGTACTTTGTAAACCTACGCTCTCGATATTGCTGTTACAACATTCACTTTAGGGAAATTTGAATATGTTCTTTCTAGCATGTCCTCTTCAGTTATATTCTCTCCACATAATTGTAGTCGAGATTTAATTTTATACAATGCTGAATTGTATTCACTTACTGTCTTAAAATCCTGTAAACGCAGGTACATCCAATCGTAACGAGCTTTTGGGAGTATGACAGTCTTTTGGTGGTCATATCTTTCTTTCAGATTCGTCCATAAAACATATGGATCTTTTACCGTTAGGTATTCAGTTTTCAGACCTTCATGAAGATGATGACGAAGGAAAATCATTGCTCTTGCTTGATCTTGTGGGGATGTTTCATTTGCAACCATAATGGTATTTCCAATATTCATAGCATCAAGATGAATTTCAGCATCTAAAATCCGTGTCAAGAAGTTTTTTCCAGTAATATCAAGAGCAAAAAATTGCAATTTTATAAGATTATCCGACATGATCTAAACAATACAAACAAACAAGTTAGATAAATATGTCAAAGAAAAATACTTGTTTGTTTTCTTCCTATTTTCTTTTCTAATTTTTTTTTTATCATTGCATAGATATCAATATATTCGTAACACTATTAATAATCAAATTAGACGGACATAGATGATACTAGCGATTTTGATCATGCATACATAATATAGAATATATTCTCTCAATATCGGATATATATTGAATATGTTGAATATAGGATATATTCTCCCAATATAGCATATATACATAATATAGAATATATTCTCTCAATATGGGATATATATTGAATATATGATATATATGATATATGGGATATATGGGATATACTAAATACGTTATACTCCCTCCGTCCCATTTTGTTTGTAGTTTTGGGGAATCCAACTTATTAAGAAGACCTTATTTATTGTTGACAAAAAAGATGCAATTTCCTAAACTACCCTCATTTAATATAAAGTATTTCATTAAATATTTCATTGGTAGAAGTGTAGAACAATTAGAACCTTTTATTGGTATTCAAAACAAAGGGTAGTTTTGGAAGTCCCATGATTTTATTATTTGAATGAATGTTATAAAAGGAAAGTTAACAAACATTTTGGGACATCCATAAAAGGAATAACAACCAAACAAAATGGGACGGAGGGAGTATAATATATTCTATATATGTAACTTTTGTAATTATATAATGGGAAGAACATCTCCTATTGTATACACAAGAATTATTGGAAGAAAACGAGTTTATCTCAATCTATTATTCTTAATTTGTATTATTTTCTACTTGGTATCGAGAGCAGGTTCGATAATTGAACCTGGTTATTTCGAATTGAATTGAATTGAATTGAATTCTGCTGCGAATCTTGAAATTGAAAACTCAATGGGTTCCAATGATGATGCAACAATGGTACTATCAAACCCTCACGTTGTTCACAACCACATCGATGCACCCTTTCCATTAGGTAATACCCTGAATGAGAACAATTACACCCTTTGGTCAAAGGTCATGAAGATGCGTATTAATGGTCGGAAGATGTGGGGGTATATTAGTGGCACTAAAGCGAAACCTGCAGAAGGAAGTGAAGAATATGAAAATTGGTACTCAGATAATGATAAGGTGAAGGGATGGTTGTGTGATTCAATGTCCACAACACTAATGAACAGGTATGTTTGTTTGGAAACTGCAAAAGAAGTTTGGGACTCTCTTGAAGCTATGTATACAGACACATCTGATGAAACTCAAATATTTGAGTTACATAGGAAGTGTTTCTCAACAAAACAAGCTGGTCGATCTATTGCGACCTATTATGATGAATTAGCAGCAATTTTTCAAGAAATTGACCAGCGCAACAATGTGAAAGGAAAAAGTGCTGAGTCTATCGCCATCTTACAACAATATGTAGGACGTCTTAGAGTTCACATGTTCCTTTCTGGATTAGACAGTATGTATGATCAGGTGCGTGGTGAGATTCTTCGAAAAGACCCTCCACTTACTTTGGAACAGTCTTATCAGACAGTACGAAGGGTGTCAGTTCACAAACAGGTGATGGGAACAACCCAAACACTTGTAACTGAGTCTTCAGTTATGGCAGTCAACTATAAAAAGGGACAACCTCAAGGTTCCTGGAATTCTCACAAAGAGGCTAGACTCTTACGCCTTGATCTTGAGTGTACCCACTGTGGAGAGAAGGGACACACAAAACAGAAGTGTTATGAAGTCATTGGGTATCCGGAATGGTGGGATTTTACAAAGCGACCTAGGAAAAACATATCTGCGAAGAAGGATTCTGCTATAATTCCTCCATCAGTGAATGTTGCCCAGTCAGGTATGAAAATTAAAGGTAGTGTTTTATCTGTAAATTCTTTGAATAATACGTGGTTAATTGATACTGGTGCATCGGATCACATGGTAAATGACACTAGCATATTATCATCCATTATACCTTCAACCCAAACCTCTATATACACAGCAAATGGTGGTTCCTCTCCTGTAATTGGGGAAGGTTCCACTGACATATCTGAAAATCTGACATTAAACTCTGTCCTCATTGTTCCCGCGCTAGAGTACAATATCCTATCAGTCAGTAGGATCACTGCTGCACTTGCATGTACTGTGACATTTTGGCCTCAATTCTGTATTTTTCAGGACATAGTGACGCGGCAGGTTCTTGGTTGTGGTGTTAGAAAGGGCAATCTCTACTATTTGGACCTGTCTAATAGTGGAGAGCAGAGGATTCATCAGGTGAATAAAGTTGGAGGAATTGAAGAAGCAAAAGCTAATGTTTGGTTATGGCATCGGCGATTGGGTCATCTCTCCTTCGGATATCTTCAGAAATTAAATTCATCATTATTTTCGAAGTGTAGTGTTTCAGAATTTAAGTGTGATATTTGTGAACTTGCTAAAAGTCACCGTATTACATATTCTCCAAGTTTCAATAAAAGTTCAGAAGCTTTTAGTATTATTCACTCTGATGTATGGGGTCCTGCACGTATTCCTTCTTTGTTTGGAGCTCGTTACTTTGTGACTTTTATCGATGAGTGTACTCGTATGACGTGGGTATCGCTACTCACTCATAAAAGTGAAGTCTTTGAAGTATTTAAAGTATTTTTTCAGATGGTTTTAACCCAATTCCAAAGGAGGATACAAGTGTATCAATCTGATAACGAAGGAGAATTTACTAGTAATGACATGGCGAAGTTCCTGATAAATAACGGCATTCGACATCAAACTTCTAACGCTTATACCCCACAACAAAATGGGTTAGCTGAATGAATGAATAGACAACTGCTAGAAGTTGTTCGTGCATCTCTTTTCGGAATGAATATGCCATTAAATTATTGGGGAGAGGCGTTAAAATCTGCTGCCTATGTGATAAACCGTACACCATCTAGGGTCATTGAATTTCAGACCCCTTTCAAAAAACTCCATGACCTTATCACCATCCCTGCAATGCCAAACCTAGAACCACGTGTTTTTGGGTGTGTTGTCTTTGTTCATATACCTAAACATCAACGAGGAAAATTAGATCATTGTGCTCGGAAGTGTGTGTTTCTTGGATATGCTGATTTTCAAAAGGGTTATCGTTGTTATGACCCTGAGGAGGGGAAAGTATATATCTCATTAGATGTTTCGTTTCGAGAATTAGATGCATATTTTATGGGATCTTCCCTTCAGGGGGAGAAACAAAATGATAGTGAAGGAAAGTTCCCCATTATTGGGGATATATTTCAAGAACTGGAAGATTTGACAAGTAATTTCAATAGGCCTAGTAATCTAGGTGATGATGGAAAGGGGAGTGAACCAGAGCAGATTACAGGGGGGATCAGGGTAGTGAAGATGAATTTAATGAAAATGGAGAGGATCAGACGGCAGGGGGAGATCAAGCTGAAGTAGTAGAAGTTGCCCGTGTGATGAGACATGAAAATGTCCCATCTGAGTCTCTTAATTTGGACAAGTTAGTTTATCTAGGGCAGTTACTCTCATGAAATTACTCCTTTTTCTACTCAGGTACCTTTTTCAGAGTTATGTGTGCAAAGCGGATAAAAGTCGGAGAAAACGCAGACTAGGGGTATTTTGGTCATTTTCTGATTCTGATTTTATGATCAGTATTAGTGCTCGGATGGAAAGTAGAGTCCAAGACGAACCCGTAGGCGAAAACGGAAGTCAAATCGGAGTTCGGATGAGTAAAATAGAGCGAGTCAAATTTTGGGTCAAATTCAGTTGACCAAAGGTCAAGAGGGACACGTGGCGCGCATCCAGGAAGTCATCGGAGGGACCAGAGAAGTCGCGGGACACCTTCTGTCACGGTCAGGAGTACACCAAGCTATTATCAAAACACGGGATTATTTAACGGTCCCGATTTAGCCGAGACACGTGGTGACATCCAAGAGCAGGAGCCGTACCATTTTTCGTCCGGCCGCGACGCACTGGATTAGAAGCATATAACCTCCTCAACGGCCGGCGTCTTCTCATCGGGCTTTTCTCTATCTTTCTAAGAAACCGAGAGAGAGAGAAGGAGATATTTTCGGCAATCCGAAAACAGAAGGAAAGAGAGATTAAGAGATAGAGATGAAAGAGATCAGACCGAGAGAAAGAATCTCTTTTTCTTATCTGTTTCACGTCAAAAGAGGGATTCGATTCAAAAGAGGTCTATAAAGAACAGGGGGGTCGGCCATTGAAGAGGATGATCGGTTTTAGAACAGAACGGTAGAGAGAGAGAGAAGTTGAAGCTCGGCTGGGAGCAGGAGTCTCCTCTCAAGCTCAACTACAAACAGAAAATTAGAGAGAGAGAGAGATCATGATCACGGTTTTATTAGAAGAGAACAGAGAAGAGAGCAGTAGAGAGAGAAAGTGATAACCGAGAGTGATCTTTCGTTGTAGTTTCTTAACTTTTAATTTTTTTTTGCTTTCCTTTTATAATCTCTGTTTTCTTAGTGACAGAGAGAGAGAGATTAAAGAGGAAGAGAGAAAGAACAAGAGAGAGACAGAGAGATATTGTAGAGAGAGAAAGACTCGGTTTTAGAAATTTAATTTGATTATTCGATTTTCTCTTTCTTTTTGTTTCCTGTTTAGTGAGAGAGCAAGAAATAACATAGAGAGAGAGATTAGATTAAGAAAAGAAAGAGAAAACAGGAGGTTAGAGAGAGAAAACAGAGTTGAAGAAGAAGAGAAAATAATTTTCTCAGAGAGGAAAATATTTCCGGGAAGACGAGAAAATCGTTTTCCCAGAGGGTGCGTTTGGCAGATTTCCGGGAAAAACAGAAGGAAATCAATTCCTTAAGGGTCTGTTTGGTGGGAAAAGCGCAGAAAAGTAAGTTTCTTTCTTCTTTTTCTTCTATTACTTCAAATATTTATCGTTTCTAGCATGAGTAGCTAAGTCCGTTATATCTAGGGTTTCAGATGAAGTTTAAATAATTATTCTAAGGATAAATTTATTACAGTTTTTATTATTTTAACGATAATATCTTCCGGGTTTTTTAGACTGTTCATGGACTGAAAACCTGAGTTATACAAAGAACTATCGAATTAGACCAAAACTAATTTGTCCTTAGAATTGTTAGGAAGACGGATTCGAAAACCCTAGGTTCCCTTTTTCTGAATACCGACTTAATTCTTTATTTATTTTCGAGTTTTATATTTTATTTTTATTTTACCTCAATCAAACCATTTTTAAATCTCAATAGTTTTAAGGTTAGATTTTAGTTTAACTTAGTCTCTGAGGAACGAACCGGTCTTACCGGACTTATTACTTGACGCCCGTATACTTGCGGGTGGAGACCTTTTAGGGTAACCTTTTAGGCCCATCAAGTTTTTGGCGCCGCTGCCGGGGACTAAGTTTAAATTTAATCTAATTTTATTTCTATTTTTGGTAAGTTTATATTTTTGGACACTTTTACTTGCTTTTCCGTTTTTTGTGTAGAAAAACACTAAGGAGCAAAGGAGAAGGCGCAACAAGGAGAGGAGCTCAAGAAGAAGAATTTACATATTTTGTTGTTTTTTATTTTTATTTTATTTTTATTTTATTTTTTTGGTGAGAGAGAGACTTTTAGACTTTCTAGTTTTTTTTTTTTTTTTTTTTTTTTTTTTTATTTTTAAAGTTTTGACCCTAAATTGGAGGGCTTAATTAAATTGTAACCGAAAACCAAAACGAAGCCTCGGGTCGGAACACTCGCGGGTCATCTACAAAGGTCATCGCCCGTCTTGAACGGGAGGTAAATTTCTTGAACACCCACGAATCTCCTGTCAGTGGGTTTGGTGTGAATTCGTGTGCCTAATTGCTTTGATCGAACTGTTAGTGTAATCATTCTAGTAAGGGCACTAACCCAGTTACAAGTTAAGAAACGGATTTCATCACCGTTCTCTTGCCCACATAGGTAACAACATTCACGAACCCAAACCTCACTTAAAAAGCTAAAATATTATTTAGACATCAGCCCCTAAGGTATCGAGCTCATAAGACCCTTCAAAAACAACTCGGGAAATTGACTTTTATCTAGGCATTCTCAGAGGAAAGTTTGTAAACAATTCTTGTCAAAAAGGCCGCCTCGAGAAGAGGAAACGTTTGCCGAAGGAAGACGGCGCGCTGTCACAACGTTCATCGTTGGTTGTCTTCCTGGAGAATTGTTTACCGACTACTGTGATCGAGTAACCTTTATAACAGTCAAAGTTCAAGTGTTGTGGTGAAGTAGGAGCTGTCTAGCTTTTTAGGTGAATCTGACAAACCCACTCATTGCTAGATTTTGTCTAGGTTGCTTGGTGGAGTCAGCCTGATTGTGTTTGCTTTCCTATAAGATCTTCGTAGGGCTTCCTCGGTTTTCGGTCTTCCAAAAAGAAAAAAAAAAAAAAAAAAAAAAAAGAGAGAGAAAAAAAATTGATAAGAAATGGATAGATCGTGGTCCCAACATAATGGCAGAAGGGACGAGAGTTTTTCTAATCTACCATGGTGGTATTTAGCAAATGGGCAGAATAGTAGTAGTCATCCTAGAGACAATGTGCATAATGATGGTCGTAGGGATTATTACCAACCTCAAGAAGGTTATGAACCATATTATAGATATCCTGACAGATCATCTTACATGCATTATAACGAAGAATTTTATGCTTCACACGTATCTCAACCTCAATGGGATAACGGTGAAACCATTGATCCTTCATCTTTAGCATCACCTTCGTTGGCCGAAACTATGAGTATGTTAAAGAAGGTTCATGAAGAGTCTATGAGTGCGCTAAGGAGGATTAATGGAGAACCTTCTGCTCCACACGTGTCCCAACCTCAATGGGATAACAGTGAAAAGGTTGACTCTTCATCTTTAGGATCATCTTCGTTGGCCGAAACTATGAGTATGTTAAGGAAGATTAATGAAGAGTCTTATGTTTTAAATGTGTCTCAACATCAATGGGATAACGTTGAAACTATTGACTCTCCATCTTTATCATCATCTTCATTGACCCAAACTGTTAGTGATCTTCAAAAGAGTACTTTCGAGTTTTGTCAGACTTTAGAAGAAAAGACTGACAATATCTGTGGAACTCTACAAGAAATAACAACTAGTATTATAGAAGAAGATCACCATGAGAATGTAGAGTACGGTTCACAGTATCATGTGTATGATGATGACGAGGATACGATTTTAGAGGAGCATAGTTCTCCCGACAACATCGTTATTGAGACTAAAATCTCAGAAACTATGGAGCCCGATATTGAGATATCCTCTCATCGAACCAAACTTGAAACCCATTCAAACCATAATGAAGAGTTCACTAGAGTTGAAGATGATTTGAAGTCGTTTGACTCAACTGAGGATGATGAATCATGGTTAACCAATTTGTTAAATGAGAGCATTGACTCGCCTGACTTAGGCGAAGATTTAGAATTCTTTAGGGACACCGATGATAACATGATAAAAGAAATTATAGAAGGACTATCTAACCCGACTTCTAGGGATTGTGAGTCTGATAGTAGGGTTTCTCCATTGAAGGAACCCGAAGTACCTGTTTTAGAGAACCCTAGTTTAAGTCCGGGTGTCATTGATAGTCCTCTAGATTGCTTTGTATTTTGTCCCTCGAAACCATGTGTAGATTTTGAAGCACTCGTTCCCTCTGTCTACCGTCCATATGAAGACCCCTTCTATCAGGTATGTACTCTCTAGGGTGCAGTACCAAACTTAACTCCCTCAGTGTCGTCTAAGTTTGGGGATTGCCCTTCTTTCCTGATAGTCTCACTATCACCAAATTATTTAAGTATGAGACTATCATTCACTGAAAAATTTGTGTTTTGGGTGGACCCACAGATGTATCGACTATTGGTTTATAGTTAATCACATTATCTGTAATCCAGTAGGTTAATTCTTTCGATTTTTTCGAGTCATCTACTTTCGTCTGGCTGAAGACGTTAAACTTAGCGCTTTCTGGGAGGCAACCCACGGTCAGGACGTTGGAATCAGGTAATATCTTTCCCTTCGCCCTATTATTTTTTGCATAGTCTTCAGAACATTGAGGACAATGTTCGGTTTAAGTTTGGGGATAGGGGATTGAATTTTTAGTCCTTATTTCAAAAATTCAAAAGGGTTCAAAATTTTTAATTTTTGGATTAGAAACGTGAGTCTGGTTCTTTTTGCTTGTTAATAGTTATAGAGTCTAGTTGGTTGTACTATGCTTTTGTTAAAGGTTTTTTTTTCATGAATTTCGAGTCTTGAAGTTGTCTGTGCACTAGCCCATGTGAGTATTAGATAGGTGAAGAGTAGACTTTTCTAAGAGAACTTAATCGATCATTAGTGGAGACTTAACCCATGCGAGATTCTGAGCCTTTCTTTTTGTTTTGAGTGATCTCTTCTGAGCTAATTCTGAGTAGAATGAAGAGCTACTCAACCTCGCAGTATTCATTAGAACTCAGTTGATCTCTTGAGTTCAAATTTTACAACCACTAGGGATGTCATCAGGAATGCAAACCTTCTCTTGTAGTCTGAGAAACTTGAAAACAGTGTCAACTAGAGGAAGATAGGAACATCATCATCATTTAGAACCCTGGGAATAAGGCATGAAGCAAAGTGAATAGAATTTTACCCAAGGAAAGAATAATGTGAACAAAGTATGTTATGTATTTTGAGTTTTATTACCAGAGTCAGTCTCAAAAAAAAAAAAAAAAAAAAAAAAAAATGAAAAAATGAAAATGAAAGAAAAAAAAGTGTTTATGTATTTTTGTTTGAGTGTTTACTCCTTGAAGTAGTTCTTGAAGATTTGAAGACGTCGAGTTCTCAGGAGTTCTAGTCACATCATCATTAGTATCTATCAACCTTTAGGAAGCATTGTTAGATAGTAGATCAGGTGAGAAGAGTTGGTTAGCTTCCCCATTCCATATTAGTGGTTGTTTCCTTCTTTGAGATCAGTCGTCCACAAAATTTTAGTCCGTCTTTTTCATGTGTTGAGTTTTCCTTCATATTCATACCAACACATAGAGTGAACCATTCTTGAGTGACTTTGATTTTTGAGTGTATGACCGTGAGGCAGTAGTCGAGGCGAAATGTATCGAGACGGTAATCGAGGTCTTGTCTGTTCTGAACCGAAATGATACTCATATTGGCTGCTCACGTGCACTTTAGGTCTTGATTACTAGTGAAGGGATTTTTAGCATTTGTATGGTTTGGTCGACTTAGATTTCATTTCTATTAACTTCCGAAAGTCTACCGGATAAACATTTTTAGTCCACATCATATTTAGACCCTTTTGCATTTTTGATTTTTGAATTTTGTGGGTAGATTCACTGCAAACCCTCACGAGACCACACTCGTCCTCTAGGGGTAACTTAGGGGTTTAACGGCTTGTTGCACGTGCTAAGTGCAATCGTGATTCCCTACGAAAGTGGTGAATTAGGTTTAGTTTTATTTTTCTGTTTTGCTCGAGGACTAGCAAAATCTAAGTTTGGGGATGTTTGATGAGACATGAAAATGTCCCATCTGAGTCTCTTAATTTGGACAAGTTAGTTTATCTAGGGCAGTTACTCTCATGAAATTACTCCTTTTTCTACTCAGGTACCTTTTTCAGAGTTATGTGTGCAAAGCGGATAAAAGTCGGAGAAAACGCAGACTAGGGGTATTTTGGTCATTTTCTGATTCTGATTTTATGATCAGTATTAGTGCTCGGATGGAAAGTAGAGTCCAAGACGAACCCGTAGGCGAAAACGGAAGTCAAATCGGAGTTCGGATGAGTAAAATAGAGCGAGTCAAATTTTGGGTCAAATTCAGTTGACCAAAGGTCAAGAGGGACACGTGGCGCGCATCCAGGAAGTCATCGGAGGGACCAGAGAAGTCGCGGGACACCTTCTGTCACGGTCAGGAGTACACCAAGCTATTATCAAAACACGGGATTATTTAACGGTCCCGATTTAGCCGAGACACGTGGTGACATCCAAGAGCAGGAGCCGTACCATTTTTCGTCCGGCCGCGACGCACTGGATTAGAAGCATATAACCTCCTCAACGGCCGGCGTCTTCTCATCGGGCTTTTCTCTATCTTTCTAAGAAACCGAGAGAGAGAGAAGGAGATATTTTTGGCAATCCGAAAACAGAAGGAAAGAGAGATTAAGAGATAGAGATGAAAGAGATCAGACCGAGAGAAAGAATCTCTTTTTCTTATCTGTTTCACGTCAAAAGAGGGATTCGATTCAAAAGAGGTCTATAAAGAACAGGGGGGTCGGCCATTGAAGAGGATGATCGGTTTTAGAACAGAACGGTAGAGAGAGAGAGAAGTTGAAGCTCGGCTGGGAGCAGGAGTCTCCTCTCAAGCTCAACTACAAACAGAAAATTAGAGAGAGAGAGAGATCATGATCACGGTTTTATTAGAAGAGAACAGAGAAGAGAGCAGTAGAGAGAGAAAGTGATAACCGAGAGTGATCTTTCGTTGTAGTTTCTTAACTTTTAATTTTTTTTTGCTTTCCTTTTATAATCTCTGTTTTCTTAGTGACAGAGAGAGAGAGATTAAAGAGGAAGAGAGAAAGAACAAGAGAGAGACAGAGAGATATTGTAGAGAGAGAGAGACTCGGTTTTAGAAATTTAATTTGATTATTCGATTTTCTCTTTCTTTTTGTTTCCTGTTTAGTGAGAGAGCAAGAAATAACATAGAGAGAGAGATTAGATTAAGAAAAGAAAGAGAAAACAGGAGGTTAGAGAGAGAAAACAGAGTTGAAGAAGAAGAGAAAATAATTTTCTCAGAGAGGAAAATATTTCCGGGAAGACGAGAAAATCGTTTTCCCAGAGGGTGCGTTTGGCAGATTTCCGGGAAAAACAGAAGGAAATCAATTCCTTAAGGGTCTGTTTGGTGGGAAAAGCGCAGAAAAGTAAGTTTCTTTCTTCTTTTTCTTCTATTACTTCAAATATTTATCGTTTCTAGCATGAGTAGCTAAGTCCGTTATATCTAGGGTTTCAGATGAAGTTTAAATAATTATTCTAAGGATAAATTTATTACAGTTTTTATTATTTTAACGATAATATCTTCCGGGTTTTTTAGACCGTTCATGGACTGAAAACCTGAGTTATACAAAGAACTATCGAATTAGACCAAAACTAATTTGTCCTTAGAATTGTTAGGAAGACGGATTCGAAAACCCTAGGTTCCCTTTTTCTGAATACCGACTTAATTCTTTATTTATTTTCGAGTTTTATATTTTATTTTTATTTTACCTCAATCAAACCATTTTTAAATCTCAATAGTTTTAAGGTTAGATTTTAGTTTAACTTAGTCTCTGAGGAACGAACCGGTCTTACCGGACTTATTACTTGACGCCCGTATACTTGCGGGTGGAGACCTTTTAGGGTAACCTTTTAGGCCCATCACCGTGATTCCAGCTTTCTAACACCATCTACCGAAGACCTGCCTCCCAATGTCGAACCTCAGGTATTACTTGATCCTACCACTATTAATGGTGTTCAACCTAGACGTTCAGAAAGATCTACTAAAGGTATTCCAAAATTTACTTATGAACCAGATATTAATTCTAAAGCCAAATACCCAATTTCTGATTATGTGTCCACCCATAGGTTGTCTAAGTCATTTACATGCACCATGAATCAATTATCCTCTGTATCTATTCCTAGTAATTTACAGGAAGCATTATCAGATCCACGATGGAAGAAAGCTATGAATGAAGAGATGAATGCATTACAGAAGAATTCAACTTGGGAACTTGTTGATAAACCCCACGGATATCGTATTGTGGGGTGTCGTTGGATCTTTACAGTAAAGACGAATCCAGATGGAAGTATTGACAGGTGCAAAGCCAGACTTGTTGCCAAAGGGTATATGATGGGCCTAAAAATAGGTCTTTTCCCGCAAGTATACGGGGTCAAGTTATAGTATTGAAAATAAGATCGAGTATCGTCCCAAGGGATAAGTAGGCAATTTCGGGTATTGACGGCAAGTTTAGCCCAATAATCAAAATGTCAAAAACTAACTTAGACTAACACAAACACACACCCCACTCATAACTTTGATGATTTGCAAGAAATAAGAAAACAAAAAGAACTAACTAAACTATCTAAGAGAGGGGAGAAGATGTCTAAGGTTATAAAATCCACCACATAATTTCACTTTATAAAACAAGCACTTAATTACTTAAATCTCTTTTGTATTTACTCGGGATCCAATATAATGAACTATTTGGATTCCGGATGATATTCTAGATAAAACAATTTTATAATTAAGAATGTATGATTGACTACCATATAAAACTAATTTCCTACAATATCATTCAAGATCTAAAAGGCATATCTCATCTAATAAATCAATAAAAGCATGAAATATCTAATTATAATACATGAATGATAATAAGGTTATAGAATCAACGTGAAATGACAATCAATAGGCATTGAAGCACATCAAAGGATTTAATTAATCAAGAACAAGTATTATAAAGATCCAAAATGGGTTTCATTCACAACCTTAGATTGCTAAATTAACTATACATGGAATCTAGAATAACATTCATTGACATTGTAAAATAAATGAAAATACTAAGAAATTAATGGAAAGAAATCACCAAGAATGATCAAATTCCATATCCCCATGTATCTCCAATTTGTCCAAGATTTGCTCCATTTATGCTCAAGAATGTTACTCCAAGAAATCCAATTAATAGCTATTTTATTGCCACCCAAATAAGAAAAAGAAAGGGAAAGAAGAAATTAGATCTAGAAAGTTGGAAAGAAGAGATGAAGAGGGTAAAGATGATAGAAGAATATGGAAGAAAGAAGGAGATGACTATTAATGGTAGAAAGAATAGTGGTAGAGAAGAAGTAGTAGTATTAGTAGAGAAGATAGAAAAAGAATGGAGAAGATAGATTAGGTTGAAGAAAGAAATAGGTAAGAAGAAGTAGAAGAAAAGAATGGGGGATTAGGGTTAGAAGATAGGAAGAGAAGTGGCTTAGAAATTAGGTAAGGAAGCCATTTGAGAGGGTTGTTGAAGTCTAGGTTTAATGGAGGTTCAAGAGTTTTTTATATAGGGTGAGGGTTTTTGGTGGGTTAAATGGTAGAAAAGATAAAAGGAAGGGTTATTTTGGGATTTTAGGGTTTAAAATATAAAAACCCTAAAGCAACTAAATGACCGGCGGCTAAGATTTTAATTGGGAAAATCGAGGGACATTTGTCGCGTGATAAGGAGGTGAGGAATATGGCCGTTGAGGGTCAAAGAGGGAAAACAGTTATTGTGAATATGGGGGCGCCAAGTGTCGCTTTAGAATTAATGCATTACTGTCGTTACTTGTCTCCAAAGCTGGGAAATTGATCACTATTGTGTGAGCTGATCCATGCTATTAAGTTGTGCCATAGTCAGGAGCCGTCCGATTTAGAATAGCACGGAGATGAACGGCCCGGTTGGAAGACACGTAGCTGGGGCCACTGAAGTACGTTGCTGCTGGAAGTACCAAAGCTGTCATCCCTCAAAGTAGCTAATACGCTTCGCGCTACACGGAATTAACTTGCGCCCTGAACCAGAGGACGCCACCACATCCTTTGTTGTCCCACCTGCCCGAAATGAACCCAACTTTGTCCCACTTGGTCAAATGCAGTTGACTGAAACTTTGACTTAGCACAATTAACTCGTCCGGACTCCGATTTAACTTCCGTTTTCTCCTACGGACTCGTCTTGACCTCTACTTTTCAACCACGCACTGACCTTGGCCAAATTACCAGATTGTCCTTGACTCCAAATGACCAAAATACCCTTTATGCATCTTTTCCTCGTTTTTAACCATTTTTTACACCTAACTCCACAAAACACACCTAATCAAGAAAATCAACCATTTTATTATAATAAAGACCCGAAACGAACTAACTCGACTAAATTAAACGACTTAGATGGGACATTTTCATGACCCATCAAACATCGTCAAACTTAGATTTTGCTAGTCCTCGAGCAAAACATAATAAAAGAAAAACCTAACTCACTTTCGGAGGAATCCCAGTTGCATTTAGCATATGCAACAAGCCGTTAAACCCCTAGGTTGCCCTAGTGGACGAGTGTGGTCTCGTGAGGGTTTCCATAGATGACACCCACAAACATCATGGTTTCAAATACACAAGGGTCCAAAATCCAAATCGTAGATAAGCATGATTGATATAGTGAAGGGTTTAAGCATGTCAAAACATAATGAATCAAGTAAACAAGCTCTTGTAAAAGCTAAAGACCCCTTCACTAATGATCTTACCCTAAAATGCAAGTGTCATACCATAATAAGCACATCTATGTTCCGAAGTCACAAAACCTTGATTCCCAAGTTTGTACATTTCGCCTCGACTTCGGCCTCACGGACATACACTCCAAAAAAATGAAATCACTCAACAATGGTTCGCTCGTATGTGTGAGTGTGATCACTTAAATAGGACTCAACACATAAAAAGGGGTGAGGACAACATTTTGGAACGAATGATCTTCGAAAAGGAATTAGCTACTATATAGAGTGGGGAAGCTCACTCGCCCTTCTCACCCATTCTACCCTCTAAAAATGCCTTCTAAAGGTTAGCGGATACAATAGATAATGTGATGGTAGTGGATCCCCGAGAATTTCGACCTCTTCATTATGGTAGAACCTCTTAAGCATCTCAACATTTGTTTCTTGCTTCGAATACTTATTCATGAACAAAACACCAACACATATATACAATCACATCACTCACACAAAAGAGCTAACACATGCTCAAACATACACAAAAAATCACTTTTTTTTCACTTTTTATATCACTTTTTTTTTTCATTTTTCATTTTTCATTTTTTTTTCATTTTTTTTTTCTTTTCCTTTTCTTTTCATAACACAAATACAAACAACCAAAACAACATACAACACACACAACTCTATTCTTGCAATCAACTTTTCATTTCATACTTGCTTTTGATATTCTTCATTCTTTTATCTCATGTCTTCATTCTCGGGATATAAGATGATGGATGGTGATGGAGTATCCGCTTTCCTCTAGTTGGCATTCTCATTGGGTTTCATGGACTACAAGGGCAAGGTTAATTCGCTATCCTAATGTCACTCCTAGTGGCTAAGGAAATTGAGCACACGAGATCAAATGAGCTCTTTTATAAGTTACGAGGTTGAGTAGCTCTTCATTCTACTCGGAGTTAGCGCGGAAGAGTACACTCGAATGGCAATTTAGGCTTTGAGCTCTCACTGTTGGGGAATAACCTAGTGTATCTCATACACCTAATTGTCTATTAGTGTTGGTAGCGGAATCTCAAACATCATATGTTTAACACTAATCCAGGATCTATACATGAACATACCAATGAACTAGATTGGAAAGAAGATTACCTCTTAATCGCTTTCCCACGAACTAAATTCCGATCAGTATTCGGAAGATAAGAGCTCCAAGTGTAGCTCCTCTACTTGAGACACCGAATAATGACTTGAACTCCCTCCTTTCAGTCAGCTAGGACCTTCTTGAAGGTTGAGATGAAGAACTCCTTCTTCTTGACTAGATACTTGAGAAAACTCCTTTTCTCTCTCTCTCTCTGAGATGTATATTCTGAAACTCTTTCAGACTCTTGGAAATTTCTCTTATGAAATTGCCTCTTTCTTTAGGTTGTATAATTAGGTATATATAGAATTCCCTAGAAGAGGTATTAGACTCAAACTAGGATTCCATAAACCTAATTATTAGGCAACACCCAAAATACCCTCCATTGGGTCACTTAAGTGTGGCCGGCCAACATAGCCCTTTATGGGCTTCCTTGGCCGGCCCACTTAGGGCCTAGCCGGCCATCACATGGCCGGCTTCCCTAAAGCCATTCCGGGTCTCCCTTTTGGGCCCGGACATGTTTATCCCTTTCGGACTTCTCCGAATCTTTCTGGACTTATCAATAACGGATCCAATCCACTTATTTGCCATTATCCATCTAGTCAATTCTCTCCGTTCAAATCATTATTCTGTTGTGTAACCCTTGTAGGATCCGGTCTATGTTAGCCGCGAATCAACTCTTGATTCGACGATCGTAGTTGGCTTCTAGCTAAGCATTACGACCCCTAATTGGACCGGACTAATGATCTTCCGAATAAGGTCATTAAGATCCTAATAGCCAAATTGCACGCATTGCATCCTTGGTCGAAGGACATTCCTTCGGAAGGATACCATTCCTTCAGACTTCAGGCACCATATCCTTCACTCACATGTGTTAAGTCTCCACTAATGACTACTTTAGGTCTCTTAGAAATGTTTCTTCTTCACTAAGATGTAACTCACATGGCACAACACAAACACTAAAAGACTCGGCTTTCATGCAAAGGCCATTAGCAATCACAAAACTCATCAACTCGACACATATGCATCAAAATTCTTAAAACTATCACTAGAATCACATGCAAATCTACTCAAAATGTTCAAAATTTTCAATTTTTGGCTAATTTGAACCCTTTTGTCTTTGAACCCCATGGTCATGCATTGGTTATGGTCATATCCCGCATCCCCAAACTTAAAACTAACATTGTCCTCAATGTTCTAAGCATACACTCACCAAAAGATAAAGAGGCACATCAATCTAAAGAGAAGAGTGGAGAGATATTACCATAACCGAAGGAGATAAAAGATGATACTACCAAGGCTCATGTATAAAGAGGTTCCAAGTTGATGCCAAGCTCGCGCCATCCCCAAACTTGGAACAAACCACGCCTCGGAAGTAAAACATATAAGAAATGCTCCTAAAATATCAACAAATATCATGAGAATGAAGCACATAAAACTTATGACCATATAAAACCTACCACTAACGCGGGTATACACGATTGCATTGAGCTATGCAATTAGCCTTTAATTCTCTTGATTTCACACAAGAACACGAGTTATGTCTCGTGGAGGGTTTCCAGAGATGATACCCACAAACATCAAGACCCATTAATCGGTCTAACGATCATAAAGCAAAAGACGAAAAATTTGGGGGTCAACCCAAAGAAAGCTATATGCAGGTGCTAATCGTCTCAAAAAAAGATAAAGAATACGAAGTGCACATGAGACGATAAAAGAAAACAAGCCATCCCCAAACTTAGTGGGTGCACAGTCCACTAAGTAGGTATAAATAGAAGGAACGACAACAAAGAAATCATCAAAAGGATCGACATACATGTGAAGAGTAAAAATATCATTCGAAGGCAAAAAATCATCTGGAAGCTTAGTGGATAGAATATCCACTATGTCCATAGACGTCTTTGGAAAGACGTCTGTAATGTTCCAAAAGGGATCAACAACCGAGTTTGAGATCATGTGGAAAGTCGAACTAGGTCCTAAGGGTAAGGCAGTATGCTCGGGGACCAAGTCAAGGTCCATGGTTTCCTTAGGCAAATAGTCTGACAAACTATCCAACATGTCACTAACTACTACGTCATCAATATCCTCAAAGACATCTGGGGCCTCGCAGTCAGTTATAATATCAGGCCTTCCTAGCATTGCATCTAAGACTGACTCCTTACAAGTGTCAAAAATTGGATAGTTCGGAATCGTGTCATTCTCAAAATTGTTCGTAGAGCAACCATGAACATCAACGTCTAATGTAGTCCTATCATGATGAGATGACACATGGTGAGGAAACGAGACAACAAGGTTATCAGTTTGTTCAAGCTCTTGGGTCCTCTCAGTTGATTCGTCGACATTTAACTAAGTACTAGGGTATGACGTATTACCCTCGCCATCGGACCTAGTACCCTCTTGAGTTTGGGGTGGTAAAACCCCTTCCTCGTCGGCTAATAACTGTGATGTAATCATCTGTACTTGATGATTTAGAGACTCAAACTGATGATTTAGAGACTCAAACCTCTGTTGTAACTCTTGTTGCATTTGAATCTGTGTCTCTTCATGTTGTAACATCATTTCAGTCAGACGACTCGCAAACTCTAATTGAGATCTATCTTCAAGAGTCTCTTCATGATAAGGCTCACAAGTGTAATTAAATGAAGACTCTTGATAATAACTCCCACCGTACATACTAGGATCATACCTGCCTCTAAAATCATTGGTCTCAGAATAGTGTGGACTGTAAGGTCTCTCATACATATTTAGTGTCGGACCATATCCATCACTAATTTGACCATCTCTACACATCCATCGGTATTCTCCTAGGGTCATACGAGATCGGTCAGGCTCAAATGGTCTATTCCCCTCACTAATCGAAGCATCCCTACACATCCTTTGGTATTCACCTAAGGTCATATCAGGTCGGTTAGTGCGGGGAATCCTCGAAATAAGCTCATCATCATCATCAAATGGCCAACCGTTATAAGAACCGGCCATGATCTCACAATGCTCAAGGAACTAACAAACAAGCTATCAATGCAAATCAAAACTTATCCAACCAATCACACACAAGTACGAAAGAAAGAGATAGAATACGATACTAGCGGATGCTCCTCTCGTTTCGTTCTTCCTTCCGATTCCTTTCTGATTCTTTTGTTCCCCTTCGCTCCTATGTTCCCGTTTTTTGGCTTTTCTCTTAAAGTGGTACCTGAAAAAGAAAAGATAAGAAACTACGAAAATAAAGAAAGAAAAACGTCTAAGTTAACAAATAACACTAAACTAATGAACAAAACAAGCAAACAATATCCTAACTACTAAACCTATCCCCGGCAGCGGCGCCAAAAACTTGATGGGCCTAAAAATAGGTCTTTTCCGCAAGTATACGGGGTCAAGTTATAGTATTGAAAATAAGATCGAGTATCGTCCCAAGGGATAAGTAGGCAATTTCGGGTATTGACGGCAAGTTTAGCCCAATAATCAAAATGTCAAAAACTAACTTAGACTAACACAAACACACACCCCACTCATAACTTTGATGATTTGCAAGAAATAAGAAAACAAAAAGAACTAACTAAACTATCTAAGAGATGGGAGAAGATGTCTAAGGTTATAAAATCCACCACGTAATTTCACTTTATAAAACAAGCACTTAATTACTTAAATCTCTTTTGTATTTACTCGAGATCCAATATAATGAACTATTTGGATTCCGGATGATATTCTAGATAAAACAATTTTATAACTAAGAATGTATGATTGACTACCATATAAAACTAATTTCCTACACTATCATTCAAGATCTAAAAGGCATATCTCATCTAATAAATCAATAAAAGCATGAAATATCTAATTATAATACATGAATGATAATGAGGTTATAGAATCAACATGAAATGATAATCAATAAGCATTGAAGCACATCAAAGGATTTAATTAATCAAGAACAAGTATTATAAAGATCCAAAATGGGTTTCATTCACAACCTTAGATTGCTAAATTAACTATACATGGAATCTAGAATAACATTCATTGACATTGTAAAATAAATGAAAATACTAAGAAATTAATGGAAAGAAATCACCAAGAATGCTCAAATTCCATATCCCCATGTATCTCCAATTTGTCCAAGATTTGCTCTATTTATGCTCAAGAATGTTACTCCAAGAAATCCAATTAATAGCTATTTTATTGCCACCTAAATAAGAAAAAGAAAGGGAAAGAAGAAATTAGATCTAGAAAGTTGGAAAAAAGAGATGAAGAGGGTAAAGATGATAGAAGAATATGGAAGAAAGAAGGAGATGACTATTAATGGTAGAAAGAATAGTGGTAGAGAAGAAGTAGTAGTATTAGTAGAGAAGATAGAAAAAGAATGGAGAAGATAGATTAGGTTGAAGAAAGAAATAAGTAAGAAGAAGTAGAAGAAAAGAATGGGGGATTAGGGTTAGAAGATAGGAAGAGAAGTGGCTTAGAAATTAGGTAAGGAAGCCATTTGAGAGGGTTGTTGAAGTCTAGGTTTAATGGAGGTTCAAGAGTTTTTTATATAGGGTGAGGGTTTTTGGTGGGTTAAATGGTAGAAAAGATAAAAGGAAGGGTTATTTTGGGATTTTAGGGTTTAAAATATAAAAACCCTAAAGCAACTAAATGACCGGCGGCTAAGATTTTAATTGGGAAAATCGAGGGACACTTGTCGCGTGATAAGGAGGTGAGGAATATGGCCGTGGAGGGTCAAAGAGGGAAAACAGTTATTGTGAATATAGGGGCGCCAAGTGTCGCTTTAAAATTAATGCATTACTGTCGTTACTTGTCTCCAAAGCTGGGAAATTGATCACTATTGTGTGAGCTGATCCATGCTATTAAGTTGTGCCATAGTCAGGAGCCGTCCGATTTAGAATAACACGGAGATGAACGGCCCGGTTGGACGACACGTAGCTGGGGCCACTGAAGTACGTTGCTGCTGGAAGTAGCAAAGCTGTCATCCCTCAAAGTAGCTAATACGCTTCGTGCTACACGGAATTAACTTGCGCCCTGAACCAGAGGACGCCACCACATCCTTTGTTGTCCCACTTGCCCGAAATGAACCCAACTTTGTCCCACTTGGTCAAATGCAGTTGACTGAAACTTTGACTTAGCACAATTAACTCGTCCGGACTCCGATTTAACTTTCGTTTTCTCCTACGGACTCGTCTCGACCTCTACTTTTCAACCACGCACTGACCTTGGCCAAATTACCAGATTTATCTTTTCCCGCAAGTATACGGGGTCAAGTTATAGTATTGAAAATAAGATCGAGTATCGTCCCAAGGGATAGGTGGGTAACTTCAGATATTAACGGCGAGTTTAGCCCAATAATCAAAATGTCAATAGCCAACTTAGACTAACACACACACCCCACTTTATAAGTTTGATGATTGATTTGTAAGAGATAAGAAAATAAATAAAACTAACTAAACCTATCTAAGAGAGAGGTGAGAAGATATCTAAGGTTATAAAATCCACCACATAATTTCACTTTATAAAACAAGCACTTAATCACTTAAATCTCTTTTGTATTTACTCGGGATCCAATATAATGAACTATTTGGATTCCGGATGATATTCTAGATAAAACAATTTTATAACTAAGAATGTATGATTGACTACCATATAAAACTAATTTCCTACACTATCATTCAAGATCTAAAAGGCATATCTCATCTAATAAATCAATAAAAGCATGAAATATCTAATTATAATACATGAATGACAATAAGGTTATAGAATCAACATGAAATGACAATCAATAGGCATTAAAGCACATCAAAGGATTTAATTAATCAAGAACAAGTATTATAAAGATCCAAAATGGGTTTCATTTACAACCTTAGATTGCTAAATTAACTATACATGGAATCTAGAATAACATTCATTGACATTGTAAAATAAATGAAAATACTAAGAAATTAATGGAAAGAAATCACCAAGAATGCTCAAATTCCATATTCCCATGTATCTCCATTTTGATGTCCAAGATTTGCTCCATTTATGTTCAAGAATTGTACTCCAAGAAATCCAAGTAATAGCTATTTTATTGCAACCCAAATAAGAAAAAGAAAGGGAAAGAAGAAATTAGATCTAGAAAGTTGGAAAGAAGAGATGAAGAGGGTAAAGATGATAGAAGAATATGGAAGGGAGAAGAAGAAGACTATTAATGGAAGAAAGAATAGTGGTAGAGAAGAAGATAGAAAAAGATGGATTTCATAGAAGAGGGATTGAGTAAGAAGAGGTTTATTAATGGTAGAAGAGGTAGATAAGATGAAGGAGTATGAGAGGGTTTGCAAGTCTCCTTTCTAATGGAGGAGAAAGGGATTTATTTATAGGGTTAGGGTTTTGGTTGGGTTAAATGGTAAAAAGATTTAAAAGATAAGGTCATTTTGGGAATTAATGGGTTAAATATGAAAAAAGGACAAGTCTGGGCGGCTAGGGTTAGTTGGGTTCAAATTCGGATGTTACTGTGTGGCCGGGTGTGAGTTAATAAAGTGTGCTTGGTTCGGTAGCCGTCGGATGAAGGGAGCACGGGATCTGGAGGGCTTCTAAAGTGACACGCGTCCGGGACTACCTAAGCTAAGCAGCTTCGGTTCACACGGAATACGCAATAAAGCACGGGATGCACAGGAGCCGTCGGATCTTGAAAACGCGGTAGCGGACGACTGAGATTAAAACGTTAGATCTGGTGCACGGAATTAAGTTGCGACGGGCTACACGGGAATGAATAAAGGACGGACGCACATCAGCCGTAGATCTTGAAAACGCGGAAGCCAACAGATGAGATTAAAACGTTGGTCCGAGAGCATGGAACTAAGTTGTGACGCGCTACACTGGATCATGCGTATAGGATCCACTTCGCTGCTGAGCGCTAACACGGGAACCGCGTATACCGGCCTTCAAAGCGCGCCACGTGTCCCACCGAATCCCGCGTGCCAAATTTGTGCCCGACACTGTCCCGCAAGTCAACCCTCTTTGACAAAACTTTGACCTTGATTTATTCCTTCGTCCGGACTCCGATTTGACTTCCGTTTTCTCCTACGGACTCGTCTCGACCTCTACTTTTCAACCACGCACTGACCTTGGCCAAATTACCAGGATTTCCTTCACTCCAAATGACCAAAATACCCTTCATGCATCTTTTGCTCGTTTTTAACCGTTTTTCACGTCTAACTCCGCAAAAGGCACCTAATCAAGAAAACCAACCATTTTATTATAATAAAGACTCGAAACCGACTAACTTGGCTAAATTAAACGACTCAGATGGGGCATTTTCATGACCCATCAGTATACCCAGACGTATGGTGTGGATTATGAGGAGACCTTCGCCCCGGTGGCAAAGATAAACTCTATTCGTGTACTCATTTCTCTTGCAGCCAATCAAAGTTGGCCATTACAACAGTTTGACGAGAAGAATGCATTTCTCAATGGAGACTTAGAAGAAGAAGTATACATGGAGTTACCACCTGGAGTCACGAATTCTGAAGTAGGAAAAGTATGCAAATTAAAGAAGGCATTGTACGGGTTAAAACAGTCACCACGAGCTTGGTTTTGACGGTTTACAAAGAGCATGAAGGCATTTGGATATAAACAAAGTAATTCTGATCATACTTTGTTTATAAAACAAAAGTTAGGTAAACTTACTGCTCTTATTGTTTATGTTGATGATATGGTTGTTACTGGAAATGACGCAGTGGAAATGGAGGCTCTGAAAAACTATTTGTCACAGGAATTTGAGATGAAGGATTTGGGGCAGTTAAAATACTTCTTAGGCATTGAAGTTGCAAGATCAAGTCAAGGTATTTTCATGTCCCAACGAAAGTATATATTAGATCTTCTTGTTGAAACTGGGATGCTTGATTGCAAACCGGTAGATACACCGATTGAAGCAAATCATCACTTGGGAATATTTTCAGATCAAGTTCCATGTGACAAAGGAAGGTACCAACGCTTAGTGGGGAGACTTATTTACCTTTCTCATACTAGACCAGATATTGCATATTCCATTAGCGTCGTGAGTCAATTCATGCATAATCCAAGTGAAGAACATATGAAGGCAGTCTTTCGAATACTAAGGTACTTGAAGAAATCTCCGGGAAAAGGTCTCTTATTTCGGAAAAGTGGTGATAAGGAAGTAATGGGATACACCGATGCAGATTGGGCAGGAGATGTAACGGACATGAGGTCAACCTCTGGATATTTTACGTTTGTATGTGGGAATATGGTAACATTTAGAGCTAAGAAGCAAAAAGTTGTTGCTAAATCAAGTGCAGAATCTGAGTTACGGGGTATGGCTCAAGGGGTGTGTGAATTACTATGGATACGAAATATATTGAAGGATCTTGGATTTAAGCTTGTGAAAGCAATGGATCTGCACTGTGACAATAAAGCGGCAATTATGATTGCACATAATCCAATTCAACATGACCGTATGAAACATGTTGAAGTGGATCGATTCTTTATCAGAGAAAATATTGACAAAGGGTTCATATGTCTTCCATTCGTAAAATCAGAAGATCAACTTGCAGATATTCTTACAAAAGGAGTTTGCGGACGAATATTTAACAAAGCGATTGACAAGTTGGACATGATTGACATCTATGCTCCAACTTGAGGGGGAGTGTTGAATATAGGATATATTCTCCCAATATAGCATATATACATAATATAGAATATATTCTCTCAATATGGGATATATATTGAATATGTTGAATATAGGATATATTCTCGCATATATACATAATATAGAATATATTCTCTCAATATGGGATATATATTGAATATATGATAGTATATGATATATGGGATATACTAAATACGTTATATAATATATTCTATATATGTAACTTTTGTAATTATATAAGGGGAAGAACATTTCCTATTGTATACACAAGAATTATTGGAAGAAAACGAGTTTATCTCAATCTATTATTCTTAATTTGTATTATTTTCTAGTAACTCAAAAATAGAAAGCCCGTTATAACAGGGGAAAAGGGAAGTAGAAACTGAGAGAAATTTTCTTCAACAAAAAGAAAAGAAAAACTGAGAGAAATTTGGAAACCTCTCTCTCCTCCATTCCTTCTCTCATTCTCACTCTCTTTCTATCTCTCTCTCTCTTTCTATCTCCTATATATATCTATAGATGAACTGATGAAGGTCTATACCATACCTTTTCTATCTCTTACTCCTCATCCAACAACAACCCAAGGGTTTTACTGAATTCATCAACAAGAGGAAGAATCAATCTGCAGGTCATGGGAAGTTTACCCCAGTTTTATAATGTAAGCACCTTTATGTCCAATACTCAAATTAGTGTTTCTTTTGTATTGAATTTCTTGTTATTTTTGATGATTAGGGTTTAGTTTCTTGAATCTTGAAAAGGGCTAAAATACTGCTTCCTATTACTTTTAGGGTTTCATGAGTTACTTTTAGAGATATTTACTCCTTCCAACATACAACAGACCACACTTACTAAATGTGCTATGCTATGACAATGTAAACCTAGGAATACCCTTCGGGCCATGTTTAATATAACATTTTGTTATTTGTACTAACAACACAGGAACTGTTTGGTTTTCAACGTGATATGAAAGTTGCTTTTGAAGATGAATTTCACTCTGATATCGAAATTAAGCCTAGCAATGGACCTTCAATACGTGCCCACAAAGTTATATTGGTTAGTATATATATTCTTACGCATTATTCAATTCATTGATTTAAGGATTTTCAATGATTTAAATTGCCTATCCGAACTCAAATTACCTATCCGAACTCGGAAAATGATTATTTTGTTGTTGTTGTTGCGAAAATGCAGGCAACGAGATCAAAATTACTAAGGGACATGCTTCAGTTAGAGGAGCATGTATATGCACCAAATGGAACCATGTCTCTGTCTCTCCCTGAATTCAACCATGAACAGGTTAAGTGTTTTTTGGAGTTTCTCTATACTGGATACTTGGCTTCCCAGACTGTCCAAAACAATGCTTACGCCTTAATGAGAGCAGCAGATAAGTATGAAATCCCATTTTTGCACAAGTTTTGCAGTTGGGCAATGATAAAATCAATGAATACATCAAATGCACTTGAAGTTTTAGAGTTATCGGATCATTGTTCAGATGTGTTATTGAAGGAAGCTGTTATCCGTTATATAGTGGAACACAAACAAGCTATAGTTTTCTCGACTGGATATGATGAATATACTAAAAAGAATCCACATTTGAGTGTTGAAATCACAAGGGCAATTCTCAACGATACTAACAACAAGAAATCTCCGATGATTAGTTAGATACGAAGGCGATGATGATCTTTTAGCTATTGTGAATGTGTAAAGTTTCTTAATTTCTTTTGTTCACATTGGCTTCAATTCAGACATTTTCCCAAGCTATATGCGAGTATCAACACTAATGTTTTTCTCCCTTGTGTCAATTTCAATCAATATTATGTCATTCTTTAGTTTTCTAATGAAATATAATCTAATATAAACATTTTATAGATTTTCAATAATATGGATATAAACTCTGAAATTCTAACATTTAGTGGACCTATTAAAATATCACACTCAAAGTAGTAATAGTGGAAGCTTAAAATTATCTAGCTTAAGGGCATCCATTTCTTCCTTGAACTTGATCATGGCAACTATTGGTAGACAAACAAAAACCCTAACCCCACCTTTTGTAGAAGGATCCAAGTTACATGGAGGCAAGAACATACAAATATCTACAAAATGTAATAAATTAGAAGACAATAGTATCATATTCACTGGTTGTTTCAGACGAGACATTTTGCTTTACCAGAACAAGTCAGACTCGGACAATTTAGATTCAAAGTCAGACTTACCCGAGTTAGATTTCGACAATAGAAAAGCAAACACCGCCTAAATCTGTGATTTTATCCAACATTCCGTTCTTGTAGAATTTCTTAAAAGATTGCAACAGTTTATTTGTTTATAGATCAAAATAATAGAAGTATGCAGCGACATTGGCCTGAGTCATTCAGGCTTCTATCAACCAAGTTTCAGAAATGGAGCCAAAATGCATTTGCAGATGTTGTGTCTTGGCAAAATTTGGAACCCGGTGACAAGATTGTATAAAAACCGAAGAAGTGATGGTAGTTTGCCTCCTCCTATACCAGAAGGATTCAAAGTATTGGGTGAAAGAGCAATCCAAGATTCCTACATTCTTATCGAAAATGATCGAATCGAAAATAATCCAGAAGATATACTTCCTCGGATGAATTCAGATATTTGCATTGTAAATTTTTACACAGAAAGCAGAAGACTTGGTCTCCATCAGGTAAACGTTCAAAACGCTGTTTACTGCTTCCAGCCCCCAAGGATGTATATTACCACATCTTTCTTTTTCGTTCTTGACGTTTTTTGTAACTTTGCTTATAGTGCAAATTCGTTATCTTTCTAGTTAATAAGTCGGTTCATTTGGAGAAGAGAGCATTCGAGTTGGCTTGTTGCTCTACTTAAGTAAATGGTATCGATAACTTTCTAATTTCCTTGCTTCCTGCTTCTTACAGGATAAAGACGAGAGTGAAAGGAGCCTACATAAAGGGTTACCTGTGATCTCCTTTTCGATTGGGGATCCGGTGGAATTTCTTTATGGAGATGAAAGAGATACAGATAAGGCACAAAGGGTTGTGTTAGAGTCAGGTGATGTTTTGTTATTTGGAGTCAGGCTTGGCATATATTTCATGGAGTATCCTCCATTATCCCAAATTCGGCTCCAAGGGTTCTTGTTAAGAAAGCAAATCTCCGACCTGGCCATCTCAATTTAACGTTCAGAGAGTACTGAGATAAAGTTTTGTTAATCTTAAGAAATTTTTTGGAAAGATATTTTTTAATATGCTAGAATCTATGCTAACCTTCTAGTTTTAATATGCTTTTAGGAAGATATTTTTTTTCTTAAGCAATGTTTTTGCTTTTGTCATTTGCTTTCTAGATAATTGTGCTTTTGTTATGTTCTTTTTATCATAAAATATTTAAAAAAAAGTTCATATTTTTCTTTTTGTTTCTGATTAGCATGGAGTTTCCTTAAGATTTCAAAACAAATTGTGGGGATGAATGTCTTATCGACTGTGGAACGACAAATAATATTCTGCGTAACAAGAAATTTTTCTTCCAACTAAAATTAGTTAAAGCTAATGTCGTCACAATTTCAGGACCCACAAACTTGATAGAAGACTTCGGCAAAGCCGTTGTTATACTATCAAATGGTACAAAAATTGATATCCCAAATGCTTTATATTCTACTAAATCTGCACGAAACCTATTAAGCTTTATAGATATTCGTCATAATGGATGTCATATTGAGACAACTTGTGACAAAAAAAAGAACACCTTTGTATTTACTTCAATAGTCTCAAACAAAAAGCTGATACTAGAAAAACTTCCAGCTTTTGCTTCTGGTTTATAGTATACAAGAATAAGAACTATAGAGTCTAATTATTTGATGAACCAGAAGTTCAATTCAATGACTCATGCAATTTGGCATGATAGACTTGGTCATCCGGGTTCTATAATGATGCGTCGAATAATAAAAAATTTACATGGACATCTGTTGAAAAACCAGAAGATTTTTCAACCAAACAATTATCCATGTGCATCTCATTCTCAAAGAAAGTTAATTGTTCGACCATCTCAATCAAAAATAAGCATCGAGTCACCTAGTTTTTTACAACGGATTCAGGAAGACATATGTGGACCTATCCATCCACCTTGTGGGTCATTTCGATATTTTATGGTCTTAATAGATGCTTCAACACGATGGTCACATGTCTGTCTATTATCAACTCGCACTGTTGCGTTTCTAGACTTCTTGCTCAAATAATAAGGTTAAGGGCACTATTCCCTGACTACCAAATAAAGACAATTCGTCTCGATAATGCAGGTGAGTTTACATCAAAGGCATTTGATGATTATTGCATGTCAATTTGGATTATTGTTGAGCATCAAGTAACTCATATCCATACTCAAAATGGATTAGCTGAATCTTTTATTAAACGCTTACAGCTTATAGCTCGACCGTTGTTATTAAGAGCTAAATTACCTAGTTCGGCATGGGGACATGCTATATTACATGATGCAGCTCTAGTTCGTATTAGACCATCTGCTTATCATCAATACTCTCCAATGCAACTTGTATTTGGAAAACAACCAAATATATCACATCTTAAAGTGTTTGGTTGTGCTGTATATGTGCCAATTTCACCCCCACAACGAACAAAGATGGGTCCTCAAAGGCGTCTTAGTATTTACATTGGTTTTGATTCACCTTCAATAATAAGGTATCTAGAGCCACTTACTGGTGATGTATATACTGCACGACATGCCGACTGCCATTTTGATGAAGGAAATTTCCACTGTTAGGGGGAGATAAGTCACAAAATGAGGCAAAACGTGAAATTTCTTGGAATACATCTTCCTTATCTCATCTAGATCCTTGCACTAACCAGTGTTAACTTGAAGTTTAAAGGACCATTCACTTAAAAAAAATTACAAACCAATTACCAGATGCTTTTACAGATTCAGTGAAAGTAACAAAGTCACATATACCAGCTGCTAATATGCCAGCACGGATTGATATACCTAAAGATCAACTTAAAGATACAAATGTATCTAAAACACGTTAAAGCGTGGCAGGCCTGTTGGTGCAAAAGATACTACTCCGCGGAAAAGAAAGAAACATGAAAAAATAAATAGTCCTCCAGAAGAGGTACGAAGCACACATGTACCTGAAATGATCAATCAATCAACCAATATGAAACTCACTGCCCCAGAAGAGGCACAAGAAACTAATATGAGAGAATTATCAACTAATTATATTAGTGCAGGAGAATGTTGGGAAAGAAACAAAATCATTCCTGACAATAAATTTGCATTTATAATAACTCTGGATGTAATAGCAAATAATGATAATCATGAACCACAAAATATTGAAAAATATCGACAAAGAAGATGTTATTCAAGATGAGCTAAATTCTTTAGCAAAGAGAGAGGTATTTGGACCTGTAGTTCAAACACCAGACAATATAAAATCTGTAGGATACAAATGGGTATTTGTGCGCAAAAGAAATGAGACAAATGAAATTGTCAGGTATAAAGTATGTTTAGTTGCTCAAGGTTTTTCTCAAAGACAGGGTATAGACTTCCACGAGACATATTCTCATGTAATGGATGCAATAACATTCCGATATTTGATAAGTCTAGCAGCATCGAAATGTCTTGAAACACGTCTAATGGATGTAGTCACTGCATATTTGTATGGCTCACTTGATATGACATCTACATGAAAATTCCTGATGGATACAACTTGCCTAAAACATCTAAGTGAGGATCATCAAACATGTATTCGATCAAGTTACAAAGATCGTTATATGGATTGAAACAATCAGGACGGATGTGGTATAATCGCCTTAGTGAATATCTTTTGAAAGAAGGATATATTAATAATGCATTTTGTCCTAGTGTATTCATTAAGAAATCAGAAAATGGGTTTGCCATTATTGTCGTTTATGTAGATGATTAAATCTTGTTGGGACTCCAGAAGAGCTCACTAAGACGGCTGAATATTTGAAGAAAGAGTTTGAGATGAAAGATCTTGGAAAAACTAAATTTTGTCTTGGTTTACAGATCGAACATTTGCAAAATGGAATATTTATTCATCAATCGATGTATACAGAAAAAGTCTTAAAACGCTCTTACATGGACAAAGCTCATCCTTTAAGTAGTCCTATGATTGTTCGCTCACTTGATGAAAAGAAAGACCCATTCCGTCCTTGGGAGGATGATGAAGATCTTCTTGGTGTTGAAGTACCGTATTTAAGTGCAATTGGTGCTCTTATGTATTTAGCAACTTGTACTCGACAAGATATAGCATTTGTTGTAAATTTATTAGCAGGGTACAACTCTGCACCTACCAAAAGACATTGGAATGGTGTCAAGCATATACCACGGTATCTGCGAGGAACTATTGATATGGACTTGTTTTACTCGAAAGGAACAAAATCACACAATTATGTGGCTATGCAGATGCCGGATACCTCTCTGATCCTCATAGTGCACGGTCACAGACAGGGTATCTATTTACTAGTGGTAATACTGTCATATCATGGAGATTGGTAAAACCGACTATAACAGCTACTTCTTCCAATCATTCTGAAATAATTGTTATTCACTAGACAAGTCGTGAGTGTATATGGTTAAGGTCTATTATCCAGCATATTCGGGAAACATCTAGATTTTCCTCAATCAAGGATACTCCAACAGTATTATATGAAGATAATGCAACTTGTATTGCACAACTTAAAGGGGGATATATCAAAGGTGACAGGACGAAGCACATATCTCTCATAAATTTTTCTACACTCATGAGTTGCAAAGAAATGGTGAAATAGAAATTAAGCAAATACATTCAAGTGAAAATCTTGCAGATTTATTTATTAAAGCTTTACCAACTTCAACATTCAAGAAATTAGTCTATAACATCGGAATGCGTCGGCTAAGTGATCTTTCACAATCTCAATCGTCTGAACGTCTATGAGGGGGAGTATCTATGAGGGGGAGTGAACTAAGAAAGAAAGTGACAAAGTGAAAATGTATCTTACACTGTAAATCTTCGAACTGTACTCTTTTTTCCTTAGCTACGGTTTTATCCCATAGGGCTTTTCCTTGGCAAGGTTTTAGTGAGGCAGTTTATGTACTTATAACATAATCGAAGATATTAAAGAACATTGCACTCTTTTTCCTTCACCCTGATTTTTCCCATAGGGTTTTCCTGGTAAGGTTTTAGTGAGACAATTTCCTATGTTGTGGAATCCAAGGGGGAGTGTTGTAATGTCTTGTCTTCCACTACTATAATGTGTAACATCTACACTAATCGGGTCATATGTAACCTACAACTTAAAGACACATTCATGTGTATGCATGCAACTCCTTGTGTAAATGCCCATGAATGTAATTACTTTGTAGAGCCTATAAAAAGGGTTCTAATCCGATGTACATTGGTGGTGAGATGGAGTGTGGTGCTCCTCTAAAGAGGTTAAGCACCCTTTCCTAGTGAGGACTTTTAAAACCGTGAGGCCTAGGTGTGCCAAAACAGACAATATCACTAGCAGCCCAGAAGGCTGTCCGCACCATCCTATAACACGTTATCAGCACGATTCGCTCTACTATGATGTGGTCTTGGGAGGGTGTGTTGTAAAGCAATCCCACATTGGTGGCGAGATGGAGCGTGGTGCTCCTCTTAAGAAGTTAAACACCCTTCCCTAGTGAGGCCTTTTAAAACAGTGAGGCCCAGGTGCGCCAAAGCGAACAATATCACTAGCAGCCCAGAAGGCTGGTCCGCACCATCCTATAACAATACTCAATTTTAAAGCTAATTTAATAACTTTTAATGTTGAAAGTGGGTTGAATTTGGGTAGCGGAGGAGAGAGAATTAAAGAGATATTAGAGAAAGAATTAAATCCAATTAAACTAGAAATTAAAGATATTTCATGTCAACATGCTGGTCATGCAGGTGTTCGAGGAAATGCCAATGGTGAAACTCATTTTAATGTTAAGGTAGTGTCTGATGAGTTTGATGGGAAGAGTTTGGTGAAATGACATAGACTTGTTTATGGGTTCTTGCTTTATTTTCCTATATTGTGTTTGAAGTATGATCTTTATTGAAAAATATGTTAGCACGTATGGATTATGTCATCTTTTTTTTTATTGAATTATGGTTGCAATTCTTCTTGAAGTAAATTGATGTAACGAATTAACGATCACATTCAAGACACTCGGGGTATTTGTCTGCCATATCAGACTAGGATAAATCCCACCCATTGCCCAAAAATGGGTTTTCAGGTCGCAGTTTGTGTTTGAGATTGATGCATAGTTAAGAATCAAGACACTCTTCAACATAGACCATGAAAACAATGGCAACACCGACAGAGCCTCCACCTTAGGAGAATCTGGTCCTGTTAAGTCCATTAAACACTTCAGTGGCAACATATAGGTAGATTTTGTGACATCAAAGACAAACACATACAAATTCGAGAGATGAAATGGCATCAACCTATAGTATTGGGATTAACTGTATCATCTACATAATGGGGCTTATGAGTATCTACATTAAAAAAAATATGTTTATATATGTATTATAAGTACATCAATAATTTTTTTTTTAATGTTTGAAGGTCGCTGGCTGGAAAATTAGCGGGCCGACGATCTTCGCTGGTGAAGAAGATGAGGTGGCAAAGAGAGGTGATGAGATGGACGAGAGAGAAATGATGATTCGTTAACGGAGTTATAACGGTAACTCAAAAAGGGGGCCATCTAGATATTTTTGATAAAGTAGGGGGTTAGGGAGAAAGCTGGTCAAAAAGGTGGGGGCTATTTAAAAAATAACCCAAAAATATTTAACAACCAGCAGAAAAAAACGAAGATAATTTCCAGTGCTGAAGTTGAGGATAAAAAGTCCCTCGTCACAATAAATCATCACAACCTGCGAATTGTTTTTCGGATATTAATAGCCTATACTACAATATTCATGCATTTTGTGAAAGGTCACAGGAACTGGATAGTCGCTAGTCTCATCTTTATATTCTGCAACTCCGAGCAACAAGAACACCACTTGGTGGACTAGTCATGTCTACCTGACACCGATCGTAAAGCCAGTACGAGAAATGGGCTAGCTCAAGACTAGCTCTCACTCAAAAGGTTCCTCTGATATTATACCTTACTCTATTCAGTGGCAGGTAAACCAAACTTGATATCATGTGAATAGATTCCAGTCTTGTTTCTCCTCTTCTCTGAGTAAAATTGAAGAGATTGAGTTGCTATTAATTGATTTCTTTCTCATTGAATTCACAACTAACTATTACATGAGTTTATATAGTGTTTAGAGGGAAAAAGTAATCAAAACAGAAAAGAAGAATTAGTTATAAAAAATAGATAGAGTTTGTTATTATTAGCTGTAACTAACAATAACAAACTAAAGTTATGATATGGTGCTTCTCGTCATGATCCTATACTTCGCAGTCTATATACTCCATAACCCCCCCTCAAACTGAAGTAATTGTCGAGCCATGACTCTCAGTTTGCTTCGAAGGAGACAGAACTTGGAACCAGGAAGAGCTTTTGTCAATGTATCTGCTGGCTGGTCATGAGTTGAAATATATCGAAGAGCCAATTGTTTAGAAGACACTAACTCCCGAATGAAGTGAAAATCCAAAGCTAAGTGCTTGATCTTGGAGTGAAACACAGGGTTTGAAGCCAGAGAATGAGCAGAAATGTTGTCACACCATAGTTGGGGAGGATCTGGAAGATAACAGTCAAGCTCTTTTAAGAGAGAGCATATCCAAACAACCTCAGCTGCTGATTGAGCCAATGCACGATACTCTGCTTCAGTGGAGGATCTAGAAACAGTAGGTTGCTTCTTAGCCGACCAACTAATTGGATTTCCAGCTAGATAAATGATGTAACCACCTGTATTTCGACTATCAAAGGTACTCCCAGCCCAATCAACATCAGCAAAAGCATCCAAATTGAAATGAGGAGACTTAGTGATATGGATCCCAAACTGAATCGTGCCTTTTAGATACCTCAGAATCCTCTTGGCTGCTTGAAAGTGAATAGTAGTTGGTTTGAATTGGCACACTTGGCTGACAGCAAAGCTTATATCAGGTCGAGTCCAAGTAAGGTATTGAAGGGCACCCACAAGACTTCTGTATTTTGTGGGATCATCAAGTAAATCACCCTCATTGGGAACTAATTTAGTATTAGCAGCAAGAGGAGAGGAGCAAGGTTTGGCACCATCCATCTTTGTCTTCTGAAGCAAATCAAGAATATACTTTGATTGAGTGAGGGTGATACTGTTGGTGTCTCGAGTAACCTCTAATCCTAAAAAGTAATATAAAGATCCTAAATCTTTCATAGAGAATTTGGAATGTAATTTCTGAATAAGTTGATGACATTTGGTGGTTGAATTGCCAGTAATGAGAATGTCATCAACATATACTAAGACATAAATCAAATACCCATTATGTTTGTAGATGAATAGAGAAGAATCAGAGCTTGATTTAGTGAAACCAATATCCAACAGACTATCAACCAACTCCTCATACCAGGCTCTTGGGGCTTGTTTAAGGCCATATAGAGACCTATGAAGTTCGCACACATGATTGGGTTTAGAGGGATCTTGAAATCCAGGAGGTTGAGCCATAAACACAGATTCTTTGAGATGGCCATGAAGAAAGGCATTGCTCACATCAAGCTGCCTAATGTCCCAATTATTCTGAACAGCTAGAGTGAGAAGAACTCGAATGGTTGCTGTTTAGCTACTGGGCTAAAAGTTTCTGTGAAATCCACTCCTTCTCTTTGATGAAACCCTTTAGCAACCAATCTAGCTTTGTATCTTTCAATGGATCCATCTGACTTTTGTTTAATTTTAAAGACCCATTTGCATCCAACCAGGTTTTGCTGAGGAGAAGATGGGACCAATGACCAAGTTCCTGACTTAAGAAGTGCTTCATATTCTTCACACATAGCTGATCTCCATTTGGGATCCTTACTAGCTTGTGTGAAGCAAGTTGGGGTAGGAGGTAAGGCAGTAGCCAAAAGTATAGGTGAGATGGGATGTTTGGTAGCTAAATGAAAGGCTTTTGGTTTAAAAATGCCTGATTTAGCTCTAGTTTGCATTGGGTGAATGGATTGAGACAGATGTGTGGGATCATTGGAAGAAGATGGAACAGGCTGTGTTGGTAGAGAAGCAGTGGCAGAAGAAGAATCTGAGGTAATAGATAGCTCAGATGTTGGTTCATGTGGTGTTGGTTCATGTGGTGTTGGTTCATGTGGTATTGGTTCATGTGGTGTTGGTTCATGTGGTGTTGGTTCATGTGGTGTTGGTTCATGTGGTATTGGTTCATGTGTTGTTGGTTCTGGGATTTGGGCAAGTGGAGGAGAAGGAGATGGTGGTTTAGGAATTATAGCAGGTTATGGATTAGGGAGAAGTCTAGTTAGGTGCTTCTCTTCTTGACACATGAGCTGAGAATAAGGAAAAGATGATTCATTAAAGGTAACATGTCTAGAAACAAAGACTCTTCCTGTTTTAGGATCAAGGCACCTATACCCTTTTTGAACATCACAATAGCCAAGAAAGACACACTCCTTGCTTCTCGGTGACAACTTATTTAAAGCATAAGGCCTAAGCCATGGGAAACAAGCACACCCAAAGACCTTGAAGGATTGATAATCAGGTATAATACCAAACAATTTTTGAAAAGGAGAAATAAACTGTATGAATTTATTTGGAAGCCTATTGATCAGATAGTTAGAAGTGTTGAGAGCTTCTAACCAGAACTGTTCAGGCAGAGATGATTGACTGAGTAAGGTTCGAGTAATGTCTAATAAGTGATTGTGCTTAGACTCAGCCATCCCATTTTGCTCAGGAGTATGTGGACAAGTCATTTGATGAGTAATACCATTTTCTTTAAGTAAACTCTGAAATGCATTATGTAAAAACTCTCCTCCTCCATCAGTTCTAATGGTCTTAATTCTTAAACCTAGAAGGTTTTCAATTTTATTCTTGAAAGTACTAAATGTGTGTCGAAAATCAGATTTAACAAATAGAGGAAAACCCCAACAAAATCGAGACCAATCATCTATTATATTAACATAGAACTTGTAACCACTGACAGAAGGAATGGGAGCTGGTCCCCAAAGATCAATATGTAATAGTTCTAGAGGTACTGTAGATTTTGTAATAGATGACTGAAATGGTAACTTTTTAATTCTACCTAGTTGACAGTCAGAACAGAAGATATGGTGCTTCTCGTCATGATCCTATACTTCGCAGTCTATATACTCCATTAGCTATAAGCCTGCCACGAAAGTAAAGCTCTATATCTAGATACTCAAATCTTATATCAATTTTCTGGTTTGGGTTTGAGAAATTTGCAAGAAAGGTAAAACCTCCATTAAAATACTCTGGTGAATCAAGGTACACAGTGTTAAGACTTGCCAGGGCCGGCCCTGACTTTCGAGTGGCCCGAAGCGAGTTAAGGAAATGTGGCCCCTACATTATACGCAAAAAAAAGTCTCTAGGCGCCTCCTATTTCCGCTAAAAGAGTCACTTATGATCCTTTGACCACGATAAATATGGCTTGCACTATAAATTCAGCGAAATCATAAAAAAATTCGTTTGACTAGTTTGCTTAAGTACGAATAAATCAAGTGTTTTACGCTTACTCCCTTCTTCCCTAGTTTTGTTGGAATATCTCTGTCATCGTAAAGGTTTTCTCTTGTCTTCTCTTTATCTCTTCCTCTTTCTTTCTCTCTATCTCTTCCTCTTTCTTTCATTCTTTCTTTTTATCACAACTTCTTAGTACATGTATATATAAGATTATTTTGCCAAAACTCCATCGGTCAATTTCTTTTTTGCCTCCATCAAATTTTCTACGGTTCAATTATATGTGAAAGTTCTCTCGAGTTCACACATAGTAAGATTTACAAAAGCTCGTACTTATGTAACATTTTACAAGTTTACACATAGTGCACGAGTTTTGCTCGAGAAGTAGTATTCTAAAAAGTATTTACACATACTTTTAACCGAGACAAACATGAAATCGACCCGATTTCTTATATATATATATATATATATATATATATATATATATATATATATATATACTAGGCATAACCCCCGCCCGATGGGCGGGGGAATGTCCTTTACGCAACGGAATAGTAGATATGATATTCGGTTGTCTAAATTTTTTGTACTTTTCCACATTTTGTATTTTCGCCCTGTGGTTTCAACTTTTCAGATTAGTAGTCTCCCCAAGTGTAGTGTTCTAGGAGTATAAGATTTATCTTAAGTTATGGACGCAGCTGAACAGTTAAATGTAAATAACTGTATACTAATTACTAATTGTGTTACTAACGAGAGATATATACAATGATATTAAAGAATCTTGTCTCAGGCACAAGGGGAAAGAACAATTCTAACAAACGTTCTTGTGGATGAAAAACTAATTTCTGAAACACTTTCATAACATTGCCATTAAACATTAAGCCAGCAAGATAGAGAAAGCATCTACCTTCTTCATGTTGACAAACACCTTGCACTCTGAGGTCACTAAACATTATCCTGTTTAAAGAACCCTTCGCTACTATAATAATCTAATTAGCAAGGCATTCAACAAAGGTTTTGAAGTTTGTAAAAACGCTTTCTCTAGGTGCAGTTGTGACTTGTGAGGAATATATTGCCTGGTTCATATTCTTCTCAAAAGAGAGATATCATCAGCTAGACATCTTACCACATGCACCAGCGGAACCAGCTCTTGTAGTGTCTTCCGTTAGCCCACTGATAGAATCATACGAATGTGTGGAACAAACCAATAAATATAAATAATTTAGTTTCTTGTTTCAGTAGAAGATGACTGATATCCATTGCATGCTTGCGACTCGTACAACCATTGGCTTTCTTTTGTTGCTCACGTCGTGCATAAGCTGGTCTCATAACCTGTATGGGGAACATAAGTAGCATGCTTTGATGCATTGGCCATGACATAATCAGCTAGAGATATATCACCGACCTGAAAGAGAAACAAAGAAAAAATAACATTAGGATTTACCGAATTCGGATAGAATTTGGAAAAAAAGTACACAAAAGAAAGTAAACCAGTTTCTTCGTTCCGATGACCAACATATCTGACCAGAAATATTCTTACACAATGCTACCAAATAATAATGAAGATGTATGGACCTTTAGACTATATGAAATGGACCAAATAATAATGCTACCAGAAATATTCTCACAAAATAAATGTCACCTTGTTACAACAACATATCATCTTCTTGACGCCAAGGGGATAGCAAAAATGAGCGTGTGTACGGGTCTGTCCATTCTTACTACCAACCTCAAAACCTCAAGTGGTGGAGTCAAAGATAAGGGCAGTACACTCCACTAAAGAGGTACCAGCTATCATGTTCTAGATAAAGTTACGACGTCCGAGAGCATCAACGACCGTAGATTAGTACTTGGTGGTCCTAAACTTCCACAAAGTGATGTCGATGGTAACACCGCGCTCACGCTCAACCTTGAGATTGTCAAGAACCAAGTTGTACTTGAGTGGCCTCTTGATCATCTAAGGAGACTCATTCTGGAACCTTTCGACAACGCAATTGGCAATGCTTCCCAACTTGTAAATCAAGTGACCAGCGGTGGTCGACTTTCCAAGGTTGATATGTCCAATGTCAATGATACTGATACAAATTTTTCTTTACCCATGTTTATTTCTTCATATAATCAAATAATATTTCAATAAATCAATGGTAAGGCTAAATAATTATAAAAAAAAAAGTTGGCATCTACTAATCAACAAAAACTCTTTAAGTAAGCAAATACCATAACAAAAACTCTCAAAAAAAGAAAAAGGAAATAGAGTTCTGATTCACCAAGATCTTGAAGATTGAACTCATCGGTGATATTTGAATAGCGCTTATTCCTTGACAAAGAAAAATGGAGCTTACTTTGAACACCTCTATCCTAACAAAAATTGTTAATGTGTAGGGGAGCTTTAAACAAATATCAATTTGTTCTAGATATAATGGAACTCAAGATCAATGTGTAAAAAGATAAAATTAGTTCCTAATATTACCTCGACTTTTTCAAATTATAACTCATCTTTAAGCTCAATTTTTGGATCGACATTCTCCTTTGTAGACGAAGTTCTATCATTCTCTACAGAAGGTTCATCTTGTGAAGAAGTCTCCGCAAAAGTTGTTTTTTTCAGTCTTAGCCTTTTCTTCTTTGTTTTTAGTTTCGTTCTTAGTACTCAGGAGGTTTCTCAACTTTCGGCTTTAGTTTAGAGATTTTGTCTATATAAATTCAAGTTTAGATTGTCGATAGAAGTGAATATCATGTACAAGTTTTTAATATTTGAAGAGAATCGTCAACAATACCCTGTTCTTTAAATCAAACATTCGTAATAATCGTCAGATGAGAATGTTGGAGTACTAAATGGAGAAGTCATGTCAAAACATATCGAAACTTGATTTTTAGCAAATTCAAGTATAAAATGATTAAATCTCCAAGCTCTAATCGGTGATTAAAGATTTTCTCATATAACTTAATAATTCGAGAGTGGCAGGAATTGTTCACCAAATTTACATGAAAGGAAACCCAGTTAATATATTTTATCATTTTATGAGAAGAACCACTTACCTTTTCTGTTCAGCTTCCTTCTCTTCCTGCCACTTCTTGAGCTTCTCAGCCGCGCTCGTACCTGAAAAAATCGAGCCATAATTGTTAATTATAAGATTTACGTTCATCTTTACTAATATAAATGGTACAATCCCGTATCAAACACTACAATTATCCAAAAAATTCGACATATATTGAATTACAAAAAGTGTATACATTGTCGATGAATCAAACCTGAAGTTAGGCACAATAGTTTGGTCATAACACATAGCCTAATTAAAATTGCAAACCGGATTTAGAGTGTAAATCTCGGAACTAACCTTTAAGCCTCCAATATTCTCCAAATTCATAATGTTTCACCTGCCATCCAAAAGCAGTATAAGCTCCAATTACATCAAAAAGATGTTTTTTACTCGAGGCATTTGGTTGTTGTTGTCCTTGTCTGAGTTAAAAATTGTCACTTACCCAATGTCAAATCTAACTCACCTTCGATAATCCTTCTTCACAGACCCTGAAAAAGAAAATCGGTCTAATAAAAGAGGAAATAAAGGTAAAAACACATCAACAAGATTGGAAATAATACAAATAAAACTATTCAACATTAAACTTACTTGCATCCACTAATTGTCAACATATCTTCTACTATAAGTACTTTTGGTGGTCAGAAGGAATTAAGTAGGAAACTTTTTGAAGAAGAAAACCCAATTTTACAAAAAATCAAATTTAAAATGCAGGAGAAAAACCTTTAACTGAATTCTGCTCAATAAGATTTCTAAGTAGCATAAGAGACAACAAGAATATGAAGAAATCAATATTAAAAGAGACAATATGGAGGATCGTGGATTTAAATGAATCATTTATCAATGTAACATTCAGATAGAGTGCATGAGAGTGAAAGAAAAGAAACCTAAGACCATACCAATCAACAATGAAGAGCCAAGCAGAGCAAGAGAAGAAGACCATAAACATAGCAATTGATGTTTCACTGTTCTTGAAAGATATTGATTGATTATAAATAAAAAAATCAGTTCTCGGTTAAGAAAAACCTGAACCTGGACAAGACTGACATAATTAAGACAAATTCAACTATAATATACAGAAATAATATTTCACTACTACATATTCAAGATTGTAGTTCATGATCATGTAGACCCTCTATGTTAAGTTGTCTCTAGATCTCTCTCTCTTAGTTTACAAAATATATGGAGTACACATAGTTTTTATTGTATAGGTAAAAGGACTTCATAAACACCTTAGAAATCTAATTGAGCTGAGGTTAGATGTTTGATTTCAAGCTATGAAGGACCTTCCTTTTTTCCCCGTTTTCCTTCAATTATTTCTCTAGAATTCTAATTCTCTCGCTCATAGTTGAGGATGAAGGTACTCTTCTTTATGTAGTTTTGTATGGATTGTTAAGTAACGAAAACAACCAAGAAGAAGAACAAAAATTCTGCAGTTCTTTCTTCAGCTGAAAACAGAGACAAAATGGAATGTGGCATTGCAGGACAACAGGAGAAGTAGTTATAGATGGAGTCAGAGCAACGTTTTAACGTAAGGTATAAGAACTGCAAAGGACGACGAGTACGTACACATATGGAGTTTGTAAAGCAAAACATATAAAAATATATAATAATCATGTTTCATGCCTACTTCACCATATTTGGAGAAATTTATTGTAAGACATGGTTACCTATAGACATGAATCGAAAGTTTATTAATCTTGGGCTTCATAAGTTAAATATAAGAGGCAGCGCTATCACTTTTCTTTTTCGGATAAAAAGCTACTTCAAAATTAGTTGTCAGTCACCATAAAATAATCTTTTACAAAAGCGAAGGGATTCACCTAATCCATAAATGAGAGAAAATAAGTTGGAGGTTACCACTAAATATTACTTGCATAAAAACTTGAAACTTGAAACCAATAGTCATGACCTCAATGTCTTGATGGTTCTTCTACATAACGTCCTACATAAAAATATCAACCAACTACTCTTTTCATTTTGTTTCGTGACTAACAGTGAGGAAATATACTTTAGGGTTTGGAAAAGATAACGGTGTTCACCATTCAAAGCAGTTGTGCTTCAAAATATTGTTCTTTTAAATCAAACATGGTATACATGATATAGAAATATTATGTCAGACTACATCATGATGTCTTGGCCAAGTTTGTTATTGTACACCAATAAGTTGAAATTGTTAGTAAATGACAACTATTAGGGTATAAAGGTGAATGCAAAGATATAGAAGAGCTAAGGATATACAAATTTCTATATGAAGTAAAAAAATGAAGTTGTAGCACATGAAGAACCAGGAGATCTGTCCAAACAACACTGTCATTGTCATTCCATTATATCTTTCTCCTTAGATAACTAATAATCCCTATAGTGGAAATTTGTGGTGCCAGTCTAGTACCAACACTTAGCTGCATAAAAATCACTCAATTGCATATTTATCTTTTGAAGCAGGTATCCAAACTTCATAGTGTAATTTACAAACTTATACCAGTGAATATGAAAAAATAAACACACAATGTCGATAATGAAATCAGTAAAACAAACTCACTGTTTAGCAATTTCACGTATCTAAATCTTCAACCACCAACAAACACGTATCCGAAGAACCAAAATCGCTTCAAATTCTCTAGTGATAATTTCTTTAATCTGCATACGTTAACAAAACATTATAAGCTACAAGAAATATCGATAAACTTGGAAGAGAAATTAGAATCCAAAGTATTTAGTAACAAACAGAGGTCATGTGCGCATATACACGCTCATAATGGGCTCAAAGTATTCATAGAGATAATCTTTCATCTGCTCGTGAAAACACCAAAACTTTTCAGCTTACAAGTCAAAATAACATACCACTGGAATTGTATCCACCAATTACAGGATTAGTTGTCAACAAAAGTAAACTTCTAACTAATCAACCAGAAACTATTAGATTCTTGCCAAAAATTTGAAATTAAGATAAAAGTATTTACATTTAACATCCTGATAGGGATTCCAAGTGACAATCATCGAAAGTACCGAAAATGTCAAAATATTTGGACAAAGTTAGGTTTATAGATGTGCTTCGATCCAAATCCAAGCAACAACCATGTTTAACTTACAAAACCCCGCCCCATTTCTCTATTTATTTAAACTGCTAATAAAAGTTCAATTTCTAACCAGTATTTTTATGTTTAACTTGCAGAACCCTTCCCCATTTCTATCTATTTATACAACTCAGAAAAGTTCGATTTCCAACCAGTAGTTTTTTTTTGCACACCCATGCATCTAATGCTTCTAATTATCTTTTTCTATAAATTTTCGGTTATTTCCGAAGTGACATTAGTCCAAAATAATTACCTGATTAAGAAGCAACATCTTCTTGTTCTATCTATCTTGCTACTGTGAAATCACAGTGAATCTCACCACCTCACTTCATCAAAATACAGAAGAAAAGCAAGAGAAATATACTATGATTTTCCAGAAATGGAACTGAGTATAGGTGACTTACAAGATTGAACTTGATAAGAAACAAAATGACATTAATGTGAATTCGCTAAACTCCAATTCTAACAATCCAACCCAAACCTAATCTTATGAAAGAATACTGATCAGTATTTCAATTTCAAGAAAAACAACTGAATAATATCAAACATCATACAAATAACAATGTACGTGAATTATCTGAACAACTACTTCAATCAAATTCATTGACCTTCATGAAGATTCGTTAATCGAAGAGAATTCATCAGAAACTGATTAATTTTTTTTTAAATAAGAACAAATTTGGTTGACAATCGAAGTGAAGGATATTCATGATGAGATAGTTTCCCAATGTAGATTAATGGTGTTCAAACATTTGTTCTGACCTTCAAACCCTAGTTTTTGGAACCAAAGCCTGTCAACAACATTAAAGCTAAAAGAAATTAATGGTAACAACAAAGAAAACATATTAATCAAGAAACAAAGTTGATAGAAAGATAAAAAAACGACTATAGTCAAAGACGTTCTCTGCAACATAAAAAGGGACTGGAAAGAAGATCTGAAGTCGATGGTTAAGTGAATCTGTGTAGAGTTAATCACTTAATCCAATTGAATAGGGAGAGTTCTCAACAGAAAAAGAAACTGAATCAGAATCAAAGTAAGAAATAAGATAAGATTTAACCTTCATATGGATTCAACCCAAACGAATACCTATCAAGGGTTTGACCTTCATATGGATGCTGATAATGGTGATGCAAACGAAGAGGGACCTTTGAATCCGGCATTGATAAATTCAACCCAAACGACACTTCTCTGCTCAATTCAGTTTGTAATGCTCGCTTCTGGATGATTTCTTGAGCAATAATCTCTTCTCTAATCTTTTCTTTTTCAAGTTCAATTTTAATCTCTTCTCTCAACTGATCATATATAATACCTTCTCCTTATAGGATCAGCTCTTCTTCCTATTTTTTCGTTAGTATAACCCACTGAAACAAACAAAAAAATATGAAAACAAAATTGTTGAGAAATGAAAACAAAATTAATCAAAGAAGTAAAATAGGGTTTTGGGTCGTTGTCTATACTACTTAATGTTTGTCCGGAGAAGTAAGTAGAACCGCCGGAACTGGAAGGAGGAGTGGAATACGTAGAGAAAAGGTTAGGTTTATCTCAATGACTGGAAAGAAGAGGGGAAGATGAACTGTGTAGAGTTAATCACTTAACCCAATTGAATAAGGAGAGTTCTCAACCGAAAAAGAAACTGAATTGGGAGAAGTGAAAAAGATGATTGACGACTTATGGGAGAGGGAAGAACCGTGAAGGATGACGAAGAGGCCAAGGGTTTTGGTTTTCAATGTGCTATTCAATTGAAGGTCTTGATTAAAAGATGAATAATCATACATCCATTTGAACGACTAAGATTAAAAGAGAAAGGGTTGTCTTTTTAAAATGTCTATGTGGCAATCAAATTATGTCCTACTCAGATTTTGTTTTGTCCTAGTCATATTATTTGTATTAATTGTGTCCTAGTCACAAGGATCTGTTTTGTATAATAGATATGTGGGTGTGTGTAAGAAATCGTAAACATCTAAACTATTTTCATTAAACTTGTGTGAGAGAAACTTTACAGTATCTTTTGGAACTATGCAGTCCATCAAAGTTTAACTAATGATATCCCAATTCACTGGAAGGTTCGTGACTTACTTAATGGATTTTATTTTCATTTCAATTAAGTCAGCCAACACTTATGTTTGAGTGAGTTATTTTTAGACATAAAATGGTTTAAAGTAGAAAAAAACGATACGGAAGGAAATGGCCTAAAAAGAAACGGTACAAAAGAAAAACGAAATCTATAGTTAGAGTTAGCGGATAGAATTAGAATTTTGGGACCAAATTTGATTGCTAGACAAATATGGGGGTCAAAGTTCGTCGTTCGACACAATTTGGAATTTAACTAATATTAATCCTCTTAACAGAGGTGCGGCTTGGAAGTTAAGGTGTAGCCCAATTCAAAGAACTAGGAAGTAGGGTCTTATGGTGCGGGGGTTTTAATGGCCCCTTTTACTGTCCAATTTGTTAACTGGGCCTAGTTTGATTTAAAAAAAAAATCAGGCACCCCCAACTTTATAAGCAAAATGTGGCCCTTATGTTTGGTGGCCCAAAGCGAGACTTTGCTCGCTTTGGGTCAGGGCTGGCTCTGAGACTTGCAGCAGTCGCATCGAATAAAGGTTGTTTTGGTTTAATGACAAGGAAGACAATCAAGATAGCAACTCCGGTGATGATTAGTAGAATGCTGAAAATTATAGAGATAAAACCGCAACACCAGACGGCAGGGTTCGTTCGACGAGCACGAAGGAGGGCTTGCTTTCTTGATTTTCTGACAGTGGGGTCTGAATGTGGAGGTTGAAGATGATGATTCATAATTTGTCTTGATTTGTTAATTCAATTTAATGGAGTTGATTCAGTTTCTTTTTGGGGTGGGGGAGGAAGGGAAAGCATCTTAGAAGAAGTTATTGGGAAGAAAAATGAATGAAGCAAGGAATGACTAATGGAGTTTAAATGGGTTTAGTTCTTTTTTGTAGATGAATTGAAGAAAAAGGAAGAAATACAGGACTAGAAACCAAATAAAAGAGGGAAATTTTAAAAGGCCCCCCCGTTTTTGTTAAAAGGCCTCCCCGCTAAAAGCGCCTCTCATTATAACCCATTTGGTTATAGGGCCCCCTCTACAAAAGAGCACCTCCTTCATCAATATTTGACCTAACGGCAAAGTTAACGCCGTTAGGTCAAACTTAACCCAAGACCGGTGATGTGGACCACGCCACATCATCATCTTCTCCGGCAGGGTCGCCGGCCGGCCAAACTTCCGGCCGGCGACCTTCAAATTATTATTATTTTTTTTTTTTCTTTCTCTCCTCTCTCTCTCTCTAAGAACGCCGGCCGGCCAAACTTCCTAGTTTGATTTAAAAAAAAAATCAGGCACCCCCAACTTTATAAGCAAAATGTGGCCCTTATGTTTGGTGGCCCAAAGCGAGACTTTGCTCGCTTTGGGTCAGGGCTGGCTCTGAGACTTGCAGCAGTCGCATCGAATAAAGGTTGTTTTGGTTTAATGACAAGGAAGACAATCAAGATAGCAACTCCGGTGATGATTAGTAGAATGCTGAAAATTATAGAGATAAAACCGCAACACCAGACGGCAGGGTTCGTTCGACGAGCACGAAGGAGGGCTTGCTTTCTTGATTTTCTGACAGTGGGGTCTGAATGTGGAGGTTGAAGATGATGATTCATAATTTGTCTTGATTTGTTAATTCAATTTAATGGAGTTGATTCAGTTTCTTTTTGGGGTGGGGGAGGAAGGGAAAGCATCTTAGAAGAAGTTATTGGGAAGAAAAATGAATGAAGCAAGGAATGACTAATGGAGTTTAAATGGGTTTAGTTCTTTTTTGTAGATGAATTGAAGAAAAAGGAAGAAATACAGGACTAGAAACCAAATAAAAGAGGGAAATTTTAAAAGGCCCCCCCGTTTTTGTTAAAAGGCCTCCCCGCTAAAAGCGCCTCTCATTATAACCCATTTGGTTATAGGGCCCCCTCTACAAAAGAGCACCTCCTTCATCAATATTTGACCTAACGGCAAAGTTAACGCCGTTAGGTCAAACTTAACCCAAGACCGGTGATGTGGACCACGCCACATCATCATCTTCTCCGGCAGGGTCGCCGGCCGGCCAAACTTCCGGCCGGCGACCTTCAAATTATTATTATTTTTTTTTTTCTTTCTCTCCTCTCTCTCTCTCTAAGAACTCCGGCGAAGGAACCCTTCGCCGGAGTTCTTAGAGAGAGAGAGAGGAGAGAAAGAAAAAAAAAAAAAAAAATAATTTGAAGGTCGCCGGCCGGAAGTTTGGCCGGCCGGCGACCCTGCCGGAGAAGGTGATGATGTGGCGTGGTCAAATGATGTGGGTGAAATACACCCTTAAAGGGGGTTTTTTTCACCCATTCAAAGAGGGGGCCCTTTAACCAAGCCAAGTCAAACGTGTTTTACCAAGTCAACGAAACCATGGGGAGGCCTTTTAACAAAAACGGGGAGGCCTTTTAAAATCTCCCAATAAAAGAAGCTTTGGTAGAGAGTTATGGGATCCAAAATGTTGTTTTGAGATTGACAAAAGGAGTGGGGTTTAAAGTGGTGGTGGGATTGCTTTGCTTTTGAGACTTGAGAATTGTTCAAGAAATAAGAAAGTTGTATTCAAGTGCTTAGTTATACCATAGACAAATAGCTGGTGGGTGCCCTAAAGTTTTCTCATACCCCTTAAATGTAAAACTACATTCAATGTTTTTGTATAGACACTACCAAACCCTCATACTTGTTCTACATTTTTTTATGGCGTAATTGTGTGGGTTTGCCGCTTGCCCAGGGACCGTAAAGCTCGTTACTCCATCCGCAGGTCAAGACCCTTAGCACGGGTACCTGAAGCCCAATTCTTATAACGGTGCCATCTTGAGGCACAAGTACTTAAAGCCCGCTTCGGGCTTTTAACTCTTAAGCTTTCTCATATTCAAGTCTTGTTCTACCTCATACATAGTTATTTTTACTGATGTAACCATGTGGGTTTGCCTCTTTCCCATGGGTTGAAATTTTAACGGTAAAGCCCGCTACTCGATCCGTTTGTCCAGATACGTAGCAACTAGCAGGACACAAGTTCCTGAAACTTGATCTCAACATTCCTGCCACTGTGTGCATACATCATGGACCACTGGTACCTGAAGCCTTATTTGGTCATTACCTTGCCTTAGAATGGTTCCACCGCGAGCCATATGTGCTTGGAGCCATCACCATCGGTTATGCTTAATTACCATCCCTTGACATCATCCCGTAGTCATCATCATCATCTACTTCTTGGGTGCGCATATTGACGCACCCCAAAATTCTCATGGGGCTTCCATCTATAGGTGCACTTCGTACGACCCAAGAGGTGCCCCGAGCACCCCCCCCCCCCCCCTCTTCTTCTTTTCTTCTTCTTTTCTTCTTCTTTTCTTCTTCGTTTGTTTTTCTTTCTCTTTCTACATTGAAAATGGTTCTTTGACGTTCATAACATTTCATGTCTACTTACGAAACAACTCCTATTAGAATAGATCTAACCCCAAACAACACTCTTCAATGACAGATTTCTGAGCTATATCTAACTTCACCTAGTAAATCCATCCAAAATCTTTCAATGATAGATTTCTGAGGATATTTAACTTCACATAGTAGTCCACCCAAAATATTGAAACTGTGCAAGATTCTCGAGAACCCTAATACTTCATAATCTAATTGGTCCGAGGGGCCGCACTTAAAAGTGTCGAGAATTAATGCTTTCATAATTAATCAAGGACAAATAAATAGTACTACTAAATCGTTTTTTTGTTGGGTTGCAAAGTCTACTAAATTGTTTGTTATTTATGTTTGAAAAACTATGATGGCGCTATAATTGTTCTTTTGCCAGAAATACGATGAAAAATACGATTAATAAGAAGAGTAAATGTTAAAAAGAAGAGTGTTAAAAAAATGATCATCTAATTTTTTTATTTAATTTTTGTGTCTTGTTATTGATTGTAACCAAATATTTATTTGGAGGACCATACCTAATAGTAATGTAGCAAAAAATAGAATGGGATAAAACAGTAAAGGGGAACAAAAACTTATGGTACTAGATCTAGCTAGGCAGTAAACAAAGGGAGGGTAACTATCATGGACTATACTTGTACAAATTCAAGTGTGCCAGTCTACTAAAAGAAACTTAAATAGGTCGGCTTCTTTAATTGATGAAATTAAATGAACATCTCTACCATCACATGAGATAATAATAAACTGATCCGACCCAATTTCACCACCCCAATGAGGAGAGGGAAAAAACTTCTCTCGAGATTGTCTGCAGTCTGGACTATAGGTGAACATTCAAACTTAATCAAGGTCAAAGTTTTTTGGGTGGTTTTGTGGAGCCTTCTCTGTAAACAAAACTTTGTACTTGCAGGTCCGAGCCTGAGGTGTTACAATATCCAACTGCTAAGGTTTAGGGACGTCACAAGTGGTATCAGAGACCAGAGCGGCTCTTATCTGAAGGTAGGATTGTGATAGTCGCACATCGCACGCGAGAGTATCTAGACCCTAGGCTATAGATAAACGCTCAAGCATAGTAAGTGTCGAAGTCTCTCGGGTGGGCTTGTGAAGCGATCGCCAAGAACAAAGACACGCATTTGTGGACTTGGGTATGAGGTGTCTGAAACGAGAACAATACCGATAACAGTTAAGACTTGGGGTCGTCCCAACCTAAACCTAAAGATTTGCGATGTCATTTTTAAGCAAGACCAGCTCAGACTGAGAGAGAAAGAGAGTATACTTAGTAGTACTTATTAAGTAATCATCAATGAACTCATTAAATATCTGAAGTGTGATGACGACTAGGAAGAAGAACTAGGGCAATTAATTGACTAATAATTTTCTCTCACATTGTAGAAAGGGATAAAAACTTTTGGTCCTGGCATATATTGAAGATAAAAGAATATGAATAGGTTTTGTGTGAGGAAAACCATTAACCTCCCTTGTATATTTATATTGTTAATAGTTTACATAAATATGTAATTGACATAAATAGCTATACACAAGAGAGGAAATAAAATACATAAGAGATGAAAGAAAATACATAAGGTAGGAAATAGTATATACAATATATTGGAAAGAATCAAGTCCAATCTCATCCAAAATCTTTAGTCAATTATTTCTCGAATCTGATTATTATTACCATTATTACCCTCCCGCAAATTGAGCTTCGAGGAGACGCGAAGGTTCAATTTGGGACAAAGCTCCAAGAACCGGAAATGAGATAAGCTTTTTGTCAGAATATCAGCAAACTGATCATGAGATGGGACAAACTGAATCTTCACTGATCTGGCCACCACCTTTTCCCGAACAAAGTGGTAGTCCAAAGCAATGTGCTTAGAAAGATCATGAAACACTGGGTTGGCAGTCATGAGGATGTCACTTTTATTGTCACAATATATACTAATAGGAGTAGATAGGCGATACCCAATTCCTGAACAATGTAACCAATCTAAGTTAAGTCAGCAGTAATGGAGGCAAGATCCCGATATTCAGCTTCGGTGTTGGAATAAGAAACCGTAGGCTGCTTACGAGCACTCTATGTGAGAAGATTCCGACCAAGAAAAATGGAGAACCCAGATGTAGAACGACGTGTATCAGGGCAACCTGCCCAATCAACATCAGAGTAAGCATAAAGAGAATTAGAGGCACAGTCCGCAAACAACTGTAAACCCATGTGAATCGTCCCCTGAACATAACGCAATATGCGTTTAACAGCTTGAAAGTGGTCAACTGTGGGAGCGTGCATAAACTGGCACACCACGTTGACTGCATAGGCTAAATCTGGACGAGTCAACGTAAGATAATAAAGAGAACCCACCGCCTTACTATTGAGTAGGATCTCAAAAAACAACACCCTGTCCTGACAACTGAATGCATGTAGTCACAGGTGTAGAAGCTGGTTTGACACCCTCTAAATTTAAAATTTTAAGGATGTCTAAGGCGTATTTAGATTGAGTAAGTAAAAGACCATCCTTATTCGAAGTTGCTTCAATACCCAGAAAATAATGTAGAGAACCCGTATTATTCATATCAAACTCAGATGGTAGTTGAGAAATAATAGTATCAATAGTGGAGGAATCAGCTCCCGTGAGTATAATATCATCAACATAAAGAAACAAATAAATCATACCTACTGGAGTCGTACGAATAAAAAAAGAGGTATCAGACTTACTAACACGAAAACCAATACGGAGCAGATAAGAGCTTAATCTGGCATACCATGCCCGAGGAGCCTGCTTCAAACCATAGAGAGCCTTGTGAAGACGACAAACATACGATGGATATGAAGTATCAACATAGCTAGGAGGTTGGGCCATGTAAACCTCCTCAGTTAGATTTCCATGAAGAAAGGAATTCTTCACATCTAACTGAAGAATGGACCATCCACGAGAAACTGCGATAGATAAAATAATCTGAATAGTTGTAGGTTTGACCACAGGACTGAAAGTCTCATCAAAATCAAGTCCAGGTTTCTGGGTAAAACCTTGGGCAACCAAACGGGCTTTATACCTGTCAATAGTGCCGTCAGGTTTGAGCTTGATGCGAAAAACCCATTTAGAACCAACGATGTTCATAGAGGGGTCAGGAGGCACCAAAGACCAAGTACGTTGTTTCATAAGAGCTTCCATTTCTTCTTCCATAGCACGTTGTCAATGTATTGATTTACTAGACATACGATATCCCCGCGAAACTGTGATAGTAGACAAGGCAACATAAAAGCTGAAACCAGAAGAACCAAAAGTATCAGAATCACGGGGAGAAATAAGGTACCGAGAATATACCTGAGAGGGAGTCATGTCAACTAGTAGAGCATCACGCATGATTGAGTCCATCAACCTGTAACCTTGAGGACCACACTCTGAGCTAGAATCTAATGAAACCGTCAGAGCAACCCCTCCCGTAATCGAATCCGTCGGAGAATGCATGGGAACTGGAGTAACACCTGCCAAAGAACGAGAACTCGATACTAGAGGAGTGGTAGGAGTAGATTCTGGTGGTGTAGTAGAAGGAGCTGCGGAGGGGCCCTCGGTCGAGACTGAAGGCACCTCCCCAGTTGGTGCAGGAATAGGGGTCACTAATGAACTGACAGGGGTATCATCTAGACGAATTGTGGTAACTAAAGGTGCCTTTGAGGCAGAATCATCCACCTGAATGAGAATGTTATTGGCTTCAATGCTAGGGGGAGTGGGGGAAGACGAGACGAGCATTAAGGGACGAGTATCAAGAAAACTCACTAGATCATCAGATGAAGACACAAAATCAGACGTTTTAAACGGGTAAATAGTTTCATCAAAGATAACATGGCGAGAGATAAATACATTTGAAACCTTTATGAAATTGACTGTAACCGATAAAGACACATGTGAAGCTCCGAGGTGAAAGTTTGTTAGAAGCATAAGGTGGCAAATAAGGAAAACAAAGACATCCAAACGAACGCAACATGGAATAGGAAGGTGGCGTACCGTATAAAGTGGAGAAGGGAGAAGCATCTTGGAGCACTGTCGTAGGCATTCGATTAATGAGAAAATTTGTTGTTTGAAAAGCTTCAACCCAATAAATAGCAGGTAACCCACTATGAAATAAAAGACTCAGTCCAGTTTCAGTTACGTGACGATGTTTACGCTCTACACGAGCATTTTGAGCAGGTGTATATGGACAAGAAATACGTCTGTCAATGCCATTTGCACTTAGAAAACTTAAAAATTGAATATTTTGAAATTCACCTCCTCCATCTAGTTGAAGAGTCTTAATTTTAGAGTCCAACTAATTTTCGACAAGAGATTTAAATTTTACAAAGACTTGAAAAAATTCAGATTTAGCACAAAGTGGATAAAACCAAGAAAATCGACTGTAATCATCAACAAAAAACACATAATATTTAAAACCATTAGAACAAGAACAGGAGAAGGACCCCATAAATCAATGTGCACAAGAGCAAGAGGAGAAGAAACTCGTTTATTATTCAAACTAAATGGAAGTCTATGACTTTTACTCATATTACAAGAAATACAAGTAGAAGACAGAATTTTTGGAAACAGACTGAATTAAGTTATCCTTAATTAAAATATCTAATACCCTAGAAGACACGTGACCAAGTCGACTATGCCATGTAGCAAGTGGTGCTTTGACTAAAACTGAAGTAGAACTAAAAAATGAGGAATGAGCTTCATCCAAGACAAACAAATTTCCTCGCATACTGCCGGTGTCCAGAATCCTTCCTTTCTCTAAAAAATAACAAAGCCATGTTTTGAAAATAGAACAAAACAATGAAGATCATCAACAAGTTTGCCTATAGATAATAAATTCTTAGTAAGAGAAGGAACATGCAGTGAGTTAGGTAAGGTGGGGACACCAAGAGGAGTGGGAAGAGAAAGGGAACCTTTATGTCGAATAGTGAGAGGCGAACCATCACCGATGTAGACTTTATTTGAACCAGAATATGGAGTTAAGTGAGAAAAGTTACCGGAACCTGACGTCCTATGACTTTAGGTACCACTATCGGCATACCAAGACGGATCTGACGGATTGGTGATGACGAGAGGCTGAAGAGCATCAGCGGCGACTTCAATAGATTCAACATCGGCAACATGGGCTTCTCAGCGAGGTGATAGAGATCGATCATGAGGGCGACGACGAGATGAGTCACACTCCTCATGATCGATCATGAGGAGGAGAGGGTTCTCGGTGCGGTTTTCGTGGTGAATATTGATCACGGCGACGAGGATAGTCTCTTTGACGTCGCAGTGGTCTACCAGTAAGCAAAAAACAACGATCAACAGAATGACCAGGCTTCTTACACCACTGACAGACAAACGTCGGTGTGAACCGAGAGGGTCGTCTATCATGGCGAGGGGGATCGAGAAGACCGACCATAACGAGAGGAACGTTGTGGAGACCGATATTGGGGATGACCTGAATTATGGGTAGAGACATAAGCACCTTCGGTAATAGGAGGAACAACCAGAAAGGATTTTATAACACCCTCTTGAGCCTGAAGCATAGGTAAAATATCTTTAGTTGGAAGAGGTGGTTTAAAGAGAACGAATCCGGCTAAAGTTTCATAATCTGGACCGAGACCTTTCAAGAACTAGTATACTTTCTCAGCTTCAGAAATATGATGACCAGTGCTGGCTAAGGTTTCATATAAAACCCTGTAATTACGAGCATAATCCTCTATAGATGCATTACCTCGTTTAATAAATTGAATTTGTTCCTTGAGCTGAAGAGAGCGAGTGATGCATGGACTAGCATAAGTTTGATTGAGCTGAGCCCAAACATCATCCGCTCGGGTTAAGCCTATAATATTAGTCATTGCCTCTTTGGAGAGAGAACTATAGATGATCGAAAAAACAAGGCGATCTGTAGTTAACCAAGATTCGTAGAGAGGATTAACAGTGAACGAATCTGTAGGGGAAGCAAGTGTGGGTTCCGATGGAGGGACCGTATTATCAAGATGATGAACCAGACGTTGACTTTCCAATAAAGATAAAACCTGAGGACGTCATAGCAAAAAGTTTTCTGAATCAAATTTTAAGTTGATCATTGAGCTAAGATGCGGATAAGATATCATAGTTGGTGTCGGGGGAGATAAAATAACACTTGAAATAGAAGAACCGGGTGAAGATTCGATAACAAACAAACTTAATAATAAAACCTTTTGAAGATTTTAACCTCGATACAAAATCGGGAAAAATAGCTCTAGAAAATAAGACCTCGGTAAAGAAGAACCTGAAAATAGAATAATGATCTCGGTTGGAAACAACCGGAAAAAAATAACAAGGATCGAACTTGTTAGAGAACGGCTCTGGATACCATAAAAGAATATGAATAGGTTTCGTTTGAGGAAAACCATTAACCTCCCTTGTATATTTATATTGTTAATAGATTACATAAATATGTAGTTGACATAGATAGCTATACACAAAAGAGGAAAGAAAATAAATAAGAGAGGAAAGAAAATACATAAGGTAGGAAATAGTATATACAATATATTAGAAAGAATCAAGTCCAATCTCATCCAAAATCTTTAGTCAATTATTTCCCGAATCTGATTATTATTACCGTTATTAGAAGAAACCCCTTCTTCTCCAGCAAAGAATAACTTCCCTTGAAGCAATGCATCTTTTCAATTCTATAATCACCCTTTGTTCTCTCTTTCTTTCTCTTTTTATTGGGATTGTTTCTTGTTAACTTTCTCCTATCACATATCACTGCCCAAAATCTATAGGGAGTGAGAGAGATGAAAAGATATTGCATGCCCACCTCTAATTCCTCTGCCTCTTCTTCATCTTCACATTCTGTTCTGTTTTTCTTACTTTTAATCCCATTCTTAGTAGTTTCAATAGTGATTTTCTCTCTAAGATCATCTCAGAATACTAATACTAATTCAACCACTAGCTGGTTTTCTCTCTCTTCTCACATTCACACTAACACTAACACTATTAGCTCAAATGGGGTTCAGAAAATTTCAGATTTAAATGCAAAAAAAGTAACCAATCCAACAGTAAGCATTGTTTTTCATGAAATCTTTACGAAAGCAAATTTGGGTCATCACCATTTTTAGAAATAATATGAAATTCCCAACTAATTTTACTTAATTCTTTTCATGATAGGTTTCAAGTGTTGATGAAGATTATAGTACTAGTGGGAACTCAACAATGGAGGTGAAAAAACAGAGGATTGAAGTTGGTCTTGCTAAGGCTAGAGCTTTAATAAAAGAAGCTACTAAGAGGAATGAAAATAAAACACTCACCCAAGTTGATGATCAAGATTATGTTCCTCAAGGACCCATTTATAGAAACGCAAACTCATTTCATCGGTAAAATTCGTTCTTGTTCATCTCGAATAAGACTAGAATCATGTTAAATGTTCTTAATAATGATCTTGCTATAAGGAAATTTAAATTCAAAATGTTTGTTAAAAATGTAGGAGTTATCTTGAGATGGAGAAGAGGTTTAAGATATTCGTTTACGAAGAAGGAGAGCCACCGATATTCCATGATGGTCCATGTAAAAGTATATATTCAACAGAAGGAATGTTTATTCATCAAATGGAGATGGAAACTAAATTTAGAACTAGAGATCCTAACCAAGCTCATGTCTTTTTTCTTCCATTTAGTGTTGTTAAACTAGTTCAATATCTGTATGAGCCTAATTCCCATACAATCGACGCCATCGGTCAGACTATTCTCGACTACGTAGATATCCTCGCGGGTAAATACCCGTATTGGAATCGAAGCCTTGGTGCTGATCACTTCATGCTTTCTTGCCATGATTGGGTAAGTAAATTGAACTTCAAAAACTCATTTTTTGTCATCTGTCTTTTACATCAAGACTCATGTTTTTTTTGCATTAATTCACAGGGACCTCAAACATCGGCTTATGTTCCACAACTATTTGATAAATCTATTCGGGTTTTATGCAATGCAAACAATTCCGAAGGATTCAAACCTTCAAAAGATGTATCTTTTCCTGAAATTCATCTAAGAACAGGAGAAATTACGGGTCTTTTAGGTGGTCCTTCCCCATCTCGTCGTTATGTTCTTGCATTCTTTGCGGGTGGTTTACATGGTTATATAAGATCTCTACTTCTTCGGCAATGGAAGAACAAAGATCAAGATGTTCAAGTGTACGAAAATCTCCCAGACGGAGTGTCTTACGATAAAATGATGAAGAATAGCAAGTATTGTCTTTGTCCTAGTGGATATGAAGTTGCTAGTCCAAGAATTGTTGAAGCAATTTATGCAGAATGCGTTCCTGTTCTAATTTCCGATAATTACGTCCCACCGTTTAGCGATGTTCTTGATTGGAACTCATTTTCGGTTCAGATTTCTATCAGCGATATACCAAACATAAAGAGAATTCTAATGGGAATCTCTCAAAATAGGTATCTAAAAATGCAGAGAAGAGTGAAACAAGTTCAAAGACATTTTGTTATAAATGGACCTCCTAAAAGATATGATGTTTTCCATATGATCATTCATTCTATTTGGCTAAGAAGGTTGAACTTCAAAGTTGTAGATGCTTGATTATTCATTCATGTTTCAGAGCTAGTGTCGAAATAGTGTAAGAACTTCTTGTACTATCATACATTATTCATATTATAACATAAAAATCACGAACAAGGGCATTAAACATTTAAGGGAAACTTTATAAATTAAATGATTTTGGAGGTAGAAATGTGCATAAACACAAGCTAGGGTTGTTAAAATAACAAAACTATAGGTGCATGAAGCGAAGTGAGTATTGAAGGACTATTCGTATTAGCACTATTCGTATTAGCACTATATGTTATTATAAAACTTATACGGTGTGACATTCTTTTCAAACCAGAGGACTACTCGCATGGTCAACCCCCTTTTATGAGGTCATTTAGTTTGGGTGAGGTATACACTGTCTAGTTGGGAAGTCTTCAATAACATACACTAATTTCCTATTAATATGGAGTTAGTGGGTTTGTTTCCCTGTATTTAGGAACTAACTAATTTTTTCCTCTACAAATTTGGAGTTTTCCCTTTGATCAAACTAGATCTTGATTACACAAATTATTAGGTTTGTTCACATCTCTCACTCTCTCTGTCTCTCTCTTGAGTACTATAATCAATACAAGGTAAGAAGCAAACCTCAGTTACTTCCTTTTATTAATTTTAATTTTCCTTAGTCTATTGTTCTGTCGATTATAATGGGTTTTAGTGTTGTTTGTTTTTGTTGATGCTTAGTAGTGTGAAAAGAACAATAAGAATGAGGGACGATGGTGAAACGACATTTTTCTCAATGAGAATGAGGGATGATGGTGAAATGACTATTTTCATACCGATATTGCGGTACCTAACCCGGTATCTAGTTATGACTTGGGTGATGGGTATCTGTGGTGGTCTGATCATCGGATATGTGGCTGTTATAGATGGTGGTCTTGCGTCAGTTCCTAAAGTCTTTCTGAAAACTGACGACCAAATGAAAGAAATGAAGCACTTTGTCAATTTTTTTTTACCCATAGCTATTGTGTTCATAGTTGTAGTTTACGATTCAATCACCAAAAAGGACACCGATGATTCCGGGATAAGTGTTCTACTAATTCTAGGAGGTATATTTTTTGATTGGGTCTGGACCGAGCCTTATATGAGTAGACGCATATATGATTTCGCTTTACATATGGGACGAGGTCTGATTTATGTAGCTTTTCGTTATGCATTTGAATTGCCAATATATATGTGTGAGATGGCTCCTAGTGGTTGTCATGATTTTCTCATTCTCAGCTTCCAGTTGATGATACCAATGGGAATCTTTCTTGGACATCTTGTTAACTACAATATTGGGTCGCATTGGTGTATCTTTTTGGTTTTCATCCCTGCTTCTATTATGTCAATCGGATATTTTCGACTCCCTCATACCCCCATCTACATGATAGAGAAAGGTGAATCAGGAAAAGCTAGAGACATACTCTCATTAATTCATGGGATGAAGAATGTTTACGAAGTTGACAATAAATTCTTTAATTTGGTACAATCTCATGCTGATGAGAAAGGATCTACGATCCACCCACGACCTTGTATGATGGTTTTACTGATTGCACTTCTCCAACAACTAACTGGAGCCAATGTTATATTGTTTTATGGTCCTTCAGCCTTCGAGGCAATCGGGTTTGATACCAATGCCTCTCTAATGGCTGGTGTTCTTCTAGGAGGAGTCAATGTTATTGCTTATTTTGTTTTTGTTCTCATCGGGGACAGACGGCCGACTAAATTCAAGCTCAAAACTGGATTAATTTTGATGTTTGTCTGCCAGGTTTATAACTTCACTACATTTTTAATTTTTATAATTACTTCAGTTAACTAACAAATGATACAATTTTATTTTCTCAGATAATCATTGGAATCTTAGCTCTAATCTCAATCAAAGAGCATGGCAACTCTATAATACTAGCTACGTGCATATATATTGCATGCTACATATGGTCGTGGGGTTCAGTTTGGTTAGTACCTAATGAGATATTCCGAACCCTTAAAATACCTTTGGCAATCCAATGGAGTCAAAATGCGTCAGCTAATTTGCTAGCAAACACGATCATGTCTTTCGTCTTCCTATCCATGCACAACAGTCTCAAATTCAATATTTATTGTGTAATTTTTTCATTTGTCGTGTTGATTATGTTTGTTGTTTTCTTTTTGCCTGAAAACAATGGTTTATCTGTTAAAGAAACGTCCATAGTGTGGAAGCAACATTGGTTTTGGAGAATATTTTTTACCAATAATGGGGGTGGTTGTGGTCTTGGTGGCGGCAGCGGTAAAGATGACCACGATGGTGGTGAAGGAGGTGTTGGTGGCAACGGTGATAATGATGTTATATTTGGACAGGAACCAACGTTGTATTACCGTAATATATCATATAATATAAGATTCTAAAAGGAAATGGTGAAATTGGACCAGTTTATTTTCTTTTATAGTTTAAATATATGGTGTTTATGGCTTTTCTTGTTACTCTCTCTTAATAGAAAGAAAAAAGTGATTTTGATTATGATATTAATAATCACTAGGGCGTCCTACGGACGCGACAAATCCTTATCGGCCAACGTCGCAACATTCTTGAATTCTAAGTATATCCTAATTGTATTTAATTTTTTTAATTAATAACACTATCACTCTTCTTTGTTGAATCATGAACCACAATAGCCAAGGAAGAAGACAATGAATTTTTAACAACAGAAACATCATAGTTAGGGGTGGGAATCGGGCAGGTTCGGGCTCTTTATTTTCGGGTTCGGACTCAAGGGTAAGTTACCCGATCGGGATATCAGGCTGGGTAAACAAGAGGCTCTTCGAGCCCGCGGCCCGATTTTGCCCGAGAGCCCGATCGGACTCAGGCGGATCGGACCACGGGCTTTTTAAATAAATAAAAAATTGAAAAAATATATATAAATTAAATTATTAAAATAAGTTAAACTGATTTTCATCCATAATATTAATACTATAATCTTAGACAAAAATTACATCAAAAGTTAGAGATTTTTTCACAAATTGCAATGGCAATTCACGAAGGATTAAAAGTTTGATGATATTCTTCTTGCTCTTGCTTGACTGAACTGAAATGTAGTCAAACTTCCAAGTCTTTTATTTTTTAGTCAATTTAGATTGAGAGAGATCCATCTTTAACTTCCTCGCACAAATTTCGGCATGCCTCTTAAAATGAGTGGTGCCATTTGACGATTTGGAATTTTTCATGATAACATAAAATATTCATTTAGCCATTTCAACTTTGACGTTCGGATTTTGAGTATCAATAACATAGACAAAAGTATAATTTAGTCAGACCTCAGATTTCGATCATTTTTAGACGACTCCTTCGAACTTGACACTTCCACTTATACTGTTGGAGATCCAACAGGAGCAGAGACACCTTGTTCAGTTGGAATCTCAGTAAGATCAACCTAAGTTTAAACAACAACCACAAAAGAGCATCAATCTAATGCAGTCAAGTTCATGTTCAAGAGTCAAAATATCATCAGTCAAAAGTTAATGTTTAAGAGTCCAAAATATCATCATCGGCCACAAGTTTATGTTCGTATAGATCGTTCGAAGTTCATGTATCATGTTCATAGTGTCAAACAAATTACATCATATGTGATTTCATCTCTTAAACAGACATGATCTGTTTGATCAAAATTTGTTACAGAGATGTTTCATCATACACCATAACACCATATACACTATCAACAGAAAAAGAAAAAAAGAAATATATCAATCCTGATTCATCTCTGAAACATATGATGATTTGTTTGATCAGAATCTGTTTCAGAGAATAATCTACGAGACTACAACTTCATTTTATTATATGCATTATGATCATCATCATACATCCTTTAACATTGTCCACATAAAAAAAAAGAAAAAAAAATGACATCAAGTATGTTCAAAATTTCTTGAACCATCTCGAACCATCTCTTCAAATAACTGAACATCTCTTGAACCATCTTATATCTCATCAAACAAAAAAAAATCAAATATTAATATTACACATCTCTGAAACAGATCATCAAATAGATCTGTCTCAGAGATGTTCATCATCTTTGATAAAAAAAAAATCTAATTTAAATACATTTTTAAGTCATCTTTCAAAAAAAAATTAATTACATCACTGATGAACAGATCAGATCATATGTAAACGAAATAAAAAAGAAAAAAAATGTTTTATTACATCTCTGATTTAGAGATCATATGTTAATGAAATAATAAAAAAATTATTATTACATCCCTGATGAACAGACCAGATCATATATAAACGAAATAAAAAAGAAAATGTTTTATTACATCTCTGATTTAGAGATCATATGTTAATGAAAAAAAATATTACATCACTGATGAACATATCAGATTTAAGTTTGTAAGTAAAAAAGAAAAAAATGTTTTATTGCATCTCTGATTTAGAGATCATACGTTTATGAAAGAAAAAAAAAATTATAACATCACTGATGAACATATCATATGTAAACGAAATAAAAAAAATGTTTTATTACATCTCTAATTTAGAGATCATATGTTAATGAAATAAAAAAAAATTTATAACATCATTGATGAACAGATCGGATCATATGTAAACGAAAAAAATATATATATGTTTTATTACATCACTGATGACAAGAGAGTCGAAAATATCTCTGATTTAGAGATCATGTGTTAATGAAATAAACAAAAAATTTATTACATCACTGATGGACAGATCATATGTAAACTAAATAAAAAAAAGAATTTTTTTTTTTATTAAATCTCTGATTAAGAGATCATATGTTCATGAAATAAACGAAAATACTAACCATTTGGTGGTTGTGGAGTGGACCGAGTGGTGATGTTATTCTTACTGGTGTAGTGGTGGCAGTGACGAATCCATTTAGGGTCTAGGGGGGTCTATAGACCCCCCCCCCCTCAACTTGTACGATTTCATATACGACATCTAATAAAATATATATATATATATATATATATATATATATATCGTAATAATATAAGTAGACAAAGGTTGCTACTAACAACAACAACTATTGTTGGCCCAACAGATAAGGTGCTAAAGTGTTGCTCTAGTTGTCATGAGTTCGAATCCTGGCTTAGACATTTTTTACAGATGGTCTCGGGCATACTCACATAAGAACTGTATCATGGCTGAGTTGTAAGTTCGCAAATAAAGAGGGAAATAGGAGGTCACAGGTTCAATTCTAGGAGCCTTTTTTGTGGCGAATTAATTTGGGTATTTAGAGTTTCTACAATTTTTCCAAACCGATTTTTTATAGAGATTTTTAGACCCTCCTCAAAGTAAATCCTAGATACGCCACTGAGTGGTGGTGTACGGTGGACCGGTGGTTGTGGAGCGGTGGTCGTCAACGGTGAGTGAGACTGTTAGTGTGAGTGAGGCGGTTTTAGGTTTAGGTTTTAAGAGAGACTGATCGTTTAAGAGGGTAGATATTTTGATCCAACGGTTGATGATTCTCAGCCGTTGGATCATAAAGGGATTAAAGAAATGGGTCGCAGGTAACGGGTATAGGTCGCGGGCAGGCAGGTCTCGGGTATGGTACGGTAGGGCGGATCAGACTTGAATTTTGGCGGTCTTTGGGTCGGTCGGTACTCGAGTAAGACCCCCTACCCAAATACCACCCACGCCCGTCCGAAATTTCGGACTGGGTACACCCACGTCGGATCTACTTCGGGTCACCTCGGATCGAGCGGTTAGGTCCGGGTTTCGGATTTCTGTACCATTTTCCCGGCCCTAGGCCCGTTAGTACACTGGCCGAGAGGCCCACTATGGTGATGGCCGCCATCGTACTCCCCCGCTGCGGAAGGACTCGCCCTCGAGTTGTCATCGTCATAAAACAGATTGTCCGGAAAATACGGATAGATATCGGCGATGTTGAAAGTGTTGGACATATTGAACTCTGGAGGAAGATCGATAACAAACGAGTTGTGGTTGATTTTGGTGAATAGATACTGCATTCCCACCTCTAATTCCTCTGCCACTTCTTGATCTTCACATTCTCTTCTATTTTTCTTACTTTTAATCCCATATTTAGTAGTTCTAATTGTAATTTGCTCTCTAGTATCATCTGAGAATACTAATACTAATTCATCCACTAGCTGGTTTTCTCTCTCTTCTCACACTCACACTAACACTAAAACTACTAGCTCAAATGGGATTTTGAAAATTTCAGATTTATATGCAAAAAATAGTAACCAATCCAACAGTAAGCATTGTTTTTTCATCGAATCTTTATGAATGAAAATTTGGGTCATCACCATTTTTAGAAACAATATGAAATTCCAAACTAATTTTACTTAATTCTTTTCATGATAGGTTTCAAGTGTTGATGAAGATTATAGTACTAGTGGGAACTCAACAATGGAGGTAAAAAAAACAGAGGATTGAAGTTGGTCTTGCTAGAGCTAGAGCTTTCACAAAAGAAGCTACTAAGAGGAATGAAAATAAAACACTCACCCAAGTTGATGATCAAGATTATGTTCCCCAAGGACCCATTTATAGAAATGCAAACTCGTTTCATCGGTAAAACTCGTTCTTGTTCATCTTGACTAAGACTAGATTCATGTTAAATGTTCTTAATAATGATCTTGCTATAGAGAAATTGAAATTCAAAATGTTTGCTAAAAATGTAGGAGTTATCTTGAGATGGAGAAGAGGTTGAAGTTATTCGTTTTCGAAGAAGGAGAGCCACCCATATTCCACGATGGTCCATGTAAGAGTATATATTCAACAGAAGGAATGTTTATTCATCAAATGGAGATGGAAACTAAATTTAGAACTAGAGATCCTAACCAAGCTCATGTCTTTTTTCTTCCATTTAGTGTTGTTAAACTAGTTCAATATCTGTATGAGCCTAATTCCCATAAAATCGATGCCATCGGTCGGACTATTCTCGACTACGTAGATATCCTCGCGGGTAAATACCCCTATTGGAATCGAAGCCCTGGTGCTGATCACTTCATGCTTTCTTGCCATGATTGGGTAACTAAATTGAACTTCAAAAACTCATTTTTTTTGTCTTCTGTCTTTTACATCAAGACTCATGTTTTTTCGTCTTGGTGGGGACTATTCAGACAAAAGATTTTATACATCTGGTAGTTTGTATATTGCATCTGGTAGTTTTTACAATACATTTTCAAATGTATATTTCATTTCTAACTCAATGTTTGTATATTATATCTAGTAGTTTGTACAATGCGCTTTTAAGTATGTAATTCATACTATTCAATGACTTTAATTCCTAAGCATCTGAAAAATTAGGTTCAAAACTAGTATTAGAAATGTTGAGTACATAAATAAATTTGTATTAATCTTACATGTAATGCATTTCTAATTCAGTGTTTGTATATTGTATCTGGTAGTTTGTAACATGCATATTTAGTATGTAATCTATACTAGTTAGTCACTGTTAGAAGTGACTCGAATATGGATTGGTACCGAACCTGGTTTACGACCCACCAACCCGTGCGAATTTCTGACCCATTAGCGGAGCTGATTGCTGAGACAGAGCTGGTATGCGAAGCAGGGCTGTGAGGCAGAGCTGGGCTCCAAGGCGTAGCTGGAATGCGGAAGCTAGGCTTATGTCAGTGATTAGTGTTTATTCATGTATAATGTCGGTTGAAAGAGAGTCGGTTGTAGAGAGTCGGTGAGGCGGTGGGATTAGGGTTTAATGGCTATATAAACTAAACCCTAAGGAGATATAAGGAGCATAATCTCACGAATCTCTTGTTTAAACATGTTTTCTTATCATAGTGGAAATCATTGCGTCGTTGTCGCCGTGGAGTAGGTCTCACCAACCGAACCACGTAAATCTTTATGTTTTGTTCTTGATTGTTCTTTACTATTCATATTGCTTGTCTTGGATTACTCGTATTGTTCACATTAAACCCCGATTGCTGTAAGAAACTGGTATCAGAGCTCTGGTTTTGAGGTTTCTATGATGGCGAAATAGGAGATAGAGAAGTTCGATGGAAGTAACGATTTTAATCTTTGGAAGATTAAGATGCGAGCAGTATTAGTTCAACAGGGTCTGCTGAAGACGTTGAATGGGAAGGCTGCACTCGCTAAATCACTTTCAGAAGCAGAGAAGGAAGATCTCATGGAGAGAGCTCATGGTCAGATTCTACTTTGCTTGAGCAATGAGGTCTTGCGGGAAGTAGCGACGGAAACTACAGCCGATGGGCTATGGAGTAAGCTGGAGACAAGGTATATGACGAAATCTCTAACTAATCGTTTGTATTTAAAGAAGAAATTATTTAGTTTACAGATGTTAGAAGGGGAATCGTTGAAAGACCATATGGATGAACTCAACCGAGTATTCATAGATTTCGCAAACATAGATGTCAAATTCGAAGAAGAAGATAAGGCAGTACTATTACTTGCATCCCTGCCACCATCATATGAAAGCTTTGTTGATTCTTTTATGTCTGGAAAAACAACTACAACCTTTGAGGATGTTAAAGCAGCATTGAACTCAAAGGAGTTAAGACGGAGGTCAATGGAAGAAAGCAATTCAGGTGATGGTTTGGTGGTAAGGGGAAGGTCGCAGCATGTGGTCGATGGGAAGGGTCATTCTCGGTCTAAATCGAAAGCAAAGAAGTACAAATGCTTTAATTGTAAGAAGGAGAGGCACTGATGAGCCTAGAAAGTTTCCTAAATAGGTCACCACCCGCAAGTATACGGGCGTCAAGTGATAATTCCGGTAAGTCCGGTTCGTTCTTCAGAGACTAAGTCAATCTATTCTAAATCCTATGACTAATAAGGTTTTCTTTGAAATTGGTTTTTCTTTTTAAAATTGATTTTATTGCAATTTAATTAACAAAGACAAATAAAAATTGTAAATGAATTGATGGGACAGGTAGCCTAGGGTTTCGAATCCATTCTAATCATGCATAGACCTCGAATTAAATTTTATATCTTTTATGAATCAAAATACTAAGTTCTTATCAACTCTAACTATTATCTATCAACTAGCAAGTATCCACCATTAAAGAACCTAACCTAAACATGGTGGATCAAGCTTCAAGAAGCATAGGTAATGAAAGACAAGTCATGATTCAATGATCGGCTAACAACTAAGAAGTATAAATCATTAAAGGTGTCACTCTAAATATGATAAATCAACTCAAGAATATTAATCGATGAATACATCATGAACAACGTTTGAAAGAAATCAATACATGAAGCATTTAATTTATCAAAATAATTGTCTAATAAACATAGTTAGAACTTCATCAAAACCCTAGACTAAAGGAAAATTAGCTACTCATGAGATAAGAGATAAACATTTAAAAATATATAAGTAGGAGAGTAAAGAAACTTAATTTTCCTTCTGATTTGCAACCAAACAGGCCCTAGGAGATGTATTTTCCTGCTGTTTTCTCATAATTCTGCCAAACAGACCCTTAGGGAAAATAGTTTTCTCGTCTTCTCGGAAAATACTTCCTTGTGGGAAAACTATTTTCCTCAACTGGATTTTCTCTCTCTCTCTACTGTTTTCTCCTTCTTTCTCACTCTAACCTTTCTCTTTTTCTCTCTAATACAATAATATAAATCTCTCTTTCTCTCTCTAACCGAACAGTAAAAGAAAGGAGAAGAAGAAGATCAAAATAATGAGATTCTAGAATTGATTCAATCTCTCTCTCTCTCTCTACAAATCAGTAGCCTTCTCTCTCTAGCTCTCTTTCAATCTGACCTTCTCTCTCTCACAAAGAGAATGATTAGAAGAAGAAAGAGAAACAAAAACAGAAAAGAATCAACTCTCTCTCTAGCTCTCGGTTGTACAGTGTTTTAATGGCCGAGCTCCCCTTCTCTCTCTCTCTAAACTCTTTTCCTGTTGTGTCTTTAGCCGTAGAGAGATCATGCTTCTCCTCTAAACCTTCTGTTATATAGATAAGAAAATCAAATCCCCCAACTCCTTCTCCTCCTTCCTTCCTTTCAAAAATCCGGTTTAAATCTCTTTCCTTCTTCCTTTATTCTTTCCTTCTCGGTTCATTCTTTCCTTCTCTTCCCATATTAGGTAAAATCTCCAGCTAACATAACCAAAACTTACCATTTCTCGATTTGTATCACTGCTGTTAAGATGCGGTGGTCGTCGGTTTGTACCATTCTTTCCTGCTGCTCGATTTAGACTCGCGAGCTGCTTGTGTTGGCTGGGAAGATGAGGTGGCCGTCGGATTCCAAGAGGATAGATCTGGACGGTGGACGAGTTGGGGTGCAAGGTATAAACTTGCACACGGGTACATGGGGTCATGCGCTCTGTTGTACTAGGGAGTGATACGCGGGAAACCCCTACGTACCACCACTGATGACCGAACGTTAGCCCGAAAATCCAGATTACCTGTTAGGTTGGCGCCACGTGTCTACAAGCTGACTTGGTCAAATCGGTTCTACTCCCAACTTTGACTTGCTCTAGTTTTGTCGTCTGGACTCCGATTTGACTTCCGTCTTCGCCGTTGGACTCGTCTTGAACTCTACTTTCATACGAGCATCAAAGTCGACCAGGATCACCAGAACCAACAAATGACCAAAATGCCCTTAGCATGCCTTTCTCCCGATTTTAATCGTTTTTCACACTGAACTCCGTAAAAGACACCTGAGAAAGAAAAACAAACAATTTATCAGAGTAATCGCTCGAACTAGACTAACTAACCCGAGTTAAGAGATTCAGATGGGACATTTTCATGTCTCATCAAACATCCCCAAACTTAGATTTTGCTAGTCCTCGAGCAAAACAGAAAAATAAAACTAAACCACTTTCACCACTTTCGTAGGGAATCACGATTGCACTTAGCTCGTGCAACAAGCCGTTAAACCTCTAGGTTACCCAAGAGGACGAGTTTTGTCTCGTGAGGGTTTGCAGTGAATATACCCACAAAATTCTAAAATCTCAAAAATGCAGAAGGGTCTAAATATGATATGGACTAAAAATGTTTATCCGGTAGATTTTCGAAAGTTAATAGAAATGAAATCCAAGTCAATCAAGCCATAGAAATGCTAAAAATCTCTTCACTAGTAATCAAGACTCGAAGTGCACGTGACCAGCCAATATGAGTATCATTTCGGTTCTGAAAAGGCAAGACCTCGATTACCGCCTCGATACATTTCGCCTCGACTACTGCCTCACGGTCATACACTCAAAAATTAAAGTCACTTAGAATGGTTCACTCTATGTGTTGGTATGAATATGAAGGAAAACTCAACACATGAAAAAGACGGACTAAAAATTTTGTGGACGACTGATCTCAAAGAAAGGAAACAACCACTAATATGGAATGGGGAAGCTAACCAATTCTTCTCACCTTATCTACTTTCTAACAATGCTTCCTAGAGGTCAATAGACACTAGTGATGATGTGACTACAACTCCTGAGAACTCGACGTCTTAAAAAAAAAATACTTCAAGGGATAAATACTCAAACACAACTACACAAACAATTTTTTTTTTTCTTTGATTTTTCTCTTTTTTTTTTCTTTTTTTTTTTCTTTTCGATACGCTAGTACTATACTCAAAATACAAATACTACTTTCTTGACATTATTCTTTCCTTGGTAATATTCTCTTCCTTTTGCTTCATGCCTTATTCTCAGAGTTCTAACAAATGGATTTCTATCTTCCTCTAGTTGACACTGTTTTCAAGTTTCTCAGACTACAAGAGAAGGTTTGCTTCCTGAGGACATCCCTAGTGGTTGTAAAATTTGAACTCAGGAGATCAACTGAGCTCTGATGAATATTGCGAGGTTGAGTAGCTCTTCACTCTACTCAGAATTAGCTCAGAAGAGATCACTCAAAACAACAAGAAAGGCTCAGAATCTCACATAGGTTAAGTCTCCACTAATGATCGATTAAGTTCTCTCAGAAAAGTCAACTCTTCACCTATCTAACACTCACATGGCTAGTGCACAGACAACCTCAAGACTTGAAATTCGTGGAAAAAACCTTTAGCAAAAGTGTAGTACAACCAACTAGACTCTATAACCTATTAACAAGCAAAAATAACTAGACTCACATTTTCAATCCAAAAATTTAAAATTTTGAAAAATTTTGAACCCTTTTGAATTTTTGAAATAAGGACTTAGCAAAAAATTCAATCCCCTATCCCCAAACTTAAACCGAACATTGTCCTCAATGTTTTGAAGACTATACAAAAATAATAGGGTGAAGGGAGAGATATTACCCGATTCAGCGTCCTAACAGTGGGTTGCCTCCCAGAAAGCGCTAAGTTTAACGTCTTCAGCCAGACGATACAGATGTTTCAACAAACCTTAAGTAACAGCTCCATAAACCAATAGGCGAAACATCTGAGGATCTACCCAGGACACGCAGTGATTAGTGAATGATAGTCTCACACTTGTGTAAATATGTTGCAGTACCGGTGAGACTATCGTGATCAGGTAAGAATCCCCAAACTTAGACGACAATAAAGTCGTTAAGTTTGGCCATGGACTAGCAGAACTATAGTCCTGATAGAAAGGATCTCTGTAGGGAGGAGAAACCAAGTGAGAGGTTGCACAAACTTCCCAACATGCTCCCGATGGACACAATGCAAGAGGATCTTGAGGACTATCAAAGACGTCTATACTTAGACTAGCGGTTTCCAAAACAGGTATGTTGGGTACTTCCAAAGGAATAACCCGACTTCCCGACTCAAACTCCCTCGAAATTGGTTCAGATAAACCTTCAGTGATCTCTTTTATCATGATGTAATCAGGGTCCTTCAAGAATTCTGGATCTTCACCCAAGTCGAACGAGTCATCACTCTCATTTAATAGATTGAGTACCCATGACTCATCATCTTCGTTTCTGAGAAGACTTTCGTGTTTATCAATAAGATTATCGATAAAACGAGGTGTTGATACCTAAGATGACATGACCTCGACTTCTCGCTCCTCTAGAAGTGCCTCGAAAGTTTCGTCAGAACTAACAATTGACTCATACGATGGAAGTGGAGACTCTAAGGTGTGGAAACTAATCGACTCAGATACTAATAAGGAAGTAGACTCTGATATGTTTTCTATCTCATTAATACTAGCTTCCTCATCTAAGCATAAAAGTGCCAATAGAGTTTCTAAAGGATCTCTCAATTGAGTTGTTGGTAATGCATCTTGAACTAATAATTCCACCAAGTTCAACCCACTGAACTCATCTATGTCATCAGGGTGAAGTCCCGCATTAAAAATATTCATCTCCACCGTCATATTTCCAAATGACAATCTTAAAAGACCACTTCTACAGTATATGACAGCATTTGATGTAGCTAAAAATGGTCGACCCAAAATGACAGGGATTTGACTTTGGGTATCATGAACTGGTTCAGTATCTAGGATGATGAAATCTATAGGAAAGATAAACTCACCAACTTTTATCAGAACATCCTCTACTATGCCACGTGGTCGTCTGACAGACCGATCTGCCAGCTGAAGAACTACAGAAGTAGGTTTTATTTCTCCTAAACCTAATTGTAAGTACACAGAGTAAGGAAGAAGGTTAACACTGGCACCTAGATCTAACAAAGCTCGCTCGATCTTATGGTCCCCTATAGTGCAAGGTAATGTAGGACTTCCTGGATCTTTGTACTTAGGTGGAAGGTTTTGCTGGATGATAGAACTCACTTGTTGAGTTAAGAAGACCTTCTTATGCACATTCATCTTACGCTTTCTAGTGCACAGGTCCTTAAGGAACTTAGCGTAAGCTGGGATCTGTTTAATTGCATCTAGTAATGGAATATTGATGTTGACTTGTTTAAATATTTCCATTATCTCCTCAAACTGAGACTTCTTCTTTGGCTCTACGAGACGCTGAGGATACGGGGCTTTAGTAATGTAAGGCTCAGGCACTACAGGTGGTTCCTCAGACTCAGGAGCCTTCTCGGGCTCTTCACTAGAGACTCTGGTTGGCATAGAAGACGGTTCATGATCTCTTTCACTATCTTCAGGAACTCCTACCCTATTATCAATTACCCTACCACTTCTAAGGGTGGTTACTGCATTGGCTTGATCCATTGGTTGTTTACCTAGTGTACCTTTTGGGTTTTGCTCAGTTTGACTAGGAAACATACCCTTTTCTCTCTGGCTAAGGGCTTCTGAAAGTTGACCTACCTGGATTTTCAGACTATTTAAGGATTGGTTGGTCTCTACTTGGCTATTAGCCAGTTTTATGAAGGCCTCCTTTAGAGAGTTCTTGTTCTCCGGAGGATATTGTGCACTAGGCTGAGCATAGGGATTCCTAGAGGCATTAAACTCAGGAAGGTTTATTGAACTGCTAGGTTGACTATGGTTTTGACCCTTGGACCAAGAGAAATTGGGATGATTTCTCAAACCTGGATTGTACGTGTTGGAATAAGGATCATACTTCTGACGATTGTCTGGCCTAGAGGTTTGATTAAGAAAATTGGCATGTTCTTTTTCATCATAACCAAATAACAAGGTACACTTGTTCCCTGTATGAGAAGGGTCTCCACAGACGGAGCACGGATAAGAGATGGATTCATTTCCAACACTCATGACCTGAGTGGGATCCTCCCTGAATGCTTTAGATTGACCAAGTTCTAGGGCTTCTATTCTTCTAGCCATGGCGGCGAGTTTAAGTTCTGACTCATCAATTCTATAAATGCCACTTTTACTTGGAGTAGGATTTGCCCTAGTAGGAGGTCCTTTAAAAGTTTCCCATTGGTGGGATTTCTCAGCCAATTCTTCTAGAAATGTCATGCAATCATCAGCACTCTTACCGATAAACCCGCCATTACAGAATGACTCAACCATGGATGTAGTTGAATAATTTAGTCCATCATAAAGAATCTGGACTAGTCTCATTTTTTCAAAACCATGATGTGGACACTGTAGTTCAAGTTCTTTGAACCTCTCAAGATAGTTATAGAGAGACTCTCCTTCTTGTTGCACAAAACTGTTAAGACTTTGCCTTAAAGTGATAGTTTTGTGTTTAGGGAAAAATTTCAGAAGGAACAAATTGCTTAATTCTTCCCATTTAGTAATGAAATGAGGTTGTAAGGCATACAACCAAGATTTTGCTTTCTCTTTTAAAGAGAAAGGGAACAACCTAAGTCTCAAAATTTCATCAGGCATATTAGGGAGATTCATAGTCCCACAGATTTCTTCAAAATCCCTAACATGGTGGTAGGGGTTCTCGTTCTCAACCCCACGGAAGGTAGGGAGCATTTGAATAATGCTCGGCTTCAACTCAAAGTGAGTCGTGGAGTGGGGTAACCGTATGCTAGATGGTTGACAAGTTCTAGTAGGATTCATATAATCCCTGAGTGTCATAGGCTGATTTCCACCCATGGCTTGGTTCAGATTTTCACCCATAGTGTCACTCAAAGAGAGATTGGCTAGAAGATTAGTTAGATGAGTTTCTCTACTAATGAAACGACCTCTCTTATCACGATATCTATCGGGCATAAACTAGAGCCCAATGACCAAGGATATTCTCAAATTTTTTTTTTTTTTTTAAATCGAAAACCGAGGAATCACTACGAAGACCCTAGAGGAAAGCAAACACAATCAGTCTGACTCCACCAAGCAACCTAAACAGAATCTAGATAGACAAGTTGGTCAGATTCACCCTAAAAATTCTAGACAGCTCCTACTTCGTTACAAAGCTTGAACTATAATTGTTATGAGGGTTACTCCGTCAAAGTAATACGGTCAAACAATTCTTGGTGACGACCAACGATGAACGTTGTGATAGCCGTCCAACCTTCGGTAGCGTTGCCTCTTCTCGAGGTGACCTTTTAAAGAATTGAGTGACACTTTCCTTTGAGGAATGCCCAAATAAAAATCAAGTCCCTGATTTGTTTCAAAGATCCTATGAGCTCGAAAACCTTAGGGGCTAATGTCTAAATCAGATTTTAGTTTTTAGGTGAGGTTTAGGATCGTGAATGTTGTTACCTATTTGGGCAAGAGAACGGTGATGAAATCCGTCTCCTATCTTTCAATTGGGTTATTGCCCTTACTAGAATGCTTATACTAAACAATTCGATCAAAACAATTAGGCACACAAAACACACAATTACCCACTGACAGGGGCTTCGTGGGTGATTAGAAAAATTACCTCCCGTTCAAGACGGGCGATGACCCTTGCAGACGACCCGGGCCACTCTCCCCTTGAGTGTTCCAACCCGAGGCTTCGTTTTTGGTTTTTCGGTTACAATTTATAAAGCCCTCCAATTTAGGGTCAAAACTTTAATACCAAAAATAAAAACTAGAAAGTCTAAAAGTCTCTCCTTCACAAAAAAATAAAAAATAAATACTAAAAATAAAATGTAAATTTTCCTTCTTGAGCTCCTCTCCTTGTTGCGCCTTTTCCTTCGTTCCTTAGCGTTCTACACACCAAAAATGGAAAAGCAAGTCAAAGTTTCCAAAAATAAAAACTTACCAAAAATAAAACTTTCCAAATATAGAAATAAGATAAGACAAATTCAAACTTAGTCCCCGGCAGCGGCGCCAAAAACTTGATGAGCCTAGAAAGTATCCTAAATAGGTCACCACCCGCAAGTATACGGGCGTCAAGTGATAATTTCGGTAAGTCCGGTTCGTTCCTCAGAGACTAAGTCAATCTATTCTAAATCCTATGACTAATAAGGTTTTCTTTGAAATTGGTTTTTCTTTTTAAAATTGATTTTATTGCAATTTAATTAACAAAGACAAATAAAAATTGTAAATGAATTGATGGGAAAGGTAGCCTAGGGTTTCGAATCCATTCTAATCATGCATAGACCTCGAATTAAATTTTATATCTTTTATGAATCAAAATACTAAGTTTTTATCAACTCTAACTATTATCTATCAACTAGCAAGTATCCACCATTAAAGAACCTAACCTAAACATGGTGGATCAAGCTTCAAGAAGCATAGGTAATGAAAGACAAGTCATGATTCAATGATCGGCTAACAACTAAGAAGTATAAATCATTAAAGGTGTCACTCTAAATATGATAAATCAACTCAAGAATATTAATCGATGAATACATCATGAACAACGTTTGAAAGAAATCAATACATGAAGCATTTAATTTATCAAAATAATTGTCTAATAAACATAGTTAGAACTTCATCAAAACCCTGGACTAAAGGAAAATTAGCTACTCATGAGATAAGAGATAAACATTTAAAAATATATAAGTAGGAGAGTAAAGAAACTTAATTTTCCTTCTGATTTGCAACCAAACAGGCCATAGGAGATGTATTTTCCTGCTGTTTTCTCAGAATTCTGCCAAACAGACCCTTAGGGAAAATAGTTTTCTCGTCTTCTCGGAAAATACTTCCTTGTGGGAAAACTATTTTCCTCAACTGGATTTTCTCTCTCTCTCTCTCTACTGTTTTCTCCTTCTTTCTCACTCTAACCTTTCTCTTTCTCTCTCTAATACAATAATATAAATCTCTCTTTCTCTCTCTAACCGAACAGTAAAAGAAAGGAGAAGAAGAAGATCAAAATAATGAGATTCTAGAATTGATTCAATCTCTCTCTCTCTCTCTACAAATCAGTAGCCTTCTCTCTCTAGCTCTCTTTCAATCTGACCTTCTCTCTCTCACAAAGAGAATGATTAGAAGAAGAAAGAGAAACAAAAACAGAAAAGAATCAACTCTCTCTCTCTCTAGCTCTCGGTTGTACAGTGTTTTAATGGCCGAGCTCCCCTTCTCTCTCTCTCTAAACTCTTTTCCTGTTGTGTCTTTAGCCGTAGAGAGATCATGCTTCTCCTCTAAACCTTCTGTTATATAGATAAGAAAATCAAATCCCCCAACTCCTTCTCCTCCTTCCTTCCTTATAAAAATCCGGTTTAAATCTCTTTCCTTCTTCCTTTATTCTTTCCTTCTCGGTTCATTCTTTCCTTCTCTTCCCATATTAGGTAAAATCTTCAGCTAACATAACCAAAACTTACCATTTCTCGATTTGTATCACTGTTGTTAAGATGCGGTGGTCGTCGGTTTGTAGTGTACCATTCTTTCCTGCTGCTCGGTTTAGACTCGCGAGCTGCTTGTGTTGGCTGGGAAGATGAGGTGGCCGTCGGATTCCAAGAGGATAGATCTGGACGGTGGACGAGTTGGGGTGCAAGGTATAAACTTGCACACGGGTACATGGGGTCATGCGCTCTGTTGTACTAGGGAGTGATACGCGGGAAACCCCTACGTACCACCACTGATGACCGAACGTTAGCTCGAAAATCCAGATTACCTGTTAGGTTGGCGCCACGTGTCTACAAGCTGACTTGGTCAAATCGGTTCTACTCCCAACTTTGACTTGCTCTAGTTTTGTCGTCTGGACTCCGATTTGACTTCCGTCTTCGCCGTTGGACTCGTCTTGAACTCTACTTTCATCCGAGCATCAAAGTCGACCAGGATCACCAGAACCAACAAATGACCAAAATGCCCTTAGCATGCCTTTCTCCCGATTTTAATCGTTTTTCACACTGAACTCCGTAAAAGACACCTGAGAAAGAAAAACAAACAATTTATCAGAGTAATCGCTCGAACTGGACTAACTAACCCGAGTTAAGAGATTCAGATGGGACATTTTCATGTCTCATCAGGCACTCAAAAGGAATTGTCCTGAGCTTAGGAAGAATCCAGCAGAGACAGCAGTCATCGAAGAAGATGATGGTAGTGTCTTGGCAATCATTGAAGAATGTGATGAAGCTATGGTTCTGGCGATCAATGCCTTCTTCGCAGAAGATAGGTGGATTTTGGATACTGGTTGTACATTCCATGTATGTCCTCATAAGGAATAGTTTTCCACTTACACAGTCATTAATGGCGGTAAGGTGTTAATGGGAAACGACGCTCCTTGTAAGGTGGTTGGAATTGGTACTATTCAGATCAAGATGCACGATGGTGTTGTGAGGACTATAACAGACATCAGACATGTTCCAGATTTAAAGAGGAATCTAATCTCTTTGGGAACTCTGGATGATAATGGTTGCAAATATGTTGGTGAAGGTGGTGTTCTTCGGATTTCTAAGGGGAGCCTTACAGTTATGAAGGGGTTGAAAACGAATAGTCTATATGTGCTACAGGGTAACACAGTTACCAGATCTGTAGCGGTATTATCATCAGACAAGGAAATTAAGACTACCAAGCTATGGCATATGCGGTTAGGGCATATGAGTGAAAGGGGGATGGCTATGCTGAGCAAGCAGGGTTTACTCTGTGGGCAGAAGGTTGGAAAACTGGAATTCTGTGAACATTGCGTCTTCGGGAAGCAATGTTGGGTAAAGTTCAGCACTGGGGTAATTGTAAAATTGGTAATTCAATATTTTGTTAAGGATACATTTGTCAATAAATATTAATATATGTGATTGTGGGGGAATGGGAATCACAAACTCAAATCCTCCCTGGGTTTGCAATTACCCCTTTTTTAGGGAATCACATTCCCTGGCCCAAACCATTCCTACAAGCCAAACAATGATCTGGAATGTGATTCCCGTGAATCACATTCCATTCCCACGCCATTCCCGCGCGTCAAACATGGCTTTATGGGTTTGACTTGGGTTTATACAGAGTTAAATTCCGTTTTGACCTCAAATTTGTGACTAATACGCTATCTTTCCCCTGCAGAATTACTACTTGTCTAAAATCCGAGGAAACTAATTATCTAAAGCCCGACGAAATTAATTGTCTAAAGCTCGACGAAACTGATGGCCTAATGTCCAAAGATATTACTTTATTTATACCCAAGTTCAATATATCCGAATTTACACTTCCATAAGATCGAACGTGGGACCTCTGTATAGCGGAGTAGATGCACTTACCAACTGGGCTACCAGTTATTGGCAAGTGCCTAACACTATATTTGACTCTCAAAAGTGAAAAAACATTCAACTTTTTCCAGAATTACCCTTAGGGTTAAAGTGAGATTATTCCTTAAAAATAATTACAAAAATTAATATTCACATTGTCACCCTTCTTTCTTCCACTTCTCCCATTTATCCTATGCGTGATCCATTCCTTTCTCCGTCCCAACCTTCTTCTCTGACAAAACTTTGTTGGTCGACGACCATTAACAAAAAAAAACTTATTTTTGAAACGAAAGAGACTAAACAAGAAGGGTCCATCGTAGTAAACTAGATATGAAAAAAATTTGAGTTGAAGGTTGTCGGCCAGAAGAAGGTGAGGTGGAGAGAGAAATGAAAGTGACGGAGATATGAGATGCATTGGAAGAGAAAAGGCAATTAAGAGAAAGAAATATTCCACACTTTCTTATAAGATTATAAAAAGCAACTAAGATTTAGATTGTTTCTTTCAAAATTCCGGGGAAACAATTATTCTTGTTGCACGTATACTAATATATGTATGGTTTTGTATTATTAGTTTTCACGATCTCTTTGAGGTATTGCAGATCATACTTTTACAGAGCGAGACTTTTCTGAAAACCCTCGGGACCCATTAAAAACTGAATGTAAATGCAGTGATATTTATTAATTTGACATTTCAGGATGAGTACGTGGGCAATCATAATTTTGTAAATTTAACTATTTAATGGGTAGAGTTTTGTTAACGACAGAAAATCGAAATAAAAATCCCAGAACGTCCACATGATTCTTCTATACATTTTTTTAAACTTCCGACTTAAAAGGAAGAATCTCAGTCAGAGTAAAAAATATCCAGTTCTTCTTCAACACAAGATGAAACAATAGCATCTAGCTCTAAAAAAAGAAAATAAGCATCTGCGTCCAAGATAGAATATCCAAGATTTGACTTTTAAGTGTGACATTTCAATAAGTCCACTGAATGTTGGAATATCGGAGTTTATATGCATCTTATTCCTAATATATATATATATATATATATATAAGATTATATTCATTCAAAAACAAAAATAATGACATAACATTATAGGTAATTGAGATGAGGGAGAAGTAAATGTGAAAACATTATTTCATCTCTATAATCCCACATAACTTTTTTTTTTTGTAGAAAGGCAATACATTAACATAAAGAGTCTATTACAATTATCCAAGAAGGAAAATAAAACTACAATAAGTAAAGTAGTAAAACAAAATAACAGAACTGAAGAAGAGCATCATATAACTTCGATTTGTAGAGCAGTCTTCATTCCGTAGCTTGCGAGTCTGCCAACTCTTCGTGAGAATGATATGATATTTGATCTTGAGAGTCCGTCTGGTTGATTTAAAGATGAAATTTGTACCTAACTTCCTGTAACACTTAAGATGGATTAAACATACACCGAAAATTTCAAAAAGAAACGGGGTTGTCTGGATGATGGAATCAAAAGATGATTCCAAATTATCCCGCCAGTATTCCCCATATAAAGAGACCATATCCGATCGAATTCTACAAAGTAGAAACAGGTCAGGCACCTGGTAAATGGGATCGCCGTCATAGCCCGAGTATAAATACCAAGCTAATCCGACAAACGATCACAATAAAATTGCGAAAAGGGGTGGAAGTGAACATGTTTACGGAACTTGGATTCATAGTTAGATCTATATGATAACCAAAGACAAATGTAATCAATATGAAGTGGGCTGGAAGATAAGCAACATAAACTGCACGACAACGATGAAGATTAATATTCGAAATAGATTGTCCACCGGGGTAGAAGGGAAAGTTGAGATGAATGCTATTAATTATTAGTCTGATTGGACGATTAATGTTCCTAAACTGATTTCGATTCAAAATGGGTGAGACTAGAATGGATCGTCGATCAAATTGATCGTAATTAAGTCGATAACATTGTTACACTATGTACCGAGGAAGAGAACTATGATGGAAGTAGGCATGAAGGTTCAACATGACTGGTAACAGATAGAATCGAGGTCAGGTTGAACCAAAGAGGTATGTGGCATCTTACCATAATATTTGTCGTTCTTAACCTATCTAAGGAATTTCTTTCGAATGGTGGAGTGAAACCAAATAATAGGTTTTTCTCATGGATGATGCATACCATAAGGAAGCTTATCCAGATGAAATCCAGATGAACACTGATCACGATTAAGTGGGCATGCAGCAAGGAATGGAAAATTCGAAGATATTATGTATATAATCCAAACCAGATCTGAAAATAGTATGTCTAGGGTTCGAACAGACCAGATCTAAAACTGAAAGTTAAACATAGAATCACAAGCAAGAACAAATATAATTAAAAATTAACTCGTGAGCGAAGGTGAACTAATACTGTAGTTTAGGGTTAAGAGTGAAACTTCCCTGTTGTCTGAGATTTATGATAAGAATGGTGTGTAATCGTTCATGAGTGCTTGCTGCCCTCTTGGTATAGTGTATCAACCTTCAACAAGAGATCGAAGTTGGGTGCTTGATGATTTGAGCCTCTCTCGATCCGTATCCACTTTTCCTTATTGAACAAGACCCAGGTTAGAGAGTCATTTTTTTTGGTATGTGTGATGATCATGGAGGTGATGTTAATATAATTTATGATTAGGTCGAAAGAAGAGGGAGGAAAAAAATGCCATGCAACATCATCAGGCTCTCTCTCCTAACAGACCCCTATTCAGTTAAGTTGGATTGATACTTTGTTACTTGTTGTTTGGAAGAATCGGTTGAGGAAGAAGATAGTATCCAATCATTAGTTAGGTGCACTTCATCAAAACACGAAACCTAGACGAAGTTGAAAAAGGGATTGATGAGAGAGAAAGTTACTACTAAAATTAGGCAATGATTTTTGGCCAGATGATCTATGGGAAAGGTTGGTATGAGTTTGGAAAGGATTGTTTCATGGTTGAGGGTGGATTGAGTGATGCGATTAGGATTTTGGTGAAAGAGGGGAGAAGCAAACTCGCTATTAAAGATGACGTCACAGAGCTTCTCTCTCCTCCAGAAAACCTTTTCCCCTTCACTTAGACATAACTTAACCTAACTAGAACATGTATAAACTAATTTAATCTCACATAACTTGGCATAGCATTTGAAGCAGGTACTATGAGTTGATGAAGGTGAAAAGTGAAACAAGAAAAACACATGGGACTAAAAGCAGAAATAATTATGGAAAAGATAAAGGGTAGAATTGGAAAGTTAAAACTTGGCTCGTTAGTCAATGTATAAAAAATCACAAAAGGGGGTCATCTTGATATTTCTTATACTTTAGGGGGCTATGTTGGAATCGATCACACTTTCGGGGGTCAATCCAAACATAAAACTTGAATTGAAGTAACTTTGAACTCACAATCAAAATTTTTAAGTTTTAAAAGAACGTCAAATTTTGAAGTCAGAAGTTTTTGTATTACCAAACTAACTTTTTTATCTTTTTATTTAAATAAGTTAAGAAGTTACTAATTGGTTATCAATGGACCCCTAGAAGTCAAAAGTAGGATTATTCCCAAAACATGATATGACGTTCATGTCCACATCATCTTCCTTTCTCTCGTCTACTTCATCCTCTATCTATCGTCTACTTCGTTCTATCTATCATCTACTTCATCTTTCCCTATCTACATCTCACCCTTCTTCTCGTCCACGATGTCATTGTGGACAACCTAGTTTTTATTTCCAACTGAACTTTATGCTCTCTCCTATGTTTCTCTCTTGAATTCTCAGTATCGTTATCGTGACTATAATTGATAAAACAAATGAGTTCCTTTTGGATTCAAAGAAAATATGCTATACTTCTTGGTACTTACTCGAACAGAGTAACTAATAATACTTAGGTTTTCTGAAAACCAACCAAGAAAAAAAAACAACCAATACCTTTTATATCCTAGAGAAAATATGAGGCCTTCACTAGTTTAAGTCAAGCTTTCATTATGTCAATTAGTTAAATCAACCTCAGTTTTCATCTGCCATTTAAATACATATACAATTTCACTTAAGTTGACTGGCTCAGAAGAACACCGAAAGAAATATGTATTTTGTAACCTTCAATGTTTACAAATCGAGCAAGTATCACAAACCAAACTTCATCTCTTAAAAAATTTCGTAAGACTAACAAAACTTCATCTCAGTACTCTCTGAACGTTAGATTGAGACGACCAGGTCGGAGATTTGCTTTCTTAACAAGAACCCTTGGAGCTGAATTTGGGATAATGGAGGATACTCCATGAAATATATGCCTAGCCTGACCTCCAAATAATAAAACATCACCCGACTCTAACACAACCCTCTGCGCCTTATTAGTATCTCTTTCATCTCCATACAGAAATTCCGCCGAATCCCCAATTGAAAAGGAGATCACAGGTAAGCCTTTATGTAGGCTCCTTTCACTCTCGTCATTATCCTGTAAGAAGCAGGATGCGAGGAAATTAGAAAGTTATCGACACCATTTAAAGTAGAGCAACAAGCCCCGCTCGAACGCTTGCTTCTCTATATAAACCAACTTATTAACTAGAGAGATATCGAATTTGCACTATAAGCAAAGCATAAAAACATCGTGAACGAAATGAAAGATGTGGTAATGTACGTCCTTGGGGGCTGAACCAGTAAACAGCGTTTTGAACGTTTACCTGATGGAGACCAAGTCTTCCACTTTTTGTGTAAAAATTTACAATGCAAATATCTGGATTCATCCGAGGAAGTATATCTTCTGGATTATTTCCGATTTGATCTTTTTCGATAAGAATGTAGGAATCTTGGATTGCTCTTTCAACCAACACTTTGAATCCTTCTGGTATAGGAGGAGTTGAACTACCATCACTTCTTCGGTTTTTATACAATCTTGTCACTGGGTCCCAAATTTTCCCAAGGCACATCATCTGCAAATGCATTTTGGCTCCATTTCTGAAACTTGGTTGATAGAAGCCTGAATGACTCAAGCCAATGTCTCGGCATACTTCTATTATTTTGATCTATAAACAAATAAACTGTGCAATCTTTTAAGAAATTCTACAAGAATGGAATGTTGGATAAAATCACAGATTTAGTCGGTGTTTGCTTTTTATTGTCGAAATCTGACTCGGGTAAGTCTGACTTCGAATCTGGATTGTCTGCGTCTGACTTGTTCTGGTAAAGCACATTGTCTCGTCTGAATCTGACTCGAGCGAGAGATTTAGGTGGTGTTTAAGAATCATCCCTAATCAGATGTATAGACGACCCAGATGCACTAGTAGGATAATAGACAAAGACTTTAAAATCTGTCTATGGTAATTCAGACGTCGAGTCAGATCCCCGGTCCGAATTTGAAAAACAAACACCAGTCTGAAACTGCTGATTGATGGATGAAACAGTCTCCAGTTGCAAACCTAAAAATATAAATTCTCATACTTAATCACAAACCTGATCAGTATAAGTAATGTAATTCTTTAGGAGAACCATGCCATTTCTCAATAGACAATGTTGAGAGTTCTTCTTTGAGATGTCTAGTTGTTTCTGCTGATTATCGTCTTCTTCAGCTAAATCAGAGTTTAGTTTCAAACTTCTTCCATTTCTGGTCTTGCAGATATCAAACGACGCATCAGTGCCCTAAATATATTACACATATAAGTTGTACAGAATAAAAGACAAAGTCAAGCATCTTGAGGAACAAGAACTGAACCCTAAAATTGATTTGGGGAGAAACCCTAAAAACAAGAAGAAGGCTTACATGATGACGAAGAAGCTCTGTGGATTTGCGATTGGATGAGAAATGTCTTAAACTCAAATAGAGAGCAAGATTGAAACGACCAAATGAGTTATAATTTTGGCAGGAAAAAAAGCGAGCAAGCATTTCGTACCAGACAAATTTAGGCAGGTCCAAAAAAAAACACATTAGGGCTTGAAAATTGCTTCAGTAAGTTGAAATCGGAACCTATAAAAAAAAGGAGAAATGAAAAAGAAATGAGCTCAGAGAACACAAGGTTTCGTCTAGTAGAGACGTTGATAGTGGAGAAACCCTCTCACAACTTGTGTCATTGTCATCACAGCTTCACACTACAAAAGGATTCACAGGAATATATAAGTTAAATTTCTTTTCTCTGGGTTATCGATGTGGGACTTTATCGGGTAGTTCAGTTCAAAGTTGACACAAATTGTTTCAAAACTTATCTTTGTCTCGATACGTTGTGAAAAGAGGAAAATGAAATAGAAGTACGAAGTAAACTTTCAGACCATATAGGATGACCTTAAGGTCTTTATATGGTCATTTTATAGAGCTCATTCGATTTATTTTGTAATATATTCACGATGAGCTACAAAAAAACATGTAAGCTCAGAAAGCACAATTTATGTCTTGGTATATAGGTGGAGAGACCCATTCTCAACTTGTGTCGTTATCCTCCCACGTCACAACAACAGTGAAGTCCTATTTAAAAAGGTTGTTGCTTGCCATTGAGATTTTGGCGTTGGTAAAATGGAGACAATGAGACCATTCAGTCAAATTTTTATATGTGGGAAGCATAGAGTTTGCATCACACCTAAGTCGTCGGATCTGGTGAAATCGATCAATATATGCACGATGATTTTTGTTTATATAAATGTTTCTATTCGACTCAGTCTGCCACGTTTTCCAGACAACATGCTTCTATCAAATCTTTCTCAAATTTCCAATGTTTCGATTCAAAGATATTAAGATAGCATACGAGAGCTTCAACAAAAAAAAAAAATATGAGATCACAAAAAACAATAGGTAAAAAATGATTTGAGCTCAGAAGACACATTTACTGTCTACAAAGACAACTGTTGAGAGACCCTCTCACAACTTGTGCCATTATCCTCACAGCCACATCCATAAAGCTCTGTCAAGCCCTAATTCAAGAAACTTCTCTTTCTTAGAACTGACAATGTGGGACTTAATCTAGTAGCACGTTCAAGCTAATTGTCTCAGGACATCTTTGAGTCTGTTTAAGTGTTGGATAAATTGTGTATAGGTAACTTTGTACGCGCTCTTTCAAAGCGATATCGATACATCTTTTAAGGTAAACTTTTAAAATGAAGTGTGAGGAAAAGAGACAGCCATAACACTTCGGAGTTGTGGGACTCGTAGGGGGTCTCGTAAAGTCAATCAATACAGTTCAGTTCAATTAACTTAAGTTATCTTCTAACCGTGGACACTTTTTCTTCATGGTAAGTTTAATATTTCAGTTAGTTGATGTATAAACTAACATAATGATATATCTTTCTGCCAACATGCTAAATACTACTTCTATTAAATCTTCCTGGAAATGTCCATGAGATCACAAAAAGGGATAGGTTAAAAAAAAGATATTTGAGCTCAGATGGCACAGTTCCTGCCTATGAAAGACAATTGTTGAGAAACCCTCTCACAACTTGTGCCGGTTTCCTCACTGCTACAACATAAAGGCTCTGTCAAGCCCTATTTTAAGAATCTTCACTTTGTTAGAATCGACAATGTGGGACTTAATCAAGTAGCACATAAAGAAGATGTAGATAAAATTATATGTGACATCCAAACTTTAGTAAGATATCAAGAAACAGACCCTAAAAATTGAAAAATCCCAAAATAACACCAATAAATCCAACAACTCCTTATTCGTCGAATCTCTTTCCTTTTCGTTTTGAGTTCTTTCACAAAGATTAGATAATCAAACACAAGGACCAGAAGTATTTTTAATTTCCCCCTCTTTCTCTCTCATCATATTGCAGAGATTTAGAGAGAGAGAGAGAGGGGAGAAAGGGAGAGATGGAGAAGACTCGACCATCACAGAGATTTTCTGCTGATTTAATGATGGCTGGATTTGCAGGAGCGGTATCTAAGAGTGCAGCTGCACCAATTGAGAGGGTTAAATTGTTGTTGCAGAATCAAGGAGAAATGTTAAAAAGAGGGCAACTTAAGAAACCCTATAATGGTATTCAAGATTGTTTTAAAAGGGTATTTAGAGAAGAAGGTTTTTTGTCATTTTGGAGAGGAAATCAAGCTAATGTTATTCGTTACTTTCCTACCCAGGTTCGATTTTCTCTTAATTAATCTCTTTTCTCTTCAATTTGTACTTCAAATACCAAAAAAATTAGAGCCATTTCTATGGCTTTAGAATTCATAATTCATCTTCAATTCAATGGTTGTTTTTTTAAGTATTTGATTAGTAGGGGTTTTATTTGCTATTTGTGAAAATGATATTTAACTGAACTTTGGCTGAGAATTAGGTTTATGGGTTTCTATAGCTTGTGTCTGTTTAATATGTTTGATTTTTTCTTGACTTGGACTCACTCATTTTCCCTCTCTAAGCTGGAAAATTGAAAAAAGTCATACTATTTTCTTTGTTTTGACATAGTAGAAATCCATTTAGGAGGGTGAGGATCTTAGGCTTCCATAAGCACTCATATCTTAGGCTTCCATAAGCACTCATATCAACTTTGTGAGCAACCAACTCTAATGGGCAATCAGCAAAGAAGCCCGATATACAAGTTTACTTGATCATGAGACTTCCTTTGTTCATGCGACACTATTCTCATTACTCATGCATACTCAATTTGGTTCAATTTTTTGATTTTAAAGGAAATGTTATATAAGTTTCAAGTGAGGGTTTGTTTCTTGGTCCAAAAATAAAAAGAGCTTTATCAAATGAAGTATATGTTTTGACTTTCTTGTGGTAGAACTTTGGCTCGTAAATGTAAGTCCCGTATGCGTTCTTCTTTTGAATATTAGTTTTGGATTGTTGGAAATACTTTTTCAATTTTATGAATATTGAGAGAATAGATGTTAAGGAATCTAATCACGTCTTTGTTTTAGTAGTTCGTAGATTCTTCTTCGTGTTGGAAGGATTAGTGATTGATTCCACATAAGCCAATCATTCTTTTCTTCTTCTTTGTATCTCTGCCAGTGAAGTATCCCCTGGCAGAGATACTTTCTTTCATCATTTGTTTGTCGAAACTTTGAATTTTGTTGGGTTCTTATTCCTACTTCGGTAAATGTTAATCTTACCTCATTGACTTATGCTGCCAATCTTAGCTCTATGTGGATTAAACTTTTAATTTCCTAATCAAAGTGATGTATCAAGTTGGTAATGACATTTTCAGTGAAGAACTTGATAACAGAGAGGAATTTTTCTTGTTAGTAGGCTTTCAACTTCGCATTCAAGGGCTACTTCCGGACCCTCTTCGGGTGCTCAAAAGATAAAGATGGCTACTTGAAGTGGTTTGCTGGAAATGTGGCTTCTGGTAGTGCAGCTGGAGCAACTACTTCCATGTTTCTATATCACTTGGATTATGCTCGTACTCGACTAGGCACCGATGCAAAGGAATGCCCAATCAGTGGTCAAAGACAGTTTAAAGGGTTAATAGATGTATATAGGAAAACCTTATCAAGTGATGGATTTAGAGGTCTATATCGAGGATTTGGAGTTTCAATAATGGGGATTACTTTGTATCGGGGTATGTACTTCGGAGTCTACGACACCATGAAACCCATTGTGCTGGTAGGATCACTAGAGGTATACCCTTGACCTCATTTTTCATTATAGGTGACAATTGACATATAATTCTGCTTATGCTAACTTCAAGGACAAACTGATTTGGTGATATCAACTATCTTTATGTGCAGCCCAAAATGAAACTTTTGGTTTTAGGTTGTTTTGAAAATGATTTTACGGACAGTCATGAGAAACCCCAAAATATGAATTCAATAGAATAAGTCGTTTAGTGTCTCGTTGATGTCCTATCTGTCTTGAAATGTCTTGAATTTGAAGAATAAGATGCCTGACATGTAGTAAGATAATTAGCAAATACTGGGCCTTGATTTATAAAATCTCACATTTTTTGGGAGCATCGAGAGACCGGCTTTAGATAAGAGCTCTAGCTAGTGATGGACAAGGCCTTTTGGCTGGGTTCATGGGGCCTTCACCGAATGTGCCCATTGGATATGTTCTTAGGTGACAAAAGCGGGGATGGTATCTCTAAATGCGCTATATTTAGAGCATTGGTTGTTAACGATTACATCTTTGCATTTTAAAACACGATTAACACGAAGCAAGTGAGTAACAAGTTCATCTGTGCTTTGTCTTGAACAATTTCGCTTTTTGTCGATGCAGGGAAATTTCATTGCTAGTTTTCTACTGGGTTGGAGTGTGACAACAGTTTCAGGTATATGTGCCTACCCATTCGATACTCTTCGTCGAAGAATGATGCTGACTTCTGGACAACCTTCCAAGTATCGAAATACCATCCATGCTTTCCGTCAGATCCTTCATCAGGAGGGTTTCCTCGCTCTATTCCGAGGAGTTTCTGCAAATATGCTTCTAGGTATGGCAGGTGCAGGAGTTCTAGCAGGTTATGACCAACTAAATCGATTAACTTACAAACATGGGTATGGTTTTGAACCTCCTCGAAGAACCTTGAAGTAATCAATAACAAATATTTAAGAAAATTTCTGTAAATTTCATTTGGAATAAAGGGAAGGGTAACTACACAGAATGACAGAAAAGAATACTTATTGATTATTTGAAACTGATAGTTTCTTCCCTATATGCACATAAAAAGGGGAAAAAATAGGGAAGAACTTCCATTTTCTTTGGTTAGAATATTAGAGCAAATTACCTTGATTCAATTGTCAATGTACTATAGTATTCTTTGAGGGGAGCAAAAGAAGTGTATATTTGACATGTATTGAAATAATCATTTTGTCACGAGTTAATAATGTCCACCACACAAGAAACTAGCCTATTGCCAACACTGATAACTCAGCTGGCGATTGCAATTTTTCACTTTCTAATATCGCATAACGTGATGGACAAAATTGTCTGTGCCCAACGGTCCAATAGCATGGGTTATGCAAATCAGAGGTGATAGGGGACTCCCTAGGCATACTTCAAGGTGTACAGTGTACTCCCCCTCACAAGACAAAGATATTTTGGTCTTTTCAGATTGACAAAAACTGTAAAAAGACCAAAATGGCTTTGTCCTGTGAGGGGGAGTATGTGAGGGGGAGTACATCTGAGAGTATGCCCCACGGAATTCCCAACTCATTTTCTCATTTTCGTTTGCCAATATGCTGGTTATACCAAGTTAAGGAGGTTCAAGTTTTTATTGGAAATCAAGTATACTACCTAGAACTATTTGAATGATGATGGGTTAGATGTGTAAATGGATTTCATAAAGTCTCATTTGTTTGAGACTTTAAAAGGAGTCTTCAATGGAAGCCCACCATCAGAAATATTGCAAATGCATCTATATCCGTTTGAAATATAGATAAGTACTTTTCTCACCATCTTCCTCACTTCAAGTCTTAGTTGAATCGGTTCTCATGCTGTAACCCCAACCAGATTTGGAAAGAGATCCCTTTCTTGAACCCTGGGCAAATCTGGTGAAGGGTCATTTGATATCTAGAGAGTCAGAGACCATTCTAGAGTGTGAAAGAAACCGAGAGTTATCCGTTTTCGAATGGTTCAGTGTGCCCCTCCAACTAGCCGTTGGGTTTAAATTTTCAACCGTTAAGTTGGGGTGGATTTCTTAAAAAAGAGAATCAACTCCAAAAATTTGATATTTGAAACTAATAATTTTTAGTTGAAAAATAGAATTTAAATTCCCAATATATCACAAGTGTATCAAACAAATTAAACTCATGATCGATCATGACAGTTATAGACGTATTTTATCTTCATAATGTATCTAAACCAATTGATATAAATATAAACATAATAATTCAGATTGAAAACAACCATCTTAATTTGTAAAACAATTCAGTCAATTCAAGTGAACTTTGACTAAACCACTTCTAAGTTATGAATTTAAAAAAAAAACACCTAAATCTTTATTAACATATCTACTACTACTACTAGTAATTCCTCATATTCTTCAACGAACGTATCTTCGAAAGGAGTGTCCTGGTGATTTCAACACTTACATCTGGATTCCTCTTAGCAAACTCCTCATATTCACTCTGGAATATAATATTCTCCCTACCTTTCAATATACATTTCATAGCGGCATCTTTCACTGATTTGTTTGAACAAATATATGAACTCTCTAAAAGTCGAAGTGCATTCGATGAATACATTGTTTCGATAAGTGTTGAGTTACAAAATTCTTGCAAATAGGGGATTTCGTATTTGTCCGCCGCTTTTAATAACGGAATCGCATATCTATCAACTTTGTCCCAATCTAAGTCTCCAGTATACAGGAACTCAACAAAGGCTTCAAGTTCTTCATAGGTGAATTCAGGTAGAGTAATGGTGGTGTTAGTTGGTGGAGTTGTGTATTCATCTGACTCTAACATGTTTCTGAATTTTTCAGATCTTATTGCCTGCATATTGCAACCAAACTATATGAATACTCGACGAAATGTCAAATTTCGAAAAGAATTTCTAATTATCCAACTCATCGGCCATAACTAACTCAGTCTCAGCGTTATTTTCGATCAATTTTTTATGTACTTATTTGAAGTATGAATTTAGAATAAATATTTGACTCTGGTTAGGGGTGTGCAAAAGTAGACCGAACCAATCAAACCAAACCGATCCAAACCGGTCCATTCGGTTTTCAAACCAAACCAAACAACGAGTGGTTTGGTATGGTTGTACATTTTCAAAAACCAACTGGATTGGTTCGGTAAGAGAAAGTAATTTTTAGGAACCATTAAACCAAACCGAACCAGTCAAGTTAAATTAATATATATATATAATTACATATTTACATAATTTTTTCTAGAATATATCTACCATATCTCTATAATTTCATACAAATACATATCTTTCATCAAGTTCTTCTTGCTAGAAACAAGAATAACTACTACCCATACAAAACAACAACACTACTACAATATAATGTTACTAGCTAGTATTAGATTAAAACAATTCATGTATCATTAATGTTACTAGCTGCTATAAAATATTTCGGTCGGTGGCCTGCACATGTCTATAATGTTTCAAATGTTTTTCGATGTATTATGTTAATTTAATTGTTTCTCCAGATTTTTAAGGAGTGTTGTTTTGATTTTATACGTCAATGTATGAAGAAAGTAACTCGATTTGTCGATTTTCATTGAGAACAGGTTGTTTTTATGGATGGTTTGGTATCCAGTGGTATCCAAACCGCTTATGATGGTTTGGTTATTAACCGAACCAAACCCTGAGCGGTTTGGTAAAAAATCACTCACCAAACCATGAGTGGTTTGGTAACGAATGACACAAAAATACCGGATACCGAACCAACGAACACCCCTAACTCTGGTTGAAATTACTATATTATTTCGGATTCCATTAATTAAAACAAGAAAATTAAAATGGGCAAGAAAAAGATGAGGAAAAAGTAAGAAACATAAACACTAACCAGAAGAGCTCTATGTGCAGGAATAGAAGGTCCATTGCCAGCAGGTTTGAGTTGAACATCTGAAGGAATATCTTTTAATGCAGCAACAACCCCGTTAAGAAAATCCACCTTCATCGCCATAGTCCTCCTCTTCTTCACTCTTTTATTTATTTTCTACTTTTCCTTCATCTATTTTAACCGAGAGAGAGAGAGAGGTCGAGTAGAAGAGAGAGGCAGAAAATATAAATTCTCTTGGTATTTCATGTAAAGGTAAATACATAAATCAAAAGTATAGTTATCTAAAATATACGATATACAGTATCTATAACTACCATTATCTAACTAGATCTATGTTGACCGGGTATATGGATGGGAAATTTGGCCACACTCCCTGAAAAATTTGGACTTTGGTTAAAAAGCTCTCCCAGTATTTTTTTAATTTGCAACTTCTTGCGACAGCTTTGCAGCGCCTTACAACAACTTTCCAACGCCTTGCGACAACTTTACAACTGTTTTGCAATACTTTCGCAATGCCTTGCAACACCTTTGTAAAAAATATAGGGTTTTTAACCAAACAAAATACAAATATTTAGATTTTTAACAAAAAAAAAAATACAAAATTTGGATTTTTAACAAAAAAATAAATTAACTTGTCTTCTTAATTAAAAAAAGTTTAAAATTGAGTCTTCGGCTCAATTTACCGGTGGTGGGTCCATGGATCGGTGGATCCTAATACTCCCCTCAAGTTAGAGCGGGGATTGAAGGTGACACCGAACTTGTCTATGATCTTCTGAAATGGATCCGCACCAAATGGTTTTGTAAATATGTCAGCCAGTTGGTCCCAAGTAGGAGTAAATCTTGGTGTGATGGTGTTGTCCTTTATCTTTTCCCGAACAAAATGACAATCTATCTCAATGTTCTTCCTTCGTTCATGAAAGACGGGGTTGTATACAATGTGGAGAGTTGCCTTGTTATCTCAATGGACTGTCATCGGAAGTGTGTGATCAATATCAAAGTCAAGTAAAAGATACTAGAGACATTGAAGTTCACAAGTGAGGTTGGCCAGTGCTCTTTATTCTGTTGCGACCGATTATTTGACAACTGTGGGTTGCTTTTTAGATTTCCATGATAACGGACTGGAGTTGAGCATGGTAAAGTAACTTGTTGTTGATCGATGGGAGGAGGGACAACCGAACCAGTCGGAAACGCAGAAACCAGCAATATGAATGGAACTTTTTGCAGAAAGGAAGATGTTTTTGTCAAGGGAACCTTTGAGGTATCGGAGAACACGATATGCTGCACCGAGATGAATCGAACTTGGAGTTTGCATGAACTGACTCCAGTTATGAACCACATAAGTGATATCTGGACGAGTGACGGTGAGGTAAATGACTCGACCGATTAGACGACGATAGATGGACGGATCGGGTAAAGGGTCACCATCCGAGGGGCTAAGTCGTAGCTTTTGCTCCATAGGAAAAAGGGATAGGCGAGAGGTTGTGAGACCGGAATCCTTGATAATGTCAAGCGCATATTTTCGTTGACGAAGAAAAATGCCTTCAGAAGAACGTGAGACTTCGATGCCCAGAAAATATTAAAGACGTCCTAAGTCTTTAAGACAAAAGGTTTTATCCAAGAGGGATTTGAGATTGGAAATTTCCAGGTCATTGTTACCTGTTACAATGATATCGTCCACATCCTCTTAGAGATCGAAGCTGAATTTTGCATTGAAGAGAGTGTTTAAGGAAAAACTCAAGTATATGTGCCCCTTCAATTTTCTAAGATTGAGTGCTGCATTAGAGATGCCCTTATCTACTAATATTGTAGGATAACAACTTTATTGTTTGGCCATTCAATCTACAACCACTTGTTTTACACCTAAATAATTCAAGAATTGTTCCTTTATATTCTCAAACCTTTAGAAAATCAAAAAATATATTATACATCTGAACACAATAGAAAAGAATAGTTACAAAATATATGAATTTTGAATTAATTAAATATATGAATACTTCTAAAAATATGCACCAAACATATTATCAAACTCCATTTTTCTTACCATTATTCTCCAAGAACAATTCCCTTGTGATTTGTACACATAAATGTGGATTCTTTCTTGCAAATTCATCATATCTTGTTGAGAAAATTATATCTTCAATATGCTTCACCACTGATCTCATTGAAGCTTCCCTCAAATTCTTATAAGAACAAACATCTGATATCTCTAAAACTTCTAATGCATTTGATGAATTTAATGATTTTAACATATGAAGTTCACAAAAATTTTGCAAAAATGGGATTGCATACTTGTCGGCAGCTACCGCTAAGGAGTAAACGTGTTTTTCGATCTTCTCGGCCGTTAAACTTCCACTATAAAGAAACCTCAAGAGTGCCTCGAGCTCTTCATGGTTTAGTTCAGGGAGAGAAATTGTATCATTTGGTGCAGATTTACACCCATCAGATTCTAACATGTTCTTGAAAATGATGGACCTTGTTGCCTGCATTTTACAAGTATAAAGTCATTAACAAATAACCCCAAGTCCAAGCCCAATCACAAGCCCAAGCCCAAACCCTATAGGTTGGTTAAGGCCAATATTTTCTGGAAATGGTAAAATTCGAACCCTGACGTTTTCACTCGACCAAAATGAGTTTCATATTGGGTAGGAGCTATCTGGTAGAAACTTAAATAAATTTTAAGGGCACTTCTAGCATTTGAAAATATCCGGAGGAATAGAAAACTTACAAGTAAAGCTCTGTGTGCAGGAATAGAAGGGCCATTGCCAGGTTTTACTTGAATATCAGAGTGAATATCATCTGTGAATGCAACTTCTAGTCCACCAAGAAAATCCATCTTTTCATTCAATCTTTTTTCTCTATCTTTCATATCCTTCATCCACTTCAAAGCACTTTCAATGCCCTAAAAATAGCGCAAATATGACATAAAACATTTAGTCAAAATGAAAACAAACTCAACCCCCCATACTAATTCATGTACTCTTAATGCAAGATAAAATCTTAAAGATACAAAAGGAAAAAGTAATATCTATAATTTGACCAAGCAACAGAAAATTTGGGTAACTTTGAAATTTTTGTAAATATGTCGTCTTGGGTAAGGAGTCTATAGGTTGGTGTGCACTTGAGCATTACGAATATAAACTATGTAAGAAAAGCCCAAGATTTGGGCCCAAATACGAAAAAAAAACCCACTCGGGAATTATAATGTAAAAAAAACTCAATTTTTAAACTGTTAGCAACACTTTTGAAACTGTTACAACACTTTTGAAACTGTGACAACATATAGAATTATGTTCTTAATTATGTGTGAACAAAAACAAATTTGTTCATACATTTACAAATTTGTTGAGAGCAAATACAAAATTGTTGAGAGCAAATTGTGTTTTGTTCAGAAATTTTCATAAATGTTTTGTAATTTTAAATTTTGGGTTTTTTTTGCATTATTATTCCGGGTTGGGCTTCATTTGATATTTTGACCCGAATTTTGAGCCTTATAATTTTCCTCTCTTACGAATATAGGCCAAAAGCAAGCCACCTATAGAGATTTTGGCTTTCCTTCATTCGAAACTAGAGAATGCATGAACTTCTTTAAAAAAAACTTATAAGATCATCTAATTGCTCATGTGCCCAAGGTTGAACATACAGCTTCTCCGACCAATACAGGTGCTTTTAAGCCAGTTCACATCCCAAGAGTTTAACATCACAACTTTAGCTCTTGTATAGTTGTATCTTCATAAAATGAAATAATATATATTGCCGATATTAGTTATCGATCAATTTGAACTTTTATTGTTATTTAGTGTTAAAATTAGCAAAACTAGAACACCCTTTTTGGTTGATTAATAAAACATTGCCCACATTTAACTTGAAAACCTTCAACAAGAAAAACCAAAACAAGGAGCAAAATCTTACCTTAGAATTAGCAGAATTGAGTTGTGAATTAAGAGAAGAGTTCTTAGAAATCTGTTTTTCGCTTGCTTGTTTATCGATTTCGCCTTCATTTTGAAGGTTATTTAAGAAGGAAATCATATTTCTTGCTCCTTCATAACATGATCCACATATTGTATTCCTTGGTGGCCTCAATATTAACGGCATCGAACTACAAACACAACAATCCATTTTCCTTCTTATCTATTGTCTTTCTATCTCAAAGTAAGCAAAAAATGGTTTAAGAGAGAAAAAATGAAGAAGAAGAAGAAGAGGAACGAAAAAACTTCTTAATTTTATGAGCTAATGAAGACATCCATTTCATTTTCTCATGCTTTCCAATAATGAAGTCTCTTTTTCTCTGTCTTCTTAAATCTTTTATTGTCAAAGACTTTATTGAATAGTAGTCCCCATTATATAATACATCCTTATTTTATACAAAGAAATAATTGAAGTGACAAAAATACCCCCAAGTTATTCATGTCACTTCAGTTGAGTTTGATCATGATTATAAAGCTAAACCTATTTGAGAAATTACTTTTCTTGATTCTACTTATGTTTGGTTTCTTTCTTCTACAATCTTTCATGTCAGTGCAAGAGTAAAAAAAATCGATTCTATTATGATGCAGTTTAGTAATATACTTATAACAAAATTGGGTATGAAATAAAGTAAAATTGTGTTCTTACACTTTTTTAATAATCTGTTGAATATTATGACTTCTAAGTTCGTAAATTTCTATGTAATTGCGAGAAGACTCAGACGAGGGCTACAAAATAACACGGGTATTAATCCACAATTTTTTAGCTATATCTATGTACTTTAGTGGAATTCGATAAAATATTTACATAGAATATTGGAATTTTTCATATGAATTGTTATATAAATTTGAAAAGTTAGTTAGGTTAGGAGAACAGGAGTGACTTATCACCTCTCACAACAGCAAATATGTTGAGGCAAGCACGTCATGAACCACTTTATTTCCATTTAGATAATAGAAAAAGTGTTAGTTAGATCCCTATGAGTTTTACAGATAATCAAAAGAATCCTTTAATAAATAATAATGGCAATCATTTTAATAGAAACACACTAATGGAATGTGATGGTGGGAGTTAGGGATATGAGATTGGGTTGCACATTATATTCTATTTATGTGATTATTTTATCTAACCACCTCCAAGAACTCCAAGATTAGCAGATCTGTAGATGTTACATTTTAGAGATTTAAATGGGTAGCCTTATAAATTATTTAATAACTTAGCATAGACTCAAAACTTAGTTTGGTGAGTCTATTTCTCCACTTGACTGATCAACCAATCAAGTTAACTCTACTTTTCAACAAAAAAAAAAAAAAAGTTAACTCTACTTGGTGGGTAAATAAAAACATACAAACCAAATTTTGTTCACAATATAAAAGAGGGAAATGCTGAGATAACAAAGAATTTTGACAAATGAAGTTACCAAGCTGATGTGCAGTTGTGGTTTGAAAGTTTGACTAAGTCTAGGCCGTTGAGAGATGAATATCACACCACCACATCAGCTGGGTAATTTCTTTTGTCAAAATCTTTTGTAATTCTGGCACTTTCGTATAAAAAAAGTTACTAGATCCGAACTCAGCCTATCTAGATGAAAATCTTACAACTTTATGTTGTAAACCTTTAACTGTGATCGAGAACATTAAATTTATTTTGGTGTAATTTACAATAGGTCAGTATTCTGAGAAAATAAACTTTCTTTTTTTCGAGAAATAAAATATTATAAGGTGGAAACTAAAAATTTTCCTCCAAACACACCATTCATGTTATGTCGCTGGTATACTCGCCGGATTTATCTCTTTGTCTCCTTATCCTCTCCCTCTCAATTTCTCTATACCTTTTCCTTTCTCTCTCTATGTTTAAACGAAAAGAGGGTCTTTCTTTGGAACCCTTCGTCTGAAAAATCATACAAAGGAGGGGGTCCTTCGTGGATATGTCTGGACTTGGACTCTAGATCCAGACGAATGGGCCCTCCTGTTCGCAGGACATAGATGAGAGAAAAAAAAAGAGGGAAAGCGAGAGAAAAGAACAGAAGAGAGAGAGGAATAAGTGTCGCCAAAATGGATGGTGGTATTGTCGTTGGAGTTAGTGGTGGAAGTCGCGGTAGTTGATGGTAGGAAGGGGGAAATGGAGGAAGAAGAAATGAAAAAAGTGCTAAGAACGGGTGGTGTTTGGAGGAAACAAAAAACCGCCCCGAAAATTTGTACTCCACAATTTTTTTTTATTTTCTTAAAATATCCACCTTCACTCAAACTTTTATATTTGAAAGTTAATTGAAATATTTTGTTATTTGGTGACAAAAAGGGTTATTTCTCAAATGGCCCTCAATTTTGTGACCAGCTTCCTGCCTAGCCCCCTATTTTAACAAAAATACTCATATGACCCCCTTTTTCAGTTACCGTTATAACACCGTTATCTAGTCATCACCTTGTCTCCTCCACCTCATCATCTCTCTCTGCCACCTCACCTTCTCGCCACTTAATCGTCTTCTCCGGCGAGTGTCGCCGACCGACTAATTTTTTGGCCGACGACCTTCAAACATTTTTTTCTCTTCCTCTCTCTCTAACACTCCGACAAAGGGAGACCTTCGCCGGAGGTCTAGTCTGTTCATGGACAGACCACATCCGGTCTCTTCGTGGACAAACCTTGAAAGACTGTTCGTGGACGGACAGACCTTGAAGGTCCGTCCACGAACAGATCTGGTCTGTTCGTGGACAGACCAGGACTCCGACGAAGGTCTCCCTTCGCCGAAGTGTTAGAGAGAGAGAAATAAAGAGAGATTTTTTTTATGTTTGAAGGTCGCCGGCCTGAAAATTGGTCGTCCGGCGACACTCGCCGGAGAAGACGATGAAGTGACGAGAAGGTGAGGTGGTAGAGAGAGATGATGAGATGGAGGAGAGAAGGTGATGACTAGATAACGGTAACTAAAAAAAGGGAGCTATTAAGTAATTTTGCTAAAGTAGGGGGCTAGACAGGAAGCTGGTCGCAAAGTTGGGGGCCATTTGGGAAATAACCCAAATATATGGTGGAGATGTAACTTTAGGAATTAGGAGGTACCACTGGATAGGGACATTGATCTCCCACAAACAAGAAAAGTTAGCCCTCACTTTTGATCTCCAACAACTTCCCGCCTTTTCTCGCACTCTCCTTTCCCTCACTTTTTTCTCTCTCTCTCTCTCTACCTTCTTCTCTCTCTACTTTCTTGCATCTCTCTCTAATCTCTATCTTCTTGGTCATCTGCACTCAAAAAAGCTGCAAATCGATACCAGTTTATTTGGGAATGGAAAGAAATGGAGATTGAGAGAAGAAAGCTAAAGAGGAAACCCCTCTCCGATTGCACCAACATCCCCGCTACTAAATCCCTTCATACCTCCTCTAAATTCTCCCTTCTCACTAAACCCTCTTTTCCTACTCAAAATTCCGACGAGAATTCATCCAAATACGACACCAGCACTGGATCCAATGTTCAAAACCCTAGAATTCGTCCCCAAACTTCAACTCCTCCTCTACCCAGCTCTTCAGCTACATCTGGTAGGTTTTTGATTATTTAGATTTATCGAATTGTTGGTATTTATAAAAACCTAATTGTTGATTTTCGTCTTATTCAAATCTGGAATGCTAAACCTATGGTCTTGAATTTAGTTAGCAAGTGTTCTGACTTGAAATCATATGGGCCTTGAATCTTGAGGAGGATTTAAATGAGAAAACGTAAATGCTTAATAAAATCTCTAGTTGGATAATATGGGTTTAGATGATAATGTTTTAACCTCTTACTTGTCAGAGAGTCTTTTGAAAAATTACTTCATACATGTTTTCATGACTTACAGTACTCCATGATTCAAACCCTAACCATCAGACTCCAAATTATGTTCGTATTTGGGCAAGTCACAGTATACTTTTATCCAGAACAGCTAGTTTTATCCAGTCACATGCTTACTGGTATAGCTCTTAGTATGTGTTCTTAAAATAGATGGGTTTTTGTTTTTGATCTTGTAGTCGAGAACAGTGAGAATGCCGGTGTTGCTACATTGAACACGGGAAGACTGACTCGAGCTAAAACTAGAGATACAAGAAAGGATGTTTCAGAAACAGTGCCCTTAAGCTGTCCTCCAGCAGGAAGGATCAGGAGTTTAGGGTATGCGACATATAATGCTTTCCTTAATAAGTTTACTTTTAGTAGTGGTGAGATTTTTCTGTTTGCTAGGCGAATGCTTGTTTCGAATGTGCTTATTTTACAATCAAATTATGGATTCCCTCTCTTCACTGTTTATTATTATAGACTGCTAGTCATCATGTTTATGGGTTGGTTGGATATTGCACATGTTAAAGTTTCAATCAATTCCTGCCAATATCCACGCCAGGAAATTAAGAACATAATTCCAGTATCCCAAACAAGATGTCCATATAGGAACACCCATTGCCAGACCGATAAACTATTCATACCAAAAGGGTTATATCCAACATTTCCGGTTTTCCCTGGGTATGAAACTCAGTGACACTAACAGTTGTTATAGTAGTTTATTAGTGTTAATGTCACAAGATGAGATATTTCATTTTAGTGCCATCTTCATTCTTTACTATTTTACGTAGGGCTTATGAGTGTTTACTTACTCAGTATGTTCTCCATCTTAATTAGGGATAAATTTGTGAAAGAACACAGAGATGTTGCTCTATCCAAGGCCGGTGATGCCCATAACTCTAGAATTCATCCTCAGTCTTCTTCTTCACTGAGGTCAAACTCCTCAGCTAATTCAGGTAAATTCTCAGCTTAGCATTTTTAGCTTGTGCCATTATATTGGAGTACTGAGTGTCACTCTAAGATGGAATTTCTTGCAGTCTGGTTTCTTATCTTTTGCGTACTGGAATTCGTAACTATTGATAGACTTAAAACCGTTGTATGTTGAACTCTGTTTTATTAAACATTTGAAAATGCTAGAACTAGGGGGTTTTATTTTTCTTGTTTATGTTACCATGTGTTGTTGATGATGAGTTGAACTTGAATAAATTGATTCCGATTCCTAGAATTTACTTAATCTATTTGTTGAAATTCTTATACAAACTTTTACCTATTTCTTGGTGAAATTTCGCTTTGTACGTAAACTGTGATTGGAACACAGTCCTGTGATTTCTATTTAATTGTATCTTCATCGATCCCTATCATTTAAGATCATTGACACATAAATTCGTGATTGACCCAATCATTCTGCCTTCATATTATTAATGCTATTTACTGCCTGGACCATCCAGAAGCTTATTCCCTAATCTTGAAGGAGAATTGCTGCTGGATCGCAAGTTTTAGTTAGGATCTATGTCTGCTTACATGTGCTCCAAAATCTGGTTAAATTTCTGTGATTATCTTTTTTTATCAATTTTGACAAAATCATAGTAAGTTAGTGCTCAGAACTTTTCATTGGCTGTGTTTTTTTTTCTGAGAAACTGGTTTTACAGCTCTGGGTTTTTCAGAACTACCACTTTTATATAGCCACATGCTAAGTGTAAGTGTAGCCTTTCATATTCTACAAGGCTTTTACGTTCCGAAACTTTTGGATTTTGTTTTGGATCTTGTAGTCGAGTGCAGCGAAAATGCTGGGGTTGCTACAGTTTACAGTAGAAGACCGCCTCGAGATAAAGGAAAAGAAGTTGCAGAAACAATCCCCTTTAGTTGCGCTCCAACAGGAAGGATCAGGAGTATAGGGTATGCTAGTCCGATTTCCTTAATAACTTCTTGTCCATGGTGAACTTTATTCATTTCTCTGCAAAGATGTTGGTGTTCTACTCGGGCTTGGTTCAAGATTATAGGTGTTTTGTTGATTATTTACTGTTATTGACCATTAGTCACCTAACTATATCTACAATGATGTTGCATCTCGATATCGCTGAGTTAGTTGTAAAGTGATACTGGAGTCCGTGTTATCTGTTGATATTTAACTGTTTCTATGTTAGGAAACACTTCTTAGTTCATTTGTAGTGCCGATGAGATGTTTAATTTCAGTTATATCTGTACTAGTGTAGTTCCTCACCGTTCTACAGAGTAGTGAGTTTATACTTGATCAACATATTTGCATCTCAACATGTAGGGATAAACTTGTCAAAAGAGTTGCTTTGCCCATGGCCAATAACGCCCAGAACCCTATTATTCGGCCCCAACCTTCCACTCCTCGAAGACTCAACTTCTTAGATATTTCTGGTAATTCTTTGAACATCTTCATCGTTATGAGTTTTTTCCCCCATTTTCTTTGTGGAAATCTTGTGAAGTTGAACTTGTGAGTCAACACATACTGTTTGTGTGTTCTGGTTTTGATTTTACAATAAAATCTTGATTTTGTTAGTTGCTTGAGTTTTTAATTACTTTTGTTTAGACTGTACGACTTGAACTCTAATTTTTTCTTCAAACTGACCAAAACCCTACGAGCTTATCCGAATTGTTTCCTATTACTTTTACTATGTAAAATCTGCTGGAATCTGGAAACTAAGTTTTCTGAAATGTTTTTTCAACTTTTTTTGCTCTTTGAGTTTGAGATCATTGATACATGAGGCAAACCAGCTTCAAGACACATGGTTTTAGCAGCATTGACTTACTACTTATTTTGAAACTAGATTTTATTATTTTCCTTGCTAATTTGCAAGTAAGCAGTTGGGGTTGGCTATTGACTCGCAAGGCCGGGGGTATCCTGATCTGATACCAGGCCGAACCTCCAAAGTAGCCCTATGCCATTAACTCGGTGAAAAACTTTATGGATCGCCTAGAGCATAGGGCTTTTTACAGTTAAAGATTGAAGCAACAAAATTGAATGTTTTAAAACCCACAAATTTGAATCATTTACAATAAATTGGTTATGCACTATCTAGAAGGACTTGAGTGATTTGCTTTCACATGGCAAATGTAGCCTTGTGGTGGCACCAGGACATGACCTTTCACACGGGCAGATTATGACGTAAGCACCACTAAAACTTAAATGGCTCAAAACCTAATCAATATTTTCACACCTTAAAGACTCATCGGTTTGTTTGATGTTATTGCTTTCTATAGCTTTGTGATCCTAAAACTTCAAAGACATTAAGAAACAAGCTAACTAGTAAATAGTGAAAACAAAGAATGAACATCAATATACAAAGGTGATATTGGGGGTTAGCATCAATACCAAGGTGGCAGATAACGTTGAGTCAAGCCTCGATTGTCTATTTAAACATCAAGGGGACTTTTATGTTCTTAACACGGATTTTCTCTTGGACCCTGTAGTTGCGAGTGCTGTTAATGATGGGTTTGCTACACTTAACAGTAAAAGATTGACTCGAGATAAAGGAAAAGAAGCTGCAGAAATGATACCATTTTCTTGCCCTCCAGCAGGAAAGATCAGGAGCACATGGTATGTGTATGTCTTAATAATTTTCATATTTATAATGTTCTTAAGTCAAAGGTCTTCGTTTATTTAATTATTTATATATAAACATTGCTTTGTCTAGGTCATGTTAATATTAGATTAGATCACATGTTATTTTCCACTTAGAACTTAGTCTCCTCTTTGTACTTTAATTTAATTAATTTCTCAAAGTCGTACAATTCCATTTCATTTAAAACTTTGAGAAATTAATGCAGATCAACTATTGTCGCAAAACTGGGAAATTCTCATTAAGATGGGAACTACCGTCCATGCTATAACTGCTAGCACTTACAGCTTGTTAGCAGAATAATAGTCATTGCTCCAGCATTTACAACCGACTTGAGTACTTGACTAATGTAGGAGGAGGTCAGGAACTAGATATTGTTGGAAACCTTAGGATTATCAATGTGCTACATCAACAGGATTCCTTCTTTAAGCTCGTATTTCAATGTTCATATGCTAATATTTCAGGCATAAAGCTCATGCACTATAATAATTTATTTTGTCGCGTAGGGTGAAATGGAAGTGTATGACTTTGAAATTAAAGTTCGTTGTAGTTACTTTCTTCTGGCATTATCTTGGTATCTTGGTGGTTTTTCCTTTTCCCAAGGTCTGCCGTTGTTTGGTATATCTATGTAGTATATTCTAAATTTCATTATAGATCTAGATTCAGTACTTAGATCATTCTACAAATAGTGAGGGCATCAACTCATATTACCATGATCTAGACTTCAAGTGCTTGGCTGAATTTTTCTTTTTGTTGAAAGAAGTGCTTGGCTAAAGTTGAGATTTTTAATTGACTTGCATCTTCCCATTTTACATAGTGGCCGTAAGCTTATACTTAAATCAGTATGTTTCATAGGGATAAACCTGTCAGAGAACACAGAGATGTTACTTTGTCCAATTCATGCACAGATGTTCACCCACCAAACAAACAGGTTAGTCTTACTCTTTTTAGCGTGCAATTTCAAATTTCTGCTATATTTGATTCTTTAGACATAAGGTACGAGTCTGACACCGTTCCGGCGTGTTGCTTATTTTCAACTAATTGAGTTTCAATTTCGGTCTTGGAATTGAACTGATGTTTCTTAGAGACATTATTTGTTGTTCCTGATATTCTTGAAAGTTTGAAACCATGATACGGAAGCAAGTCATTTCAACTTATTCCTTAGTTAATTGTAAACATGCCAGCAGCTCCAGCCCCCAAGATACCACAGGAAAATTCTGGCTATTTGTTCCGAAATGGTTCCTGCAATCCTATTTCGCATCAAATTAATATCATGGTCTGTAGTAGGAAAGATGGTTTTGGGGACTATATTTGCACTTCGCTTTCTTTTTCCTTACGGGTCTCTTTACTTCCTATTCTTAATTCAGCCTTTATATTTATACATTGACATTTTGCAGAAGCGGCAATCCTCATCAACCAAATCTCCTGCCTTGACTCAAGAATATATAGAAAAGCAAAATGCCTACTTTGCAGAAATCGATGCGTTCGAGCTGCCAGAGGAGGTTGTATCAGAGAGTGAGTTAGAGTAGGGGGTAAAAGAAACATAAACTGAGGCCATCTTACCTGGGATGTCCTCAACTTATAGGAAATTGTAATTACAGATCGATTGACTGATTAGTTGTACTGATTCCAGAATTAAGTCATTGTAAATGTATCATAAAAACTTCCTGATCTTGAACTTCAAATTTTCATAAACGAAGTATATGAGAACTTCAAAAAGAATGAGAATGTACCATCTTTAAATATCTCCCGTAAATCTCCGGTTACAGATAATAGACCAATATCATGTTCTGGTGTCCTACCTACACTTGAAGCCGTGGTAAACTAGTTTCGATTTTGCCGTGATAACCACGTCTGGGCTGCTCCTTTCTAACTACGTCGTGAATGGTTCTGGTTAGGGGGGAATGGGGTCAGGTTGGCCGGCCAAATACATTTTCTCATTGAAGTTGCGCGGACTTGGGCACTTTAGCTCTCTGGTTATTTGGCTTGTACACATGGTTGGGCCCCAGTTCTCTCAGTATCAAGGCAGCCAAACGGACTCGGACATGCACAGATTCGGGGAATTCAAATTCTTTAGCTATTAGGGTAGCCAAGCGGACTTACACATGCATAGTCTGATGCCCCAACCCTTAGCAGTTATTGATATTGTCTTTGTTTTATACACCCTCACGCAAGCCCAACAAGTACATGGTTTCGTTCTTGGCGAAGACTCCACAAATGACACGCCCACCTAAAAGGCCTAGACACTTACTAAGCTTAGACATCCACCTATAGCCTACGTTCTAGACATTCTCGCGAATGTTGTGGGACAATCACAATGTCTAAAACGGAGAAAATATCGATTACTGCTAAAGCTTGGGGCATCACTAATAAACTCGCACTACTCAGTACTCTGACTATGGGGATAGCCGGACGAACTCAGGCACATCACCTGTATCAGAACAGGAAACTAAACATTTGACTTCAATATTGTCATTTATTTACTGTTACCAGAATAGGAAACTAAACATTTCACTTCAAGATAAGCTACCAAAACCTCCATTTTCTCCTCTCAAAACCCTAAAACCCTGAAACTTTCACCTTATCCTTTCTTCTCTTCACTAAAGAAGAGAAGAAAAAGAAGAAGAGATGATGAATTTATCTCTTCTAACCCCTTATCCTTCACTTTCTCCTCCACCTTCCCGTCCTGTACTATTCTCTCATTTCATTAATCCTCATCCCCTTCGTTTCACAAAACCTAGAGTTTCTTTCACTAGAATAACATACCGTAATCGAATCTCCATTACTCGAAGTTCTGCTGCCAATGCTAGTGAACGAACTAGTTCAGTTGATAATTCAGAAGTATTTGGGGGTAAAAAGGAACTCTCAGGATTTCAGACACTTGTTGATAGTTTATCACCTCCAGTTAGGTTAGCTAGCTCGGTGGTAATTGTTTCTGGTGCTCTGGCTGCTGGTTATGGATTAGGGTTTAGATTTGGTGGTAATAGGAACACTGGGTTAGCTGGTGCTGCTGCTTTAGGTGTGGCAGGTAGTGCTGTTGTTTATGCATTGAATGCTTCTGTGCCCGAAGTTGCTGCCGTGAATTTGCATAATTTGGTTGCTAGTTCTGATGATCCAACAGCTATCAACAATGAGGAGATTGTTGGAATTGCGAAAAGGTAAAAAATTTTACCCTGTTTTTTTTTTTTGTGTTAATTTGCTATAACTTTAGGGTGGTGCAGATGAGAAGAATTAGATATTTCTGGTTGAGTTGAATATCAAACTAAGATAAAATTTGTGATGATTTTGGGAGTTTTCTAAGGAGTTGTAAGTGTGTGGTACTAGATTAATTATTAGAGACTTCGAGTTATCAACAAAATTCCTATTTGTACGAAACAAATTACTTTTTTTTTTTTGTTGAGATCGAAACAAATTACTTGGCCATAAATTGTCTCCCTAGATAGAGCTATGGAATCAGAGACCTTCCGGTTACCCAAGTAACCAATATTCATATGCAAATAGGCAATGTCGTCAAACTAGTGATGTGTTCTACGTGCAATTCTTGTGGACTTAATTTGGGCGTTGAACAAATGGGTTAATACCGTTATATTACTTCGGATATTGATTTTGCATCTTTTTTTACATCTGTAGTTTGGCTCCAAACTCAATTTCTTCAGACTTCGAATTATCATCTTGTCCTTTTAAGTTTTATACGTGTCCAACCTTCCAGATATGGTGTTACAAAACAAGATGAAGCCTTCAACGCTGAGCTTTGTGATTTGTATAGTCGGTGAGTCATCTACCCCTTTGTGTAGCTTAAGTTGATCATCTTCTGTTTTATAATGAACAATTTTAAAGAGCTGTGTAATAAGGATACATCTCCAATCAAGCATTGGCGGGGTGAGCAAGCTACTTCAATCAGCAACTGCTTATGTTACGTCTTACGACCCTTCAATTTTCTGAAGTTTCCACTGTCAACTTGTCATTTGTTTAGTGAAGTTGTAAAAAGACTGGTAATATATTTAAAGATGTTGAATAATATGACTCATATTGATTGATTTATTCCATTGCTTGTTTTCATAATCAGGTTTGTGTCATCTGTTATACCACCTGGAAGCGAGAATCTCAATGGCAATGAAGTAGAAACTATTGTCAAGTTTAAGAGTGCTCTTGGAATTGATGATCCAGATGCAGCTTCTGTCCATATGGAGGTAAAAAATCTTCACTGATATAGTAATATATATCTCCTTATATTGTGTAAAGAAAATTGAGGATATTTATCTGGTTATTGCCTGTCATCTGATTGTTGGCTCTTTAGATTGGTAGGCGCATCTTTAGGCAAAGACTGGAAACTGGGGATCGTGAAGATGACATGGAGCAGCGTCGGGTAGGTTACTTGTGAATGGTTGCGGCTTCTAGTAAGTAAAATTTTCGTATAATAGAGAGGAAATGTGAAACCTGAGCATTATTTGTGACTTGTGAGCTTCCACTGCAGGCATTTCAGAAGCTGATTTATGTTTCAACACTTGTGTTCGGGGAAGCATCAAAATTTCTTTTGCCTTGGAAGCGTGTTTTCAAGGTCACAGATTCTCAGGTGCAGAAAATGATATTTGTTTGCTTTGGCGAACTTCAATTATTTTGGTTTTTGTTGTGAGATGAATGTAAGAAGCTGGTTTATTGTATGATAGGTTGATGTTGCAATCCGTGACAATGCCCAGAGATTGTATGCAATCAAGCTGAAGTACATTGACAGAGGTAATAAATTACTTTTGATAATTACAGCCATGGATCTCGATCCAACCGAATGAATGGTTCTTTTGGGCTATTAGGTATCTTGTCAAGTTAGCGATATAGCATGGTATCGACATATTGTATCCAGATCCTGATCAACACGTTACTAAGTTCGGGAGGGCATGTCTAAATAGGGCGTAGGATCCATATTCCATAGTATTTAATTCTAGTCCTTGCCTGTAGAATTTCTATGAGGATTTTTTTAATGTAGTTATATTAAATAATTCCACTCATGGTTCCGCATGCGATTTAGTGTCTAACTGAACTTGTTAAAGTCTCATTGAAGTTGTACATTTTTTTCATTAGATGTTGACGAGGAAAAACTTATCAGATTGAGACAAGCACAGCACCTGTATCGGCTTTCTGATGAGGTATCTATGCCCCAAAATATTTGTTTACATAGTAACATACTTCATGAGCTATATAAAAGATTTTCATGTGGTGGACTCTACTTCCTTGCAGCTGGCGGCTGACATGTTCAGAGAACATACACGTAAACTGGCCGAGGAAAACATTTCAACTGCACTCGATATCTTGAAGTCTAGAACAAGAGCTGTGTATGATCGCTGTTATCTGTTTATCAAGCTAATTTATAGACTAGAAATCATGCCGGGTTTTTATTCATCTACCTTTTATTGATAAATTAGCTTCCTTCGGTGCTTTTACTAGTACATATATTCATGTTTCTTTAAGGAATTTGATCTGAACTGCTATTATTCTTTGAGTGTTTTGAGCTACTTTTGTTGGCTTTTGCTGTTTGCTTGAAATCATCTGATATCACAAATTGTTGGCTATATTAGTCTTTCAGCTAATACCAAGACTCATTGTCTATATAAGGAAGTTCGATTAATTTGATCCTTGTGGGAAAAATAATTTGCTACATACAGCTCTTTAATTTGATTTTTCTTCTTCCTGACAAAACTTTGTTTGCCAGCAAGGGATCACCACAAGTTGTTGAGGAGCTTGAGAAGATTCTGGCATTCAATAATCAGCTTACGTCCTTAAGCAACCACTCTGAAGCCTCTCGCTTTGCCCACGGAATAGGACCCATTTCTTTATTAGGTATAACACCTGCTCAAGATATCCCTTCCACCCATTTGATATAGCTAATCCGAGAAGCATTAACTTTCTTAGTGCTACTTCCCTGTGACTTTAGGTGGTCTGTATGATGGGGACAGAAAGATGGATGAGTTGAAGCTTCTCTATAGAGCCTATGCTGCTGAGTCGTATTCCATTGGTAACATAGAAGAAAACAAGGTATTTCGACTTTTTTGCTTGTATTTAATGTTTTACTGTTCTCCTCACTAACTGTGTATATTAGTTGAGTTTTTTTCCATTGAATTCCGTAAAGCATCATATGGACTTATATGAATCTTGATACCAGAGGGTGTTTGGGATTTGGATTTATACAAATGAAGAGCAAAAGCAAAACGCAAGCAGAGTCCAGACAAATTTGTTTTTTCTGAGAAAATTAATGAACAAATTCATGAATCACGCACTAGTTTATATTTGTTCTTTCATTTCTTCTTTTCTTTCACATCAAAGCTGTTTTACCACCACAATCACATAAATGCAATCTCCTCAGTCCTTCCATCTCTTCTTCACTACGTGGGACCCCATTGCCACTAAGTAACTGCCACCACCAGGCACATCTGATCACCCATCACGACTACAGCTATCAATATTACGACCATCACGACTTCATCTTCTACCACATCAACACTGCCTTCCATTACACGACAGTCGATTAACCACCTTCACCGCTCATCACCACCACTTCGTCACTACTGGCCCACCACCACCATATTCCTGCCTTTTTGTGGTAGAAGTTTCTGTGCGTATCTACGAGTCAACTTACTTTTAGCTCGCAATTTTAGGGATTAATTTTTCCAAACAAGCTTCTCCTAATTACTCATTTCTTTGGCTGCCAGACAGGCTAGGTCTAATTTAGTTAGATCTTAGATCACAATTTTTCCAAACAAGCTTCTCCTAATTCAAACGTTTCAAAAAGAAAAAAAAATTTTGTTAGATCTTAGATCACATTTTTTTTTTTACTTGTGATTCTCAGTAAGTCAGTATTACAAGCAGATAAGTTGTGAGTCCTGATATCTTGTTAAATTGCCGCTTTAAATCCGGAAGCTTCTAGAAAACTAATGAAGGTGTCTTGCGTCATTTCTGGTCCTTTAATGTGAAAGTTTACGAACTGTAGTGTTGTACATTTATTTATGTAGAAGGTCCAACTTGACACCTGGCTCTAATCATTCCATCCATTTCGTCTTTTGTTCTTTTATATAGCTTGTGTCTTTGAACCATCTGAAGAACATATTCGGTTTAGGCAAACGAGAGGCTGAAGCCATCTTGTTGGAGGTTACCACGAAAGTCTACCGCAAGAGGCTTTCAGAGTCAGTTTCTAGTGGCAATTTAGAGGCCGCCCACAGCAAAGCAGCATACCTTCAAAACCTTTGTGAGGAGTTGCGCTTTGATCCACAGAAGGCCAGTGAACTCCATGAAGGTATATTGTATATATAAATTATTGTTTGGTCAACTATGAAGCTGTAGCAGTAATACCATCAAAAGCTCGCTCAACACTCATGCTCCATCCTTTTCTCTTTCTTTATATATTTGAAAAGTCATGTTATCCTTTTGCATGTGTAGTTTGATATTGCCTAGTAGGTGTTTGACATGCTTCTATTATTATCTATGCTTATTATTATATTAAAACCGATAGTTGTATTGTATGGTTTACTGGTTTTGGCAACTCGGAAATTGGCATGGGTACGGCACGTCAGGTATGGTGAGTACTACTGAGTACAAAATGCAAAAGTTATTACTGGCAATACACATTTTCTGTCAAGGGTATTATGTTTCCCACATTTTTTTTTCTTGGATTACATTTTATGTCATTAAAAAAACATCAACCTAGAGTCCTAATAAGTTACAAGATGTAAGTTAGTAAGTAGGAAATTCTAATTATTATGTCGGTCTACCGTGAGTGCTTGAGAAGGCAGGAGACTACATGGATAAATGAGTGTATAGCATAGAACAAAATCTTATACCTGGTTGGCGAAAGAAATTCTTTTATCTGAGCTTTCATGAAGTCATTATTATAGTCTATAGAGGGATTCGCTATTCAAGTAAATAATCACATCATATTATTTGAAATTCACCACTTTTTGCCTTTTGGCTAAGAGAATAGTTCAAGCTGGAATTTTATATTTAAATTCACTTCAATTCATTTTGCCTACAGAAATTTACCGACAAAAGCTCCAGCAGTCTATAGCTGATGGAGAGTTGAAGGAGAAGGCTTTTGCTTCTTTGTTGAGATTGCGGGTGATGCTTTGTGTTCCTCAGGAAACTGTGGAAGCAGCTCATGCTGATATTTGTGGAAGCTTGTTTGAAAAGGTACACTGAAGTTCTAGTGAAATAAGATAACAATAATGAAGGGGCAATCGCAGATTAATAATCCGTCTTGTCTTCTAGTTCATTTTTAAAACATCTCCTCAATTATTAGGAACTTTTAGCTGCTACATAATCTGTCTCGTCTTTTTGTTAAAAAAAAGGGAGGTTTAAATTTTCTGGCTGTATAGATCATATCTTTGTTATATTTTTCCCACTAGTTTGTAGTATCATTACTCGGTCGAGTAGGAACACACTTGGGCTTGACTAAGAAATTTGTGGATGGGTCTAGTTAATATCTAATATTAGATGATAAAAAGGAACGTGCAGAGAATATGAACAAATTTCGTTATCCCGACTTTTAATTTTGGTAACACTGGCAAAATAGGCTTGTATGAGTTGATACTGTACCAAATGCAAGGATTTAGCTAAAAACACTTCCCGTTTCTTTGAAAATAAAAACCGGGTACTCCTGGCATATTGCATGTTTTCTTTAACACACATTGTATACATGTAGGTACTGTATCCATGTGGATTTCATGATTACCCACGTCACATAATTCTGTTTTATATTTGACTGGGTCTTAAAAGACTAATGTTGTCGTGCTTTTCCAGGTCGTGAAGGACGCAATTGCATCAGGTGTTGATGGATATGATCCTGATGTCAGGGTGTCCATTAGGAAGGCTGTACATGGCTTGCGCCTAACATCTGAGGCTGCCATGGATATTGCTAACAAGGCAGTAAGTATTCCACTCACATCAGTTTCTGTGCTTGATCGGTTATGCTGCTCTTGGGTCCCGTCGATCACAGTTGGATTATATATAGAGATATAAATGATACGAGGACTTTTATTCACGTTACCCTTTGTCTGGGAGACAAAGTCAAAGTTCTGCTGATCAGATGATCCATATAAAGTTCACAACTATTCAAAGTAACGTTACCAGATACTCTCCTCCACTCTACGTACCGCGTACCCGATTTCGTACCCTTTTTTGGTGGGTTTGCAATCCAGTACCCCACAATTAGTGTACCGGAATTTTTAGTCTTAATTAACCTAAAATCTTTGTATAAAACTATAAATTCGACTAATTGGGCAGTTAAACTACAAGAATTTTTTTAATTGGCTTGTTAGATTGTAAGTTTGATGGAGAAATGATGTCTAAGAGGTGGTGTATCTATTATAAATGCATCATAGAGAGTATTTATTGTCTACGAAAATAGTCCAGAACGTACTGAAATCGAAAATGGCGCACCGGAGAAGTATACCCTTAGCGTACCCGATACTCACATGGTAGCGTTCCGTGTACCGGTACCCGTACCGGAGCGATCCGCGTACCTGGTAACCTTTTCAAATGTACAGTTACATCCCCGGGGGAGACTGTTTTTTCCTATATTTTCTTTGCCTGTGAATCACTTTTGGGCTTCTTTCATCCTTTCTGGTGGTGTGATACATCAGTAACACTAACCGAACACGTATCCTATTTGGCAGCTAACAACTATTGATGAATGGCATAGAAGTTTTAGTAAGGTGATGGCCGGTGTGCTGATGAATATTTTTTCGTAACTGTCTTTTGTAAACAGGTGCGAAAGATGTTTATGAACTACGTAAAGATGTCTCGCGCAGCTGGCAGCCGCACAGAGTCTGCTAAAGAACTAAAGAAGATGATAGCATTCAATTCCTTAGTTGTCACTGAATTAGTAGCCGACGTCAAAGGAGAAACTGTCGATACTACTACGGAAAAACCGCTTGAGGAAAAGAAAGAAATCGAGGAGGAAGAGGAATGGGAATCTATTCAGACATTAAGGAAATCGAGACCAAGCAAAGAGCTTGAAGCCAAGCGAGGAAAGTCGGCTCAGACAGAGATCACTCTAAAGGATGACCTGCCTTTGAGGGATCGGTCTGACCTTTATAAAACCTACTTGATGTTCTGCATAACTGGGGAGGTTACTAAAATTCCATTCGGAGCACAAATTACTACAAAGAAGGACAACTCTGAATATTTGTTGCTAAATCAACTAGGCGGAATCTTGGGACTAACTGGTAAAGAAATTGTTGAAGTTCATAGGAGTTTGGCAGAGCAAGCTTTCAGGCAACAGGCCGAGGTGATTCTAGCGGATGGGCAACTGACAGCTGCCAGATTCGAACAGCTCAATGAGGTAGCAAAGCAGGTGGGTCTACCACCAGATTACGCAAATAAGATAACGAAGAACATAACAACATCAAAGATGGGAGCTGCAATTGAAACTGCCATCGGTCAAGGAAGGCTCAACATAAAGGAAATTCGGGAACTCAAAAAAGCAGGTGTAGATTTAGATAACATGATCTCGGAGAGTTTACGTGAAAATCTCTTCAAGAAAACCGTGGATGAGATTTTCTCATCAGGTACTGGAGATTTTGATGGAGTGGAAGTTTATGAGAAGATACCCGTGGATCTTAAAATAAATCTGCAGAAGGCAAAGGGGGTAGTTCATGAGCTTGCCAAGACAAGGTTGCGCAACTCATTGATTCAGGCCGTGTCTCTGTTACGCCAGAGAAACTGGAAGGCAACGGTATGGTCCATACCGTATGGATATCAAACTTTGGTGTATAAATATATAATCGTAGGGGGAAAAGAAAGTAGCACTGATTTTTCTCTTGCTCTGTTAAATCAAATGGTCTAAAGAAGTATATCTGAAATGTAAGTTTAACTTTGCAGGTTTCGTCTCTTAACGATCTGTTAGCATGTGACAAGGCCGTACCAGCTGCCCCTCTATCGTGGGAGGTACCGGAAGAACTTGAAGATCTCTATGCAATCTACATGAAAAGTGACCCATCACCAGAGAAGCTATCTCGCCTGCAATATCTTCTCGGAACTAGTGGATCCAGTAATATACAAGATCTGCCATCACAAGGGGATGGGGAGGGGGTCCTGGAGGAAGAGTTCGTATTTTAACTCAAACTAGTTGAGAACAAATTTTTTGTAGGTTTTTCATCTAAATCTATTGTTTGAACAAGTCTCTGGATGATGATCCCTCAAGCAATCTGTTAGATCTATTTGGAAGGCTAGGAACGAAGGCATTTTGCAGTGGAAGATGTCTTAGGACTATTGAACATTGGTTGGGCCAATAGTCTGTCTTACTTCGATTTTATTTCTAATTGGGAGGATGTCATGAAGTAACAATCTTCTTATGTGAATCCACCAATTCTTTTGTATATCCTTTCCCTTTCAATTAATTCAAACTTTTCAAAAAAAAAATGCATTATCTGTATCTAAGAGGTCAAGTCAAGGGCTTCTCTATCTCTGTCTGCCCAAAAGAGCCTGTTTCATGACATTGATAGAAAGTCGTAATAATATGGTCAAGTGTACCAAGTTTTTCTTGTAAGGATTTTTTTCAGGTTATTCCAATAACTATTGCAATCGTATTGGTTGATACCAAGGAATAAAATTTCTGTTTCAGTGGAAATTTCGGTCAGTCCCCAAATGAAAACGTTTCATAGAAATATTTCGGTTAGTGTGGAAATTTTATAAATTCATAGAAATTTTACAAATTCATGGAAATGATATAAATACGATGTAATTGTATATAAATTATTAACCATAATGAAGCATAAAAATGATGTATACGAATGATTAACATAATCTATTCGTTTAAGGAGTATTAACAATTATATCAAAGGTGTTACCAAGATAAAATCAATTTAGGCAGATCATTCAAATAAATTTGAAAAAAAAGTTAAGAACGTATATCAGGAGCGTTACTAAGAATCAATTTATGCAGTTAAGTCAGGGGGTAAATCATTCAAATAATTTAAAAAACATTAAGAACATAACATAAAAATCAAGTGATATCTATGAGAAGTGAATAAGTAATTGAAGTTGAAAAAGATGAAAGACTAGATATGTTCCTACTGAGATAACTGTTGTTTTACACCGTGACCGTTATAAAGGCTTGTCGAAGTTTTTCTGGCCGCAACTTCGGAGAGATTTGGAGAGACGATAAAATTTTCTAGGCTATAAGATTATGAAAGACAAAACCCTCTTAGTGTCAAACGAAAAAAGAAGGGGTTTAGGCGAAATCCTCGATTGAGTGTCACAAAATGCGATCGAGAGTTTTGTGACCAATCACGAACATAAATACGATCGAGAATTTTGTAGCCAATCATAATCATCTCGTGGCCGGCCGTTCACGAGATGTATATGCTGGTTGGCCAGTCACTAAGATGTCTATGTTGCATCTCATGCCGGACTGACCACGAAATATATCGTACAACCTAAGTTTTAAGGAGAAAGATTGTAGTGAGGAGAAAGAGAGCCCAAGTTTGAAACAGAGATTTTTCAAAGAGGAGAAAAACAGAGATTCAATAGAAATGTTCATTTCTTAAAACAAAAACCCATGAAGTAAACAATGGAAAAAGAAAATGAGAACAAATTCAATCATAAAATCTTTCATTAATCAAAACTTCATTAAAAGTCAAGTCGACAAATTGATTGATATACAAACATAACTTCATTAAACCTTTGTATCAAATCAATCTAAAAAAAACCCCTCAATTCCAAAACCCAAACTTCAAACTCCCCATTTTTTTTTATATAGGGACATATCTTTTCATTACTTGTTTTCCAGCAACAGCAACACCAGCAGCTAAACCACCAATAGCACCGGCAACGGCGGCGGATCTAGGACCAGACGCCGCCTTATAAAGAGCTCCGGTACCCAAACCAGCAACAACACTATTAATCAAATCATCTGTTCCTCTTAAATAAACAAACCCACTTTCTAATCCAGCAAAAATCAAACCCATTACACCTAATGAATTCCCATATCTTCTTCCTGTGTGTCCACCTGAATTCAATACTCGATTTGTTCTTAACTTCAATGAATCACCTGGTTCAGCAGCTTTCAAACCTGAAAGAGAACCTTTAGCGCCACCAACAATGGCGCCTGAGAGATACCCACATCCTGTATAGTACTGTAAGTTTTCTCCCCAGCTACGGCGTTGAACGGCGGCTTCTTCTTGGAAGAGATATTCAGGTGAGGTTGGGAGGTTGTAGAGATTGGTGATTGGGACATTGAGATCTTGGTAAGGGTGGTATTGACGGTATTTTGTCTCAGAAGAGTCTGCCATTGAAAGCTAGGGTTTTGATGGTGGAGAGGTTTTGGTTTGGAAGACGTTGTAGCCTTGTAGGGTTTTAGCGATCAAGAGAGAGAAAGTTAAAACCCCAACCGAGCGAGGGTTTATGAATTAAGGAAGTGCAGTAGGAGGTGTAACTCAAGTCCAAAGTATCATTTTGCCTGCCTATACCATTATGGGGTGCCTATAAAACTTCTTTTTGTGGTTCCCCATCATGGGTTGAATGTGATATTATGACACCCAGTTCGATCCCTATACAAATCCAAGATTTATTGAATTTGAGTATAAATAAAGTAGTTGGATGACACCCAGTAAGATCCTAGTGCAAATCCAAGATTTATTAAATTTGGGTATAAATAAAATAGTTGGATGAGTTACAGGTCCCTTTTTTATCCATGAGGGCCGGAAAACTCTCGTTTTTCTTTAGAAAGAGATTTTGAGGCAATATTGAGTTGAGGCAATCGGAACTGATGAACAGTGATTATGTATACTATGCCCAGACGTTGACCGACTTCAAAAAGTCAAGCTTCGACCTGAAGTCCAACGGGTCAACCCGGCATAAGGCAGCATAACAGGTAAGTCCTCGACGCTCCGCCACCTACACCCCTAATGGGAGGTCAGCCAGTACAAGCTATCAACTCTGTTTTGCCGCTGGCACAGACAGATTAGTCCTGGAATCACTGAAGGAATGAGGGGAGTCCAGGTAAGCTACGTCTCTGTCTCACACCCTAAACTGGGGAGTCAGAAAAATGCCTACAGCTTACCGATTCAATCCCGGAATCTCTCTAAAAGATCCAAGTCGATTAAAGATCTTAAGTGTTTAAGCAAGTTTGGGCTTCAAGAGTCTCAAAGGAGGAAACATCTCCCAGAAGATCTATCACCTCGGCATGATATCTATGAAGGATCCTTAAACTTAGGAACTTCTATTTATCCTAGATACGAGATAACTACAAGGGAAACCCTAATTCGGCCTATAAAAGAGCATCACATCACCTTCTTCAAGGTAAGTTGAGTAAGTCTAACACACTCAACCCCCCCCAAAATGATCGATCAATACTCATTCTTTTACTTTAAAGAGCAATCCGACTGTCTTGAGCGTCAGAGTCGTTTTCTTTCTTTTTGCAGGTTTTTCTCCCAGATTTCTAAGAGCAAGGAGCGAGAATCGAAGGAATATCGATCATCCAGACGGAATATTCGATAATAACGGAGGTTATCATGCATCAACTCCCTTTTTCATGTTGATATAACGGAAGGTCATTTTTTGACATCAGCAAACGGTACGCTGCGCTGGCTCAACACCAGGTCAGCTCAATCTCGATTTCCGGTTGATGACAACAAGAATGAAGAATTGCCCGAGGGATTTCGCCCAGCCCAGTACAACTTTAACTGCTTGACTTCTTTGGAACATCCCGTTCATCACTGCCTGATTGCCTCACAAACTGTTTCATCACGGACTGTTGCTTCATCACGTCTTATTGATGTATCAATGCTTAGGCCAGTAGTTTAGGTGGGTTTTAGACCCATTTTTGTATGGGTTTAAATTCGGTCTTTATTGTGCTTATCATGTCTTATTGATGTATCAATGTTTTTGTAATGACTATCGTAATTAATATCCAAAAAAATTATGTGTTTAGACTTTTTCACTTACTTGATCGGACTCAAACGATTCGATTCAGATAAGTTAGACTCAGGTGAGTCGAGTTTAGATTATAAATAAACACAACCTTAGATTTCTTTGAGCATTTCCATCCAAATATTTTGCCTCATCAACATAAATCTGTCCATGCCACGACCACCAAGCTCAATTAGCATGGAGTACCTTAATTAGTTTTCCGGTTCAGATCTGACTAGATACATTAAAAAAGTGGAGTGGTTGTTACTTTAACTTCTTTTTTTCGACCCACTAGTTAGGCAATTAAGTTTTGACTTTCTTAAATAAGGTTGAGAGTTATTCTTAGGTATTGGTAAATGGCTTCTCCACTTGTAATTAGTTCAATATATATGATATTTTATTCCTATTCAACTACTCCCTCTCTCTATAGTGGGGAGTATACCTAGTCTCAATTATTCAGCACATATATAACCATGAAGGATTACATTAATTTAACTTCAATACTTGTTTAGTTGTTTGACATTTAATGACATTATCTTGAAGAGGGAAAATGAGAAATCAACCCAAAATTCCACCCCTAATGTGAAATCAGTCTGAGCTAAAATAAAACTAAATAAACTAATAAATCAAATGGGGATTAAAAATTTAGGTTCGGATGTGAAAATGTCACTATAGATAACTCAACCTAGTTTGAAAGGTGTAGTATACAACAATATTTTTTTCGACACAAGACATTTGTGCTTTGTACAACAACTGTTTTGCTTAAGTGCTAGATTTGGACAATAACATTGTCGATCACATTTTTATTAGTGAACAACTATATTGTTTACAATGTAGGATGATGTTAAATGCATATTGCATCTAACATTATGTGATTATAAATGATTAGTATGTTATATACAACAAAGTTTATGCATCAAAACAAATAATTTTTACAAACACAACGTGACTTTTTGGCCGGTCAAAACATGAATTTCCCTAAGTTATGTATTTGGTTACTCTCCCTGCAAAACTCGGTCGGAAAAATCAATTCCTATTTTTTAAGGCGACGATAAGTAGTTCTAGGTGGTTTTGAAATCAATATCATCCATTTCCACATATCTTTATGAGAATAATATATCACTTACATACGATTGTGATTCGTGAATTAATTGCAAACTATGTATTTGTTACTTTGAGTTATTGAGATTACAAAAAAACAGTTGAAGAAGACATACGATCAAGAAGATTATGTATCAACTTTTGAGTAAAGCTCTAGACGGGACCATAAAAAGTAGGCAACTATAAAAAAAAATGTAGTAGAGATAAAGTAGCTGCCACCAAAGGACATGTCCTATCAATCTGGTGTTATGCTCCCTTCACAAAGGAGTGTGGACTAATTAAGGCCTAATCTAATATTACATTGAGTGAAGCTATTAATCTTCTTGGACTATGAGTAACTAATATAGTTAAATTAATACCCACAAAATTATTTAAATATGAACTATATAGTTCAAATTGAAGTTGTATGTAGATTTGAACACAGTGGAGCAACTGGTTTAAAAAGTCCAGAGCAACCAATACCAAACCCTTTAATTTATTAATCTAGGTGTTAAGTGTTATGATCCCTGAAGTTGATTAATTTCAAAGTCAATATCCAATAAATAAGATAGATAAGGTTAACTACTACACTTAAATTAAAAAGAGTATTCACAATGCTTTCCTAGATAGGTTTGTTGCAAATTAATTTGTATCCCTTTTAGGATAAGCCTAATGTAACTTTAATTTCATCTAAGTGAGGAAATTTAAGAAGTTTGAATTTGATTGAGAAACCCCTTCATTACTTTTTATCTATTTTAGCCACCTTGAGTGCTCTAAACTACTCGTCCTAATTGGAGAACAACATAGTTACTCCGTGTGATCACAATCATGGTTGAATTCCGACCAGAGAATGTAGTCAGACAAGTTTTAGAAACAGAAAGAGTTATTTTTTTTTTCTACATATTGTCTGGTCCCAAACTAGGATTTAACCTATATTCTAGACGGAATAAAACGTCATTTTTCATTGGAAAACAAAAATCAAATAATCGATGAATAAATTTACTGAAAATCTTGAATATACTTGATCATATATAACTTACCAACAAGGCTACACAACCCGCCTCCCGGGGCTCCCACTTGAACCACCTGCGAGAGAAACAAGAGTTTCTCTCTCCACGTGACTGAACATGTGAGAGGAGAGACAAGCGGTTCAAGTTGGAGTCCCAAGAGGCCGGTTGAGTATACTTTTTGATAACTTAAACCATTATGAAATAACAAAACTTTTATTTGATAAATAAATGCATTTCTTTCATCAAAAAAATAAATGCATTTGAATCCCCTTCAATACTTTGATCATAAACAACATGATTCTAGATGGTCAACCCAATAACTAAATTGTGATAAACACTTTTTACTCCACCCAGATGAGTATGCTCGCGGCTTGCCTGACTCTTAGACATACTTGAACGTCAAAAAGCTTTATACATACATATAGGTTATTAGGAGGATTTTCAAAGTTCATGTTGTTATAATATTTTCAATGACATCATCACTTTGGTTATGTCACAATCATATTGACCCATAGGGATTGATGCGTCTTTCGGACCTTCAACTAGCAAAAAGCTATATACGAAAGTGCGATCTCCCAAGTCTCCATTGTTATCAATACTGATACGGTTTGTTTATACCACGCACCCAAGTTCAAAAGACACAAAGTTTCTCTGATGAAGTTACCACGAACCACGGTGTTTGAGTTGAGACTCACTAAAAGTGACCTATAGTCCAGATTTTGTACATTTCTCAAGCTAGCAAAATGAGATTATCGCAAAATATGTGAATTTTCTCTTGTTAGACTTTGTATTCATAATAAAATCAAGTAGATGAACTTTCCATATTATATTATGGAAAATGAAACTCATAACTATGAGAATCCAATTAAGTGTTCGTATCTCAAATTGATTCAAATAGGTTTTTTCCCTATTCATTTTAGTTCTTAATTAACAAGTTGGGATCCTTTAATTTCATAGGTAGGATTTCATAGCATTTCCTTAACGCTGTTAATTATATTTCTTAATTCTTATGGTTTTGTTTTATTCTAATGTAAATCGCTCTTACGTATACGGTATATCCCAACAAAAAAAACGTTTGAAACAAAAAGAAACTGAGAGAGATAAGAGATCATAGGATCAATTAAGATAGAGACAGAAAGAAGAAGAGACATAAGTCGCAGATTTCATTGACTTACATAGACATATTTTAATCTCATTTTGTTTGGCATGCACAATTTTGTATTATTGGCAACCGTATATCTACTAACTCATAAGTTCAACAAAAAAAAAAAAAGAGTTAATTCCTATATGGCTCCCTACTTTGTGACCAGATTCCTTTATGGTCCCCAAATTTCTGTAAATTCAAATATGGCCTCCTATTTTCATGGAATGTCATAACTACCCTTCCCATTAATATATTTTCAAAATAAAATTAAAAACAAAAACCTAAATTCCACCTCACTTCCCTCTCCACCACTCATCTCTCTCCACGTCACCTCTCTCTCCAACTCACCTCTCTCTCTCTCTCTCTCTCCAAGTCAGCACTCTCTTCTCCGATGAAGGTCGCCGGCCGGTAAATTTTCCGGCCGGCGACCTTCAAACTTAATTTTTTTTTTCACTCATCTCTTTCTCTCTCTCTCTAAAAATTCCGGCGAAGGGGGTTTCCCTTCGCCGGAATCTGGTCTGTTGAAGCAGACCCATTCTAGTGATCTGTTGAATTGTCTTGTTGAAGTTGTCATTTCCACTAAGCTTTCTTGGGAAGAAGACAAGGTCTTGCTGGAGTTGTCTTTTCCACTAAGCTTTCTCTCTCTAGAATCATCCTCTGTTTGAATTGTCTCCTGTATTCGATCCCTCTTACTTTCTCTCTCTACAATTCCTAGGTTTGAAAAAAAAATTGGGCTAATCTGCTCTACTAATTGTCTTGATCAACAATTCAACTCCTTTAATTGAAATTTGATCTTCTGGATATTTATTGTTAGGGTTTAATTGAAGATAGAAACACTACCGGAATCTCAATGAAAAGAGAAACGAGTATTGAAGAATTCTAGGGTTTTGGCTTGATTGGGGGAATTTTTATATCAATTTGATAGAATTATAAGATGTATAGCAATTTCAAAGAGCAAGCAATAGAATTCGTAAAGCAAGTAGTTAAAGAAGATAATGAAGGGAATTATGTAAAGGCTTTTCCTTTATATATGAATGCTTTACAATACTTTGAGACCCATTTGAAGTACAAGAAAAACCCTAAAATTAAAGAAGCAATAACTAATAAATTCACTGAGTACTTAAGACGAGCAGAAGAGATTCGTGTTGTTCTTGATGATGGAGGTACAGGTCCTGCCTCTAATGGTAATGCAGCTGTTGCCACACGCCCTAAAACAAAACCCAAAAATGGGGGTGAAGATGGGGAAGATCCTGAACAAGCAAAGTTGAGATCAGGTCTCAATTCTGCCATTATTTGGGAGAAACCAACAGAACAGAATCAATTCTGGTCTCAAAGTTGAGAACAGATCTCTGTTCTTCAACAGAACATACCAGATCTTTTAAATAACAGACCAAATCGGTCTGTTCTTCAACAGACCAGATTCCGGCGAAGGGAAACCCCCTTCGCCGGAATTTTTAGAGAGAGATGAGTGAAAAAAAAAATATATTTTCCGGCCGGCGACCTTCATCGGAGAAGAGAGTGCTGACTTGGAGAGAGAAAGAGGTGAGTTGGAGAGAGAGGTGACGTGGAGAGAGATGAGTGGTGGAGAGGGAAGTGAGGTGGAATTTAGGTTTTTGTTTTTAATTTTATTTTGAAAATATATTAATGGGAAGGGTAGTTATGACATTTCCATGAAAATAGGGGGTCATATTTGAATTTACAAAAATTTGGGGGCCATAAAGGAAGTTGGTCATAAAGTAGGGGGCCATATAAGAATTAACTAAAAAAAAAAGTTACTTTAATTTGGCGGTAACATATACAGAGTATATTTTTCGACTGGAGAGCACGAGTCCAGGCATACTTTTTCCAATAAAATAAGGCCAGCGCTTTAGGGAAAGCTAAATAGTTTCCGGGGTGTGAAATTTTAAAGGGAATATGCAAAATTTTGAAAAGTTTCCGGGAAACATATTTTATGGGGAATAAGGCTCAAAATAAAAAACTCTCCCCCTCACCTCCCTCCACCTCACCTCACCTCCCTCCACCTCATCTTCTCTCTCCCTTCTCCGATAGGTCGCCGGCCGGAAAATTTTCCGGCCGGCGACCATGAAAAAAATAAAAAAAATTTCTCTCACATCTCTCTCTCTCTAAACTCCGGCGAAGGGGCCTGTTCTTCAACAGGCCAGATCTGGTCTGTTGAAGAACATACCAGTTCCGGTCTGTTCTTCAACAGACCGGAACTCCGGCGAAGGGAAACTCCCTTCGCCGGAGTTTAGAGAGATGTGAGAGAACAAAAAAAAAAAATTCATGGTCGCCGGGCGGAAAATTTTCCGGCCGGCGACCTATCGGAGAAGAGAGAGAGAAGATGAGGTGGAGAGAGAAGATGAGGTGGAGGGAAAGAAGTGAGGTGGAGAGAGAGAGCTGAGGTGGAGAAGCTATTTTGCTTTCCCCCTAAATAAAATTGTCAAACAAAATTGACCAATTTTTGACCAAGTCTTCACACCCCGGAAACTATTTAGCTTTCCCCGAAGCGCTGGCCTAAAATAAATAAATGAATTAGGTAGAAGGTTTAAATTGGACTCACGTATAAGAAATTATTGTCTACATGAGTCAGTGTGCACAAAATTAGTAAAAAACAGTAGTGAAAAAACATTCTTTTGGTAATTGACATTACTGAAAAAGGGTTATTACTAAAATCAATATTAAGGTATTATCAAGGATTTTGGTTTAACCAGTATGAGCAGAAATTGGTTGAAAGGGATATATAAAACTCACCATTAAGATCATGTTTCGTGGAGAAGAATATAATTGTCAAGATTACTGATCCAATTATGTAGTTCATTATTCATGTTAATCGCATTATCGCAATACCTTATTTTAGTGTTTGGCTAGTAATAAGATTGGTAGAGATAAACTTTGACAGTAGATAAGTGATTTCATATATTATTTAGGGAAAAGGAAAACACGCAATCTACCCACCCACATTGGTTTGGGAGAACCCCTTTTAAGGGCAATCCTATTCTACAACAAATTTGATGCTTCATTCACTCATGCCAGACACAATTGCTATTTTTGGTAATCGTATTTCACCCATCTCCCTCACAAATGTGCTCTAAATGCCCTAACTCAAGTTTTCTATCTCCAAGTAATAAGGTTCTATAATAGAAAAGTATGTGGGCCAAGATTAGGTGCAAATTAAAATTAATTAAACAACAAATAGTTTGAATTCAGATTAGAGTAGCTTTGCTTATTGCATAATGTGAATAGAATTCATATCCCCACTAACAAGTCTTATAAATAGGCACATTGCCAAGGTAAGAATACACAAATACTACATACTAGCTCAACAACAACTCCTTGTTTTGTGCCTTTGAAGTAGTTACTCATGGCTTCTTCCTCATCCTCCTTTGCTTTCGCCTTCTATCTTATATTATCTCTCTTTGTGATGATAACATCTGCACAATTATCTCCTAACTTTTATTTGAGTTCTTGTCCTAAGGCCCTCACTACCATCCAATCTGCAGTAAGAACTGCAGTATGGAACGAACGTCGGATGGGCGCCTCCTTGTTACGTCTTCATTTCCACGACTGCTTTGTTAATGCAAGTTCTTCTAATTGGTATCTTAATATATTTGCGTATGCATGTGCCTATCTGTGTGTTTGTGTACGTACATGCACGTGTACCCATTCATATGTTTAGAGAGTAGGAAATATCCCTTCTTTTTCGTTAATAGACTAGTATCTGTGTCTCGAACCCAATACCTAGAAGGTGGAAACCAACTAAGGGTTGTTGAAAACTCTTCTTATTCTTTTTTATCTTTTACCACATAACAAGTCTAGCTAGTTTTCCTGCAAAAGGTTAGTCATATAATGGATGGAAACCCCTCCATTTCTAGGATTCATTTATTGGACCATGCCCTTGCCAACTTCTTTTGGGAAGAAAAAAACTTTTCTTTCATTATAGAACGATTGATAGTTTGATACACCACCATCTAGTCGTCCATTAATCAGCCAAAAAGTAGTATATAGTGTATATATTACTAACCTTTCCGAAATTGGTACCAATAATTGCAGGGTTGTGATGCATCAATTCTTTTGGACGACACATCGAGTTTCACAGGGGAGAAAACAGCAGGACCGAATGCAAATTCATTAAGAGGGTACGATGTGATTGACACCATCAAATCTCAAGTCGAGAAAGACTGTCCTGGTGTTGTTTCTTGTGCTGATATCGTAGCTCTTGCTGCTCGTGATTCCGCCGTTGCTGTAAGTAATTATAGTTCTAGCTAGCTTGAGATTTATTTTTCAAGCAACTTGCTATCTTCTTTAATTATTTCGGGTAGCTAAGATATAATTTGTGGCAGTTGGGGGCCAAACCATGGACAGTACAATTAGGAAGGAGAGACGCGAAAACAGCTAGTTTAAGTGCTGCAAATAGTGACATACCTCAGCCTACTCTTGATCTTAATGCCCTAATTTCTGCTTTCTCAAAGAAAGGTTTCTCTGCTAAAGAAATGGTGGCTCTCTCAGGTACATCTCACTCATAATCTTATGTTCATGATGAGTGCTTACAATTAATAAAGAGTTAGAAGTTATGGACCTTATGGTATTATATAAGCAATATTCGTCGAAACATAATATGCGAAAAATGGCCTTACATTTTTTTCCTATCTTTGCTAGGATCGCATACTATAGGCCAAGCTAGATGCACAAGCTTTCGAACTCGTATCCACAACGAAAAGAACATCGATACCTCATTCGCTACATCATTGAAATCGAATTGTCCCACATCGGGAAATGACAATAACTTGTCGCCTCTTGATTCAACACCGACGACATTCGATGTAGCTTATTACAACAATTTAGTTGACAACAAAGGTCTGCTTCATTCTGATCAAGAGCTCTTCAATGGTGGTTCAACAAATTCTCAAGTCACTTCTTACAGTAAAGATGTACATACATTTTTATCTGATTTTGCTGATGCAATGGAGAAGATGGGTAATCTTAGCCCATTAACAGGCAATAATGGTGAAATAAGAACTAATTGCAGAAAAATCAACTGAGAATTTGCATGTACTAATTATCTATTTTGGATATATATAATATATGTAACCTAAGGGAAATATATTGTTCCCAGTTTCATGGTAAGTTAAATGAAACAGAAATAAAGTTTGATTGTTAAAATTGTCTACGAATATGTAAGCCGCTTATTTTGTTCTTTTAATTAAGGTTGTGTTTGATAGCAAAAAAGAAAATGTGTTCCAAGTATTCATGCATTTCCAAAAGTTCACCGAAATGATTCTATGGGGGGTGCAAAGAAAATGAGGCTGCGGCTTGCGGAATAAAGAAAAATCTCCGGAGAATAAAAATTTTCTACAAAATTGACCAATTGCGATTGACTTTATATTTCTATTTGTTGCTATAGGCCTTCTAATTTTGGGAGTTAAAAGAATTAAGTGTTTAGAAGATCTCATAAAAGAATTTTGAAGGAACTTTTATGAACTTAAACAAAATCTTTCTATGAATCTAAACCCTAAACTCATTCCAAGTGTTTCTTCTTCAAAGATTTGTTTTTTCTAAGGCCGCGGCTTTGGAGAATAAAGAAAATTCTCCGGGGAATAAATTCTCGAGGGAATCCAGATTTTTTTGAAAATTCTCGGGGGAATAAATTTTTATGGGGAATACAGAATACATTTTTTTGAAAGTTCTCCTCCATCTCATGTGTTCTCTCTGCCACTTCATCTTCTCGACACCTCATCATCTTCTCCGGCGAGAGTCGCCGGCCGGTCAATTTTCCGGCCGGCAACCTTCAAACATAATACAAAAACAAATTTTTTTTTTTACTTTTCTCTCTCCTCTCTCTCTCTCTCTCTAGAACAGATCTAGAGAGAGAGAAGGTCTGTACCCATTTATGAATTAGAATCAGGTTGTTAGATTTGGGTCTTCAAGAATCATGGTTAGTTTTCTAACTTGTTTGCTGAAAGCTCAAACACAAATACCCTAATTTTTCTTTGACTAGTTTCAGTTTTCATGTTGAGTTTAGATGGTTTCTTACTACTTTACTAGACCATTTTAAGTGAAGAAATATCCTTAGAATTAGAACCAGAGATTAAATTTGTTTGGAACAGAACTAAAAATTCATTAGGAGTTTGATTTAAAAAGTATTTGATTATATGTTTTTGATGAAGAGGGATTCTATTCGAGAGGGTTCCGAGTTTAAAGATGCACAGAAACAGGGCCGGCCCTGACTTTTTGGTGGCCCGAAGCGGACACCAGAAATGTGGCCCTAACTCTTACGTACGCATATATTCAACGCGGACCCACATGTGGAATGGTTCATGCTAGAACCTGATTCCGTCCACCTGTGATTTTGTAAATATACTCAATCTTATATACAGAAGTTCAATGACTAGGTCAAGAGTCTAAATCCCTCTCTCACATTTTTAAATCATGTCTTTCGAGGATTTTTTTTTTCAAATGATGACTTTAGTCTTTTTTCCTAACCGTAACTAACACCAGTACTACAAAAAAATTTGCTAAATTATATTTTGGAATAACAATAGATATACGCCTAATTGTATAACAATTACAAGGTATGTCCGAAATTAGTATTTAAATTAACACCTTGTAATTTTAGTTAAAGAAGATACTTTGATTTGTTATATAAATCTCTTCTTTTTTTTTGATGAGAGATATAAATCTCTTCTTATGTGCATGATACCCCTTAAGTGCATAAATTGACCACAATGAGTTAAAATTAATTAAGATATTGTCTACTAGATTCTATATGTTCGACTTTTAATACAAAAAAATATTTTTGTATGTAAAGTTTCAGCCCGTCTTTACCTATATATTTTACTCGCCTCTACTTATACGCAAATGTACAAATAACAATTACATGTACAACAACTAAATTATATGGTTTTCTTCCTCTCTTTTCTTCCCTAATACATAATATCTTCAACAAAACAAAATTGACAAAACCCAAAAAATCAATTAGACTTAACTTAATTACAAAATTGACGAAACCTAAAAATCAATTACACTTCACTTAATTATAACTTAAAGTTGAGATGGGAGTTGAAAATCAGCTTATACTAACTATAACTTGTAATAGTAACAATAAACAAAAGAAATGAATTAAATGATGAAGCCAATAAAATATAAAGTTATATGTTGAATATTTTATATAGACCTAAAAATATGATAACTAACAAATATATTGGACATATAATGTGGAGATGTGGGCATGCGGCTGACTTGCTTGTTGAATGTTGAGAGAGATTAGAGAGAAAGAAACAGAAAAAGTATAAGTGTGATGTTTTTTTTTTTGTTGAAATGTATAAGTGTGATGTTAGTCAGGTGAATTCTTTTTCATAAAAAGTAGGGTGAATTAATTGCTCAATTGGTTAAAAGAAGGTGGGGGCCACATGTTGCCAAGAATGAACGTAAAAAGGCCCAGAAGACTGGTTTTTTAACTGGATCTTGGTTGAGAACTTTAACTTCTAACAAAATCTAAAGGCGCCCCATCCGAATGTGGCCCCCAAAATTTGGTGGCCCAAAGCGAGGCTTTGCTCGCTTTGGGCCAGGGCCGGCCTTGCACAGAAACTCATGGCCAACAAATTGGAAAACTTAGAAATGAAGAAGGATCTTGACATAAAAATGAGCTCGGTTAAGATATCATCTTCAAGTTCAACTAGAGCTGCAGAAATTCAACCGAAGGTTCAGGAAAATTTGGCGGCTCGGCCACCTCCTCCACCACCACCACTCCCTTGTCTTCCTGTCAAATCAGCTACCTCCCGAAAAGCTCCAGCTATAGTTGAGTTTTATCACTCGTTAACAAAGCGTGAAGTGAAAAAGGAAGCTGTGGGAAGTGGAAAGCAGAGATATCCTTCTCTCTCTCTAAATCTGTTCTAGAGAGAGAGAAAAGAAAAATAAATTTAAAGAGAGAGAGGAGAGAGAAAATTTTTAAAAAAGTTTTTTTTTTTTATGTTTGAAGGTCGCCGGCCGGAAAATTGGCTGGCCGGCGACTTTCACCGGAGAAGATGATGAGGTGTCGAGAAGATGAAGTGGCAGAGAGAGGTGATGAGATGGAGGAACCTTTTTTATAGCATCTTCTGAAATTAGAAGCCCCTTAGCAATAAAAAGAAACATAAAAAGTCAATCTTATTTGACTAGTTTTAAGAAAAGTCTTTATTCTCCGGAGAATTTTCTTTATTCCCCAAAGCCGCGGCCTTTTCTAATCACTATACCCGAAAAACATAGAGAACAAACCAAATATTTTAGAAGTGATGAAAAATATGTTTTAGGTCTCAAAATTAACTGATTTCTAGAGTTTAAAATGTGTCTACCTCTCTTGGGAGGATTAATAGATCAAAAAATTTTGTTTTGGACGTCCCATGGAAGATGCATTAAGAGCTTTAAGAGATTTTGTTTGATGGTTTCTAGGGTTCAGAATATTTTTTCCTCTTCAACTCTCTAACTTTGTTTTTGATTTTAGAGAAGTAAGGGTAGTAGAGATTGGAGATTTTAAGAAGATTAGTAAGAGAACTGATGGAAAAGGAAGAACAAAAAGTTTGGCTAGAAGTTATGGAGGAGATGAGATAGATGAATTTTTCTCTAAAGAAGAAGAAAGAGGAAGAGGAAGAAGAAATACGAGGGGGAAAGGACTTAAAATTAAAAAAATTGGAATTTTTTACTTAAAGTTAATTTTCTAATTTGTAAATTTTTTCTGCATTCTGCATAAGAAAATATTCTTTGGAGGTTTTACCAAGAAACATGCATTCTCCGGAGAATTTATTCCTCAAAGATTTTTCTTTTTTCTCTAAACAACATTTTTGAAAACCACATTTTTGTAATGGTTTTGAGTTAATGGAGCAAAGCTTGTGGGATACATATCATCTAGAAGCCACTTGCAAAGTTTTATAGGCACCATTAAAGTTGCTAATTCATGTGTTGGGCTTAAACAACTTAGGAGGTGGCCATAAAACTTCCATATCTTTTACTATTGTTGGAAAATTACATGGCAAATTCAATCAGCACCCTCAAGTGGTTGAGTCAGTGAGTCACATTGAATTCGGTCTAATGGCTCGAGCTTTGCGGTTTAGACACGCCTTTGTTTCAGTCTTCTTTTTTTACCCAAATTTGGTGTCATTGAAAATGATCAAGCGTAAAAGAAGACGAAGAAGAAGATGCACAACAAAATTGGATCTTCGGCCAAATTTTTAATTTTACATATGGATGATATATATAACATTTAAGTGGAGAGAGGGAAATTGTTTTAATTAATTTATTAGAGATTTGATGAATTGAAGGGATTTTTTTTTTTTTTTTTTGATGAAAGAGAATTGAAGGGATTGAGGTACAAAAAGAAGGTATATAGTTAGAGTAGTTTTGATGGTTACTTATTAAAATAAGAGACAATTTAATTGAAGTTGAGTAAAGACAAACGAAGGTGCCAGTTCTGCAAGCAACCATGACATAAGACCAAATTGAGTCACATCTCTCTCTACATGCCATCACACAACACTCATAAGTCCCACATACATATATACTCTGGGTAGAGACTAGAGAGAGAGAGGTTTAATTAATTAATTGGGAGAAGGATAATTAAAAAATAGAAATAGAAAAGAAAGATTGAAGGGTTTCCCTTTGCTCCCTCCCACTCATTGTTGATCTTCACACGCCAAGGAATCCCCATACCAGATTTTGAAAAAAATAAAAATTTAAACAAGTCGGCAAGATCATTGACCATTCAACTATACTATAATTTCTCTCTCTGATTATATCATCTCCCTAATTAATTTGGTTAAGATAAGAGTTTTTTTTACCTTGATACACTAAATGATAGTCTACCATTACAATCTATCAACTTGAGTATGACATAATGATAAGACTTTTAGTCTGACTTATCATGTGGTTAATAGTATCAAACTTGGATTAATTCCCTTAATTAGGTAGGTTTTCAGTTTTCACAGTTCTCTTTAATGATCATTATATATGGATTAAGTTCTCTATTCCTTCTCACTTCACAGAGTGGGGACACAAACAAGAAAAAAATTAAGGTCGACGCTTCACTAACAAACTCATCTGATTTATAATTCATGATCATTAGTCAAACATAAACCCTAGCTCCCCGCAAACACGAGGTTTTTCTTGACATGTTTTAATGTCACATAATAAAATATGTTATTTTCTTCATCGAGAAATCTTGAAATAGATACAATTAGTAAAGAAAATGAAACTTTGACTTGTTAAAAACAAAAATAGGTACGAGAGTTCACATATGTTGTTAGGGCACATGTTAGGATAATGCTTTTCCTAACATTAAGTTATTAGTCACACTCTTTTAACCTAAAAATTCCACATGTTTACATTTATTTCCTCACCTCAAACTTACAAGAAAAGAAAACAAAATGGGAGAAAGAGAGAGAGCGATCAAGAGAGAAAATAGTTGGTTTATTAGCTTCAAGTAGCCCAATTCCCTTCCTCACTCCTTAGTGAATATTAGAGAGAGTAAACACAAGTATAGATTTAATTTAACCATATAAGATAGAGTGAAAAAGACCAATATCAAACAAGATTTATTGAGAGAATCGCGTATGAATTAATTCTGTGTTTTCATACAATAATTATGAGAGAAAATTAGAAATAAAAATAACCCCAAAAGGTCCTATATTTTCTTGCTTAATTATTTCATATGACACATTATGATCATAAGGGAAACAAGTAAAATTACAAGATTAGATTATGAATTTTATCCAAAATATGGGACATTATCACTTGAAATAGAACTACAATCAGTTGTGTTTGAAGGTGGGTTGTATATGGAAGAAGAAGAAGTTGTAGGAGGAAGTGGTGGTGGTGGTGGTGGCAGAGGCGGTATCGAGATGGATGTCATGAGTGACTGTGGTGGCGGTGGGGCAGCGATTGATACTAGGCCGGTAGAAGAAAGCAAAGAAGCATGAGATGAAGGAATAATATTGTTGATCATATTATTATTAGTAGTACTAATTTCTCTATATCTATATTTCAATATCTCAGCTCTTACTGCATGAACTTCAGCTTGTAAAGATTGAACTTCTTGTTGTAGTGCTGAAATTGCTCCCATACAACCATATACAGGATCTCTCAATCTCACATTTGCTTCATAAATTAGACTATTTGCTGCATCTGCTCTTTGATTCTCTGCTACCTCCTAATATTAAATCATGGAATATCATAAGAACAAGCTCAATTAGAATCGAATTAAGAACATCACATTAGTAGCCTCACATGTACAACTAAAATTATATAATGGATTTGAGTTTGTTGTAATTTAGATAGTTAATTTGATGAGTCGAATCGGGTCAAGTTTGTAAAATTTAAAACAACTAGTGGTAAGAGGTATAGTCTTCCATTTTAGAGGTCAACGGTTCGAGGCACGCTGACCATTCAAAAAGAAAAACACAGTGGTGAATAACGTCGTTTAATACAATTTAGTGGTACAAATAGACTTGTCGAGACAGACAGACGTGAAGCTGACTTTGGTTGAGTGGTAACCTGAATGTCTCTCGATCTGTTGGGGAGATGAATTTTAATATTTTAGAGAGAAAGAGAGAGATTAGGGTTTTACCATTAACATCTTGGAGACATTGCTTGCACCAAAAACCTTATGAACAGAAGCAAATTTTTGAGGTTCATGGGGTGAGAAATAGGGAGAGAAGGGACATTCTTGAGCACACCTTCTTCTTAAGAGTTTACAAGCAGCACAAGGTGTAATGGTATTTAGGGTACCAGGTGGTGACCCTAATAATGGTCTTCTTCCCATCCGATGATGATGATCTAAACCATCAACTTCTCTCTTTAACTTCTTTCCTATCTCTTGATAATCACCATCATCATATCTCTCCCTGTACAAAAAACAAAAGAATCATCCATGGACACTATTAGGGTTTTAGGTTATATGATCATATATGTGGGACTAAATGAAAGAAATATATAGTGTTTTTTAATTGTCTCATCATGATCATATATAATATGGTTTTTCATGTATATATTACCTTTCTCTGGACATCCAAGCAGCATACTCTTTGCAGATCTTGCCTGTATGTGTTGATGAAATGGGAGAGATAGAGAGAGAAAGGAGAAAGAAGTTGGAAGAATTAAGAAGGAATAAGAGAGGGTTAGAGAGAGAGAGAGAGAGAGAGTGCTTAAAAGGCAAGATAAAAGGGAGGTGGGACAAAGTTTCTAAAAGAAACAATGATGGAGGATATTGAGAGAATAAAGGTTGAAAACAAATTTACCCTGTTTTCTGTTGCTAGTTGATATTGTGGTTGGTGTACTAGGAGCTCAAGGTTAATGGTTTCTCAAGAGAGAGAAAGAGATTGAGCCAGAGAGGGTGGAACCTAGGGAAAAAGAATATAGAGGAGAATGGCTTATGAGTAGGGTAAGAAATTGGATCGGGTCGGGTGCCCGTAGTTTTATTCCGTCATCGAGCCGGAAGAATTTTATGTTTATTAAGGTTAATGGACGGACTTGAGTGGGTAATTTTTAAAATCGTAGCACCCAAACTCCATCTAATCCCACCAAATTTTTTGGGTTTATTGAGTACCAACTAGTCTAGACTGAGATTATCTAAGAGGGCTTTTACCCGCTACTCAGAAGAGTCATTACAATGACATTGATACATCAATGAGATGTGATAAGCACGATAACCGTCAAATTTAAATTCTTACGAAAACATACCTAAAGTTTAACTAAACAACAGCCTAATGTCAACAGAACTATAGACATAAAATCCAACTAAACTACTTTGTTTATTCCTTTAAGAGAGATGCTAGAATCACAAAAGATTTTGACAAAAAAAAGTTACCAGCTATGTGGCGGTTGTGATTTTCATCTCTCAACGGCCTAGATTTGGTCAAAGTTTGAAACCACACCCGTCACATCAGTTGGGAACCTTTTTTTTGTTAAAATCTTTTGTAACTTCATCATTTTCCTTCCTTTAATAATTCAAATTCAATATACTTTTAATAAGGCAGGTTTAATAAAGGGTTATTTCCCTAATGGCCCCCAACTTTGTGACCAGCTTCCCGCCTGGCACCCTACTTTACGAGAAATACCCATATGGCCCCCTTCTGTTATAACACCGTTACTCTCTCTCCTCTAACTCATTTTCTCTCTCTGCCACATCATCTCACCTCGCCCCGTCATCATCTTCTCCGGCAGGGTCGCTGGCCGGCCAAATTTCCGGCCGGCGACCTTCAAATAAAAAAAATTTCTCTCTCCTCTCTCTCTCTCTAGAATTTTTTTTTTTAATTTCCTCACCTCTCTCTCTCTCTAAAACTCCGACGAAGGGGTTTCCCTTCGCCGACCGGAAATTAGACAGGTCCGGCCGGCGACCCTGCCGAAGAAGATGATGACGGGGCGAGGTGAGATGATGTGGCAGAGAGAGAAAATGAGATAGAGGAGAGAGAGTAACGGAATTATAACGGAAGGGGACCATATGGGTATTTCTCGTAAAGTAGGAGGTCAGGTGGGAAGCTGGTCACAAAGTTGGGGGCCATTAGGGAAATAACCCTTTAATAAACTAAGGATTCCATCTCTCTTGATAATGGAACTTGTAACATCTACTCCAAATTTATAGCTAATGTCAACATGCTTGGCCAACTAAATGTTGATGTGATGACGATGGCAGAGAGAGAGAGAAGAGAGAGTTCCTTAGCCAGCACTTATGCTTTTCTTCCGCACGTGGACTCCTTAAAACCTTTGACTTTTCTAAGCAACCGTGTGAACTTTCCATTTTTAAACTCACCATCATTACGAGTGGGTGGAATATACGATCATCATCTTTTTCCAATCATTTGAACAGATCATTACTTCTGTTAAATCTAACTGTTAAATGTAGTTGGTGTTGTTCACCTACGTGTAAGGGTTCATTTTATTTTGCTTATAAGTGTAAGGGTTAATTACTTTCTGAGATATTATTAAACCCAAAAAGTCATTCGAGTACAGATCCATTGTCGCTATAATTAATTTCTTGCAGCAATTGTCCAATTGACTAATAATTAAAGGATTCATTAAACCCCAAAATTAACTAAAATTTCAGTGAGGTATCTTCACCTTCAAGCTTTAATTGTTGAGTTTCGATGCATAAATATTCGTGTGGTTCTAATCACGAAAAGTTTGTCAACGAATGGTTGGATTTTCATCATAACAACTTGTGCAAATTGAATCTCATTTTTCTTGATCCCCTGTGAAAATTAAGGTCCATTTGTTCGTACCCGAACAGAGATCTTCCGGAGTCTGGATTACAAATGTAAGATCAAATCTAGTAATGTTAGACTTCTAGCTAGATTAGTAGAACTTTGGAGTGAAATAAAATTCTGTATTGATCAGATTTGGGTTTAGGTGGCAAAAGTAAAAGACAATAACATTGGTAACTATTGGCTCAGAGTATTGTTAAACATTGATAAATATTAAAAGGTTTTGATTTGTTAATCAAAATCATTAGTTGATCATCTCCTACCCAAGTTATTAAAAAAATGATAGAATAAGCAAATGAGCAATGAAATCTTGATGACTAATTAGATTCACAACAAAAATAAAATTTAGATTAGATTAGCCAAATCTAATACAACTCATTATTAAACAAAATGATCTAGATATGAAGAAACTTATTTAGCATTAAATGGTCTTAATAAAAGCTACTTTAATAATTAATTATAGATCAATTGTTAAGGGGAGGTTTTATCGGCAACGCCCAAACTTGTTAGAAGCAAACTTGCTAAAGGCAATTCCTAAAATAGTTAAAAACAATGTATGTAGAGAAGGCAATGTCACAACTAACGTTTGACCAACAGAACAATTGACGTCGTTAGGTTGTTGCCAAGACGACCATAACAGAAAAAAAGACTTTCTTCTTCTTCTTGTTTCTCCTTCCTTCTTCTTCTTCCATCTCCGACGAAGGACAAACTGATGGCGGCCATCCTCCTATGGGCCTCACGGCTAGCCCAACTATAGGCCCAACGGCTTAGAAGTTATATTATTATAAGTTTCCTATTTATTATTTAGGGTTTCTATGTTTAGGAATATTAGCAATCAAGGAAAGTAATATTAGTAGTTATCTTGTTTCCCACTTTGAGTCTAATTAGGAAAGCATATTCTCTATATAAGAGAAGTTCAGTTTATCTTGTAAGACATTGAATTGAGTTATAAACAAATCCCTTGATTGCATCTTCTTTCTTCTTTATAGTTATTTTAGTTAATTCTTCTCTCTCTTCTTAATTCTAGTTGTTTCTTCTCTCTCTCTTCTTAAATCTAGTAATGGATTCTAATGTTATTCCGCTTCCGCAACAATCTACATCAGCTGGTATCATGAGCCTTCAAAATCCTGAAATTTTTTTTTCAACAAATCATCCAGAAAGGAATAAGGTGTTCAAATCAAGACTTACAATCAATAAGAAGGTATGTGATTTCATCATCGATAATGGTAGTGAAGAGAACATGATTTCTCAACGACTTGTTAATGCTCTTCAACTACCTACAACTGAACACCCAAATCCTTACAAAGTTGGTTGGATTTCTAATCAAAAGGAATTATCGGTAAGAACCCAATGTACGTTCTCGTTCTCCATTGGTACTCACTATCGTGATTCAATTTGTTGTGACGTCGTAGACATGGATATTTGTCATCTTATCTTTGGGAGACCATGGATTTTTGACGTCGACGCCACCTATCATTGCCGGGCTAACACATTCGAGTTTTCTTGGTTCCGACGAATTCTAACACTAAGACCATTAACGGAGGAACAAACAACTATAAACGGACCAACCGGGACAGCACCACCACCGAAACATCAACTACCACCCAACCGTGACAGCACCATCATCGATATCGTGACAGCACCATCACCGAAACAGCAACAGCAACAGCAACAGCAACAGCAACAGCAACAGCAACAGCAACAGCAACAGCAAAAGCAACAGCAACAGCAACAGCAACCGCAGCAACCGCAACAACAGGAACAACAACAATACATTCATCAACCGTATTCATCACCTATTTTATCATTCCATCAGGAAAACGAAAAAGAAGAGTATGAAGAAGATGTTCACGAAGAAGACGTCATTAATAAAAACGACCACCACAACCACAATCCTATTATTCCAAGAGAGAGAAATACGAAGGAGAAATCTGAAATCAAAAAGAGTTTGGGTCGGCAACATCAACCGATGATAATTTTACATCTTTTGAGGCTATGGAGTCTGCCTTTGATGAAGATACTACAAAGATTGGATTAGCTTGCTCGAAAGAGGGTCTTCAAATAGATCAAGAAGGTAGTGTTTATCTTTCTTGGTATGGTCCTACACCTCAGTTGCACATAACTGAACCCAAATTGATCAAGGAGGTTTTTAACAATAGAGATGGAGTATTTGTGAAGAACAAGGATCAAGGATTCTGTAGGAAGCTATTTGGAGATGGGCTTGTGACATCCCAAGGCCGAAATTGGGTCAAGCAACAAAAATTAGCTAACCAAGCATTCTATGCCGAAAGCTTAAAGGGAATGGCTCCTGCCATGATCACGTCTGTTGAGTCCGTGTTACAGAGATGGAAGCATGAAGAAGGCGAGGAGACCGAAGTACTCGATGAATATAGGGTTTTCATGTCAGAATTAATATCAAAAACTGCCTTTGGGAGTAGTTACGTTGAAGGAAAGAAAAATTTTGAGATGTTGATGAAGTTGACCTCAATTTTATCTTCACATTCATTCAAGGTATGGTTCCCTGGTATTGGAAACGTTTTGCCAACTAAGGGCGAGATCGAAGCAAACAACTTAGAGCAACACATACATGAGGATGATGTTATTGCTGGACGACTTTCGAAAATCCTTCCTGGTGTCGGTGGTTTGCTTGTGCAAATTGGACCTAATTTGTACCAGTTGTTCATTACGACAGTTGTTCATCTACATCAGCTGGAATCTCGAAAATTATTATCCGAAATTCCTCAGACCACCATGGCCGATATTATTGAAGGGGAGGTTCTTGATAACAAAAATACTAGTTTTTCAATGACGGAGGAAGACAAATTCGATGAGATTCGATTGAATAAGACTAACCAGAACAATTTATTTGATCCCTATACAATCCCCGGAGAAAAATTAGTGGTTTCGAATCATAAAATACTCCCTAGTCCATCTTTATCTTCACCTCTAAAAGAGGTCAATGATACGATGAGTTTTGCTACGTTATCTTTTGACAACCGGATTAGTGCATCCACCAAGTTCAGTTATTTTGAAATATTGGTTTGGGAAGTAACTAGATTACCAGTTATTGGTAGATCTTTGGTTAATAAACTCCACTATGAACGAGGGAAGATATTTATAGCTATTTTTGTAGAAGTGACGAACTGGATGCAGAAATTCAGAGTTGATTTTTCCATAACGATTAATCTGGTGTTTTTCATCGAATTACTAGATGACGGAAGATGTAGAAATTTGTTAGAAGTTTGTTTCTTACAATTGATTTTGCAAGATCTTTCGCATCATGAGTTTTGGATTTTAGTTGGTGATTTGATCCTTATTTGTCTTCTTCCTATTTCCGACAAATCTCGCGCAAAGTGGGAACTAAGGATTGCCTTCAAAATCGTCGTCAATGACACCTTCCACATCGCTGATATATATCCGTATTACCTGGGCGATCTGCTTTATGACAACACCAACTTGGGGGCAAGTTGTTCCGCAGCGGGGGAGTATGATGGCGGCCATCCTCCTATGGGCCTCACGGCTAGCCCAACTATAGGCCCAACGGCCTAGAAGTTATATTATTATAAGTTTCCTATTTATTATTTAGGGTTTCTATGTTTAGGAATATTAGCAATCAAGGAAAGTAATATTAGTAGTTATCTTGTTTCCCACTTTGAGTCTAATTAGGAAAGCATATTCTCTATATAAGAGAAGTTCAGTTTATCTTGTAAGACATTGAATTGAGTTATAAACAAATCCCTTGATTGCATCTTCTTTCTTCTTTATAGTTATTTTAGTTAATTCTTCTCTCTCTTCTTAATTCTAGTTGTTTCTTCTCTCTCTCTTCTTAAATCTAGTAATGGATTCTAATGTTATTCCGCTTCCGCAACAATCTACATCACAAACAGTCGCCGGGGGGTGATCTCTGGCCGGCGACTTCAATATTTTTCCCTCTTCCTCCTCCTTCTTTCTCCTTCCTTCTTCTTGTTTTCTTTTTCTTTTCTCTCTACTTCTCTCACTACTCGCTCTCTCTATAACATCCCTGGTGAAGCGTTCCCCTTCACCAGAAATGATGTTAGAGAGAGAGAGAGAGAGAGAGTAGTGAGAGAAGTAGAGAGAAGAAAAAGAAAGAAGTGAAAATAGAGTGGGTGATAGACACCCTCAAATTAGGCATTGCCTCTAACTATAGTTGGATCAATTTTTTTTGAACAAGTCGTCAGTGGAAAATACATTGTCTTTAACAAATTTAGACATGGTCCATAAAATTTCCCGTTGTTAAGCTATAGCCAAATAAAGGATTTACTATTAGTTGGAACTGAGTTAGATAATCTAATGAAGGGTGCGTCTAAAGATCATGGCATCAATCTAAATGTCTGAGTGACTAAACGCGTTATGTTTAAATATTTAAGGCAGTAGATATATAATACATAATTAAATAATAACTCGATAAAATAATTCTATATATATATATATATATATATATATATATATATATATATATATTACAAACTTTATCATTTACTTATTTTATTTTAAATTCTTAAAATAAAATAACTTTTACAATTTAAAATATACTTGAATTTAAATACTCGTAATGTCTTTGTTGATCTTTCAAAGAATTCATTACATCTATATGTTTTTGAAAAAAGTTGGATTCTGAAATGGTCCAATTCAAGAAGAAATAGAAGAGACTGAAGAAACGAAAACACTAATGAAAATATGGAAAGACTTGGGCTGCCTATAGAATTTCTAATTATCGACCAGATCCAATTTCTGGGGAAGTTTTAAGGGGACCAGTAGATTTGCCAAGCCCAACTTTACACCATGATTGGATAGATGTGTTCGTACTCAAACTTGTATCTTTTTCCATTTTGTTTGTATCAGTGGTAAGAATTTGAAGTTTTTTCATTTTCTATGATTTTTAACTTTTAAACACTGATATACAACTACAACATAGAACATGATATTCAAAGAAGATAATGTTGGTGTGATTTATGGATGTTCCTATAGACTAAAAAAGTTTGAAATGTAGGGGTAGAATTGCGGTTACTGGAGGGAAATCTCTAAATTCTAGTAGTTCAACAAAAAAAAAATCTCTAAATTCTAGTGGTGGTGAAAGTTTTTGTTTTATTTTGCTCTAATTAGTTTGACTCTGATTGATCGGTGAGCGCGCAGTAATTTGACTTGGTCAAATTAAATTGACTAGGTCAAGTGAAATGTGAGCGTCGAAAGGTAGAAATATATAATTTATTTATTTTTTAAGATGTTGACATAAACTCCAGAAAGCCCTGGGGGTCCCAGGTTTGAACCCCAGAGAAAGTGGATTCTTCGATTATTTGAATTGGAATTATTAGGGTATAAATAATGTAGTTGAGCTTTAGGCTATTGTCTTGTTGGACTATAGGCCCGGTCTTGTTTAAGTTTGAGTGGACGGTTTTCGAGCTTATCACATCTATGATGTATCAATGCCAAATGTAACGACTAACATAGATCGTAGTCGACATCCCAAAAAAAAAAAGGATTTATGAGTAGGAAAACATGGGGGTGCCCTTAGAACTTTCATGCTGAGGAAATCTTGTGACATTTGCATCTTATGTTTTTATTTTAAATGTGATATTTGAGAGGTTTTTCAATCTTTTTGATAATCATTACTTGACACTAGTAGTAACATTTGAATGATTAATTGATGGGTGCATCAATAGGTTGCTTTCCTTACTGGCCCCAATAGATATTTTCTTGCTATTGTCAAATAATAGGATCACGAAGATACACTTTGTGGTTAAATGTAGGTTTTTCGAGATCTGTCATTTATGATACTGGACCCTAACTTCACGTGGATGGCCTTTCATACGCGGCATAGTGTTTTGCAGATTTATATAATTATTTTTGTTCGGAGGACGTTATATTACTTTATAAAGCCCATGTTACATTTATTTCATATTAGTTTAGATCAAAGTAATTTAATCTAAAAAGAAGCTTCTCTCTTCTTCACCATACTTGCTCCCATGAGCCACTCTGACATAAACTCAAACGGCTAATATATTTGATATTGTAAAAGAATATTTCAACGAGTTTAGAATTTAGATAAAGAATAGTGTCACTGACTATCTGTCTATTTGTCTGGTACTATTATCATTTGACTCGATCCACACAAATATAAATCAGTGATTTGCCTGCGTCATTTTCTCGTGGACTCCAATCGATTTTTATGTTAGGTTGGGTTAAATACATTGCTTGAATAAATTACAATATTTGAGTAGGAACTAAGAAGTGACAAAAACCAAACCCAAAAATTCTGACATTATTTTGGATTGGTTGAATACACTTTCATTGGCACAAGATATTTTCAAATAATGAACTACAAGGCCCACTTGATATTAATAACCAAAGTGTCTCTGCTTACAAACAAAAGAAAACATCTATTTTGATGTCTCCATCTCAACAACTCCAAGTGAATAATAACAAAACTTTCATTCCTCTAGTAAGGGGATGAACTTTTGTTTGCAACTCTTTCTTTCAGTTTGATATGTTCTTTTGTTTTGTTTGCTTATATACATTTTTTTTATTGCAACTCGCGTTTAGGCTTGAGCAAGTATTCTTTGTGAAAATGTCTCGTAATTATTTAGAAAGTACTGATTTTTAAAATGATCCAAACAAAAAGTAAAAGAGAATGAAACTTTCTAAGCGCTTTCATCGTTTAGGAGATTGATTTAAGATACTGAATGAATAATGCAAAAGTGAACATTACTTTGGTTCAACGGTCCAATGTACTTCTCAATTGAAGAGACCAATATTCTAATCGTAACATTATCAAAATAAATCATGCGCAGTTTAGGGTAACCCCATCCCCACATGACAAGAAAATATATTAGTATAAAAATTAAGGCTAAACTGATGTGGTGTATCAAAGTTGGTTAACATGTCTCATTCGTCTTAACTTTAGGCCTTGGTGTTTAGCTTTCTTTTTAATTCCCGATACCAATAGGTAGCACGTCATGAATCCCAGCGTCTCAAAACTTGTAGAATAAATTTTAACTAATCATTAATGTTGCATTAATGCTAGTACTCTAGATCCACGAAAAATAAGTACCTTATTTAATGTTTCTTAACAAAGAGGGGCGTTCTCAACAAAAAAAAAGTTTAGGACTATCATGCCATTTTTGGACTATCCTCAAATGACCCTATTTGCCCTATAAATTTGTTTTTCTTTTGTTGAAGGCCCTATAAATTTGTTAATATTAAACTAAAATCAATTAGTAATGGTTAGGGTGCCTCTACATTGATACTGTATTATTGATTATGGGACTTAGAATTAGCTATGTGGGATTATTCTCACATTCTTGTAAGGGATGAAATTCAAAAGCAAGTACTAAAAAATGGGTTGGAAGTAATGACACATTAAAAAAAAAAAAAAAAGAATGGAAGAAGAAGAGTGTGATCCTATTTAATCAAGCTAGATCATAAATAAGGTACATATCTTCTCAAATATTTGCATGGCAGTTAAGTACTTACTGCCCATCACATTTTTGATTTTTCACAACCAAATGACCAATTAAGCAAGACAAGAACTTAGACTAGTTCAGAGTCATCTGATCTCTTCCTTATTTTCAATCTCTCACAGAGATAAAAGATAGATATATTACATGAAACAAACTCATCTAATTAAGCAAATCAAGAACTACTACTACTACTACTAGTACTACTAACTTTACTGCCAGATCCTTTGCCGGCGAGGATCGACAACAAAGCTTTCTTCATAATCACCAATGAGTAACAACCAGTAGTAGTACTTTTTTCATGTCTACTTCTAACAACACTAAGTCTCAATGTTGATGTAGGTGATGATGACCCAAAACTTGAATCTTCAATATCATCTCCTAATCTTGAATCAAATGAAGATCTAGTACTCGAAAATCGACTTCGTTTATTGAAATTATTATTCATTAATGTTCTAGTTGAAGATGATGAGAATGAAGAAGTTGATGATGATAGAATTGAAGGTGTACCACTAATAGTGCAATTTTTTCTTAACCCTAGTTTTGGAAATATAATGTCCAAAAGATTGGATCTTGAATTTTTCTTGGTTATGGGTTTTCTTTGGGAATTAAGATAGTAAGATGGAGGAGGTGTAAGAGGTGGAAGAGTGGTGTTAGAAAAAGGATGTTTAGGTGTACCTGGCTGAGACTCCCACATAAATGGAACTGAACCACTAGCAACTCCATAATAAACCCTAAATGAGTTAGAGTTTTCTTTGGATAGAAGCCTTGAGAAAAATTTATCATCTTCTTTGATTTGGAGTGACTTTTTTGGTTGATCAGAGTTGGTGATAAACATGTTGATCAATTCCTAGGGTTTTGGTAGTAAATAGGTGGGGAGCTAGATTTAGAGATCTATTTCAAAAAGTGGGATGATATAGGAGTAGAACAAGAAGAAAAAGACCTAGATTTAGGATTCACAAGGGAAAAGGGAGAACAACTTTAGCTAAGTGCTAGTGGGATGAGTCTAGCCTTTTGTCATATTTATGTGTGTGTATGTGTGTGTGTATATATATATAGAGAGAGAACTTCTCCAAGATGGGTTTCATATTTATTTATTAATCAAAAATCAAGAGAGATTAGATCTACATCTTCTTACTCTTTTCTTTTTCATTTTTCTATTTTTGTTATGTCCCTAAATAACTTAACATGGAACCCACTTGATCTACCACTGCCAAAACCTAAAGCTGTGTTTATTCTCTTTTTTTTTGGATCTAGATTAAATTTTATTTTATCTTCAAATCACTTGTATAGCAAGGATTCTTCTGTAAATTAGTCATGTTTTAACTCTAAAAGCTAATTAACCATAATGAGTGGACCTTAACTAACCTTGAGTTTTTGTGGAAAAAATGAGAAAGAATTTGAGTAAAAGGCTGGCATTGATATTTGAGGCAAAATTAACAAAAATGATAAGAGTACGCCGTGTCTTAGATGACAGGACAAAGAGTAATATCGTCTTTTTACATATTCTAGACAATAAGCCTCTTGCTTACTCTTGTTGGGAAAATGAATATAGGTAGATTTGAACAAGTTTTCTTTAAAATAGGTTTATGTATTACTCCTAAAGAACGTTTTATTTGAAAGTTGGTTGTATTAAAAGTTTGTTGCGGGGAAAGTAATACGAAACCAAGCTAAATTGATTTTTAATTAATCTATCTTATTGAAACTTGATAATCTAGTCTATGTATAAATATCTTTTGGTTTCCCATAAAATGGAAAAGAAAATGAAATCTTTTTCCTTTATACTAGTATTTATCATTTTTGGACTGATCTATAATTAATGCTAAAACATAATGAGAATCTTCTAAGTCATGTTTATCATTAATTAAGATATTTCTTTTTTATTTCTTTAATCATAGTATTAATTAAGTATTTTATTGTAGTACTTCCTTTCTTCCGATATTTGATACTTCCAATACTGATTGCAAATGTTAATTTACATGTTGATCCTAGAAAACATTCACAATTGCATAATAGTGATTTTGGCTAAGCACACATCTATTCTTAATGATTTTGACTAAGCACACATCTATTCTTACACTCATTTTACATTGGATTATATGATTCCTAAAGAATGTTCCTATAAATAGGGTATGCTGCATATATTATGTGCAACCCATACCCAATTATAAGGGTTTTTTGAAAATTTAAATTAACTAAATTTTCTTTTTTCTTCCTCGATTGACTTAAGGAGTACACTGAAAACCATGGCTTTTTCTAAAGCTAATATCTAGTATATAGTAAGCTCTCGACGTTCTTATATAGAAAGATAATGTAGCATTAGTCATATGAACATATTTCAAGTTAAAGTGTCTTCTGGAGATATTTTTAGTTGTCTTAGTCATCAAGAACTGAATATAAGCCAATAGTTTTCATTTTCGTCATTTTTTTTAAAATAATTACATTTAAAAAGATATGTGCTACATAAGTAATAAAACAACCTTATAGATTTGTACTGGAGATGCATAAAATTTCTAGGATCTCAAATTTCCCACTTAAAAATGAAAACTGAATTGAGATTTGATACTTATAACTAATAGGGAGTTATTTGAGTTTTGCCTTGGAGATGCTTTTAGTTATTCTAAGCAAACATAAGGAGCGGAATTTTTATTTATAAATAAAGAACTTATAAAATAATATAGTGCTAAAAAACATGACAACAATATGTAATAGTCCCGTCTGAACTTTCGAATTTCATATTACATTTTCTACTGGCATATGTTGTTAATGATATGCAATAGTCCGGTCTGTTTTGGGTATTGTTTCAAAGTGGCAGTTGTTTATGCTTCCTCCGCTCGGTTTTACTAGTGGCTATTCTATTTTGCCTCATGTATCTTGGTTGATATCTTTCTTGTGACTCATCGTTTCGTTATAATATATTTTGCTGTATCCAAAAAAACATGACATAAACAACTTAGTCTCTCTAATAATAGCAATGTATTTTCATGTTATCCCAAGACACTCATTTTTGGTCTGTAGTCTGCCCCATTTTCTATTAAGGATTTGTGGGAAAAGCATCCACCTTTGCACATACAATTTGATTAAAAGGCTCAACTATAGAAACAAGAAACTAGCAATCGGCCAGAGATTTTCCAACAAACTATTGGTCTTGTTTGTGGGCAGCTAGTAAGAGAAAATGTGGTTTAAGAGTCTGTAGTAGTTATAAAATAAAGTGAGAGAGGGACATCTAAAGATGGTCCCATGAACTCCAACGCTAACAGTTGAGGTTCATTAAATTTCAAGACATTTAATTTTGAAATTCTTTTTTTTTTTGATGAAACATTTAATTTTGAACTTATCATAAAGTTTTGATTTGTCGAAAAAATTTCATACCAAAGTACTTCACCTGTCTCTGTATCTCGAAGATCATATTTTGCTTGACATCGTTACTGACATTCATAATAACTAGGGCTAATTTTGGTTTGGCCCCCAATTTGTGACCAACTTCTTGTTTTGGCCCCCATTAGTGTCTGGCAGTCTGATTTGATCCCCCGAACTTTCTATTTGGCCTCCAAACTTTTTCTAACATCCCAATTCTACCCTCATGACATTTTTATAATTTAATTACTTTTTTTCTCTTTGTCCACTTCAACTCAATAATTCCACATCACCTTCTTCCACATAAGAGGTCCCAGAGGAGGTCGCCGGAGAAGGTCCCCGACCGACAACTTTTGTCGGCGACCTTCATTTTTTTATCTCCTTCTTCCCCAATCTTTCATGTCCTCCACATCCTTTCTCTCTCTATCTTCTCATTCTATCTCTTCCATGTCTCTCTCTCCCTCTTCTTCTCCTTCTTCTCTGTTTAGGCGAGGGGATTTTCCTTCGTCGGAACAGAGAAGAGGGAGAGAGAGAGAGAGAAAAGAGGAGGGAGGGAGAGATATGGAAGAGAAGAGAGAGAAAGAGAAGATAGAGAGAGAAAGGAGGTGAAGCCATAGGCGGAGCTCGGAATTTGAGTATGGGCGGGTTGAACTTATATTAAGGGTTCACGAAAATTTTTAATTTCTATACACTCCCTATCATAGTGCTAGTTCACATTTATATTTGGAAAAAATTTAGTATTTTGGCTGAACTACATCATTGTATCATTGGATCCATCCATATCTATCTTTTGTACAAAGTAGACATTATTGGGTTTGATACTAATAAAAATTTTTGTGGATGTTAATGTAGGAACTAGTTTAAAATAGTGAAGAACTTTATTGCTAGTAAGGGAACTAGTTTAAAATAGAAGAGAAATATACATAAAAATTTTACCTTAAAATAGTGAAGAACTTTATTTATGTTATATAGTTGTGGATGTTAATATATGAACTAGTTTAAAAAAAATATTACTAGTAAGGGGGCTCGAAGACACAACCTTATGGGTATAAACCTATTGCCTTACCAGCTGGGCTACTGAAGTCTTTTGTTAAAAAGCTCAACGCAAAGTATAAGTCAAGTGGGAAGACTGGGGTTACATCGTAAAAAAGCCAATAGAAGGGACCCGGGCTGCAGCCCGGCTTAGCCCACCTATAGCTCTGCCCCTGGGTGGAGCACATGAAAGATTGGGGAAGAAGAAGATAAAAATAATAGACAAAAAATGAAGGTCGCCTAAAAAAGTTGCTGACCAGTGGTAACCTTCTCCGACGACCTATTATGTGGAAGAAGGTGATGTGAAATTATTGAGGTGACGTGGACAATGAGAAAAAGAAATTAAATTACAGAAATGGCATGAGGGTAGAATTGGAATGTTAGAAAAAATTTGGGAGACAAATCGAACTGCCGGACACTTATGTGGCGAAAGCGGTGAGTTGGTCACAGATCGGGGGCCAAAACAGAATTAACCCTAATGATTATTTTTCTCAGTTAAATACTAAAGAAAATATTTTGTAGACGATACATGGTTAAATGAGTCAAAATTAACAAAAAAACTATAAACATTTAAAATTATCGGTACCTTCAAAATATTTATAAAGACTAAATACAATTTTTCATTAGATGTGATGAAATTTATATATTTAGAAAGGAAATTGTTAAGTTTGTGATCGTCAAACTCAGAACCAATTGGTAATGAGTGGAGAGGACCTAGATGTTATATTATTGGTTGCTAGATCACTATTCTCTATGTAAGATTATTCTCAGACGCCCCCTCACGTGTGGCGATGTTTGAGCCTAACACGTATGTCTTTTTTTGTTTTCAGGTGACGTGGAGCACGTGTGCCTTTTAAGCCTATCACATGCAGGCCTAGCTCTGATACCATGTTGAGTTTGTGGTTATCTAACTCAAAACAAATTGGAAATGAGTGGAGATGACCGAGACATTATATTATTGGTTGCTAGATTGCCTTTCTCCCACGTAGGACGATCCTCACATATATTTCCTTATCTTTCCAACCAAATCCACTTTCAATATTTTCTCTTAAAAAAAAAAAAAACATAAAAGAGGTCACACCGTTTTCTTTCATTTTCTTTACTCACATTAACAGATTCGAACAATTAACTGTTAGCAAAAACATTTTAATTTTTTTTGTTTCTTCCCGAAATTGCAAATCTTATAAAAGATGTTTGCAACAAATTTCAAAGTTAATCTTGGCTTTTGTAGTTTTCTGTTATCTCTCTCCCACTTTTGTTTTTGTTTGGTTAAAAATCTAAATATTTGTATTTTATTTGATTAAAAACTCAAATGTGATGCAATCAATGGAAATAGTACTTGAAATCCTCTTCAGACCAGTTTTACAAACCTTTTGCAACCAGTTAGAAATTTCAAAAACACCTAGATAGCTAAAGACAAGAAAAAAATAATGGTATATTTTCACAAATACAAAAATTTATACGGAAGTTATTTGACCAAATTTTCTGCATTGTTGTTGCAATGTTTAGTTAACTTAGATTAGTCTTCAGACTCGTGGTACGTAACTACCCTTATTACTGGCTGCTTTATTTTCTTATGGCTTTTCAAATTTGGAGGAACATGTTCTTCATATAATATATTCCAACAATTAGGTACCCCAAGGTTGTTTAAATTTACCTTGTGCTTAAGTGACTTTATTATTTATGTCTCATTTATGTATTTTTCTTAGTATTTCACATGTGTTTCTGAAATTATACGGTAAAGTATGTAGGTCTCTATGAGAATAGTCCCACATAGGAAAAAGGATATTTAGCAACCAAGAATACCATTTTAAGTCCTCTCCTCTCATAGCTAATTGGTTTTGACTTAGATGACCACAAACTTAACATGGTATCGGAGCTAGGGCCACACGTGTTCCACATCACCCGAAAAGAAAGAAAAAACATGTGTTAGGCTAACCACGCCACACGTGAGGGGGCATGTGAGATTAGTCCTACAAGGGGCGGACCCATGTGTAAACCAGCCTGGGCCACAACCCTGGCTGAAATTCGTAACTTCTCATGTAGAAATATAACTGAAATGCAGTCGCAACTTAGGTGTTGAGGCACTTGTCCATCACGTTGAAGATTAGAGGTTTGAGTCCCTCCAGTGCGTTATTTCCTTCCCATTTTTTCCACTTTAACTAAGGAGCTAATTCTGTTTTGCCCTCATGTTTTGGACAACTTGCTAAAATGACACCATGTTTTGATTAACTTCTAAAATAGTCCTTCAAATAACTTTTTGTTATTCTTTTTCTTCTTTTGTTAGTGATTACATCTTATTTTGATATCAATTTTATCTTTATTTATTTTTAATATTACGAAAGATAAAAAGTTGTTATGAGGGAAAACGAGAGATTTGGTATTTTTCACACTCGCTCATTTTTCTTCTTCGTGTTTGACCTCTCTTTTATTTCATCTTGATCTTCCTGTGGAAAAAGAGGGTCTCGTTTGCTGAGAGGGGCTAGTTCGTTGTTGGCGAGTCCCATTATCCCTTTTCTTTATCTCTATATCCTTCTTCAAACTACTATCTACTTTATGCCGTATAGAAAATTATCAAAATTTGTACATATATGTATAATAATTTGCGAAATCCATACACATTTGCACAATATATACATGATTGATTTACTTTAACATTAAGCTTGCTCTGGTTAGTCGAAACTCATGGTTCCACCTGAGTCGTACATGGGAGAATGGCTATCTAGAAACCAAAAATATAATGTCCCGGTCCTCTCAACTCATAGTCAATTGATTTTGAGTTGGATGCTCACAAACTTAACAGTCTCTATTATGGAAACCGTAGTTCAAATTAAAAAGAGTATATGCCGTGTATGAAATAGTGTGATCATTATGACCATTATATAGATCAAATAAAATTTCAAAAGAAAAGTGTCAGTCTAACCCTCCCTCTCTATTTTTGCTTAAACAAACATGAAGCATCACTAGGGTCGGAAAAGTATTGATTGACTATGTGTAGATAGGATAGTATTACTGATTGTGATATAATCTGGGTTTCATTCTTGTCAGACCAACCAATCAGTCTCAAGAACAACAATAATAGTCTAACTAATTCTACTCTAATTACATTTACAGTTTGATATGACCTCAGTTCTCCAATCGCTTAGCTCTTCGTACCATTAGTTTCTCAAGTATAACGACTTCAAATTTGTAATTCAATATATTTTTATTTATCGATATGATGTTTCGATTATATGTGTTAGAAAGAAGAAGAAGAAGATGATTGAAGTGCTAAAATCTCTTATTTCTCATTAGTTGAATTACAATTGAGATTTGATATAAAAAGAATTTTTAGAGAGAAAGAGAGAGTAGAGAGTATTGAGAGAGAAGTTTGTTACAACTAATTAAGTATCAAACTAAAACAGAATTCTCAAATAACTTTCTCTAACTAACTTAGTTACTTAACTAATTATAACTAACTATTTGTAACTAACAGTCTAACTAATGAACATCCTTAACAACCCCCTGCAAACTCAACATGGGAGAAACAATGTTGAGTTTGTATCTGAGTTCAGTAAATCGAGAGATAGAGAAAGGCTTAGTGAGGATATCAACCAATTGATCATGAGTTGAAATATGTCGAGCTTGGGGATTTTGATGCTTAACCATATCCATAACAAAGTGAAAAGCAATCTCAACATGCTTCATTCGATTATGAAAGATAGGATTAGCTGTTAAATAGGTAGCACCAAGATTGTCACACCATAGAATTGGACATGAAGTAGAGGTGATCTTCAATTCCTGAAACAAAGACTGAACCCAAACAAGCTCAGAAGATGCATCAGCCAGAGCTTTATACTCAACCTCAGTACAACACTAAGAAATCAAGTTTGAACCCATGAAAACCAAAATCCCTCCACTAGACTTACGATCATCAGGGCAACCATCCCAATCAGCATCAGAAAATGCATGAAGATTATTATCAGAATAACCAGTTAGTGAGAGAGAGAGAGGGTTTGGTAATGGTGACAGTGTGATCAATAGTGTGTTTCAGATATCTCAAAATTCTCTTTACTGCACACTAGGGGTCTTGAGTTGGACTTTGAAGAAATTGGCGGACTTTATTAACTGAAAAGGAGATGTCTGGTCTTGTAATCAGCATATTGAAGAGCACCCACTGTACTTTTATATAACCTGGTTTCTGAATCATTTAAAAGACCCCCAACATTCTTTTTGAGAATGCAATTGGTTTCCATAGGAGTAGAGATTGATTTTGCTTCACTCATCTTAGTTTTAAGCAACAAATTTGTAATATACTGTCTTTGAGATAAGAGTAAACCATTAGAAGAGGGTAAAACTTCAATGCCCAGAAAGAAACTTAGAGAACCTAAATCAGAGATGTCAAACTCAGGGGGAAGAGTGCTAATGGTTGATTGCACCAGAAATGGATCACTTCCTATGATGATAATGTCATCTACATAAATGAGTAGATATAAAGCAGAGGAAGTAGTGACATGATAGAACAAAGAGGTATCAGTTTGAGAGGCCAGAAATCCTTGATTGAGAAGAAAATAGCTTAATCTTTGAAACCAAGCTCGAGGAGCTTGCTTTAAACCATATAGAGACCTCTGAAGTTTACATACATGAGTTGGACGATCAGAATCAATGAAATCAGGTGGTTGACACATATAAACCTCCTCCTTGAGAAAACCATTAAGAAAAGCATTCTTAATATCTAATTGTCTAAGAGCCCAACCTTTTGAGACAGCTCAAGAGAGAATAATTCGAATTGAAACAGGCTTAATCACTGGACTGAAAGTATCTTCATAATCAATACCCTCCACCTGATTAAATCCTCTAGCAACTAGCCTGGCCTTATATCTCGAAATAGATCCATCAACATTCTTTTTAATTCGAAAAACCCATTTACACCCAATAATATTCATGGAGGGTGTAGTTGGAGTAAGAAACCAGGTACCAGTTTGAAGAAGAACATTAATTTTCTTTGACATAGCCTGTCTCCACTTAAGTTCTTTAGAAGCTTGAAGATAGGTGGTAGGAGTGTCATTAAAGAGTATATCAGAAACTGAAACAGTATAAACTTTGGGCTTTCGAGTACCATCTTTTCCTCTAGTGACCATAGGATGAGAATTTTTGATTAGAGTAGAAGATAGAATAGGAATAGAAGGTGGAATAGGAGAAGAGGGTGGAATAGAAAAAGATGGTGGAATAGAAGAAGAAGGTGGAATAGGAGAAAGAATGGGAAATGGAGAAAGAGGAAGAGGAAAGAAAGATGAAGGAGTTTGAATTGGGGTTTGAGAGAGAGAGAAGCATAGGGGAATAGAGTCCCATCAAATACAACATTGGAAGAGATTATAATTTGACGTGTTTTTGGGTTTAAGCACCTATAGCCTTTATGCTTGGGATTATAACCAATGAAAATGTGACAGGAGCTTCTGAAATCAAGCTTATGCTTTTTATATGGTCTGAGACAATGATAACAACCACAACAAAAAATCTTGAGATAAGAATAATCGGGTTGGGTGTAAAATAAGACCTCAAGAGGTGAAATTTTATGAAGTAAAGGAGTTGGTAATTGATTAATGAGATACACAACTGTTTTAAAAGCAAAATCCCAAAATATGAGAGGAAGATTTGCATGAGCCAATAGAGCAAGACCAGTTTCCACTATATGCCTGTGTTTCCTCTCAATCATGGCATTTTGAGCATGATCACGAGAGCAAGAAACTCTATGACCAATGCCATTATCCTCAAGAAACTTACATACATTTCAAAATTCACCTCGCCAACCGGATTGGACACACTTAATCTTAAGAGAAAACATGTTTTCACCATGAACACATCAGACTTATGAGTAATAGGAAATATCCAAGTATATCTTGAGAAAGTATCTAAAAAGGTAACATAATACCTGTAACCATTGAAAGAAGAACAAGAGGAAGGTCCTCAAACATCCGAATGTATTAATTCCAATGGAGAAGAGACAGAAGAGATACAAGATTTGTGAGGTAAATAGAGATTCTTAGCCATCTGACAAGGATTACAAACAAAAGGTAGGAGAGATGCAAAAGGAAGCTTATTTGACTGAATAATGTGCTTCATAGTTTTGAAAGCTGGATGTCTCAATCGAGAATGCCAATCAGGAACAAAAGTGGAGATGAAAGCAGCACCTTGTGATGAAGTAGTTGATTGAAGTTTAAGATGATATAATCCATCCTCACAAGGACCAGTGATAATCTCTTGATCAGTTAGAAGATCCTTAATGTTGGAAAGATCAGGATAAAGTTGAAAGTAACAGTTATTATCCTTTGCAAATTTATGAAAAGATAAGAGATTCTTGGTAATGGAAGGAACATGTAATATATTTTGTAATAGAAATGTATTAGAATTTGAAGAAGAATAAGTAGAACCAGAGTGAGAAATAGACAAACCTGTACAATTCTCAATCTTCACATGCCCTTTACCTTTGAATTCATATTAAATCTTAAGATTGGAGAGATCAGAAGTAACATGATGAGTGGCACCTGAATCTGGATTCCAAGTGGTGGATTTAGAGGCTGATGAATTTGAAGGAATAGAAGGATTAGTGGAAGAGTAAGTGTTGTGAATTTCAAGAAAATAAGTTTCATTATCAGAGACTTGATGTGTATCAACTATCAAGTGATGGTAAAGGATAATGATAATCAGATTCAACATAAGGAGAAGAAATATAACCTTCTATAGGAAATTAGGAGTAATCTGGACAATAAGACACGTAATCATCGTATTCAATAAAATAGGATTGATGATGAGTAGAAGAAATGCCAGATTTAAGCTGAAAAGCTGATTTGTTCTTGTTATAACAATAATAGGCTGAATGACTAGATTTGCCACAGATTTGACAGATAATTGGTGATGTAGATGAAGAAGATCTGCCTCTGAAAGGAATTCTACCATGAAAACGCATATCAGGTCGACCTCTACCTCTATAATGTGGAGAAGGACCTCTATGAATTCCTCGAAAAGAAGAAGTATGTGTCAAATTAATAGAAGAATTTGCAAGATTGAAAGAGGTTTCATGTTGTAGTCTATTCTCTTCAATGAGTAGAAGACCAAGTAATTCATTGAGAAAGATAGATTGAGACTTAAGAGAGAAAGCAGCTCAAAAGGAACCAAAATCAGAAGTTAAACCTCTAAGAATTATGTCACAGAGATCATCTATTCATCTTCATCAACTGGTTTGGAGGCTTGTCGTAACTGTAAAGCAATCAATTTTGCTTTATTAAAATAGGATTGAATAAAATCTGATCCCTTCTTCAAGTTTTGAAGATCATTATTGAGATTAGACACTCGAGCTTTAGAGTGAGAAGAATAAGATCTTGCAAGTTCAGACCAGATATCATGAGAAGTTGTGAGATCAAGAACCTGACTATGAGTCTCTTCAGTAAGAGAAGCAAGAAGCCAGCTGAGGATCATTTGATCTTGCTTATGCCAATTCGCATAATCAGGATTAAGAGTAGGTGGATCAAAAGGATGAAGTTGAATAAATTTGACTGGACATGGAGATGTGCCATCAACAATGCCAAGAACATCATATGATCGCAATAATGGAAGAAATTGAGATTTCCAGAAGATATAATTGGTAGATGATAATTTGTTAGAGACATATTGATTAACAGTAGATGGTGAAAAAAGATGAAATGAAGAAGATGTCAAAGAGTTTGGGGGGAAGATGAAATGAAGAAGATGTCAAAGTGTTTGGTGTGGAAGAGCTTGAGGAATTAGTCATGAAAGAAGTTTGAGGAGAAATTGAAATCAGAAATCAAAACAGAAAAGGAATTCGAAGAGACTGAAGATAAAATTGAAACATAAATTTCGAAGAAGAAGAACAAAAATTGAAAGATTTTGAAGATTGAATGATGCTTAAGAAAGACAAAGAAGAAGAAAAATTTACTTGATTGGCTCTGTTACCATGTTAGAAAGAAGAAGAAGATGATTGAAATGCTAAAATCTCTTATTTCTCATTAGTTGAATTACAATTGAGATTTGATATAAATGGAGTTTTTAGAGAGAGAGAGAGAGTGTATTGAGAGAGAAGTTTGTTACAACTAATCAAGTATCAAACTAAAATAGAATTCTCAACTAACTTTCTCTAACTAACTTAGTTACTTAACTAATTATAACTAACTATTTGTAACTAACAATCTAACTAATGAACATCCTTAGCAATATGAACCAAACCCTGTCCAGTGCTACACTGATTAAACAAATCAGTAACTAAACTGTTGCCTAGGATTTTAGTAAAAGACACCCGTCGGAAATAATAGGACTTTTGTTAATTTGAATAGGCTTTTTTGCGACGGTTTTTAGTAAAAGACACCCGTCGGAAATAATAGGACTTTTGTTAATTTGAATAGTCTTTTTTGCGACGGTTTTTTCAGGTGAACTGTCGAAATTGATTATTTCGTAGCCGTCGAAAAGTTATTTACTACGCAACTGTTTACGACCGCTTTCTTCCGTCGTAAAACACCTTTTTCGACGGAATTTCTTCTAGATGACGTGCTATTCTATTTTATGTATACCATTTATTGCATGACATAATTTAATAGAAGTAAATTATATGGATGACTTTTTACGGCAGTCAGGCAGTAGTTAGACATTTAAAAACTCCGATATCAATCTATGATAGTACATATGTTAATTTAATTCATGGGGTATTCTCATCGCTCATCACATATCAGTGTAAGGACTAGGGAGATTTTAAGGAGAACCAAACTTAGGGGCATGTTTGGATGCGGATTCATCGGCGCAGAAGACCCCTTCTATCATGTGCTCCCAACTACTTCCTTTCTTATCTCAAAAAATAAAAAGTTAATTCCTATTTGGTCTAATTCCTATTTGGGCCCCTACTTTGTGACCAGCTTCTTTTATGACCTCCTATTTTCTGTAAAGTTAATATAGAAAGGGCAGTTAGGGGGCATAAAGGAAGATGGTCACAAAGTAGGGGCCCAAATAAGAATTAACACAAAAAAGAAAATAAGAACTACTTCCTTTCTCACGTGCTATTGTATTCTTTTTCAATTGGAGATTTCCATTCCATGCTTCCAAATCCCATCAATGGACGCCCCAAACACATTAAGCAAAATTAAATGATTAATGTATTATTTCATTTTTGATTTGACTATCTTTTACAATTTAAGTAATAAAAATGACTGGAAATTTGTTTTCCCTTGTCCCAGGGTCGAAAACGACCTGTATGTGTGAGGTTAACCAGCTAAGACAATGCATTTTGTCCTTGCTTACCAAACCAATATTAATCGAACTATAAATTTTTGTTGTAAGGCGATATTCATCATAACAACAAACGCGTACTCATAGTTTTATAGTCTTGACGCAACAGAATACTCTAAAAAAGCTTTAAATTTTTGTCCAAAATTTAGATCTCGAAAAACCCACAAAAGTAATGAAATTTGTTGATAAATATTGTGCTATGAAGATGAGTAGAATTTTACAACGGACCGTGGTGGTCCGGCAGCTTTTTTGTACATTAAAACAAGAAAGTGTTTCAAACAAACATGGCATGTTTGCCCCTGTTAATAAATACTACAGTAATAGTGGAAGATACTAAATCCTTTTCATGATAAAAGTGGTTGTTAATCTATTGTACGAAGTTAGGTTGAGAAACCAAATAATGGTTTAAGTTGTTATATGTATTATTGTTCTCTAATGATTCACGTTTAGGGTTAGTTTATTAAGAGAGCTTGAGTTATATTTTTTTCCTTGCGACTTCTTGGAAGTTATTTGGTTCAAGCAAATGTCAGGAGATCAGAACTTAACAAAAGAGTTCCATGTGTACTGTCAAGAGTTAGGCACTCATACTCTTAACCAAGAGGGATCTTCCCTGTCCGTAGGACGGGGAGGAAACCTAGTATGTTATAAATTCATGATGGTTTGCATATTTATCACGATATGTTAATGTCATTCAAATGTAATGACTCAAAGAGTGAAGAGTCCAATCTAAAGAAAAAGGAAAAAAGAACCTATGTCATTTATGGTTTACTTATTAAAATTAAGAAAAGAACATGAAACAATATTACTACGTGCCCTAATTGCATTATGTCTTAATCTATTAAACATGCGCTCCTACACTGTGCTTTGGCGAAAAACATCTGGTTTTACTATAATATCATCTCTGATAACATCACGTCCATCTCGGATTGGATATTCTCATGGGAAGACAAGGCAAATCTTAGCTACACTAATGATAATATTCACTTTTCAACTATTTTATGGATCCTATGGAAAGTGAGGTGTGATCACTGTTTCCAGCACGAAATCACGGATCTAAACAAAATCACCAGTATGATTGAAAACTTCTCTAAAATAAAAAACAATTAGAAGAAAAGCAAACATACTTCCACGGAAAAATGGCAACCTCCACCTCAACATTTTATTAAGGTAAATGTTGATGCATCTTATACGAATCTAACTTCTAATGTGGGTATTAGCTTTATTGTTCACAATGCAGAATCAAAATTCATTGAAGCACATGCTAAAACTACAAGAGTAAGAAATAGTGAAGAAGGAGAGGCAATGGCAATTTTATTTGGTCTCGAATGGGCAAAAGAGAATCACCACAAGAAAATTATAGTGGAAAATGACAACATTAATCTTAGTAATCATCTTCATAATAAATGCTATACTTTACACTAACAATTTCTTATACACATACAGAAAATCCAAGCAAAAAGCAAAGAATTCGAGGAGGTGAAATTCAACTACATTCAAAGACCTCTAAACTCAAGTGCAGATATATTTGAAAAAATGGTCGAGGAAGAAGAATGCAAGTAGAAAGTGGAAAAATGTACCTTATATGTTAGTAAATAAATACTGTAATAACTATGTGGTTTAATTAAATGAATCTACTTCAACAAAAAAAAAAAAAGAACATGAAACGTTCAGAATTGGACTTCGAGTTAATATACTAAATTACTAATTATATTTCTATAAACACTCCTATTTCGGTTACACTCCACAATATTAGGCGCAAAGTTTTAGGCAACCCCATTCTGCTAAAGGTCCATCATAGGCAAATTAGGGGGAGCAAGTATCTTGTAATTGGAGCGCCTTTAGAACCAGACGATTTGGGAAAGGCCCATCATAGGTATTAGCATTATATCTCATTGCCAAGATATTTCCTTTCAAGTCAAATTTTCGAAAAACGAATCAGGGTTCTTGTTTTCTTTATTTTTCGGATCTGAAGTCTGAATTGGATGCCAATTCAAATTTCAGATGTTTGTTTTTTTATTTGGTAAGATTTGAAATTTGGCTGAATTTTTTAGACGTCGCAAATAATTGAAATAAGACCCACAAATTTCAGATTTCAAAACAAGTCTGAATTGATAGTCCAACATCTGAAAAAGTCAAAATGAACTCCAGTTGCTTAAATTCAGCTAATTCAGATTCAGAAACAAATAAAACAAACACAACCTTTGTAATTTAGGCTCAATGAGCTCTAACACTTACAAACCTCATTTCCAGACGGAATTAAATGAAACTGATATTTAAAATCACAAACTTTACTCTATCAATAGTATTAAATTAAATGGCACAAATTTATTTGCATGAACGAGATAAGAACACCACTCGAGCATAAATGAGGACTTGAATACTGAAAAAAGTTCCTGGCAGATACCACTATTAATACAAGGAACCATAATTATTTGAAGCATTGTTGAACTCGATCCAGAGAAAATTCAACATGGAGAGTAGAGATGAGGAGCTAGTCGTGGCTCGGCATGTGCATGTAGTGGCTTAGCCAAAGAGAGATCATTATCTGATTCAGAGAGATCAATCGACTCTTCTCCACGAGGGACACGCCAATTGAACCCTTGAAGAAGCCTCGCCAACAACATGAGAGTAATGGCCGATCCGAGTTGAATACCAATGCATCCACGTCGTCCGGTGCTAAACGAAATGAACCGTAAATCTGGCTCAGTAAGTTCAACTGGAAGGGATCCATCATTCACCAAATGGCGCTCAGGAATGTATTTGAGTGGCTCATCCCAAACTTTAGGGTTAAGGCCTCTTCGGCTCAACAATATATGGCTGCCTTTAGGGATAAAATAACCAGCCACCATGGTATCAGACATGGACATATGTGGAACATTAAAGGGAACTACGGGATGAAGTCTAAATGCTTCTCTAATACAAGCTTTTACAAAATTTAGCTTTGGAAAATCAGATTCTTGTACCAAACGATCTTTCCCGACTACCATATCGATTTCTTCGACTGCTTTTAGAAGGATATCAGGTTGATTTATCATCTCTGCCATGGCCCATTCCACTCCATTTGCAGGATTATCTACAGTTGCATAGAACAACTCCTACATATTTTCTTATATTCATCAATATAAAATTCTAAAAACAGTATTTCTGACTCATATGGTGACACTTTTTCATTGTGTTATCTGATGCAATTGCGTTATCTAAGTCAAATGACCCAAAAATGAGTTCGAATAACTTATTCGAACGAGTGAGAGACCGTGAATCAAATAAAAACAACATTCTCAATATCTGACTCAAGCCAATTTAGACCTCAAATCAGATTTGACTTCGAGTAAATACATACATTAAGGACTAGGGGTGTACATTTAGTATCCGAACCGACCAAAACAATCCGATCCAAGCAGATTTGGACGGTTCGGGGACTGATCCAATGGTTATCCGGATTGGTTCATACTAAAAAGTCAAAACCGAGGGATTTGGTTCGGTCCATGGATTTGTTTGACGGATAACCAAAAGAAAAAAAACAAACCATTTATTATTATCTATTATATATGTAAGAATAGATGATTGGCCATTATGGGTGGTGGAGATTCAATTGTTTATCGTTTTTTATTTTCCTCAAATGTTGATAAACTATGTCAAATTAATCACGTACATGTATACTTAATGGTTTGTAAGATAATACTAATTTTAGCACGTTCTAAGTATAATTGTAGCATGTTTTAAACTCGAAAACACGAAATTTTATTCATGGGAAAATTTTAACCTTTGGTTCGGTTATCCAACCAAACCAAACCGTTCACACATAGTTTGGTAACCAAACCAAACCATGAATTGATTGGTTGGGATTGAGATTTACAATAACCGAACCCTTTGGGTCGGATTGTCGATAGGCTCCAAAAGTCGATTATCCAACTGATGTTCACCATACTAAGGGCTTGATATGACATTCTAAAATCTGATTGGAGCCAATATAGACCTCGAATCATATTTGACCAGGAGAAAATACAGCCAATTAGAGGTTGATATTATCTTGGGAGATGCTAGAGTTACAAAGGATTTTGACAAAAGAAAGTTCCCAGCTGATGTGGCGGTTGTGATATTCATCTCTCAACGGCCTAGATTTGGTCAAAGTTTGAAACCACAACCGCCACATCAGCTGGGAACTATCTTTTGTCAAAATCTTTTGTAACTTTACCATTTCCCTATTATCTTACCGCTGTTTGAGCTTTGATCTCTTCTATTGATAGCAATGGCTTCCCATCTTTGTCCTCCAGTGAGATCATTACATCAAGAAGATCCTGTGGTAGTTCATTGTTGCGTCGATCTCTCGATCTCCATTCTCCAATTCTTTCTTCTATTATAGGATCATGATACTTATTCACAATATTAGTTGCTTCCTTGATAATCTTTTCATGGCCATCCAAGTCTAACCATCTCAACCAAGGCAAATAATCTGATATACAAAATGCATAAACATATGATAAAACCCTAAAGAGTGCATCCACATGCTCTTCTTCTTGAAAACTAGATCCTCCATCTTCTCTTCCTTCCCCAAAGTACCTCTTATTGAACATCATCTTTCTTGTAACATTTCCAGTATACTGTCTTGTAGCAAGTCTAATATCAATTACTGTACCACCACCACCACCATCTTCATAACATAACCGAAATTTCTTGCATTGGTTATTTATGTAGAAAACTAGGTTATTAGCTTCCTCACTTCTCTTCTCAAGTAACCACTTTACTCTTGAAGGATTAATCACTTCAGAAGCTATGCATTTTCTCATCTTCTTCCATTGATCTCCCATTGGTGAAAATATAGTGGTGACATACCCACGGCTGGCTATTTCACTAGCCATTGTTAAAGGCCTTGAAGCAAATGTAGTGTCTTGTTTCTTCAAGAACTCTTGCGCAATATCCGGTGAGTTTACTGGAATTACATGAACATTGCCAAGACGAATACATGCAATATCAGTGTTCAATTCCTTCATTACCCTAAATATCCATCGAAACGCTGGTTTATTTCGACGTAATTCAAGAAGGCTTCCGATATTCGGCCATGACTTAGGACCCGGAGGGAGTGCAGCCCTCAACGTGTTGGACGAAGATCGATGTTTTCCGATAAAAATCCTTGCAAATATGATTAGTGAAGTGGTGGTTATTACTAGGGCAATGTTGGCAAGTTGGGCTCTAGATTCCCACATGATTGTAAGGAATGAGAAGAATGCGGACGTGGTGTAAGTCATATGGATGGTATGTTAGGGTTTATGTACAGACTTTGAGTGAGAGTTGATGGATGGTCAAAGTTTGCTAGAGAAATAAATGCTCAATTTAAACGTGTGTGTCAGGATTTAGGATTTAGAGTGAGCGTATATTCAATGTTTGTGATATTTGTGCTACGAATAGGAATTGACATGAAAATAATCAGGTAGAAAAAATATCGGGTCCTGACATGTGCGAATAGTTAATTTGACATGGAGTGATTCCTTCTTTAAATTACAGTTTATGCAAAAATATTTTCCTGCGAAGTAAAACTACACGTGAGTAAATTATAGATATATTTGGATGAACAATCCCGTTTCCTGAGAAGTAAAACTACACGTGAGTGTATATTCAGACTTGTTTCTTGAACATGTTCCTTAGTTTCCCCTGCAACTAGTTTTATGTTTGTGAACAATCCCGTTTCTGGTTTAAGGCAAAATACAACTGAAAAATACGGTAGTGCAATGTGCACAAAAGATTTGAACTTAATTTGTGACATGCAGATTCACCTTCACGAACAAACAAAAGAGTTCAAAGTTTTACTACGATCTAGACGGCTTTTTCATCTGAGTGAGTCATCATTTCGCAAACTAAGTAGAGATCTTTTGTATGTGTAAGGAGAATCAAGGTAGTTCCTAACCCATTTTTTTTTCTTATTGTACCTTGTTTTCCATTTCACCACGTTTTTTTTAGGTTGACTAGTGACTACAATAGTCATTACAAAGGCATTGATACATCGATACTATGTGATAATAAAAAATGTTGTTCTAGAGATCACAATGAGTCAGCACTTGGCTGCCCAAGTGGTTGATAAGTGTTGACATAAACTCCAAAACTTTAGAGGTCTCAGGTTTCATTCCCAGAAGAAGTGGAATCCATGGATATTAAATTCGGGTTATTGAAGGTATAAATAACGTAATAAGTTTGTCGGACTTTATTCCTCTTTCATGTTGTTGGATTTTAGGCCTTTTTCATTATAAGTTTAACTTAGGCAGTTATCGTGCTTATCACATCTTCATGATGTATCAATGCCTTGTAACGACTAATGTAGAACGGTCGTAGTCGTTTTTTAAAAAAAAAAAGGAGATCACAATGATCAAATTTTCTGTAAAAAAATGTATACTAATTTTTGTAAGGTAGTTATAATGCTCAATTGTTTATGACAGTCTTAGAATTATTGAATTTCTTCCACTCAAAAAAGGTCTTTTTATGTATAATTTTTTAGTGACAAAATTGGCCCAACCCATTAAAAGATTTGGTAATTAGCTAGTGTATCCACGCCAAGGAATCAAATTTTTCGTAATTTTGCGAAACGTTTTCTAAATTTAGGTTAGGGGCACGAAATAGCACTTACAACTATTTCCAGCATAATTTCCACTGACATGATAGAAATTTCCGCTGAGATTGTTGAAAATTTCGAAATTTCCAATGAAATGATAGACATTTTGCCCAACATAATAAAAATCTAGCTAAAAAATCCAGAGAAACTGATACGAACAATATATCTCTTCCTTCATCTTTTTCATCTCTCAAAGATATCTCTTTATTTTTATCTTATATTTTTAATGTTTTCTAAATTTATTTGAATGATTTACACCCTGGCTTAATTGCCTAAACTGGTTTTGTTTTAGTAACACCCCCGATATTACTATGTTATTGACGATACCTTCTCAAACTAACATAGTTTGTTAACTTTTATCAGTAAGAAAGTTATCTTTTGGGTGTTATAGCGAAAAAGTTATCCAATTTACACTCAGACATAACTGTGTAATTGCCAAAACTCTCTCAAACTAATAGATAATGTTAATTCGTTAAACACATCATTTGTATGCTTCATTATGGTTTAATAATCTTGTTATACATAATTGTATCATATTTCTATCATTTATGTAGATTTGTCAGATTTCCACACTGACCGAAACGTTTCTACGAAACGTTTTCACTTTTAGAACCACTGCCACCGAATCCGAAATTTCATTCCTTTGTCCGTACTAGTAATAGCATTACCGTATTGCAATTGTTGTAAAAAAAATCTAGGGTTGACATTCATGTTTTAATAAATTTATAACATCTCAATATTGTTTTTAACAAATGAAACAATGCAGTTATCATTACAAAAAAGATTAGCTTATACCTTATTTGTTACCTTGCGAATGAGGAATTCATGTCTATTGTGGTTGATTTGAGGTTGAGGAGTTGGTTGCTTGAGGTAAAAGGGTAGTTGGGCTTTGATCACCTATGGGAATTTGTTCAAATTTGGATAGAATGGAAGGCCTTTTAATAGTGGAAGATGCAAGTAATTATCATAATAAAAAGGGTAGTACGTCCAAGTTATGTGGTTTAGGTTTTCATACGTGTTAGTTGGCGGGCAAGACATGCATATTCGCATGAGTTCATTGCAGTTGATGTAGATAGTGAGAGAAAAGAGGTTTGACAAACAGATAAGTCACGTATTTTTTCGAAACAACGTAGGTTCACTGCATTCATGGCCTGGATCATATCTGCCATTACTATTTTAGTAAGACTCTTAAATGCCATAAAGCTAGACCATTATTGTCACCACCCGGATTCCTTAAGTGATTGATAATGTCGACATTAATAATAAATTTAAGCGGTTTAATCTTTTACTTACTACATCTTGATAATGTATCAATGTCATGTAATGAGTAACGTGGATCGTAGTCCGATTCCAAACAAACTAAGTCATTATTTATACCTTTAATAACTGAAGTTCAATAAACCAAGGATTTTGCCTATACTGGGAATCGACCCTCGGACTTCCAGGGTTTCGGAATACATGCTCTACCAACTGTTTGTGTGTGGGAGCGCTTCACCCGCCCGAAATGCTATAAGCAGGTATTGACCCGAGTTCTCTATAAGCACGTGTTAGAATTAGAAGTCGCGGAAGCTATCGAACCTATCCTAGAAATTGATGCGATTATGAAAATTAATCGAAAAGCTAAGCCAAAACTAAATATGCAAACGGAATTAACGAGGTTCGGTCTAAAGCCTACGTCCTCGGGCGAACAAGAAATCTTTATTGAAGGATAGATGAAGACGACTCACACAACCCACAAGTTCGTCCCAAGATGGTACCGTATAGACAATAACCTTCTATACTAAATCTTCGACGACCGAGAAATTTAAATCCGCTCAAAACTATGAACAAAATTTCTCTCACTTGCTCACACTCTCTAGCTCACTCTATGAGTAATTGTTCTTGAGTTGTTTTGTGTTGTTGTTGGTGTGTTTTACAAAGACTCAAGACCCCTATTTATATTATAATATAAGCCGGTGGGATCCTCCAATTTTGGAAACCAATTCCAATTTAGAACTGGAAACCGCCACAATCAGTTTAAACCGCCTATTGAAGCCAAACCGCCACAAGCAAACATCCATGCCTCCAAAACCGCCTCTTCAATTTTTAGAAACTGCCTCTTACAGCACGTATACAACTAATCTCGGTATTTAAGGGTCAAATTCACTTCTATTATCGCTTATTTCATAACATTACCTGATAAAGACCCCTCATTTATTGGAAAGCGAATTTTGTGATGTAGTTGTTACGGAAGCATTTAGGTAATGAAGTCCACCATTAAAACTATGATAAAATAACAAAATTAACTGATAAAATAACGATAAACTTGATTAACAATAAACTTGATTGATAATATTCGAAGATCTAAAATAAAGATAGACTCGACTCCCTTTTGTAGGGTTTAGGTATTTCTAGATATACTTGAACTAGGAAATAAATAACTTCTACATTCTTCTTGATAACTATTAACCTAAATAGACTTCTAAAAATAAGAAAACCTCCTAAAACTTGAACTCTGTAAAAACTTGTCTAATAATCTCACTTGGGCTTGGTCGTGTACTGACGACTGGGCAGTTATGTAGATGGTCTCCATCATACTTCTCTTCTTTCCAGAAGGTTCGCCTTGAACCTTCCGTTAAGGTTGATGCTACCACATACGCTGATATCAACAAGGCGATCCTTCAGGGACGGAACCAGCTAGGCCCTCGACGTTGCCGTAGTGGTCACATTATAACAATGAATCGTAACCATTTACACTATTCCCGCAAGTATACGGGTTCAAGTTATAGTATGTTAGTAAATTCGTGAATCGTCCCAAGGGATAGGTAGACAACTTCGAATATTGAAGGCGATTTTAACCCAATAATCAAGATGTCAATAGCTACTTAGACTAAAACACACACACACACCCCACTTCATAAATTTGATGATTGATTTGTAAGAAATAAGAAAACAAATAAAACTAACTAAACTATCTAAGAGAGAGGTGGGAAGATATCTAAGGTTATAAAATCCCCCGCATAATTTCACTTTATAAAACAAGCACTTAATTACTTAAATATCTTTTGTATATACTCGAGATCCAATATAATGAATTATTTGGATTCCGGATGATGTTCTAGATAAAATAATTTTATAATTACTAATTCTAATTGTCATCCTTATAGAGATTCAGATTGCTTAACTATTATTCATCATCTAAAAAGCATACTCCATCTAACAACTTAACGAAAGTATGAAATATCCAATTATGAAGCATGAGTAATGGAAAGAAAATCCAATCCATATAGATAAACAATCAATAGACATTAAAGCACATCAAGGGATTTAATTAATCAAAAACAAGAATTACAAAGATCCAAAATGGGTTCATCTACAACCTTAGATTGCTAAGTTAACTATACAAGGAATCTGGAGTAACATTCATTGACATTGTAAAATAAATGAAAATACTAAAAAATTAATGGAAAGAAATCACCAAGAATGTCCAAAATCCATATACTCATGTATTTCCATTTTGTCCAAGATTTGCTCCATTTGTGCTCAAGAATTTTACTCCAAGAAATCCAAGTAATAGCTATTTTATTGCCACCCAAAAAAGAAAAAGAAAAAGAAAAAGAAGGAAGAAATTAGATGTAGAAAGAAGCTGGAAAGAAGAGATGAAAGGGGATAAAGATGATAGAAGAATATGGAAGGAAGAAGGAGAAGACTATTAATGAAAGAATATAGTGGTAGAGAAGAAGTAGTAGTAGTATTAGTATAAAGAGGAAGGGGTAGTAAGAAGAAGACTAGCTACTACTACTAATGTTAATGAAAGGGAAGAAGAAGGTATGGGAAAGAAATAGAAAGGATGGATTGAGAGGGTTTTCAAGTCAGAGAGAAATGAGAGAGATAGAGATTTATTTATAGATGGGTTGATGACTAGGGTTTTAGGAATTAATTGGGAGAAAAAGGGAGAAAGAGGGTTAAAATAGGAAGTTATGGTTGCTTAATCAAGAAATGGATTCTTATTGATTGAAAATTGAAAAGAATAAAAAGAAGAGGTTATTAGGTAATTTCGGGGGATTAAAAGTAGAAAAGAGGGACCACATGACTAATGCCAGTTGGTGCTTTAATTCGGATGATAAGGTGCAGCCGGTTATAGTATAATAAGGTGGGTTGGTAACAACAGCCGACGGATTAAGAAGAAAGGAATTTGATGGCCAAGATTAAAACATATGGTTCGGGACTACGGAACTATCTAGCAACGAGGTACCCTGAATCTTCCTCTTTGGGGCTCGTTTAAGTGCTGAACAGGAATACCAAAATAAGATGCTCCACATCCCAGGTCGGGCCACATCATCGACTTTTATCCCACTAGCCAGAACCGTGCCCAACTGTGTCCCGAGTGTTGACCAAATGTTGACATGACTTTGACTTTGCATATTTCACTCATACGGACTCCGAATTGACTTCTGTTTTCTCCTACGAGCTCGTCTCGGACTCTACTTCTCACCCATGCACTGAACTTGGCCAAGTTACCAAAATGTACTCGACTCCAAATGACCAAAATACCCTTCATGCATCCTTTTTCTCATTTTTAACCGTTTTTTCTCACCTAACTCTGCAAAAAACACCTAATCAAGAAAATCAACCATTTTATTATAATAAAGACTCGAAACGAACTAACTCGACTAAATTAAACGACTCAGATGGGACATTTTCAAGACATCAAACACTATTGCAACAAAGTGTTAGAGGCTTTCTGGTTGGACTGTGTGATTATGATCTAATTGACTTGTGTTCGATCCAGTGAGACAAGAACCATTACATGGATTCGACTGTATAAGCAAATTGTGACACATTTAGCAAAAATTTGGTCTCAAAACCTCTGTTTAGAAGACGTTCTTAGCTGATAAAAGTAAAATCAGATTAAACAAAATCATAGTTTTGATCGATAAAACCACTCTTATTTCAAATTACATATACAAAGACCATTTTTTATAGGTAGGCAATATATGGACAACTGAATTTTTTATATGGACAAAAGCATAGGAAGGTGGAAAAATAATTAGCACCTTTTGATGGGGGACAGCAAAAAACATCTTCATCTCTCTCTCCACCTCTAAACCCGTGTACACCCACCTCTGTTCCTCTTTCTCACTTTCCTTATCTAATCCTTCACTCTCTCTATTCAAAACCAAAGTTAACCTAGTTTGTCATTTTTTTCCATCTCCCTCTCTCTACTCATCTCCTATTCCAAGAAGAAATTCATTTGGGTTCTTCATTTACTTTCTCTCTCTAGAAAGAATAGAAGAGGAGATGGTGATGGTGTCCCCAGCACTTGAAATGGTAATTAATGGTGATATCAAAGTGAAATTTGGGGGTTTCCTCAATATGATCTCCAAATTTCATATTGAACTTCAAAAGAAACAAAATGTTGATACTTATTCATGTTGAGCCTGATGTAATACAAGACTAGGCAAAAAAGCAAAGAAAACCCTAAAATTAAGATAGAGATTTCTTCACTGTGCAAGAACCCTAAAACATGAGTTTGCACCCAAAACCAATAATATGATGCAAATTAAGAGATGTTACACTTGAAACTTCATCAAATTTCTTTCAAAATTGACGAATTTCTTCGGATGATATTGAAGATGGATCACGTCAAACCCTATTTGATCGGAAAAACTCATGTTTCTCCTTCATTAGTCTGAATTTTGAAATTTCAAATTGAAAGTAGTGGTGGGTGATGGTGGTCGTTTGAAGAAGGTGGTGTGAGTCTCAAAAGGCATGTTTTGTCCCCAATTAAAAGTATCTGAGTATTTTTACACCCAGAATTTTTGTCCATATAAGAGTTTCGGTTGTCCATATACTGACAACCTTTTTATAAGCGGAGTATAAATATAAAATGTAAATAAATTGTCATTTATAAATTCATAATACAATATTGGCTCCGCTTGAACTTTTGTCTTGGTTTCGTCCCTGAGAAATAGTGTGCTTACTGGTATACATTAAAATAATAAAGTGTTTCAAATGAAGATGGCTTGCCATATTCATTTGAAACACTTTATTATTTCTTCCCTCTGGAAAAAAACCATAAACGGGGTTTTTGAGGAGAGAGAAGCTCCAACCTGACGTCAGCAGGCGTTTTTTCTTCCCTCTCCTTTTCCCTCTGAAAAAACCCTAAACCACCATTAACAAACCACTAGTGTACACCATTCATCTTCAACCTTATCCCACATGCAAGCATAGATTCTAACAGATCCTTTCTAGTAACCGTCGGATCGAATCTTTTGAAGACAAAAAGGCAAGAGATTAGCAACTAACACCAAATAAAAACAATAAAGAAGCTTAGCAAAGAACAAGAAGAAGGAATAAGAAGCATAAAGCAGGCATCATCATCAAAGTCCTAGGGAATCTGCGAAAAGCCAAGGTATAATCACAGTGGATAATTTTCGGTAAGCGAGGTAAGTAATTTAGTCTATTTTATTTGTTTAATTTACATGTGTCAAGAGTAATTAAACCAAACTAGGCTGTTCATTACCCCTCCTCAAGCGTGCACCGGATTTTTCATCTCCTCTTACGTTTGGGTTACTGAGATTGGTCGTTACATTTCCAGCTTACAAGTGGTGAATGGTTTAGGGGGTTTCGCCTCTTCCCTAGGTTCATTGACGTCTCACTGTGGTTGGAGTCTGGATTAGAGAAGATTCACTTTTCGAGATCATGCATGCAAAGAGCTTTAACTGCCCTTATACCTTGAGAGAGAGATTTATTTTGGTTCTCTGCTGTCGTCTATTTGAGTCTGTTCTCATTCTCTTCCCCCTTCATCTTCTATCTCTTCTATTAATGTCGAACACTTTTTCTAAATTCCATATAGACGAACTCTTTGATAAGATGGCTCTTCAAATGAATATCTCGGAATATGGTAACTTAACCATAGCTTATCAGAAGCCATCGGTTAACAAAGATTTGCCAGAGATTGAGGCTGGTTTTGTGGCGAGATTGTGTTGTTCTTATGACTATGGAATAGGTTTTATTAGGAGAAACCTCTCTGCTCAATCTCGGTTCTTTAGAGAATGTGAGATTACTAAATCTCCTTATGATCCTAATCATTTCATTATCAAACCCAGAAGCTTGGTAGTCATGAACGAGATTAACCAAGGGAGGCCCTGGATCATCAGGGGTCTACTAGTGGTTATGCAAGAGGTGGATTTCCCAATGAGTAAGGAGGCTCTAGAACTGATGTGTGAACCTATGGGATGCAGCTTTGCGGGTCTTCCTTCAGCTATTCAGAATCGTCAGGACCTCGATATCATTTTTTCTTGTATGGGTTATATTATGCAAGTACAACCGAAGAACTTTAGCATGGTGACTAATACTTTGATTCATATCCAGTTCATGTATGATGTGAGGACTGCCCTGTTAGCTACGTTGAATTCTATTTTTATGGATGGAGGTAAGCCAGTCAACTTCAGTTATTTGCGTTTTCCTAAAGCTATTTGCCATCGGTGTCGTATTATTGAGCATTCACCAGTCCCTTGTATCAAGCCAAATGTCAAAGCTTCTAGTTCTAAGATGGATATCTCCCCTTCTACTATCCCCACTGTGCAGAACTTGGCTTTATCGGTGGTTCCTTCCAATGTATTGAGCAAAGATAAAGTTCCTATCTTGGAACAGAATAGTAAAATAGTAAGAGGAAGGAATCCGACCAACTAATGGAAATTAAGGTAGAGGAAGGGGAAATTCATCGATCAGTGGCTAAGAAAGTCAAAGATAGGGGTTTTGGTGCTTTTGGTGAGGGTAGCAGTGGAGGTGTCAGTAGACACAAATCAATTGTAGAGTATGATCTAGCCTACTCAAACCTTCCTAATTGGTATTTCCCTCCCCAGAGCCCATTGATAGCCAAGAAGAGAGGAGGCGACATATCTTTGCAGATTCACTGTTAGTTTCTCCTGGTGATGCTTCGGATGCTAGAAATGATGAGGTTGATGAACAACCTAGTTTGGTCGATTAGTGTCTGTTATCTTGTTCAGTTTATCTTTTGTTAGTCTGTGTTAAGTTTTTCTTAGTGTTGTTTATGTGATTAGCTTGTCTAGTTTTTTGTTAAGTCAGTCCATCTATTGCTCCTCCTGGTATAAGAAAGGAGCAGTGACAGCTTTTGATGTTTTGATTAGTTTTAGTTCTTTGTATTGGGACTGTGACTTTCGTGGGATTATGCTTATTATGTGATTATGCTTATTATCCTTTTAGTAGTTATTATTAATCCTTATTAGGTATAGATACTTATTTGGTGACTAGTTCTCTAGCTGGTTTTGGTTTGCTTTTAGTGGTTTTCTTGCTAGCTTTGGTGATCGGCCGGAGAGGGCAGATTGTGTTTGCTTCTGTCTTTGTCAGCTCCCTGTTTGATTTGGGTTGAAGGAGTGGGTGCCATTAGATTATCATGGGTATCCAGGCCCCTCAAGAAATCAGCCCAACTATCTTAAGTTGGAACGTTCGTGGCATCTCATCGTTTACGACGAAGAAACACTTACTCAACATTATATCCCTTAAACATCCAGACATAATCTTTCTAGCTGAAACAAAGAACAAATCTTTTAATATCATGGAAAATATTCGTATAGGCAAAGAATATGCGAGTCACTTCATAGACCCGGTCAACAAGGCCGGAGGTCTAGCGATATTCTGGAAACATAACATTCAAGCTAATATTCTTTTCTCTGACAAAAATATGATTCACATGGAAATTCATGATACTCAAAACTATAGTCGCTCTTTTATTACGGGCTTCTATGGTAGCCAATATAATAACAACAAAATGAAACCTTGGAAGCAGCTACTAGACCTCAACCAGGGTTCAGATATGCCGTGGATGGTTATCGGGGATCTTAACATCATTCTGGACCCCCAAGATAAGAGTGGGGGTAATTCTAACTCCAACTCTAACACACCCAAAGTTAACAATATCATCACTAAACTTGAACTATTGGACATGGGCTTTCAGGGTAATCCGTATACGTGGAGTAATAGGCAATTCGGTCATAACCTGATTCAAGAACGTTTAGACAGAGCTCTGGCCAACCATCCTTGGCTGCAGAAGTACTCTGGCATCACTCATTTGGATGGGATTGGTTCGGATCATCTACCGATCCTGCTTTCTAGTTTCGAGCCCCATCACAAGCAGCCGAAACCCTTTAAGTTTATTCGTACATGGATGTCACATCCAGAGTGTCGGAAATTCATTGCTGACAAATGGGACACAAACATCTACCCACAGATCGATATTCAAGCCAATCTTACAAACTGAAGTAAACATCTCACCAAGTGGAATAAGAATGTTTTCGGCAATATTGAAAACAACATTAATAAGATAGTGGCAAATATGCAGGAGTGTAAATGCAAAAATAATATATTAGCCTTAGTATGAGGCTAGAGGAGCTTTACAAACTGTAAGAGAGTATGTGGAAGGAAAAATCGCGTAATAATTTCATTACGCTAGGAGACAAAAACACTAAATATTTCCATTCACAAGCAATTCAAAGAAATCGAAACAATCGTATCCTGGCCATTAAGGACAATATGGGTAATTGGCAGGAAAACGTTAATGACATCCATACCATCTTCTCTTCTCACCTTTTGAACATTAGTACCACTAACAATACCAGTATGAATAATCAGATTATTGACCTTTTCCAGCCTTCCATCTCAGATATTCAGAATCATGAGCTGACGAGAACCCCAGATAGGACGGAGATTGATGAAGCCATTCATTGGTTAAAGAAAGAGGCAGCCCCAGGTCCCGACGGCTTCCCCCCTTTCTTTTTTCAGTCTAACTGGGACACTATCAACCATGATATCTACACGATGGTTACCAATTTCTTTTGTATAGCACATCTTCCCTCGGACACTAATCACACAAATATTTGTCTCATCCCCAAAACTACTTCACCTCAAACGCCGGCAGACTATCGCCCTATTAGCCTTCTAAACACTACATACAAAATTATCACAAAAATTCTAGCTGATAGATTCAAAAGAACGCTAACCAACATAATATCCCCTTTTCAATCTGCTTATGTACCAGGTAGACAGATCTCAGACAACATCATCATGGCGCAGGAGATTATCCACTCATTTAAAAAGTTGAAAGGAAACAAATGATATTTCGGCCTCAAATTAGATATGTCTAAAGCGTTCGATAGAATCGAATGGAATTTCCTTGAAGATCTCATGAGGAAATTGGGGTATGCAGATCATTGGATCAACATGATCAACGCTTGCATATCGACCTCTTCCATGGCGGTTCTCATTAATGGTAGGCCAGGTCAAAAGTTCTACCCCACCAGGGGTATTAGACAAGGTGATCCCCTCTCTCCATTCCTCTTCACTATTGCGATGGAAGGTCTCAGCAGGCTCATCTCCTCTAAAGTAGGTACTACTTCTTTTCGAGGCTACCCGACCAACAATCCTGAGCTGGAAATTTCTCATCTTTTATTTGCAGATGACTGCATCATTTTTGGAAGAAACTCTTTGGATAACATTTACAATCTTAAGAACCTCCTCCGAATCTTTTGTGAATCCTCTGGGCAAATGATTAATTATAGTAAATCCTATATTTTCTTCTCCAAGAATTCTCACCCTAAGTTCAAAAGGATGATTACTAGATCTCTCAAAGTCAAATATGCCTCCGCTTCGGAGAAATACTTGGGTGCACAGTTATTCATAGGGGCGACCAAAACAAAAGTTTTCAACGAACTGATAGAGTAGATCAACAAAAAACTTAACAAATGGAATCACTCATTCCTTTCTCAGGCAGGCCGTACGGTGGTGATATCTTCTATGGAGGCGGTCGTACCTCGATACCAGGTGCAATGCTTTGCACTCCCTAAAAGTGTAAGTAAACGCATAATGACTGTCCAAAAGTCATTTTGGTGGGGTAAGTCTAAAGGTATTTGTACTAAGGCCTGGACCTTTATCTGTCTTCCTAAAAAAGAAGGAGGTCTAGGTATACACCTACCGGAATTAGACAATAAAGCTTTTCTCAGTAAACTCGCGTGGAGATTACGTACTGAGCCTAAAGCTGCGTGGGTCCAACTGTTAAAAGCCAAATATTATCCCAATACAGATACTCCTGGTCGTGTTAAATCTAACCATTCCTGGATTTGGAATAATATTAACAAATATAATGATCAAGTGCATGATCTTGCATGCTGGGAAACACACTCGGGAACAGATATCAATATTTGGAAGGACAAATGGATACCAAATCTTAATACTCCACCTTCTAACAATAACAACTCAAACCTCATCAAGGTTTGCCAACTCATTACAAATGATAATTGGAATGAGAACATTTTAATGGAAACGTTTGATACGATTACTAGAAACCTGATTAAATCCATTCCCATAGATAGTAATGGGAATGATCAAATCAGATGGCAATTAACTAACTCAGAAAAATTCACAGTCAAGTCTATGTATTATCATCTGAGAAATAGTATTATCCCTAGCCCTACCACCAACTATAATTGGAGTTTCATTTGGTTGATTCCCACCATTCCACGAATCCAACTCTTCATCTAGAAAATTTGCACTAAAGCATTACCCGTTAAAAGTCGGATTGGTAAATACATAGGTAATTGATAGGCCCAAAATGAGTCTATTCCCGCAAGTGCACGGGATCAAGTTATAGTAAAATTAGCAAATCAGGATACCGTTCCAAGGGACAAGTAATTTTATCTAAATCTTAAATTAACCCTCCATTCATTAATTTTGGTTTGATTTTGTGAAAACTATTTTTAAAAGAAAACAAAAAAAACTAAAGAATAATGAAATCAAGATGGGAAAGAAATCTAGGTTTCTTGATTCCACCACATAAATGGACTATCTAAAACATGCATACAATTAACAAATTCCTTTTTCCATATATAACTCAAAATCTAACATAATAAACTATTTAGATTCCGGAAGATATTCTTTAATAACACATTTTAAAATCATTTATATTTTAATTGATTATCACATAAAAGTTATATTCCTTAATGATCATTCATCATCTAATAAGCATATCCCATCTAATAACTTAACAAAAGCATGAGATATCTCACTATGAAGCATGAATAAAGACAAGATTATAAGATCTATATGAAATAACAATTAATAGACATTGAAGCTCAATACAAGGATTCATTAATCAATAACATATTTCAAAATAAGCCCAAGTATGGGTTTCCTCTACACCCTAGATACAAGATTAGCTACTCATGAAATCTAAAGTAATATTCATTGAAATTCTAAAGTAAATGGAATTACAAAAGATAATGAAAAGAAATCACCAAATGAGATTTAGATCCATAGCTCCTTGTGCCTCCATGTTGATGTCCAATATTAGCTCCAAATATTTCCAAGAATATTAACCAAAACTCCAAATAATAGCTTTTTTAGAAGATGAAAGAAGAAGAAGAGATTTAGAGAAGAAGTTATGGAGAAATTAGAAGTTTAGATGAAGATATTAGAAGTAGAAAGAAATTAGAAAGAAGAGATGAAGGTGGTAGAGAAAGTAGAAGAAGATGGGTTTAGGATTAGAAGATAGAAGGAGAAGTGGCTTAGAAATTAGAGAATGAAGCCTTTTGAGAGGGATTTTAAGTCTAGAGAGAAATGAAAGAGGTATAGATGGCTTGATGGCTAGGATTTTAGGAGTTAATTGGGAGAAAATGGGAGAAAGAGGGTTAAAATAGGAAGTTAAGGTTGCTTTCTACTCAAGAAATGATTTCTTATTGGTTGAACATAAAGTAAGACAAAAAGGAGGGGCATAAAAGTAATTTCCGGAGGGCTTAAAAGGAGAAAAGAGGGACCACATGCTGCTGTCCGTTGGGTGCATTCAGGACGTGCCACGTGACCTGGTTGTGTCCCACCAGCCAGAATGGTGCCCAACAGTGTCCCACCAGTCTACATTGTTTGACTCCAACTTTGACTATGCATATCTCACTCTTCCGGACTCCGAATTGACTTCCGTTTTCTCCTACGAGCTCGTCTCGGACTCTACTTTTCACTCGTCACTGACCTTGGCCAAATTTCGCAGAATACCCTTGACTCCAAATGACTAAAATACCCTCCGTGTATCTTTTTTTCATTTTTAACCATTTTTCACACCTAACTCTGCAAAAGACACCTAAAAAACCAACCATTTTATTATAATGAAGACTCGAAACCGACTAACTTGGCTAAATTAAACGACTTAGATGGGACATTTTCATGACCCATCAAACATCCCCAAACTTAGATTTTGCTAGTCCCCGAGCAAAACAAAATAAAAGAAAAACCTAACTCACTGTCGGAGGAATCCCGGTTGCATTTAGCATATGCAACAAACCGTTAAACCCATAGGTTTCCCTAGTGGACGAGTGTTGTCTCGTGAGGGTTTCTAGAGAATATACCCACAAAATTCAAAAACATTTCAAAAATACAATAGGGTTCAAAAACACTCAAAGTCAACTAAGACAGACCAAAAATGTTTATCTCCTAGAAAACTTTAGCAAGCTAATAGGAATCAGTCAAAGTTAACAACACTATACAGACGTTAAAGATCTCTTCACTAGTAATCTAGACTCAAAGTGTACGTGACTAGCCACAATGAGAATCACTTCAGTTCCAAGCAAACAGACCCTTGATCTCTATCTTAATACATTTCGCCTCGACTTTGGCCTCACAGACATACGCTCTAAATATGAAATCACTCAAAAATGGTTCGCTCGTATGTGTGAGTGTGATCACTTAACTTGAACTCAACACATAAAAAGGGGTGAGGACGACATTTTATAACGAATGATCTACAAAAAGGAATATAACCACTAAATGTAATGGGGAAGCTCACTTAACCTTCTCACCCACTCCACCCTCTAATAATGCTTCCTAAAGGTCAACGGATACAAGTGATGAGATGGATGGTGATGAGATCCCGAGAATGTCGACGCCTTCAATGTTAGAGAACTTCAAGCAACTTCCATACTTAGTTTTTTTTGCTTCGAACACTTATTTTACACAACAAACTGAAGTTCACATGAACTTTCTTACACAAACTTTCTTTTTCAGAGATTTTTCTCTTCACAAAGAACATCTGGTTCAACTTTAATGTTATTTCGGAAAACATCAGATCGATAATAGAATGGATCTTCTCTTGGCAAGATTCGTCACAGATAAACACAACATCTAATGGCACTCACTTTGCAACGATTCTATGGAATATATGGAAAATGAGATGTGATAATTGCTTTCAAAATACCATTACAGAGATTAAAACAGTTATAACAAATATCAAAAGTTTCCCGGAAAAATCTGCGAAAAAGAACAAGATGAACAATCCCAAAGCTACTAAATGGCAACCTCCTATAGACCTTTACATCAAGATTAATGTTGACGCCTCATTCATCTCAGTTATAGAAAATATTAGAGTCGGTCTAATAGCTCATAATGCGGAATCCAAATTTATTGGAGCGTACGCGTCCTCGGAAAGAGCGAGGAACGGTGAAGAAGGTGAAGCTGTAGCCATATTACAGGGTCTCATCTGGACTGAAAAGAATAATTATAGAAGTATAAATATTGAAAGTGATAATATTAACCTTATGAAACATCTCAAAGATCAGAGGAAAACCATTCATTGGTACTCTAAAATTCATATTAAGAAGATCAGAGAAGCAAAAAGTAGATTGTATTGTGTTCACTTCAGCTACACAAATAGACGGCTGAACGATCAAGCAGACAAGCTTGCTAAATGGGCGAGGAAGAAGAAGAGGTCGAAGTCTTGGAAAGTTGTTCCTTCTTTTTTAATTAATAAGTATTGTAATAATGTACTTATTTAAGTTTTTATGAATGAATTTCTTAACAAAAAAAAATGAAGATGGCTTGCCCTGTTATTAAATACTACAATAATAGTGGATACCAAGTCCTTTTCATTATAAAAGTGGTTGTTAATCTATGGTATGAAGTTAGGTTGAGGAACCTGATACTTGTCTAAGTTGTTAATTTGTTATATGTTTTGATTTTCTCTCATGATTCAAGTTTAGGTTAGTGTATTAAGAGAGCTTGAGTTAGTTTTTTCCTTGCAACTTCATGCTAGTTATTTGGTTCTCGAAAATATCACAAGAACAAAACTTTAGGGGGGGGGGGGGGGGGGGGGGGTAGATCAGGACATTAGGGGACACTCAGAGACAAAATGTTCCAGAGATATTTCAAGACATTTCGGGACATTGGTCCGTAGACAAAATGTCATTTCGGGACATTGGTCCGTAGACAAAATGTCTTTATGGACATTTCAAGACACTTGGTTCATAGACAAAATGTCTCAAGGACATTTCAAGACATTTGGTTCATGGCCAAAATGTCATAGGGACATTTCAACATATTGAATCCAGAGGCAAAATGTGTAGTGAATATTATTATTATTATTATTATTATTATTATTATCATTGAAGGATAATTGGTAGACATTTATTATTTTAATATTATCATTATTGTCAAACCATATGAAATAATATATTTGTACTCATATTTCAATAATATATTTTTCGACTTTTGTGGACATCAGTGGATATCTGAGGACATTGATGGCAATTGGTAGACATTTATTATTTTAATATTATCATTGTTGTCTAATCATATGAAATAATATATTTGCAATACTACTTTGAAAATAAATTTTTCGACTTTTGTAGACATCCGTGAATATCTGTGGACATTGATGGCAATTGGTAAACATTTATTATTTTAATGTAATCATTACTGTCTAATCATATGAAATAAAATATCTGCACTACTACTTTGAAAATATATTTTTCGACTTTCGTAGACATCCGTGAATATCTGTGGACATTGATAGATATTTAGTTGATATTTATTATTTTAATATTATTACTGTCTTACCATATGAAAAAAAAAATAATTAGTATTTCCAATTATATATTTTTCGACTTTCGTAGACATCCGTGGATATCTGTGGACATTGATGGACAATTGATAGTTACTTATTATTTAATATAGCTAAGATAATATTAATATAATATAATAATAATAATATAATAGTATAGTAATATACTATAATATAATATAATATAATATAATATAATATAATATAATATAATATGATACAATATAATATAATATAATATAATATAATAATATAATAATATAATAATATAATATAATATAATATAATATAATATAATATAATATAATATAATATAATATAATATAATATAATATAATATAATATAATATAATATAATATAATATAATATAATATAATATAATATCTATTATATATAGCACAATGGTGTTTCTTGAGGAGGACCGTACGATTTATCTCCAGATATTCATGATCGTCGGATTTTCACGGAGAATTTTGTAATCTAACCATCTTAATGTATACACGAACTCACTTTAAGTTTCTTCTCTTAAGCTTTAAATTTATAACTTACCCTAACTACTTATGTATTTTAGTACCCTCATGTATGTCAAAAATTACAGGTTATGTTAACTATTATATAACTAACTGAAAGGTCATATTGGACATTTACACGTATAATACCTTGCAACATGGGAGAAGATCGTGGGATTAAGAGAGATTAATGGGGAGAGAATATTTTGTAACTAACTTCAATTTTACAACTATATCTCCTTCATTCTTTTTTTCCGCCAATTTATATCATTTACTGTTTTATGTTTTCTTTTTTGCCTTTCTTCTATTGATGTGGTTTTTGCTTTAATAATGTTGCCTTGTTTGGTAAGTTACTGCTTTGATTTTGCAGGTTTCTCTGTTAATACACAGTAGATAGTATGTATGGACAAAGGTGATATCTATTCTTCTTCTTTCTTGCGACTTTTAATAGATTTTTTTGCTTTCATTTAATTGGTCTGAATTCTACTGTTTTAAATTATTTTGTGAGTTACTGAATAAAGAGGATAGGGCGATAGTTCCATGAATGGTGTGGTTGTTGCGCGAAGTTGCTGTGTTACAATGTTTTGCATTATTTTTTTCCAGTCAGTATTTTGTTGTAATTTTTTCACTCGATGAGTTGATAATGTAATCGTAAGTCTAATTCCTCGAACTAAATTGATTGCTCACACTTTTTGGGGTTTCAATTATGTTTTGCATCACTTTAATCATTTTAAATACATTTACTTCCAATCCATAAATGCTACAGTTCCCTCCTTATTCCCACACTCTTTATTTCTCTCCCCTCCTTCCTAAATTCATCTTCATCTCTTTCTATCTACTTACAATTTTTTTGGGTTCCTATTTTAGGTTCCTAATTTGGATTTAATACAATTTTGATTTTTCTTTTCAAATTTAATGCCATTACATCACCTTATGTTATTTGACTTTACTTTATCTAAGTCTTCATTCCAATTATTCTCCATCTACTTCCTTTTAAATTTGTTTAGATATTTTGTATTTGCTTTAGTTCCTTTATTGAAGTTGAAAGAATAGCATGAATAATAAAATGAACTATATTTGCAGATTAATTCTGGCAGAGATTTTGTAATCTTATACCCCCATTATGCATTTGAAAGTTCTTGATGTAAAATCCAACCGACAGTCCCGCATATAACGAAATCATTATAAAATAAATCCTCAAGAACCATAGAAATTAAATTATTCATGCTATTCTTTCAACTTCAATAAAGGAATTAAAGCAAATACAAAATATCTAAACAAATTTAAAAGGAAGTAGATGGAGGATAATTGGAATGAAGACTTAGATAAAGTAAAGTCAAATAACATAAGGTGATGTAATGGCATTAAATTTCAAAAGAAAAATCAAAATTGTATTAAATCCAAATTAGGAACCTAAAATAGGAACCCAAAAAAATTGTTAGTAGATAGAAAGAGATGAAGATGAATTTAGGAATGAGGGGAGAGAAATAAAGAGTGTGGGAATAAGGAGGGAAATGTAGCATTTATGGATTGGAAGTAAATGTATTTAAAATGATTAAAGTGATGCAAAACATAATTGAAACCTCAAAAAGTGTGAGCAATCAATTTAGTTCGAGGAATTAGGCTTATGATTACATTATCAACTCATCGAGTGAAAAAATTACAAAAAAATACTGACTGGAAAAAAATAATGCGAAACATTGCAACACAGCAACTTCGCGCAACAACCACACCATTCATGGAACTATCGCAATATCCTCTTTATTCAGCAACTCACAAAATAATTTATAACAGTAGAAGTCAGACCAATAAAATGAAAGCAAAAAAATCTATTAAAAGTCGCAAGAAAGAAGAAGAAGAGATATCACCTTTGTCCATACATACTATCTACTGTGTATTAACAGAGAAACCTGCAAAATCAAAGCAGTAACTTACCAAACATGGCGACATTAATAAAGCAAAAACCACATCAATAGAAGAAAGGCAAAAAAGAAAACATAAAACAGTAAATGATATAAAATTGAAGTTAGTTACAAAATATTCTCTCCCCACTAATCTCTCTTAATCCCACGATCTTCTCCCATGTTGCAAGGTATTATACGTGTAAATGTCCAATATGACCTTTCAGTTAGTTATATAACAGTTAACATAACCTGTAATTTTTGACATACATGAGGGTACTAAAATACATAAGTAGTTAGGGTAAGTTATAAATTTAAAGCTTAAGAGAAGAAACTTAAAGTGAGTTCGTGCATACATTAAGATGGCTAGATTACAAAATTGTCCGTGAAAATCCGACGATCATGAATATCTGGAGATAAATCGTACGGTCCACCTCAAAAAACACCATTGTGCTATATATAATAGATATATGCATAAATATATATAAAAGAAAATGAAAAAAAACGTAGAAGAAGAAGTCATAATAATAATATGGAGGAAAACAGGTCTAACAAAGTTAACAGGAAACACTGTGTGAGTTTAACCTGTGCCTCTAGTGCGTCACCCTCCCACTCAATCCACCACGCTGAGACCTAATCCTTGACTATAGTTGTTACTTCATCTGTTGGCAAGTTTGGCTCTAGATTCCCACATGAGTGTAAGGAATGAGAAGAAATAGAATGTCGTGGTGTAAGTCATATGGATGGTATGTTAGGGTTTATGTACAGACTTTGAGTGAAAGTTGATGGATGGTCAAAGTTTGCTAGAGAAATGCTCAACCTAAATGAGTGTGTCAGGATTTAGGATTTATAGTGAGTGTATATTCTATGTTTGTCTTATTTGTGCTACAAATAGGAATTGACATGACAACAATCAGGTAGAAAATTTATTTTGCTATGACATTTCTCCTGAAAGAAGGTTCTCAGATATTTAAAGGGTACAACTGGAGCTGGCATTACTATAGCATCTGGGGATATCTCTTCTCTGTCAGGATATTCAGACTCTGATTGGGGCAGTTGTCCAGATTCCAACAGATCAACTAGTGGGTATTGCATCTTTTTGGGTTCCTCTCTAGTTTCATGGTCTTCAAAGAAGCAAAATACCGTGTCTAGGTCATCTACTGAGGCTGAATATAGAGCTCTGTCCTTGGCAACTTCTGAATTGTTGTGGGTATCTTATCTCTTGAAACAGCTTCAGATTAAAATGACTTCTCCAATGGTTCTCTACTGTGACAATATGGGAGCAAAGTACTTGGCTTATAATCCTGTGTTTCTTGCTAGAACAAAGCATGTTGAGATTGATATACATTTTATTCGAGATTTGGTTCATCAACATCATTGGAAGTCAAGTTTGTTTCTTCTTATATCAATTTGGCTAATATCTTTACGAAAGGTGTTGTATTTGCCTCCTTTAAATTTGTACGCAGCAAACTTATGTTCCTTCCTTCTATGGAACATCTGTTTGAGGGGGGGGGGGTGTAAGAGAGAAGAGGACCAAATGTTGAAAGATGAAAAATGAAGAGGCCTGAAGTGCAGAATTGTCGGTTATGAGAAAGGGGTAAAGTGAAATTAATCTGTTTTCTGTAGGCACTCTCTTCACATGTCTGCTTCGCTCGTGTCTGATCAGACTAGTTTAGATTAGTTGTTAGTTATACTTAACTAACAACTAAACCTAACTTTCTCTCTCTAAACCGAACTCTCTAATTCTGTTATTCTCTCTCTGTAAAACTCTATATAACAAGAGATATATATATATATATATATATATATATATATATATATATATATATATATATTTGTTTGTTTTTAACGAGTAAAATCTGAATCCTGTTGTCTCCGATATAAAGATATACATGTTATTACTCAACAAAAGTGAGTTTTATATATATGTTGTGTTTGGTTGTAGGATTCCTATCAAAGTGGAATTTGGGAAGAATCATGAATCCTTGGTTTATTTGGCTACCAAGAATCCCGGGACTCTTGAATCCTAAAGATTCCTAATTCCAAAATTGGTATTGGACCAAAATCCCACTCTACCTCCTAGGATTTGCTAAGATTTTGGATTAATAAACTTAAATCAACAAAAAAAAATATTTCCTTCTACAAAACAATTGTTTTAAAAATATTATTTTTTTCAAAAATCATTTTTCTTCTCAAACATCATTTCTATTCCGAAAATCATTTTCCCCCCAAAATTAATTTTTTCCCAAAATCTGATTTTTTCAGCAACCGTTTTTTTCCCCTGAAAACTGATTTTTCCCAAAATAATTTTTTTCCCATAGCTGATGTTTTTTTCCAGAAAATGGATTTTTCTCCATACCCGTTTTTTATCGAAAAATCATTTTTTTTTATAACTGAAATTTTATAAAAACTTTATTGCTTCATAAAGACTGTTTCCCAGGAAAAAAACAGTGCTTGAAGAAAATCCATTTTAAGGGAAAAAACGATTTTCGTGAAAATAATAGGTTTCATGAAATTTCGGCTACTGGAAAAAAAAATTTGGGGAAAACTGCTTTTCGAGAAAAAAAAATTTGAAAAAAGATTTTGTCAACGAAAAAAGTAAAAAAAAAAAAAACTACTTACGAAGAAAACGGAGAGGTTTCGAATGAAACGATATTTGAAAAAAGTAGTTTCGAGAACAAGGTTTATTCAATATCTTTTCTAAACAAGCGTTTAAAAACACTCAAACAATAATAAAGGTTATTTCCCTAATAGCCCCCAACTTTGTGTTCAGTTTCCTGTCTAGCCCCCTAATTGATCAAAAATATCCAGATGGGCCCCTTTTTCCGATTCCGTTATAACACCGTTAACCAGTCTTCATTTCTCTCTCCTCCATCTCATCACCTCTCTCTGCCACCTCATCGTCTTCACCGGCGATGGTCGTGGCCCTCTACTGTGAAATAGCACTTACAACTATTTTCAACATAATTTCCACTAACATGATCAATTTTTCCACTGAAATTGTTGGAAATTTCAATTTTCCAATGACATGTTGGACATTTTGACCGACATAATAAAAATCTAGCAAAAAAACTCAGAGAAACTGATACTAAAAATATATCTCTTCCTTCATCTTTCATCTCTCAAGATATCTCTTTATTTTAATGTTATGTTTTTTACGTTTTCTTAATCTATATGAATGATTTACACCCCTGACTTAACTGCCTAAACTGATTTTGTCTTTGTAACGCCCCTGATATAACTATGTAATTGGCGATAGCTTCTCAAACTAGCATAGTTTGTTAACTATTATCAGTAAGAAAGTTATATTTTGGGTGTTATAACCAAAAGTTATCCAATTTACACTCGGGCTTGACTGTGTAACTGTGGATACTCCTTCAAATTAATAAATAATGTTAATCTGTTAGACACATCATTTATATGCTTCATTATGGTTTAATAATCTTGTTATACATGATTGTATCATTTATGTAGATTTGTAATATTTCCACACTGACCGAAACGTTTTCACATTTGGAGCCACCGAAATTTTCACGGAATCTGAAATTTCATTCGTTGATCCGTGCTAGTAATAGCATTACCGTATTGCAGTGGTGGTAAAAAATTCTAGGGTTGATATCGTTTTTAACAAATCAAACAATGCAATTATCATTACAAAAAAGATTAGCTTATACTTTAATTGTTACCTTGCCAATGAGGAATTCATGTCTGTTTTGATTGATTTGAGGTTCAGGAGTTGGTTGCTTGATGTAAAGGGTAGTTGGGCTTTGATCACCAATGGAAATTTGTTTAAATTTGGATAGAAGTAGAACGGAAGGCTTTCTAATATTGGAAGATGCAAGTAATTATCATAATAAAAATGGTAGTACGTCCAAGTTATGTGGTTTAGGTTTTCATACGTGTTCGTTGGCGGGCAAAGACATGCATATTCCCATGAGTTCATTGCACTTTGATGTAGATGGTGAGAGAAAAAAGGTTTGACAAACAGATAGGTCAGGTATTTTTTCGAAATAACGTAGGTTCACTGCATTCATGGCTTGGCATATCTGCCATTACTATTTTAATAAGACTCTTAAATGCCATACAGATAGACCATTATTGTGACATAAATAATAAATCTAAGCGGTTTAATCTTTTGCTTATTACATCTTCATGATGTATAAATGTCATATAATGACTAACGTAGATCGTAGTCCGTTTCCAAACAAATTAAGCCATTATTTATACCTTTAATAACTGAAGTTCAATAAACCAAGAATTTTGCCTACACTGGGTATCGACCCTCGGACTTCCAGAGTTTTGGAATACATGCACTACTAACTGTATGTGTGTGTGAGCGCTTCTAAAAACACCCGCCCGAAATGCTATAAGCAGGTATTGACCCGAGTTCTCTATAAACACGTATACAACTAATCTCAGTATTTAAGGGTCAAATTCACTTCCATTATCGCTTATTTCACAACATTACCTGATAAAAACCCCTCATTTATTGGAAAACGAATTTTGTGATGTAGATTGTTGCGGAAGCGTTAAGGTAATGAAATCCACCATTAAAACTATGATAAAATAATTAAATAAACTGATGAAATAACTAAATAAACTGATAAAATAAAGATAAACTTGATTAATAATAAACTTGATTGATAACATTCGAAGATCTAAAATAAAGATAGACTCAACTTCCTTTTATAGGGTTTAGGCATTTCTAGATATACTTGAACTAGGAAATAATCAACTTCTGAACTCTTCTTGATAATCATTAACCTAAATAAAATTCTAAAAATAAGGAAACCTCCTAAAACTTTAACTCTGTAAAAACTTGTCAAATAATCTCACTTGGGCTTGGCCGTGTATGAACGACTGACCTATTATGTAGATGATCTCCATCATACTCCTCTTCTTTCCAGAAGGTTCGCCCCGAACCTTCCGTTAAGGTTGATGTTACCACATACGATGATATCGACGTAGCCGTAGTGGTTACATTATAACAATAAATTGTAAGCATTACACTATTACTGTAAAAAAATGCATACACCATTGCAACAAAGTGTTAGCTTTCTGATTGGACTGTGTGATTATGATCTAATTGACTTGTGTTTGATCCCCTGGGACAACATAAATTTTAAATTATAGACTTAGTTTTAAGATTTCTCTCGGGGTGCTTCAAAATTATAGACTTAGTTTTAAGGGAATCATTACTTTTGTTAAACATAGGTAGTACAAAACTTAGAATTTAAAACCGTAAACAATTTTGTTTCCCTTGAAAACCTCTTACTTGTTATCGAAAAATTTTAATTTTCTTTTTGAGTTTGAAAAATAGACGAACCATTAAATGGACTGGACAATATAAGCAAATTGTGACTCATTTAGCAAAAATTTGGTCCAAAACCTTTGTTTAGAAGACGTTCTTAGCTGATAAAAGTAAAATCAAGTTAAACAAAATCATAGTTTTGACCGATAAAACTACTCTTATTTCAAATTACATATACAAAGACCATTTCTTATAAGCGGAGTATAAATATAAAATGTGAATAAACTAGAAAAAGTGAGTAATTACCCGTTTTACTCTTTCTACCCTCTTTATGTTTTATCATTCGTAATTACTAACACATTAAGTTTATATATGACTAGGGTATATCCTGTGCCCTAGGGCACGCACAGTAATATCAATCAAATTTAACGAAATTTTAATCCAGTGTTTTTATAGGCTCTCCCCAAACATGTCACCCGACTTTTCATATTTATTATTGTTATATTGTGGATACCCTAACTTTTTGGTATTTCACTTATTATTTATTTTCTTTTATTTCATGTTTTCTTAAATTAGTTATTTTATTGAGAGAGTGACTCAATTTCTTTTTTTCTAACCCTTGCAATTTCTTTAGTTTCCTTTTTTCATAAATTAGTTATTTTATTTCTAAGAAGAACACAGTTTTTTTTTAAATAGGTTATTTATTTCTAAGAATGACTGTATTTTCAATTTTGGGAAAGGCTTTTAGACAATATCTTTTATTAAAAAAGATATTTGTCCTAGTCAACGTTTTTTTCTTTCTGTTTTATTATATAGACGAGAGCTACCCATCTAAATTAGTATTTCAAAATTTGAACAATTAAAATAAATGTTTCTGCTTTTTATGTTCGTTGTAATAAGCATCCATTTTCGATAAATTTAGGCCGACAACCTAAAACTCATTCTTAGTTGTCTCGCAATATTTATTAGTTGAGCATCCAATTCTTTTTTCAGAGTACCTAATCGATACAAATTTCATAGTGTTTAATTAGCAATGAAGGTGATAATTTAACCAACTCAACAATAGATATTTCATAGGCTCACCAGAAATCTAAGTAGAAACCTTCCCAAATCTAAGTAGAATATTTGAGTAGAAACTTTTTTGTCTAAATGAATTTAGAGGGAGATATTTCAATTCATTTTTTTTAAGGGTCCGTGGGTATATAGCCCAAAATAATGTTCAAAAAGGATTTCGGGTCCAATCTTCCCAAAAAATGGATTTTTAGTCCTTTTGCTCTTGGGACTAAAAACCCTTAATATATATTACATAATTCCTTCCATGTCCCAGTCGTTTTTCGCGGGATTTTAATATGTGGGGCCGGACAAAAATTTCAAACGGTTTAATGTACCTTGATTTTAGGATAAATTTAGGAAAAAACGGATAGATTCTCACGAAATTTTCTCTCTCTTCTATAATCTGTTTAGAAACAAAGTCCAAACTTTTGCAAATCAATTTTCTCTCTCTTCTTTACAGATTTAATATGGAGATTTATTAGCCAAAAATATGGAGATTTATTAGAAACAAATGGATCGAAACAAATCATAATTTCTCTCTCCTCTAAACAGATTTGGAAATCAATTTTCTCTTTCCTATTATCCGAATCAATCAGAAACCAAAATCCTAACCAAAGCCAAAACGTCATCACCACAGATATTTTCAAATCAATTTTCTCTCTCTTCTTTACAGATTTGGAAACCAAATCAATTTTCTCTATCTTACTATGTAAATTTTTTTTCAATTCAAAACAATTTTCTCTCACTTAACTTTCAGATTTGGAAATAGTTTATAATCTAGGATCAATTTAGCGTGATTTGGGGGTTAATATACAAAACATATATGTCACTTTCTCTCACTTAACTTTTAGTTTTGGAAATAGTATATTTTTCTGGGAACATTAAAGCAGCATTTGTTTTCGTTTTTACTCATACATAAATACTCATCGAATACAAATTATGAAATACATACGTAAATTATGTATTATTTATGACGAATAAACCATCATTTGTCAAGTATACAACGTAATTTATCAAATGTATTTGGGTCTTGTTCAGTAAATTACACATAATTTCTTTTACATTACACATAATTTCTTTTACATAACACATCGTTTACATTCTGTTACAAAAAAAACGTACAAAATCTTCTCTGGTTCAATAATGATGCCCATCCATGTTGCCCTATTGCTTGGAATGCTAATGGAGGGGGCCGAATATGAGGATTTTCCAAGGAATCATGATCAAGATCCATTCAAGTGTGCATTTCTTATGAAATATTTCGAGGAGCCAATCAAAAAGTCAAGTAACAAGAACAAGGGTATTTCAAGTTTGATTTGCTTATTTTGATTTGATGATTCTGCCTGGAACTCCATCTGTGATAACAAATGGAGACAGATTAATACATATAAATTATATAAAAAATATATTATTTACAATAAATTACATGAACATTTACGTAAATTATATGTAATTTATTTCAAAGTACACGGGATTTACATATATAAGCGAAGTTGTTCTAATTATGAAACGAGTACTGTTTTTGAGATTAAAACATAATTAATGTTCCATATAATATTCATGATATTCGTGATAAAGTATATATAATTTGTCAGAAAATACATATATCATGTTCTCATTTTGAAAAACATTGTACGGGAGATGTTTGCATAATTAACTATAAATTATGGTAATTTATGATAAAGTACATGTACTGTTAATTCTGTTATGAGGAACCGTACGAAAAAACCACGTTTCACAAATCCGTACGGATTGAAAACCAGATCTGTAGAAAAAGTACGAATATCATTAGGTTTAAACTACATATCTAAAGATATCTGATATGATGATTGATTGCAACAATAAGTATACTCGATTTATAGGAATTAGTAATGAAGGATTATCTCATCAATATCGAAATCATTAAAGAAACTTTTAGAGAGAGAAATACAATAATAACATACTCGATTTGAAACGGAATCATTAAAGAAGAATTTTGTTTACCTGATTAACAATTAAGAAACTGATTTTGAAAAACTCTAATGAATATGAAACAATTTCTTTGTTTTAATGGAAGATTTTCAGTAGATTAAGATGTAGAGAGAGAGAATCAACTACTATAAACTGAAATAGAATCACAAAAACTTATATTGATTTTTGTTTTACCTGATTAACTTGATATGAAGAGACATAAATGGAAATGGAGTTCTGAGCTTGTGTATTGGATTAGAAGACGAATGTTTGAAAAACAATCTAATGAAGATGAAACAAGATTTCTGAGTTTAATGGAGGTTTTGTTATGTGAATCGGATTTAGAGAGAGAGAATAAAGTGGTTTCGGTTACTGAAAATAATGAATCACGTTTCTTTGTTTAGAAACGTGATTAGAGAGGGAATGTGGGAGATAAAAATGGAAGAAGATCTTTATGAATTTTGAAGATAAATCAGTTATAATATATATTTCTTTGTTTAAAAACGTGATTGGAGAGAGAATGTGGGAGACAAAAATAGAAGAAGATCTTTGTGGATTTTGAAGATAAATCAGTTATAATATATGAGGAAGGTTAGATTAGGAATTATGATTTATTTGATATTATAGGGATTTGTGTTTTTTCTCTAGATGACACCAAATGGACTAGATATCCATTTATATTATTTCTTTGGTTTTGAAACCCTTTATAGGATTAGAGAGGACTAAATGTCTTATTAGGGCCCGTTTTTTGGGCTATAAACCCAAAAATTCTTTTTTTTAAACCCTTCCAATTTTTTTATTTCATTTTTTCTTAAATTAGTTCTTTTATTGCTAAGAAGGTAACGATTATTTTCTTTTTTAAATAGGTTATTTTATTTCTAAGAAGGACTATATTTTAAATGTTGGGAAAGACTTCTAGACAATATCCTTTATTAAAAACGAATGTTTGTCCCAGTCAACATTTTTTCCTTCTGTTTTATTATATAGATTGTCATTTATAAGTTCGTAATACACTGGCCCCGTTTGAACTTTAGTCTTGGTTCCGTCCATGAGAAATTGTGTGTTTACTCGTATACATTAAAATAATAAAGTGTTTCAAATGAAGATGGCATGTTTGCCCCTGTTAATAAATACTACAATAATAGTGGGTACTAAGAGGGTGTTTGATTTTTGCACTTATTAAGTGATTTTCACTTATTAAGTGCGGGCCGGCAATTTTAGGTCGTTTGTTTTTTCACTTAATAAGTGAAAATCACTTGTAAGTGGTGCCTAAGTAAGTGCAAAAAAGTAAGCTCCAATTTGAAGCTTATTTTTTTGCACTTACTTTGTAAATGAAAGTAAGTGATAAAAAAGACATAAAAACCCTATACAAAATTTAGAAATTACTAACTATTAACCAACTAAACCCTAAATAATTAAAGATAACCTTGGGTATCTTTAATGGATAGAGATTTTTTGTCAGTCCAACCAACATCTGTTTCCCCCGACGAGTTTTTTTTCTAGTAAAGGTGACGAGATTGATAAGAAAAGGATTTGCTTACCACATGGAAGTGCACAATCAGTTTTGTGCATTCGATCATGGGTTGAAAGTGGGTTCAAGTTGAAGTATCGTTCGACTGCGAGAAGCTTATGAATTTTGTTGTTGTTTTTATGTATGTAATTTGTGTAAGTTAGAAGAAAGATGAGAAGAAGGGAGAGAGAGAGAGGTATTTTCTGATTACCTTCTTGTGTGGTTAGTATGGTGTTGTAATGTCAAAGTAGTGTAGTGAGAGAAAGTAGGGGTTTATGTATGGTGATGCATTAGTGGTGTGCATACAGGGAAGATTATGAACAAGAAAACAAACTGACTAGCAAGATGATATTTAGGCTTAGATTAGATGAAGATAGGCCTATGATATCTATATTCGTCTAGGTGTATGTGATTTTTCTAAAAGTCGGTGATCCATTGGCTAGGGACTCCTTATTCAAAATAACTGTTACAAAGACCCATCAAGGCTACACGTAAGCGATTGTAACCCATCTACAAGTAGTACTATGCTGCGGACGGGTATAGAGTTGTCTCACTGATTGATGTTTCGTTTACAATATTCATACTAATAAAATTTAACCCAAATTTGTTTCTTCGTACACTTAAAATCAATTTCTCAATAAATATTATTGTATATGCTTTGTAACACAACAAAGAACTCCAAAAATAAATATCGTGTTGTTTAATGCATATTTTCTTAAATTACTCTATCTAACATAAAATTTATTTGCCTTATGAATCTATGATGTGAAGTTTGATTAAATATGATTGTTTTTTGAGTAAATGAGTATGGATAAAAGATACAAAATTAAGAGACTTTATGCAAGGATAATCTAGACAATTCACATTTTTTATAACGCTTATAAGTGATGAAAAACAAATGACATAACACTTACAAGTGATAAAAAACAAACGGCGTTGCGCTTATTAAGTGATATCACTTAGTAAGTGATATTCACTTACTAAGTGCTACACTTATGAGTGCTAAAAAATCAAACACCCTCTAAGTCCTTTTCATTATAAAAGTGGTTGTTAATCTATGGTACGGAGTTAGGTTGAGGAACCTGATAATTGTCTAAGTTGTTAATTTGTTACATGTTTTGATTTTCTCTCATGATTCACGTTTAGGTTGTTAGTCCATTAAGAGAGCTGGATTTAGTTTTTCCATTGCAACTTCTTGCTACTTGCTAGTTATTTGGTTCTGGCAAATATCAGAAGGTCAAAACTTAGTGAAAGAGTTCCACGTGTGCTGTCAAGACTTGGGGCTCGTACTCTTAATTATCATTTGCTGATGTAGTCAGTAGTCTGCATTTGTAGTTTCCAGGCTCGTTATAAGGATTCGGAAAAAATTTCTATTTGATATTTATATAAGAAGTCTATGTCATCCACCTTCCTTTGATACCTATGGCAGATCTAGATCGAAATTTTATTTTGTGGGTGCACTTTTAGTTATAAAAAAAGAAACTATAGTGTTCAAAAATCTCGGAGTTGATTGATTTCAGTATCTTATACCTACGCCTCCAACCAACTCGACTATTGCTAATTGTGAGTTGCATTAACTAATCTTATATACATTAGAAATATACAAAAAATAGTATGCGACAATTTAATTTCAAAAGAATGAGAGTACTTCGTGACTAGAAAAATGATTATCACATTTTACGTTCTTAAAGAAATTAAGAAAACAGATAAAGGCGACAAAATATAAAAAAATTAAAAACCCAAAAAAAAATTATATATATATATATATATATATAAGAAAATGAAAAATTAAGAAGAAGAAGAAGACATAATAATAAAATGGAGGAAAATAGGTCTAACAAAGTTAACAGGAAACACTATGTGAGTTGAACGTGTGCCTCTAGCGCGTCACCCTCCCACTCAATCCACCACGCTGAGACCTAATCCTTGACTATAGTTGTTACTTCATCTGTTTTATCACTGAGATAAACCTCTAGTAATTTAAAATATCTTTGGTCCTGTGGGGGCACGTGCCCTTTCGTGGGTTCGCCTCAGTTTGATGCAGTGGTTGGACACTCCTTAAGTCCATGAAATTTTGAGATCGAGTCTTAGGCAACCCCATTCTGCTAAAGGGCCATCATAGGCAAATTTTGAGGAGCGTGTACCTTGCAACTGGAGCGCTTTCGCACTTCAGACAATTTGCAAAAGACCCATCATAGGTATTAGCATATTATCTCATTAAAGAGTTAGGTGTTGTTTGTTTTATTGTTTTTCAGATCTGATGTTGGTTTTTCTTTATTTGGTAAGATTTGAAATTTGGACCCTTATAATATCTAGAAAATCCCGTCTCTATCTTCTTCTTCATTTTCGCAGTTCACGTCATAACACCTCTAACCACTATCGTCGTCAATCATCCCAGGCCACCGCCAACCATTAAGTTTCTCTCTCTCATGTTTCCTCTCCCTTTCTTCTCATACTTGAAGTGTTAAGTTTGTGGTCATCCAACTCAAAACCAATTGGCAATAAGTGGAGAGGACCTATACGTATATTCTTGGTTGCTATTTACCTTTTCTCCCATGTGGGACTATTCTCACATTGAAGAAAGGGTAAATAGCAACCAAGAATATAATGTATAAGTCTTCTCAATTCATTGCCAATTGGTTTTGAGTCGGATGACCACAAACTTAACATCAAGAAACTATAATGATAAAAATAAAAACTTAGATTTCGGTAATAAAATGAAAGCATAATGATAGATCTGGGATCTTTGCTACTGCTCCCACGACTTGAGTCCAGCTTCAATTGGCATTATGTCGTCCAGATGTGGTGCAGTAGAGATGTCGTTAGCTTCTGTTTGACAAAGAAGTTTAACCACCAAGTCTGGATTCCCTTCGGCCTTGGACATGTTCATCCTCATTCATTAATAAATCATCCGTCTTCAATTCACTGTCCTTCTCATAGACACAAGAGCTCAGATATGTACCTTCACTATTCTTATTTAGATCATTGTGTGTGTTTGAGATTAGTGAATCATCTTTTTTAATTGATCAAACCATAATGATGGTTCAAGATTTTTGGGTTTTGGTTTAGAGAGAGTTTGAAGAGATAGATTTTTCAGATTTTAGGGTTTGGTTTGGAGAGAGGTTGAAAAGATAAATTTTTTTATCTAATGTTTGTTTTGGGTTTGGGTTTAATATTGAATAAGTTATATAGGAGAAGAGAGAGAGAGAGAGAGGGAGGGAGGGAGGGAGGGAGGGAGGGAGGGAGGGAGGGAGAGAGAGAGAGAGAGAGAGAGAGAGAGAGAGAGAGAGAGAGAGAGAGGGTGTCCAGACAATTTTATTTAGTCCATTATATAGATAAGGGTATAAATGTCAAAATTTTATTTCAAACTAAATATTTCAGATTGAAGAACTAACATAATACTTTGTAGAAACTATTCAACCAATTTAGGTTCAACTAATTCAATTCAACAAATTGAGATTCAGTCAATTCAAATTCAGACAAAAAACAAACAAACAAAACCTTAGTAATTTAGGCTCAATAAGCTCTACCACATGCAAACCTCGTTTCTAGAGGGAATTAAATGAAACTGATATTTGTTAAAATCACAAACTTTACTCTATCAATAGTTCTAAATTAAATGACAAACACTTATTTGCATGAACTAGATAAGAACACCACTCGAGCATTAATGAGAATGTGAATACTGAAAAAAGTTCCCGGCAGATACTAATATTAATACGAGGAACCATAATTATTTGAAGCATTGTTGAACTTGATCGAGAGAAAATTCAACAGGGAGGGTAGAGATGAGGAGCTAGTCGTGGCTCAGCGTGTGCATGTAGTGGCTTAGCCAAAGAGAGATCATTAGATGATTCAGAGAGGTCAATAGAATTTTCTCCACGAGGGACACGCCAAGTGAACCCTTGAAGAAGCCTCGCCAACAACATGACAGTAATGGCCGATCCAAGTTGGACACCGATGCAACCACGTCGTCCTGTACCAAAAGATATGAACCGTAAATCTGGCTCAGTAAGTTCAACTCGAGTGGATCCAATATCATTCACCAAATGGCGCTCGGGAATGTATTTGAGTGGGTCATCCCAAACTTTAGGGTTAAGGCCTCCTCGAGTCAACAATATATGGCTGCCTTTAGGGATAAAATAACCAGCCACTGTGGTATCAGACATGGACATATGTGGAACCGTAAAGGGAACTACTGGATGAAGTCTAAATGCTTCTCTAATACAAGCTTTTACATAATTTAGCTTTGGAAAATCAGATTCTTGTACCAAACGATCTTTCCCGACTACCATATCGATTTCTTCGACCGCTTTTAGAAGGATATTAGGTTGATTTATCATCTCTGCCATTGCCCATTCCACTCCATTCGCAGGATTATCTATGGTTGCATAGAACAACTCCTACATATTATCATATTAATCATCATTATATATAATTGTAAAACAATATTTCAGACTAATAAAGTGGCATTTTATTTTGGGGAAATGATAGAGTGACTTAGAATATGGTATTTAGAGGGTGACATGTTTCCTCATTTGGAAACAAAAGCGGTCCCCACCGTAGTCAAACTTTGAAAAAACCTTGTCTTTTAGTGAATTCCACGTCATTATGTCATCCTCCAAGTCATCCTCTAAGTAACTCTAACATCTCCCTTTTTTTTTATCGTCTGAACTGATTCCGTTGTGTGGATCTAAATCGTTGAGTCAAATAAATGGGCCAATTAGTTTGAGTCAGTTATTCACATAAGTTAGAGATGAAAAATCAAATAAAAACAACATGGGTTATTTCATTTTTGACCCCGTGGTTTCTTACTAGCTTTATCTTTCGTCATCTAATTTTCATAAATTAGGAAATGATCCTCTCTTTTAAATCGTCAGTTTAATTTAACAGTGATTTTTTTTGTTTCTTTAATTACTTTTCCTTTAAAAAAAATTAATTTTCATATGTCTTTTCTCTCTTCTCTGACGTTTGAAGTGATTATTGGCGGTTGGTCGGTCATTTTTAGAGGAAGGATGATTAGGGAAGCAAAAAAAAAGGTCAATCTTTAAAGTTAACTAATAGTTTTAAAACACAGGGGGGTCATTTTTTTAATTTATAAAGATTAGGGGGCGCAAAGGAAGTAATCACAAGCTAGTGGGCCGAAAAGAAAATAACCAAACAACATTATGGAATCTAAATCAAGTCCGTTTAGAGCTGGAAACAAATTTGACTCGGAAAAAAATACATACGGAGTTTGATATGACATTCTAAAATCTTACTCGAGTCAATTTAGACCCCGAATCATATTTGACTTAGAAAAAATATTGACACCAAGAGTTGATACCAATCTTACCGCGGTTTGAGCTTTGATCTCTTCTATTGATAGCAACGGCTTCCCATCTTTGTCCTCCAGCGTGATCATTACATCAAGAAGATCCTGGGGTAGTTCATCGTTGCATCGATCTCTTGATCTCCATTCTCCAATTCTTTCCTCGATTATAGGATCGTGATACTTGTTCACAATATTAGTTGCTTCCTTGATAATCTTTTCATGGCCATCCAAGTCTAACCATCTCAACCAAGGCAAATAATCTGATACACAAAATGCATAGACATATGATAAAACCCTAAAGAGTGCATCGACATGCTCTTCTTCTTGAAAACTAGATCCTCCATCTTTTCTTCCTTCCCCAAAGTACCTCTTATTGAACATTATCTTTCTTGTAACATTTCCAGTATACTGTCTCGAAGCAAGTCTAATGTCGATTACTGCACCAACACCACCACCACCTTCATAAGATAACCCTAATATGTTGCTTTGGTTATTTATGTAGAAAAGTAGGTTATTAGCTTCCTCACTTATCTTCTCAAGTAACCACTTTACCCTTGACGGATTAATCACTTCAGAAGCTATGCATTTTCTCATCTTCTTCCATTGATCTCCCACTGGTGAAAACACAGTGGTGACATACCCACGACTGGCTATTTCACTAGCCATTGTTACAGGCCTTGAAGCAAATGTAGCGTCTTGTTTCTTCAAGAATTCTTTGGCAATATCGGGTGAGTTTACCGTAATTACATGGATGTTGCCAAGACGAATACATGCAATATCAGTGTTCAACTCCTTCATAACTTTAAATATCCATCGAAATGCTGGTTTGTTTCGACGTAATTCAAGAAGACTTCCGATATTCGGCCATGGCGTAGGACCCGGAGGGAGTGGAGCCCTCGACGGGTTGGACGAAGCTGGACTTTTACTTATGAAAATTCTTGCAAATATGATTAGTGAAGTGGTGATTATTAAGGCAATTATTGCGAGTTTAGCTCTAGATTCCGGCATGAGCGGAAGGAGTGAGAAGAATGTAGAGGTGTTGTAGGCCATGTGGTAGGTGTGTAATATTAGATTAGGGTTTATGCACAGACTTTGAATGAGAGTTGATGGATGGTCAAAATTTGCTAGAGAAATGCTCAACTTAAAAGAGTGTGTCGGGATTTAGGAATTTAGGATTTAGAGTGAGTGTACATTCTATGTTTGTCATATTTTGCTATGAAATAGGAATTGACATTTGACATGACAACAGTACGAACGTCTGGTAGAAAACATATTTTGCTATGACATTTCTTGTGAAAGAAATAATAATGTAAAAATGAGTGTAAAAGTAGATTTTATGTGTAGCATAATTTAAATCTGGGTCCTGACATGTGCGAATGGTTAATTTGACACAGAGTAATTCCTGCAAAGTAAAACTGTACTTCAGTAAATTATAGAAATATTTGAATAAAGACTTGTTTCTTGATTATCTTCGTTAGGCCCCCCAATAACTAATTTTATGTTTGTGAACATTCCCTTTTTTGGTTTAAGGCAAAAATAAATAAATAAATTAAGGTTCGACTAGATATAGATCATTCTTTTAGCTGGGTAAGCCATCATGTTGCAAATTAAGTCAAGAACTTTTGTATACTTATCATTTCCGGAAGGAGAATCAAGGTAGCTCCTAACCCATTTGTTTTTTCGTATTGCACCTGGTTCTCCATATCACCTTTTTTTTGGAGGTTGAGTACGATAGTCATTACAGGTTTAAAGTTCATCTAACTACTTTATTTGTACCCAAATCCAACAATCATGGATTTGCACTTTTATGAGATCGAACCGAAGGCCTTCATATTGCGAAGTAGATGCACCACCAATTGGAATATCAGTTGTTGGCCATTTCACCACTTTTATTCTCATAGAAATCTTTCCATTTTTGTTAATGGCGTAATAAACAAATATATAGTTACTTAAAAGTTGAATAGACAGATATACATATTACTACTCCATCAAAGTGAGTTTAATATATTGATTTTTTCATCGTTTAACCTAAATGGTGGTAGAAGAAGAAATCATGTAGAATATGTAACTGACCTGAAAATGTGTTTCAAGCCATCACAATGATCGAAGTTATAATGCTCAATAGTTTATGACCAGTTTTAGAAATATTGGAAGGGAGATGCTAGAGTGCCCAGCTCGGTGCCCAAAAGGGTGACCAGCTGACGTGGAATTCACTAAAAGACAAAGTTTGGCTACGGTGGCGACCGCTTTTGTTTCTAAATGAGGAAATTTTGACATTTTACTTGGCATTCTAACTTGACACTCTATCATTTCCCATATTAGAATTCTCCCGCCCAAAAAAAATACTAAGATTAGCTAGTGTATCCATGCTAGCTAGTAATAGAATTGGCTACTGTAATTTTTTGTTGCAAATTTGCTACCTTATTGTAGTTTTTTTTTTTTTGATGAAAGGGCTACCTTATTGTAGTTGTTGCCAAAAATTCTAGGGTTGATATTAACGTTATAATAAATTTATAGCATCTTAATATTGTTCGTAACAAATGAAAGAATGCAATTATCATTACAAAAAAGATTATTATACCTTAATTTCTTCCTTGTTTTTGAGGAATTCAGGTCTGTATTGGCTGATTTAAAGATCTAGAGTTGATTGCTTGCTTGAGGTTCTTCAACAAAAAAAAAAAAAAAAAAAAAAAAAAAAGATTGCTTGCTTGAGGTAAAGATCACCTATGGGAATTTGTCCAAATTTGGATAGAACGGAAGGCCTTTTAATAGTGGATGATGCAATAATTATCATAATAAAAATGGTAGTACGTCCAAGTTATGTGGTTTAGGTTTTCATACGTGTTCGTTTGCGGGCAAGACATGCATATTACATGTGTAAATTGCAATTAGTGTAGATAGTGAGAAAAAAGAGGTGTACAAGCAGATAGATCACGTTTTTTTGTAAAATAACATGAGTACATTACTTTCACCCAGGCGGAGCCCAATATTAATGGGTTATTATTCAAATGACCTCCTAATTTATGACGAGTTTTTTGTCTAACCTCCTGACTTATCAAATATCTAGATGGTCTCTTTTTCGCCGTTAACGTCAAAAGACCTTCAACTTTAAATTTTCTCATTCAAATTTATCCTTCCTTTAAATTCTTTCACATCAATTCTTTTTCTCTCTCTAAAAGCTTTCTTTCTCATCGCATCTTTTTCAGGTATCATAGAATTCCTTCATCAGGTATTTAAGACCAGATGAGCGGCTCATTAGGAGCTCAAAGAAATTACATAATTGACTAAAAGAAGAAAATATCCAAAAAGGAGCAGAAGCAGTATTACTAAGGATGCTGAAATGGATCGAAGTCTTCTTTTAGACACTGATCTAGCTTAGAACTTAATAGTAATTATTATGTTCTCCTAGAAAAATCGTATATTTTAAACCAGTGGCAAATTAACAGAAGGTTCTTGAAGAACCGAAATTGTTAACATCGATAATGGCTAAAATAAAAAGATTCAAACTCGTTAACTTCAGCATTCTTAAGGACCAAATTGACAAAGTCACCCTTTTCAGAAAGGCATAGAGACTAGTAAACTATTGAGACTCATACTTGGTTATGCAGACTTATAAGTTTACTTGCAGAAGCTAACGAAAGCTACTTCAACACACACCCTGACAACTTCATGAAGTACGGAAACGTACAAGTGATAAAGTATAAAATCGGGATGTTTGAAAGGTTCAAACAAAGTACAAATCGAAGTAAAGAATCACCTCGGCAAGAAAGTCAAGCACTTGATAACCATAAAAGGAGTTGAGAAATGGCTTCCTAACTCGCTCCATGGAACACATTCGCGGGATGGTGAATCCAGTGGGAAAAATCGAACACTACTAGGCATGATTCGATCAATGATCGATTTAAGTCAGTCTTCTGAATGTTGGGATATATTCTAGAAATGGTTGTTTTATCACTTAACCGAAATCCGTCTAAAAGCTAAAAGGGTTATGTAACAGGATTACAAGGCATAAATTAGCAAAATCTGACGCAATTTCTTTAGAAGAAATTTGGGCTTAACACAACCGATCAAGAGAACAAAGTGTTTGTTGCTCATGATGTTATCCTCCTAATAATTAGTTCCGGAAGGATAAATGGGAGAAAGAGTCGAATGCTTCTTCGACCAAGAGCAACAAAACTGTTAAAGAAACAGTGGGAGGAAAAGGTCTAAATACCTACCTCACTAAGCGAATGAGATTCGCGGGAGAACTCTCAAGTAGTTGAAAGTTGCTCAAAACGTCAATGTCTGAAGTAGTTGGGAGTATTCCAAATTGTTGTTCTTAAGCCCTAAAGGCCTTCAAAGTTTATCTAAAGGTCAGAAGATTGAAATCTTACTGATAAAGAATGTAGACATGCTCAGAGACGGAAACCAACTCGATAATTGGATAGGAGTCAATGAATTATGAAATCCTTTCTTGTCAAGATCGGAAACTTGATAATTGGTCAATGGAGGAAAACCATTGGACGGAAATTAGTTTTTCAAGAAAGAAAATTGAGAAGGATGGAAGCATTGGTGTTTCCCAAAACTAGACAAAGAAGATTAAAATCGTGGATCCATACCAAGAGACTATGAATGAGATCCTATATCAGTCTATGTTTAGGTCCATAACTAAACACGAGGAAGTCAAAAACCGTAGCAGTCGCCGACTTTAGTGATTAGTAAACAAGCATGCCTCAGGAGATCTATCAAGGGATGAAGCAAGCTAGAGTTGGAATCTTCGATTTAAAAGAGGAAATCAAAGGCGTTTGATTCCTAAGGAATGAAGAAAACCTTGAATCTCAGTATTTCAAGAAGGTTAGTGGGAGAAACGTTTTTTAGGCAGGTGGCAGTGTACACACCAGAATTGTGAACAACATAGGGATGTTGGAATCAATTAAGAAAGGACCACAATGGATCAAATAATTTGGGCACCAATGGTCTATACGTATAGATCAAAAAATGATCTGACTAAAATAAGAAAACTTGGGATTCTTATAAGTCTAAAGACGAAAACTCTAAAAGAGATATTCGACCCAAATCTCATGACGCATAGCTACGCAAGACTCATAGTCGGGGGACTCTGATCAGTAAGCACGTATGAGAAAGATAATTATTTTATAGGCATAAAATCGGTCATGTAAGACATGATTTAGCATTTGCCCAAGACATCGTGAATACTTAGAATTTTAAGAGATGTTAACATCCGAACTCGGATAAGACAATCTGAAACCACGACTAACATCCTAAATAGCTTGTAAAATTGCTAGGATAAGTTAGAGTGGAGAATGTTGAACATGTCAATGCAAACTTCCAGACATGGAAGGAAAGTAGGCAGAAAGTGTTTCTAGTCGGGAACTGTTGCAGACTCTACAAAATAAAGAATAGGAAGCCTTAACACTAGTAAAGGGTTACTAGAAACTATCAATAGAAAATCAAAGGAATCAACCTTCGATTAGTTGATAATAAGCAAGGTTTAAATGGGCAACATCTGTAGTCAACTAAACTGTCACCTAAGACAAAAGTATGACAATCATATTAAATGTCAAAGGCATAAGGTAATTTCGGAAATAACCTTGACTAGTAAAATTGCGCATGTAAAAGGTGTTTTACGAAATAGGCTCAAATTACAAACTCTCGTAATCGAAAATAAGTTAGTTATTTCACAGTCGTCTAAATTTTGTTTAGTATTTAAATGACAATCCGCAGATAATAAAACATTCTAAATAGGTTTGTCAGATACGCGATCTGATGAATGAAACCATATTAAGTGAACTTGGAATATTTAATTATCATCTCCCTAGTCCAGGTCATTGCATGAACAACAATGACTTAGGAAGACTAGCACGTGAGCCGGAGAGATAGCAATGTTTCATGGGCTATAGGAATAGGAGTATCCAAATCGACTACGTGAGTGTACTATTAGAATATACACGGGATAACCCTCAAAATGAGAAGTACATCAATCGTGATGAACGTCAAAATGCTTCTAATTGACAAGATTGGAGAGATTCCTCAACACATGAAGCGGATACTGGGAAAGACAAGATATATAGACATGAAGCTGAGTGGGAGCACAAGAATGGATTGTGTCATCCTAATTACATTAAGAAAACGTGTCTCAAGGCCGCTTGATGATAGCAACTGAAAATGCGCGAACGCGCTCAAATGGATTAAAAGTTAATCATTTGTCTTTGACAGTTGTACTCAGGATCAAGAAAGTCTGAATGACGTGACGTATCAGATGAGATACAAATTGACACAGGAATCGAGCATTGCACTTGTTCAAAGTACAAGTGGGAGTCTGAATGACATGTCCTTTGACCAAAGATGCAATGCGAGCAATTTGTCGGCTAGGACAATTGCTGAAGAAGATCATCAAGTCCGGACGATTTAGGGGTCGTAGTGTTTAGCTAGAAACCAACTACGATCGTTAAATTACGAAGTAATTCGCGGCTAACTTCGACCGGATCCTACATCGGGTTACACATAAGAATGTCTATTAATGGGCCTAAAAAGTTTCCTAAATAGGTCTACACCCGCAAATGTACGGGTGTCAAGTTGTAATAAATTCCAGTAAGACCGATCGTTCCTCAGAGACTTAGTCAAACTCAAATTTTAACCTTAATTCTAACTTGGATTCTAACTTGGTTTTGATGATATAATTCAGATAAAGATAACAAATAAACTTAAATGATATAAAATTCAAGAGATGGAAGAACTTAGGGTTTTCGAATCCGTCCTCCTAACAATTCTAACGACGATTTATTATGATTTAATTAGCAAATTTCTCATATAACTCAGATTCCAGTCAATGAATGGTCTAAAAATCCGAAAGATTTGATCATGAAAAACAATAAAAATTATTAACAAATCATATCGATAAAATTAATTATGAAGAACTTCATCTAAAACCCTAGATAAAAGATTAGTTAATCATGCTGGAAGAGATAAACATTTAAATTTATATAAGTAAAAGAGTAAGAAAACTTAACTTTTTCGCTATTTCCAAACCAAACAGGGCCTTAGGGAAATGATTTTCTTCTGTTTTCCCAAAATTCTGCCAAACGCACCCTTAGAGAAAATGATTTTTTCGTCTTCCCGGAAATGGATTCCCTGTGGGAAAATTATTTTCTCACCTTCTCCAATTCTCTCTCTCTCTAACTTTCTGTTTTTATCTTTCTCTTCTCACTCTTTCTATTTTCTCTTAATAGCAACAGTAAATAAGAACAATGAACATGACCAAGTCGATACGAATTAAAGAAGAAGAAGAAGATTGAAACTTTAATTCTTTTAATCTTTTCAATCTCTATACAATCTCTCTCTCTACTGTAATCTCTCTCTCTCTCACAAAGAAGGAGATAACAAAAATAGAAAAATAAAAATGCAAAAGAAAACGAATGAGATGATGATGGCTCTTGGTTTCGGTTTTTGTTTCTCTCTCTCTTTAAACCGTGATCTTCCTCTCTCTCTCTAAACCGTGCTTTCTGTCTTTCTAGCCGTGGGAAGATAATCCCATTCTATAGCTCTCTGAATTTCTTTTATATGTAGAGAGAAACCGACTTGCAAGATTTCTTTCCTTATCTCTTTCGGCTCAACTTTCTTTCCATCTCTGTTATTTTATGCACTGTCTCTCTATAAAAATTAATCACCATTCAAGCAGCTTCCTTTTTCAGCTCTCGGTCAAATCTTTCAATCAAATGACTCTCTCTCTCTCTAATATTTCTTACCAATAACATCTTTAATCTCTTTCCTTCTTCAGCTCTCGGTCTATCTCAAATCTCTTTCCTTCTTCAGCTCTCGGTTCCTCTCTAAAGAAATAACTGAAGAATAATTCCTAATATATGGGCAGCAAATCACAGAGCCGTTAGTGATGGTGGAACTTTGCTGTTGAGCTGGGTGTTTCGAGAATAGATGAGATACACTTTCATCCGTCGAATTTCCGGAACTTATTTGAAGTTGTTAGATCATTTCATCGTACATTAATAACTTAGTTTGTGTTGCACCAAATCAGATTTCAAAAATAATATCCAGAGCGCCGTCCTGAGTATCCCGATGGTGTACCACACGCACATCTTTACCGTTCATCTTCTGTTCCGTGAACCACGTATCTCTGACCGTTGTATGTTGACATTTGGTCAACTGGGTTTGACCCAACTTTGACCTTCTTTATTTTGCTAATCTGGACTCCTATTCCACTTCCGCTTTCGCCGATAGATTCGTATTGGATTCTATTTTCACATGAGCACTAATATTCACCAGAACACCCTTGTCATTAAAACGACCAAAATGCCCCTCAAGTATGTCTTTATCACGATGTTTTCGCATCGAACTCCGTAAATGAGATCTGAGAAAGAAAATCAAACAAATCATCAGAGTAACCGCTCGAACTGGACTAACTAACCCGAGTTAAGAGATTCAGATGGGACATTTTCATGTCTCATCATCTATTTGATCGAATGATATGACTAGTGGAATGAGACATATAATCATTGGAGAGTCCCATGAATATGTCTCATAGGCTTAAAAGAAGTTTAGGCAAAGATAGCACAAAAGGCCCGAAAAGAGAGATTTTGGTTCGGGGCGAAAGGAGACCTTTTGGGCCCAATAGGTGGGCAGACGACCATGCTCATTAGGTAGCCCATAAGGGGACGGCTAGATTTGGAAAAGATCATATACATGGGGCGGCCACAACTTACGGAAATAGGAAAATAGAAACTAGTTTCTATTTTCGACTATTTCCTTAATCTTATTCAAAAGGGACTTTTAGGATACTCCTAATTAGGGTGGGACTCTAATTAGGGTTCTATATAAGGTCTCTTAGGGACTTGAATAAGGTGTGGAATTTTTCAATAAGCTTTCTTACTTTAACACATCAAGTAGAGAAGAGAAAGTGAGCTAATTCCCAAGCTATCTAATTAGTCAATAAAGAAGAAGGTGCTCTTCATATCAACCCACCATTGGAGTTATAGCTAGCTACAAGGTGGGAGATCAATTATATCATTCGGTGTCTTGAGTAGAGGAGCAACACGTGGAGCTCTTGGTCTTGGCATTCGATTGGAATGGTTCGAGGGAAATCTAGCGATTAAGGTAATCTCTAACTCTTAGTTAATTATTAGTTTATGCATGATGATCCTGGGAATGCTAGTGTTAGACATGAGATGTGTAAGATTCCGCTTACAACATTAGTATATATCATAACCCAACACCGGCGAAGGAAAGTGTTCCCTTCGCCAAAACCGAACCTCGAGGAGGGTTTTTGTCGAAATCCTTCGAGGATTTTATGGCCAATAAACATTTCGTGCTCACAAAGCATTTTGTGGCCCTGACCATTTCGTGATAACAAAACGTTTCGTGGCGTTTCGTGGCCACAAAATTCTTCGTCGACACGAACTTTGTGATCTCCACAACGAGGTCTATACACACCGCAAGAGAGAGAAAGCGAGATATAGAGTGCAAGAAAGAGATATAAGGACTGCGAGAGAAAAAAAGAAAAAGAGAAACTAATCTACAGAGATATATGTCTACAACGAGAGTGATGGGAGTGATTTATAATGAAAGGGAAGGAGATCTAGAATGAGAACGATAAAAAATAGTCAGTGACAACGAAAGAGATAGTGAGGGAGAGAGAGATAGAGATAAAGGGAGGGAGGGAGAGAGGGAGAGAGAGAGAGAGGGAGAAGATGGAGATTAGGGGACAATGTTCGATCAAGTCAATTTTTGGATTAAAAGAAGAATATACCCTCTAAATCAATTTTTAATCAACTACTTTTTATTCTCCGGAGATTTTTCTTTATTCCCCAAAGCCGCGGTACGTTATTTGTTTTGAGAAGAAAAAGAATATCTTAATAGGATACGTGATATAAGACGGATCGAGGTAAAGGGATCTGATGATCAACAAAAATGATACGGGTGTAACACGTGCGTGTACGTGACGGATCAAGAAGATGAGATCTGATGATCAAGAACAATTCAAGATATGAGAAGATATTTCAAGATATATATGAAGATCCATAATATTTACTTTCTTATATTCAGAATTACTCTTGTACCTATTTAATGGTAATATTAGATAGATTTTATATTAATTCCTAGTTTAGTTAAGAAAAACCAGGAAACCCTAAGTTATCTATAAATAAGAGGGGGTTCTAGAGATTAAATCATCGAGTTATGTCTGACTAATGTAAACGATCAAACCCGCGAGTCGTGGTGATTATTAATGAAACAGTTATTTCTCCGTGGATGTAGGTCGCGAGTATCCGACCGAACTACGTTATATTATCGTGTCACTATTTAAATTTATATCTCCGATTATTACATAATCGCGAATTTAACATACCTATTCAGGTTTCTTAATATGCATCTGAATCTAATTGAACATGGTTAGTAATTGGTTTACAAAAGATTTTGGATTGATTGGTTTGATTTATTTTTGCACACCCCTATTAGCTAGAAGCATCTGTACAATGTCATTGTTGTTTTTGTTGAATTTAAACTATCCATTCTACTGAATGAGAAAGTATGTAGACATCTTTTCAACTATTTGAGTACTAAATCCTGCCTTCTATCACTTGTCAAACATTTGAATGAGTCAGAGAATTTTTACTTACATTCTACATAAAAAAAAGTAGAGATATAATATAAATACTCAAGAAGCATATTTTGTTCAATATTTAAATTATCCAACTCGTTCAGATAAGATAATTTTGAAGTTATGGAAGAGAAGACATAATGCTTAAGAATTGGGATAAGAACGTAAAAAACTAGAAATTAGAATACACTCAAAGAGAAGATAAGAGAATTTAAAGTTGTTATAATGGTAGACTTAAGTGAAGGGAATGAGTAGTAATTATAAGAAAAACTACTCGTAATGTTTTCCCTGGTTTTCAAATTATTAGATAATTGTTAATATTTATGACCGTGACTTTGGGGAATAAAGAAAAACCTCTTGGCAATAATAATTTCTACAAAATTAGTCAACGAAGATTGACCTTTTTATTTCTATTTGTTGCTATAGGGCTTCCAATTTTGGGAGTTAAAAAAAAAAAAATTTAGAAGATCCCATAAAAGAATTTAGAAGGAACTTTTATAAACTTAAATAAAATCTTTCTAGGATCTAAACCCTAAACTCCTTCCAAGTCTTTCTTCTTTGCTTCATCTTCTTCTCCAAAGCTTTATTTTTTTTTCTAATCACTAAACTCAAAAACACGTAAAACAAACTTAATATGTTTAGAAGTGATGAAAATATGTTTGGGGTTCAAATTAACTGATTTCTAGGGTTTAGAACGCGTTTACCTCTCTTGGGGATGATTAATGGATGAATAAACTTGCTTTGGACGTTCCATGAAAAATGTATTAAGAGCTTTACAAGATTTTGTTTAATGATTTCTAAGGTTTAAAATTTTTTTTTCTTCTTCATCTCTCTAACTTTGTTTCTAATTTTAGAAAAGTAAGAGTAGTAGGGGGTTGGAGGTTTAGGGACGATAAGTAAGAGAAGTGATGGTAAAGGAAGAATAAAATGTTTGGCTAGAAATTATGGAGGAGATGAAATGGATGAGTTTTTCTCCAGAGAAAAAGAAATAGGAGAGGGAAAAAGAAAGAGGGTGAAAGAAATTAAAATAAAATTAAAAAAAAAAATTCTAAAAGTTATTTTTGTTAAATTGTGATTTTTTTTCTTGTGTTCTCCGTAGGAAAATATGCCCCGGAGATTTCACAAAGAACACATGGATTTCCAAAAAAAATTATTCTCCAGAGATTTTTTTTTTATTCCCCAAAACCACTGCATATTTATTTGAAGTATTTCGACCAAAAATCTCTAACAACCATAAAAGGGCTAGTTACCGTGGTAATTTGGTCGAAGTCACCCGACTACTACCAATGGCAATGAACAATTAACTCGCAGTTCAATTAGGTGATGCCCTATGTAAATCACAGGTCATGTCATGTCGACCAACACACAATGAGTCTAAGCTACATCCGTCTGGGACTCTGAAATCTCAAGCATAATTCATGTTTTGTTAAATTAAACAAAACTTTTACCGAGCAGTTCGGAACTGTGTTTTGTGTGACACGAATGACGACCACCTATGAAGTATGAACATCTACGAATTTCATGGACTTTGTGTGTTATTTGATCTAGTCATGTTTTCCTAATTTTGGGATCTTTTGTTGCAGTTGGACCAACTTACATACTTTTTATTTTTATTTTTGGAGATTGGATGTCATTACATTTCAATGGCATTGATATATCATGAATACAATTAAGGGTGGGAAAAGGGTCGGACTCTGGCGTCCATGGACACCAAAGTTCCGAGCTCCGGCATTTCGGGCTACTCTACTCTATGCCCACTTGACTAAACAGGTGGGTTCGGGTCGGGCAAAAACCTAACTCTCTTGCATAAAGCCCGCGCGTGTGCACTAGCCCGTAGCGGGTAGTTCGAGCTACTGGTCGATCGAAGTTTGGGTGCATGATGCGACACGAAAATGTCACATTTGGAGGGTCTAACTTAGACTAATTAGTTCTTTTCGAGTATTATAAATAATATTTTATGTGTTTTTCAGGTTAGGTACCTATTTTGGAGTTAAGCGTGTAAATCAGAATAAAGGGAACGAATTGTCACTATCATTTCATGTACCCAAAATGAGAGAAAAAGATTTCAAGCAAATCAAATTACAAGTGGAGGCAATGGCGAGTCCAACGGTGAAGACGGAAGTCAGTTCCGAGTTTGGACGAGGAAGTTGTGAAAGATAGAAGCCAAGGTCTTTTCTTGACCCCTTTGGTTCTAATTGTAGAGGCTAGATTAAGACACCTCCTTTGTCTTTAATTCAAAGCCCAACATCTAAGCCCAAGTTCAAGAATACCCAAAGAAGAAGGAAGGTGTAGAGATTTTATGAGCACCCACTTTTAGGCCCAAGTCAAAGTAGTCTAAAGACTTAGTCAAGTTGACTAAGTCTAGGGTTTGAATCAAGTGAGGTTACTATTCATCTTCTTCTTCATTCATTCATCAACCAAGTAACTTGGGAGAGAGGAAAGGAGGGTGTTCTTGGAGGCTAGGGTTGATTGTCCTTGAAAGCTTGAGAGAGAGTAAAAGAGACAAGGAAGGAGGAGGCCGACCAAGCTAGGCCGGCCAGCACTAAGGTCGGCCTAGTCTTGGCCGGCAGCAGCTCGGGATTTAGCAAGGAGCAGCTCGGGCTGAACCATCTTCACGGGAGGAGCAGCAGCAAGCACGGGATGCTCGGACAGTGCTCGACACAGCAGCAGCTGCAGACCGGCAGCAAGGCCGGAACACAGGATGCTCCAGCAGCACCAGCTTGCAGCAGCAAACAGCACGGGATGCTTGGACAGTGCTCGGACGTGCACGACTGCAGCTCGAACGTGCATGGGACGCGGGCACGGAGCTCGGAGCATGTGCATTTGGCCGGATCAAGGGTTAGCCGGAATCCTCACTTCTTTGGCCGGATTTTGCTAGGTGTTCCAGCCACTTTCTTGGCCGGAAATCTTAGGGCTTTTACTCCCCATCATCTTGGCTAGCTTCCCACATGGTTTGATTTGATTTTGGGTTACAAATTTCTAGAGAGAGAAAGCTAGGGTTAGCTTTAATATATGGAGGTTGTGTTGTAAATGGAGAAGATGATGGTGGTCGCTATGGGAAACCCAGAAGTTGCTAAGGGGAGATCGGCTGAACCTTACAGAGTCATATTTTCCGACGATCTTAGCCTCGAACCACATCGAAAAAGGGGGATTCTCTCATCATTTTCTTTCCATTTCTTATTCAATCACCATGTTAGCTAACTTTAGTGTGTCGATTATATGAGATGAATTCGTGATTATGTTTAATATGATTTGATGTTTTGATTACAAATTGATGTTCATTTATTTCGATTATCGTTTCGATCATATTTTCATGTGTCTTGTCAAGCACTTCGCATAGTTAATAGACGAAACAAAGTATTCGATTTCGATCATAGTCTAAGTCATAATTTCATGTGTCTTGTCATGCACTTCACATATTTAGGCGACTAGACAACACCCTCGATGACTCGGGTTTAACCGATTATGATGTTTGTTTGACTAAGTATGATCTCCGGATATACGTAGTACTTAGAGACATCTACTTTAGGAGTCGAACATCGATTATACTTCGACACATTAGATTGGATCATACGTAGTCGTGGGTTTATCATTATGGATTCCCGGACTTCGACACTTTGCTCACTTATTTGTCGCCCGAATCTTGTTCCTTCGACTCTTCTCTCGAATCTCTCTCGCCCGTTTTACTTATTTTGTTTAGTTAGTTTATTTGCTTTCTTTATTGCTTATTCAATCAAACCCCCTATTTATCTTCGTTTCCTTTTCTTTTTAGTCTAAGTTAGCATTTAGTATCTGGACGGAAGGATGAGACCCCTCGATATCCAAACTACCTTCCTATCCTTCGATCGATCCCGGCTTTGCCGGATTACTACTTGATACCTCCGCTTGGGTGTGCAACCTTTTCGGGTGCATCAAGTTTTTGGCGCCGCTGTCGGGGATAGATTTTGTAGTTAGGATATAGTTTGTTGTTTTGTTCATTAGTTTAGTGTTATTTGCTTCTTAGACGTCTTTATTTTATTTTGTATTTTCTTAATTTCATTTTTTTTTCAGGTACCCGTTTCAAGAAAAGAGCCAAAAGTGACATAAAGGCGAAAAAAATGAAGGAATCGAGAAACTAAAGAAGAAAGGCGAACGAAACGAGAGGAACACTCGATAGTATCGCATTCTATCTCATCCTTTTTACTTGTGTTATTGTTTAGTTTATAAGTGTTAGTTCCCATTTTGTGATTGTGTGTTAGTATCTTTGAACGTTGTGAGATCACGGCAAGTTGGTCATTTGATGAGAATGACCTTATGCGAACCCTTTCCAACACTAGTAGACCATCTGCAAGTCATCAGGACTACTCAAATTTATATAGGAATGTTCCGACTAGTGATAGGAATAGGCGAGTTGAGCCGGACCGACCTAGGATGGCCATGGGTGAATATCGAAAGATGTACTGTCAGACTCGTGATGAATATGGTCTTAGGGATTATGAGCAATGCAGAGGTCCCAGGTTCGATCTCAGGTTTGATCCACTGGAAATGTAAATTTGGGAAACATTAAACTTGGGTTATTAGTATAAATAATGTAATAAATTTGTCGAGTTTTAGGCCTCTTCCATCTTGTTGGAGTTTAGGCCTCTTTCATGGTTTAACTTATACGGTTACCGTACTTATTGCATCTTCGTGATATATCAATGCTTGTAACGACTGACGTAGAACGTAGTTGGATTTCTCAAAAAAAAACTCAAGGTCAAGGTCAATAATTATTTTTAAGAACGAGTTTTTTATGGTATCCAAATTTATGTCGGAGAAATATTACCTTTATTGAAAAATTCTGAAATTATGAACAAAAACAATATGTCTATGTATCAGTGCACGTGCACTGTGCACCTAGTTCAACAAAAAAAAATGTATCAGTGCACCTTTGTCGGTTGCTTGTTATACTTTTTGTAAAGGATTAAACATTTTTCTAACCGTTATTTAACCCAACGGATATAAAATCATCACGAATTAAAAAAGCTGATTAAAATCTAACGGTCATCCACCTCAGCATCGCATTGACCAACAACAATAAGAAATCTACGCCCATTACTACCGTTGTATTCGTCGATAATCCGTACTTGTTACCGTTGCATCACATCCCGTTTTATTAGCCGTTGATGGGCACTCGTTAATATCATAATCAGACCTAAACTTCTTATTTCGCTTCAATCTATGATTACCAACGTCTTTGATCACTGTAAGTAATTTAATAAGATATGACCGCGAGTACCAGAAAAAAAATGAAGTACTACAAATCCGCTGCTGATATATAATCCAATTCCCGAAAATGGAGTCAAAAGTAAAATATTTCCCGCAACTATTCACTTAAATTTTCTGTAATTACTTTCATTTATGAGGGGTTTTTGGGAACATCATCACTTTTATGTAATCAAAAAATCAGAACGTTTTTTTTCTACTTTCTCTCTCTAAAAGTTTCATACTGTATTTCTCACTCTCAAGTCTTCCTTTCATTTTCACGGTTTCACCACCAATATCATCATTCACGCTTGATCTCTATAAAAGTTCTAGGGTTCTGTTTTATAAACCCTAACTGGAACTTCATCTTTCATACTCTTTCTTTTTTTGAGCTTTTACTATCAATGGCTGATGAAACCCTTGAGAAACCAGTACTTCTTGATACAAATGCTAAAATGTGTGAAAGTGAAACCCTTGTTGACGACAGCAACACTGGTTTTGAAATGGATGAAACTGAAACCCTAGTTTCAGAAATTGCTGGAGAAGAAGAGAAGAAGAAAGAGAACAGCTTTAAAGTGGAGATTGATAGAATGTGTGAAACCCTTGTTGATGAAACTAAAACTGATTGTGAAATGGATGAAACTGAAACCCTATTTTCAGAAATTGCTGGAGAAGAAGAGAAGAAGAAAGAGAACAGCGTTAAAGTTGAGATTGATAGAATGTGTGAAACCCTTGTTGATGAAACTGAAACTGATTGTGAAATGGATGAAACTGAAACTGGTTGTGAAATGGATGAAACTGAAACCCTAGTTTCAGATATTGCTGAAGTGGAAGAAGAGAAGAAGAAGAAGAAGAAAGAGAATAGGTTTAGAGCAGAAATTGATACTTCATTACCTTTTGAATCAGTGAAAGAAGCAGTAACCCTTTTTGGGGGTAGTGGTGTTTGGAAACCCCAACCTTATAAGAACTTAGAAACTGAGGTAATTCAAATTTTTCAGTTTCTTATTTGAAATTTGTGTTTTTGTTCTCTTCTTTCATTGATTTTTGCAGTTCAATTACTTCACCTTGATTACTGGAATTGGGACTTCAGCCCTTCCCTTTAGCAGTTTTTGTTGTTATAGAAAGCTCTTTAGCTATAGAACATTAGGGTTTTGAAATGGTTAATGAACTTATAAAATAAGACTAGAAATCCTTACAGTATTTATGCCCCAATTTGCATTTTAATACAATGTGCTAGACTTGAAATTTTGTAGCCTATTCAGGATTAGATCTGATTGGTTTTGAGTTAGACCAACCCGTGACAGGTCCAACCGCCACACATGCTCCACATCGCCCATTAGAAAACACTTGTTAGGCGAAAAAACGGCCACACATACTCCACATCACCCATTGCAAACACTTGTTAGGCGAAAAAACGCCATAGCCTATGAGATAGTCCCACGTGGACAAAACGTCGAAACGTACTCTGATAACCAGGAATATGATATCTAGGTTCTCCCCTCTCGGCAATTGAATTGAGTTAGGTGACAACAAGCTTAACAGTCCCCAATTGGCAGACGATTTTTAGATTGACATATTTTGGCAGTGGAGCTATTTGAGTTACTATTTGATACCAAGTTACTTATACTTACCACTGACTTGAGAAGCTCGAACTATTAGACAGAGGTGCTACAATATATATTAGTAAACCAAATTCATATAAGAATGAGTACTTCGAAATTTCTCTTTCTTTAATTATGCTGTTCTAGTCGGGTTCTTACAGGATTTGTTTATTGCAAACAGAATGCAGTTGAGGAATTTGACATGTCCAATGTGGAAGAAGAAGCTGCAAAGTTGGAGAAGGATTTGATTATGAAAGAGAGGGAAACTCTCGAGGTTTTAAAAGAACTCGAAACTACAAAGAGGATTGTTCATGAGTTGAATCTGAAGCTACAGAGTGAGGTATCTGTAAACACAGCCATCCCAGATTCAGATATAGAAAGCACGAAAATAAATCATGTTACAGAAAAGGAAAACCAAAATCCTGAAGTTCTCGTAGAGATTCAACGAAATTTCAATGGAGGTTTGAGCCTTGTTCCGAGTTCTTCTCCAGGTCTCATTTTAATGGAATTGAAGCAGGCAAAGGTGAATCTTAGCAGAACAACCAGTGATCTTGCTGGAATTCGAGCTTCTGTTGATTCCCTAAACAAGAAACTAGAGAAGGAGAGAATTTCATTGAAGAAAACTCAAGAGAGGCTAAGTTTGAATTCTGCAAAGGTTTCTTCCTTGGAAGAGGAGCTGAATCAAACTAGAATGAAGATAAAATCGGCTAAAGATGGAGAGATCAAGGATACTTCTGAGAATCCTACAGATATTTCGAAGGAGCTCCAAAAATTAAGTGCTGAATCTGAGAAGTTTAAACAGATAGCGGAAACTGCAAAATCCGAGGTTCTGAGAGCAATGTCAGAAATCGAACAAACCAAGATAAGTACGAGAACAGCTGAAATTCGGTTGGTTGCAGCCATGAAAATGGTGGAAGCAGCTAGAGCAACAGAAGCTGCTGCTCTTGCAGAAATCAAAGCTTTATCAAATACCCAAAGTTTGTCAGAACATCTTGTGGAAAACCCAGATGGAGTAACTCTTTCTCTTGAGGAATACTCTTCTCTAACTCGGAAAGCTGAAGAATCGAAAGAGATCTCGAAGAAAAGAGTACTAGATGCAATGCTTCATATCGATGAAGCAAGTGAGTCTAAAATGGAGATTCTAAAGAAAGTAGAAGAAGCGGCTGAAGAAGTTAAAACCAGTAAAAAGCTCTTAAATGAGGCTTTAACAAGAGTAGATGCTGCAAACAAAGGAAAGCTTGCTGTTGAAGAAGCACTACGAAAATGGCGATCAGATCATGGTCAAAAGAGACGTTCCTTTCAGAACTCGAAAAAGTTCAAAAATTCTTACCCGTCTCATCATAGGAGAGGATCTCGACAGTTTGACTTGAACGAATCGAATCTGCTCAATAATGAGTCAAAACCTGGTTTGAACCAAACATTATCAATTGGAGAAATATTATGTAGAAAGTTGCTCTCGCCAGAAGAGATTCAAATGAGAATGGAAAAAGAGAATGTTATGGGGAAACCAAAAGTTTCGTTGGCTCAAATGCTCGGCAAACAAAGTGGGCCATTATCTCCTCCTCCGGAACTTGAGGAGGAAAAGGAAAGTACTCAAAAACAAGTTTCCTCGAAGAGAAAGAAGTTTGGGTTTGCCCGATTTTCACTTCTATTGACAAAAGAAAGCAAGAAGCATAAGAAGCATGCCCCAAGGTAACATAGCTCGTAAGGAAAGCTGCATTCTCTCCCCTGACCCTTTTCACTGTTTTTCTTCCACATTTAGATTATTTCTGATTCACTTACTATTTATTGTTATTTTCCAGTATCGACGACTTTGAAATCATGTTTATTATGATGTCCTGTTTGTATAGAACCTATATATGTGTTTGGTATTGCTACTGTATTCTGTTGTTTCGACGATCAGCTTAATCTTACTTAGCTTTATTATATCTTAACATTCTGAACCTATGGCACGAGTATTTGATTATCTTCAGTTACAAAATTAGAACTGCCACGTCGGACTTTTTACTAGTTCCCGGATAGGACTGTATAACCGAAGACATATGCATAATAAGGTACCAGAACACTAACTCATCAGCTGGAACTTTGGACATCTTATGTCGTTAACTGAGAGAATAATCTTATGTGGCAGAAAAATTTCCACAAGCAAATAAGTAATATTTGGGATATTATAACTTTTCAATTAGTTTTGAGTTAGAATGTTTACAAATTTATGCAAAAAATGTCGCTGCTAACATTTGGGACTTCTGCGCTCTTGATTTGTCAATCATGTTCTCCAACTTTCATATGAAAAATTGATTTTACCCATTCTATGCTTCGAACGGGCTACAATCCCCCCTTTCAAGTTTAACTTAGGCGTTTATCGTGCTTATCACATCTTCATGATGTATCAATGTCTTAACGACTAACGTGAATCGTAGTCGATTTCTCAAAAAAAAAAAAAACTATGGATTCCACCTCGAAATTGAACATGAGACCTCTAGAATTTTGGAGTTCATGTCAATACTATCAACTGCTTGATTTTTTCTTAAAAAGCATTAACCTAATTCCGTTGATTTTCTAAAATTTAAAATTTCTTTTTTGTCCTAAACCCTAACCATCCCAAATTTACACATCTTGCAAAAGTGAATATAAGGTTGCGTATTTGTCTGATTTATGACAAAAAGTGATCGATGCCCACAAAAAATGTTTTGGGACCTTAGCTGTAACTTCAATATATGGTTGGATAATAGATCGAAACAACCAACTGAGCTACTCTAACGTTGTTGTTAAAGGAACTGCAAGAAAACATCCCGAAAGAGAAAAGGCTTATGAGCAACAAATAATGTTAAACGGGCTCTTTAACCCGTCTACCATTGCAAAAGAAGAAATAAATTTCTCTTCCTTCTAAAAAATACCAATAGGAAATAATTTCTCTTCCTTCTAAGAATACCAGAGGTTTATCAGACTGGATATATAGAAACTCACAAAACCACACCCACATTCTTCAGCGGACATTGCACATTACTCGAAGAAGTATGCGTAACCTGAACTGGGTGGTTTGCATGCAATTATGATTTAACCCTCCTTTTGCCTTCACCTACAAAACACGCTACCCCCTGCATGACACTTATTGGAAGAATTTGTAGCCATCATTTCATCCCCTTGTACAAGGTTCAAAACCAGCTTCAACGTAAGTGGGAAGTTTCTTTTCTTTATTCAGTCGAACCTATTTCTAACCGGCTAAACTATTTTATTTTCACTTTCCAAGTTGAGGAAAATAAAGATAGAGTTCTCATTAACAAACCATACATCATCCTAGAGTACTTGTTGGTTCTCCACAATATGAATCGACATTAATCCGAAAACCATCTCTTTAAACTATGATATCTTCATAGTGGTAATGTCCTTCATCCTTCCTTGCCTTCAACTCGAGTCTGATCTCAAAATCGTAGCCAGTCGTCATCTTGGTCGTGTACTCCGTTTCAACCCATCTCAGTAGACATCTCTACCTCAAAACAAGATCAAAGTTGATATTGTTTGAATGTTACTAAACCATGTCTCACTAGTACCACAGTACAGCTGGAAGGAGATGCCTTCCGGATCGAATAAAGATTCTTCCCCTTCCCAAAATCCACCTGCTTGTACTGACGTATAACAAATCATTCCACTCACCCATGTCAAATTCCAACTGAGGATCCTTCAACTTTCACCCTTGCTCCCTCTCATTTAACCCAAAAAACAACGGATACCCACTCAATTAGCACTATCGGCACCCCCACTCCCATAACTGCCCATAGTCCATACTCTTCCCTCCTTGACCCAAACCTCCCAATCTCAATCGGGTCTTTCCTCTTGGACTAAAAGATTTTTGAAGCCTGCACCTCCACTTCTAGCACAAAGGAAACCAACATGTGAATCAGGAATCCACATACAGGAACCCCTACGCCCCATCACACTAAGGAACCCACCAATGCTTGATCAAATGGGTAAAGGAAAAGCCATCCTAGAAGAAGGCAAAAGAAATACTAAGGACGACAACAGTGATACTCATCCTCCCCGTCAAGGCCCGTCATTTCTGACACAAGTACCAATGATTCCCTTCAAAACGAGCATTCTGGGATTCATGACAAGAGAAAACATATCAGAGATGAAGGAATGGTAAGAGCGACAAACTTTGATGACACAGACTCATTCATTGAAGGTTTAGAACACTTCTGGAAGAAGTATAAGCAGGATAAACACATCAAAGGAGCAGAGGAAACATAAGAATCACAGACTACTAACCCACTTGCATCCACCACCCACGAACCCAAATCGCAAGGGAATTATTCGTCCTCCGATCCAGATCAGTAGATGAAGACGAAGGTCAGGCAACCCTTCAGTGTATTTTGTGGGCTCATCGCCATGGCTTTCGGTTCTTAATTTTGAAAGGTGACTCCTTGAACATGTGCAACTTTTTTAATGGCACCAAGAACTCGGTCCACTCGACAACAAAGCACGTACTATAGGAAATCAAGAACCTAACATCAACTTTCAGCTCTCTCCCTTGCTTTTGTTAATAGATAGAAAGTTCAATAGCAATACATATAATCTTGCTATTAATTCTAGGAAATCAGGTTTATGTTTTATATCATGTTTTCCAAACTGTAATTCTCCTCACCCTAACACTACTGTACCTCAAACTGATTCTACCTAATAGATGTAATGGTTTTTTTTTTTTTTTTTTTGAAAAATAGATGTTGTGGTTGCATTAAAAAAATTTAGCAATTTGTATTATTTTGATAATTTTAAATGGGGCAAATTGCTTTTTACTCCTACGTGGCGATGACCCGGAAGAGTTTTCTTTGGCTTAAAGATATTGAAATATTGTGGTATTTGGTTTTCATAAGAAACTTTGTAAAAAAAAACATACCTAGTTATTTATATCGACCTTCTCTCAATCGAACAAAATCATAACCCTAACTTTTGCTGGTAAGTTATCTCTTCTTGTCAATTTTAAGCTTTTCTTCTTGTTCAATCTCGATTTTAATTTACATGAAAGGATATTTCAATTTCAATTTTAGGTTTTTGTGTAGCCTACTTATGATCATTCAATCTTGACAAAACTGAAACTTCGTGAGCTGGAATTTGGTTAGGTTAAAATCATGTGAATGTTTCTAGCAAACTGAATTAGGGTTTCTTTTACTTGTTTCAAGTACGATCCTTTTTTTGGAGTAATTGCTTTAACAATAATATGCGTCTTAATCTTTTTATGGTTTTTAGATTTTGAGGGTTTTTATTTTCAGATTTGAGTTATGTGAATTTGAGGAAGAATAAAGCTTCAAAATTGAAATTAGGTTTTTCTTGTCTTTCAGTTTGTGTGTGAAATAAGAGGAATAGAAGCAATACATCTTTGAAAATCAGGCAGAGTGGGTGATTATCTCAGTATTTTTTTTCCTTGACATAATCATATGTTTAGAACATGAAATTACCTGATTTTCGACCTTTTTCTGATATCAGGAAATATGGGTGTGAGAAGAGGGATCCTGTTTCTTCTTGTGTTGGGAATTAGTTGGATCTTTGTGGATTCCAGGAACTTGTCCACTCTTAATGTTCCAAGTAAGTTCTTGTGTTTGCTTTCTTTGTTTCCTATCTTTCTCAGTGGTTTCGATTTTGTAATATCTAACTTCGGTCGTTCACGTTGAGTGCCTTAATATATACTGTTTAGTGTTTACTATAACTCCACTAATTATCCAGTTTGAAACGTTCATATAAATATAAAGTTTTCCCACTCCTAGTTTCCATTATCATGCTCGGAATGTCAAAACTTATCCTGCATATGAAGTTCTTTGTGTATGTGAACTCTATGATGGCAAAACTTCAAAAGACAATTATGAAATTATGTCATACTTTTAGTTGTGCCGATATAACTAGGTGAAAGCCAATTGCTTGATTCGTTTGTTACAGACGTGAAAAGTGAGAAGGTTTGCACGATGTGTGAGAAGTTTGCTACCAGAGCAATAAGTCACCTCCGAGAAAACAAGACCCAGACAGAGATGATTAACACACTCCATCAAACTTGTTCTAGGATGCTCTCTTCCAAACAGGAGGTAATTCGCTAATCATATTCGCTCACAATATACTATCAGAAATATTCTTTCTCTCACTTCCGCCCACGTGGGTCACGTGCTTACATACCCGACTTTACATGCATAGATGTGTGATTTCCAGTGTTTTCTGGGAGACACTTATACACACCTTATATTTGTTTCTGATCTTTCCTTGACCTCTTGACAGTGCTTGGTATTGGTGGATCATTATGCATCTCTAATCTTCTTAGAGATTGAGACAACACAACCTAGGGACTTCTGTCAGAAGATTGATCTCTGTGACGATGAACTTCTAAATGGATGCAAGGTCTGTCACAGGGCCATAGAAAAAGTCATGGATAAATTGGATGATCCTGATGCACAGGTTTCTTTATCTGCATTATCAAGTTCCTTTAACTCTTCAAACATATTTTCTTTGTTTGAAAAAAGTTTCTTACATTTTCTATCCTTCCATGTTTAAAGTTTCAGGTTGTAATGATTCTTAGGACTTTTTCCATTTTAATTCAAATTATGTACATAATTACTTATTTTCTTTTTGAAACCATTGAAACCTTTTTTCATTCACAAGTGATTAAATCACAAGTTACATGGATGATCATAATTATTTCTCTCATCTGAAAACTTCACGAGAGTTACATACCTTTAAATGCAAAGTGTCTCATGAAGTGAAATAAATGGGACTAGACACCGACTCGATAAAATGAAAGAATCCTAAAGATCACGGATGAAAGGACCCTAAAGGTCAACAGAATAAGAAGAAAAAACTAAAATAACCACTGTTGATGTCACCGGAAAACCGTTGTCGTCACCAGAAAACTGTCACCGGAAAACTACCGCCATTGAATCTCAGAGCCCACCATCACCATGATCACAACCATTTGCTAATTAATTCGACGCCATCGCACCACCACTGAATCCCAGAGCCAGAGCCCACCGTCACCACCACCTCACGACCACCATCGCCACTAACCCTCCACCAGATCCGATCTCCAACATTTTCTTGTACCCTTGCAAGATCCGAACACCCCAATCCACCACTACTCACACCACTGCAACCAGATTCAATCATAAAATCAAATCTTTCCATACCAGATTTGTACTCTTCCACCACGACTAAAACCACCACCATGAGCAAATCAGTCACCACCGTACATCATAACTCACTATTGACGATATAATTATTATTTTTTTGGTCTACTTGAAAATTTCTGAATTACCAAAATATATGTCGATAATTTGACGTAAAATATTTATAGAAAACTTCGTGCCCTACAGGCACGGGCTATACACTAGTTGTACTATAATTTTGCAGATCTACGTGATTTTTGAAAAAAAGTGATCCGATAGCTACAAAAACATGTTTTGCAAATGAAGGTTAACAATTTATCTTTCATTTCTACCACTTTTTATTAACCAAATTTCATTTTATTAACTTTTATCTCACTCATTGTGACGCCCCGTGTTCCGAATCACGGTTTGCCAGGCAGTTCATAAAAGAAACTCGGTCTCAGACTCACTAAAACCAGTTTCAAATATAAACCCAAGCCAAAACTCTCATCACGGGTTACAAATCAAGAACAAACACAGCGGAAAATCAAATATAGTTTAAACCTTTTGAAAATATGTTCGGAAAATATATGTAACCCCAAAAATAGTTTTTCATACAGATAAAAACAATTTGAATTCATTTATATGAAAAGTTCACAGAATAGACTGAATTTGGACAGAGTCTCCTCTATAAATTGAACATATCAAACCTGAAAAACCTGTCAAACATTCATACATATCTCACAAACTTCTAAATAACATTAACATCAAATAAAGAGTAATAATGTGCATACTATTTACATGTGTACAATCGCAAACGAGTGAGAGAACGATCCTAACTATTCTAGATGATACATATATAATATTAACGTTGTGATTATGTTGAAAATATAATAGAAATTATAATCTTACATAATGTGAGCCGTCGAAGTAAACTATGTCACTCCGGGTCACCAATACCTGCAACTGAACAACAACAAATAGGAATGAGATAACCCGAAGGTCAGCTCAGTAGGATACCTAGACATCCTACCCGCACCACACACATCAACATTTTAATACATTAATAGTTATAAGTGTTACATATATACAGATATATATACAGAGATATCAATTTGCACACGAAGCAAAGCAATATAGCAAGATAATTCTTCTAGCTTACCAAGATCACGACTGAATACGCCCTCAGTCGGGGTCACCTACTATTCGGCTAGGAAGAACCGTTCGGCCTTTGTTAGTATGTAGGCAGGCGGCGCCTTATCGAACGTTTGACTACTGCAGTGTACACATGGATCCACGTAATACCCCGGTAAAAGCTTCCGTAACTCTCCCTTTGTCATCATCGCCCATCGGGCTGGCTTGTGATCTCAATACGCATCGAATAGTAAATCTCACCCAAACAATGATACGCTTAGAATATGTCATGACTTACCCAGACGACTATAAGAGCATCGTCGTGTAGCAGAGTCATATACCCACGGCGATACAATTATCTCATCTTGAGGCGCGTCCTATCTCCGGCCAGATCTGACGCTTCCTCGCAAGGTAACTCATTGACCATTCGAAGAATACCCAAACATATGCATGAACCTATAATAGTATTAAATGATCTGATAGGCTCCCAAAGCTACAAGAACAGAGCCCTCCTAAAGGTCCCATCAACCCAAAGGAGAAGAGCGTTCTCATGTCTCAAGGTAGGGTAAACCCTGTTTAAAGCCAAACTTTTACTAGTGTCCACTTTCAGGGAATTAGTATTTTCTTATTAAGAAAACTTGGGTAAACACACTATCTTATTTCGGTGAAAACATTGTAAGTATCAATCACAACAGAATTCAAACCACACACACCAGTGGTTTAGCAGAATAAATAAACAAGCATGACATTGGGTCAGTCCCCTAATCACTCCAAGGGTCGGAATACCCCAACTCCCATCCTCTCCGGACCCCATTCTGGGTAAACTAGAATGGTCGTTACCAAACGGCTGGCCACGAACCGAGTGTAACCCTTGACATAATTCATGGCTAATCCATAACATAAAATAAACAAGGGGACCAACCAATGCCCGTGGTAAAACAACCATTACACGTAACACAGATCAAGCGATTCCGCCTCCATGTTATACACGCAGCTCAAGCGATTCCGCCGCCACGTGTTTACAATTCACACAAAACGATCACATAGATCAAGCGATTCCGGCTCCATGTGATTATTTTTCAGAAAAACCAATTTGTTTTGAAAAGAGAAACATCCATAAAATAGAGCACACCACATACATACATATCATACCTTATCGTATCATAAATTGAACTAGAGAACTATAAAAAGAAGAAAATGACTATATATATAATGGTGAAACGGGGAATACCCGTGCTCCAAGTAAGATTCATAGGATCCTACCTCTTCTTCGCTTCCAATGATGCTCCTGACTAAGCTCCACTTCTCCTCAAGCTCCCTATTGCAGTTTATTAGTCCTACTGAAATATGAAAGGGCAAAAAGGTCATTTGACAGTTACATAACTGTCAAGAGTCCTCTTGCAGAACAAGAATGCATAAAATGAATGAAACTATACTAGAAATGTCCTATCGGCAGTAATGAGATCATTGAGACGTCTCATCGAATAACTGAAATACAAACAAATCAACCAACCAACTTCCCACAAACTCTATTTTACATTTCCGATATCCCATAAGCTGGCAAATTATATAATGAACCAAATACTATGAATCTTGAACTATCAAATCATGAAATGAACCTAGTGTTACGAATCCATAACTCAACCTATCCATTTATGTTAAATACGGCAAGGTTCGGGTAACCATCTCTATTCCAATTCATTATAAAACTGATCCAAATATCAAATTTGAGCCATAAAATAATTCGGCAGCAACCCGTCTATATATGAACACCCCCAAAACAGTCTATAATATCCTAAACATCATCCTGAACATAAATCATTCGAAGAAATTGAATAAGAATCGTATAAATAGCTCCAAATTCTGATCCCAATTGAAATTAGTATAACTATATAGTTATCAATATAACCATCATAAATCCACCAAATACTGACGAAATTGAAAATTCTGAATGGATAGATATGTAGAACAAGTCGAATACAATTACCTGGAAGAAGTTTCATCGAATTCCGACCACCGAACGCGAAAAAACCGACGAAGGAAATCAAACCACCAACCCACGGACAAAAACCCTTTTTATTTCTCACGGCTAACACTTGCTGTCTGTTTAGAAATCACTTTGGTAAAGGATGGAGATGGATATACAAGGATGGAGATGGATATACAAGGATGGGGATGACATGGGACCATTTAAAACGCCCCCTTACATGCAAGAAAACATAAATTGGTTTTCTTTTAAACCAACAAAAATGGGACGTTATTGGGACAGAACTGGTCAACTATATCCAACAGATTTTCGTGACAGGGAATTTTGATCCCACCATCAATCAAACCACTATAGCTTTGATCCCTAAAATCAGAACTCCGAGTATGGCCTCAGATTTCCGTCCGATTGCTCTGTGTAACTCTGTTTATAAATTCATCTCGAAGATCATAGCCAACCGAATTAGACCGTATCTCGAGGAATGCATCTCTTGGAACCAGAGCGCATTTGTTCCGGAACGACAAATTTTGGATAATATAATTATTACTCAAGAATTGCTTCATTCCATGAATAAATCGCGAGCGCGCAAGGGAGGTTTTGTCCTTAAAATGGACATGGCAAAAGCATATGATCGGGTTAACTGGACTTTTCTCAAAGAAGTCCTATCGGCTACGGGTATTAAGGGTCATTTGCTTCACCTCATCATGCAGTGTGTAACTACAACTAAGTTCAATATTCTCATCAACGGGAGTCTTTCTGGGGAATTTACTACTTCCCGTGGTCTTAGGCAAGGGTGTCCTTTGTCACCCTACCTATTTATCCTCATGGCTCAGTCACTATCTTTTTTAATATCGAGTTTTGAGTTACAAGGAAAATATAAAGGCTACAAAGCAAACACAAATTGCCCTCCTGTTTCTCACTTGCTATTTGCGGACGACCTGGTTCTCTTTGGCTATTCAACATCGGAAGCTCTTTCTTCAATCAAAAATATACTGGCAACATACTCATCCTTCTCAGGTCAGGCTATCAATTTCAATAAATCTGCTATCTATTTTGGTCCTTATGTTTCCCAATAAATGAAGGACTACTTCACTACAGAGCTCCAAACACCTATCATGTCAGATCAATCAAAGTATTTAGGAGCACTCATATTGAAACCAGGTAACAGAATCAATACTTACGATTGGCTTATAGAAAAATTTAATAAAACTCTAGCAGGATGGAAACAGAAGTTAGTTTCCCAATCAGGTCGAACTGTACTAATCAAATCGGTCTTAAACTCTTACTGTATTTATCCCTTTCACATTCAGAAGATCCCTAAACTTGTTCTTAATCAGTTAGAAAAACTGGAAAGAAATTTCTGGTGGGGTCATATTTCTAATGAGCATAAAATCCACTTTCTTAACTGGCACATTATAAGTAGTTCTAAAGATTCTGGTGGGCTGGGAATTAGAAGCCTAGAACATGTCAATGATTCTCTCCTAGCCAAAACAGTATGGAGACTACTGAATCATCCTGAGGCCACTTGGGTCAAAATAATCAAAGGTAAGTATTACTTTAATAGTGATTTCTGGTCTACTAATACAACCACTTCTTGTACTCCTTTTTGGAAGTCGATTTCATATGTTAAACAGATAATTCATCAGAACAGTTTATGGCTAGTTGGCAATGGATCGAAGATCAATATACTATCAGACCCATGGATTCCAAACACAACAAATCAGACTCCAACAACAATCAGGGATCTTCCTAACAATATACACAAAGTCTGCCATCTGATAAATCAAGATTCAAAAGCATGGGAGGTGAACATTCTTAATCAATACTTTGATCAGAACTCGGTCCAAGATATTATCAACATCAAAATACCTGATTCCAGGGATCAAGATAAACTAATCTGGAAGCCAACTCCGACAGGAAAGTTCACTACTAAGTCTTACTACACAACAGTGAGACCCTTAGTCTCCATAAGTGATAACTTAAGCAACTTTCCTTGGACCAAACTATGGAAGAAAACAACAATGGAACCAAAAATACAACTATTTATTTGGAATCTAGTGCATAATAGTTTGGCTGTTCTCAGTAATATAAAAAAGAGGGTTCACTCAATAGATCAAACATGCAAATTATGCTTAAGAGATACTGAAACCACAAATCATTTGTTTGGAGAATGCCAAAGATTCAAAGATTTAATCAACCAATCAAACTCAGAGATCAGGATACATGCTACTGATAACCCTATCGACACAATAACGAATATTTTGAATCTAGGGGATAAGAAAAACGATCTTTGGGTTGAATATACTTATCTGATTTGGTATTGGTGGAAGGCAAGGAACGAGAATCATTTTAAGAACAAAGTGGTTGATAGCCGATCGGTACTTCATCAAACATCCATTGCAGTAAGGTTAGTAACTCTTAACACATCTAATAATACTGGTTTAGCTGATATTATGCAGGTCCAATCATGGATTCCTCCACCTCCAGGAAGAATAAAAGTTAATGTTGATGGTTCTTATACCCAAACAAGAGCAACAGCAGGAGTGGTTGTTAAAAATTTTAAGGGTGAAGAGATTGAACAAAGAACATCATGTTTCGCCCCTCTCTCTCCCATCCAGAGCGAAATTGCAGCCTTCAAATTAGGGCTGGAGACAGCTGAGAACTTAGGGTTTACAAATTATATATTGGAAGGAGATTCGTTACTTACCGTCAGATATCTCACTAACGGCGTGGATCAGATCCCATGGCGACTGTTGGATGATATACTAGAGCTACGTGCTATAATCTCCCGAAGCCACGTACAAGTTGCCTTTTGCCAAAGATGTTGCAATTCACGTGCTCATGAGCTGGCGACAGCCTTTAATCCAGATAACTAGCAAGAAGCAGTTATAGCCTTTGGTTAATGTATTTACTTTTGGATCCGTATTTTTTGGAATATGGAACTGTATTGTATACGATTATTTTTATAAAGGTTTTACTTCAAAAAAAAAAATGATTTTGGGTGCCACATGTCCCGGTTTGAAGTGCCCATGCCATTTAATTTTCTTTTGAGTCCTTAATTTCTATATACCTCTTAAACCCGTCCCTCCAATCTTATAGCCAACTAATTCGACTCCTATCAATTACTTAATAACCCTTGCATTAACTTTTTCTTCCCTTTTTCACCCCACAACTAACCATGAAGAAACTATATGGTCCCGTTAATTTCGATACCAAAGAAAATTATCGAACACGAAACGATAGTCAAACCATGTTCGGTCTTTACATGTGACTAGTCAAAATCTATTATTTCTCGAGATATATCAAATAAGCTGTCTGAATCAACTGAAATAAATACTCGAAACCAACTATTGAAAATTGCTAGCTTTGTTCGACGATCCAATTCGTCCGATTCTCCGACTCGAAGGTCAGGGCGCTACACTCATGGTGTGTTTGGTTGCAGGATTCCTATCTAAAGAGGGATTTAGTAGGAATCATGAATCCTTGGCCTATTTGGCTACCAAAAAACCTAGGACTCTTGAATCCTAAGGATTACTAATTCCAAAATTTGTATTGGACAAAAATCCCACCCTACCCTCTAGGATTTGGTAGGATTTTGGATTAAAATCAACAAAAAGAATATTTCCTTCTACAAAATAATTATTTTAAAAATATTTTTTCAAAAATCATTATTTTTTTAAAAAATCATTTTTTTCCCAAAAATCATTTTTTCCTTAAAATCATTTTTTTTTCTTCAAAAAATCATTTTTTCTTCAAAATCCTAATTTTTCGACAACTGTTTTTTCTAAAGAAGTGTTTAAAATTACTCAAATAATAATAAATCATAAGATTCTTATGAGTTGTCAAACAAACCAAAAAATATTACTTGAATTTATGAATCTGTGGACTCATGAATCTCCATATTTATGATTCCGTCATCCAAGCACACCATCAATGAAGTCCTCCGTGGCCATGACTAGAAAGTATTTTCTTTTTGGGGCTTAAAGATTTAAATATGAGTTAATTCCTATTTGGCCCCCTACTTTGTGACCAGCTTCAAATATGACCCTCAAATTTCTGTAAATTCGAATATGGCCCCCTATTTTCACACAAATGGCATAAGTACCCCTCCTATTAATGTATTTTCAAAATAAAATAAAAAAAGAAAACCTAAATTCCACCTCACTTCCCTCTCCACCACTCATCTCTCTCCACGTCACCTCTCTCTTCCAAGTCACCACTCTTTTCTCTGATGAAGGTCGCCGGCCAGAAAATTTTCTGGCGACCTTCAAACTTAAAAAAAAAAAAAAAATTCACTCTTCTCTCTCTCTCTCTAAAAATTCTGGTGAAAGGGGTTTCCCTTCGCCGGAATCTGGTCTGTTGAAGAACAGACCAGATCTGGTTTGTTCTTCAACAGACCAGATTCCGGCGAAGGAAAACCCCCTTCGCCGGAATTTTTAGAGAGAGAGAGAGAGATGAGTGGAAAAAAAAATTAAGTTTGAAAGTCGCCGGCCGAAAATTTTTTCGGCCGGCGACCTTCATCGGAGAAGAGAGTGGTGACATAGAGGGAGAGAGAGAGAGAGGTGAGTTGGAGAGAGGTGACGTGGAAAGAGATGAGTGGTGAAGAGGGAAGTGAGGTGGAATTTAGGTTTTTTATTTTATTTTGAAAATACATTAAGAGGAGGGGTAGTTATGACATTTGTCTAAAAATAAAGAGCCATATTTGAATTTACAGAAATTTAAGAGCCATATTTTAATTTGGTCACAAAATAGGAGGTCAAATACAAATTAACTCTGTAAATATTGTGGTAGTTGGTTTTCATAAGAAACTTCGTAAAAAAAAATACAAATATCTCTTCCCGTGATTGTAAGGTGCACCGATTGTAATTGAAAGAGTGGGTCAATACTTTCAACAACAAAAAAAAAATTGAGAGGGCGAATAAATATAGTCCACCTTTCATCCAATATACTCCACCTCGTTCAATCTCTCTCAATTGAACAAAAATCACAACCCTAATTTTTGCTGGTAAGTTATCCCTTCTTTAACAATTTTAAGTTTTTCTTCTTGTTCAATCTCGATTTATTTGACATAAAAGGATATCTCGATTTTAGGTTTTTGTGTAGCCCACTTATGATCATTCAATCTTGACAAAACTGAAACCCATGAGCTGGAATTGCGTTGGGTAATTCATGTGAATGTTTCTAGCAAACTGAATTAGGGTTTCTTTTACTTGTTTCAAATACGATCCTTTTGTTAGGGTAATTGCTTCAATAATAATTTGTGTCTTAAATTTTTTTTATGATTTTTTAGATTTTGAGGGGGTTTTTAAATTTTGGATTTGAGTTATGTGAATTTGGGGAAGAATAAAGCTTCAAAATTGAAATTAGGTTTTTCTTGTCTTTGGGTCTGTGTGTGAAATAAGAGGAATAGAATCAATAATTCTCTGAAAATCAGGCAGAGTGGGTGATTATTTCAGTATTTTTTTTATTGACATGATCATATGTTTAGAACATGAAATTACCTGATTATTTGACCTTTTTCTGATATCAGGAACTATGGGTGTGAGACGAGGGATCCTGTTTCTTCTTGTGCTGGGAATTAGTTGGATCTGCGTGGATTCAAGGAACTTGCCCACTTTTAATGTTTCAAGTAAGTTCTTGTATTTTCTTTAATTGCTTCCTATCTTTCTGAGTGCTTTCGATGTTGTAATATCCAACTTCGGTTGTTCACGTTGAATACCTCAATATATACTGTTTAGTGTTTACCGTAACTCGACTAATTATCCAGTTTGAAACGTTCACATAAATATAAAGTTTTTTTAGTCTTAGTTTCCATTATGATGCTCGGAATGTCAAAAACTGTCTAGCTTATCCTGCATATGAAGTTCTTCGTGTATGTGAACTCTATGATGGCAAAAGACAGTTATGAAATTATGTCTTACTTTTAGTTGTGCCGATATAACTAGGTGAAAGCCAATTGCTTGGTTCCTTTGTTACAGATGTGAAAAATGAGAAGGTTTGCACGATGTGTGAGCAGTTTGCTACCGGAGCAATAAGTCACCTCCGAGAAAACAAGACCCAGACAGAGATGATTAACACACTCCATCAAACTTGTTCTAGGATGCTCTCTTTCAAACAGGAGGTAATTCGCTAATCATATTCGCTCGCAATATACTATCAGAAATCTTCTTTCTCTCACTTCCGCCCACGTGGGTCACGTGCTTACATACCCGACTTTACATGCATAGACGTATTTGGATTTTGGAGACACTTATACACACCTTATATTCGTTTCTGATCTCTCCTTGACCTCTTGACAGTGCTTGGTATTGGTGGATCATTATGCACCTCTTTTCTTCTTAGAGATGGAGACAATACAACCTGTAGACTTCTGTCAGAAGATGGATCTCTGTGACGATGAACTTCCAAATGGATGCAAGATCTGTCACAGGGCCATAGAAAAAGTGATGGATAAATTGGATGATCCTGATACTCAGGTTTCTTTATCTGCATAATCAAGTTCCTTTAACTCTTCAAACATATTTTCTTTGTTTGAAAAAAGTTCCTTACATTTTCAATCCTTCCTGTTTTAAAGTGTCTGTTGTAATGATTCTTAGGACTTTTTCCATTTTACTACAAGTTATGTATTCATGTCTGCCTAAACTCACTATTGACGATATAATTTTTTTTTTTGTGTGGTAATCAACTCAGTTGGAGGTAATCGAGATTCTGCTGAAGGCGTGCAATGCGGAGAAGAAATACAGCAGGAGGGTAAGGACATTCTCAGCCTCGGGGACCCTTATCTTCGATGTTCCTAGTTTACGTAAATTAGATATCTTTCGTGTTATTTAGGTCGGCTCGAATAATGACATGTCATCCACAAAAGTCACTTGGATTTTCTGGTAATGTTGTTTAACTTCCGAGCTACGAGCGATCTCCTTAGTGTTTGGACTGAGATGGATCGATAGGCCGTTAAAAATGATCGGCCAAATCCCTAAATGAAATCAGTCAGAGGGTCCCAACCGTCGTGTTGATTCATCATGTTCATTTGATTTATACCTTAATTCGTAAAGCTATAACCTTCCATCCTGTGTAAACTTAAATCAGGGAAGTTCAGATACTATATAGGAGAACCCTAGTTCATATCTTGAAGATAAGAAGATATGTACTGGGTCTATGAATTGTTAATTTTGTTTCGTAGTTTTAGTAACATGGGCTTGTTATGTCTCTCTGATCTCTCTTTTCATCTATATTTTTTTCGTAATTGTAGTGCAAGAAGCTGGTTTTCGAGTATGGGCCTCTAATCATGGTGAACGCTGAGCATTTTCTTGCATCAAGAGATCTCTGCACTTCTTTGCAGATCTGCAAGCCCTCCAATGATAGAATCGAAGAAGCATTGTCATCGTCATCATCATCATCATTGTCGTCCATGGAGAAAACGCCGTTGGTGTCCGCATCTTAGAGCTGGATGACCTAGTGTGCCACGACGTCAGATTACTACTTGCAGGTTTCAAGTTTGAGTACATAAGTGTTTGTTTATTTGCGTGTTTGAATCTGACTCATCTGAGTCTAACTCGTCTGTGTCTAAATATTGTCTAATAAGTCTGATTCATCTAAATTGTGTACAGGGAACTCTTTATTATGATTAGTATTTGTTGAAACCCGAACAAACTGTATCTTAATTGATTCAGCTTCATAATGTGATTTCCATTTTATGATTTTGAATTTTTGTGCTATAGTGCGAGCCCATCGATCACTACACTGACCTAATTTAATCGTTCGAACCCCTCAGGCTCTAGCCAACTGATAGAACTAAGCACTTATAAAGTGGATAAAAATCTAAAATTATTATAGCCAAGGGATTATAAGCTGTTTGAAAAGACATTCAAAATCACTTTCATAACTTCACTCAACCATAAACCAAAAGTGGCACTTATTTTACCTAGGTAAGTTTCTTGTAATGGACAAGAACCCTAGGTTACCTCCAACATTTCAGAATCACTACTGACAACTTCTGGTTTTCTGTATATTCTTCCATTATAATGACTAAAATACCCCTAATTATGATTAAGTATTAAACACACAACCTCCTTTGGTACTGCAGTCCACATGTCGAAGTGCTATTGGGTATTGGTTAGTCTTAGTAAAAAAATCCTAGTATGTGATTTGATTTGGTGTACTGCTCGAAACACTTGAGAAAAAGTAATAGTAATAGTTTCTCACTTCTCAATGCTTTGACTGTCTCCATTTCTTAGTGGTTAGGTCTTCCCTTCTCCTCCTATTTAAAGGGAAAGTAGGAGAATGTATAGAGCCAAGGAAGGATCTCTAGATAGAGAGAAAACTATGAGACTTGATTTTCCAGAGCTCCATTTAGAACCATCAATGGTCTACTTCCCCATGGTTCAAAACTACGAGATCATGCCTTCCATCTCTAATTATGGATATGCATCTAGCTACCATGTACTACTAAAACATATCGAGTATAAAACACCTTAGACTAGTTGAGTATGATCCATCTCAATCTTTCGTCACGGAGAATGAAGGAATACCCATCTTTGTGTTAAAGACAACCTATGATCGATATGCTTTGAATAGGCGTTTCGTCGTGTGTGTTTTTAGAAGGGAAGGGAAGGCAAGTCACTTAATTGGCTAATGTAGATTAATTAGGAATGTTACAATTAATATACTACTACTAGTATTTTATTCCTTGTTGTAGTTTCACATGAGATGGGTTTAGGCATTCATCATATACACATATATTGTTTTTCAGTTTTGCTCTTTTGGTTTCATTATTTCTACCCTTAACTACTTCATCCTCTTTTGATTCTTCGAGTTCTTATGAATTAATATATTTATCTACCTTTTTTTTTTTCTTCCCGTTCTTGGATCTTTAATAAATTTACCCCCATTCGGTGTAAACTTTACAAAATACCTAAGGCGACTCAGTGGTTTAGTTTTGACTGTTTATTGTTGGATGTGATGTCTTGTTCATTATCAAACATTTGAAATATAAAAACTACCTCTTTGCTTTTGAAAAGCCAACTCATTCTTCTACCAACCTTGGGATTTGTTTATGCAAGAGTAAGATGAACAAATACGACTGATGAAAGATTATATCTTACTTGGGATGTAATACAAGCCAACTCATATCGTAATTTTCTCCTTGGAATCAATATATTTCTCTGGAAAGTTAGAGAGAAAATTTACAAAATATAGCCGTATTAGAAGAACATTAATGTCTTTTCTCTTCTGACCACCACTCCCACCTCCAGAGTTTCTCTTTCCACTCTCGTCTTCTTCCTCTCTTCTCATCTCTACAACTCTACCCACAACCATCTCTATCATCTTTTTTTCCTCTCTCTTACTCTCTTTATCTGTTCCAACGAAAGGGGAGGAAGAGGATGCAGAGAGGAGAAAGAAGAAGAAAAAGAAAAGGAGGAGAGAGACATGATAGTGGTCAAAGGTGGTAGACGAAGATGCGTAGCAAGAGATAGGAGGAGATGGGGATGAAAACAAATTTTGTTACTCCGAAAAATTTGACAAAATCAGGAATTCGGGGGACCAACTTTTTTAGTGACCTTAGAAGACCGAGTAACCTACAAATTTACATCATAGAAGGCGTTCGAGTTGGTTAATAATAGTATAGTCTATGGTTGTTTTCGAAAAAGTAAAATTGTATAGGAATATCCTACCATCGCTCTTCTTCTACTTTTACTCTCCCCAGTCCCCACCCACCATAAGACCAAAACCGTAGACATTATTTGAAATTCCGTAGACATTATTTACCCCAAGTCCATATTCACTTCTTCTCGATGAAGAAACAACCTCAAAATTAACTGCTCAATTATTGAAGGTAACTTCTACTTCAAATTAGTCCCAATTTTCAGTTCTAAATGATCTATTCACTCCAATCCCATCAAAATTTTAATGAAGTTTTCAACCATCAATAAATTGTCTTCATTTTTTTTTCTCTGGGGTGGAGAAAATTTTGTAATTTGAATTGATTGATTGGAGGATACCTGTATTATAATCACATTGAATATCTCATTTTGGTAACACTCTTTTGAGGGTAGACAGTAAAACTGCCCAAAATTGAACTTTAAGTGAAAAATGATGTCTAAATCATCAAGAAAGGAGTAAAAAAAAACCCTATTGATCTTGCAAGTGTGGTTTTTGTTTCTTTCAGATTTCTCTAATCCCTTCAAATTTAACACTATATGGTCTAGCTAGGTTGAAAGTTGTAGTAAGTAGTAACTTTTAAGCTATTACAATGATATATATGATAAATAGAAGAATAGGGTTCAAATTTGTTACAAATATGTTCCTTATGTAGGTGAAAATGGTAAGTTAATGAGTTAATGAAGAAAGTAAACCCCAAAGAGGTGAAAAGTTTACCACCATTTACTCATTATATGACAATGAAAGAACAAATTGCCCCATTGAAATTGAACCAGCCATGAGTCATATTAGATTTGTTGGCATAAAACTTCCTATCGAGGATGGCGGATCGCAAGCAAAATAGATCGAAAATGGGTCTCACTTTCTTTGCTATTAGTAGTTGGTTTATCTGGACGTAGATGAACATGAGAATTTTTAGGAGCGGGTGGACACGATCATATCCGATATTTGTCAGGCCCCGTAGATATAAAGAACTTTAGGAGCTGTGATTTCCATGTGTTCACGTCGAATTGGAATCCTTTCCCTTTTTGAGGAGTTGTATGTTACTCTCTTTCTAATTAGGGAAGGACTTTTTCTTGTTTTTTGGGGGTTTTGTAATCATTCTTTTCCTCCATCCCTAATAATTGAATCTTATTTGTTCTCATAATAGATATTTTTGTGGAGTTATAAAATATTAGTGGATTATGTTTCTACTACCAATATCTATCATTGACATGTCCCAGTTCTTCAGGAGCACTATTTCACTATATAGTAGCAAACCGCCGAACAGACAATGTCTATATATATATATATATATATATATATAGACACACACAAATATGTACACACATGTATATAGATTTATGTACATATATGTATGCGCCTATTTATAGTTATACATTCGAATGTTAGAACTTAGAACATCCTATATAATTATATTTAGCTATGAGATTCTTCTTTAAGCTATTATATCCTATTCACAAGTTTTTGGTTCTGTTAGTGTAAAATGATAATAAATCAATCTCCTACGAACTTCTTATCGCTACTTGAGGTGAGCTCTACCAAGCAACACGAACCCAAAAACTCCTAAATTTACCTATTTTCTTTCATTAATTTACTTTTCATGTATTGTTTTGTAATGCCTAAAATAGTATAATTAGATGTTATTAGCCCCATATGAGTTGTAGTAGCGAACCACTATTTTTCTTGAGAATCATATTTGATATTGTATAGCTTGAAGTTTAGAATCTTCTCGGACCCCAATTTTTCTGGTTAGTTGATAAGCCAAGATATTGACTTGAACATGCTAATGCATTTGAAGTTTCGAGTTCTTATTGACAAACTGCACAAACTAAGAAGTTCTGCTCCATTATTTGAAATTAATGAAAATGAGAAGATTATAAAGATCGATTTTCATGTATTTGAAAGACTGGAAAATGTTGACCTAATCGATGAAATCTCTCTCTGGCATGAATATACCCTTTGACATCGTAAAAGGAAAGGGTTCACTCATATTCGATCCTATGAGAAAATTTTCTGATGTTGATCAAGTCACGGAGTTTGTTCCTGAGGAGTCAGTTCCCTACGTTGGGGAAGCCTTGACAATCTTAAGGAAAGAGATTCGGTATAAGATAATCTAAACCCACTGATCCGCTAATGTTAGTTTTGATTCTTTCCTCGACATTTCAAAGCCAATGCGCTTCAAACTAGTCATGGAATTTGAAACGAAAATCAGTTTTTTTCCCGCTTCATTATCTTAGCCTAACTTAGTCCAGGCTCTTTGGACAACAGCATCTTGTAGCTGGTTTCGGGACTAGGGTTTTCCTTAGATTTACAGACATTTAACTTGTTCATATTTTAATTTTATCAAGTAAACAATGAAGCAGCAGTTCTTGGTTTTGTTGGTGCTCCTTTCACCCTGGCATCTTACATGGATCGTGGTTGAGGTGGTTCATCAAAGCATTCTTCTCAACCCAAGGTACATCTCTCGCTCATTATTATATTGGACACTAGAAACAAATATAACATAGGAATTTGATTGTCAGATGGGAACTAGGAATTAGCAAGATAGTTTTCGAAGTCCTGCGTGATTGCAACATTTTGTCTATGGGTAGTTTAGACTTCCTAGTTCCTATGATGCTGCCCATGTACAGGTCTAGAGAACTCGATAGCCGAAGCTTCAACGGATGTTTACTTTGACTGGATAGCAGTTTCATCTGAAAGTTGTTGAGCATAAATGATTTCGCAACTAGAAATTGTATTAAGATTAGACACCCAAAGCTCTAATCGAAAACTAAATTATGAAGCACATTTATGAAATTGAAATTAAATAGTTTAGAAGGCCAAATAAAACGAACGAAAATAAAAATATGGAACCCATTAATATTATTGTCGTTGGTTGCGAACGTGCAAGTATGGAGCCCAGATGAGCTCCTCCGATTAGTTTCAATATATTAGGTGAGCATGGAGTGATAATGAAAAATGACAAAATTCATACAACAACCCCTAGTTGATGATCCAAGCATCTCCTTGTGCATCTTTTATATATGGTTTTGGTTGAAACTACCAAACCTCAAGCTACCCATCTTACCCCACCTTACCAATAGCTTAACATAAACACTCGAGGCAAAAACATTTTTCTTTGGGTTAAGAAATAATGCAGGTAAACATCAAAACATGAATTTGCAGTTTAACCACTCATTTCTCGTATACCACATATATCGTCTACAAGTGTCTGGTTTCTCTAGATTGATTGGGACCATAGAACATGTTTCTTGGTATGAATATTTTCTCGTGGCAATGAGCGGTTGAAAGTTGACGTTTCTCTTTCTATGATAGGTCCTCCATGCACTCCTTCAGAAATTGACTAATTCTATGGCCCATTACATCAAATACCAAGCGAATAATGGAGCACAAGCCGCCCAAATATTTGACTCGTGGGCTACAGAGCTTAGCCCGACGAACTTTGAGGAGTTTAGTTTACCTTATCTGAAGCAAATCGTGGATTCTATGAAGAAGACCCATCCCAACCTGCCTCTTATCCTATACGCAAGCGGGTCAGGAGGTTTGTTAGAAACATTATCTTCGACAGGTATTGATGTTGTTAGCTTGGACTGGACTGTCCATATGGCAAAAGGTAGAAGACGGTTGGGGCCCAATATAGCGGTCCAAGGTAACGTGGACCCGGGAGTTCTCTTCGGGTCCAAAGAATTTATTACGGGCCGGATCAAGGATACTGTTCGAAAAGCAGGTAGAAGTAAACATATATTGAATCTTGGTCATTGAATTGTTTTAGGTACTCACTCCTGAGGAAAATGTTGCTCACTTCTTCAAGGTTGCCAAAAACATCAGATACTAGACACTAGTGAAACCAAATTCATATATATGTTTGATTCTTCTTCTATCCTTATTATTAAATTTATCAATAATAGTAAGTCCCTGTCTAAATAAAGATATTCATCAGGAGCCCTCTTTTTGTGTGGTGTGACTTGTGAGTGCCCCATTGTGAATGAAAAGGCAGCCCCATTATCTGTACTTGACCCTAGTGAGAATATGGGCACAATAGCAAAATATTAGTAAACAAAGAAGACAATGTTAAATGGATTCTTGTTGTATTTGGGTAATCAACATTGACCCTCTTTTGGCTTTGATGGATGCTGGGAGAGAATTCCTCTTTTTCTATTGTTCTTTTGTTTTCTTCTTTTTTTCATTTATATTTTATTTTATGGGCCAAATGATTTGTACCACGTAATATTCGTGTCGGAATAAAATCAAGATTTGAGGATATGACCAACTTCAAAGACGATATCACACCAATGAGCTATACCAGGGAAATCTTACATGTGGTGACGACGATACAAGGAGCTCAACTGTGATTGCACACCCAAAATTGTATGAAGAAGTAACTTGGTAAATAATCTTCCAAAAATTATCATAAAGTTTGAATTTGTTCCGTTTCCATATGATAGCCATGAAACTTCAAACTTTTTCCCGATAGGACACCATTAATTGAACATAAACCAATAATGTGAAGTCTATTAGTGCTTAGACTTTAAATTTCACACATAAGAGCCCATTCCATAAAAAGTTTGTAGTATGAAAATGTATTTTAGACCTGAAATTTGAGATGACTGAATTTTTGTTGGAAAAGAACACCTCCACAATTGTTGTTACGACTCGCACCTTGCTAAAAAAACCACAAAAATTCGTGAGATTGAGTACGCATGGTAAACTTTTGAATTCGTCAGCGTCCCTCAAATTCTTGACCTCTAAAGTGGAAGACTAAATATCTTACCACTCTAACCAAAAGTTGTTGACACTCGTTGTAAGCTTAACTATATTAATTAGATTATAGTGTTTTAAACTTGAAACAATGCGACATAAATTTGTTAGACTTTGGTGAGATCAAAATAGTGACATTTGAAGAGTAAATCAATAGTCCAACTAGTTGAATTATTTATATCTAAATAGTGTTAGGTCGATAAGGACTGAGATGGAAAAAGATGACAATAGTACCCACCTCTAACGTCTAGCTATGACATATTTTATCTCAATGATTTTTTTTTAAAGAAAGGTTAGTAAACCACAAACTTCCAAATAAAATATTATTGAGGCTGCATGTTATTTACATAAAAACAGGGGGTAAAATGTAATAAAAGTTAATATCTATTATATAAAACGGAAGGGAAAACGATGACTGGGACAAACATCCTTATTTAATTATGCATATTGCCTAGAAGTCCTTCTCAAAATTTAAAATATAGTCCTTCGTAGAAATAAAGTTACCTATTTAAAAAACAATAATCCTTTCCTTCTTAGAAATAAAATAACTAATTTAAGAAAAAAATAAACAAAATAAATTTCAAGGGTTAAAGAAAGAAATTAAAATCTCTCTCAATAAAATAATAACTAATTTAAGAGAAAATAAATAAAAAAATAATACAAAAAAAATAATAACTAACAAAAATTTCCTTCTCTCAATAAAATATAAAATAAAATTTGTAACATTTGATTGATATAAGTGACCGTGCCCTAGGGCACGGGATATACCCTAGTAATAACAATAATCCTTTCCTTCCTAATTTAAGAGATAAAGTTACCTATTTAGAAAACAATAATCCTTTCCTTCTTAGAAATAAAATAACTAATTTACGAAAAAAAGAAACAAAATAAATTTCAAATGTTAAAAAAAGAAATTAAAATCTCTCTCTCTCTCTCTCTCAATAAAATAATAACTAATTTAAGAAAAAAGAAACAAAAAAATAATACAAAAAAGTAATAACTAATAAAAATCTCTCTCTCGATGAAATCTATTATATAAAACAGAAGGGAAAACGATGACTGGGACAAACATCCTTATTTAATTATGCATATTGTCTAGGAGTCCTTCTCAAAATTTAAAATATAGTCCTTCGTAGAGATAAAGTTACCTATTTAGAAAACAATAATCCTTTCCTTCTTAGAAATAAAATAACTAATTTAAGAAAAAAAGAAACAAAATAAATTTCAAGGGTTAAAAAAAGAAATTAAAATCTCTCTCTCTTTCTCTCTTAATAAAATAATAACTAATTTAAGAAAAAAGAAACAAAAAAATAATACAAAAAAGTAATAACTAATAAAAATCTCTCTCTCGATGAAATATAACAATAAATTTCGTAACATTTGATCGATACAAGTGTCCGTGCCCTAGGGCACGGGATATACCCTAGTCTGGAACTAAAAGACAAAGACAAACGATACGCAGGGCTCAAAGAAGATCCTGGGCTTATTCAAGCGGGTATATCGTATAACTAAAGAATTTATTATTTCATCCTCCGTTTCTACTTTAATTAAAAAGACAAACATATATTATTAGTTAACTAGGCATAACCCCCGCCCTACGGGCGGGGGAATGCCCTTTACCCTATTGGATTTATAAATAATTCATATCAAAGAGTAGATGAAGAATGGTCATCCTATTATTGTCAAAAAGAGCTATTTCCTTTATTTTGTCTAGTTTCATTATTGTTTATAACTAAATCTCAAAATAGAAGTAACAACAAACATAAAAGCGTAGCTGACATTTTAATCAAATATGAGCAAAAGTTGACGTGAGTAGAGCTTGCTATTAACATGTCAACATCTTCTTCATAAGCAACTCCACTGCCAGATGTCATAGCATTTCTAGCGTGGCTCTTATCTACCTCTGCTTCGAAAGAGGTTGTTCTTGAAACACTTATAACACACAAATTCTAACTAATTATGTTTCCCAGTACTTTCTAATCTATGTATAAATAGTACATTTTGATCATAGATTACTATGGGTTGGTTAGTGTTTATGAGGATGATTGTGGAAATGATTTTGTTGTAGAAAACTTTGTAGTCGTTTAAAACTCCGATTCCCAAACCAAACTGCAAAATATCAAATGCTCAAACAAAACTAAGAATATGTTCTTAATACTCCCATGAAACAAAAACAAATATTCATTGACATACCAATACAAACTCCAGGTTCAATGAGTTTTACTCTTTGAAGCTCCAAACCTCGATCTCTAAAAATCAATCAAAATCGATATTTACATAGAAAATCTAGAACATAAATATATAGCATGTTAACATTATGAATACTTTCACTTATTGTATGATAACGCAATCCCAATGACTCGTGATGATTACGTGTGATGGTTTTGCACTCAAATTTTTTACCTTTTCACTTTTGAAAGTTTGTGCAGCAACAAAGATGAGCTTGTTTCGAGAAGGACCGGCTTTGCTGCCAACTGCTGCAATATCAATTTCCAACATAAAGTAAGTATTTTGACAAAAAGTAAGTATTTTGACAAAAAGTAATACATTTAATAATATAAAAGAACCAGACTGCACTTCTTACTGTCCAGTCGTAAGACGATCATGTCCAAGTTCATTCAAGTTATAGACTCAAACTTTCGCATTATACACACCAAAGAGACTCGTGTTTGACTACAATAGTTTGGATGTCTGCTACAAGTATCCAATACGACAAAAACATACTATGGGCGACATGCGACACGAGACTGTAGTAAAATGCACTCTATCTAGCGTCTTAAAAAATGCAGTGTACTTAGTCCGATGCGGTTTATGTTCTGTATTCAAGTACGTTTCCGCCATTAGATAAGAACTTACACACAAATGGGGTAACAAAAACGCAGCTCACTGAATTAAAGTGTTGTTTTAGCTGTGAACCTTGAAGCAAGTAAGATGTGGGAAAAGTTGAATCAGTTCGTTACGGCTTCGACTGTAGACCTAAAGAACATTAAGAACTTTGCTGGAGGAGGTTGTTATATATATATATGTGGGGCTTAGTACCATACCTTTATTCAAATACATTTGTTGACGTCAAGGGTCGTAAGCGTGGTTGAGCAGAAGCTTGACATGACCTCTAGGCAAACATCAGTTACAGTAACAATTCCAAAGAAAATGTTTCCGGCAAAATAAAGAAAATGTTTCCGGCAAAATAAAGAAAATGTTCATATTTCTAGTCATATAACTCAAATAATGAAAGTATATATATACGATGTCACCTTTTCCAAACGTCAGACGTAGCTTCTAATGTTGCTAATATAACACTCTCACAAAGTTCAAACAACTCTGCAAAAGCTTCATATAAGTTCAAGAAATTAACTTATTGACATACATCTCCGTTATTTTTTACCGACAACTCTATTTATAGATACAAGTAATTAGATGAGATTATATTCTTGCCCGAGTGTGAACCCTCAACATGCATCTTTTTGAAATATTAAATATTATATAAATTAATCAACAAAATATATTCCATTCATGAACTTCTTATTGTCGTTTTAGAGCATAACTACTAAATTCATGTAGAAAAATATAGAATCGTCACCATCTAAAAAAATATATAAATAAGGATGACAAAGTCAAACAAATTAGTATCCCTTATCAGAACCTACAAGACAAATATACTTTGATGCGAGTATACCTTGGGTTGGTGCACAAAGCTTTCAAAATAACCTGTCTCCAAGGAAAATAAGAATATGTAGCATCAATCTCTACTACTTTTAGATTTGATGTGTTTTGTAAAATGTAAAGTAAAAATGCAAGTTAATACCTCACTGAACAAACTAACAAAAAAAAGTTAGTGAACGAGCTCACCACCTTAGGAGCATCAACCTGAACAAGTAAGATTTTAGAACTTTTGTTTCTTCCCTTTTTACCGCTTTCTTGAATAATAGAGTTCAGAACCTTTGTGCAAGAAGATGATGGTCCCTCTGTTCTGAACTTTAGAAATAAGTAACAGTTTAGTTTAAAACGTTTGCAACATTAATGTTGTTGAAGTCTTATCACGGTTTCATCAAACCCTTCAATTTTACATAGTGGAATCATTGAATAAAATGTTTTCTAAATAATTAGCCTGTAAATTCAAAAAAAATAGTTTTCAGTACACCAAAAAAACTACTTAATTTTGGTTCTCTTTAATGGAACAACATTGCTAGACTTGAATACCAAAGACAACAACCCAAAAAGGTTTATACTTGAAATAAACATTAACTAAGAAATATACCTAATAGAGAAATGTTTATTTTCTCCCTACAGTCAACACCAAGATTTGTCATGTAGAACTGAATACCATACAAGGTGTATATCTAACATCCAACAACCCATGGTACTCATGTACCAAAGCTCCTAAATTTGAAAATGTTTGGCCTTCAAGATACATTTTAAAGATAAAATCCAAGGCTAAATACATTCAAACTTGCATAACATGTAGATCTCGATACTATGCTTTAAAATGGGTTTTATGCACTATCTGTCCAATTATCAGCAAACATACTGAACAAAGTCAATAAGTTCAAGGAAAAACAAACTTTAGTACTCAATCATCATAAAGCAAGTAAAGCATAAGCAAAATGGATTAAGATTTCATTAAATTTGAAGAAATCTGAAGATAACTAAGACACTAATGTTTCAACAAATTTGAACATTTAGAAAGAGCTTCACGTCCAGCACATTACAAAGGTAACTAAATGTATACTTAAGTAACATTGATAAATAAGGTCAGTCATTTAAACACTTGGACAAATCAATTTTTCAAAATATAGCAAAATCTTCATACACTTGAACCATCATTTTCACCCAAAATTAGGACCATATATGTCCCATCCCTTTTTTTTTATGAGATATATGTCCCATCCTGTGAAGGTTCAAAACAATGAATACGTCTAATTTTATGTTGAGTTAGTAGAGATAAAGATACATGACTTACAGAGTTATAGGAGTTCAAAAATTGCAAGTCAACATCTCTAGTTTAAGTCAACATCTCTAACTGAAGCTTCCCAACACGGTAACACCTTTCAAGAAGAGAATTTTCGGAGTCATGTCACATTACAACAAATGCGAAAAGTATAAAAAACGCGACTTGTATCTTATACTAAATAGAGTTGGCCATATCTATTTCAATTAGTTTTTGAGAAAAGGAAACGCATGAGCAATTGAGCATATAAAATATAGATAAGAAGCCGAAATGCATAAGAAGCATAGAGAATAGCAAACTGGGCTACACTAATATATATATATCTACCAAGATACAATCAATAAAGTACTCTAAATACAATCGATAAAAACATTCATAATAACAATAAACCTTGATAACACCAAAATGTCCTTCTTTTTTCACTTTGTTGCCTCTTTATTATTGATATAAAAAACATATACGTCACATTATAAAAATTAACGGAAACAAACAAAGCACTAAGATGTAACTTAAAAACATGTACAGACGAAAAGTAAACAGCTGTAGGTGATGCATCTTTCCCGTAGGAAATTCTTTCAAGTTCAATAAATATGAGCTTAAATATTTTGGGCGGACAATTTATCCGGTGCACCAAAAATACAATTTGATAAATTTTTAGAGTCCTAAGTAACCACTTTAAAGAATTTTTTGATAAAAGAACAGGTGTATAACTTTGGAACCTTAAGGTATACAACAAATTATATAAGAAGCCTTCAACTGATCCGTATTGTCAAGCCATTGAACTAAAGTTTGTCACGAATTCTAGTTGCATTAGGGTTAAAAAAAAACATCATGATCAAGAGTGAGAGAAGCAACAACTTTGAGTAGTCACTACCAAACATCATGAACAGGAAACTGAGATTAATTAAAGTAATAACAATACCTTCGTGGACAAATTCTCCGCATTCTTGTCACTTAAATTTTAATATCTTTAGACCAACTTTTGCAGACCAGTTGTGTCCCATCGCTGGTCCGCATCTCTACTGCAATGTTCATTCGACCACATAAATGATGCAGCTTTTCAATGTGATTGCTGAACAAACATACTTGCTTTACCACTTGTATCTGGATAAATAAGAAGTTTGTCTTATTAATTCACCCTATACAGGAAAATCAAAAAATTTGGTCAAACATACGAAGAAACAACGAACAATGAAAGTCAAAGTAAACAAAACTATTTTGCAGACAGTCTATCTTGTTTGACATAAACTGATATAGCCATTTTAGGATTTTGATTGAAAATATGAAGATCAAAATACCCGAAATCAAATAACTCTCATTGAATTGTTACCAGTGCAGCAATTTTTGACCAAAAGAGGAAGATAAAATAAGTCCTTTTAAACATAAAGGATTGAGTTACCGCAAGATGCTAATTAAATAAAAGTTCTTAGGCCGACAGTTGCAGTTGCGAGTCCTATTTCTCTACCCTATAGATGAAAATCACAAATCGTGATCAAAGATACACAAACAAACATGAAGCACCATGAAGATCAAAGTAACCAAAACTATCTATTGTGGTGAGATTATCTCGATAAGGTTGAACTTTTGAAAGTGCCGTATCTATCAACAACAAACAAAGCACCATATGTTTCAACAGAAAATTTTCCATGATTCAACATCTCTTTTCGGCGAACACCTTTTGACATTTACCCATTTCATGGGTTTCACGACAAGATGGGTAAGATTAATGTTGAATACGAATATCATTAAAAAGAGCCAATTTGCTAAAATTGGTATGAATAGATTGCTCTTGTTTAATACATCTAAAATAGCAAAACTGTATGTATAATTATTAGGAGAATTTGCATTTTTAAGCATATGGGTGTAAATGAAAAATGACGCTGGAAGAGGATTAGAGTGACAGGAAAATCAAATGAGAGAGTTATAAATATAAACAAGGATAGAAAGTGGGGAAGATATAAACTACAAATGGAATTTATGTACGTTACCCGAAAAGCTTTATCTAGTTGTAAACTGGCCTAACATGAATAGATTCTCCACAAACCAAAAATATAGTATATTCCTGCCTCTTCTACTTCCTAATCTTAGGTAAGATGTCATCAAAAACATTATTAATTAACAAAGAATGAACAAAATAATTATTGTATAACATTTAATGAAGGACATTCATATACAAATAACAGAAAGTTGTAGAGAAACATTTACTTGGCTTATTTTAGAGCAACTTCAGAGCTTAATTGGCTAGATTCCTAGGATTTTGATGAGAATGAATATGGGTGTTATAGAAAAAGAAAGGTAATGAATAAGCTAGGTAGGAGAGAAGGAGGCTGAGGAAGGGGATGAATTGAGCATATGTGTGAACTAAGTCATCAATTTTTTGAAGAAAAATCCATTTCTCCAAGAATCAGATAGAACAATCTTGAGACTAATATACAGGTAGAAAAATCAAAGATCAAAGCCATGAAACAAAAAAGTATCATATATTGTAAGAAAAATAAATGTATTGATTTTTTTAATTAAAAACTATTCAGATTCAATGAAATTGGGAGAACAAAGAAAAAGATATTCAATGATAAAAATATACCTTTGCTCCTTCTCTGCCGAATTGGAAAAGATGAATGTTCTTAGATTGCAGAAATTTTAAATTTTTAGTCCATGTATTGTTTTGGACACGCAAGCATCTGTTGACATTCAATTGCAAATTATAAACATCAGTAACCAAGAAGAAGAGAGAAGCTTCCATGATTTATTGATCGAAGGTAGTGGGTTTCATTTGAGGACAAATTAGACAAAACAAATCTATAAATTCTTTTTCCTGCCATCTTCGACTTCAACTAACATCCTATGGTAATGATAATAATAAACCTCTCTCTAATTCTAACAAGCAGAAATTTGAAACAAAAAACTACCAGAGAATTACAACACTTTTAGAGATTGAATGACAACTAATGCATATAAAGATAGGATTAGGGTTTTCGCTGAATGAACAATTTTCGTGAGGGTAATTGTTAATCAAATTATATAAACGACAGACTTCTTGCTCAAGGTCAAACGTAATTAAGAAAATGTCAACCATTTTAGACCTTACTGTTACGTTTAGGAATCTGACTCCGTATCTGATTTCATCTTCACTAGCTTCTAGAGGGGGAAGCCCGTCATCTTCTTCATAACTTGAATTCATCGATTTCCCTGCAGTTTTAGAGGTTGATGCTAGTGGCTGACCATTTGAAACATCATCAGAGATTGATTTTCTGAATATTTCAGGCCATACAGGTGACCTTCCTACCTTATTCAAGTGCACCATCCCGTCCTCTTTAATCAACTACGACAAAGCTTCCTCAATGAGATTCTTCCTCACCTGCTCTCTTTTCTTTCTTCCTCTTCTCATTGCTTGATTTCTTAAACTCTTGAAGTTCGATTAAGGCATCAAATGGAAGAAAGAAGATTATTGAAGTGTTCTTCCTCTCTCTCAATTATTTTGATCGATTAGGGCTTTTTCATCAATGTTACCTATGTAACTATGTTGGCAATCGAAGGAGGAAGTAGAATGAAGCTTAATTTGGACGAAAGAGAGGAATGTTTGATTGAAGAGAGAGAGAGAGAGAGAGAGAGAGAGAGAGAGTGGAAGAGCAAGGGATGTTCGATTGAAGAGAGGAGAATGGAAGAGCAAGGGAGTATTCTTACCGTCATTTGGGATTAAAACCGACATGCTTTTACAGGTTGTAGTTTTTGTGGAAGTCCAAGTATTTGTCCTAGTAAGCAGTCCAAGTATTTGTCCTAGTCATATTTTTTTGCAATTATTGTGTCCTAGTCATAAGGATGTGTTTTGTATAATAGATTGTTCTCTATTACTATTTTGAATATGTTAAGTTCTTTGAGCATTAATTACAAACACGAGGTGTTTAGTGGTATATATATATCTAACATGGAAAATGCTTTATATATGGGAATTGTAATGCCTATCTATTGCCTTGGTTAGGATGACATGGTTCTCTATCTAAAATGATCATACTCATCTAAGTGGTGTTTATCTTTTATTTCAAAAGTTGTCTCCTTTTAGTTTGATTCTTTCCATGCGAGTCTTATGAACATGGAACATGCTTTATATATCATACTATATGGGAATTGTGATGCCTATCTATTTTCTTGTCTAGGATGACATGGTTGTCTATCTAAAATGGCCGTACTCATCCAACATCTTGGGTGATGTTTATTTTTTATTTCTAAAACTTGTCTAGGTTTAGTTCGATTATTTGAATATGAGTCTCATGAATCTGATTTATTCAAGTAAAATCGTACGATAATCGTTTTGAATTATTTCGGATAGTGAATTATTGATCCAGATTTATTTTGTGCCTGATTCAAATAGATTTAAAATTAGTCAAAATCAATCATTTACACATGAAAAATATTATCATTTCGACATTTGATCTCAGTCAATACAGATCTCGATTTAAATCTATATTAAAAAAAACATCACCTTAGTTCAATATTTTATGGTGTTTACAGTTAAGAGGTTTATTAAACGAAAATTCAAGTTTACGAACCATGTAATTAGCAATTACATCTCAATATAATAATATGGGGTGTGCATTTTAGCATTTGTGGTCGATATTCAAATGATACACATCATCTACATGATGTTTTGCAAATTGTATTGGCAAAAAATAGCATTGGGCCTTCCTTATGCGCCCACCCTCGTGTAACATATAAGGGGTGCCTTCAGTAGCCTCTACGGTCTAGCAAGGAAGCCCACCGAAAGCCCAACACGCCTCGCAAGCCCGGAAATTCTAAGCAGGCCTACCTAAGCCCACGCTCCTGGCATGCCGAGATAAAGTCTGCCATGACGATCCACCCACACTCCAGCTAGTTGTGCGTACACGTGGCCAAGTTGTTAGAGATTGGGTCAGTCCAATCCTAGCATTCTGCTACACGTTGGGGTCATGGTAGAAGACCGAGTCTTGCGCTACTTTAAAGGAGTGGTGGACTATTTCTACTGGCAACGAACAGGCTAGGGCAACGGGTATCCTAAGGCTACCCTTCTCTCTCAAGAGATCAACGGCCACGGAAGCAGTCTAGTGTAATCCTACTATTGCGGATCCAACAACCCTGCGCCCCCAAGAGCGGTTACTATCCTCTACACCCTATAAATAGAGGAAGTCTCACTCTTGGAAGGGGATCAGACTCTCACTCGAAACTACTTACTTATTCTCTACTTAACACTCTAGAAGCTCTACTCCGATCACTTCAATCATTCTATACTAAGCTCCGGCTACAAATCACCTACCTCGACGATCTCTGGTCTAAGCTAGCCTAAGGCAGAGATTCCGGCTAGAAGCTTCCACGAAACCACATCGAAACTTGCTGGAGGCTTCTCGTTTATCTCACTCTTCGTTGGTCTATCCTTCTGTGAGCAGAGATCTACCCTTCTGCAAGCAGAGATCTACCCTTCCGCAAGCAGAATTCTACTCTTCCATAACTAGAAGTCTACTCTGCTGACCAAGTACTCCAGAAGCTACCACAACTCATCATTCCGTAGAACCGAGCTCCGGCCACTCTACGAGTCGTGCCACCCCAACGCTACAACGATTCTACCATCATTAGTAACTCTACCTTCGGTTTATTCACTTTATTACATCGAACTAAGTTACTGACTTGACCGTCGGAGGGTCCTTGGCCGACACCATCTCCGGTGCCCCCTTGGACTTCACGGTTGTGTTCCCTTGTGCAGGTTTACAAGCTACTGGTACCCGTTTTCTACCCTGACGTTAGCCCGACAGTAGCTGTTTCCTCCTCTGACGTTTGCCTACCCATCTACCCGACTACCAGAACCGACCTGTCTGCCCGTCAACCCGTCTATTTGAAGGCCCGAAGCCTAATTTCTGGTGCCCACCCGACGATCCTTCTAACCGTGTGACTTTCTACCCGTCCACACAAATCAACTGATGTTGAATTATATTTCAACAAAAAAAAAGTTAAATAGATACTACAGGGGCATTTGCTTTTTATCAAAATATCTTGGCATTATAATAGCTCAATAAAAAAATGTTGATATGTCCCATATTGCCATCTAGAAATTAAGCCTTTAGGCAATATAGAGTTTAATAATTTTTATTGGAGAATATGTAGTTGAATTGGTGAACAAGACATTCTACTTTACAACCACATTGCCACCATTTCATCAAAAAAGTCCTTTTTCAAACCATCTTTAGCAAATTCAGGAGCATTATCAAGTACCACATTATTTTATGTCAATTTAATAACTTAATTCAATATCACTTTCTAATCGAATATATAGTTGAAATACAGACTTTGATCTTAGTGAACCTGTCCTAGTTGGTTCACAATTTTAAATAAATAAATCTCTATTAACCTCGACAGAATTTGGGGTCTACTGTTTATGGATAAAATAAATTAAGGACCGTTTGGAAATTAACATTTTTTCAATAATTTGGTCCTCCACCACTTCAAAATTTGAAAGCTAATTATATTCCTCAACAAACATTTCATAATACTAACCTAACAAACATTTCATAATAGAAGACCCAATTAGATTTTGTTTGAGTACTAATTATATTCCTTACCAATTACTCCATTATTAAAAAAAAAGATCAGGTATTAATAAGTAAGTTTTACAAGGATTTCAAATTAAATTACCATATTATTAGTAGGGTAACAAATTGTTCCTTTAAAAAGGGGTTTTAGAGGTTGGCAATTTGCCTGCCTGCCGCTCTCTGTTTACTCAGCCACTAGTTTTCTCTCTCTATATCACAATATTGTTAGGTTTCCTTTCCTTCTCTCGTGCTTCAGATTTTGCCCCTCTCTCTCTCTCTCTCTCTAGAAAGGTATTCTTTGAGAATGAATCTCAATTCCTTTATCTGTTTTTGTTTTTCTAGGGCAAAATATAGATCGTGATTGATTGATTTGTTGGATGAGAATATCTTCCTCTTTTATGCCGATTCTTGAATGATTATCTCGATCCTTCAATTTCGCATGAAACGTTTTTATTTTCTATAATTGGTTTAGGTTTATTTGTTTCTATGTTTTAAGTACGATTTGATTCTGTTTTTCCATTGATATATAGATAGATCTCTGTTAAACTTTCTTCTGAGTTGTGTCTGTTCTTTTTGTTGATTCTGTGTTTAGGTATCTCTCTCTCTCTTTCTCTTTTACTTTCTCTCTCTAGATTGTGTGGTTTGATTGTTTATAATCTCCGATTGCATGTAAGTTTATGCATTATATCGTCTAGATCTATAGAGTTTGTTTTGAAAGAGAGAACAAGGTTGATCTAACTTGGAAATTGAATCATGCATATTCAAAGTTAATTAGAGATCTTATTGGAAATAAAACTTCTTTCATCTTCCTGTTTTCTGCTTTAATGAAAGATTGAAAGGGTGAATTTGATGAATGTTGTTAATAGATGAAGGGTTTTCTTTCTTATCTTCATCTCTTCATCTGAACTAATATGGTAGATTGTTTAAAATATGAGAATTGAGGGAATATTTTCGTTTCTTCCCCTTTCCCATTTTCTTTGCAATTATCATATTTTCTAGGTCATCCAGAAGACCCAAGGATAATATCCTCGAGTCGTTTATCTCTCTTCGTAGAAAGTAAATTTAGCGGATACGCTGATGTAAACTTCACGCGGTCCTTCACTTGCATATAAGATTCATCTGCCTCAAAATTGAGCTAAATACAAATTACTAGTCTGTGGCAATATCTGCCGAACCTATAATTGAATTACGTTTATTTGTTCATTTTAAGTTTCTTCCTAGCTGCATGTTCAGATTTGATGGCTTATTTAGTTAATAGAGCTACTGCTGATCTTCTCCCATTTTGTTTAAATCCCACAGGTGCAATTTCTCTATTTACTTAAGCATTGTTAAAGCTAAAAGCTAGGGAATGCGGAAAGATGTGCTTCTTTTGTGCCAATAAATCCGTGTCTGAGGTAAATAGGGTTGTCGCTACATTCGAGCTTCACCCACTCATCATTGACTTCATTGCAGATCCTTGCACCCCATTCCCTCGTTTTGCCCTAGTGCACCATGGGGCTACTTATCATGGAAACACTGTCGTGTTAAAACACGACCTCTGCGAAGATGGTTGAGTTCTTATACTATTAATACTCCTGCACTGTAAATTGCATATAAAGCAGGAGAGTTTTATTAGTATTTCGTATTTTTAAATTTCTTTAAGATGGAGAATAAAGCGAGTGTTTTGATGCAAAAGTATGAATTAGGGAGATTATTAGGGCAAGGCACCTTCGCCAAGGTTTACTATGCTAGGAACCTTAAATCTGGTGAAGGTGTAGCCATTAAGGTTATTGACAAGGAGAAGATTCTGAAGACTGGGTTGATTGAGCAGATAAAGCGAGAAATTTCTGGGATGAAATCGGTTAGACACCCAAATATCGTGCAGCTTTACGAAGTTATGGCTACTAAAAACAAGATCTACTTTGTGATGGAATATGTTAAAGGTGGTGACCTCTTTAACAAAGTAGTGAAGGGTAAGCTCAAGGAGAGTGTCGCACGAAAATATTTTCAACAGCTAATCAGTGCCATCGATTTCTGCCATAGTAGAGGGGTTTATCACCGAGATCTGAAACTTGAGAACATTATGTTAGATGATAATGGAAATATAAAGGTCTCGGATTTTGGATTGAGTGCTCTAACTGAATCAAAACATCAAGACGGGTTGCTCCATACAACTTGTGGAACACCTACTTATGTTGCCCCTGAAGTGATCAGTAGGAAAGGATATGAGGGATCTACAGCTGATGTTTGGTCTTGTGGGGTAATCTTATTTGTTATGATGGCAGGTCATCTCCCATTTCACGATTCAAATCTGATGGAGATGTATAAGAAAATATCGAAAGGAGACTTCAAATGCCCAAAGTCTTTCCCAAGGGAAGTTCGCAAGCTTCTGTTGAGAATACTGGACACAAACCCTAATTCGAGAATTTCAATTGCAAGAATCATGGAAAATTCTTGGTTCAAAAAGGGTTTCAGCAACTCTTCCATGGAAGTAAAGACTGAATTAGACAACAGCGAATCGACTCCTTTAGATACTGATGTAGTTTTCGGTAGCTCTGACCGTGGCATTACTATCCCCGAGCCCGAGCCTGAGCCAAAGAAAGAAGCAAAACCAACTAACTGGAATGCATTTGATATAATCTCTTTATCTGCAGGATTAGATCTATCTGGTTTATTTGACGAAACTCGTAACAAAAGAGAAGAACGATTCACATCACTGCAACCTGCTTCTACTATTATATCTAAACTGGAAGATATTGCTAAGAATCTGAAACTAACAGTGAGGAAGAAGGTTGGAGGATTATTGAAACTTGAAGGAGAAAATGTGGGAAGGAAAGGAGCATTGTCGATTGAAGCTGAGATCTTTGAGGTAACCCCATTTTTTCATTTGGTAGAGGTGAAGAAGTCTAGCGGTGATACTTTAGAGTATCGAGATATACTGAAACAGGAAATTCGACCTGCCCTAAAAGACATTGTTTGGGCATGGGAAGGAGCTCAACAACTACAGCAAGAAGAACAGACGCCCCTGATGTTAGTAGAGTGTCAGAATCCGACTATGGTTTATTAAGTTTATCTATCTAGTTCCAAAATTTCATTGTTAGTAGTAACTGCTTTAACTCTCTTTTGCTTTTTAATGTGTTTTTTCTCCTATGTACTTCATTCGAAATCATTGAATTTCGAATAAATTTGATCTCCCATTTTGCTTTTGTTACAATCTATATTTTTTCTTATGTAGCCTGATATTTCTTTTCATTGTTCTATGTCTTCTTAGTAAAACTGGAAAGAATTTATACCTACTTTATAAAGACATGAATTGGAGACGATCAAAGCAAATTACAGGTTGTTACATTTCATGTCTACTTGCATATTATCTTCATATTTTGAGGGAACCCTTAAAACGACAATGCCTAGTTCTATTAGGGGCCACAATGTGTTTATGACTACTGAAGGGACGGTATTTCAAATTAGTTTTCGAAAATAATCATGACTAGAATCATATTTGTTCCCGATCAACCCCTCCTTGGGCGACCAAAAGTACAAAGAGAGGGAGATCAAGTTGCGAATAAGAGTCTCACTCAAGCGGAGAGGGAGGATCGGATAAGGGAGGGAGTGACGCCTTTCTTTTTTGTTTCTTAAAGTTTCTTTGCTTAAAAAAAGGCCTGCCAAGATGACTGTCTCTTCTATCTGCTAATAAGACAGGGGTGAAATCGTCACTTCAGCCTATGAAACGACAATTTTGTTTTTTTGTTTTATATGAGACGGACATGTAAGCGGTCAGTTTGGAAGGTCGATGTATCATCTAAAAGAATTTAGTGTTTGATTTATTGTGATTGAGTGCACTAAGTTAAGATGCCATATAAGCTTTTGTTTCTGGGATTTGGTTAATCTTTATAGGTTTATCTGTTGGAGATTGGTGAAACCAATAAACCGTGTGGAAACCAAGTACGTGCGAATTTGTCTAAACTTTGCATGAGAGCTGTTCTATATTTTACTTCAAAAGGGCCATCGTTTTTTGGGAAAGCAGAAAGGTTTTCGGGGAAGACGGTGCAACCAAAAAAACTCGAAACAAACGCACCTCATAAATCGTCGGCAGAAAGTCGTTGGCCGGATGTTGTCGGGGATGGTCGGCGACTTCATCATCTTCTATCTCTCTCTCTCTCTCTCTCTCCTGCATCTCTCTCTCTCTCTTTCTCTCTCTCCTGCATCTCTCTCTCTCTCTCTCTTTTGTTCCTCGTTCTTCACTTTTTCTTTCTGTCTTCAGCGAAGGAGTTCGTTTGGTTGCAAGCTAGATCTCGTCTGATCTAGTTTCCAGACGAAATCAGATCTGGTTTCGTTTGGAAACCAGACCTTCCTCCCCTTCGGCGGAAATGGAGAGGAGAAAAAAAAGAAGAAAAAAAAAACGTCGTCGAAAATAGTGGAAGTCGCCGGAGATGGTGGTAGGTGAAAGGAAGAAGAAGCTGAAAAGTATAAGGATTTGGTTGTTTGCGGGAAACAAAAAGTTCTAATTCTTTTTGTTTCCACCCAAAACTTCACACCCCAGAAAGTTTCTTTATTTCCCCCTACACACCGACCTTCAAAATTGATGTTTCCAAGTGTAACCAATTTGAAATGACCTCTTGATACATGTTGTTCTTTCTATTGATTGTAAGTTTGTAACTCGCATACATTCATAAAATACAAATGCGAAATGAAATTATGCATTTGACGAAAACATAAAATACAAATGCGAAATGAAATTATGCACGAAAAAGTAAGAAGAGAAATTATTAATTACACTTGCAAATTAGATAGAAAAATTCATAGAATTACCAAAGTTAGAGTATTATGTCAGTCGTGAACTTAAAATTAGATAGAAAGTTTCATAGAACGACTGAAGTTAGAGTGCTATGTCGACCGTAGTGATATGAGAAGAAAAAAATAATAAGTATAAGACTATTTTCGTATTTTTAAGTGGAAAAAAAAAAACGGTTTTCACTAGAATTCAATTAAAAAAATAAGGTATGGCTAATTGACAGTGGCGAGGTCCCCTAAAGAAAAAAAAAAAAAGCACTCCTTGAATTTCTTTTCTTGTTCTATATAAAATTCCCCCCTTGTTTTTTACTTCTTTTTTATCCAAATAATGGAAGCCACCACCAATCATGCCTTCATCCTCAGCCGCCCAGCACTATTGACTGGTTGTTGTTTAACAATAATTTTTAGATTTTATTGATGCAACAAAATGCATGCACTCTCTGTATTTGGTGATGCTAAAGTCAACCCTTGGATTGGGATGGTTTGAGAGAGAGAGAAGTTCTAAGCTGATTTTCTAACAAGTCATCTTCTCAAACTCCCACGTCTTTATTGAGCTGAAAACTCATACTTTTCCAAAGAAGAATTCTCAACTAAAATCTACTACAAACTTTAATACAACCTAAACAGCTATCAATGAAAACTACTCATTTAACTCCAGAATTTAGACTCAATCCTCTCCCCTCTGCCACTGTAAGATGAGCTTGAAAAACCCTAACCTTAAATCAGATATCTGCCATTACTTAGACCTTGCTGGTCTCCTCCTCCGGAGGTTCTCTCACTCGAATAATGGGGTATAACGAAGAAAGTGTAAAAAATCCATACTGAAAAATATTCACTTTTTACAGTGAGCAACAAATTTAGTATGTTAACATGAAGTTTCGACTTTAGGTTCACCGAAACTCGAGTCTTTCCACTGGCAAATGAAACTGAGGAAGTACTGGAGCCTTCTAATATAATACAGAGTCGATATAGATGATCCATTTTACATAAACTTTCATCAGAAATGTTTAATGAGCCAAACTACAAGGGTTATATGAATTCGGCGTGGTTTTTGACGAGGAGAACCGATGTTTTGCCTTACTCAAATCCTTGACTTCTCTTATTTCCGCAATGACAATATACCATATACTAATACTCCATATCTAGACACAACAATAAACAATGGGTTCTGTTTACTCGATCAGTTCACCAACTAAAACATGGTGTATAATGACATTAATGAATAAACTTCAAAACAACATGAATCACAAGAAGATGATAGTGATTGAAAAGAGATAAAAGACACAATCAAGAACATAATCTTCTATGGATTTAGAAGAAACTCAAGATATTATAAAGTTAAAGACAAACATTAAAAGCATAGTAGCAAACTCACATAATTGTCTACCACAAAACCCTAATTATCTATCTACATTTCCCATATCATTCACAAAGGGAAATAATCATAAACCTAATTGACATTTTTAACTTGAAGAATTCGAAACATTACAAGAATCGACGATTGAAATTTTCCACTCTAAGTTATTTATTCAAGGATTAAGATAAAGATGGGACCTTTTTAAGAACCATTAGACAAGTGATGGAAAGATAGAAACTTTCATGTAAATTTAAGATATCGTATTAAGTCTGGTGATATAGTTCAGACAATCACCATTAAAGCATAGTACAATAATATCTTCTTGATTCCACCATTAACATACATACCCACTTTTACCCCATCAATTGGAAATCATAATTTTCATCACAATACACACGAAAATTGAAAATCCAGAATCAAACCTAATAAACTTCTTCTTCTTCTTCTTCATGATTCTTTCTTTGATGAAGATGATAAATGCCTCCACAAATACCTTCCACTCGCCATATCAACACAAGTCCAAAATCCAGAACCAATTGCAGATAATACCTAAATTCAAGAACAAAAAAACCCAGAACTTGAATTAGTACTTACCCATATAAAAAAAACCCCAAAAAAACAAAACCCTAAGAAAATTAATTGAAAAGGGGAAATTTATATTATTATACCTTTGTTGATCGAGGTACCAAGGGTTCTGATTCATCAAAAGAATCACTGGGTTCTTCAGAAACGAAATCGTCTTTATTTTTGAGATTCTTTAAGACGAAGAATCCAGCAAGAGTAGCAGAAAGGAAAATCAAAATCAGCCTAAGAGGGCACATTGTCGTTCGGAATAGTTTCTGATAGAGAAAGAGAGAGAGAAAGAAAGGGAATAGATAGAGAGAGAAAGAAAAATGGGGATAATGATGGTGGTGGTGGTGGTGGTGGTTGGGTTTTGTAGGCTAGGTTTTGTCTCTCCTCCTAACCCAAAAACAAATCGGACTAGAGAGAGAGAGAGAGAGAAAGAAAGAGGAGAAATAAAAACTAGAGAGAGAGAGAGAGAGAGGGGGGGAGTGGGTGGGGGGAGAGACGCCAGTTCTTTTTGACTTTAAGAAGGATTCGGGAAGAATAGGTCTTTGGCGTGTTTCAACCACACTTAGTAGATCCAGACCGTCGCTTTAATACCTCGAAATTCACATTTAAAGATCTTAAGAGTAATTCAACGGTGGATGATGTAAACGTGATTTTCAAATATAGTAGCTGGCCCCCTTTTGTTGGGGATTAATTGCAATTGTATTAGCAAGAAATAATATATATAAGTAGAAGACTTTCTTAAAATTGAATAAAGTATTCCAAATAGGAGACTACTTTCTAACAATTAAAATTGGAAACTTTAGGAGTAGTGGTTAAGGATTAGACTTAGATTGAAGAGTTGTGCAAATTCTTGGAAGAATAGACGACTTCCATTAATTTTTTCAACGGAAGGATATATATCACTCACGCATTTATTTTTTACAAATTTTTAACTTCTACTGCAAATAAAAACTGAAATGATGTTTATTTGTTTGTCGTTGTCTAAATTAACTTGTCTGAAATTGTTCTTTTTTTTTACATCAAATATATCAAAACTATCTAAGAGTGTTTTACTTGGTAATTGAGTTTACCTACTTCAATATTTGGTAATTGAACTTACCCCATTTAGATTAATTATTTTTGTCCGAAACACAAAGTTTATGTTTAAATGCAGGAATGAAGGTTATGAGCAAGAACAACAACCCATTAATGTCATTCCTAACAATCGTACATACTTTATTGTTCGGTACCCGCATAAATTGAAAGACTAAAGTTTAGCTACCAACTAACGAAACGAGGAAACTCAATTACCAACTAGTGTTAAAATGATAGTCAAGACGTGCAAGAATCAAACCAAAGTCCTCTTTCAGACAAAAACAACCATCTAAATACTGTTCTGAGCCAATTTAGACTGCAAATCCATTTCAAATTTGACTTGGAAACAAAAACATGTAATTTAGAATTCACCTTTCATTTCCAATTTTGCTTTACCTAATACAAAACCATTAGTGGATAGACCACATGGACATCATCCCCACATCAAGTGAATTTAAATTGTTTATTTTTGTGGTAGGCACAAATACAAAGACTACTCTAGATAGAGTGAAAAGAGTGGACTAATGAAATAAAACAAGGTGGATTCTGAGTCATGAAATTGAAGAGGCGGTATAAAAAAAGTAATAAAACGACATCGTTTTCTCTATCAAAATTCGTCAATCCCATTATTCTCAATGTGAGCCATCAGCATGTTCTTCACATACTTCAACTTTCTTCCCGAAAAGTATACACTTGGAATTCGACAGGCAATGGTGAGATATTTGTTTGGTGACCCAAAAACACAAGTTGATACAGTTCAAATCTTGGCAAACCGAGAGATTTTGGACAGAACCGTTCTCATGCACCGAATGCCAGCTCCAGTTTTGGAGCTTACCATCATCTTCAATAGAAAGAAGTAGATAAAAACGAATTAGAATGTGATAATATACAAAAGAAAAATCAAGTGTTAAGTAACGAATCAAATCGGTAAAAGAAAAATAAGAACTCATACCACAGGTTCAACCAATGACTTGTTTGCCTTGAGAGTCTGCAAATAACATTTTAGGAGGATTCAATTTTCATAATTAAAGTAGTGTGAATTTCGGAATTAGATTAAAAGGATTTTGTATGCTAACCTCTTCAATTTGCACTGCTCGTCGTGCCACATCTATCGGGAACACGGCATCCGTCTTGGTCAATACAATTTGGTAATTTGTTTGTGATCTGCAAAATCAATGCATAATTTCATTAGACTAAGGAAAGTAAAAAATTGTATAAAAATGTTATCTTAGAATTCTAGTATTTGAACTGTTTGTTCACATACAGAAAATGTTGGATAACTGAATTTTTTTTTTGAAATATAAATGAAACTCTTCTGTTTTTTACTTAACAAAATTGCCATCGAACAATACGGATTAGGGATGACTCTGCAAGAATGAAGAAACCCTCACTCTGTATAATATGCAATATTTTCATGATTTATGAATAACAGAAAAATCAAAGTAAATATTCTGATATTGGTAGTTACTACAAAGGTAGTTTTTTCATTCTGGCTTATAATGAAAAAAATTAAGTAAAAAAGATATGATCTTGTTTTGCGTCAATTAGAATCGCATATATAAATATCAGACATGAGAATAGCTAAATCTCAATTGTGGGTGTATATATAATATACCTCTCCATCAAGTGGATGAGCTCGTGATCCCGTGGTTTCATACCCCATTTGGTATCAATAAGAAGGCAAACTCGTTTCAGACTAACTCGTGTCGAGACGTACTCCTTCACCTACAAAGCAAGAAGTTCCAAATTAACCAAAGAAGTTCTCACTTCTAGACATACTAATCTAAAGAATTTTGCGTGAAGGTAACAAAAAGTGACAATAGATGGTTGAATACTTACAAGCTCCTCCCAAGCATCCTTCACTTCTTCTTTTGCATAAGCAAAACCATATCCAGGCAAATCAACTAAGGAGAGTTTTGGTCCAAGTGTGAAGAAATTTATGGTCTATGAACACGATTAGTAATTAAAATGCAGGCAAATAGCATTTGAAATTCGATGTTTAACTTGCTTCTGAAATATTAAAAGTTTACCTGTGTAAGCCCGGGCTTATCAGATGTCCTCACCACTCCCCACTGTCTAGTGAGTGCGTTTAGTAGAGATGATTTCCCAACATTCGATCTTCCTAAGAGAGGCCAACTAAATCATTATCATCTCAAAGGATAGGTTAAGATCAGGAAACTATAGATGCCAAAGATGAAAGGCTTCATCATTCACAAATCCAACAAAAAATAAATTAAGAATGCAAACCTATGATCAAATCGTCAAATAAAAAACGTAAGTGTATTGCGCTCTTAGCTCGTCTGATGTGTTACAAGTCAAAAGTGAAGTATAACACCGCCCACTAATATCAGACCAATGATAAGAGTAGAATCCCACACAACCCAATATTACGCCTCTTCTGAACAATTAATCAAAATATATAGTCTAGTTGATTCCTGGTTAGGGCTATTAAATAAAATGACAGCCATGAAACTATTGGTTCAGCTTATCTTTGTTTTCAATGATCAACAAAGATGCCTTCTAGTATTTCAGAACTCGGACAAAATGCATCACTGACAATGTGAGACTCGGGTATCTTTATAATCACAAAGAAGGTTGGGAGGGAAATTTGCAGTCTACTAGTGCAGTTTAGGGAGAGAATTACATAAGTATCAGAAGAACTGGAAAAATAAAAACTGAAACTCTAAATTCCAGCAAACATGTGACAATTGTGCAAAAAATACTTTTACTGGTTTGTTATAAAGACACAAGATGATACTCAAATATTTGAGGATTACAATAATATGAGAAACTTCTTTTGAGAGATGCTTGTAAGATGTTGATGTTGAAAAACATATCAGATTGAGTATATTACTGAAGGTATCCTTTTGTGGAGCAGAATGTCAAGACAATTACCGTAAATGGGCCAGCGGTAACGAAATAAATGGACAAGATAAAAATGGAATAATGAAGAGTTAATAAGCTTACCTGCAAATGCGATTTCTGGAAGCTCGGGTTCTGGAAATGATGAAGAAACCTTTGCGGCAGCAAAGAATGTCAATTTATTCCTAAATACCTGTGAGAAAGTTAGAAATCTGGCAAATCTACAGGACAATAGAAAAACAATGTAAGTGCAGCATAAAGCTGCCTACTTAACTTCCCTAAAAGCAAGGACATTGCAACTCGTATCCAAGAACCAAATACTGAGTATTCATCACCAGACATAACAAAATGATAGAAAGGAGTTTCAATGTTACATTGTGATTAGCAGAGAATAGTATTACTATATCATAAGCAAATTTACAAGCATCTGAATTATCAGGTTTATTGTGATAAGGAGGCAGCCTGATCGGTGGAATAAATTAGGTTTTCAAATTAATTAGTCAAGGCTCCACACCTATAGCAGTTCAATTGACCTTTTTGATTTCTATTCACAATTCACCAGAGGCCTTTGTATCCAACTTTAGTCCATGAAAACCTGACAAAAGGATCAACATCTAGTATATTTCTTTTGAATTTGTACGATATTAATTTGTGCTACAAACAAACTTTTTCTTGAGCAACTCAATCACATTAGTCGAAGAAGTTTCCAGCCTCTAATCCTTGAAAAAGAAGAAATTCAAAACAATAAAAGGAACAAAAGAAGTAGCATATGATGTGTAGTGCTTAAACTAAAACAGCAGTTCGACTAGCACCAACAAATCCATGAAATGGAAAAATAAAAAAGTCAGCATGTATAAGACTGAAAACTTACAGGATCTTCAACTCTTTCTCTTTCGGTATTCGTAGAGAAGGGGACATTATCTAAAGGAACGGGAAAGTCAATGTTATAGCCCGACCTCCGAAATTCAATCAACCGTCTACGGCCCAATAGCTGTCAACAGTTTCAAGAATGAACAACAATGATCAATGATATGATAAGAAAAATATAAGGAGATTATAAAGGTCTCAGTAAGTTAAACTTACATTATCTTCCACAAAGGATAGGATGTTTGGGCTGGGTTGTATTGCACGAAACTGTGCATTCTTTGAAATTTCAATTTCTTTTTCTTCATCTACTTTCTTCTCGGCAATATTACCTAAATGCATGCAAACAAGGAAAGACAATTAGCAAAAGGAATGAAAGATGTTTTGTTCGTCTCATGGAGTAGAGCAATCACTCCTAAAATCGATAAAACTAAATGAATTTGAAAGGTACATTTAGTGAGACTTTTGTAATCACTTCAAGCAATACACGGAACATAATTTAATTTACATAAACAGGGTTTAAACTAGAACATTGTGTTCAAACCAAGCTATAGCTAGCTCAATCCCACAACGAAAGATTAAAACAGACATGTCCATATCCCCCACAAGGCCACAATAGAATCACATATCAAATTCTAGGAAATGAAGCACCGCAAAATTTGAAATCCTAATCAAGAGATGACAAACAAATGAGAAAGAACTTATGAAGATAAAAAATTTACCATCCACAGAGATACTGTCGTCAATCCTCTTATTTGAGATATCATTTGGGTCTATCCGAATTACTCGCTTTTTCTTTTTCCTTACTCCAATTTTTGCCTCAGACCTTTCATCTCGATCTTTTTTAAAACGTAACAATTTCTTAGCAGCTCTTTCGAGAGATCCAACTTGATCCCCATCCTTATTATCTTTCTCCTCAACTTGCTTGGTAGTTGATTCAGGTTTGTTCTTTGAAGTTTTCCTCTGTAATAACCCGTCTTCACCGCCACCACGTTTATCCGATACTCTTTTAAATGCAACCTTCTCTTTTGATCTCAACTTATCATCAGAAAAAACCTTCTCAGTTCTTAAATTACCTTCAACTCTACTAGAAGAAGGTTTAGCACCAAAACTAGACTCCTCATTTCCCATACTCTTTCTGTTTCTTCCCATTTCATATCCATCTCTATCATTACTTCTTCCTCTTCCAGCAAAGAATTTTTTAGGGTCATATAGTTCATTACCATCTGATTTAACTTTCCCATTTGCTCTCTCTCTAAAAGAATCATCTCTTCCATACCCTCCCTCTCTTTTTCTCTCTCTAAAAGAATCATCTCTTCCATACCCTCCTAGTTCTCTCTCTCTAAAAGAATCATCTCTACCATACCCTCCTCTTTTTCTCTCTCTAAAAGGATCATCTCTGTAATACCCTCCCTCTCGTTTTCTCTCTCCAAAAGAACCATCTTTTGTATACCCTCCTCCTCCTCCCTCTTTTCTTCTCTCTCTAAAAGAATCATCTCTGGTATACCCTCCTCCCTCGCTCTTTCTCTCTCTAAAAGAATTATCTTTAGAATACCCACCACCCTCTCTAGAAAACTTCCTGTTAAATCCGGCATTGTTAAACTTACCTCCCTCGCCGGTACCTCGATCCCCATAAACCCTCTTCCTCTGAAAACCAGAATTTTCAGTTCTGAATCGTTTCTCTTGGTTACCCTCTTCTCCAAATCTTTCTTTACTAAACCTAGGTCTTCTATCTTCAGAATCTAACTTAAAACCCCTCTTTTCACCATTATTTTCTCTTCTGTTTAGCTTAAAATCACCATCTCCTCCTTCATACTTACTGTTGTTGTTCTTCCCTTTTCTTGTATTCCTTTCATCTTCATTTCCTCTCTTGAATGAGACTTTTGCTCGTCCAACTGCAACTTTCAGTTTTTTATCGAACTGTCTATTGTGCTTCAAACCAGTTGTCTCAGACATCACTAAAAACTTAAACCCCCCTTAAACCCTAAACCCAAAAATAAAAATCCCAAAACCAAAACTCTGAATACAATCAATAACAGAAACCCTAGATATTTGATGGGTTAGAATTAATTGAATGAAACCCTAGATTTTTCACTTCATAATTTTAGGCGCCTGAGCAGATTGCAAATGAAAACCAGTTTTTGTGTCTGTCTCTTGGCACTGGTTCTGTATTCGTTTGCCTTAGACAATTGAGAGACGAAGATTATGGTTTTCTGATCGTTGGATGGTTCCTCGAGATAGACTTTGATGACTCGCTAAAGGCGATCCAGTGAGTTTGCTGACCGCGCCAGTTTTCATAGTCAGCCCTAATTTTGATAATGTGGAACCGTCGTTAGCCTTGGGTTGTTTAGACAAGTAGACCAAGTTAGGGGGCCTTTACCAACGAATAATTATGTACTATTATTTTAGAAAAATCTATCATTTCATGTCTGTTTTTTTTATATATGGACTCCAAGAGTCATCACTTCATCTGTCTTGGATGATAGATTGTGGATATATAACATGAAATTCATCTCCGTTGTTCAAAAGAAAATGAATAGTTGCGTTCTGAATTGAATAACCCTATAACTCTCATTGTCAAAGACATTTTGAGTTACAAGGAGCACGTTCATCTTATAGGGTCTAAAATATATTTATTCCTAACTTTTACTTTACTTCGTATACATGTTCAATAATTTAAAGATTTTTTGCTTTTACTGAGGATCGAATCTAAGGTCTTCAGATTTAGGAATATCTGTCTAACCACTACACCAGAAGGAATCCGCCTTTTAATGTTTATAAAGCATAAAAATATATTTTTAATGCCTCCTCACTCAGGTTCATTCGTGTATAAATCTCATTAACCTTAAATCATGGCGGGGAATCGGATCGAAGTGGAAATCATGGCCTAGCGAGACATGTCAAAGGAGGCAAATCAATCACAACGTGGTAACTTGTGAATTGTGATACTACTTTCGTTCAAGGACATATATACGAGCTAATGTAAAAGGAAAGAAAATATATTAAAATCAGTTACATTATCAATTCGACAAGAAACAACATTTAAGCTTGATGTTCACATAGTTTCTAAATCTCATTGAAAGTCTCTTACACTTTCTATTCATCACTCTTCCTATTCTACCAATCTAAAAATTAAGGCCAGCGCTTTTGGGGAAAGCTAAATAGTTTCCGGGGTGTGAAGACTCGGTCAAAAATTGGTCAACTTTGTTTGACAATTTTATTTAGGGGGAAAGCAAAATAGCTTCTCCACCTCAGCTCTCTCTCTCCACCTCACTTCTCTCCCTCCACATCATCTTCTCTCTCCACATCATCTTCTCTCTCTCTTCTCCGATAGGTCGCCGGTCGGAAAATTTTCCGGGCGGCGACCATGAAAAAAAATATATATATATTTTTTCACTCACTCTCTCTCTCTAGAAACTCCGGCGAAGGGGTTTCCCTTCGCCGGAGTTCTGGTCTGTTGAAGAACAGACCAGTTCCAGTCTGTTCTTCAACATACCGGAACTCCGGCGAAGGGAAACCCCTTCGTCGGAGTTTCTAGAGAGAGAGAGAGTGAGTGAAAAAAAAAAAATTCATGGTCGTCGGCCGAAAAATTTTCCGGCCGGCGACCTAACGGAGAAGAGAGAGAGAAGATGAGGTGGAGAGAGAAGATGAGGTGGAGAGAGAAGATGAGGTGGAGAGAGAAGATGAGGTGGAGAGAGAAGATGAGGTGGAGGGAGGTGAGGTGGAGGGAGGTGAGGGGGAGAGTTTTTTGTTTTGAACCATATTCCCCATAAAATATGTTTTCCCGGAAATTTTTCAAAATTTTGTATATTCCTTTTAAAATTTCACACCCCGGAAACTATTTAGCTTTCCCCAAAGCGCTGGCCAAAATTAAGTGGGCAAGTAGATGAAGAAAACAATACCATGTTAAAAGGATGAAAAAGATTGAGGATTAACTAGCACATTCCGATTACTCAAGAAAAACGCGAAACCACCTGAATTTGTCTGTAATTCATGTCTACACATTCATTCAAACCCAAACTTACCTAATCCACCGACGTCAATTCCATCCCAAAAATCCATAATAATGTAATTTTCATTATCTTCAGCATCAGTAATACTCGTCATTCAAAACAAAATGCTAGTTTAGAACCTATATGTGTGTAATTGTTTCAACAACAAAGTTATCTTCTGCTACAATAACAAAAACATTCAGTAAATGTTACAAGAACAACAAACACTTCAAACTTGAGCCATCCAGCCAACAAATACCTTGTTCGATCTGAAATGGAGTTCTTTGTATCTCTGCAGTTTGATTCATGACTAAAACACTTGAAGATATCGACAAATTTCGAAACTACAAAATGCTTAATACTAAAAAATGCAGTAGGTTTAAATTCAGTGAAGGGATAAATAGTATCGCTACATCGATCTTATGGGCTCAAGAAAGAAGGTACTATACTCACATCCAACGGCGAGACTCAAAACAATAAATAGACTCCTCCGCGTTTTTGACAGGTTGATCTTACCTGAAGAGGATGCACAGACACCCGAATGCCATCTCTCACTCTATCTATCCGTCAATCTATCTTCTACCTATCTATTCCATCTTTACTAAAGAAAGTTGCTTATCTTCTCATACAAATTTAAATTTTCCTCGACTTGGGGTATTCATGACATCCTGTATTTTTGTTGTTTTTTCATCTTCTGGTTTTCAATTAAATGACCAAAGTGACTGTACATCTGGGGTTGAAAATAGACTCCCGATATGAGGCTTTGTCAGGGGGTTAACGACAACTTCCTCCGAACCATGTACAGGTGAGCTATTTCTGCAAGATCGCCATGAACAAAAGGACTAGGTTAAGTGAAGCAATAATCTCTTGTAGATGAACTTTATTACAAATAAGAAAAGAACATAAAAGAGAAAACAAAGATGCAAGAACCATAACTGTGTAAGAGAAGCTGTTAATTTCGACGGGAGCAAAGGAAACTCTAAGATCACTTAGTATGAAAGTTAATTCTATAATAGTTCATGTAAAATTAGTAATTGATGCCATGAAGGCAACAGCATTGCGAAAAAAACTTATCATTTCGATGTTAAATTCACGTAATGCTATAATAACAATGATAGGAATTTACTAGCAAAACCCTTTTGATCCCCGGGTAATCAAACAAATGACAACTTCGCTGGTGACGCTGAAGGATTGAAAGCTGAAGGAATAAATATCAGTTCCTTTTAGTTTAGTCAAATAGTTTGAGACTTCCATGTGTATTATTTAGATTACTTCCGTTTTCATGATCCTCTATGTTTCAGCATTCTCTTCTGAAAAGAGATTCTTTTTATACCTAATCATAAAAAACACGGGTCGCATGATAGACATAAACTTGAATCTCATTTCTTTTCTGGGCAAGTAATAGGGTTCACCATTGGGTTACTTGAGTAATGTGGTTCGGAGTATGTATGTGGTGTCTACCACAATACAAACTGCCAACCCAGCAGCAGACTGAATCTCAAGTTAAGAAAATAAATGAACATGTCCTTACACATCATTGATTCTTTAACAAATTAGACAATAGGTACTAGATACGCACCACAATGATATATAAAAGTTGATAATAGTGTATCAGTATGTGCCTGCTGGCAATACATGGCTTAGCGAGGCTATTGATTGCTTCGGGGGGGTACATAACATAATAGGTATAAAAGTATCATGAATAGCAGAATGATTATGGGAAATATTATTCAAACAAAATGTTAAGGTAATATGGAAGAAGCTCCTTTAGAGCATTTGTGGCCAACGCCAAAAGAGTCATTGTTAAGTTTAAATATAGGTTATAATCAGAACTTACTTGGACCAACGATTGGTGCCTTGTAAACTCGAACTGCCATAAGTCACCCCATTCTGAGACGAATTAACTAAGGGCGTAAGAGGAGGGAAATGGTTCTCTCCATCACCCGCTAATGGCTGGAAAATAGGTTTCGACGACCATGGATCACTATCAAATGAAACTGGCCTATAAGGCGCATATTCCCCACCGTTTGAGAAACTATCAAGTAGTGCCCTTTGCTGCAAATGATAACCAGGAGGAAGTTGTTTATTCACCACAAAGTTTGACGCCGTATCCTTAGGATTCTGCCCGACGGGCAAAAGCCAGCTGGCAGGCCCACCTACGATACCCAGAGTGTCCTGACCAAGTGGTGTTGTGTCCCACATCTGCCATGTCCCCTCATTTGATTCACTCATAGGTGAAGAGCTACGCTCAGGGGTCTTAGGGCTACAGGGAAATGGGCTAGAGTTGGTATGGCGCTCTCCTACACCCCGTAATCGCGAAACCGGGGACTCAATTGGAGAGAGCTTGCTAGTTTCCGCAGGTACACTATTTAAAGATCCAGACTTTTGCGGCAGAATATTACCTACAAAACCTGTACCCAAGTTGCACGAAAAGTTATCTAGTGATTCTGAAACTGGACCAAGTAAAGCCACTGGATCAGGAACATAACAAGGGTCTTCAAAAATTTCTGGCTCTTCCATTGCCAGATTGTGTGGTGGTTCTCCAAAAAGAGAAAACACTTGTTCAGCTTCTGAAGAAGAATGTAAATACCTACTCCTAAACCCATTTGGAGATGGAGGCACACTTGAAGGGAATGATATCCCACAACCACTCTGGCTGCCCAAAGGACTTGCTTGTGGTGGTTGAAGAGGAAAATATAGCCTTTGAGCTTCTATTTGGGGCTTCAGATTAGATATGCCTACGCTATTCGCACTGCTCGTAGGAGGAACTGCTGGAGAGCGAGTGAATAACTGGTGCCATGATTTCTTAAGGGGTGTCTGTGGCTGCATATCTGGCCCAATCTGAAGATCATTCAGCTAACAGTTAAACAGGAAAAATAACACAAATAGACATGTATAATTGCAAATGCAGTAACAAATGAGAAATACAATGAAGCTCGCCATCCCTGATAAAGTCCACCTTCCTGACATGAACGTGAAATTAGCAAATTCAATTAGAACTTTACAAGCGAACTAGTAGATGCGTGAACAGTGTGCTTAATGAGCAGTGGTCCTAAACAACACAGCAAAAAAATCTCAACCTCCAAAAAGCGAGAACCTGAATTTTAATTTAGATAACTGGAAGGAAGATGTCATGCAGTGACTGGAAGAATTATGCCTCAGTCTAAGGTTGTTAGGATTGAAAATGGAGAGGCTCGGAGGAGTCTAAAATTAATGGGTCGAGGGTGACATATATGGTCAGATTACATATTTTGTTATACTACATGCCTGCTTGATATACATTATGCATGATAAATTAGTCAATTAGTTGTTATATAATGATATATGAGTGCTTTATAGCTCCAGTCTGTTCACTTCTGCATAAAAGAAATGACCTACATTTAAACTACTCGGGTTGATAAGGTTTTCAACCGATCTATTCTCCAGTTATCTTTGAATTTCTAGGTCTACCATATGCTTGAGTAGTTTATAGTTTATTCTTACTTGGTCATCTTCGAAGCATAAATAAACTACAAACCATACTAAAATAAATTAAATGCATAAAAGGAAAGCAATGGTGACACGACTTACATTTTGGGGAGGACTGATTTCAACGACCTTCCTATCTCCATTTGAATTAAGCTTTCTAGGTACATGTTCATTGCCGTGCATATTTCTCCTATTGACCGAACCTTGGGGATGATCTACAAAACCATTAGGTCTGTATGCCTTTGAAACAGTAGTAGCAGAGGTATGAGACCCGTTCTGGAAAAAACTAGTGCCACGGAAAGCTCTAGAAGAAGATAGGAGGGAACCTTTTACGCGTTCTAGATATTTAGTACCACTTCCCCTGTTATAGTTCGCAGTTTTCAGGTGATCCTGTCTTTCAGGCTCACTCCTCTTGTCAAAATCACGTTTGATTTCCGTTTCTTTGCCAACTCTACGATCACGTTCCTCACAATCAGAGTTACTCTTAATAGATCCTTTATCTTTTTCCTTCCGTCTATCTTGGCGTTTCCTTTCTGCTTCTCTCTTACTATTCTTTTCCTTGTGATGAGTTGAACCTTTGCCGTTCACTTTTTCTGCCTCCATCTTTTCATCTCTCAGTCTTCTCCTTTCTTCCACCAGCTGTGTGACCTCTTCCCGTTGCTTCCTTTCTTCCTCCTCTAAAAGCTCTCTTTCTAACCTAGCCTGTCTCTTTTCTTCAGCTTTTCTGCGTGCTTTCTCGCTTTTACTCTCATAATTATTTAACCCATTTTCTCCCTTCCTGGATAATCCTTTATGATCTGGATCCGACAACTCGTCTTCCCTCGAGGGGATCTTAAAAACCTTTCTCCATAGCCACCTTATACTCAAAAACAAAGATGACAATAGTCTACATAAAGAAACGAAAACACCTGAATATGATGTCTCTCTTAAACAACGATCATTGTTGTTACAAAGTCTACCTCCACTATTCGCCCAACTATTGTTCCCCTTGAAATATGCAGGAATCCTGTTCCCATTTTCTAACACACTGTGACTGCAAAAACCTTTGTCCATCGATGTATTCCCACTACTCATAAACTCCCCAAAAAATCCAGATTTTTTAGCCGCCATTTCAGCAAACCCAGGTATGGATAAAACAGGTCTTTTCGAGATATGACCACAATATGAACACATAAACTTTCCCCCACAAGGGTTCTGATCACGGTAAGGCGTAAAGCAGTTTCGACACCGTCGAATCGCCATCTTTCTTAGCTTCTGCAACTCAATAGCTTCAATCCTCTTTCTCTCTCTAAGCCAAGCACTTCTACGTGCTCGCCAAGATGATAACCTTGGCATTAAAATCTCATACCAGAATAAACTAACTAACAAAACTACAAGACAAGCCAACCGAGAGGAAGTAATTTCGAAACGATATGGTTGTGGCAATAGCTGAGAAAGTGCCCATAATCCTATTAATGGAAACACTAACCATGGAAGATTTGCTGATACCATTTGAACCCACATATGAGCTGTGCAAAAGATGCACATTTCCTTTTATTCTAACCAATAATCCCACAAAACACAAAATGAAACCCTAGATGAAGAAACTCAAATGTTAGTAAAAGGGATTCCTAAAAAGATCTTCTCTAGACAATGCAGAAATTAATATCTTCTTTTTTCACCCAATTTTAATCAAAGAACAAACATTATTCTATCAATAATCGAATAGTTTAAAAATACCCAAACCCTTTGAAATTCATATCCTCATAATAAAAAAAATCTGTAACTATTTCTCAAATCCAAAAACCCTAGTTTCAGGATACCTGCACTAAGAAATCCATAATGGTATTACAAAAGTTTCAATTTCTATTCATCGTAAATGTTATTTCCACCGACAGCCATTGATAACCAATTCAATCAACTAAGTAAATAGAAGAAAAGCTACGAGGATAGAGATTGAATACTCACAGATTTGTAGATAGAGAAAATGAAGATATAGGAAAACCCTAGAGCCACCTCAACTTGTTTGAAAATTTTCGCGATTCTGTCGTTTTTGTTCAAGTTTTTGTCTTAACAATGAAGAAAGTTTGAGACAAGAGGATAAAAGAGAGAAAAGAGTTGGATGTTATTTAGATTTCCAATTTTTACCTCTTGACAAAACAATAGTCTCTATACCCTTTTAGGTCCAAATGACCCCAAAGTTCTTTCTTTTGTGCCAAGAAAATGACCAAAGTTATGGATGCTAATAAGTGAAAATACATTATTTGTTAAATTTGTGTGTGATAGTGTAACTAATAGTCTTTAAAGTAATTTGTATTTTCTATACGTATCTTTATGATAATTATGAATATACTTTCGTTCTCATGATATTATACAAGTCAATTGATGTATAATATATTGCACCACAAAGATGTATAATATATTTCGCCAGTTATGTAGGAACAAGTTTACAACGAATTAAATATGAAGATTAATTAAGATTTATATGTGTTTCAGCAAAAAAAAAAGTAAGATTTATATGTGAATTCTATTTTGAAAGAAACTATTGGTACAACAAATTATTTCAGTTATACAATCAAATTCCATAAATCCATTTTCTTCCCTATGAGTTCCAGTATTGATAAGAATTCTTTTGAATATTCCTTGAGTTCAAGGAGACATTATGTGACATTGTAGATTTGTTTTGCCAATGAAATGAGTTGTCCATGTAACTACCATTAATTATATCACATATATCATTTTTTTTTATGAAGATATCACATATATCATGAGATATGAGAATCAACCAAATGGAGGGAACAACTAATATTTTCATTATGTAATTCTCAGTCTCTATAAAGGAAATAACAACAACAATATTTCATTACTTAATTTTTAGTAGCGTGAAATAATAACTAACCACTTATTTTTTTGCAAATTGACAACGATCTAGGATAGTCATTACATTAATATTGATACATCAAAGATGTGATAAACATGAAATTGTCGAATACCCCAATTAAACTATGACCTAAAGTCCAACAACATTATTTATAACTCAAGTTCAATAAATCATGAAAACCACCTCTTCTGGGAATCGAACCTGAGACCTCCAAGATTTTGGAGTTTATGTCAACACATTGGACCACTTAGGCAACTAATTGTCGACAACTAACCACTTATTGGTTTACGAGCTCGAGACTATAAATTACAAGTGACAAAATCCACAACGTAAAATACAATTTCTAATATTTAATTTTGACTTTACTATAAACAAAAAAATGTTACTTGTGATCCAAGGTAAACCACAAATGACATTTATTCATACAGAATATTTGAACTCCGCCAGCTTTATGATAATATAGATGATGGAAATGATGTTACACATCATGAAATCAAATTCTTCGTCAAATTAAATAATCTTTTACAAAAAAATACTTTCACTACAAATAGAAAAAAGCTTGATGTATAGACCACTGGCGATTTTGTACTTATACCTTTCGTATGAGAGGTGGGTTAGAGGTGACATGTTCTTTCGAAGAAGACTCAACTACATGTACAATTCAGAAGGTTGAACTTCAACTAAGAAACTTTTCAGTCAATGGAAACATCAATTTTTTTTGTAGAAGATGTAAATATCAAGTTCTACACACAAAAGATTGGAAAACTATATCTATTATAACAAAATAGGTCAGTCGGTTATGGGAGAGGCAAGTCTGGTCGTTCATTTTTATTGAGAGTTTGATAAAGATCACATACAGACTGATATAAAATCCTTTTTCATGTAAATTGATTCAAAATGAAGGATTTATCCGTTCGGTCTGAAGGAGATGTCCTTCCGAAGGAGTGTCCTTCGACCAAGGTGGCAATGCGATCAATTTGTCAGTTAGGATAACGATGACCACACGTAAAGATCATCCAGTCTGGTCCAATTAGGGTTCGTAATGCTTTGCTAGAAGCCAACTACGATCGTCGGATCAAGGAGTTGATTCGCGGCTAACATAGACCGGATCCTACAACGGGTTACACATAAGAGTGGTAGCTTGATCGGAGAGAATTGACTAGACGGGAACTGGCTAAAGTTGGATGGGATTCAACTGGAAAGGCCGAAAGGGTCTGAATGGAGATTCGGGACAAGATAGAAGGAAGGCTCATTGGGCCGGCCATGAGATGGCCGATCAGAGTAAGTGGGCCGGCCATATAAGGCCCATGGTGGGCTGCCCTGGCTGGCCACACTTAAGGGATTATCAAAATACCCCAAAAGGGTATTTTGGTAATTATCTTTTCTGTGACCCGAAAATAGAAAACCTAATCTGAATGAGATTCTAATTAGGGTTTGTCTATATATTGGGTCAGTTGAGAACAGAAAAGGTGTGGATTTTTCTCTAGTGGAAAAATATACAGCTATTGGAGAGAGAAGAATATAGAGAAAAAGCTCCCGTTCTATCAATCTAGTCAAGAAGAAGAGTTCTTCTTAACCTTCTAGTAAGTCCTAGCAGTCTGAAAGGAAGGGAGATCAAGTCTATTCACTCGGTGTCTCAAGTAGAGGAGCTACAATTGGAGCTCTCGATCTTTGCATGCGATTGGAATGGTTCGAGGGAAAAACGCGTTAAGGTATTTATCCCTCTCTAGTTCATTGATTAGTTTATGCATAATGATCCTGACAATCTAGTGTTAAACATGTGATGTTTGAGATTCCGCTTAGAACACTAGTTAGTGTATAGGATACACAAAACCCTACAGTGGCATCACGAGCCGGTTGCATGAAACTATCTCTGACTAGTCGAATAAGATTCGAGCTTGATTGATTAGATGATTTTATGTTTAAATAGGGATTTAGACATGAAATTGATTAGTTTAAATTAGATTTAGACTTAATCGGATATAAAATTGAAAGAGTTTCAATGGGAGAACTTTAAAATTTTGAGTTTTTGAAAAGAGTTTTCAAAAGAAAATTTTAAAGTGGATGGTTTTTTGAAAAGAGTTTTCAAATTGCTGGTTTTTGGATGAAGATTCATCAAAAACAGCAGCAAAAAGATGGAAAAAATCGAAAATTGGAAGGAGACAAGGTGCTGTCCAGGAGCCGGACTGACCAGGACGCGTCCCAGTCCTTCCCGGACTGGGAATCCGAGAGCGTCTCGGATAAGGACGCGTCCGAGTTTTTCTCGGACAGGAAGACGCGTCCGAGAGCGTCTCGGACTGGGATCCCGGGAGATCCGCGTCTGGCACTTGAGGCCGCGTCTTCAGGACACGACCACAGAGAAGTCCGGACGTGTCTCGGATGGAGAATCCGGACGCGACCGGGACTGTTCCTTCCAGAACGCGTCTGGGACGCGTCTGATGAGACCAGTAGCTGTCTCGGACTGGGAGTCCGAGAGGCATGTGCTTGGGCAGAGCGTCTAGGACGCGTCTGTGGGGCTAGGAAGCGTCTGGCCTAGGGCCAGGACGCGTGCACCCGAGGGACTTGGCACGGTCTGGAACGTGCCAATCCGGGTCCGACCTTGGTTCGGACCTTGACCGTGACTTGACTGGGTCTAGTCAAAGGGTTCCTTGACCAAGTTTGACTTAAGTATTGGGAGTTAGACTCGGGTCTTTTGGGCCTTGACTTAAGTGGGAGGTTTCTATTTTCTTTTTCCAACTTTGACCATATTTTTTCCGAAAGCGACCCGGGCCAACCAAAGCCTGAATCGGAGTTTTTCCAAAACGATTTCAAAATCTTTTAGGATAAAACCAAACGAGCCATTAGTTAGACTTAAGGCACGTTAGACATAGAGATGTCGGTAGTATCTCCCAAATAGCTATCTAGAACATAGCAAACCTAGATTCGACCTAAGGAAGCGAATCTCATACATACTTGGGTGTTTTATGAGTGTCATATTATTATGTATGTATGGATGTGAATGCGGGTTCTAGTATGGCCATAGAATTGTTCTATCTTGTTTTTAAGCACGGATGGGTACCCGATGTAATTAATTTAATTTCAAGTTTTATACGATCTGCGAATCGTTGAGTCTTGTAATTAGAGTTAAGGGTACAAAAGAGTCCATTGAAGAGCCAAAGGATGAGATCGTGGTTCGAGTGGGAGAATTCAATGGATGTTCGAGGATGGAGATCCAGGCGAACGGAGGCTAAACAAGCAAAGAACCTAAGAAGATTAGATCTTTTAGGTTAGGGGCCATACTAGAATCATGTCTGCTTGATTTATTTTCTTGCGCGCATTTACTTATTTACGTTTTGTGTGGTGTATGATTATGTTAGAGTTCACAGTAATGGATGCAAACAAAAACGTAAGAGTCCCCAAAAGGAATTTTGAGTAATGCCTACCCAGATTAAGACATCTGTTGCGCCCTTGTTCATCGATGGTGGGTCATGCCAAAGCAGGGTGCCATCTTTTACCTCGGGACAATACGGGTAGACCTATGAAGAGGTCTACATGTCTAAATGGTTATTCTCAACGAGTCAGCAAAAGGGTTTTGGATTTTGAGGCAAAAGGATGAATTGAACACATAAGTGTTATTCATCAACCAAGAGTCATATGAGATATGATCAGTAAGGAGTTACTCACCCAGGAGGGTGAAGTTAAGGGCAGTGCCAAAGTACGCTTAACTTCACAGGAATGGGATCTTGGAATCGTATTATTCATAAGGGGACGGTTTTCATTGAATAATATGGCAAAAAGTGTTTTTGCGTAAACATTGAATGTAGTACTTAGCAAAATCCTTATTTTGTTTCTGTAGAGTAGAGATGGCAAATAGTATTAGTTCACGTTTAGATAGAGATCTATACGACTTTCCAGATTGGGAGGAAGATCAGAGAAGAGTTCTCGATGCTTCAAAGAAAGAAAGCGTAATAGAGCTACCAGAAAGGGAAGTGGAAGTCGGTGCCTATGTTATAGAGGTCAATTTGGCAGATATGGCTGACTCTCCCTCATGGGTATATAATACCGGATGTGGAGCACATATAATTTCAGAATTAGATGAGCTCAAGGAGGTCAGGTATCTGACAAAGAGCGAGATGGTTCTACGAGTCGCAAATAAGGCAAGAGTTGCTGCTGTGGCTGTAGGAACCTTTGAGCTCAGTTTAGAGACTGGGTTGATATTAGTGCTGCATAATTGCTATTATGTACCCACTATATCAAGGAACATCATCTCTTCGTCGGTGTTAGACAAAGAGGGATATCACGCTATAATAAAGGACAAGAGTTGTTCTTTATACAAAGGTGAGATGTTCTATACCAGTGCTAAACTGCGTAATGGTCTTTATGTTGTGAACATAGAAGACGAAATCCTGAACATAGACACGAAACGGCTTCGTACTCTTGATTCTAACCAAAGTTATCTCTGGCATTGTCGTTTGGGTCACATTAACATGAAACGCATGCAGAAGCTTCATTCAGATGGACTTCTGGGATCGTGTGATTTGGAATCGTACGATACATGTGAGCCATGCTTAGTGGGCAAGATGACAAGATCGTCCTTCAAGGGGAAAGGAGATCGGGTGAGTGAAGCATTAGGACTGATACATACAGATGTATGCGGACCTATGAGTACACTTGCGAGAGGTAACTATGGCTACTTCATAACGTTCACAGATGACTTCACTAGATATGGTTACGTATATCTTATGAGGCATAAGTCGGAATCGTTTGAAGTGTTCAAACAATTCCAGAATGAAGTAGAGAATCAGCTTGGCAAGAAAATAAAAGCCATTCGATCGGATCGAGGTGGTGAGTATTTGAGTCAAGAGTTTGAGGATCATCTTCGGAGTTGCGGAATAGTTTCACAACTCACTCCTCCAGGAACACCTCAGATGAACGGTGTGTCCGAAAGGAGAAATCGAACATTGATGGACATGGTTCGATCGATGATGAACTTAGCCGATCTTCCTAACACTTTCTGGGGATATGCTCTAGAAACGGCTGCTTTCACACTTAACCGAGCTCCGTCAAAAGCTGTAGAAAAGACGCCATATGAGATATGGACTGGAAAGGTTCCAAAGTTGTCTTTTCTCAAAGTCTGGGGTTGCGATGTTTATGTAAAGCGTTTACAAGGAGATAAACTAGCACCAAGATCAGACAAGTGTCTCTTTGTTGGATATCCAAAAGAGACAAAGGGGTATTACTTCTACAACCCATCAGAGAACAAAGTGTTTGTTGCTCGTGATGGTGTCTTCCTTGAAAAGGAGTTCCTTTCCAAGAAGACAAGTGGGAGAAATATAGAGATCGAAGAGGTTCGATCTGAGCAACAAACTGACACCGTTGTACCGATGTTAGAGTCGCGATTCCTAACTATTATGAGCCAATAGAAAAGGAAAGAGAGGAAGAGATGGTAGATCTCGGAGATCCTCCCGCGCAGAGCGAATGTGATTCGCAGGAGAACCCTCAAGGAGTTGAGAGTGTCTCACCTATTACTCAAGCCCCGCGTAGGTCCGCAAGGCTGATTGAGTTATCTCAACGACAAGAGTTGTTGTTGGTAGAGGATAATGAACCCAGCACCTACAAAGAAGCTATGACGAGCCCAGACTCCGAAAAATGGCTGGGAGCCATGAAATCCGAAATGGAATCCATGTCTGAGAATCAAGTTTGGAACTTGGTTGATTTGCCCGATGGAGTAGAACCCATCGGATGCAAATGGATTTTCAAGATGAAAACAGACAAGGATGGAAACGTGAGCGTTTTCAAAGCTAGACTCGTGGCAAAAAGTTACAGACAAGTCCAGGGTATAGACTACGAAGAAACCTTTTCCCCTGTCGCGATGCTTAAGTCCATTAGGATTATTCTAGCAATTGCAGCTCATTACGATTATGAGATTTGGCAAATGGATGTCAAAACCGCCTTCCTGAACGGTAAACTGGAAGAGGATGTGTACATGACACAGCCTGAGGGTTTTGAGGATTCCAAGAATGCTGGAAAGGTTTGCAAGCTTCAAAGGTCCATCTACGGGGTGAAGCAAGCAAGTCGGAGCTGGAATCTTCGATTCGACGAGAAAATCAAAGAGTTTGGTTTTCTGAAGAATGAAGAGGAATCTTGTGTATACAAGAAGGTTAGTGGGAGCAACCTAGTTTTCTTGGTCCTGTATGTGGATGACATACTGATCGTTGGAAATGACATTCCTATGCTTGACTCCGTGAAAGAGTGGCTTAGGAAGTGTTTTTTCAATGAAAGACCTAGGAGATGCAGAATATATATTGGGCATCAAGATTTATAGAGATAGATCGAGGAGGATGATTGGACTTAGTCAAGAGACTTATATCGATAAGGTTCTTGGGAGGTTCAAGATGGAAGACTCTAGGAGAGGATTCCTACCCATGACACATGGTACGACGCTAAGCAAGACTCAGTGTCCCCGAGATCCTGATGAGCTAGCACACATAAGAAGGTGCCTTATGCTTCGGCAATAGGATCTATCATGTACGCCATGGTCTGCACTCGCTCAGACGTCTCATATGCTCTGAGTATGTGTAGTCGTTACCAATCTAATCCAGGTGAGAAACACTGGACCGCAGCCAAAAATATCCTGAAGTACTTGAGAAGGACTAAGGATCACTTCTTGGTTTATGGCGGGAAAGACGAACTAATCGCGGAAGGCCATGTGGATGCGAGCTTCCAAACGGACAGAGATGATTTCCGATCGCAGTCGGGTTATGTCTTTTGTCTAAACGGAGGAGCAGTAAGCTGGAAGAGCTCAAAGCAGACTACTATAGCAGACTCTACCACAGAAGCAGAATACCTTGCCGCTTCGGAAGCAGCTAAGTAAGGAGTTTGGATAAAGAAGTTTATCTCCGAACTTGGTGTAGTTCCTAGCATAGAAAATGGGGTTACTCTGTATTGTAACAACAATGGAGCTATCGCCCAGGCTAAGGAACCAAGAGCACACCAGAAAGCCAAACATATCCTAAGGAAGTACCACGTGATTAGGGAAATCACTGAGCGAAAAGATGTGGTCATTTGCAAAGTCGATACGGACGACAATGTTGCCGATCCGTTAACTAAACCACTGCCTCAACCCAAGTATGAGAGTCATAGAAGGGGCATAGGTATAAAGCGCATCGATGAATGGCTTTAAGTTGTAATTGGATTAATGAAAAAGGGTTTTCATGTAATCAATTAGCTACATTCAATAAAAGAAATAAATAAGTTATTTCTGTCATTAAATAATGGTTTAGTGTTTAATGACGGTCCAAAATAATGAGGAATTCCAGGTAGGTTTATCAGATACGTGATCTGGTAAATGGAACCCTACTAAGTGAACATGGAATAGATTCATTATTGAGTCCCTAGTCCAGGTCATTGCATGGACAACAATGACTCAAGAAGACTAGCATGGGAATTGACTGATAGCGCAGTTCCATGGGCTATAGGAATATGGTATTTAAGTCAATTACATGGGTGTAGATTGGGGAATCTACACTGGATAACCCAAAGATGAGAGTTCTTCAAGGAGTTGAAAAAACGTCACAAACTCTCATAGGCAAGATTAGAGAGATTCCGTAAACATGAGTGCTCCACTCATCTTATGTAAGGAATGTCGAACTTTGGTACCGTCAAACGCCGCGCCGTAAAAGGAGGTTATAAAGGCGGCATACTGGGGGAGATAGGATAGACATGAAGTTAAGTGGGAGTACAAGACTGGATGATGTCCTCCTATTAAGTTAGGAATAAGTATCTCCGGGCCACTTGAGGAGAAGCAACTGGAAAATGTGTGGCCACACTCAAATGGATTAAGAGTTAATCATTTGAATTGACAGTCGTTCTCCAGATCAAGAAAGTCTGAACGGTGTGACGTATCAGATGAGATACTAAGCGACATGGGAATCGAGCATTGCACTTGTTCTAAGTACAAGTGGGAGACTGAAGGATTTATCCGTTCGGTCTGAAGGAGATGTCCTTCCGAAGGAGTGTCCTTCGACCAAGGTGTCAATGCGATCAATTTGTCAGTTAGGATAACGATGACCATACGTAAAGATCATCCAGTCCGGTCCAATTAAGGGTCGTAATGCTTTGCTAGAAGCCAACTACGATCGTCGGATCAAGGAGTTGATTCGCGGCTAACATAGACCGGATCCTACAACGGGTTACACATAAGAGTGGTAGCTTGATCGGAGAGAATTGACTAGACGGGAACTGGCTAAAGTTGGATGGGATTTAACTGGAAAGGCCGAAAGGGTCCGAATGGAGATTCGGGACAAGATAGAAGGAAGGCTCATTGGGCCGGCCTTGAGATGGCGGACCAGAGTAAGTGGGTCGGCCATATAAGGCCCATGGTGGGCTGCCCTGGCCGGCCACACTTAAGGGATTATCAAAATATCCCAAAAGGGTATTTTGGTAATTATCTTTTCTGTGACCCGAAAATAGAAAACCTAATCTGAATGAGATTCTAATTAGGGTTTGTCTATATATTGGGTCAGTTGAGAAATGGAAAAAGGTGTGGATTTTTCTCTAGTGAAAAAATATACAGCTCTCTCTCTCTCTCTGAATATACAGCTATTGGAGAGAGAGAGGAATATAGAGAAAAAGCTCCCGTTCTATCAATCTAGTCAAGAAGAAGAGTTCTTCTTAACCTTCTAGTAAGTCCTAGCAGTCTGAAAGGAAGGGAGATCAAGTCTATTCACTCGGTGTCTCAAGTAGAGGAACTACAATTGGAGCTCTCGATCTTTGCATGCGATTGGAATGGTTCGAGGGAAAAACGCGTTAAGGTATTTATCCCTCTCTAGTTCATTGATTAGTTTATGCATAATGATCCTGGCAATCTAGTGTTAAACATGTGATGTTTGAGATTCCGCTTAGAACACTAGTTAGTGTATAGGATACACAAAACCCTACACAAAATATAAGGGTATTAATGTCAGTAATTAAAATTTTCTCCACACTCATAGTTGATATCTCTCCATTAAATCGGTAAAATATCCTTAAACTAAATAATTCAGTTGCCCTCATCACATATTTTTTTCACTAATGCGATTATATTTCTCTCTTCCTCTTCTCGGCAACTCTCTCTCTCTCTCTCTCTCTCTCTCTCTCTTTCTCTCTCTCTCTTTCTTTTCTATTAATATTAGAATCTAATATATGAAAATTATTAAAGTTGTTAATTTGCAGGAAAGAATTTGACAATGCTACGTCGTTAGACAAAAGAAATCGGCCCCGCCCGTAGGAGGTGGGGATGCCTAGTTGGTTTAAATTGGACACAGATTTCTTTATGTGCAACTTCCAAATTCCTTTTGATTGTGATCCTTTTACTATCAACGACCAATATTTTTGACTTGTGAACAGAAAAGAAGAGAAAATGAAGAGCACAAATAAAAAGATTAACAATCATACTGAAAAATCTAAATAGTTTAAGAAAATAGATTAATTGTTATAAGATGGTACGGACCAGTCTTTTGGGTTGCCTGTAATATATATTGTCCGTTTTGTACTTATACCTTTCGTTTGAGAGGTGGGTTAGAGGTGATATTTTCTTTCGAAGAAGACTCAACTACATGTACAATTCAGTAGGTTGAACTTCAACTAAGAAAATTATCAATCAATGTAAACATCAATTTTTTTTTTGTGGAAGATGTAAATATCAAGTTCTGCACACAAAAGATTGGAAAACTATATCTATTATAATAAAATAGGTCTGTCGGTTATGGGAGGGGAAAGTCCGGTCGTTCATTTTTATTGAGAGTTTGATAAAGATCACATACAGACTGATATAAAATCCTCTATCATGTAAATTGATTCAAAATATAAGGGTATTAATGTCAGTAATTAAAATTTTCTCCACTCTCATAGTTGATATCTCTCCATTAAATCGGTAAAATATCCTTAAACTAAATAAATCAGTTGCCCTCAGCACACATATTTTTTCACTAATGCGGTTATATTTCTCTCTTCCTCTTCTCTGCAACTCTTTCTCTCTCTCTCTCTCTCTCTCTCTCTCTTTTCTATTAATATTAGAATATAATATATGAAAATTATTGAAGTTGTTAATTTGCACGAAAGAATTTGACAATGCTACGACGCTAGACAAAAGAAATTGGCCCCGCCCGTAGGAGGTGGGGATGCCTAGTTGGGTTAAATTGGACACAGATTTCTTTATGTGCAACTTCCAAATTCCTTTTGATTGTGATCCTTTTACTATCAACGACCAATATTTTTGACTTGTGAACAGAAAAGAAGAGAAAATGAAGAGCACAAATAAGAAGATTAACAATCATACTGAAAAATCTAAATAGTTTAAGAAAATAGATTAATTGTTATAAGATGGTACGGACCAGTCTTTTGGGTTGCCAGTAATATTGTCCGTTTTGACACATCTAAGCCTCACTGGGGGAGGTTGCTTAACCTCTATAGAAGAGCACCACACTCCGTCTCACCACCGGTGTGGGATTGCTTTACAACACACCCTCCCAAGATCGAATCGTGCTTATAACGTGTTATAGAATGGTGTGGACCAACCTTTTAGGCTGGCAATAATACTGTTTGTTTTGGCACATATAGGTCTCACAATTTTAAAAAGTCTCACTAAAAAAGGTTGCTTAACCTCTTTAGAAGAGCACCACACTCCGTCTCATCACCTATTTAGGATTGCTTTACAACATTGATGAGAATTTTGAGAGAGCAATTTATGCCCAGAGGTTTGTTGTTTGGTGTTAGGGGCACCTTGAAGAGTAGATGTATGATTAGAACGTTCAACAGGCACTCCGGAATTACTAATAGGACCTCATCTAAATTCTAAAATAAACACCCACCATTTAGGGGACGCCTGTACAACTTCATTTTGCACAATATCAGTCCATCCATGCACAGGTAGCAACAGAGAGCACTACATTCCTACTTATTGCATCTCCAATACAACACACGATGTATAAAACTTAAAAGCCAAATAGGATATTTGGAGTTTTTTCTTAAAAACTCTTTCCAGCTAAAAACTCGATTCACTAAAACCTCTCATTACCAAATTATCTTTTGTTATCCAACATTTGCTTTTAGGTTTCAACTCTCTATATAAAGTTTCCGCAGGTTTATACGAAAAAAGTGTGCACATAGTTCGTACCTAGACTGTATAGGGTCTGCATAGATTTTCAAATGTTTGAATACGAAAAATCCAAACTTAAAAATATTACACTGAGAACGACAACCAGAAATATGGTATATATCTTTTTACCCGAGCCTAACATGAAATTATTTCTTATCGTTTTTTCAATAGACTTGAAATTTTCTAAATACACCTCCAAGGCGCGAAATCCTCTTGGTCTCCGTCTGAGTTAGATACTTAGATTCCTTTTTCAGGTGTCATAATCTGTGGCTTGGTTCCAATCTATTTTATGTATGTGCGAACTGTGTGAAGTAATGAAGTGTGAACAAAGGAGTAGTGCTAATTTATATTAGTCCTAGATTCCATGTTGTTTTCATTAAGAAACATTAGATTCTTATTCTTCAAATTAGTCAACTGCATAACGTGTGAAACCTAAAACCAAACAAAGTCAACTGTTTCAAATTCAAACATATAATCGAATATAATTGCGTCATTGGGTGGAATTTCCATCTTTAAGGAAGGAAACCCCAAGTTGATTTTTTTTTTCTAATGGGTATTATCCAAAGACAAATTTATCTATCATCGAGTGTTTTGGTGTTTAGTCACTTTGATAATATAGCCCTTTATTGGGTTCATGGGTTGAAAGATTAGACATTATATAGATACAAATAAACATACACCAATTAAAGGCAACAAAAGATAATGTAATATTAGTACAAATTCGAAACAAATGGCACTTCATTCCTCTTACAAGAACTGGACATATTAAAAAAAATTGCTTAGTTGACTCTTAGCTTGACTCGGTGGAAAATCACTTATCGACCGCTGCAATATTACACCCACAAATATCACATTAGACAAAAGAATTAGTTTTTATTGGAATCAACCACTATCATTATCTTCATATTAATAATTTGGTTATGCATTTAAAATATGTTGGTATTGAGTGTTTTAGATATGAAAAGAAAAAGTTCCAAGTTACGTAGTCAACACTCTACACGATTTTCATCTTGTCCTCTCAGATGGTTCTTAACTTCGACCAATAAAAATATAAGAGAGAAATAAGAAAGGAAAAAACTGGCCCACTCTTAGTCTTTTAGCCGATTATTCCACCATCTAAAAGAAAAGAAGAAGAAAACGCTTGATCGAGGTTGTTTCTTTTTTTTTCTTTTTAATATTAAGCCTCCTTTGTTCACTCAAAAGAAGACAAGTGAAAAAGAAATAGAGTTAATTCTTATATGGCCCCCTACTTTGTGACCAGCTTCCTTTATGACCTCCAAATTTCTGTAAATTCAAATATGACCCCCTATTTTCATGGAAATGTCATAACTACCCTTCCCATTAATATATTTTCAAAATAAAATTAAAAACAAAAACCTAAATTCCACCTCACTTCCCTCTCCACCACTCATCTCTCTCCACGTCACCTCTCTCTCTCCAAGTCAGCACTCTCATGATGGTCGCCGGCCAGAAAATTTTCCGGCCAGCGACCTTCAAACTTTAGAAAAAAAAAAAAAAAAATTCACTCACCTCTCTCTCTCTGTCTCCAAGTCAGCACTCTCATGAAGGTCGCCGACCGGAAATTTTTTTTTCACTCACCGAACTGGTCTGTTGAAGAACAGGCCGATCTGGTCTGTTCTTCAACAGACCAGATTCCGGCGAAGGGAAACCCCCTTCGCCGGAATTTTTAGAGAGAGAGAGAGAGATGAGTGAAAAAAAAAAACAATTTTTTTTTTTAAGTTTGAAGGTCGCGGGCCGGAAAATTTTTCGCCCGGCGACCTTCATGAGAGTGCTGACTTGGAGAGAGAGAGAGGTGAGTGAAAAAAAAAAAAAAATTTAAGTTTGAAGGTTGCCGGCCAGAAAATTTTCCGGCCGGCGACCTTCATGTGAGTGCTGCGACCTTCACGTGAGTGCTGCGACCTTCATGTGAGTGCTGACTTGGAGAGAGAGAGGTGAGTTGGAGAGAGAGGTGACGTGGAGAGAGATGAGTGGTGGAGAGGGAAGTGAGGTGGAATTTAGGTTTTTGTTTTTAATTTTATTTTGAAATATATTAATGGGAAGGGTAGTTATGACATTTCCATGAAAATAGAGGGTCATATTTGAATTTACAAAAATTTGGGGGCCATAAAGGAAGCTGGTCACAAAGTAGGGAGCCATATAGGAATTAACTCAAAGAAATATATCAATTGATGCATTCCCCTTTGTATATTATAAAAGGAATTCTTTTTAGAGAACTATATTTTTTTTCCTTTTTGATGAATTTAGAGAACTATATTTCATTCATCAAAAGCCTTCACATTCAAGTTAATATATGTCATGGCGGAGCTTGGAGTTTGTCAAGTATGTCATTCTTGTGAAACACTGCTCTTTCAAGAATTTTTCAAAAATTTGTCTACCTAACAAATTTGATTGTCTATTTACACAAGAAATTATCAGAACATCAAATGCGCTCTGAAATCTCAAGTTTGTCAATAACGCTTGGGAACATGTGAAAGCTTTCCTTGAAGTTCATGCCCCGCGTCATGACTTTTTTTTTTGTAATTAAGAGCATATGTTCTAAAAGGGATTGCCCCCATGGGAGTTTCTTTTGAAGCAACTACCACTCGAGAGTGCTTCCATCATTTATTTCAATGTGCCTAACTATATAACTTATTACATTAAAAGTCTTATAATAATACTGTGGGTCACCTTTTCAACAAAAAAAAATACTATTGGTCACCCTTCCTCCCTACCACATGCAATGTGGATATTAACAATAAAGCCCAAGAGTTATTCTTCCACTCTACTAAGGTTGAAACATATCCTTGGTTGTAAAAAATAAAATAAAAAATGATTTTTTCCCCAAAAAGAGGATACAAAAGAACCCCCTAGATAGTGGGGTTTGAACTCCACTTAGATGGAATGAATAGAGTGTCAATCAATTTATGGGTGAATTTCTTCAAATTATTAGTCACTCAAGGACCACAACACACAAGTGTCTTGTGACATAATGATATAGACTTCCAAACAAACCCTTATTAGAGAGAAGAATTATGTGATTAGTATGTAAAGCTAATTTCTTTTTCTTTCTGTCTAATCAATTTGATTCTTTAGAAGTAGCTCCACAGAGAAAATGAAAGAAAAATAACACTTATGATTGTGGATTGTTTGGCTACCTAAAAAGTGATTGAGGACTATTTTGCAAAAGCATATAAAGCCAAACCAAAGTACATAAAGAATATTCAACTTATGGGGCTGCCGACTCACTATGAATGGAGGCTCGGACTAGTGAGTACGCTTCAGTGTTAAGTAGCAGTAAAACAATTACATAATTATTCAGGAATATTATTAATAATCGAATTTTCAACAAAAATTGGATCTTGTTGGTGCTCGTTAATATAGACCCGTCGAAAAGCTTTTTAAAAAAACATAAGCTTTACTCCTAACCAAGAAACCACCGGTTTCAGTCATTCAGTTGGTCAAATTACTTATGTTAAGTTTGTGGTCATCCAATTCGAAATTAATTGTCAATACCCAGACTTTATATTCTTGGTTGCTAGATACTCTTTCTGGTATGTGAGACTATTTTCCACAACCTACTTGATGTGTCTGAAATCTAGATTATACTCCTACTAGTATAGAGTTATGACTTTCTAACAAAAAGAAAAAAGTACTGAGTTATGCCAATTAGGCATTAGTTTCAACATGTTCACTTCTTAATCAAAATAAGTTATACTTTAATTAATCTTGTCTTTTTCAAAAAGAAAAGAAGATGAACGTGCATGGGGTGATACAATAATTGCACACCCTTTGGAAAAGAATATGAAGTTTAGGATATAGATGCGAATGTGAAATGTGTAAGTACAAGGCATTTCGATTAAACTTGTAGAAAGACTAAACTTGTACAAAGAACAAATAGTTATTATGGAATCAGAACCAAATTTAGATCAGTTCAACTTGTGGAACTATTGACAATTCAACTAGACATTTATTTCCAAAACATATACGGAAAAATAATAAGCCAAAGTAGTCAGAAAATTAGAACCTATGGCCGAAACTTTATCTCTTTTGATGCACTTTCTGTCTCCAAATCTAACCGTACTCTTAGATTCCAATTTTCAGAAGAAATAGGATCTTTTGGTGACCTTATGGTTGCTGATTTAGTATCCTAAGATGTAAAAACCTATGAGAGCCATGCATGGAGGAAAACCCAAACGTGAAATATGGTTGCACAAAGATTGTTAAGGGTGAAAGATTCATGTGTCAAGTGTTTTCTTTTTTACACTCCAAATTAAGGAAAATAATGATTTCAACAAAAAAAAATTAAGGAAAATAAAGTGGATGTTACTGCATAGATGTAGTTTGAATGGAAGAGAAGTGGCCCAAGTGGGAAGACAGAGAATTGTTTTTGTAGGACCACATTGAGGATGAGAGGTCGGGCCGGGTTTCCATATAAACCCTGACATGGGCCTAGTGAATCATAGAGATCCTCACTAACCAATCTAGGTCCCCAACCATCATTGCAATTTCATTTCTCCTCTCCTCCCTCCTCTTTAAACACTGAAAACTAGAAAGGAATTTTGCACACTAGGGGCACGGATCTTATCACGTGCACTTGTCTCAAGGGTACCTGATAAGATAAGGTTGTACAATTAGAATTTGATTTACCTTTTTAGGATGGTTAAAATAGATTTTCAATAGGAATGCTTTTTTTTTTTTTTCTTTTTGGAAGACGACTACGATATACGTAAGTCGTGATATTTGGCATTTGATACATTGTAGATGTGATAAGCTCGATAATCGTCACTCAAACACTAACAAGACCAGGCCTATAGCCCAACAAGACAATGGCCTGAAGCCCAACAACATTATTTATACTCTAATAATTTCAATTCAAATAACCAAAGATTCCACTTTCTCTGGTGATTCGAACATGGGACTTCCAGGACTTTCTGGAGATTGTGTCAACACCTTGGAACCACTTGGACTACCAACGGTTGACACAATAAGAATGCTTTACACTTGAGTATACACCCCTCGTCCCCTCCTACGGTCCTACCATCTCCAAAGGGAGATTCAGATTGAAAGGTTTTTCATGTCACTTATTACTTTTTGAGTTTTTTTAACCAAAACATTCTTCGAACCTAAAAGTCAATTAATTCAACAAAAGAAAACCTAAAATTCATTGGCGTGTTAAAGCTGATGTGATAACATTTAATTTTTAAGATGTCCACCACTTTTTTTGTAACGGTTGGACACCCCTCTCATGAGGTCGTGGGATCGAGTCTCGCTGGAAGCAGTTCGCCATCAAAATTTATCCCTTATAATTTAAGCGATATATAATAAATAATATAATAAATTTGTCGGGTTCTTAGGCCTCTTTCATGTTGTCGCGCTTTAGGCCTCTTTCATGTTGTCGCGGTGTAGGCCTCTTTCATTATGGTTTAAATTAAACAATTATCGTGCTCATCACGTCTTCATGATGTATCAATGTCTTGTAATGACTAACGTAGATCATAGTCGATTTCTGAAAAAGAAAAAAAGACATTTAATTTTAAGATATTCAAGAAGAAATTCAATATTTTATGAACTCAATTACCCGTCGTTCAGTATTAATAACGAAAGTGTCCATTTATGAAATGACACCTAACATCCTTTTAAAGTGTTGCATTAGAGATTCATGGTGATGTAGAAACGCAGCGGAATTAAAGAAGACGAATAAACTTAACAAGAACGATAAAATAAAGATGAAATAACTCGAAAATACTAAACTTTATTAAACTTCAAAGGGGTTTTCTCTTCAATCTGAAAATAATAGACAAACTAGATATCCTTTTATAGGATTCTGGACTTTCCTAGATAGACTTGAATTAGACTTCCTAAATAATTAAATACTGCAACTGCCTAAATAACTGGACTCAAATCTGGACCTTTCCAATTATTGGAAATATTAAAATAGCATAATTCCTAAACCTAAATTAATTAATACTCATACTAAAATAAGGACTTTCTAAATCTACTCTCTCTGGCCGGTTGGTCCATGACCGGGTCCGGTCATGGAAATAGTCTCCACGCCGGGTGCCCCTGCATCAGCTTCCCCTTCTCCCACGAGGTTCGTCCCGAACCGTTTCGACGAAGAAATTAATTTGATGGACCCGCATACGATGAATACCACCAAGGCGATTCGTAACTCCCACTTCGAACGAATTTTACAAAGAATGTGAAGAATACTAAATTGCAAGAAATCGCCAACTTCGTTCCCAATCTCATATGCCACTGATTCTCGCAATATTAACATTAGAAATTCAAGAACATTCATCTCGCCATCTTCCCAAAATTTGTCAGTAAGATCCAAAATATAAAAGTAACGAACTTCAATTATGATTTCGAGGTGGAAACGTGTAGTATTGATATGAAACCCAAAATATACTTTCCCACGTTCATCTTCATGAAGTTTATAGAATATAATTCTATCATAATATGGCAACTTATGAAATCCCCGAGTTAACATATCATGTTGTCGACGAACTAAAGTTGACAAATCCGTGTATGGAAGCTTAGGGTCGATTTTGTATTCACTTAGAATTCGTCGTAACCAAAGTGTGATTCTACTATCGAAGTGTGATTCGTCGTTAATAATCTCTCGCCAGATATCCTTTGCTAAAGAAATCTCCTTTTGGTCTTCTTTCAGTCTTGTTACAAAATCTTCCAAACTAGGTATCTCAACACCACTCGAGTGGTTTCGGGGGTAATCAACTCGTTTATCTTCCTTGTACAAATTAAAGAAATCCCCACATATCACACACAAGGCCATCATCTTCTCGTGTGTAAGCAATGGCTTGTTATTATGTGGTTGGGTCAAGTTAGTTTTCTCAATATTCAACAGTTTTATTATTCTCATGACTGCCCCAACCTTGCCAGTGTCACCAGATCTTTGATCTTGTACAAAATCAAGCACCGAATGCCCAATCAACACAAAAGAATCATTGAATTTCTTTTTGTAGTCCCTAGCGCATTGTATCAAATCTTCCAAATCAGTCCCCAATATTGAACCAGTTGATTCACCCAACGCCTTCCGGTGCCATTGAATGAGCTTCTCAGCAGCTTCTAGAAGACGTGTGTTATCAATTCCCGTTGTAGCAAAGTTAAGACGAGCTAGCCCATACTTCTGCTCCAGAAGAGCCTTCATCAGATGTTCCGACTCTACGATCTGTTGCTTCTTCTCTTTTGCCGCTTCGGGCGAAGAAACAATTGTTTGCCAAGCCATCTCCATGAATTCTTGTTGAGTAATTCGTCCAGCTTCACATCTAACAACAAAAGAAGAACCTCGTGAAGAAGAGGCAGGAGTTTCTTCAATTCTCCAAATTTCACTATCGTTAGTACTACTCTTCAATGCATGAGAACAATTAAGAAGTTGTTTAAGAGTAGTTCTATGATAGGATTTATTATAAGTAAGAGGATTTAAGAAGTGATTGATGTTGTCACCGTTGTCGTTCAGAGGTACAGAAGCAAAGAGATCAGCATGGGAGAAGTTCACTCCAGCCATGAGTTCGGTGAGGTTGCCAGACTTTTGATCCGAATCGACAAAGTTCAAAATTGTCTTGAGACCAGGCGCAGGTACATCAATTGTAGTAGTGGTGAAGACCCTAGAGATTGTATCAACTTTGTCCTTGGTAGTGATGTCTTTGTTTTTCAACTGAGTGTTAACATCAGCCAAAAAGAATTCACCTTTGTTAGGTACTGATGAAGTAATTGTGTAATTACCTTCAGCTTCAACTTCGCCGTACGCTTCTTCTTCTTCTTCTTCTTCTTCTTCTAAGAAAGATTCATCTTCTTCGTCAACTTCTTCGTGAACATCTTCTTCAACTTCTTCATACTCTTCTTTTTCTTTTTCCTGATGGAATGATAAAATAGGTGATGAATACGGTTGAAGAACGTATTGTTGTTGTTGTTGTTGTTCCATCAGCGGTGTCGAAGATGGTATAAGAGGTTGTGAATATGGTGGTGGTGTATAAGAAGATGGAGGTGATGGTGAATACGAGGACGAAGAATATGGTGAATATGGTTGTGAGTACGGTGGTGGTGTATACGAGGACGGAGGTGGTGTATAAGAGTACGAGGGTGGTGTATATGAGGACGGAGGTGTTATATAGGAGTAATATGGATGTGAAGTTGTATAAGACAATGGTGGGGTTGGTGACGGTGATGATGAATACGGTGGTGAATTTGGCGGTGGTGAATGATTAGAGTACGGAGGTGGTGACGGTTGGTATTGACGAGGAGATGGTTGTGGATGATTTTCTCGTGCGATTTCTCCCGGATTCCAATGATAATTGTACGAGTCGTTATTCACATATAAACATGATGAACATGAGCATTGATTCGTTATCTCTTGATGAGTATAATCTGATTGAATATAATCATCTTGACGAATAGAATACGATTGATATGGATTTAACTGGTCTGGAAAAAAATTTCCAGAATCATTAGCCCAAAATTTTGGTGGCTCTGGATACCACATGATGTAGAAACGCAGCGGAATTAAAGAAGACGAATAAACTTAACAAGAACGATAAAATAAAGATGAAATAACTCGAAAATACTAAACTTTATTAAACTTCAAAGGGGTTTTCTCTTCAATCTGAAAATAATAGACAAACTAGATATCCTTTTATAGGATTCTGGACTTTCCTAGATAGACTTGAATTAGACTTCCTAAATAATTAAATACTGCAACTGCCTAAATAACTGGACTCAAATCTGGACCTTTCCAATTATTGGAAATATTAAAATAGCATAATTCCTAAACCTAAATTAATTAATACTCATACTAAAATAAGGACTTTCTAAATCTACTCTCTCTGGCCGGTTGGTCCATGACCGGGTCCGGTCATGGAAATAGTCTCCACGCCGGGTGCCCCTGCATCACATGGTGCAATCTAAGAAAGAAATTCTCAATTGAGACTTTAAACATATATCAATTAAATTTTTATTTTAAGTTCTGCATTGGAGATGTTCTTGCACAAGGGAGGGTTGGCGGTTGCCGGTTGCCGGTTTCTAAGAGTACATGATAAATTGTTACTCTTCATATATTTATATTTTTGACAAATGCTAAATGAAGCTGCATAATTGCTTCATAAAGCTATTTGCTAGACAAAACCATTTATTTTCTATTAAATTGCTAAACAACACCAGAGGTCAATTTATTGGTTTTATCTAGCAAATAACTTTTTGAATCTTAGATTGCTAAATACAACTATGTTAACTATCCAAAATTATTTAATAGACACAATTTTTTTCCTTTATTAAATTATTAAACAAAAATAAAATTGGTTGTATTAGTATTATCTAAAAAACAATTGTGTTATAGGTTTTTAAAAAGTATATATTATTTTTATAAAAGTAGCATGATTTTATGAAATATACATTATTAAGGTTTAAACTAAGCTTAAAAATATACATAGTGATTTTATGTAGTATGATTTTATGAATATCGATTTTTTTTTGTTGAAAATATATCCGTTGGATTTTTTTTGTTGAACAATATCCGTTGGATTTTTTTTTTGAAAATATATATTTTTGTTATTGGTTAATATTTGGTTAACTTCTTAGTTTAATGTTCGAATAAATTTTATTTATGAATAATTAATTATGGTAATAGAAATTTGAATTTTGAGAAAAAAAATCGATTATATTTGATTTTTTTTTTCTTTTAGTGTTGGGTTTACCAATTTAAGACGAAATTCAATTAATTTTATTTAGTTATTTTGTTTAATAATTTTTGTAGAGTTGTGTATAGAATGGAGGAGAAATTCGGTTATACTTGATTTTTGGTGTTGGTGTTGTTTAGCAATTTAGGACAATATTTTTGTTAGTTTTATTTAGTTATTTTTGTCTAATAGTTGTCCTTAGCAAAACTGAAGTTGCATATAGTAGCATCCATATTTTTAGAATTTCTAAAATAAATTTTTCAGTAGGGATGTTATACGTCAAGACATCACTCCGTTTGTAAACCCTTCACATGAGAAGGTGCCCTCATGCAAGTATGTCAACAAATTGACGTTTGAACACTTGCCAGTTTCGTGTTTCATTTGGGTAATTTTAAGTATGCCCCTTGAGATTGTGAAAGGCGCATCCCTCTAAGTAAAACTAAAGAATAATTTACCAGTGAAGGAGGCGCCTCTAACACTAGGGGCACCCAGGGCCGGCCCAAGTATATCGGAGGCCCCAAGCGAAATTAAAAATTGGAGCCTCATACAATGGATATAAGAAAAAAATTAAATAAAATTTAAACAATGCAAAAGGTAGGAATCAAACCCTTGACCTTTTCTCCAAGATATAAACTCTTTACCACTAAATTACGCCTTAAATTATGTTTGAAATTGGTTTAAAGTATAATTAGTTTTTCGAAACTTACATGCGAAATAGGAAACATGAGGCCCTTGATTATTTGGGGCCCAAAGCGACCGCTTTGGTGGCTTTGCTCATGGGCCACCCCTGGGGGCACCTTTAAAAATCTCATTTTTATTATTTCACTTTAGATTCCTGAAACTCGAGAGTAACTTAGGTTAATGCGCCAACAACCTTTGGTTAGAATCGTAAGAGGTTTAGTCTTCCACTTTAAATGTTAAGGGTTCGAACCACACTGACAATTCAATAAATAACTAAATTAGGCTAATGAGATTAAAGGTTTTATTAGTAACTAGGGTATAACCCGTGCCCTAGGGCACGGGCAGTTGTATAAATCATTTTTCTACTACTAATATCAAGATAAACCAACAATCTTGTAACAAATTCTTTTACATTAAGAAAGAATATATAAATTGAGTCTTAGATAAATCAAATGTAATACATCAATCATGGTACCTTAAGAAAATAAGAAAACCGCATACAGTTTTAATTCTTTTACATAACTTTTTCAATATCCAAGAACTTGTAGTTTTTTTCTCTTCATAATACTCATAAGCTTGATCTCCAAGAGCCTCCATTTGCATTTACTGTAGAAACAACAAACAATCAACAACCATCAAACAAATATAAGTATAAAAGATTTCAATTTCTTTTTTTACCCTAACCAAATCTAGATAGAAAAATGAAATTTAGAAACGCAAACTTTATATCTGTGCAAGATCAATATGAGTACTAAAGCCACATATGAAACTTTTTTTGAGAAAAGAGAGATACATTGTAAATTTTTTATCTTTTATTAAATAGGTTAATTAAAAAAGGACTATTTTACTATACCGGTGCAAACTTTTTAATAAAAAAGATACATTGTAAATTTAGGTTGTTTTATTTCCTAAATTCTTGTAATGTTTTTTTTATTAAATAAGTTACTTTATTTTTAAAAAAGACTACATTGTAAATTTAGGGAAGAGCGGCTAAACAATATTCTTTATTAAAAAATGATGTTTGTCTCAGTCATCACTTTTTCTTTATTATATAGATTTTCCAATATCATCTTAATAACAATAGTGTTAATTATTTTATAGAAAGATTTCAATGGTGATAGAAAATATACAAGATGCTTATGTAGAGAGTTCTTCGTTAAAACACAAATTCAATTTATTTATTTTTGGAAATACGACAAATTCAATTCAATTTGACTCATTTTCACTCACATACTTTAAACATTAACAGTCCTTTAGGTATTGTACTCAAACTCATATAACGGCATGATTTTCATCTGTGGCATGGGGAACATGTCTAATCACATACCATGTACTGACTATCTATCAATTGTGTTTACGACCTTTCCATTACTACAAGAGTATGATTTACTATGTCAAGAAGAATGTGTAATAGAAGACATTTGTACGCTGATACATATACCATAACGAAGTTGAAAGTTATGTATAGGACCATTCTAGTTACTGTTGCTCGATTTTAATAATAATCATTAGACTTCAGAACTAAAAGAAATAGTTCATAATAAAGGAAAATGATCCTCATCCCGGCACGAACCCGGCGGAGTGACGTGTATACTCGGCGGGGTTACGTGTCGGGATGTGTATCACAGTTGCATAATAAAACACCCATTGAGAGTTCAATAAATATCACATTCAACGGCTAACATAAAATCTCTTTGATGTAAATCAACTAAAACTAAAAAAGTATTAATGCAAATAGACCATAATCAGTTAAGATACTCAAATGATTACTACTTATTTTGCTCAACTTTGGACATCTTTTTTTTTTGAATTGGACATATTTGCCAAGGCTTTGACCGTGATTTTCCCAAAATTTTCGGGATTCAACTTATGAAATGAGTTGACAGTTGTTGGCGCACCATATTTAGTCCCGTGCTAAAACAGCATTCTCCGCCTACCCTTCTCATCAGTCCCGTATGGAAACACTCTTCACTTTCTCTCTCTATAAAATATCCCAAAAGTAGAGACTTCAAAGGGGAAAGGAAAACCCTCTCCCCCCCACCTTCCTCTCTCTCTCTCTCTCTCTCTCTCTCTCTCTCTCTCTACTCTCTCTCTACTCTCTAGACTACATACACTCTCCTCACCAACCATGGAAACTCCTCCTGTTCCCCCAAAACCCTCCCTAACGAATCGTATCAACTCGTTCATCGCCACTACCCGAGTCGGTAAACATTTCAAACTAGCCGAACGCAAATCAACTTTCACAACTGAACTCCGTGCCGGCACAGCAACTTTCTTAACCATGGCTTATATTCTCGCCGTCAACGCCAGTATCCTCACCGACTCCGGCGGCCCTTGTTCCGTCTCCGATTGTATACCCTTATGTTCCATCTCAACTATCCCTTTATCAAACTGTTCCGGTACTACTTCAACCGGTTCACAACTCAGAATCATTAACCCGGACGATTCATGCAAGTTTCCCCCAGTCAACCCGGGTTACTCGGCTTGTTTAGAAAGAACTCGAAAAGATTTGATAGTAGCAACCGTGGCTGCCTCTCTCATAGGTTGTTTAATAATGGGAACCCTAGCTAATTTGCCGTTAGCTTTAGCACCTGGTATGGGAACTAACGCTTATTTTGCTTATACAGTCGTCGGATTTCACGGTTCAGGTAACGTCCCTTATAAAACGGCGTTAACTGCCGTTTTTATTGAAGGTTTAATTTTCCTTGTTATTTCCGCTGTCGGGTTACGAGCTAAACTCGCTAAACTCGTTCCTAAACCCGTCCGAATCTCTTCTTCCGCTGGAATCGGTCTTTTCTTAGCTTTTATCGGGTTACAGAATAATCAAGGAATCGGTTTAATCGGTTACAGCTCATCAACTCTCGTGACTTTAGGTGGCTGCCCAAGAGACGCACGTGCTTCCTTAGCACCTGTTATAACGGCAGTTAATGGTACCGTTACACTGTTACAAGGTGGTAGCGCATCGGGCGAGATTCTCTGTTTGCACGGTCGTATGCAAAGTCCGACATTTTGGTTAGGTATCGTCGGATTCATTATTATCGCTTATTGCTTAGTGAAAAACGTTAAAGGAGCAATGATATATGGTATTGTGTTTGTAACGGCCATTTCGTGGTTTCGTAATACCAGAGTCACCGTTTTTCCGAACACGGATGCGGGTGACTCGGCTTACCGATATTTTAAGAAGGTAGTAGATGTACACAAGATTGGAAAAACGGCAGGGGCATTAAGTTTTAAAGGTATGAACAAAGGGAATTTTTGGGAAGCATTAGTAACGTTTTTATATGTAGATATACTTGACACCACGGGTACACTCTATTCAATGGCAAGATTTGCTGGTTTTACTGATATTAATGGAGATTTTGAGGGTCAATATTTTGCATTTATGTCTGACGCGGCATCAATTGTTGTGGGGTCATTGTTAGGTACATCTCCCGTTACTACATTTATTGAATCGTCAACCGGAATTAGGGAAGGTGGTCGAACTGGATTAACGGCGATAACCGTTGCCGTTTATTTCTTCTTAGCTTTCTTTTTTACTCCGTTACTTGCTTCAATTCCAGCTTGGGCCGTAGGACCACCGTTGATTTTGGTCGGTGTTTTGATGATGAGATCAGTGGTTGAGATTGAATGGAATGATATGAAACAAGCAATTCCAGCTTTTATTACTTTGATTTTGATGCCATTAACTTACTCAATTGCTTATGGTTTAATTGGTGGAATAGGGACTTTTATGGTATTAAATTTGCCTGATTGGGGAGAAGGAGTTTTAAGGAAATTTGGAATTTTAAAGGGGGTGAAAGAGAATAATAGAGAAATTGAAGGGACAAATGGGAATATTAGTCATTCTGATAGAGATATAAAAGCACTTGAAGTTTAATCAAATGAAATTAGATTTAGTTTTCTTGTCTTCTTGTTTATTTTGTTCTTTTACTATTTTATAAAAGAAAACAAGTAAAGAGATAAAAAGATGAATTAGTGAAGATTGGGTGTAAATATCAATTATTGTTTGTATATATAGATTTGTTTTTAGGGACCCTTTATATTAACTACTAAGTGGAAGTAAGTTTCTATTCTTTTTGTTTGTTTCTTTCTAGTATTCAAACCAAAATTTGAAAGAGTTCTCTCTCTCCCACCTAAAAACGGGGAACTTTCTTTGCGAAAGCGAAATTCATTAGTTTTATATTTTATGTTCTTGTTTTATTTATTAAAGCAGTTGAAATTTTTATATTGTTTCATCAAAATTTATGTCTTCATTCTGTCGTCATGATGTTACTGTGAGACACATATCATGCAAATTACATTCCATTGCTTATAAAAAACATCTGACTTAATCTATCAGTGAATGAACTTATATATCAGTACCATCCCAAATAAAAGATATTAACTTCGAAAAGATATGTATATATTTGTAAAAGGAGAAAAAGTGAGAAAATGAGAGTAGTTGAACATTTGGTAGCAAACACTCTTGATTATTGGTGAGACATAGATTTGCAATCACATCTTTTTGACAATGCAGGCTGATAATCCTTTTGGTGTTTTAACTAGAGCCTTTCCTTGCCTTTTGTTCAAGTGTCTTTGTCAAACTAGATAGTGATGAGGCCTTTGAGTGTCAACTTTGATTCTTTGTATTCATGGACTTATCTATTTTCTTGGTTAACTTTGTTGTTTTGGTATGATTCCATTTATCACTTCCTCATGTTTTTGTCGGATTGATTCTAAATCTAGATTTCTATGTTATTATTCCCAGTTTCAAATATATTAGAATTAATTGTCTATAATATAGGAATATCATAATCAACAATTTTCCCTCCCAACATTATTGTTTAAATAAATGCCTAAACGTTAACCATAATTTTTTTTTTCATAACTCTTACTTGTAAAATTTGATATTTTGTGAATTTTTTCCCCAAAAGGCAAAAAGGATTTGATCAAGGAGTAACAAATTATAGTTTTCAAAGTTTTTTTTGGTCCCACAAGTTTATCAAGGAGTAAGAAATTATAGTTTTCAAAGTTTATTTGGTCCCACAAGTGATCCACACTAGACATATACATGGTTGATGGAGTAGTTTTCATGGGGTCTTTCTTATATCTTCCCTTAGAGGGACTTTATTTGGGATGTCATTTCAACTTGGGCACCTTTATGGCTTTAGGTTAGCTTAGGGTCCACGCCCCACCTTATAGGAACTCCAGCTGTTTCAGATTCACACTTTCATTTTTGAAACAAATCTGATATTATGGACATGTTCAATGCTCATAACTTTCTTTATATGCTATATATGCAGTAGGGGTGCGGGCAGGACGCCCGCACTGGCCTCCCACTACTAAAAAGGCTCAAGCCAAATTAATATATTATTTTTACGGACACATTTTTTTAACATAGGGTGTCTATACGGACACATTTTTTTAACATAGGGTGTCTACCAGTTCAGCCGGTAAGCCTCGCGAGTTCCCAACCAGGGGACGCAAGTTCGAGTCTCATGCTCCCCCCGTCATGCGTATTTTTTGTTTCATTCCTTTTTGGCTCTATGAGATCAGGAGTAATATCTTTAAATTAACTTTTATTTTTGCTCCGTTACCGTTTTTCTTAACTATTGTATTATCAAATGTGATTTTGAGCAACTGGAAATCTTAACCTTTTTTGGTAAAATTCCAAGAATAGGTAAATATAATATATATGTTAGGGTCCAACATTTTACGAAAATTTAAAAACTTCATTATATTAAATATAGTTATAAGTATAATTTCAGATAGAATAAAAAGTATCTTCCGTTCCCAAATCTCTTATAAAAAGGATATCAAAAGATAGACTTCTTTCCTACGACTATTTTCTTCAAAATGCATTTAGATTCATCTATAATTTTCATCTATATACTGGTATACGTTATATAATGAAATTTGGATTCATCTACAGTTTTCTTAAAAATATTATTTTGTATTTTGTTCGATTTTGTTTGTAGTTTTTTGTTGTTCGAAAAGCCTACAGTCAAATTTCGCACGGGGCCTGGAATTCTCATCACGACCCTGGACTTGTTACTCGTTTTGAATCGTATCAAGCATGTCACCAACATAAACAACACGTTCGACCATCTCAGTAAAGAGTAGTCTCCGCACTCACACGTCAACTCGGAAGGAAGAGTGTTTATGGGATATTTTCGTCGATATTTTTCTATGAGTTAATTCCTGTTTGGGCCCCTACTTTGTGACCAACTTCCTTCTTGGCCTCCTATTTCTTGTAAATTCAAATTTGACCCCCTTTTTAAAGATAAATTCCTTAATTACCCCTCTTACAAATTATATGTTTCAAAATAAAAATAAAAACCCTCCACCTCACCTCCCCCCACCTCTCCTCGCTCTCTCTCCACCTCACCTCTTTCTCTCTCCACCTTACCTCTCTCTCCCCACCTTACCTCTCTCTCCCCACCTTACCTCTCTTTGTCTTCTCCGACCAGGTTGCCGGCCGGCGACCTTGAAAGACAAAAAAAAATTCACTCTCTCTCTTAAGAAACTCCGGCGAAGGGGTTTCCCTTCGCCGCAGTTTCGGTCTGTTTCTTTCCCTTCGCCGGAGTTCCTAGAGAGAGAGAGTGTGTGATTTTTTTTATCTTTCCAGGTCGTCGGTCGGGAAATTCTCCGGCCGACAACCTGGTCGGAGAAGACAGAGAGAGGGGGTGGGGAGAGAGAGAGGTGAGGTGGGGAGAGGGAGAGGTAAGGTGGAGAGAAAGAGGTGAGGTGGAGAGAGAGTGAGGTGGAAGGTTTTTTATTTTTATTTTGAAACATATAATTTGTAGGAGGGGTAATTAAGGAATTTATCTTAAAAAATGGCCAAATTTGAATTTACAAGAAATAGGGAGTCAAGAAAGAAGCTGGTCACAAAGTAGGGGGCAAATAGGAATTAACTCTTTTTCTATCAAAGGGTTCTCTTAGACAATCAAACATAAGCAAAAGTCAATATTAGTTGTTGAATTCTCATATTTGTTCTCTTCCGAATAGGCCAATAGGGTTAAGCTACATAAAACTAGTGATATGAGACGAAAATTTTGTTTAATTGAACCATCAAATAAATTTTGAGTTAATTCCTATTTGGCCCCCTATTTAGTGACCAGCTTCTTATTTGGCCTCCTTTTTTTTTGTAAATTCAAATATGGCCCCATTTTGTTAACACTGTCAGTTAACTTTAGTGGTTAACTCTTTTGTTTCCATTATTTCCTTTGTAATAAAAAAGATTTTGGAAATTGAGATTTGACCCTCTTTTGATATGGGTCAATTAAAAAAAAAAAATCAATCATTTTGGACAAAATCAAGGGGCCAAAATAGAATTCAATCTAAAAACACTTAAGATACCTCATCCTTCCCTCTCTCTCATCCACATCATCGAAACCAGACACCTCATCATCGTCTCCGATGAAGGTCGCCGGCCGGCAAATATTTCCGGCCACCTTCAACCTAAAAAAAAAATATTCTCTCTCTACTCTCTTCTTCTCATTTCTTTTCTCTCTCTCTCTCTCTATTCTCTCTCTATACTCTCTCTCTCTATTTCTATCTATCTCCGACGAAGGAAGGGGAGTTCCCCTTCGTCGAAGAGCCTGGTTTTCCAGACCGGGAAGGTCTGATCGACTAGACCTTCAAGAGGTCTGGCGACCAGACCTCGTCTGGATCTGGAAATCTAGATCGTCCGGATCTGAATTTCCAGATCCAGACGAGGTCTGGTCGCCAGACCTCTTGAAGGTCTGGTTTTTAGACCTTGAAGGTCTGGAAAACCAGACCCTCCGACGAAGGGGAACTCCCCTTCGCCGGAGATAGAGAGAGAGAGAGAGAGAGAGAGAGAGAGAGAGAGAGAAGAAAGAAGAGAAAGAAAAGAAAGGAGAGAAGAAAGAAGAGAAAGAAAAGAAAGGAGAGAAGAAGAGAGAGATTTTTTTTTTTTGTTTTTTGAGTTTGAAGGTCGCCCGAAATATTGGCCGGCCGACGACCTTCATCGGAGAAGATGATGAGGTGTCTCGTTTTGATGATGTGGATGAGAGAGAGGGAAAGATAAGGTATCTTAAGTGTTTTTAGATTGAATTCTATTCTGGCCCCTTAATTTTGTCCAAAATGATTGATTTTTTTTGAATTGACCCATAACAAAAGGGGGCCAAATCTGAATTTCAAAAATCTCTTTTATTACAAGGGCAATAATGGAAATAAAAGAGTTAACCACTAAAGTTAACTGACGGTGTTAACAAAAGGGGGCCATATTTAAATTTACAGAAAAAAGAGGACCAAATAGGAAGCTGGTCACAAAGTAGGGGGCCAAATAAGAATTAACTCAATTAATTTTGTTCCACTTATATTTAGGGCCACTCCCTTCCCCCTTTTTCAAATGTTTTTGTTTAATTTTTTTTTTTTGTTGAACTAATGTTTTTGTTTAATTGAAACATCAAATAAATAAAGAGTCCATGGGTATATAGACCAAAATTAATTTGATAATAGGTCTATAGACCATTCTTCTTAGATTATGGATTTTTGGTCCTTTTACAAGAAGGGTATAAAGTATGGCTAATTTATTGGGTAATACCAAATGTATCCCAAATCAAAAAACCCCGGGTTTTTTGAATTTACGAGGGTTTTAGGAAACTTTCCCAAAACCCGTGGGCGTGATTTGTGGGGGATCTTTATTCAGCCGAAACAGATTGGATACCAATCTTCATAAAGACACTTTCTCTCTCTAAACCTACTTCATTTGGGATTTCAATCGGTTTAATGTACCTTGATTTTAGGATAAATTTAGGAAAAAACGGTTAGATTCTCACGAAAATTCCTCTCTCTTCTATAATCTGTTTAGAAACAAAATCTAAACTTTCCCAAATCAATTTTCTCTCTCTTCTTTACAGATTTAATATGGAGATTTATTAGCCAAAAATATGGAGATTTATTAGAAAAAAAAGATAGAAACAAATCATAATTTCTCTCTCCTCTAAACAGATTTGGAAATCAAATTTTCTCTTTCCTATTATCTGAATCAATCTAGGATCAATTTAGCGTGATTTGGGGGTTATTATACAAAACATATATATCACTTTCTCTCACTTAACTTTCAGTTTTGGAAATAGTATATTTTTCTGGGAACATTAAAGTAGCATTTGTTTTCGTTTTTACTCATACATAAATACAAATCGAATACAAATTATGAAACAAATACGTAAATTATGTATTATTTATGACGAATAAACCATCATTAGTCAAGTATACAACGTAATTTATCAAATGTATTTGGGTCTTGTTCGGTAAATTACACATACTTTCTATTACATAACACATAATTTCTTTTACATTACACATCGTTTACATTCTGTTACCAAAAAATCGTTTACACTATATTGTCGAAGAGCATATGTAGTCTTGAGCAGGACAAACAACATTTACACTATATTGTCGAAGAGCATATCCAAATGATTTTGCACCACCAGGAAACAAATGACCAACTTCAGTAGCAAATTCCATAAGTAACAACAAAACTGCAAAAAGAAAACATATACATTTGTTAACAAAACAAACAATTTACTAGAAACGACATGTATAATGGAATAAATTATGCATACTGTTTGTTAAACTTCATCATGTGTTAGAAGACAAACATAACGTTAGTTCGAATCACAAGGACACTGTTATGTGAAAAAATATGTATAATGTGCAATAAATTACATATAATTTTTGGAACATTTATTGAACTATAAACGGCAACTGTTTTGTGAAAAAAGTACGCGTAAAGTACATGTACTTTACATCCAGAGAAAACAATGAATCTGAATATGCCGCAAATCTGAGTCCGTCAGTGAAGATGAATCTGATCTGAAAAAAACTTCAGTAATGATTAAACGAAAATCTTAAGATACATACCACGAAAATTGGAAGATATAGAAGTTTAGACTTCCATTTCAGATCTATCAAAGATGAAAATATATATTATGAGAAAGATCTACAATTGAATCGTTTTTTCAGAAATAATACATAACAATTTGATACAGTTTAAAAAATTAATTATTAGATCTTAAATATGAATCTAAAAACAAAACAGTAATATCAAATACATGAAAACAAAAACGAAATCTTACAAATGAATGTTCTCATTATGATTTTAGCAAAAATAATTACCTTCAAGAATTGATCTTCGATAAGTTTAATGGAGATGAATGTAGAGTTCTGATGTTAATAGTGGTTAAACAACTAGGTTAATGTTCTTGAAAATGAGATATACTATATCACGGTTACATATTAGATTTGTTAATATTTCTTTCATTATAATTCTGATTGGAGAGAGAAAGATGGAGACAATTAAGGAAATGATATATACATGATTATTTTGGCAAAAACGGTTACAAAATATATGGAAAGGTTATAATAGGTATTAATAAGGATTAAATATTATAGAGATTTGATATTTCTCTCGAGATGAATACAAATGGACTAGATCTCTTTTATGATGATTAATTTGGTTTTTAAATCCTTTTTAGGATTATAGAGGATTAAATCTCCTATTAGGACCCTATTTTTGGTCTATAGACTCAAAAATTAATAAATAAAATAGTTATTTGCTTCCACAAAGTCTAAGAAAGAATTTTATATTGTTTCAAGTTAATTTCTACAAAACAAAAAGTGGATGCATCCATACCATCTGGAGAACTAGTGGAAGCCAGTTTTGGTAAGTTTTTTATATTATTTATCATGTCGATATTTAGGTACCCATGCATAAAAAAATGAAGCAATGATCTTTAGAGGTCGGTGTCTCTCTCTTCGAAAAGTATATTTTATGATCAACTTATTTATTTTAAAAGAAAAAAAAGATAGGTGCAACTTAGCATAGATGGGTCTTGCAAACAAAAAAGAAGAAGCTTAGCGTAGCTGCTTAGATGAGTCGATCAGTTTCGAAAGTACATTTAAGATTTCATGTAGAGACACAAGAAGATCTCTTTTACATCCTTATGTTAAGAATTCTCAATTGTTGGATTTTAAATCTTTTTGAAATATGTACGGATATTTGATAGAAACAAAATCTGAAATCTTTTCTTATGTACCGGTCGTTGAATAGCCACATGGGACTGTAAATGCATGGACATACCACATGCGTGGTTTATATATTTAGATTTTTTTTTATCTAACGCTCTCTTATAATGGTCCATATCGACTATTATTACACGAAAAGAAGTTATAACATTCTACAAAATTTTACAATTGAAACCAATCAAGAAGAAGAATATAAGAGAGCTAGACTTGATAGAACACATGGTTAGGATGGAAAAAGGTTATGATTGGAAAGCAAGTGCTACAAAAGTTCTGGCGAAAATAAACTTCTTAAACGAAGAAACCTAATAATAAAAGAAACTATTGTCACCAAAAAAGGAATATTTAGGCGCTCTTGTCAACATTGGAAAAATTGAATCGAGTACTCCAATGACCAAATAATTCATAATTCAAGGTTTTTAGGTTTGAAAACTATATAATATATGTAAAGATCCATTAAAAAATCTCAATTCTCCAATGGCAAGACTAGTTAGATGAAATTGGGCAGGAGTACTGAAAGAGTTATGAAGATATAATTCTTATTGCATCACGCCTAACAAGCATTTTAATTTGAATCTTTAAAATTTTGGAAAGTACATCAATATGTGCCGCAAAATATGAAATTGTTACCGGCTCAATAAGTTCATTGAATGGAGATAGTACAACCAATAAATTATAACAAAGTCTAATCCAGGTTTAGTATTTTTATATTGAAATTCATGAGAAATTGGCATCAATAAGCAGAGAGAACTAGATGATTTTATTTTTTTTAATCTTTCTGAGAGAGAAAGCAATATGAATTTAGTACACAATTTTTGTTTTGATTTAATGAGGGAGAAATTTAAATGTCAAATTTAGCACAACCTAACTCTAATGTTATTAGAGAAATTCGCACATGCGTATGTGGCTAAGTTGTTTTTTGCATCTCTCTCAAATACTCTAATGTATTAAGTAGCTTGTTTCGTGATCAACTTACAACTTTTTCACTGACCCCGTAATGAGTTATTTTTTATGACGTTTACAAAGATTCATGCAGTTATGTACGTATTCTATCTTTATGATATATCAATATTGCATGATGTCGTCACGATTCTATAATATGTGTAATGTAATATTCTATTGAAAGATAAAATATATTATACTTTGAAAATTTGTTTAAGACATAACCTAATTTAGAGATGATTCGGCCTATTTAGGGCCAACAAATTTTATATCCTGGAATGCTTTGGTGGGGGAGGAATATTCAAAGATTGCTGACATTGTTAAATTATGCTATGTTTGAATGCTTACAAACTTGAATACATTTGCATTGATTCTGTTCAATACTTTGTTGTACTAAAATTTGCCACTCCATTCAAATTCTAGTGGAGTGATTCCATCAAAGACTATGGCTTCAAGGACCACAAGATGTCATTATATGTCAATAAAAGTATTATTTATATTAAGATAGGTATCAATTTGTAAATAAAAAACCGTGATCGTCCTGCTATTGTCGATGATACATGAAAATTGAAAAACCGAATGTCAAATAATGACATCTCTTAGATCTAAGTAACATTAGTTATTGTGAAGAGGTAATAACCTCTTGATGATCGACTCGGATGAAGCCGAGGAAGATGAAGAGAGATTGGTCTCGGTGGAACCGAGAGGGACAGTAGGACCTCTCGGGTGAAACCGAGAGTGTGATAATGGAGGTTCTCGGGTGAAACCGAGAGGGATAGTTAGAGAACTCGGTTGAAGCCGAGTGTTGATCGTGAGACTTCTCGGTTGGAACCAAGAGATGATGATGGTGAGGTGTTAATAGTGAGGGAGAGAGAGAGATAGGTAAATACCTTTGTTTATTCACAATAACATGATTTTACATTATGGGTTAATTCCTTTATATAGGTTTACAAGAAGGTGTTTAAGAAATATAAAACTATATCTAAGTATGTGTTTATCTAAAATACATCAATCTTGGTTGTAATAGGAATCCTAATCCTACTAGGTTTCCTATAATTAATGGACCTAATCCACTCGGTTTAGCCGAGTGGAGTGGACCTTCTAACACTCCCCCTCAAGTTAGAGCGGGAATGGAAGTAACGCCTAACTTGCCAATAATGTTCTTGAACGGTTCTGCTCCAAGTGGCTTGGTGAAGATATCCGCTAACTGGTTGTCTGAAGTGATGAAGCGAGTGGCAATGACGTTGTCTTTAATCTTCTCACGAACGATGTGGCAATCTATTTCAATATGTTTCGTACGTTCGTGGAATACGGGGTTATCAGCAATGTGGAGTGCAACCCGATTGTCACAGTAAACTGTCATCGGGTCTGTGTGATCAATTCCAAAATCAAGTAGTAAATACTTTAGCCATTGTAGTTCACAAGTGAGAATGGCCAAAGCTCGATATTCTGCTTCTGCAGATGATTTTGCAACCGTTGGTTGTTTCTTTGATTTCCAAGAGAGTGGACTATCACTTATCATTGTAAAATATCCAGTAGTTGATCTATGGGTTGAAGGGCAACCTGCCCAATCTGAGTCACAGTATCCTGTGATATGAAGAGAGCTTTTTGCTGATAAGAAGACTAAGATTATTTACTGCGAAGGTGATGTCTGGTCGTGTGACCGTTAGATATAGTAATCGGCCAATGAGTCGGCGGTAGACCGATGGATCCTTTAAAGGAATACCGTCGGTAGGACTGAGACGGAGCTTTTGATCCATGGGAAATTCAGAGGGACGTGCCACAGTTAGGCCAGAATCTTTTAGAATGTCAAGAGCATATTTTCGTTGACATAGGAAAATGCCTTGCGATGAGCGAGATACTTCGATACCAAGGAAGTACTGAAGTACTGTAGACGGCCTAAATCTTTTAGTGAAAAAGATTTGTTAAGAAATAACTTTAACTTGGAAATAGCATTATCATTATTTCCCGTGATGATTATGTCGTCTACGTTGACGAGAACAAAGATTTGAGTGGAGTGCGAACGGAAAGTGAAGAGAGAATAGTCGCTTTTAGACTGCGAAAAACCTCGTTCAATAAGAACGGAGGAGAATTTTGAAAACCATTGACGGGAGGCATGTTTAAGATCGTATAAGGATTTATGAAAACGACATACTTTAGACTCCCCCTGAGATGAAAACCCGGGAGGAAGTTTCATGTAGACTTCTTCATGGAGATCGCCCTGGAGAAAGGCGTTATTGACATCCAACTGGTGGAGAGACCAACCTTTAACGGCGACAATAGATAGGAGAACACGGACAGTAACGAGTTTTGCGACTGGGGCAAAAGTGTCGTTATAGTCGAGTCCCTCGATTTGGGTGTAACCTTTAGCTACCAAACGAGCTTTATAGCGTGCGATGGAACCATCGGAATTAAACTTAATTTTGTATACCCATTTGCAACCAATAGGTCGCTTGCCGGGTGGAAGATCAGTGATGGACCATGTCTTGTTTTCTTCCAAAGCGGAGATTTCTTTGGCCATAGCTTCCTTCCAATGAGACGATTTCATTGCTTGAGTGAAGGAGCTAGGCTCGGTAGTAGTCAAAACGGAGGAGAGGAATTGTTGATGAGATGTGGAGAATGAGTTGATGGAGAAGTAGTTTTCAAGTGGGTACTTGACGGAACTTGTGTTAGAACACACATAATCATCCAAGTGGGACGGTGGTCGGCGAGACCGTGTTGGACGGCCGGAAATTTCAACCAACTGGTCGGAACTAGCCATGGACGGTAGTGAGGCCGACGAGGGGTCGTCGGGTATATGACTGTCCACGGCTGCTGGCGACGCTCCTGATTGGGGAGTGTCATTAGCAGCTGCTGAAGGCACCTCGGGTGATGGTGCTGTTGGTAACGGACCGGGAACAGAACCCGGCCTAGCAAGGGTGTCTGAAGGCACCCCTGAATCGGTGACCTGCTGAAAGGCGTCAGGAACAGCAGCTCCATCGGTGATGGTGCTGCTGTTTGGTGCCGAAACAGTGGGGTTCTTGCCGGTCGATGGAAATATGAAAGTGTCATCGTCTTCGATGGAGAGGAACGGTTTCGGATCGGAGTGGTTCGGTGTAGCCGAAGAGTAGGAGGTAGACATGGGAAACTTGTTTTCAACGAATGTGACGTCTCTTGAGACAAAAATTCGTCGTGTGGAGATATCGTAAACACGATAACCTTTTTGTCCATTGGGATATCCAAGGAATATACCGGCGGAAGAGCGGGCGTCCATCTTGGTTTTAACCAAAGGAATTCGAGCATAACAAAGACACGTAGATGTGAAAGATTGGGAGCAACACCCATGAGGATTTCATGGGGAGATTTTCCATCGAGAATGGGTGTCGGTAATTTATTGATTAAATAAACCGCGGTGAGAACACACTCTCCCCAAAAAGAGAGAGAAAGGTGAGCTTGGAGTCGTAAGGAACGTGCCACTTCAAGGATGTGGCGATGTTTATGTTCAACTACCCCGTTTTGTTGAGGTGTATAAGTACAACTACGTTGGTGGGTTACCCATTTTTCGATAAACCAACTTTGTAGAGAGGAATTGATAAATTCGGTTCCACTGTCCGATCGAAAGGTCTTTATTTTACAATTAAATTGTGTTGAGACATAGGTAAAAAATTCATAATTGTTCTATTTGATTCGGACTTAGAATCCAAAAGAAATATCCAAGTACAACGTGAATAATCGTCTACAAGGGTGAGAAAATATCGACACCCGGAGGTGGAAGGGACCGAAAAAGGTCCCCATAAATCCGCATGTACCAACTCAAATATGTGAGAGGAAGAAGTGGTACTAGTTGGAAAAGGTAAACGACGTTGCTTAGAAAGTGGACAAACATCGCACGGTACTTTATTAGATAAAAATTTGAAATTCAAACAAGGAAGTTTGGAATGAAAATATTGAAAACGACTAAAAGATGGATGACCTAAACGCCAATGCCATAAAACAAAAGACTCATTACTAGAACTATCTTTGGCTAGACTAGAAATCGAAAGGATGGGACGCTCCGTGCGAAGGAAATATAGGTCGTCATGAAGACTACCATGCCCAATCTTCGTCTTCGTTGTTCGGTCCTGAAAAAGACACAAATTCCGGTCAAATAAGACGGTACAACGAAGTGATTTAGAAATTTGAGAAATAGAGATGAGATTAAATTGAAAAGATGGAATATGAAAAACATCTTCAAGATAGAATCTATTGGAAAAATAGACGGTACCAATATTTTCAACCTTTACCCGTGAGCCGTCCGGTAAACGGACGTATAAATCCGGTGGTGCAAGGGAATAAGAGGAGAATCGAGATATATTTGAACAAATATGCTTGGCGGCTCCCGAGTCAATGACCCAAGGAGGATGAAAAGAAGAGTAGTACTTACCGGTAAGGTTGATTAGAGGATCCTTGTTGGTGTTGCCGTGAGAATTGGTTGCGGTCGGTTGCCTATTGCGGTCAAGGAGTGCCAATATACCTTGGTATTGCTCATTAGTGAAGGAGGTTGCTGGAGGCACCCCCTGACCGGTTTGGTCTGAAACCGAGAGGTTGATGGGCTCTTGTCGGGTACGGTTTCGTCCTCTTTGACCATAGTTGGGTGGATACCCATGTATCTTGTAGCAAGAGGAAACATCGTGACCATGGATCTTGCAATTTTCACAAAAAGGACGAGGGCGTTTTGTACGTTGTCTCTCGGTTCCATTAAAACGAGTTTGATTATACTCATTGTTTCCAACGGCAAGTGCCGCATTATTGGAGTCAATACTCATAGGAGTGACTAAGTTTTGTTGAACCTCTTCTTGTTTAATAAGTGAATGGATTCGAAGAATCGAAGGAAAGGGTTCAATCAATAAAATTTGACTCCGAATAGATGAAAATCTATCGTTAAGTCCTTGAAGAAATTCCATGGCCTTATCTTGATTTGTTCTTTCAAGTAAGGAACGACCATGTCCACATGTACAAGGCTCGGTGATAATCAAGGAATTGAGTTCGTCTTGAAGAGCCTTGAGGTTGGTGAAATACGTAGAAACATCGGAGTTGTCTTGTCTAAGACAAGAAATCGCTCTCTTTAATTGGAAAATTTTAGGAGCATTACGTTGATGAAAACGATCATAGAGATTGTGCCATATGTCGGAGGCCGTTTCATCATATAAGATGGAGGATCAAAGAGGTGGATCAACGGAATTGATGAGCCAACTAGAAACGAGATCATTACATCGTCCCCATTGTTCTAGTTCATTAGGAACGGTTGGTTTTTCGATGCTTCCATCAACGAATCCTAACTTTGCTTTAGCTCTTAAGGCTTTAGTCATTCCTCGTGACCATGAGGGATAGTTATCACCGGTTAGGAGCGGTGTGATAAGAATAGTAGTGGGGGAATCCGAATGGTGGACATCAAACGGCCCACTATTGATGTTATGATGAACTTGAGAGGTTTCCGAAGTTTCGGGAGTAGTCATCTTTTAAAAAAAAATTGAATTCTGGCTCTTATACCATGTGAAGAGGTAATAACCTCTTGATGATCGACTCGGATGAAGCCGAGGAAGATGAAGAGAGATTGGTCTCGGTGGAACCGAGAGGGACAGTAGGACCTCTCGGGTGAAACCGAGAGTGTGATAATGGAGGTTCTCGGGTGAAACTGAGAGGGATAGTTAGAGAACTCGGTTGAAGCCGAGTGTTGATCGTGAGACTTCTCAGTTGGAACCAAGAGATGATGATGGTGAGGTGTTAATCGTGAGGGAGAGAGAGAGATAGGTAAATACCTTTGTTTATTCACAATAACATGATTTTACATAAGGGTTAATTCCTTTATATAGGTTTACAAGAAGGTGTTTAAGAAATATAAAACTATATCTAAGTATGTGTTTATCTAAAATACATCAATCTTGGTTGTAATAGGAATCCTAATCCTACTAGGTTTCCTATAATTAATGGACCTAATCCACTCGATTTAGCCGAGTGGAGTGGACCTTCTAACAGTTATTGCTCTGGTTGCCTAGACTTATTAGTGCTACACAACATAAGAAATAAAATTAAGTTGAGTAAAAACTACGAGTAAGTTAGTCGATCAGGTTGTGGATTTACCCTATGTATTGTCAGTTCAAATTTCATCGAAACTATTGCATCTGATTACTTGAATCGGACGTGAATCAGCTTTATTTCTGGGATAAAGTTGTAGTTTTACGATATGAGTTTTTTTAAATATTGTTCCAGATTGGACATAGTTTCCTATCTCCCAAATATTGGGTTTTAGTTATCTTGGTTAATATACTATATATATTAATGTTTCACCCTTTGTATTGGTTTTCCCTTGTTAAGCCGTTACAACTAGTCCGTATTTTTCTAGTGACAAGTAAAGCCCAAAAAAAGAAAGAATGCTTGAACAAAATTCAGAATTTGAACACACTAGAAGGAAGGGAAGTCAAATGGTGAATTTGAGGAATCTAGAAAGGAAAAAGAAAATGATGTCAAGAAATGTTGGAGATTAAGTTAGCAAATGAATGATGTATTCATAACTATATGTATTCAAGAAGTTTTATCTTTTCCTTTTAGAAGATTCACCATTTGAAGTTTAGACTGATTATTCTCATGCTCTATCAATTTTAGAAAAGATAAACTTTTATGGGGCTTCTTAACTTTAGATTCCTTTCTCTCTCAAGAGAAGAAAGATGTCAATTTAGAACATATTCCTCTGCATGACATGACATTTAAACATGGTGTGTTGTCATCAACAAAAACCTTTCTTTTATTAAAACCCTAAGAAGTATTTTATATGAGATGAAAGTAGAATCAATCAAGCATGGAAGATGGGAAAAATAAAAAGAGTTGGCCCATTTCTCTAGTTGTATATGTCACCCTTGTGCACGCCCACACTAATCTTCTCGGTACCGTTCTAGTTTTATCGGATGTGTCCTCAAACACAACAACTCAGCTGTTCTAGTGTATACGAACGTCGGGCTATAAAATTGGTTTGACTGCCTATAGACTCTTGGGGATGACCCACTTCAATTGTTGGTCTCACAAACTTGCACTAAGATTACCCCCACTTCATGAACAAGAATTTCTTTTGGCTATAGGCACTAGCAATCCCCCAAAAAATATGTTTAGACTGTGCAACCGCTGCGCACATATATACAAACCTGTATAGAATGTACATAACTTTGAGCAACCTTACTTGCGCAGCATATCTATTGACATATTTGCAGACGTTGCACAGGAGCGATTGAGCCAAGCCGAAAAAGTTGATGAATCCTTTTTTTACGAAAGAGAATTTGGCTAGAAAGTTGGGCCAATTTCCTCAAAGTTGGAAAAGTATATTTTAATCTAACTATATATTTTTTCATATTCCTAACAATTTTCAAATTGTGTTCTAGAATATATCTTTGGATTTAAACCAAGGTTGGCCGAGACCTAAGGCAACAAAAGCAACTACTTTGGCCCTTCGGGCGGCAGGCTAATTAGGAGAACCAAATTATAAACAACAATCCTCCCAATAAATTTACAACCAACAATTATGAACAAACTCAAGCCCAAACAGTCAAGTTAAGAAACATAAAATAATAATAATAATAAGAAAGAAAATAATGCTACATATTTTCATTCACTTGAGATGTTTAAATATATATTCACATAAATTACTCGAGATGTTTAAATACATATTCAAATAATTGAGTAGTACAATTGAGTAGAATGGGACCTTCAACTTTGATATCAAGTTCTTGATTCTCATAAGAATAATCATCTAATAACGTCTTGAACTTTGAATATACCAAATATTTTATCGGAACTTCGTATCTCTTGCATTTTTCTCCAACGTAAACCGGTACAAAACCCTTGTGTATTGTTGTAGTATTATTGTTATCTTTTGTTAACAATGACACATACTTGAAGTGACTCTTTTCTTTACTCAACTTTCTTTTTATTGATGAGAAAATCTTCATCATCTTCATTATTAATTTTGGTGACAAAAGAACGGGACAGGTTTTTTCTCAACTTAAGATCTCAATTGAGTTTTGCATTGGAGAGGTTTTTTCTCAAAAAAAAACTCTAAAGTCCTAGGTGGCACTTAAGATTTTAAGATTGAGTCTTGCATTGGAGATGCTCTAACTTAAGTTATTTGGGGCCCCTCCTGTTAAGGCCAATAATTTGTTTTTGGAGGGTAATTTGTTTTTTTCTTTCTATTTTCCCACAACAACATTTGATGGGTTATAAAAATGTCCCATCTAAGTCGTTTAATTTAGTCAAGTTAGTCGATTTCGAGTCTTTATTATAATAAAATGGTTGGTTTTCTTGATTAGGTGTCTTTTGCAGAGTTAGGTGTGAAAAACGGTTAAAAACGAGAAAAAGATGAATGAAGGGTATTTTGGTCATTTGGAGTCAAGGACATTCTGGTAATTTGGACAAGGTCAATGCGTGGTTGAAAAGTAGAGGTCGAGACGACTTCGTAGGAGAAAACGGAAGTCAAATCGGAGTCCGGATGAGTGAAGTATACAAAGTCAAAGATGGGTCAAATTCTGTTAACCAGGTGGGATATAATCGGTGGGGTGCTTCTAAAGGCACCGGGCCAAAAGGCTGTTAGCATCCATTTCTTTTAGCACCATGGCCAACTGCTCTTTTCTTTGTTAGCACCGTACAATTATGTAGGCACCTGCCTAAGTTAAGTTAACCCCAACCCCTCCATCCATCTTGGTTAAATAATTCTCAACAAATCTTACCCAGTTGGATTTTTGGTTCTAAGTGAAGTAACTGGACTGAAATTACCTGCAATAACAGAACCGGTCGAGTTGTTTCTGTCCAATTAAAAAGCTTGAATTTATCTGGATTAATAAACCCTAGTGTGAGAATAAAATGTGATTTGGTGGACTCACTACTATGCTGGGAACACAGGAAGTCTAGTACATTGAACAACTCTAAAACTGGATCGTCTTTCTATGACACTATATGGTGATTCTAACAATTATGATAATCTATTTCGCTTCCCATCTCAACTCTTATAGTCAGTAGTTAATTTTTCTTGTTTACCAATGGTGTAATTTTGTGGCTAATAATGCTAATTTTGTGGCTAACAGTTCAGTTTTATTCAAAATTAAAGCTACATGTCAACTTATAGTCCCATTGTCTGTGCTATTATCTCGATCAATCAACTTCTAAGGTATATTTTTTTTTGGAGAAAAATGAATTGGTTTTATTTTAGAAGAAGATGAAGATGCAAACCAAGGTGAACATCACCCACATTAAAAATGGGTGCTTATAGAGAACTCGGGTCAATCGTCATTGACCCGAATCAACAAAATTTTCGGATGCTAACAGCCTTTTAACCCGGTGCCTTTAGAAGCAACCTAATCGGTGCAAATTCGGGCATGCGGTATTCTGCGGGACACGTGTCAAAGGACGGAGGCCGGTGCATCCAAATCCCGTGTTTTTGCTAAGCAGCGAAATGGACCCTATAGTCCTGATCAGGTGAAGCGCGCTGCAGCTTAACTCAGTGGTCCCAACCCCACGTTTTAATCTCAGCCGCTTCCTTCCGTGTTTTTGAAATCCGACGACTCCTGTGCATCAGCTCCTTTATCACTTATCCCGTGCGCCAGAAACAGTTTAGATCCCGTGCTCCTGGACGCGTGGCTCTTTCCCGTCCCTCCAGATCCGCGCGCTTCAAGATCTAACGGTTGCTGAATCGTCTCACCTTAATATCTTATAACCGGTTGCACCTTATCATCCGAATTAACACTCTAACGGCCAGATTCTCTCTCCCAGTTCATAGCCGACACATGGCATCTTACCCTAGCTGCTTGGAAGCTTCCCTTTTCACCAAAATTCCAGAAAGAATCCCCAATTTATCATTTTCTACCATTTTAACCCTACACAAACCCTAACTCTATTTAATAGCACTTCTTCCTTCTTTTCTCTTTAGACTTGAAAACCCTCTCAATCCCCTCTTACCTATTTCTTTCTCCTACCTTCTTCTTCCCTCTCATTTAGTACTAGTTGTAGTAGCTAGTCTTCTTCTTACTAGTTCTTCTTACTACTACTACTACTACTACTACTTCTTCTCTACCACTATTATTCTTCCATTAATAGTTTTCTCCTTCTTCCTTCCATATTCTTCTATCATCTTTATCCCCTTGCATCTACTCTTTCCAACTTCTTTCTACATCTAATTTCTTCATTCTCTTTCTTTTTCTTATTTGGGTGGCAATAAAATAGCTATCACTTGGATTTCTTGAAGTAAAATTCTTGAGCATAAATGGAGCAAATCTTGGATAAAATGGAGATACATGGGAATATGGAGTTTGACATTTTGATTATTGGGCTAAACTCGCCGTCAATATCCGAAGTGCCTACCTATCCCTTGGGATGATTCACAAATTTACTAACATACTATAACTTGACTCCCTATACTTGGGGAATAGACCTATTTTTAGGCCTATCAGCATTGTTGGAAAATTTTGTTTATTTTTATATCTTTTTAATATTTTGTACTACGAAATTTTTTCTTGATCTCCAAAGTATCGACCCTTGTTAATAGTGTCTCGCATGGACCACCCCACTCTAAAAGCTTTCCTCAGCATCTTTGAAATCGGTGGGGTCGAATGGATTTTGAGAATCTTAATCGGTGTCTTAACCAATTTCCACTTCAATTAGCTTTATGTGAAATCGATTTTAGTTCACAAATCGGGTTGCCTTAATCGATTTAACCTTGGTAACTTGACACTTTCACCATATTATTCTAGAATCTCTTCATTAAAACTTAGACACAATTCACATATGTTATATATCTGTTATTTTCTTTACAGTTATAAACATACAAAATACGGATTTAAATATAAATTTATTTTTTTGAGTTGGAATCGTAGACTAACCTGGACCGTTAAGTGTATATTAAGTTTAAAAAGTAATTGAGGACACATGATATTAAAGAAAGTGACAATTTCCGTATTAAATGGACGAATAGAATACTCCCTAAAAAAAAGGCTAAAATAAATCAAATATTTATATATAATCATTTGAGAACCAAATACCCATCTCTATAACTTCAAGTTTTAACTAGTTGAGACGTTGAAGTTTATGTTCAAATATTTGAGTGGTACAACTGAGAATATTGGGGCCTTCAGTTTTGGTATCAAGTTCATGACTTTCATAAGAATATTCAGCTAATAACATCTTAAACTTCGATCATACTAAATACTTAATTGGAACAATGTACCGTTTGAGTTCTTCTCCGACATAAATCGGTAGAAAACCCTTTTGTATTGCACTAGTATTATTAGTACTCTCCCTTGTTAACAATGAGTCATATTTGAAGTGTTTCAAGCTAGCGTAAGATCACAAATAGATTGTGTATTAAATAAATTAGGAATTTGATTTCTATAGAACAAGCTTTAGGGAGTTTTTGGAGTTAGACTCCAACTGAAGTTCTATAACGACTATATAAACTAGTCTAGGATAAACTAGGTAGCTGCAATCTAGATATTGTTTCTGTTTGATTTCATTAGGTATTTAAAAATACAAGGGATTCAATAACCACCCTAGTCCCTTAATTTTCATTAACTCAAAAATGACTGTTGTTTTTCTTTTCAAATCAATAGTTGATTTTCATTTCTTACCGGATCCTGCCACTAAATCAATAGCCAACATTATCTCCTCTCAAATGTAAGAAATACGATAATTTGAGAATGTAAAAAAAGAACAAAATCAACAAATAAAGAACGTATCAAAATATTTACATATTAAAATTCTCGCTATGTTAATATCTTGAAAGGTGATATCTTCATTATGCTGCACGTGACATCCCAACTAGGTTGGCACCTCACGAAGCATCCATCATTAGAATCACCACCTACTATTGTTATTATTATTGAATGAAACCAAATACAAGAGGGGGGACATAAAGCCTAACCCTGAATTTAACAAATGATCAGACCATTAAAAGACTATAAGATTCATCTAAACATATGTGAAGAGATACCATTTAAACTAATCATCTGAATAACAGAGTACACACTTCTTCGACTTTAACTCTTCTTCGTCGTTAACTCTTCATTCTTTGGATCATAATTTTCCGATTAATTGACTACTTCAGATGTTGAAGTACATGATCAAATTCTTGAGTGGTGCAATGAATCAGCCAAATGAAACCGAACCCAACAAAACCCAATGTTTTCTAGTCGAAATAAACTTAAATTTTGATTTTAATTCGACTCAAGCTAAATCAACCGTTTTCATGACCTAAACTATTATGAAATAAAATTTTGTTGGTTTACATTACGGTTTTAAAGTGTCGCAACGAAGTTCTGTTCAATTATATTATTGTTCGAATCGGCAATCTAAACCAAGATAAACAGACTTAATCAGTTTAAAGTCTGATTAGTTTGGCTTAGGACATTAAAAAAATATTTGGAAAATAGAAATTTTTGTGTTTCAAGATCAATAATTTCTCTTTCTATACAAGATAAACAAAATTACTAAAATCGAATCTTTTGTCCTAGTGAACCAAACAGTGGTAAGTGGAAAAATGGGAAACAATCTTTTTTTCTTTCGGCTACCGAACGGATGAAAATATGGAAATATTAACGGAGAAAATGATTCCCAGAGTAAATATTTCTCAAAGTAATTGGAATCGTAGACTAACTTGGACCATTAAGTGGATATTAAGTTTAAAAAGTAATTGAGGGCGCATGATATTAAAGAAAGTGACAATTCCATATTAAATAGACAAATAGAATATTCAGTAAAAAAAATCATGTAAATCAATAGACAAAATAAATCAAATATTTATACAAATCATTTTGACAACCAAATACCCGTCTCTTAAATTTTAAATCTTAACGGGTTGATATGTTGAAGTTCATGATCAAATATTTGAGTGGTACAACTGAGAAGCATGGGGCCTTCAACTTTGGTATCAAGTTCATGACTTTCATAGAATATCCATCTAATACTTAATATCTTAAACTTTGAACATACCAAAAACTTAATTGGAACAATGTACCGTTTGCATTCTTCTCCGACATAAATCGGTAGAAAACCCTTTTATATTGCAGTAGTACTCTCCCTTGTTAACAATGAGACATATTTGAAGTCTTTCTTTTCCTTACCCAATTTTCTCTTTTGGGACGAAAACATCTCCAACTTAACTATTTGGTTGGAAGGAAGAAAGGAGAGAAATAACTCTTATTATTAGAAGCAAAACGCAAGAGAGAATTATAAGCTAGCGTCAGATCACAGATAGATTGTGTATTAAATAAATTAGGAATTTGATTTATATAGAAGAAGCTTTAGGGATTTTTAGAGTTAGACTCTAATTGTAATTCTAAAACTACTACATAAGATATTTTTTCTAATCTCAATCTAGTTTTAATTGTGTAGGATAAACTAGGTAGTTGCAATCCACATATTGTTTCTCTTTGATTTCATCAGATATTCATATATTGTAGGGATTTTATAACTACCCTATTCCTTCAATTTTCATTAACTCAAAAATGACTGTTGTTTTTCTTTTCAAATCAATAGTTGATTTTTCATTTCCTATGGTATCCCGATTCTAGATCAATAGCCAAACTAAATCTCCTCTCAAATGTAAGAAATACGACATTTTGGCAAAGAAAAAAAAAACAGAATCAACAAGTATAATAACATATCAAAATATTTATAGATTAAAATTCTCGCTATGTTAATATCTGGAAAGGTGAGATATCTTCATTATGCTGGACATGACATTCCAACAAAGTTGACACCTCATGAAGCATCCATCATTAGAATCACCACCTGTTATGGTTGTTATTATTATTGAACGAAATACAAGAGGGGGGGGGGGGGGGGGGGGGACTTAAAGCATATCCCAGAATTCAACAGATGACCAACCTAGGATTATAAAAAAAGATCCATCTATACATATGTGAAGAGATACCCTAATCTCTTAATAACAGAGTACACGCTTCTTCAACTTTAACACTTCTTCGACTTTAACTCTTCGTTCTTTGGGTCATATTTTTCGGATTAATTGACTACTTGAGATGTTTAACTACATGATCAAATACCTGAGTGGTACAATGAAGCACAATGGGTCCATCAACTTTGATATCGAAATGAAGATTCTCTTCATCTGAGTATTCATCTAATAACATCTTAAACTTGGAATATACCAAATACTTTATCGGAACCACGTACCTTTTTCTATCTTCTCCAACGTAAACCGGTAGAAAACCCTTGTGTACTGTTGCAGTATTATTAGTATCCTCTGCTAACAATTGGTCATACTTGAATGGACTTTGTTTCTTACCAAACTTTGTTTTTAGAGATGAAAACATCTTCATCATCTTCATTATTGGGTGAGAAAGGATCAATTGGAAACAAGACTTAGATAAAAGGTACTGGTAGGGAATGAAAAAGATGAGACAGAAATAATTTCAGTAGAGAGCAGAGGGTATAAGATCTCAATGACTTGTTTAGTAGTTTGTGAATAGTTTACTTGGGTAGTTAACTTATATACAGAGAAAACTTTCTAATTTGGATTTGGAGGTTTTATAAGATTGTGGGTTTATTAGTTTCCAATGTGCCTGTGGCATTAGATTGTGGTTTTATAGGATAGTGTACCATTATCCTGGATTTTATATATTTAAGATTTTATCTATCTGAAGTAAATAGAGGATCCTAGTTTAATATAATGTATAGATACATTTATGATGGTCGCCAAATTTGAAATCTAAGTCGAGCGGGCCGATATATTTTATTGCAATTGAGATTTTGATCAAGTAATACTAGCTTCAAATTTATTCTCGCGAGCTATGTATATGACATAATACGTGAACTCAATTTTTAATGCATAAATGGTAATCGTTTCACCTACAAAAACGCCATAGAAGCATCCGCCAAAACATCTGGACAACTTTTCGCAAATATTCATGCCCACACTAATAGCTTATTTGATTCGAGAATGACATAAGATTACATTTCGGTTTTAGGGCAGAATTAAACTTCATGACTCGCTAAGAGTTAGACCGTGTTCTCTATATATGTCCATATCTTTAGTTATTGGTGTCCCTTTCCTATCTAGGCTAACGTTTACGTGTTAAGATCTTTTTTATTTTTATTAATTTTTTTTTTTGTTTTTCTGCGAGCTGCAATTGTCGGAATGTTTTTTTTATTTTTCTTTAAAATTTTGTACTCCCGAAAGTTTTTTTTCTCCCAAGTATCGTTCTCTATATACGTCCATATCTTTAGTTATTGGTGTCCCTTTCCTGTCCAGGCTAACGTTTACGTGTTAAGATTTTTTTTTTTAGTACAAAATTTTGAACAATATTTTTTTTGTTTTTCCGCGAACTGAAATTGTCGGAATGTTTTTCTATTTCTCTTTAAAATTTTGTACTCCCGATTTTTTTTTCCTCCCAGTATCGTTCCTTGTTAATAGTGTCTCCCCCGCCTCTTTGACTCTGGTTGATTCGCATGGACCACCCCACTCTAGAAACACTCCTCGCATCTTTGAAATAAGTGGGGTCGAATCGATTTTATGAATCAAAATCGGTGTCTTAACCAATTTCCATTCCAGTTAACACTAGGTCAAATCGATTTTGGTTCACAAATCTGTTTGCCTTCATTGATTTCAACTCGGTAACTTGATACTTCCTCCATATTATTCTAAAATCTCTTACAAAAAATATTAAGACAGAATTCACACATGTTATTTATCTGTTATTTGGTGAATGAGATATCTATATAACAAAACAGAACTTGTTTTTGCTTACTAGGACAAAATGAATGCAATCTGACTAGGACAATCTAACTAGGACAAGCTGACTAGGACGAGAACAAAAGATGACCCCTTATCCTGACCCTCTATTATTTGATCCAACCATTGAGAAGAACATAACCCTACACCTTCTCTCATTAACCCACGTGAATCTTCAATTTCAAAAGATGTTACCAATTTTAGTTTCTTCATCTTCCCGTCGTTTCCGATGTTACGTCTCTCGCTTATTCGCTTAACCCTAAATTACTTCTGTTATATTTCTCTTCCTTCTCTTTCCTCTTCGAAGAGATTATATTTCATCTGGGTTTGGATTCTTAATCTTGATTCGATAAAGAGTTTTCATACTTCTTCTTTCTTCCATCTTTAGGATTCTTCTCCGGAGATTTTGAAATCTGTAAATCTAGATCATGAAATTTGCCAAAGTGGGTAATAGATGAGATGAAAATCACATTCTTACATTAGACAAACACACTTAAGGTATATAGATCTGTAATAATTAACTTCTCAAATTTGTCGACTTTGTAAAATTTAGTATAGTCCTACTTAATTTATTTAACTTTTGTCTTGGGTATAAAAAAGTTGGATTGTATGAACTCTTCTACCAGGGTTTTTCCATTAATCATAAGAGTGAAGTTAATATTAAGTTTGGGTCTTTTTTTGTCATCTATTTATGCTAAAATAATTTAAATGGTTTCCACATTGTCTTAGTCTGATCTTTTTACTATGCTACTGTGTACGGCCAGATCAAGAAGAATTTTCTCATCAAAGTGGGGACGAAGTTATGACCCTCATGCGAAGGAACTACTCATTAGACATAGTTCAGAACATGGAATTGATGAAATTAAGTATATACACAAGTATAACTATAAGGGTGAAGATTATATAACTCTGGTGTTCGAAGCGGCAGATGGGATTAAATGATAGTATTACTATATTGTTATATTTTGTAATAAAGTTGTTTCCTCTAAATTTCAATTTGTATCAAATTTTTATGGCAGTTTTCAATGAAGTTATTTCGATTTATTTTTCCTATTTAGTGAGCATGTGTTGCTTGTCGTACTCTCAAGAACTTGTTCACAACATAAAATTAAATGTTTTACTACATATACAACTCTTCTTCAAATTGTTATCTTTAGAAATATCTCCTTACATTTTCTCTCCATCCTCAAACTATTTCACAGGATCATTCACATTTTAACTTCTTTTAAACTGGAAAGGATGGTAGATATGATTTGTCCTCACATGTAACTATATTTGCACCATAAGTTGGTCTTTAACCGTGCCGGAGTAGATATGGTGTTTCCTCACTTGTAACTATATTCGCACCATAAGTTGGTCTTTAACCGTGCCGGAGTAAATATGGTTTTTCCTTACATGTAACTATATTTGCACTATAAGTTGGTCTTTAACCGCGCCGGAGGCACAGACTATGCCTAGTCTATATAATAAAACGGGTTGAAGAGTGCTGACTGGGATAAACATTAGAGATAAATCCGACCGTCTGCCCCAGATCAGAACTAAATTAAACCGTTCGATTCTTCAGTTTTAATATACACATATTGTCATTAATTTCATTTAGTCATTAATTGCTATTAACATAAAATCCACGTTGATCTTTTGGGGGCCGTTGATTCTTCGGTTTCAATATACACGTATTTAGTCATTAATTTCGTTTAGTCATTAATTGTTATTAACAGAAAATCCACGTTAATCTTTTGGCGCCCTAAGTCTCCTGCACATGGAATCCACGTTGGATTCATCTTCTTTGGCTTCATATCCACATCCTCATAAAAACTCTGCTTAAATATTCTTTGAAGATACTCAAATCAATGAAACTCCCATTTGGTTTGTATGAGCGACATCACGAGGTAGGTTTTTTTTTCTATCTTTATTTGATTTTGTTTAATTTTTTCTTTAATAATCACTGTCATTCTTCTTAGATAGAGAGGATCTAATTCAATGATTTCTACAAGTCAAGCTTGGTATATTCTCCTCTTCTATTTTTCAGTTCTTCTTTGTTTAATTTCTTTATAAAATTTACTTTGTTTATTAGGTTGTTGAACAACTTTGTCCGACTACTGCTAGGAATGGAAGAAAGAAAAAGGATATATGTCAGGGTGAGCACATGAATCGAACGGGCGACTTTCATATCCTCAACATTGTGTAGTCTCTAAACTATTCTTCTCTTTCTTAGGTAAACAAAAATAAAAAAAAATAAAAAATAAAATTACTCTATTAACGGGTGGTCTTCGTACATACTTTTTTTTTTTTTTCTGTTGCAACTATTTATCTTAGGGTGTCTTATATTTTATGTTTTCCATTGTTATATTGGACATTACATGGTATTATTAGTTGTAATCGTAATTATATTATATTTTGCATGAAATATATCCCAACTCCATTTAACTTGATCTATTTTTCATAATTAGGGGCTTTGTAATTTAAGAATCTCTATAATTGAGGTTTCAAGGGTTTTATTTGATTCACTGATTGAGTTCAGTAATGGATCTTTTAGGCTTGTTTTTAATATGATAATCGATTGATATGTTCTCGATTAGATGCGAACGCATTCTCAAAGTAGGTTTTCAATTATTTATCCATCTCTTATCCTTTTAATTGAAAATTCTAGCATTTTAGTTGATTTGTTGATTCGTTAAAGTGTTTGGTTTTGTTATCAGTTCAGAGAATGCTCAAAGATCAAGGCTTTGGAATAAAATGACCAATTGGAAAGATCTTGAGTAAATGAGCATTTGTTCCTCGGGCTTGTTGTAAAACCATGGTCCGGAACAAAATTGAAACATAGTCCCTTAAGAGTTATTCAATATTCTCAACAACAGCAATTAGAGAATTAATATAACACTTTTCCTTCTCCGAGTAGAAGTTCTCACTTGGTATTGGTTCTTCCGGCTACAAAGGGTATAGCTTATCAAGATGTTTCGTAACTTTTTTATGGATTAAGCCCATACCAAGAGATTGTTCTTCCGGCTACAAAGGGTATAGTTATAGTTATTGTATGTTCAGATGGACTTATCAGAACATTTGGTAACTATAGATTGGGAATTTTCTATATTACATTACTTTTGAATTTAAACATGTACTTTGAAATACATGAGGTAATTCGTATAATTGTCTATCCCGTTAGTCATTTTATGTGAGTTCGATTTGACTCCCATATATTAAACTTCGATTGGCTTGTAACTGCACAATAAAAATAAATTAATGTTTTGGGTTGGTGACTAAAGAAACTATACGTTGAAGAATTCGTTCTACGATATATTTTTTTAACATTTGTTAAGTACCCTTCTTTTACAAGTTCAATAGATATTTAACAAATTTAATATTCTTTTGGTTCATTCCAGGTATTTTATGGGAACTTCAATTTCGATCATGGTATTGGTTAAATACTCAAATGATAACAGCCGTGCCGGAGGCACGAGTTATACCTAGTAAGCATACAAGTACTGATTTATCGTGGACCATTAAGTTGATATTAAGTAAAAAGTAAATGAGTGGGCACGATATTAAAACCGTGACAATTTCAGTATTTAATGGACAAATAAAATATTTAGAAAATAAACATGTAAACCAACAGCCAAAACAGATCTCCTCTACTAAATCACAAGAGAGGAGAGATTGTGTATTAAATATGGACATTTATAGAGAAGCTAAAGGGATTTTGTGGAGGTAGACTCCAACTGAAATTCGGAAATGACTAAGTTCTTTTTGTCTAATTTAATCTATAGTTTTAGTTGTCTAGGATAAACTAGGTAGTTGCAATCTAGATTTTGTTTCTCTTTGATTTCATTAGATAGTCAAATATTACTCTACTCTAGCATCCTGCCTCTAAATTAACCTCCATTTGTCCGTTCTCTCTTCTCCTATGTTTGCGACGTATAACGAAAGTTAGGTGGTTCACATGTTATTTAAATTACTTTGCAAAGAGTCACAAATGCATACTGTAATGGACTTTCGTCAGTAGTTTGCATATTTTTTAGTTTGAATAATAGACCCACTAAGTTAGTGCGATTAAGTTAAAATTGTTTTCAAAATAGAATTGAACACAACATAAATTTTTTTTTTCTAGGGACAAAATAGAATACACGAAACTTTATTGTCAAACAAACAAAAATGTAAGTCAATAGGCAAAATAAATCTCCTCTGAAATTAAGAAATATGATAATTTGGCAAAGTAAATAAAGCAAAATCAACAAGTAAAAGAACATAATGAAAGGTGTGATATCTTCATTGTGCTACATGTGACATCCCAATTAGATTGGCACTTCATGGAGCATCCGTCATTAGAGTCACCACCTACCTATTATTGTTGTTATTATTATTGAATGAAATCGAATACAAGAGGGGGGGACTTAAAGCATAACCGTGAACCATTAAAAGCCTAAGATTCATCTAAACATTTGTGAAGAGATACCGTTTAAACTAATCATCTTAATAATAGAGTACACTCTTCTTCGACTTTAACTCTTCGTTCTTCGGGTCATATTTTTCGGATTAATTGACTACTTGAGATGTTGAAGTACATGATCAAATACTTGAGTGGTACAATGAAGCACAATGGGTCCATCAACTTTGATATCGAAATCAGGATTCTCTTCATCTGAGTATTCATCTAATAACATCTTGAACTTGGAATATACCTAATACTTTATCGGAACCACGTACCTTTTACAATCTTCTCCAACTTAAACTGGTATAAAACCCTTGTGTACTGTTGTAGTGTTATTAGTATTAGAAAACCAGAAAACTTGTATTGATTCAAGAGGAGTTACAACTTATATAGAGAAGTTAGTTGAGTTTGTTAGAGTTTGTTAGAGGTTAGTTAGAGTTACTTAGGTTGTTATGAAGTATTGATTCAGTGTGACAAACCACACTAAACCTAAAATACAACCCACTCTTCTAACCCTCATAAGACTTTCTTACACCTCTCATACACAAAGACCAGAGTTTGACTTCACCATTTGAAGTTTAGCCTGATTATTAGTTTATTAGTTTCCAATGTGCCTGTGCCATTAGATTGTGGGTTTATCATTTTTCATAAACACTAATATAGGATAGTGTACCATTAGACTGTAGCCTTATCCTGGACCTTATCTAAGATTTTATCTATCTGAACTAAATAGAGGATCCTAGTTTAATATAATGTATAGATACACTTATGAGGCCTTGCTGAATTCCCTCAAGATTTGTTCGAGTTGATAAATATTCTTTAGAGAGTTTTGTCCAAAGATGATACAATCGTCTGCAAATAGCAGATTTTTGATGGTAAGGTCGGACTTAGGGATAGGAAAACCGATAAATGGTGTTTGGTTATTGTTCTTCTCTAATAACCTACTGAGGCCTTCCATGGCAATGGCGAATAAGAAAGGCGAGGGATGGTCACCTTGTCTGATCCCTCGACTGACGTTGAAAACCGAGCCAGGACGACCATTAATAAGAACTGCCATGGAGCTGGTAGTAAGACAGGTATTTGTGAGGTTGATCTAAAACGGGGAGAAGCCCATAAGCCTTATGATGTTATCTAGATAACTCCATTCAATGCGATCAAATGCTTTGGACATGTCTAGTTTGAGACCAAAGTAGATTTTTGGCCCCTTGATTTTCTTAAAAGAATGAATAAACTCCTGGCTGATTATGATATTATCGATGATTTGCCTACCTGGCACGTACGCCGTCTGAAAAGGGGAGATAAGATCTGGCAAAACGGGTTTAAGTCGATTTGCCATAATTTTGGTTATGATTTTATAGGTAGTGTTAAGCAGACTAATCGGTCTGTAATCTGCAGGCGATTGGGGGGTTTTAGTTTTTGGAAGGAGACAGATGTGAATGTGGTTGGAAAAGAAGGGGAGAGTAAGTGCTACAAAAGTTATCTAGCAAAAATAGACTTCTTAAACGAAGAAACCTAATAATAAAAGAAACTATTGTCACTAAAAAACGAATATTGAGACGCACTTTGTCAAAATTGGAAAAATTGAGTTGAGTAGTCCAATGACTAAATAATTCACAATTCAAGGTTTTTAGGCTTCAAAACTATATAATATATGTAAAGATCCATTAAGAAATCTCAATTTTCCAATGGCAAGAATAGTTGGATGAAATTGGGCAGGAGTATATGAAGATATAATTCTTATTGCATCACGCGTAACACGCATTTTAATTAAATTTTTAAACTTTTGGAAAGTACATCAATATGGGCCGCAAAATATGAAATTGTTACCGACGCTCAATAAGTTCATTGAATGGAGATAGTACAACCAATAAATTAGAACAAAGTCTAATCCAGGTTTAGTATATTTTATATTGAAATTCATGAGAATTTGGCAACAATAAGCAGAGAGAATGAGATGATTTTTTTTTACCTTTCTGAGAAGAAAGCAATATGAATTTAATACACAAAATTTTTGTTTTGATTTAATCAGGCAGAAATTTAAATGTCAATTTTAGCACAACCTAACTCTAATGTTATAAGCGAAACTTTTTCACTGACCCCGTAATGAGTTATTTCCGATGAAATTTGTAGTTGCTAAATAATGTATTAAGTAGCTTGTTTCGTGATCAACTTACAACTTTTTCACTGACCCCGTAATGAGTTATTTTTTATGACATTTACAGAGATTCAGCAGTTATGTACGTATTCTATCTTTATGATATATCAATATTGCATGATGTCGTCACGATTCTATAATATGTGTAATGTAATACCTAATTTAGAGATGATTCGGCCTATTTAGGGCCAACAAATTTTATATCCTGGAATGCTTTGGTGGGGGAGGAATATTCAAAGATTGCTGACATTGTTAAATTATGCTATGTTTGAATGCTTACAAACTTGAATACATTTGCATTGATTCTGTTCAATACTTTGTTGTACTAAAATTTGCCACTCTATTCAAATTCTAGTGAAGTGATTCCATCAAAGATTATGGCTTCAAGGACCACAATATGTCATTATATGTCAATAAAAGCATTATTTATATTAAGATAGGTATCAATTTGTAAATAAAAAACCGTGATCGTCCTGCTATTGTCGATGATACATGAAAATTGAAAAACCGAATGTCGAATAATGACATCTATAAGAGAATCAGAGGTCTGACTGAGCTGACAAGACTCAGCTGACTCAATAAGAGAACTAACTCAATAGTTAGTTTGATTAAATAAGAAGTTAGAGAAAGTTAGTTATAGTTTAAATAGTAGTTAGAGAAAGTTGTTATGGTTAACAACTTAACTAACTATTAAGAAAGTCAGTTAATCTCTCTCTCTCTCTATAACAAACAATTTCTTTCTCTCTCTAAATGATATAAATTGAGATCATCTTCTTTGTAATGGATTGATTGAAAAAGAGAATTAATAAAATCACAGAGTTTATCAAAGAGTTTAGATAAATTTTCATGGTATCAGATTTCTAACCAAATGAATCCCACAACCAATTCCGCTGCTTCTGCTTCTTCTTCTTCAAATCACCATCACTCGATCTCAAATATAGCTAATTTCGTATCTGATAAACTTGATGGATCGAATTATCTAATTTGGAAGGATCAAGTTGAATCGATCTTATATGGTGCTGATCTAATAGATTATGTTGATGGCTCCATTGAAATACCAGCTATGAAGATTGTTGAAGATGATAGAGAAATTCTGAATCCCGAGTATAAGAAATGGAAGAAGCAAGATAGTTTTGTCCAATCTTGCTTAAAAGCAACTTTTTCACCTGAGATCAAATCAGATGCTCTTGGTTTAAAATCCGCCTATGAAATCTGGTCTTATCTTGATCCCATATACACAGAAGAGTTCGAAGCTAAGAAAGATTTACTTCGTTCACAAATTCAATCTATAAAGAAAGGAAACTCAACTATTGGTGAGTATATCAGGAAGATCAAATCTCTTGTTGATGCTCTAATTACAGTCAATGATAAGGTAACAGACAAAGAACTTTGTAGAATTACTCTTCTAGGTTTAGGGAAAGATTATAGACAATTTGTTATTTTTATAACATTAGAGAAGGAAGAATTACATTCCCTGAACTTAGGTCAAAATTACTACACCATGAGCAATGGTTACTCGATGAATCACAAGAGGAACCTAAAAATGCCTTTTTTGTTCGACAATCACAATATAGACAGAAGAATGATCATAGGCAGAAACCTCAGGGTAAACCCTATCAAAATCATTCAAATCATAGTAAGACCACACATGATCTTCATCAAGATCAGGTCAAATTGAGTTATTCCAACTTTAATAAAGGTAAGAACATCACAGAAGGACCTAAGTTAGGTCCAAAAGCTGAAAATTTCGATTTTGCTACAGTTCCTTGTGGAATCTGCAGAAGATGGGGTCATATGGCTGGAAATTATTTCTTTAGATATTCTCAACCTAAAGCAAACAAACCCTATCAACCAAATTTTGCTGGTCTTCATATTGAGGAAGAGGAAGATGATAATGATACAAAAGAATTTGAAGAAAGTTTTTCAGATGATAATGATGAGGACATAGTAATTGCTGAATGCAATATGGCTATTTTATCTGGTTCTTCTACATTTGATGAAGATGATTCAATTCAAGTGTGTCATTTGGCAGAATCAACTCGTTGGTTGGCTGACACTGGTGCATCCAGCCATATCACAAAAAATAAGTCTATCATATGTGATCCAAAAGGCTATAAAGGCAAAGAAAGAGTCATGGTTGGAGATGGAAAGTATTTGCCTATAATGGAAACTGGCAATACTACTCTGTCTATTTCTTCTCATCCTTTTAAACTAGAGAATGTTCTTCATGTGCCCAATATAAAGAAGAACTTGTTATCTGTCTCCAAGTTTACAAATGAGAATTTTTGTTCAGTGGAGTTCCTTCCATGGGGATATAATATCAAAGATCTTCTGTCTGGTTCAGTTCTAGCTGAGGGTCCTATGGTTAATGATCTATATCCTATAAATTTTACAAAACACAGTACTTCTCTAGAAGCTCATAGTGCTATTCAATGCCTAGAACCTCATCTGTGGCACTCAAGGTTGGGCCATCCATCAAAAGCTATATTGCTCCAATTGAAACATGAAGACAAGATCAAAGTTTATTCTAAGAAATTTGAGAATGTCTGTCATTCATGTCAACTAGGTAAAAGTAAATGTCTTCCTTTTACTCCTTTATCTTCAAAATCATCACTTCCTCTTGAATTGATTCACTGTGATATATGGGGTCCAACACCACTTCCAACCTCTTCTGGCATAAGATATTATATACTCTTCAATGATGATTATAGTAGGTTTTCATGGATATATCCATTAACAGTTAGATCAGAAAGTCTGAATTGCTTCAAACATTTTAAAGCTTCAAATGAGAATCTTCTCTCTTCTAAAAATTAAGAAGTTTCAAAGTGATGGTGCTCCTGAGTTGGCAAAGGGTGAATTGAAGAGATTTCTAGATGATAATGGGATTGTATTCAGGTGTTCTTGTCCATACACTCCCCAACAGAATGGTAAAGTAGAGAGGAAGAACAGACATGTCACTGAAATGGGTAATACTTTACTTGTTCACTCTTGTTTACCTAAAATTTTCTGGTTTGAAGCATTTTCCACTTCAGCATACATCATAAATAGGTTACCCACCCCTATACTAGAAAACATATCTCCTTATGAATGTCTATTTCATAAAGCACCAGACTATAAGTTCATGAAGGTTTTTGGTTCCACATGCTATCCTTATCTAGCTCATTCTAGAAAAGATAAACTCAGTCCTAAATCAGCATAGTGCATCTTGTTGGGCTACATCTCTGTGCATAAGGGTTACAAATTCTATGATATTAACTCAGATAAGATGCACATCTCTAGACATGTGATATTTGATGAATCATCCTTCTATTTTAAAGACCATTGTCTTGATAAGTCTAAATCAGTCTCTGTTCCACTGTCCATTGTCTTGATAAGTTTAAATCTGTCTCTATTCCTATGTTCACTACTCACAGCCAAAATCAAGCACAGTCTTTATAGCTACCAACTATTTCCACTTCTAGAAATGGGTCTGTACAGCCTACTCAGATAGCTGTGTCTCCTCTTAATATTGAAACTTCAACATCTTCACCCTATGACCACAATGTCAAAGAGTTGTATTCAAAAACCAAAGTCCATTCCTGACTATGTTGCTCATTATTCCATTTATCATCCTCTTTCATCTGCTTTTGTGGCTGTTCTTCGAAAATTTCATGAACCAACTTCATTCAAAGAAGCATCTAAATCTGTGGGATGGTGTATTGCTATGAAAGATGAATTCTTAGCTTTACAAAAGAATGATACTTGGTCTTTAGTTCTTAGAGATCATCTATGAATGTTCTAGGATGTAAATGGGTTTACAAGGTGAAACAGAGGGGTGATGGATCTTTAGAGAGATACAAAGCTCGTTTGGTTGCTAAGGGCTATCACCAATAAGATGGGGTTGACTTCAATGAAACTTTCAACCCTGTGGTCAAATCTACAACAATGACACTCATTCTAACTATAGCTGTTACCAAGTCTTGGATTATCAAACAGCTTGATGTATCAAATGCTTTCTTACATGGGGTTTTAGATGAAAGGGTTTGTATGGTTCAGCCACAAAGATTTGTTGATAAAATAAATAGGAATCATGTGTGCCTGTTACACAAATCATTATATGGCTTAAAACAGGCACCTAGAGCCTGGTTTACTAGATTTGCAAATTTTCTTCTCAAGTATGGATTTGCTAAGAGTGCTACAGACCATTCTATGTTCTTTTTTCTTCAGCAAAATGAGGTATTGGTACTCTTACTCTATGTGGATGACATTATACTTACTGGGTCATCTTCAATTTTGATTGAATCCCTCATCAAGACCTTGAGTTTAGAATTTGCTATGAAAGACCTTAGTCAATTACATTATTTCTTGGGGATTGAGGTGATAAGAAATGGTACTGGCTCCATTCTACTCACTCAGAAGAAGTACACTCTTCAAATACTTGAGAAGGCTTCAATGATGGATTGTAAAATCAACAAAACACATGTTGCTAGTGGGTCAAGAGTTTCAAAGCTAGATGGTGATATTTTGTTTGATCCATTTTCCTATAGAAGCATAGTGGGAGCTTTACAATATCTCTCTCACACAAGGCCAGATATTTCATATGTAGTTAACTACACTGCTCAATTCATGCAGGAGCCAAGGTCATCTCACTTTATTATTGTGAAAAAGATTTTGAGGTATTTGAAAGGGTCTCTTGGCTCTGGGATCACCATTAATCCAGGGAACTTGACTACTCTTCAATCCTATTCTGATTCAGATTGGGTAGGATGCCCTGATACTAGAAGATAAACAACTGGCTTCTGTATTTTTCTTTGTTCTACCTTCTTATCCTGGTCTTCAAAGAATCAGCCAACTGTGGTCAGGTCTTCCACAGAGGCTGAGTACAAGTCTCTAAGTGTGGCTACTACTGAAATCTTATGGATTAGCTATCTCTTGGATGAGCTTCATATGCCATTATCTAAACCTTTTCTCATCTTCTGTAATAATCAAGGAGCAAAGCATATTACCTCTAATCCTATATTTCATGCTCGCACCAAGCATATAGAAGTGGATTATCATTTCATTAGAGATCTAGTTGCCAATGGTTCACTTCAGATCAAATTTATCCCTACTCATCTTCAGCTGGCTGATATTTTCACCAAAGGTCTGCCTTTCCCAAGCTTTACCACTCTTAAGAACAAGCTGATGCACTTTCGAGAAGCATAGTTTGAGGGGGGATATAAGAGAATCAGAGGTCCGACTGAGCTGACAAGACTCAGCTGACTCAATAAGAGAACTAACTCAATAGTTGATTTGATTAAATGAGAAGTTAGAGAAAGGTAGTTATAGTTTAAATAGTAGTTAGAGAAAGTTGTTATGATTAACAACTTAACTAACTATTAAGAAAGTCAGTTAATCTCTCTCTCTCTCTCTATAACAAACAATTTCTTTCTCTCTCTAGATGATATAAATTGAGATCATCTTCTTTGTGATGGATTGATTGAAAAAGAGAATTAATAAAATCACAGAGTTTATCAAAGAGTTTAGATAAATTTTCAACATCTCTATATATTAATGTTTCACCCTAAATTGTAGTTTTACGGTATGAGTTTTTTTTTCCAAATATTGTTCCAGATTGGAAATAGTTCCCTATCTCCCAAATATTGGGTTTTAGTTATCTTGGTTAATATACTATATATATTAATGTTTCACCCTAAATTACTTTTCTTAACAAGTAAAGCCAAAAAAAGAAAGAACGCTTGAACAAAATTCAGAATTTGAACACACTAGAAGGAAGGGAGGTCAAATGGTGAATTTGAGGAATCTAGAAAGGAAAAAGAAAATGATGTCAAGAAATGTTGGAAAGAAAATGATGTCAAGAAATGTTAGAGACTAAGTTAGCAAATGAATGATTTATTCATAACTATGTGTATTCAGGAGCCGATCCATGGAGGTGCGAGTCCTCGATCCTCTCGAAAAAAAACGTAATAGTAGTAATAATTTTTTTTTTTATATATATGAAGGTATACAGTTATGTATATAATGATGTCTGCACATGACATGAAGCAGACGTTGGCGGAGTGGTCTAGATACGGGTTTCAAATTCAACTTGACAGTAAGGTGCTGAGTTCGAACCCCACCTCAAGCATTTTAATTTTTCTTTTGAAATTCCTGTGCTTTTATATGTAACTGAGCGTGTATGACTATCACAAAGCTAGAGTGTGGCCTGATGGAGACATGGAAGGTTTACAGGAAGGGAACTTGATGGCGCGAGTTCGACGAACTCACTTGCCCACTTTTTTAGTTTTATTTTTAAAATATAATTAATTCAACTAGCAACATATAAAATCAATTCAAATATCTTAAACCCCTACAAACTTCAATTCATCTACTCTAAACTCTATAAACTTTAATTTATCTACCGTAAACCCCTACAAACTTCAATTCATCTACCATAAACCCAACTTCAATTCATCTACCATAAACCCCTAGAAACTTCAATTAATGTACCCTAAACTCTATAAACTTCAATTCATCTACCATAAACCCCCTACAAACTTCAATTCATCTACCCTAAACTCCAACTAACTTCAACTCTAAACCATAAATCCAACAAACTTCAATTCATCTACCCTAAAACCTAAACCCTATAAACTTCAAATCATCTACTATAAATCCCTATAAAATTCAATTCATCTACCCTAAACCCCTATAAACTTCAATTCATCTACCATAAATCTTACAAACTTCAACTCGTGGGTCTGGATGTTTCTACTTTTTGTGAAAGACATAATATTGAAGTTGTTGATCTTAATGGTTCGTACATAGTTCAAGGGAGAAGTAGAAGGAATGCACAACAAATTACAAACTTTTATCACTATTAAGTGGAGATTTTCAATACCGTTATTGATATGCAAATTCAAGAATTAAATGCTCTCGTTTCACTGAGAAGAACACCGAGTTGCTCCGTTGTATGGCATGTTTGAGTCCATCTAGAGATTTTTCCCTTTTCGACAAAAGAAAGTTGATGTTTCTTGTTGAATTTTATCCGTCAGATTTCAGTAGTCTTGACACTATGCTATTTAGTTCTCAGCTTGACAGTTACATTTACGATATGAGGCAAAATGATGATTTCTCAAATTTAGATGGAATTGGAGCTCTTGCTAGAACATTGGTGGAAACTTAGAGAGATAAAACATATCATTTAGTTTATTTGCTTATCACTTTAACACTAACTTTGCCGGTTGCAACTGCCTCTGTTGAAAGAGTTTTTTCAGCTATGAAGCTAGTTAAAACACGCTTAAGAAACATGATGAGTGATGCGTGGCTAAATGATAGTTTAGTAGTCTTTATTGAAACAGAAGTTTTTAGCGAAATTGACAATGAGTCGATTATGCGAACATTTCAAAATATGAACTCTCGTAGAGGTCAATTGCACTTGTAATCGTTGATGTATCAATATAATTAATAAATATAAGTATTTTATTTATTATTGTGTTCGCAAAAATAAAAAAAATTATTTAGGTATATAAATCCGCACCCCCTAAATGAAAATCCTGGATCCGTCCCCGTATGTATTCAAGAAGTTTTATCTTTTCCTTTTATAAGATTCACCATTTGAAGTTTAGACTGATTATTCTCATGTTCTATCAATTTTAGAAGAGATAAACTTTATGGGGCTTCTTAACTTGAGATTCCTTTCTCTCTCAAGAGAAGAAAGATGTCAATTTAGAACATATTCCTTTGCATGACATGACATATAAACATGGTGTGTTGTCATCAACAAAAACCTTTCTTTTATTAAAACCCTAAAAAAGTATTTTATATGAGATGAAAGTAAAGTATCAATCAAGCATGGAAGATGGGAAGAATAAAAAGAGTTGCCCATTTCTCTAGTTGTATATGTCACCCTTGTGCACGCCCACACTAATCTTCTCGGTACCGTTCTAGTTTTATCGGATGTGTCCGCAAAGACAACAACTCGCTGTCTAGTATATACGAACCTCGGGCTATAAAATTGGTGTGACTGCCTATAAACTCTTGGGGATGACCCACTTCAATTGTTGGTCTCACAAACTTGCACTAAGATTACCCCCACTTCATGAACAAGAATTTCTTTTGGCTATAGGCACTGCCAATCCCCCCAAAAACTATGTTTAGACTGTGCAACCGCTGCGCACATATATACAAACCTGTATAGAATGTACATAACTTTGAGCAAACCTTACTGGCGCAACATATCTATTGACATATTTGCAGACGTTGCACAGAAGCGATTGAGCCAAGCCGAAAAAGTTGATGAATCCTTTTTTTATGAAAGAGAATTTGGCTAGAAAGTTGGGCCAATTTCCTTAAAGTTGGAAAAGTATATTTTAATCTAACTATATATTTTTTCAAAAAATGAGTGAGGGATCCAAAATTTGGGGGGAAAATGAGCGGGAACACCATTTTCGGCCAGAAATGAGCTTCCAGCCCAAAATGTCAGGACAACTCATTTTTGGCTGGTTTTCATTTCTTTTTCTCCCCCTCTTGGTCCTGGTTTGAAAATTCATAATTTTCAAACGAAATTCTGGAATCCCGCGAGTAAACTCTCTATTCTCGTTTTCTTTCTCTCTCTAAAACTTTCAGAAGACCATGGATGTTGATTATCTTCTTCCCCTCTCTCCATATAAATATTTCGAAATCTGGAATTTTTTTTTCTCTCTCTAAAACTTTCAGAATACCATGGACGTTGATTATCTTTTTCCTCTCTATCTCTCTGAAGTAATCTTCCTCTCTTTCTCTCTATAAAAATTTTCTGAAAATTCTTCCCCTCTCTCTCTAAACTTCTAATATCTCTCTCTAAAAAAAATTCTGTAAATTTTGGAGAGAAACAGAGGAAGAAGATATGTAAAGTTTCTGGAAATTTTCTCTCTCTATATAAATATTTCGAAATCGATTATATTCTTGCCATATCTATCTTTTTGAGAAAAGGAAAGTAGTAAGATTGGAGAGAGAAAATATGTTTAAACAGAAATAAAAAGAATAAAAATAGGAAATATGGAGAGAGAAAAATCTGGAGAGAAAATATGAAAAAGGAATAAAATTTAGAGGAAAATAGGAAAAATCTAGAGATAAATTCGAAAAGTGTGTAGTATATAACCAAATGGCTAGTACACAGAAAAATTTCCGGTAAACAAGAAAATTTCAAGTACAAAAATGGCTAGTAAACAGAACAATTTCCGGGAAACAAAACAGTTTCCGGTAAACCAAAAAATTTCCCAACAGAAAAGTGTCTAGTACACAAGAAAATCCCCAGTAAATCATACAGTTTCCGGTAAACCAGAAAATTTCCCAACACTAAAGTGTCTAGTACACAAGAAATCCCTAGTAAATTAAACAGTTTCTGGTAAACCAGAAAATTTCCCAACACAAAAGTGTCTAGTACACAAGAAATCCCTAGTAAATTAAACAATTTCCGTAAATAAGAACCAATCTGGAAAAAAATTGAGAGAAATTAGTTAGAAAGAAATTCGAAATTAGTTAGAAATTGGTTAAAATTTGAGAGAAATTAGGAATTGGTTAAATTAATAAGTCTGGAAAGTTAGAGAGAAAAATTCGAAATTTGAACCAATCTTGAAAAAATCGAAATTTGAGATAAGAAACAAATCTAGAAAAAAAAAGAAAGAATTTTGAACCAATCTGGAAATATTTGTTTAGATTGAAGAGAAAATTTTGAAAAGAGAGGAATTTGTTGAGATTGGAGAGAGAATAGGAATTAGAGAGAGAGAAAATCTAAATTAGTTAGAAATTGGTTAAATTAGGAGAGAAATTAAGATTTGGTTAAATAAATAAAGAGAAATAAATCTGGAAAGTGTTATAAATATTAGATTTATGGTGGATGACCACACCATAGGTTTTCCACCATTACTTTGTATTCAAGCTCCATTATTGTGTGCCTATTGGATGTGTAACTCATCTTGCTAAATGCCTATATAAAGAGGTTACTTGCTAATGAAGAAGATGGATCAAACCAATATATCATAGTACTCAATATACCAATGTACCAAAGTAGAGATATTCTCTACAAACATAGGAATGCAATTGTAGTTCTTCTTGTCCCTTATCTCTTGGTCTATATTTCCATTATCTTTCTTCTTCCCTCCTTTATTTTTCACAACACGTTATCAGCACGACAATAGAAGCTGACAATAGAAGGTTGAACAACGCCCTCAACCTTCATGAGGGGGAGCAAGTTTATGAAAACACTGCATACTATATTTTCACACTGTACTCTTTTTTCCTTCGTTAAGATTTTTTTTCCCACGGGGTTTTTCTTAACAAGGTTTTGATGAGGCAGATTATGTGTACATAAAAGATGTACATGAACAAAGAATTTGTACTCTTTTTCCTTCACTATGGTTTTGTCCCATTGGGTTTTCCTAGTAAGGTTTTGTAATAGTCCCACATTGCTCACAAGAGTGTCCAGAGACTGGGCTATATGTGTAAGCTCAAGCTTAGTAAGTACCGAGGCCTTTTGGGTGGGCTTGTGGTGCCTTCGCCAAGAACAAAACCCCGTACCCGTGTGGGCTTGGGCCTGGGTGGTTAAAGCGGGGACAATATCGGTAACTGTTAAGGCTTGGGGCGTTACAAAGTGGTATCAGAGCCGAGGACGGCTCTTCGCTGAGGGTGGGGGATTGTAATAGTCCCACATTGCTCACAAGAGTGTCCAGAGACTGGGCTATATGTGTAAGCTCAAGCTTAGTAAGTACCGAGGCCTTTTGGGTGGGCTTGTGGTGCCTTCGCCAAGAACAAAACCCCGTACCCGTGTGGGCTTGGGCCTGGGTGGTTAAAGCGGGGACAATATCGGCAACTGCTAAGGCTTGGGGCGTTACAAAGTGGTATCAGAGCCGAGGACGGCTCTTCGCTGAGGGTGGGGGATTGTAATAGTCCCACATTGCTCACAAGAGTGTCCAGAGACTGGGCTATATGTGTAAGCTCAAGCTTAGTAAGTACCGAGGCCTTTTGGGTGGGCTTGTGGTGCCTTCGCCAAGAACAAAACCCCGTACCCATGTGGGCTTGGGCCTGGGTGGTTAAAGCGGGGACAATATCGGCAACTGTTAAGGCTTGGGGCGTTACATATCTTCATTATGCTGCACGTGACATCCCAACTAGGTTGACACCTCACGGAGCATCCATCATTAGAATCACCACTTACTATTGTTATTATTATTTAATGAAACCAAATACAAGAGGGGGACTTAAAGCCTAACCCTGAATTTAACAAATGATAAGACCATTAAAAGACTATAAGATTCATCTAAACATATGTGAAGAGATACCATTTAAGCTAATCATCTGAATAACTGAGTACACACTTCTTCGACTTTAACTCTTCTTCATCTTTAACTCTTCATTCTTTGGATCATAATTTTCCGATTAATTGACTACTTCAGATGTTGAAATACAAGATCAAATTCTTGAGTGGTGCAATGAAGCACAATGGGTCCATCTACTTTGATATCAAAATCAAGATTCTCATAATCTGAGTATTCATCTAATAACATCATAAACTTGGAACATACCAAATACTTTATCGGAACCACGTATCTTTTACAATCTTCTCCAACGTAAACCGGTAGAAAACCCTTGTGTATTGTTGTAGTATTATTAGTATCCTTTGCTAACAGTTGGTCATACTTGAAGTGACTTTGTTTCTTACTAAACTTTGTTTTTAGAGATGAAAACATCTTCATCATCTTCATTATTGTGTGAGAAAGGATTAATGGGAAACAGGACTCAGATAAAGTTCATGTTCAAATATTTGAGTGGTACAACTGAGAAGAATGGGGCCTTCAACTTTGGTATCAAGTTCATGACTTTCATAGAATATCCATCTAATACTTAACATCTTAAGCTTTGAACATACCAAAAAACTTAATTGGAACAATGTACCGTTTGCATTCTTCTCCGACATAAATCGGTAGAAAACCCTTTTATATTGCAGTAGTACTCTCCCTTGTTAACAATGAGACATATTTGAAGTCTTTCTTTTCCTTACCTAATTTTCTCTTTTGGGACGAAAACATCTTCAACTTAACTATTTGGTTGGAAGGAAGAAAGGAGAGAAAGAACTCTTATTATTAGAAGCAAAACGCAAGAGAGAATTTCAACCTAGCGTAAGATCACAGATAGATTGTGTATTAAATAAATTAGGAATTTGATTTATATAGAAGAAGCTTTAGGGATTTTTAGAGTTAGAATCTAATTGTAATTCTAAAACTACTACATAAGATCTTTTTTCTAATCTCAATCTAGTTTTAATTGTGTAGGATAAACTAGGTAGTTGCAATCTACATATTGTTTCTCTTTGATTTCATCAGATATTCATATATTGTAGGGATTTTATAACTACCCTAGTCCTATAATTTTCATAACTCAAAAATGACTGTTGTTTTTCTTTTCAAATCAATAGTTGATTTTTTCATTTTCTATGGTATCCTGATTCTAGATCAATAGCCAAACTAAATCTCCTCTCAAATGTAAGAAATACGACATTTTGGCAAATTAATAAAAAAAAAAAAAAAACAGAATCAACAAGTAAAATAACATATCAAAATATTTCAGATTAAAATTCTCGATATGTTAATATCTGGAAAGGTGTGATATCTTCATTATGTTGGACATGACATCCCAACTAAGTTGACACCTCGCGAAGCATCCATCATTAGAATTACCACCTGTTATGGTTGTTATTATTATTGAACGAAATACAAGAGGGGGGACTTAAAGCATATCCCAGAATTCAACAGATGACCAACCTAGGATTAAAAAAAAAGATCCATCTATACATATGTGAAGAGATACCCTAATCATCTTAATAACAAAGTTCACGCTTCTTCAACTTTAACACTTCTTCGACTTTAACCTTCGTTCTTTGGGTCATATTTTTCGGATTAATTGACTACTTGAGATGTTTAACTACATGATCAAATACTTGAGTGGTACAATGAAGCACAATGGGTCCATCAACTTTGATATCGAAATGAAGATTCTCTTCATCTGAGTATTCATCTAATAACATCTTAAACTTGGAATATACCAAATACTTTATCGGAACCACGTACCTTTTTCTATCTTCTCCAACGTAAACCGGTAGAAAACCCTTGTGTACTGTTGCAGTATTATTAGTATCCTTTGCTAACAATTGGTCATACTTGAATGAACTTTGTTTCTTACCAAACTTTGTTTTTAGAGATGAAAGCATCTTCCTCATCTTCATTATTGGGTGAGAAAGGATCAATTGGAAACAAGACTTAGATAAAGGGTACTGATAGGGAATGAAAAAGATGAGACATAAATAATTTCAGCAGAGAGCAGAGGACATAAGATATCAATGACTTGTTTAGTTGTTTGTGAATAGTTTACTTGCATAGTTAACTTATATACAGAGAAAACTTTCTAATTTGAATTTGGAGGTTTTATAAGATTGTGGGTTTATTAGTTTCCAATGTGCCGGTGCCATTAGATTGTGGGTTTATCATTTTTGAGAAACATTAATATAGGATAGTGTACCATTATCCTGGATTTTATATATCTAAGATTTTATCTATGTGAACTAAATAGAGGATCCTAGTTTAATATAATGTATAGACACTTATGATGGTCGCCAAATTTGAAATCTAAGTCGAGCGGCCCCATATATTTTATTGCAATTGAGATTTTGATCAAGTAATACTAGCTCCAAATTTATTCTTGCGAGCTATGTATATGACATAGTACGTGAACTCAATTTTTAATGCATAAATGGTAATCGTTTCCCCTACAAAAACTTCATAGAAGCATCCGCCAAAACATCTGAACAACTTTTCGCAAATATTCACGCCCACACTAATAGCTTATTTAATACGAGAATTACATATGATTACATTTCGGTTTTAGGGAAGACATTAAACTTCATAACTCGCTAAGAGTTAGACTGCATTCTTTATTTATGTCCATATCTTTAGGTATTGGCTCCCCTTTCCTATTTAGGCTAACGTTTACGTAATAAGAACTTTTTTTTAGGTACAAAATCTTGAACGAATTTCTTTAATTTTTTTTGTTTTTCCGTGAACTGAAATTGGCGGAATGTTTTTTTATTTCTCTTTAAAATTTTGTACTCCCAAATTTTTTTTTTCCTCCCAGTATCGTTTCTTCTTAATAGTGTCTCCCCCGCCTCTTTGACTCTGGTTTCTTATCAATTGATGTACTTATTTTCGATATTGTGAAGTAGGAGCAATTTGGTTCCGAAAAAGTTTTCTTATTTTATGTTTTGGCTCGTAGATTACCTATTTGGTGAAATTTTGGTTTCGTTGGTGTTCATTTTTCACTAGAATCGAGCTTTGTTGCTTGTGAATCTCTATTGAGAATTCAAGTTGTTTCCTATTGTTCGCTGGAAGTAACCAGCGAATCAAGTATCTAAAAAATTGTTTGCTTATTACTCTCTAATCTCTATTCACTTATATGAATTATTATTACTCTAGAATAAGATAGGTACTAGTAAAATTTTCTATATATTATATCCCTATTGTTGCAGACAAAATCTATTGCCACTCAATATGGAACTGGAGCAATTTCGGGTTTCTTTAGTGAGTATCATGTCAAAGTTTGATGGCATACTGGTTACTTTATTAAATTGACCGAAAACGTCTAATTTTTGCTTAAAATCAGTCATTACCTTCTTTTATATCTCCTATTTGAACCGATAAGTTTACAATCTCCATTTAAGCACATAATTGGTTATACTCTTCCAATTCATGCCATCTTTATATAATCAATACTTGGCCAGATTCAACTACTTAAGTGTATAAGTGTATATAATACAAATGTATTTTTTCTATTTGTAAAAGGGTAGTTTAGTACATTCACTTGTAATACCTTGTCTATTTAATAGAAGTGACTGCCCTTGTTTTAGGGCATCTTGACCTATTTCAACTACATGGTATCAAGAGCCTCCTAAAGAGTTATTCTCATTCTTCTTGTTTTCAGTGTCTTCTTCTTCCTTTCTTTTTCTTCTCTTTTTCTTCAATGGCTGACTCAAGTGAAATGCTGTCTACTCCCAACACCACTCAAAACCCACCCACTTCATTTTCTTTTCCCTCCCTTACCAATATTTCAAATCTCATTTCTATCAAGCTTGATAGAACTAACTACCTTCTCTGGCGCAGTCAAATGTTACCTATTCTTCATAGTCAAGATTTGTTCAAGTTTGTTAATGGTGCTTGTCCCCCACCCTCTGAGTTTCTCCCCTCTTCTACTCCTTCTTCCTCCAATCTCATCCCTAATCCTGAGTTTTGTTTTTGGTATCGTATTGACCAAATGCTACTATCTTGGATCAATGCCACTCTAACTGAGCCTGTTCTCTCTCAGGTCCTTGGCCTCACCACTTCTCAAGCTGTTTGGGAAGCTCTGGAGAGAAATTTCTCTTCTGTCAACTCAGCTAGGTTAATGAATCTCAAACTCCAGCTTCAAACCTGCAAGAAAGGCTCACAATCAATTTCTGATTATCTCTTGCGTATTAAAAATCTTTCAGACTCTCTAGCATCTGTTGGTCACTCTGTTTCAGACCAAGAACTAGTCCTTATTGTTTTATCAGGTTTAGGTCCTGATTTTGAATCATTTGTTACCTTTATAACAACTAGACTTACTCCTCCAACCTATGATGAGCTCTATTCTCTACTTCTCACTCAAGAGTTTCGTATTGAACTCCTTCACTCTCAATCTCCACCACCCACTGCTTTACTCACTCAGTCCCCAAGTCTCACTCGACCACCAATCAACACTTCTTCTTCTTACAGAGGACGTTCAACTAATAGAAGGGGTGGCAGAGGAACTTACAGAAATGGTGGTAGGGGTTTTTCAAATAGAGGTGCTGGATCTGTTTTAGGTCATCCTCCAGAGAGATACTCTGTTATTTGTCAATACTGTGGTCGTCCTGGTCACACTGCTCGTCATTGTTTCAATATTACTCACCCTAATGACATCTCTCAATCATTTGCTGCTCTTGGTCTTGATCACTTCGCCTATGATCCTCATTGGTATATGGACTCTGGTGCAAACAGTCACATTGCCTCTGATGTCTCTTCTGCCATCTCTAGAACAGAAACTCAAGCTCCTGATCAGGTCATGGTTGGAAATGGACAAACTTCTGCTGTTACTGGTACTGGTAATGTGCATCTTCCTTATAATAATTTCATTCTTAAAAATGTTCTTCTGGTTCCTGAATTCAAAAAAAAAATCTAATCTCAATTTCTCAACTTCTTCGAGATATTAACTGTGTCATTGTGTTCCATCGTTCTGGTTTCTTTGTTAAGGAACTCCCCACAGGGACGATCCTACTCGCCGGAACGATATCTGATGTCCTGTTTCGATTATTCAACCTTCAAGTTCCTTCTTCAGCTTCAGTCTTCTTTACCCAAGTGGCTTCAAAAGGTTCTCGAACCAGTCCTGAAATACGGCACAAGAGATTAGCTCATCCTCATTTTCGTAATTTTCAATTTATCTTATCTAAGTTTAACTTACCAGTAACTAAGTCTGTAATCAATCGAAATTTATGTCAAGACTGTGTTTCAGCTAAACATCATGCTTTGCCTTTTAATACTGTTGTTCATCACTCTAAATTTCCATTAGAACTCATTCATGCTGACCTATGGGGTCCAGCTCCAGTTGTCTCCAACTCTGGAAATCGATATGTGCTATTATTAATCGATGATTTCACAAGATATACCTGGATTTACTTCCTGAAAAACAAATCAGAGGTTAGCAACAACTTCAAACATTTCAAAATTCAGGTTGAAAATCAATTTTCAAGAAAAATTAAAACATTTCAATCAGATGGGGGAGGCGAATTTGTTAATCATCAAATGTCTCAATTATTTGCTGATTCAGGAATTGTGCATCGTCGTTCTTGCCCTCATACTCCCCAACAGAATGGGGTACCTGAACGAAAAATTAGGCATCTTGTCGAAACATCTCTGACTCTCCTTTTTCAGTCTTCGACTCCCACTACCTACTGGCCTGATGCCTTCAGTACTGCCATTTATACTCTGAATCGGCTTCCCACTACTGTTCTTCATGGCTTATCCCCATTTCAAAAACTTTTCTCTCGGTTCCCACAGTACAATGATCTTCGTACATTTGGTTGTCGTTGTTATCCGTTGTTAGTACCATACAACACCTCTAAACTTCAACCCAAATCTCGTCCCTGTATCTTCATCGGCTACAGCTCCGATAATAATGGATACAGATGTCTTGATCCAACATCAAATCGTGTATATATTTCTCGTCATGTGTTGTTTGACGAACTTGATTTTCCATTTCAAAGATCACAATCGTCATCCTCCTCTAACTCATCTTTTTCATCCTCCACAAATGGAGTCTTTCTCTCCTGGACTGTACCAAATTCGTTTTCTCTTTCATCTCAATCTTCTTTACCAATTCAAAACCCACCTTCTCTGCATAACCCTAGTCCAAGACACGTTTCCAACCATACACCTGTCCCTACGACAACTCCAGCTGGTGCTCAGGGATCCTCTTCCTCTACAACTGTTCCGTTGGTTGTCTCCTCTGATCCACCTGTCATTGTACCGCCTGACACGTCTCTACCCTCTGCTCCACTACACAGCAGCGTGGTCCCTCACATGAGTGAGTCTTCGTTACCCACTGTTGTTAACCCACAGACGGAGGTAACCTCTCGTCATCCAATGGTAACCAGAAGCCGTGACGGCACCCGTCGCCCCAAAGTTTTGTTCACCTCCTCTCACAAGTTACCTCCTACTCTTCTCTCTCACATTACGAACCCTAATTTGATTGAACCCACCACTTACAGTCAAGCATCTAAAGTTGAACACTGGAGAAAAGCCATGGAGGACGAAATCAATGCTCTAAAACGAAATCATACTTGGGATTTGGTTCCATCTAATCCTAATATGAATATTATAGACTGTAAATGGATATACAGAGTGAAGCAGAAATCGGATGGTTCAGTAGAACGCTACAAAGCTCGAGGCTTCAATCAACAACAAGGTATTGACTATACTGAAACCTTTAGTCCTGTTGTTCGACCTACTACAATTCGAACGGTTTTATCTCTTGCTGTGATGAATGATTGGCCGGTCCGACAACTCGATGTGAAGAATGCCTTCTTAAATGGTGAATTGCAAGAATCGGTCTTCATGTCTCAACCAAAGGGTTTTCAGAATCCCTCTTTACCCTCTCATGTGTGTAGATTAAACAAAGCTATTTATGGTCTTAAGCAAGCTCCTCGAGCTTGGCATCAAAAGTTTTCATCCTCTCTGGTTCGACTAGGGTTTACACAGTCAATTTCAGATCCGTCCATGTATCATCGACGAACAAAAGTGGGGTTTATCGTTATTTTATTATACGTTGATGACATTCTGATCACTGGTTCTACTACTTCTGAGGTCAATTTGTTAATTTCACTTTTGCATCAACAATTTCTTATAACAGATCTGGGTGATTTATCTTATTTCTTGGGTATGGAAATTACGAGAAGTGTGGATTCCATAATAATCACACAACAAAAGTATATAGTGGATCTTCTACATCGATTTGGCTTACTTCAATCGAAACCATCCCCATCGCCGGCCAAATCAGGAACAAAGTTATCTATTCATGATGGTGAACCCATCTCTGATCCTCAATCTTTTCGAAGCTTAGTTGGAGAATTGCAATACCTTAATCTAACTCGACCAGACATTACATATGCTGTTAATCAAGTCTCCAATTTCATGAAATTACCTACCTCTGTTCACTTCACGGCGGCTAAACGGATTCTTCGATTTCTAAAAGGAACAATCTCCGATGGTATTCTTCTCCGGCGGTCATCTAACTTCAATATCACGGCCTACTCGGATGCTGACTGGGCAGGGTCCCCAGATGACAAGAGATCCACGTCAGGTCTATGTGTGTTATTAGGCCCCAATATTCTTAGTTGGACTTCAAAGACCCAACCCACGGTATCCATGTCTTCCACCGAGGCCGAATATCGGGCCATGGCCCATACGGCTGCTGAGGTTACTTGGATTCACAATCTGTTATGTGAACTTCGTTTTTCTCTAGAGGCGCCCCCAGTGATTTTTTGTGACAATATAAGTGCCACGTACCTAGCAGTCAATCCTGTCCTTCATTCACGTACGAAACATGCAGCCATTGACTTCCATTTCGTACGTGAACGAGTCAACAATGGTCAACTTCGTGTTCACTACATTCCTGGCGATGCAAATATGGCGGATGTATTTACCAAAGGTCTTCCGACTCCAAGATTCAACATGTTACGAAACAAGCTTACACTCGGTAACCGATGTTCAGCTTGAGGGGGGATATAAGTGTATATAATACAAATGTATTTTGTCTATTTGTAAAAGGGTAGTTTAGTATATTCACTTGTAATACCTTGTCTATTTAATAGAAGTGACTGCCCTTGTTTTAGGGCATCTTGACCTATTTCAACTACAAAGTGTTGTGTTTTTCTTATACTTCTGAATCTCAATTGGAATACAGGTTGTTTCCTATGTTCACTGGAAGTATCCAGCGAATCAAGTACCTAAAAAATGGTTTGCTTATTACTCTTTATTCTCTAATCTTTATTCACTTGTATGAATTATTATTACTCTAGAATAAGATATAATTTTTTTTATATATTATATCCCTACTGGTGCAAGTAAATCTGTTGCCACTCAATATGGGACTGGAGCAGTTTCAGGTTTCTTTAGTGAGTATCACGTAAAAGTTTGATGGCATACTAGTTACTCTATTTAATTGACCGAAAAAGACTAGTTTTTTCTTAAAATCAGTCGTTACCTTTTCTTATATCTCCTATTTGAACTGTTAAGTTTACAATCTCCATTTGAGCACATAGTTAGTTATACTCTTCCAATTCCTGCCATCTTTAATAATCAATACTTGGTCAGATTCAACTACTTAAATGTTGTGTTTTTCAAATTTCAAGCTGCAAGGACTATGGATAGGTGTTTGATTTAGTTATCTTACTATGAAGGTTATGAAAATAATTGGAAGTTTCTCTCTGATGAGTCACCCTCGAGGAAAGGTAGTATCTTACCTCAATTTCATTTAAAACAATATCTTGGTAAGGAATTTAGTGCTTTGATATTTATCTTTTCTGCTGAGTTAGTATCTCGGAAAACAGATAATGTGGTGAATTCCCTAAACCTGTTTTATTTCTCTGTTTGCATTTCGAATGCCTGTTTTTTTTTCAAAATCAAAACATCAATCTTTTCACATAACACTTGAAAAACTTTGGAGATTGAGGGTTTAACCGTAATATTTTCTTAAAATCAGCTGTTTCCTTCTCTTATATCTCCTATTTGAACTGATAAGTTTACAATCTCCGCTTAAGCACATAGTTGGTTATATTCTTCCAATTCCTGCCATCTTTATATAATGAATACTTGGCCAGCCAGTCAGGTTGAACAACTTGAGTGTTGTGCTTTTCAAATTTCAAGGTGCGCAAGGACTATGGATAGGTGTTTGATTCAGTTATCTTACTATGAAGGTTATGAAAATAATTGGAAGCTTCCTTCCGATGAATCACCCCAGAGGAAAAGTAGAATCTTACCTCAATTTCATTTTAAACGATATTTTGGTAAAGAATTTAGTGCTTTGATATTTATCCTTTTTGTTGAATTAGTATCTCAGAAAACAGATAATGTGGTGAATTTCCTAAACCTGTGTCAGTTCTCGGTTTGTAATCATTTTGTATGTTTTCGAATGCCTGTTTTTTTTTTCAAAATCGAAACGTCAAATTTTGACATAAGACTTGAAAAGCTTTGGAGATTGAGGGTATCAATTTGTAAATAAAAAACCGTGATCGTCCTGCTATTGTCGATGATACATGAAAATTGAAAAACTGAATGTCGAATAATGACATCTCTTAGATCTAAGTAACGTTAGTTATTGCTCTGGTTGCCTGACTTATTAGTGCTACACAACATAAGAAATAAAATTAAGTTGAGTAAAAACTACGAGTAAGTTAGTCGATCCGGTTGTGGATTTACCCTATGTATTGTCAGTTCAAATTTCATCGAAACTATTGCATCTGATTACTTGAATCGAGCGTGAATCAATTTTATTTCTGGGATAAAGTTGTTGTTTTACGATATGAGTTCTTTTTTTTAAATATTGGTCCAGATTGGACATAGTTTCCTATCTCCCAAATATTGGGTTTTAGTTATCTTGGTTAATATACTATATGTACTAATGTTTCACCCTTTGTAACGGTTTTTCCCTTGTTGTAACGGCTTTAAGCTGTTACAACTAGTCCGTATTTTTGTAGTGACAAGTAAAGCCAAAAAAAAGAAAAAATGCTTGAACAAAATTCAGAATTTGAACACACTAGAAGGAAGGGAAGTCAAATGGTGAATTTGAGGAATCTAGAAAGGAAAAAGAAAACACTGTCAAGAAATGTTGAAGATTAAGTTAGCAAATGAATGATGTATTCATAACTATATGTATTCAAGAAGTTTTATCTTTTCCTTTTATAAGATTCACCATTTGTAGTTTAGACTGATTATTCTCATTTTCTATCAATTTTAGAAAAGATAAACTTTTATGGGGCTTCTTAACTTTAGATTCCTTTCTCTCTCAAGAGAAGAAAGAAGTCAATTTAGAACATATTCCTGTGCATGACATGACATTTAAACATGGTGTGTTGTCATCAACAAAAACCTTTCTTTTATTAAAACCCTAAGAAGTATTTTATATCAGATGAAAGTAGAGTATCAATCAAGCATGGAAGATGGGAAGAATAAAAAGAGTTGGCCCATTTCTCTAGTTGTATATGTCACCCTTGTGCACGCCCACACTAATCTTCTCGGTACCGTTCTAGTTTTATCGGATGTGTCCGCAAAGACAACAACTCGCTGTCTAGTATATACGAACCTCGGGCTATAAAATTGGTGTGACTGCCTATAAACTCTTGGGGATGACCCACTTCAATTGTTGGTCTCACAAACTTGCACTAAGATTACCCCCACTTCATGAACAAGAATTTCTTTTGGCTATAGGCACTTGCAATCCCCCAAAAAATATGTTTAGACTGTGCAACCGCTGCCCACATATATACAAACCTGTATAGAATGTACATAACTTTGAGCAAACCTTACTTGCGCAGCATATGTATTGACATATTTGCAGACGTTGCACAGGAGCGATTGAGCCAAGCCGAAAAAGTTGATGAATCCTTTTTTTATGAAAGAGAATTTGGCTAGAAAGTTGGGCCAATTTCCTCAAAGTTGGAAAAGTTTATTTTCATCTAACTATATATTTTTTCATGTTTCTAACAATTTTCAAAATTGTGTTCTAGAATATATCTTTGGATTTAAACCAAGGTTGGCCGAGACCTAAGGCAACAAAAGCAACTACTTTGGCCCTTCGGGCGGCAGGCTAATTAGGAGAACCAAATTATAAACAACAACAATTAGAATCAATCGAAATTATGTAAATCATTGCCTAAACAAAATCCTCCCAATAAATTTACAACCAACAATATTATGAACAAACTCAAGCCCAAACAGTCAAGTTAAGAAACATAAAATAATATATAATAATAAGAAAGAAAATAATGCTACTTATATTAATTCACTTGAGATGTTTAAATATATATTCACATAAATTACTCGAGATGTTTAAATACATATTCAAATAATTGAGTAGTACAACTGAGTAGAATGGGACCTTCAACTTTGATATCAAGTTCTTGGTTCTCATAAGAATAATCATCTAATAACATCTTGAACTTTGAATATACCAAATACTTTTGATAGAGGAAATTAGCTCTAGGGTAAGATCAATCTGGATGGTGTAGTAAATAAATTACTCTTAAGAAGTTAATTTATACTAGTAGAAATTTATGTGGAGTTAGAGTCCAAGTGAAATTCGTCAACAAGAAATATTTCTAATTTCAACCACACGGTAAAATAGGTAGTTGGAATCCTTAGATGATTCTATCTCTCCTTAAGATTGCTAGCTACGAATTCCTTTATTATTGGGATTCTAATTTATCAGCATGTGACAACAACTGCCCTAACCCTAATTACCAGGGACAATATTATATATGCCCATAACTTTAGTTATTTGGGGGCCCTCCTGTTAAGGCCAATAATCTGTTTTTGGAGAGCAATTTGTCTTTTTCTTTCTATTTTCCCACAACAACGTTGTCGGAAAATTTTGTTTATTTTTACATCATTTTAATATTTTGTACTACGAAATTTTTTCTTGATCTCCAAAGTATCGACCCTTGTTAATAGTGTCTCGCATAGACCACCCCACTCTGAAAGCTTTCCTCAGCATCTTTGAAATGGGTGGGGTTGAATGGATTTTGAGAATCTTAATCGGTGTCTTAAGCAATTTCCACTTCAATTAGCTTTATGTGAAATCGATTTTAGTTCACAAATCGGGTTGCCTTAATCGATTTAACCTTGGTAACTTGACACTTTCACCATATTATTCTAGAATCTTTTTATTAAAACTTAGACACAATTCACATATGTTATATATCTGTTATTTTCTTTATAGTTATAAATATATAAAATACGGATTTAAATTATAAATTTAATTTTTTGAGTTGGAATCGTAGACTAACTTGGACCATTACGTGTATATTAAGTTTAAAAAGTAATTGAGGACACATGATATTAAAGAAAGTGACAATTTCCCTATTAAATGGACGAATAGAATACTCACTAAAAAAAGGCTAAAATACATCAAATATTTATATATAATCATTTGAGAACCAAATACCCATCTCTATAACTTCAAGTTTTAACTAGTAGACATGTTGAAGTTCATGTGCAAATATTTGAGTGGTACAACTGAGAATATTGGGGCCTTCAGCTTTGGTATCAAGTTCATGACTTTCTGATGTAGATTGTTGCGGAAGCGTAAAAGTAATGGAATCCACCATTATAACAATGATAAAATACGTAAATAAACTGATAAAATACGTAAATAATAAAGTAAAGAACAAAACGATAAACTTGATTAACAATAAACTTGATTCATAATATTCACTGATCTGACAGACTAGACTTCTCTTATATAGAGATTGTACTTTCCTAGATAGACTTGAATAAAGAAAGAAGATAACTACTAAGGATACTATCCTTGATTGCTAAGACACTAAAACATAGAAACTCTAAATACCTAAACCTGGAAACTATACTAATGTATTAACCTGGCCGTAAGGCCCACTAATCTCTTGGCCGAAAGGCCCATTAAGGGGATGGCCGCCATCATACTCCCCCGCTGCGGAACAACTTGCCCTCGAGTTGGTGTCGTCATAAAGCGGATCGTCCAGGTAATACAGATATATATCAGCGATGTAGAAGGTAACTTTGGCGACGATTTGGAAGGCAATCCTTAGTTCCCACTTTGCGCGAGATTTGTCGGAAATTGAAAGAAGACAAATAAGGATCAAATAACCAACTAAAATCCAAAACCCATGATGCGAAAGATCCCGCGAAATCAATTGTAGGAAACAAACTTCTAACAAATTTCTACATCTTCCGTCGTCTAGTAATTCAATGAAGAGGATCATGATCACCACATTATTCTCTCTCAAAAATTCAATTATGAATTTTGTCATCCAATCAAACACATGCCAGACTTCCTTTCCTTTAAAACCATTTTTAATCATCCTATTGAGGCTTCGACCAACGAGTGAAGAATAAACAATGTTGATCCTGTCATCTTTCCATGGTAAAGCTTGCCACTTAACAATCTTCAAGAAGGTGTGAAGTAACATGAACAAGCACGAAGAGAGACTTATTGTTGCAATTCCCCTAACTTCTTCACCAAGAGCCGAAGTATCAACGAAACCAACTCTAATAAAGGTATCAATATGGAAATATGTAGCGTCGCTATGACTCTCTAAAACTAGCTTCCCACGTTCATCTTCGTGAAGTTTGTAAATTATAACTTTATCATAACTTGTCAAGTTAGGCAATACCATAAGTAAATCTTCGCTTACTCGAAATAACCGAGTAGGTGAAAAACCTCTTTGCAACATTTTATCGAACAAGTGATAGACGTCAACTTCTACTCCCAAGTCCATTGATTCTTGGAGAGAACTATCCCCATTATTTAGTTTCTTAAGTTCAGGAAATACCATAGTATCCATGAAAGCATCCAGCAGGTCGATTTCATCATCTCCTCCTTCAGTTGCCGTGTTAAAACCTTCGAACATTATTTCTTCTTCTCCCCGCTTTTCTCTTTCGGATTCTCCTTTCTTTCTTTTTAATTCCTGCCACTCCTGAACTCTCCTTTTCCTCTTCTTCTTGGTCATCTTTTTGATGGAGATTGATTCATTAATGGAAGATCGTGATTCAGTTTCCGATTGTGATTGAGGAGGAGTTTTTTCAGATTCTGGCCAAGAAATACAACTCCTTTGGTGGACGAAGTTAACAAGCTTTTTATGTCAGAATCAAGTGAGGGAGACTGATTTTTTTTCGAACACTCGATACCACAACACTCATCACTTTTCATCTCTTCTACACCAATGGTTTTTTCTGGTTTTCCTTTATGTACACTTTGCATGGTTGGTAGATATCGAACTGCTTTCATGCCACTGTATATCTTTGTAACCTCAAATATGTTTCTTGCTCTTGCAAAAGCATCAAGCATCACAAGAATCGAACTTTGACTTATCTTGGAACCCATATCTTGCAACTCTTCAATAACCACATAAAGCTCATCCAACCGCCCATCAACAATCAAAACTCGCATTAGGCCATTAATAGAATCAACAGTAGGGGAAGGATCATCTCTCATCATCGTGGTAAAAACTGGATGTGTCCGTTCGTAACGACCATTGGAAGCGTAAGTATTTATTAAAGCATTCCATAGTTTCCGATCGACTAGAGGATAGTTCAATATGAGTTTTCCCACTACGTTTTCTGCCTTGTGACGTAGCTTTGAATCTCCATATGCATTAATTCAACATACTCAGAAGAGTCACCGAGTATGACACCTAGACAATCATCTTGATCGATCAAATAATGAGCAGTTTCATGGAAGCCTAATTTACACTATGTATGAACTAGACTTTGGTAAAAATTCCGAGAAGGTTTCACACCATAGATTCTGAGTATTTTATGATTCGACACAACTAATTCGTCTCCCGGGAGTATATATGGATGAAATAAATTGCACGGTCTTGTGTTTTTCAATTTTTCTTTATTCCTCTTAACGAACCTTTCTTTCTCCGTCGTTGAAAAACTAGTATTTTCTTTATCATGAACCTCTCCTTCAACAATATCAATCATAGTTGTCGAAGGAATTTCGGATAATAATTTGTCCGATTCAATTCGAGATTCTACATAAGATAGGTAGTCATTCAAAGGAAGAAAAATATACCTGAAAATATCTTTCAATTGAGCCCAATCATCGATGAATTCTTTTCCTTGATCGACGAGTTCCCATTGCATCTCGTTAAATTTTTCATAGACTCTCTTATACAAGTGTTGTTCAACGAGAAAAACCTTATCTTCACCACGAACCTCTTGGTTTATAAACCAATCTTCCATCTGTTGAATCCAAAAATCTATATGATATTGACAATCAAATATAGGGATTTTGGAAACAACATTAATTTTGTTTTGATCTTTTCGATCAACATAGAGTTGTTGTGCATCCCTAAAAGGATCCCAACCTAAACGTGGAAATTTTTTCCAACATTCAAGATGAGAAGTGTCTAAAAAAAAAATTATCTGTTCCCAAATTCTTGAAGCTCTGAATACCAGCTGATGTAGATTGTTGCGGAAGCGTAAAAGTAATGGAATCCACCATTATAACAATGATAAAATATGTAAATAAACTGATAAAATACGTAAATAAACTGATAAAGTAAAGAACAAAACGATAAACTTGATTAAAAATAAACTTGATTCATAATATTCTCTGATCTGATTAAGAAAGACAGACTAGACTTCTCTTATATAGAGATTGTACTTTCCTAGATAGACTTGAATAAAGAAAGAAGATAACTACTAAGGATACTTTCCTTGATTGCTAAGACACTAAAACATAGAAACCCTAAATACCTAAACCTGGAAACTATACTAATGTATTAACCTGGCCGTTAGGCCCACTAATCTCTTGGCCGAAAGGCCCATTAAGGGGATGGCCGCCATCACTTTCATAAGAATATTCAGCTAATAACATCTTAAACTTCGATCATACTAAATACTTAATTGGAACAATGTACCGTTTGCGTTCTTCTCCGACATAAATCGGTAGAAAACCCTTTGTATTGCACTAGTATTATTAGTACTCTCCCTTGTTAACAATGAGACATATTTGAAGTGTTTCAAGCTAGCATAAGATCACAAATAGATTGTGATGCAGGCGCATAAACGTGTGGGCCCACGTCCACGCGTGCCCACACCCTATTGGGTCATAATAGTAGTTTATTTAGTAGAGGAGAAGTTACTTTAATTTGATATTTCTTTAATTTTAAGTTTCTATCTTTGAGTAGTTTATTATTTTAGGAATCCTAGTTTGAGTCTATCTAGAGTGGTTTATTATCTTATAAAAGGAGATCTAGTCTATGTTATTATTCACCTTGAAGAGAAAAACCATTGAAGTTATTAAGAATTTAAGTTTATTTTATCGTTTCTTACAGTTTTCTTTAATTATTCTTAGTTTATTTTATTGTTCTTTAATTATTCCGCTGCGTCTACATCAGATTGTGTATTAAATAAATTAGGAATTTGATTTCTATAGAACAAGCTTTAGGGAGTTTTTGGAGTTAGACTCCAACTGAAGTTCTATAACGACTATATGAACTAGTCTGGGATAAACTAGGTAGCTGTAATCTAGATATTGTTTCTCTTTGATTTCATTAGGTATTTAAAAATACAAGGGATTCAATAACCACCCTAGTTCCTTAATTTTCATTAACTCAAAAATGACTGTTGTTTTTCTTTTCAAATCAATAGTTGATTTTCATTTCTTACCGGATCCTGCCACTAAATCAATAGCCAACATTATCTCATCTCAAATGTAAGAAATACGATAATTTGAGAATGTAAAAAAAGAACAAAATCAACAAATAAAGAACGTATCAAAATATTTACATATTAAAATTCTCACTATGTTAATATCTTGAAAGGTGATATCTTCATTATGCTGCACGTGACATCCCAACTAGGTTGACACCTCACGGAGCATCCATCATTGGAATCACCACTTACTATTGTTATTATTATTTAATGAAACCAAATACAAGAGGGGAACATAAAGCCTAACCCTGAATTTAACAAATGATCAGACCATTAAAAGACTATAAGATTCATCTAAACATATGTGAAGAGATACCATTTAAGCTAATCATCTGAATAACTGAGTACACAATTCTTCGACTTTAACTCTTCTTCGTCTTTAACTCTTCATTCTTTGGATCATAATTTTCCAATTAATTGACTACTTCAGATGTTGAAGTACATGATCAAATTCTTGAGTGGTGCAATGAAGCACAATGGGTCCATCTACTTTGATATCAAAATCAAGATTCTCATAATCTGAGTATTCATCTAATAACATCATAAACTTGGAATATACCAAATACTTTATCGGAACCACGTATCTTTTACAATCTTCTCCAACGTAAACCGGTAGAAAACCCTTGTGTATTGTTGTAGTATTATTAGTATCCTTTGCTAACAGTTGGTCATACTTGAAGTGACTTTGTTTCTTACTAAACTTTGTTTTTAGAGATGAAAACATCTTCACCATCTTCATTATTGTGTGAGAAAGGATTAATAGGAAACAGGACTCAGATAACGTTCATGTTCAAATATTTGAGTGGTACAACTGAGAAGAATGGGGCCTTCAACTTTGGTATCAAGTTCATGACTTTACTAGAATATCCATCTAATACTTAACATCTTAAGCTTTGAACATACCAAAAAACTTAATTGGAACAATGTACCGTTTGCATTCTTCTCCGACATAAATCGGTAGAAAACACTTTAATATTGCAGTAGTACTCTCCCTTGTTAACAATGAAACATATTTGAAGCCTTTCTTTTCCTTACCTAATTTTCTCTTTTGGGACGAAAACATCTTCAACTTAACTATTTGGTTGGAAGGAAGAAAGGAGAGAAAGAACTCTTATTATTAGAAGCAAAACGCAAGAGAGAATTTCAAGCTAGCGTAAGATCACAGATAGATTGTGTATTAAATAAATTAGGAATTTGATTTATATAGAAGAAGCTTTAGGGATTTTTAGAGTTAGAATCTAATTGTAATTCTAAAACTACTACATAAGATCTTTTTTCTAATCTCAATCTAGTTTTAATTGTGTAGGATAAACTAGGTAGTTGCAATCTACATATTGTTTGTCTTTGATTTCATCAGATATTCATATATTGTAGGGATTTTATAACTACCCTAGTCCTATAATTTTCATTAACTAAAAAATGACTATTGTTTTTCTTTTCAAATCAATAGTTGTTTTTTTCATTTCCTATGGCATCCTGATTCTAGATCAATAGCCTAACTAAATCTCCTCTCAAATGTAAGAAATACGACATTTTTGCAAATTAATTAAAAAAAACAGAATCAACAAGTAAAATAACATATCAAAATATTTACAGATTAAAATTCTCGCTATGTTAATATCTGGAAAGGTGTGATATCTTCATTATGTTGGACATGACATCCCAACTAAGTTGACACCTCATGAAGCATCCATCATTAGAATCACCACCTGTTATGGTTGTTATTATTATTGAACGAAATACAAGAGGGGGGACTTAAAGCATATCCCAGAATTCAACAGATGACCAACCTAGGATTAAAAAAAAAAGATCCATCTATACATATGTGAAGAGATACCCTAATCATCTTAATAACAAAGTTCACGCTTCTTCAACTTTAACACTTCTTCGACTTTAACCTTCGTTCTTTGGGTCATATTTTTCGGATTAATTGACTACTTGAGATGTTTAACTACATGATCAAATACTTGAGTGGTACAATGAAGCACAATGGGTCCATCAACTTTGATATCGAAATGAAGATTCTCTTCATCTGAGTATTCATCTAATAACATCTTAAACTTGGAATATACCAAATACTTTATCGGAACCACGTACCTTTTTCTATCTTCTCCAACGTAAACCGGTAGAAAACCCTTGTGTACAGTTGCAGTATTATTAGTATCCTTTGCTAACAATTGGTCATACTTGAATGGACTTTCTTTCTTACCAAACTTTGTTTTTAGAGATGAAAGCATCTTCCTCATCTTCATTATTGGGTGAGAAAGGATCAATTGGAAACAAGACTTAGATAAAGGGTACTGATAGGGAATGAAAAAGATGAGACAGAAATAATTTCAGCAGAGAGCAGAGGACATAAGATCTGAATGACTTGTTTAGTTGTTTGTGAATAGTTTACTTGGATAGTTAACTTATATACAGAGAAAACTTTCTAATTTGGATTTGGAGGTTTTATAAGATTGTGGGTATATTAGTTTCCAATGTGCCGGTGCCATTAGATTGTGGGTTTATCATTTTTGAGAAACATTAATATAGGATAGTGTACCATTATCCTGGATTTTATATATCTAAGATTTTATATATGTGAACTAACTAGAGGATCCTAGTTTAATATAATGTATAGATACACTTATGATGGTCGCCAAATTTGAAATCTAAGTCGAGCGGCCCCATATATTTTATTGCAATTGAGATTTTGATCAAGTAATACTAGCTCCAAATTTATTCTTGCGAGCTATGTATATGACATAGTACGCGAACTCAATTTTTAATGCATAAATGGTAATCGTTTCCCCTACAAAAACGCCATAGAAGCATCCGCCAAAACATCTGGACAACTTTTCGCAAATATTCACGCCCACACTAATAGCTTATTTAATACGAGAATTACATATGATTACATTTCGGTTTTAGGGATGACATTAAACTTCATAACTCGCTAAGAGTTAGACTGCATTCTTTATTTATGTCCATATCTTTAGGTATTGGCTCCCCTTTCCTATTTAGGCTAACGTTTACGTAATAAGAACTTTTTTTTAGGTACAAAATTTTGAACGAAATTTCTTTAATTTTTTTTGTTTTTCCGCGAACTGAAATTGGCGGAATGTTTTTTTATTTCTCTTTAAAATTTTGTACTCCCAAATTTTTTTTTCCTCCCTGTATCGTTTCTTGTTAATACTGTCTCCCCCGCCTCTTTGACTCTGGTTGATTCGCATGGACCACCCCACTCTAGAAACACTCCTCGCATCTTTGAAATAAGTGGGGTCGAATCGGTTTTATAAATCAAAATCGGTGTCTTAACCAATGTCCATTCCAGTTAACACTAGGTCAAATCGATTTTGGTTCACAAATCTGTTTGCCTTCATTGATTTCAACTCGGTAACTTGATACTTCCTCCATATTATTCTAAAATCTCTTACAAAAAATATTAAGACAGAATTCACACATGTTATTTATCTGTTATTTGGTGAATGAGTTATCTATATAACAAAACAGAACTTGTTTTTGCTTACTAGGACAAAATGCAATCTGACTAGGACAATCTAACTAGGACAAGCTGACTAGGACGAGAACAAAAGATGACCCCTTATCCTGACCCTCTATTATTTGATCCAACCATTGAGAAGAACATAACCCTACACCTTCTCTCATTAACCCACGTGAATCTTCAATTTCAAAGGATGTTTCAAATTTTAGTTTCTTCATCTTCCCGTCGTTCCCGATGTTACGTCTCTCGCTTATTAGCTTAACCCTAAATTACTTTTGTTATATTTCTCCTCCTTCTCTTTCCTCTTCGAAGAGATCATATTGCATCTGGGTTTGGATTCTTAATCTTGATTCGATAAAGAGTTTTCATACTTCTTTTTTCTTCCATCTGTAGGATTCTTCTCTTGAGATTTTGAAATCTGTAAATCTAGATCATGAAATTTGCCAAAGTGGGTAATAGATGAGATGAAAATCATCATTCTTACATTAGACAAACACACTTAAGGTAATTTGCATCTTCCCCTTTATCTTTTTAATCTATTATTTTCTCTTAAATTAGTCTTTGAAATTCTGAATCTTCATTTTTCCTTTTTCAATTTCCGAAGGAGACATAAAAATGGGAGGTGGAAAATAAACAGTTGATAAAAGAGTATTATAGAAGTAAAGTTCCGAAACCCTAATATCTAATTTGCCCTAAATGTTTTACCCCATGAATTTATATTTCATATATATTTTTAACTTGGGTTTAACCGAAATCTTTCTTTTTCTTCTGAAAAAATGCAATTTCATAATTTTGTAGAGAAAACTTCTTTTCCAAGCAAGTTCCTTACAAAAAAGAAAGCTTCCTCGAGAAAGAATTAAAGTTTACAGAGATGCGGGAAATTATAGTAAGAAGATGAGTTTTCATTTTGGGAAGAACTTTCATCGCAAGAGAATGAGTTTCTCGAGAAGGACATTGAGGTAAGAATAATTCATTCTTTACCCTTTCATTCCACTTATTTGATCATGTTTTCAATTGATTTTGTATGATTATATCTGTACTCCTTATCTTTCATAATCTATTTTTCAAAAATTGGGGTTTATGGATTGAAAATCGATTAGATGCCATTGAATGAATTCTCCAAGTAAAATTTTAATATTTTTGATCTATTATGTCCAAAATTGATTATTATAGGGGTTTTAATTGATTCGTTAATTCAGTGTAGTGTTTTGGTTTCTTATCAATTGATGTACTTATTTTCGATATTGTGAAGTAGGAGCAATTTGGTTCCGAAAAAGTTTTCTTATTTTATGTTTTGGCTCGTAGATTACCTATTTGGTGAAATTTTGGTTTCGTTGGTGTTCATTTTTCACTAGAATCGGGCTTTGTTGCTTGTGAATCTCTATTGAGAATTCAAGTTGTTTCCTATTGTTCGCTGGAAGTAACCAGCGAATCAAGTATCTAAAAAATTGTTTTCTTATTACTCTCTAATCTCTATTCACTTATATGAATTATTATTACTCTAGAATAAGATAGGTACTAGTAAAATTTTCTATATATTATATCCCTATTGTTGCAGACAAAATCTATTGCCGCTCAATATGGAACTGGAGCAATTTCGGGTTTCTTTAGTGAGTATCATGTCAAAGTTTGATGGCATACTGGTTATTTTATTGAATTGACCGAAAACGTCTAAGTTTTGCTTAAAATCAGTCGTTACCTTCTTTTATATCTCCTATTTGAACCGATAAGTTTACAATCTCCGTTTAAGCACATAATTGGTTATACTCTTCCAATTCATGCCATCTTTATATAATCAATACTTGGCCAGATTCAACTACTTAAGTGTTGTGTTTTTCTTATGCTTCTGAATCTCTATTGGAATACAGGTTGTTTCCTATGTTCACTAGAAGTATCCAGCGAATCAAGTACCTAAAAAATGGTTTGCTTATTACTCTTTATTCTCTAATCTTTATTCACTTATATGAATTATTATTACTCTAGAATAAGATATAAATTTTTTTATATATTATATCCCTACTGGTGCAAGTAAATCTGTTGCCACTCAATATGGGACTGGAGCAGTTTCAGGTTTCTTTAGTGAGTATCACGTCAAAGTTTGATGGCATACTAGTTACTCTATTTAATTGACCGAAAAAGACTAGTTTTTTCTTAAAATCAGCCGTTACCTTTTCTTATATCTCCTATTTGAACTGTTAAGTTTACAATCTCCATTTGAGCACATAGTTAGTTATACTCTTCCAATTCCTGCCATCTTTATATAATCAATACTTGGTCAGATTCAACTACTTAAATGTTGTGTTTTTCAAATTTCAAGCTGCAAGGACTATGGATAGGTGTTTGATTTAGTTATGTTACTATGAAGGTTATGAAAATAATTAGAAGTTTCTCTTTGATGAGTCACCCTCGAGGAAAGGTAGTATCTTACCTCAATTTCATTTAAAACAATATCTTGGTAAGGAATTTAGTGCTTTGATATTTATCTTTTCTGCTGAGTTAGTATCTCGAAAAACAGATAATGTGGTGAATTCCCTAAACCTGTGTTATTTCTCTGTTTGCATTTCGAATGCCTGTTTTTTTTTTTTTCAAAATCAAAACATCAATCTTATTACATAACACTTGAAAAACTTTGGAGATTGAGGGTTTAACCGTAATATTTTCTAAAAATCAGCTGTTTCCTTCTCTTATATCTCCTATTTGAACTGATAAGTTTACAATCTCCGCTTAAGCACATAGTTGGTTATATTCTTCCAATTCCTGCCATCTTTATATAATGAATACTTGGCCAGCCAGTCAGGTTGAACAACTTAAGTGTTGTGTTTTTCAAATTTCAAGGTGCGCATGAACTATGGATAGGTGTTTGATTCAGTTATCTTACTATGAAGGTTATGAAAATAATTGGAAGCTTCCTTCTGATGAATCACCCCAGAGGAAAAGTAGAATCTTACCTCAATTTTATTTTAAACGATATTTTGGTAAAGAATTTAGTGCTTTGATATTTATCCTTTTTGTTGAATTAGTATCTCAGAAAACAGATAATGTGGTGAATTTCCTAAACCTGTGTCAGTTCTCGGTTTGTAATCATTTTGTATGTTTTCGAATGCCTGTTTTTTTTCAAAATCGAAACATCAAATTTTGACATAAGACTTGAAAAGCTTTGGAGATTGAGGGTATCAATTTGTAAATAAAAAACCGTGATCATCCTGCTATTGTCGATGATACATGAAAATTGAAAACTAAATGTCGAATAATGACATCTCTTAGATCTTAGTAACGTTAGTTATTGCTCTGGTTGCCTGACTTATTAGTGCTACACAACATAATAAATAAAATTAAGTTGAGTAAAAACTACGAGTAAGTTAGTCGATCCGGTTGTGGATTTACCCTATGTATTGTCAGTTCAAATTTCATCGAAACTATTGCATCTGATTACTTGAATCGAGCGTGAATCAATTTTATTTCTGGGATAAAGTTGTAGTTTTACTATATGAGTTCTTTTTTTTAAATATTGGTCCAGATTGGACATAGTTTCCTATCTCCCAAATATTGGGTTTTAGTTATCTTGGTTAATATACTATATGTACTAATGTTTCACCCTTTGTAACGGTTTTTCCCTTGTTGTAACGGCTTTAAGCCGTTACAACTAGTCCGTATTTTTGTAGTGACAAGTAAAGCCAAAAAAAGAAAGAATGCTTGAACGAAATTCAGAATTTGAACACACTAGAAGGAAGGGAAGTCAAATGGTGAATTTGAGGAATCTAGAAAGGAAAAAGAAAACGCTGTCAAGAAATGTTGGAGATTAAGTTAGCAAATGAATGATGTATTCATAACTATATGTATTCAAGAAGTTTTATCTTTTCCTTTTATAAGATTCACCATTTGAAGTTTAGACTGATTATTCTCATTTTCTATCAATTTTAGAAACGATAAACTTTTATGGGGCCTCTTAACTTTAGATTCCTTTCTCTCTCAAGAGAAGAAAGATGTCAATTAAGAACATATTCCTGTGCATGACATGACATTTAAACATGGTGTGTTGTCATCAACAAAAACCTTTCTTTTATGAAAACCCTAAGAAGTATTTTATATAAATTTTGGGTTTCTAGTAAAAAAATCTTCCCCTAAACACACCTTTGGTCCACCCTAATATTAATATAGGATTTTAAGCCAAAATAATAATTATAATGGATATTTAGTCCAACTTAGTTAAAGTATGTTTATATGTCAAGGTTACAGTGTTTTTCTGTTTATCGATTCTTGTTTTTTATTCATAAATTACTTGTTATTTATTGTTAAAGTTTCATACTTTATTTCATTTTTTCATACTTTATTTCATGTTTCTTTATATGTGTCATACATAACACATTATATATCAATAGTGTTTCTTCAAAACGGAAAAGGGCTAAAAACCCATTTTCTGAGAAGATTGGACTTTAAACCCTTTTTGAACTTTATTTTGGACTTAAAACCCATGGACCCTATTTTATATGAGATGAAAGTAGAATCAATCAAGCATGGAAGATGGGAAGAATAAAAAGAGTTGGCCCATTTCTCTAGTTGTATATGTCACCCTTGTGCACGCCCACACTAATCTTCTCGGTACCGTTCTAGTTTTATCGGATGTGTCCGCAAAGACAACAACTCGCTGTTCTAGTATATACGGGCTATAAAATTGGTTTGACTGCCTATAAACTCTTGGGGATGATCCACTTCAATTGTTGGTCTCACAAACTTGCACTAAGATTACCCCCACTTCATGAACAAGAATTTCTTTTGGCTACTAGCAATCCCCCAAAAAATATGTTTAGACTGTGCAACCGCTGCCCACATATATACAAACCTGTATAGAATGTACATAACTTTGAGCAAACCTTACTTGTGCAGCATATGTATTGACATATTTGCAGACGTTGCACAGGAGCGATTGAGCCAAGCCGAAAAAGTTGATGAATCCTTTTTTTATGAAAGAGAATTTGGCTAGAAAGTTGGGCCAATTTCCTCAAAGTTGGAAAAGTATATTTTAATCTAACTATATATTTTTTCATGTTTCTAACAATTTTCAAATTGTGTTCTAGAATATATCTTTGGATTTAAACCAAGGTTGGCCGAGACCTAAGGCAACAAAAGCAACTACTTTGGCCCTTCGGGCGGCAGGGTAATTAGGAGAACCAAATTATAAACAACAACAATTAGAATCAAACAAAATTATGTAAATCATTGCCTAAACAAAATCCTCCCAATAAATTTACAACCAACAATTATGAAACATAAAATAATAATAATAAGAAAGAAAATAATGCTACATATATTCATTCACTTGAGATGTTTAAATACATATTCAAATAATTGAGTAGTACAATTAAGTAGAATGGGACCTTCAACTTTGATATCAAGTTCTTGATTCTCATAAGAATAATCATCTAATAACATCTTGAACTTTGAATATACCAAATACTTTATAGGAACTTCGTACCTCTTGCATTCTTCTCCAACGTAAACCGGTACAAAACCCTTGTGTATTGTTGTAGTATTATTGTTATCTCTTGTTAACAATGACACATACTTGAAGTGACTCTTTTCTTTACTCAACTTTCTTTTTATTGATGAGAAAATCTTCATCATCTTCATTATTAATTTGGTGACCGAAGAACGAGACAGACAGAAGAGGCAAATACTTTTGATAGAGGAAATTAGCTCTAGGGTAAGATCAATCTGTATGGTGTAGTAAATAAATTACTCTTAAGAAGTTAATTTATACTGGTAGAAATTTATGTGGAGTTAGAGTCCAAGTGAAATTCGTCAACAAGAAATATTTCTAATTTCAACCACACGGTAAAATAGGTAGTTGGAATCCTTAGATGATTCTATCTCTCCTTAAGATTGCTAGCTACGAATTCCTTTATTATTGGGATTCTAATTTATCAGCATGTGACAACAACTGCCCTAACCCTAATTACCAGGGACAATATTATAGATGTCCATAACTTTATTTATTTGGGGGCCCTCCTGTTAAGGCCAATAATTTGTTTTTGGAGAGCAATTTGTCTTTTTCTTTCTATTTTCCACAACAACGTTGTCGGAAAATTTTGTTTATTTTTACATCATTTCAATATTTTGTACTACGAAATTTTTTCTTGATCTCCAAAGTATCGACCCTTGTTAATAGTGTCTCGCATGGACCACCCCACTCTGAAAGCTTTCCTCAGCTTCTTTGAAATGGGTGGGGTCGAATGGATTTTGAGAATCTTAATCGGTGTCTTAAGCAATTTCCACTTCAATTAGCTTTATGTGAAATCGATTTTAGTTTACAAATCGGGCTGCCTTAATCGATTTAACCTTGGTAACTTGACACTTTCACCATATTATTCTAGAATCTTTTTATTAAAACTTAGACACAATTCACATATGTTATATATCTGTTATTTTCTTTACAGTTATAAATATACAAAATACGGATTTAAATTATAAATTTAATTTTTTGAGTTGGAATCGTAGACTAACTTGGACCATTACGTGTATATTAAGTTTAAAAAGTAATTGAGAACACATGATATTAAAGAAAGTGACAATTTCCGTATTAAATGGACGAATAGAATACTCACTAAAAAAAAGGCTAAAATACATCAAATATTTATATATAATCATTTGAGGACCAAATACCCATCTCTATAACTTCAAGTTTTAACTAGTAGACATGTTGAAGTTCATGTGCAAATATTTGAGTGGTACAACTGAGAATATTGGGGCCTTCAGCTTTGGTATCAAGTTCATAACTTTCTGATGTAGATTGTTGCGGAAGCGTAAAAGTAATGGAATCCACCATTATAACAATGATAAAATACGTAAATAAACTGATAAAATACGTAAATAATTTGATAAAGTAAAGAACAAAATGATAAACTTGATTAACAATAAACTTGATTCATAATATTCACTGATCTGACAGACTAGACTTCTCTTATATAGAGATTGTACTTTCCTAGATAGACTTGAATAAAGAAAGAAGATAACTACTAAGGATACTTTCCTTGATTGCTAAGACACTAAAACATAGAAACCCTAAATACCTAAACCTCGAAACTATACTAATGTATTAACCTGGCCGTTAGGCCCACTAATCTCTTGGCCGAAGGACCCATTAAGGGGATGGCCGCCGTCATACTCCCCCGCTGCGGAACAACTTGCCCTCGAGTTGGTGTCGTCATAAAGCGGATCGTCCAGGTAATACAGATATATATCAGCGATGTGGAAGGTAACTTTGACGACGATTTGGAAGGCAATCCTTAGTTCCCACTTTGCGCGAGATTTGTCGAAAATTGAAAGAAGACAAATAAGGATCAAATAACCAACTAAAATCCAAAACCCATGATGCGAAAGATCCCGCGAACTCAATTGTAGGAAACAAACTTCTAACAAATTTCTACATCTTCCGTCGTCTAGTAATTCAATGAAGAGGATCATGATCACCACATTATTCTCTCTCAAAAATTCAATTATGAATTTTGTCATCCAATCAAACACATGCCAGACTTCCTTTCCTTTAAAACCATTTTTAATCATCCTATTGAGGCTTCGACCAACGAGTGAAGAATAAACAATGTTGATCCTGTCATCTTTCCATGGTAAAGCTTGCCACTTAACAATCTTCAAGAAGGTGTGAAGTAACATGAACAAGCACGAAGAGAGACTTATTGTTGCAATTCCCCTAACTTCTTCACCAAGAGCCGAAGTATCAACGAAACCAACTCTAATAAAGGTATCAATATGGAAATATGTAGCGTCGCTATGACTCTCTAAAACTAGCTTCCCACGTTCATCTTCGTGAAGTTTGTAAATTATAACTTTATCATAACTTGTCAAGTTAGGCAATACCATAAGTAAATCTTCGCTTACTCGAAATAACCGAGTAGGTGAAAAACCTCTTTGCAACATTTTATCGAACAAGTGATAGACGTCAACTTCTACTCCCAAGTCCATTGATTCTTGGAGAGAACTATCCCCATTATTTAGTTTCTTAAGTTCAGGAAATACCATATTATCCATGAAAGCATCCAGCAGGTCGATTTCATCATCTCCTCCTTTAGTTGCCGTGTTAAAACCTTCGAACATTATTTCTTCTTCTCCCCGCTTTTCTCTTTCGGATTCTCCTTTCTTTCTTTTTAAGTCCTGCCACTCCTGAACTCTCCTTTTCCTCTTCTTCTTGGTCATCTTTTTGATGGAGATTGATTCATTAATGGAAGATCGTGATTCAGTTTCGGATTGTGATTGAGGAGGAGTTTTTTCAGATTCTGGCCAAGAAATACAACTCCTTTTTTTGGTGGACGAAGTTAACAAGCTCTTTATGTCAGAATCAAGTGAGGGAGACTGATTTTTTTTTCGAACACTCGATACCCACTCATCACTTTTCATCTCTTCTACACCAATGGTTTTTTCTGGTTTTCCTTTATGTACACTTTGCATGGTTGGTAGATATCGAACTGCTTTCATGCCACTGTATATCTTTGTAACCTCAAATATGTTTCTTGCTCTTGCAAAAGCATCAAGCATCACAAGAATCGAACTTTGACTTATCTTGGAACCCATATCTTGCAACTCTTCAATAACCACATAAAGCTCATCCAACCGCCCATCAACAATCAAAACTCGCATTAGGGCATTAATAGAATCAACAGTAAGGGAAGGATCATCTCTCATCATCGTGGTAAAAACTGGATGTGTCCGTTCGTAACGACCATTGGAAGCGTAAGTATTTATTAAAGCATTCCATAGTTTCCGATCAACTAGAGGATAGTTCAATATGAGTTTTCCCACTACATTTTCTGCCTTGTGACATAGCTTTGAATCTCCATATGCTTTAATTAATTCAACATACTCAGAAGAGTCACCGAGTATGACACCTAGACAATCATCCTGATCGATCAAATAATGAGTAGTTTCATGGAAGCCTAATTTACATTATGTATGAACTAGACTTTGGTAAAAATTCCGAGAAGGTTTCACACCATAGATTCTTAGTATTTTATGATTCGACACAATTAATTCGTCTCCCGGGAGTATATATGGATGAAATAAATTGCACGGTCTTGTGTTTTTCAATTTTTCTTTATTCGTCTTAACAAACCTTTCTTTCTCCGTCGTTGAATAACTAGTATTTTCTTTATCATGAACCTCTCCTTCAACAATATCAATCATAGTTGTCGAAGGAATTTCGGATAATAATTTGTCCGATTCAATTCGAGATTCTACATAAGATAGGTAGTCATTCAAAGGAAGAAAAATATACCTAAAAATATCTTTCAATTGAGCCCAATCATCGATGAATTCTTTTCCTTGATCGACGAGTTCCCATGGCATCTCGTTAAATTTTTCATAGACTCTCTTAGACAAGTGTTGTTCAACGAGAAAAACCTTATCTTCACCACGAACCTCTTGGTTTATAAACCAATCTTCCATCTGTTGAATCCAAAAATCTATATGATATTGACTGTTCCCAAATTCTTGAAGCTCTGAATACCAGCAGATGTAGATTGTTGCGGAAGCGTAAAAGTAATGGAATCCACCATTATAACAATGATAAAATATGTAAATAAACTGATAAAATACGTAAATAAACTGATAAAGTAAAGAACAAAACGATAAACTTGATTAACAATAAACTTAATTCATAATATTCTCTGATCTGATTAAGAAAGACAGACTAGACTTCTCTTATATAGAGATTGTACTTTCCTAGATAGACTTGAATAACGAAAGAAGATAACTACTAAGGATACTTTCCTTGATTGCTAAGACACTAAAACATAGAAACCCTAAATACCTAAACCTGGAAACTATCTAATGGGTTAACCTGGCCGTTAGGCCCACTAATCTCTTGGCCGAAAGGCCCATTAAGGAGATGGCCGCCATCACTTTCATAAGAATATTCAGCTAATAACATCTTAAACTTCGATCATACTAAATACTTAATTGAAATAATGTACCGTTTGCGTTCTTCTTCGACATAAATCGGTAGAAAACCCTTTGTATTGCACTAGTATTATTAGTACTCTCCCTTGTTAACAATGAGACATATTTGAAGTGTTTCAAGCTAGCATAAGATCACAGATAGATTGTGTATTAAATAAATTAGGAATTTGATTTCTATAGAACAAGCTTTAGGGAGTTTTTGGAGTTAGACTCCAACTGAAGTTCTATAACGACTATATGAACTAGTCTGGGATAAACTAGGTAGCTGCAATCTAGATATTGTTTCTCTTTGATTTCATTAGGTATTTAAAAATACAAGGGATTCAATAACCACCCTAGTCCCTTAATTTTCATTAACTCAAAAATGACTGTTGTTTTTCTTTTCAAATCAATAGTTGATTTTCATTTCTTACCGGATCCTGCCACTAAATCAATAGCCAACATTATCTCCTCTCAAATGTAAGAAATACGATAATTTGAGAATGTAAAAAAAGAACAAAATCAACAAATAAAGAACGTATCAAAATATTTACATATTAAAATTCTCGCTATTTAATATCTTGAAAGGTGATATCTTCATTATGCTGCACGTGACATCCCAACTAGGTTGACACCTCACGGAGCATCCATCATTAGAATCACCACTTACTATTGTTATTATTATTTAATGAAACCAAATACAAGAGGGGTACATAAAGCCTAACCCTGAATTTAACAAATGATCAGACCATTAAAAGACTATAAGATTCATCTAAACATATGTGAAGAGATACCATTTAAGCTAATCATCTGAATAACTGAGTACACACTTCTTCGACTTTAACTCTTCTTCGTCTTTAACTCTTCACTCTTTGGATCATAATTTTCCGATTAATTGACTACTTCAGATGTTGAAGTACATGATCAAATTCTTGAGTGGTGCAATGAAGCACAATGGGTCCATCTACTTTGATATCAAAATCAAGATTCTCATAATCTGAGTATTCATCTAATAACATCATAAACTTGGAACATACCAAATACTTTATCGGAACCACGTATCTTTTACAATCTTCTCCAACGTAAACCGGTAGAAAACCCTTGTGTATTGTTGTAGTATTATTAGTATCCTTTGCTAACAGTTGGTCATACTTGAAGTGACTTTGTTTCTTACTAAACTTTGTTTTTAGAGATGAAAACATCTTCATCATCTTCATTATTGTGTGAGAAAGGATTAATGGGAAACAGGACTCAGATAAAGTTCATGTTCAAATATTTGAGTGGTACAACTAAGAAGAATGGGGCCTTCAACTTTGGTATCAAGTTCATGACTTTCATAGAATATCCATCTAATACTTAACATCTTAAGCTTTGAACATACCAAAAAACTTAATTGGAACAATGTACCGTTTGCATTCTTCTCCGACATAAATCGGTAGAAACCCCTTTTATATTGCAGTAGTACTCTCCCTTGTTAACAATGAGACATATTTGAAGTCTTTCTTTTCCTTACCTAATTTTCTCTTTTGGGACGAAAACATCTTCAACTTAACTATTTGGTTGGAAGGAAAAAAGGAGAGAAAGAACTCTTATTATTAGAAGCAAAACGCAAGAGAGAATTTCAACCTAGCGTAAGATCACAGATAGATTGTGTATTAAATAAATTAGGAATTTGATTTATATAGAAGAAGCTTTAGGGATTTTTAGAGTTAGAATCTAATTGTAATTCTAAAACTACTACATAAGATCTTTTTTCTAATCTCAATCTAGTTTTAATTGTGTAGGATAAACTAGGTAGTTGCAATCTACATATTGTTTCTCTTTGATTTCATCAGATATTCATATATTGTAGGGATTTTATAACTACCCTAGTCCTATAATTTTCATTAACTCAAAAATGACTGTTGTTTTTCTTTTCAAATCAATAGTTGATTTTTTCATTTCCTATGGTATCCTGATTCTAGATCAATAGCCAAACTAAATCTCCTCTCAAATGTAAGAAATACGACATTTCGGCAAATTAATAAAAAAAAAAAACAGAATCAACAAGTAAAATAACATATCAAAATATTTACAGATTAAAATTCTCGCTATGTTAATATCTGGAAAGGTGTGATATCTTCATTATGTTGGACATGACATCCCAACTAAGTTGACACCTCACGAAGCATCCATCATTAGAATCACCACCTGTTATGGTTGTTATTATTATTGAACGAAATACAAGAGGGGGGACTTAAAGCATATCCCAGAATTCAACAGATGACTAACCTAGGATAAAAAAAAAAGATCCATCTATACATATGTGAAGAGATACCCTAATCATCTTAATAACAAAGTTCACGCTTCTTCAACTTTAACACTTCTTCGACTTTAACCTTCGTTCTTTGGGTCATATTTTTTGGATTAATTGACTACTTGAGATGTTTAACTACATGATCAAATACTTGAGTGGTACAATGAAGCACAATGGGTCCATCAACTTTGATATCGAAATGAAGATTCTCTTCATCTGAGTATTCATCTAATAACATCTTAAACTTGGAATATACCAAATACTTTATCGGAACCACGTACCTTTTTCTATCTTCTCCAACGTAAACCGGTAGAAAACCCTTGTGTACTGTTGCAGTATTATTAGTATCCTTTGCTAACAATTGGTCATACTTGAATGGACTTTGTTTCTTACCAAACTTTGTTTTTAGAGATGAAAGCATCTTCCTCATCTTCATTATTGGGTGAGAAAGGATCAATTGGAAACAAGACTTAGATAAAGGGTACTGATAGGGAATGAAAAAGATGAGACAGAAATAATTTCAGCAGAGAGCAGAGGACATAAGATCTCAATGACTTGTTTAGTTGTTTGTGAATAGTTTACTTGCATAGTTAACTTATATACAGAGAAAACTTTCTAATTTGGATTTGGAGGTTTTATAAGATTGTGGGTTTATTAGTTTCCAATGTGCCGGTGCCATTAGATTGTGGGTTTATCATTTTTGAGAAACATTAATATAGGATAGTGTACCATTATCCTGGATTTTATATATCTAAGATTTTATCTATGTGAACTAAATAGAGGATCCTAGTTTAATATAATGTATAGATACACTTATGATGGTCGCCAAATTTGAAATCTAAGTCGAGCGGCCCCATATATTTTATTGCAATTGAGATTTTGATCAAGTAATACTAGCTCCAAATTTATTCTTGCGAGCTATGTATATGACATAGTACGTGAACTCAATTTTTAATGCATAAATGGTAATAGTTTCCCCTACAAAAACGCCATAGAAGCATCCGCCAAAACATCTGGACAACTTTTTGCAAATATTCACGCCCACACTAATAGCTTATTTAATATGAGAATTACATATGATTACATTTCGGTTTTAGGGAAGATATTAAACTTCATAACTCGCTAAGAGTTAGACTGCGTTCTTTATTTATGTCCATATATTTAGGTATTGGCTCCCCGTTCCTATTTAGGCTAACGTTTACGTAATAAGAATTTTTTTTTAGGTTCAAAATTTTGAACGAATTTCTTTAATTTTTTTTTGTTTTTCCACGAACTGAAATTGGCGGAAGGTTTTTTTATTTCTCTTTAAAATTTTGTACTCCCAAATTTTTTTTTTCCTCCCAGTATCGTTTCTTGTTGATAGTGTCTCCCCCGCCTCTTTGACTCTGGTTGATTCGCATGGACCACCCCACTCTAGAAACACTCCTCGCATCTTTGAAATAAGTGGGGTCGAATCGGTTTTATGAATCAAAATCGGTGTCTTAACCAATTTCCATTCCAGTTAACACTAGGTCAAATCGATTTTGGTTCACAAATCTGTTTGCCTTCATTGATTTCAACTCGGTAACTTGATACTTCCTCCATATTATTCTAAAATCTCTTACAAAAAATATTAAGACAGAATTCACACATGTTATTTATCTGTTATTTGGTGAATGAGTTATCTATATAACAAAACAGAACTTGTTTTTGCTTACTAGGACAAAATGCAATCTGACTAGGACAATCTAACTAGGACAAGCTGACTAGGACGAGAACAAAAGATGACCCCTTATCCTGACCCTCTATTATTTGATCCAACCATTGAGAAGAACATAACCCTACACCTTCTCTCATTAACCCACGTGAATCTTCAATTTCAAAGGATGTTACAAATTTTAGTTTCTTCATCTTCCCCTCGTTCCCGATGTTACGTCTCTCGCTTATTCGCTTAACCCTAAATTATTTCTGTTATATTTCTCCTCCTTCTCTTTCCTCTTCGAAGAGATCATATTGCATCTGGGTTTGGATTCTTAATCTTGATTCGATAAAGAGTTTTCATACTTCTTTTTTCTTCCATCTTTAAGATTCTTCTCTTGAGATTTTGAAATCTGTACATCTAGATCATGAAATTTGCCAAAGTGGGTAATAGATGAGATGAAAATCATCATTCTTACATTAGACAAACACACTTAAGGTAATTTACATCTTCCCCTTTATCTTTTTAATCTATTATTTTCTCTTAAATTAGTCTTTGAAATTCTGAATCTTCATTTTTCCTTTTTCAATTTCTGAAGGAGACATAAAAATGGGAGGTGGAAAATAAACAGTTGATAAAAGAGTATTATAGAAGTAAAGTTCCGAAACCCTAATATCTAATTTGCCCTAAATGTTTTACCCCATGAATTTATATTTCATATCTATTTTTAACTTGGGTTTAACCGAAATCTTTCTTTTTCTTCTGAAAAAATGCAATTTCATGATTTTGTAGAGAAAACTTCTTTTCCAAGCAAGTTCCTTACAAAAGGAGAAAGCTTCCTCGAGAGAGAATTAAAGTTTACAGAGATGCGGGAAATTGTAGTAAGAGGATGAGTTTTCATTTTGGGAAGAACTTTCATCGCAAGAGAATGAGTTTCTCGCGAAGGACATTGAGGTAAGAATAATTCATTCTTTACCCTTTCATTCCACTTATTTGATCATGTTTTCAATTGATTTTGTATGATTATATCTGTACTCCTTATCTTTCATAATCTATTTTTCAAAAACTGGGGTTTATGGATTGAAAATCGATTAGATGCCATTGAATGAATTCTCCAAGTAAAATTTTAATATTTTTGATCTATTATGTCCGAAATTGATTATTATAGGGGTTTTAATTGATTCGATAATTCAGTGTAGTGTTTTGGTTTCTTATCAATTGATGTACTTATTTTCGATATTGTGAAGTAGGAGCAATTTGGTTCCGAAAAAGTTTTCTTATTTTATGTTTTGGCTCGTAGATTACCTATTTGGTGAAATTTTGGTTTCGTTGGTGTTCATTTTTCACTAGAATCGGGCTTTGTTGCTTGTGAATCTCTATCGAGAGTTCAAGTTGTTTCCTATTGTTCGCTGGAAGTAACCAGCGAATCAAGTATCTAAAAAATTGTTTGCTTATTACTCTCTAATCTCTATTCACTTATATGAATTATTATTACTCTAGAATAAGATAGGTACTAGTAAAATTTTCTATATATTATATCCCTATTGTTGCAGACAAAATCTATTGCCACTCAATATGGAACTGGAGCAATTTCGGGTTTCTTTAGTGAGTATCATGTCAAAGTTTGATGGCATACTGGTTACTTTATTGAATTGACCGAAAACGTCTGATTTTTGCTTAAAATCAGTCGTTACCTTCTTTTATATCTCCTATTTGAACCGATAAGTTTACAATCTCCATTTAAGCACATAATTGGTTATACTCTTCCAATTCATGCCATCTTTATATAATCAATACTTGGCCAGATTCAACTACTTAAGTGTTGTGTTTTTCTTATGCTTCTGAATCTCTATTGGAATATAGGTTGTTTCCTATGTTCACTGGAAGTATCCAGCGAATCAAGTACCTAAAAAATGGTTTGCTTATTACTCTTTATTCTCTAATCTTTATTCACTTGTATGAATTATTATTACTCTAGAATAAGATATAAATTTTTGTATATATTATATCCCTACTGGTGCAAGTAAATCTGTTGCCACTCAATATGGGACTGGAGCAGTTTCAGGTTTCTTTAGTGAGTATCACGTCAAAGTTTGATGGCATACTAGTTACTCTATTTAATTGTCCGAAAAGACTAGTTTTTTCTTAAAATCAGCCGTTACCTTTTCTTATATCTCCTATTTGAACTGTTAAGTTTACAATCTCCATTTGAGCACATAGTTAGTTATATTCTTCCAATTCCTGCCATCTTTATATAATCAATACTTGGTCAGATTCAACTACCTAAATGTTGTGTTTTTCAAATTTCAAGCTGCAAGGACTATGGATTGGTGTTTGATTTAGTTATCTTACTATGAAGGTTATGAAAATAATTGGAAGTTTCTCTCTGATGAGTCACCCTCGAGGAAATGTAGTATCTTACCTCAATTTCATTTAAAACAATATCTTGGTAAGGAATTTAGTGCTTTGATATTTATCTTTTCTGCTGAGTTAGTATCTCGGAAAACAGATAATGTGGTGCATTCCCTAAACCTGTGTTATTTCTCTGTTTGCATTTCGAATGCCTGTTTTTTTTTTCAAAATCAAAACATCAATCTTTTCACATAACACTTGAAAAACTTTGGAGATTGAGGGTTTAACCGTAATATTTTCTTAAAATCAGCTGTTTCCTTCTCTTATATCTCCTATTTGAACTGATAAGTTTACAATCTCCGCTTAAGCACATAGTTGGTTATATTCTTCCAATTCCTTCCATCTTTATATAATGAATACTTGGCCAGCCAGTCAGGTTGAACAACTTGAGTGTTGTGCTTTTCAAATTTCAAGGTGCGCAAGGACTATGGATAGGTGTTTGATTCAGTTATCTTACTATGAAGGTTATGAAAATAATTGGAAGCTTCCTTCCGATGAATCACCCCAGAGGAAAAGTAGAATCTTACCTCAATTTCATTTTAAACGATATTTTGGTAAAGAATTTAGTGCTTTGATATTTATCCTTTTTGTTGAATTAGTATCTCAGAAAACAGATAATGTGGTGAATTTCCTAAACCTGTGTCAGTTCTCGGTTTGTAATCATTTTGTATGATTTCGAATGCCTGTTTTTTTTCAGAATCGAAACATCAAATTTTGACATAAGACTTGAACAAGAATTTCTTTTGGCTATAGGCACTAGCAATCCCCCAAAAAAATATGTTTAGACTGTGCAACCGCTGCCCACATATATACAAACCTGTATAGAATGTACATAACTTTGAGCAAACCTTACTTGCACAGCATATGTATTGACATATTTGCAGACGTTGCACAGGAGCGATTGAGCCAAGCCGAAAAAGTTGATGAATCCTTTTTTTACGAAAGAGAATTTGGTTAGAAAGTTGGGCCAATTTCCTCAAAGTTGGAAAAGTATATTTTAGTCTAACTATATATTTTTTCATGTTTCTAACAATTTTCAAATTGTGTTCTAGAATATATCTTTGGATTTAAACCAAGGTTGGCCGAGACCTAAGGCAACAAAAGCAACTACTTTGGCCCTTCGGGCGGCAGGCTAATTAGGAGAACCAAATTATAAACAACAACGATTAGAATCAAACGAAATTATGTAAATCATTGCCTAAACAAAATCCTCCCAATAAATTTACAACCAACAATTATGAACAAACTCAAGGCCAAACAGTCAAGTTAAGAAACATAAAATAATAATAAGAAAGAAAATAATGCTACTTATATTAATTCACTTGATATGTTTAAATATATATTCACATAAATTACTCAAGATGTTTAAATACATATTCAAATAATTGAGTAGTACAATTGAGTAGAATGGGACCTTCAACTTTGATATCAAGTTCTTGATTCTCATAAGAATAATCATCTAATAACATCTTGAACTTTGAATATACCAAATACTTTATCGGAACTTCGTATCTCTTGCATTCTTCTCCAACGTAAACCGGTACAAAACCCTTGTGTATTGTTGTAGTATTATTGTTATCTTTTGTTAACAATGACACATACTTGAAGTGACTATTTTCTTTACTCAACTTTCTTTTTATTGATGAGAAAATCTTCATCATCTTCATTATTAATTTGGTGACAAAAGAACGAGACAGACAGAGGAGGCAAATACTTTTGATAGAGGAAATTAGCTCTAGGGTAAGATCAATATGGATGGTGTAGTAAATAAATTACTCTTAAGAAGTTAATTTATACTAGTAGAAATTTATGTTGAGTTAGAGTCCAAGTGAAATTCGTCAACAAGAAATATTTCTAATTTCAACCACACGGTAAAATAGGTAGTTGGAATTCGTAGCAACCACAAGGTAAATTCATAACTTTAGTTATTTGGGGGCCCTCCTGTTAAGGCCAATAATTTGTTTTTGGAGAGCAATTTGGCTTTTTCTTTCTATTTTCCCACAACAACGTTGTCGGAAAATTTTGTTTATTTTTACATCATTTTAATATTTTGTACCACAAAATTTTTTCTTGATCTCCAAAGTATCGACCCTTGTTAAAAGTGTCTCGCATGGACCACCCCACTCTGAAAGCTTTCCTCAGCATCTTTGAAATGGGTGGGGTCGAATGGATTTTGAGAATCTTAATTGGTGTCTTAAGCAATTTCCACTTCAATTAGCTTTATGTGAAATCGATTTTAGTTCACAAATCGGGTTGCCTTAATCGATTTAACCTTGGTAACTTGACACTTTCACCATATTATTCTAGAATCTTTTTATTAAAACTTAGACACCATTAACATATGTTATATATCTGTTATTTTCTTTACAGTTATAAATATACAAAATACGGATTTAAATTATAAATTTAATTTTTTGAGTTGGAATCGTAGACTAACTTGGACCATTACGTGTATATTAAGTTTAAAAAGTAATTGAGGACACATGATATTAAAGAAAGTGACAATTTCCGTATTAAATGGACGAATAGAATACTCACTAAAAAAAAAAGGCTAAAATACATCAAATATTTATATATAATCATTTGAGAACCAAATACCCATCTCTATAACTTCAAGTTTTAACTAGTAGACATGTTGAAGTTCATGTGCAAATATTTGAGTGGTACAAGTGAGAATATTGGGGCCTTCAGCTTTGGTATCAAGTTCATGACTTTCTGATGTAGATTGTTGCGGAAGCGTAAAAGTAATAGAATCCACTAATATAACAATGATAAAATACGTAAATAAACTGATAAAGTAAAGAACAAAACGATAAACTTGATTAACAATAAACTTGATTCATAATATTCATTGAGCTGACAGACTAGACTTCTCTTTAATAGAGATTGTACTTTTCTAGATAGACTTGAATAAAGAAAGAAGATAACTACTAAGGATACTTTCCTTGATTGCTAAGACACTAAAACATAGAAACCCTAAATACCTAAACCTTGAAACTATACTAATGTATTAACCTGGCCGTTAGGCCCACTAATCTCTTGGCCGAAAGGCCCATTAAGGGGATGGCCGCCATCATACTCCCCCGCAACGGAACAACTTGCCCTCGATTTGGTGTCGTCATAAAGCGGATCGTCCAGGTAATACAGATATATATCAGCGATGTGGAAGGTAACTTTGGCGACGATTTGGAAGGCAATCCTTAGTTCCCACTTTGCGCGAGATTTGTCGGAAATTGAAAGAAGCCAAATAAGGATCAAATAACCAACTAAAATCCAAAACCCATGATGCGAAAGATCCCGCGAAATCAATTGTAGGAAACAAACTTCTAACAAATTTCTACATCTTCCGTCGTCTAGTAATTCAATGAAGAGGATCATGATCACCACATTATTCTCTCTCAAAAATTCAATTATGAATTTTGTCATCCAATCAAACACATGCCAGACTTCCTTTCCTTTAAAACCATTTTTAATCATCCTATTGAGGCGTCGACCAACGAGTGAAGAATAAACAATGTTCATTGATGGGCCTAAAATTAGGTCTATTCCCGCAAGTATACGGGGTCAAGTTATAGTATTTATAATAAGATCGAGTATCGTCCCAAGGGATAAGTAGGAAATTTCGGATACTGACGACGAGTTTAGCCCAATAATCAAAATGTCAATAGCTAGCTTATACTAACACACACACACACACACACTCCACTCATAAATTTGATGATTGATTTGTAAAATAAAGAAACAAATAAAACTAAATAAACTAACTAAGAGAGAGGTAAGAAGATATCTAAGGTTATAAAATCCACCACATAATTTCACTTTATAAAACAAGCACTTAATTACTTAAATCTCTTTTGTATTTACTTAGGATCCAATATAATGAACTATTTGGATTCCGGATGATATTCTAGATAAAACAACTTTATAATTAAGAATGTATGATTGACTACCATATAAAACTAATTTCCTACACTATCATTCAAGATCTAAAAGGCATATCTCATCTAATAAATCAATAAAAGCATGAAATATCTAATTATAATACATGAATGACAATAAGGTTATAGAATCAACATGAAATGACAATCAATAGGCATTAAAGCACATCAAAGGATTTAATTAATCAAGAACAAGTATTATAAAGATCCAAAATGGGTTTCATTTACAACCTTAGATTGCTAAATTAACTATACATGGAATCTAGAATAACATTCATTGACATTGTAAAATAAATGAAAATACTAAGAAATTAATGGAAAGAAATCACCAAGAATGCTCAAATTCCATATTCCCATGTATCTCCATTTTGATGTCCAAGATTTGCTCCATTTATGTTCAAGAATTGTACTCCAAGAAATCCAAGTAATAGCTATTTTATTGCAACCCAAATAAGAAAAAGAGATAGAAGAAATTAGATCTAGAAAGAAGTTAGAAAGAAGAGATAAAAGGGGATAAAGATGATGGAAGAATATGGAAGAAAGAAAGAGAAGACTATTAATGGAAGAAAGAATAGTAGTAGAGAAGAAGATGGAAAAAGAATGGAAAAGAAATTGATTTAGTAGTAGAAAAGAGAGAAAGAAATAGGTGAGAAGAAGTAGAAGAAAAGAATGGGTGATTAGGGTTAGAAGATAAAAAGAGAAGTGGCTTAGAAATTAGGTAAGGAAGCCATTTGAGAGGGTTGTTGAAGTCTAGGGTTTAATGGAGGAGAAAGGGACTTATTTATAGGTGGGTTTTGGTTTTGGTTGGGTTAAATGGTAGGAAAAAGTAAAAGAAGGGTTACTTTTGGAATTTGGGAGGGTTTAAATGAGAAAAACCCTAAAAGCAAACAAGTGTCGGCGGCTGGTAGGGTTTCGGATGCTACTGTGTAGCCGGGTGTAAGATAATGAGTTGAATCGGAGCAGCAGCCGTCGGATGAAGAAAACGCGGGATCTGGGAAGACGGGAAAGTGCCACGCGTCCGGGTGTAAGTTAATAAGGTGCTTCGGGCCACACGGGAATGGATTAAAGCTGGGACTCACAACAGCCGTCGGATCTATAAAACACGGAAGGTAACGGTCACGATTAAAACGTGGCCACGGGACTACCGGATTATGTTGCTACGGTTTACACGGAAGCATTAGATTGGAAGGACGCTCAGCAACCGTCGATCTGGGACACGCGGAAGCGGACGGATAAGATTAGAACGTGGGACTGGGATTACCGAGTTAAGCTGCAACGGGATGCATGGGATCATGCGCTAAGGGTCCTACTTTGTTGCTTAGCGAGAACACGCGAATTAGATGCAACGACCTCCGGAGCGCGCCACGTGTTCCTTGGTGTACCGCGCGCCAAATCTGTGCCCGACACTGTCCCGCAAGTCAACCCTCTTTGACAAAACTTTGACCTTGATTTATTCCTTCGTCCGGACTCCGATTTGACTTCCGTTTTCTCCTATGGACTCGTCTCGACCTCTAATTTTCAAACACGCACTAACATTGGCCAAATTACCAGATTGTCCTTGACTCCAAATGACCAAAATACCCTTTATGCATCTTTTCCTCGTTTTTAACCATTTTTTACACCTAACTCCACAAAACACACCTAATCAAGAAAATCAACCATTTTATTATAATAAAGACTCGAAACGAACTAACTCGACTAAATTAAACGACTTAGATGGGACATTTTCATGACCCATCAATCCTGCCATCTTTCCATGGTAAAACTTGCCACTTAACAATCTTCAAGAAGGTGTGAAGTAACATGAACAAGAACGAAGAGAGACTTATTGTTGCAATTCCCCTAACTTCTTCACCAAGAGCCGAAGTATCAACGAAACCAACTCTAATAAAGGTATCGATATGGAAATATGTAGCGTCGCTATGACTCTCTAAAACTAGCTTCCCACGTTCATCTTCGTGAAGTTTGTAAATTATAACTTTATCATAACTTGTCAAGTTAGGCAATACCATAAGTAAATCTTCGCTTACTCGAAATAACCGAGTAGGTGAAAAACCTCTTAGCAACATTTTATCGAACAAGTGATAGACGTCAACTTCTACACCCAAGTCCATTGATTCTTGGAGAGAACTATCTCCATTATTTAGTTTCTTAAGTTCAGGAAATACCATAGTATCCATGAAAGCATCCAGCAGGTCGATTTCATCATCTCCTCCTTCAGTTGCCGTGTTAAAACCTTCGAACATTATTTCTTCTTCTCCCTGCTTTTCTCTTTCGGATTCTCCTTTCCTTCTTTTTAATTCCTGCCACTCCAGAACTCTCCTTTTCCTCTTCTTCTTGGTCATCTTTTTGATGGAGATTGATTCATTAATGGAAGATCGTGATTCAGTATCAGATTGTGATTGAGGAGGAGTTTTTTTCAGATTCTGGCCAAGAAATACAACTCCTTTGGTGGACGAAGTTAACAAGCTCTTTATGTCAGAATCAAGTGAGGGAGACTGATTTTTTTTCGAACACTCGATGCCACCACACTCATCACTTTTCATCTCTTCTACACCAATGGTTTTTTCTGGTTTTCCTTTATGTACACTTTGCATGGTTGGTAGATATCGAACTGCTTTCATGCCACTGTATATCTTTGTAACCTCAAATATGTTTCTTGCTCTTGCAAAAGCATCAAGCATCACAAGAATCGAACTTTGACTTATCTTGGAACCCATATCTTGCAACTCCTCAATAACCACATAAAGCTCATCCAACCGCCCATCAACAATCAAAACTCGCATTAGGCCATTAATAGAATCAACAGTAGGGGAAGGATCATCTCTCATCATTGTGGTAAAAACTGGATGTGTCCGTTCGTAACGACCATTGGAAACGTAAGTATTTATTAAAGCATTCCATAGTTTCCGATCGACTAGAGGATAGTTCAATATGAGTTTTCCCACTACGTTTTCTGCCTTGTGACATAGCTTTGAATCTCCATATGCTTTAATTAATTCAACATACTCAGAAGAGTCACCGAGTATGACACCTAGACAATCATCCTGATCGATCAAATAATGAGCAGTTTCATGGAAGCCTAATTTACAGTATGTATGAACTAGACTTTGGTAAAAATTCCGAGAAGGTTTCACACCATAGATTCTGAGTATTTTATGATTCGATACAACTAATTCGTCTCCCGGGAGTATATATGGATGAAATAAATTGCACGGTCTTGTGTTTTTCAATTTTTCTTTATTCGTCTTAACAAACCTTTCTTTCTCCGTCGTTGAAAAACTAGTATTTTCTTTATCATGAACCTCTCCTTCAACAATATCAATCATAGTTGTCGAAGGAATTTCGGATAATAATTTGTCCGATTCAATTCGAGATTCTACATAAGATAGGTAGTCATTCAAAGGAAGAAAAATATACCTGAAAATATCTTTCAATTGAGCCCAATCATCGATGAATTCTTTTCCTTGATCGACGAGTTCCCATTGCATCTCGTTAAATTTTTCATAGACTCTTTTAGACAAGTGTTGTTCAACGAGAAAAACCTTATCTTCACCACGAACCTCTTGGTTTATAAACCAATCTTCCATCTGTTGAATTCAAAAATCTATATGATATTGACAATCAAATATAGGGATTTTGGAAACAACATTAATTTTGTTTTGATCTTTTTCATCAACATAGAGTTGTTGTGCATCCCTAAAAGGATCCCAACCTAAACGTGGAAAATTTTTCCAACATTCAAGATGAGAAGTGTCTAAAAAAAAATTATCTGTTCCCAAATTCTTGAAGCTCTGAATACCAGCTGATGTAGATTGTTGCGGAAGCGTAAAAGTAATGGAATCCACCATTATAACAATGATAAAATATGTAAATAAACTGATAAAATACGTAAATAAACTAATAAAGTAAAGAACAAAATGATAAACTTGATTAACAATAAACTTGATTCATAATATTCTCTGATCTGATTAAGAAAGACAAACTAGACTTCTCTTATATAGAGATTGTACTTTCCTAGATAGACTTGAATAGAGAAAGAAGATAACTACTAAGGATACTTTCCTTGATTGCTAAGACACTAAAACATAGAGACCCTAAATACCTAAACCTGGACACTATACTAATGTATTAATCTGGCAGTTAGGCCCACTAATCTCTTGGCCGAAAGGCCCATTAAGGGGATGGCCGCCATCACTTTGATAAGAATATTCAGCGAATAACATCTTAAACTTCGATCATACTAAATACTTAATTGGAACAATGTACCGTTTGCGTTCTTCTCCGACATAAATCGGTAGAAAACCCTTTGTATTGCACTAGTATTATTAGTACTCTCCCTTGTTAACAATGAGACATATTTGAAGTGTTTCAAGCTAGCATAAGATCACAGATAGATTGTGTATTAAATAAATTAGGAATTTGATTTCTATAGAATAAGCTTTAGGGAGTTTTTGGAGGACTCCAACTGAAGTTCTATAACGACTATATGAACTAGTCTGGGATAAACTAGGTAGCTGCAATCTAGATATTGTTTCTGATGGCGACCATCATTCTAGTGGGCCTCTCGGCCAGAGTACTAGTGGGCCTAACGGCCAAATCGCCGCCTAAGCCCGCATGAGTATAGTTACCAGGTTTGAGTATTTAGGGTTTCTATGTTTTAGTATTTTAGTATCTTATCAATCAAGGAAAGTATCCCTTAATAGTTATCTTTATTCTTTTATTTGAGTCTATATAGGAAAGTAAATCTCTATATAAGAGAAGTCTAGTCTGTCTTGTTAATCATTGAATTGAATTATCAAATACAAAATATCCTTGATTGCATCTTCTTCTTTAATTATTTCAGTTGTTCTTCGTTTAATTATTATTTCGTCAGCTTTATTTCATTGGTTTAGTTTAATAATAATGGTGGATTCCATTACTTTTACGCTTCCGCAACAATCTACATCAGCTGGTATTCAGAGCTTCAAGAATCTGGTAACAGATAATATTTTTTTAGATTCTTCTCATCTTGAATGTTGGAAAAATCTTCCGCGTTTAGGTTGGGATCCTTTTAGAGATGCACAACAACTCTATGTTGATCGAAAAGATCAAAACAAAATTAATGTTGTTTCCAAAATTCCTATGTTTGATTATCAATATCATATAGATTTTTGGATTCAACAGATGGAGGATTGGTTTATAAACCAAGAGGTTCATGATGAAGATAAGGTTTTTATTCTTGAACAACACTTGTCTACAAGAGTCTATGGAAAATATAACGAGATGCAATGGAGACTCGTAAATTAAGGAAAATCGTTCGTAGATGATTGGAATAAAGTGAAAAGTATTTTTCGATATGCTTTTCTCCCTTTACATGAATACTTATCTTTTATAGAATCTCAAATCCAATCGAACAAATTATTATCCGAAATTCCTTCGACTACCATGGTCAATATTATTGAAGGAGAGGTTTTTGATAGAAAAAATCCTAGTTTTTCAATAATGGAGGAAGAAAATTTCGATGAGACAGATCAAGAAGAAGAAATTCAATTGACTAACACAAGCCCGAATAAGTTGTTTGATCCATATATGATTCCGGGAGAAGAATTAGTTGTTTCGAATCATAAAATTCCGGGAGAAGAAAATTTCGATGAGACAGATCAAGAAGAAGAAATTCAATTTACTAACACAAGCCCGAATAAGTTGTTTGATCCATATATGATTCCGGGAGAAGAATTAGTTATTTCGAATCATAAAATTCTTCCACCTCAATCTGTGTCGCCATTGATTTCTTCTCTTAAAATTCAATTACACTCGAATTTTTGGAATGATTGTGTTGGTTATGCTATTCAAACTCTCAAAGTTAATTATCTTGATTGTTATTTTTTACCCGGCGAACCACAACCTTCTTTCACGACTCTTATATCTTTCAACCATAGAGAAGTAATAAAAGAAGATGATTCCTTTGATACTAAAGAAGAATTTCACGATGAACGTGAAATTATAAATTTGAATCCTGATTACAACAAAGGTGAAGGAGGTTATGGTCAAACTTTTATGGGTTATATAACCGAGAAGACTTGCATGAAGAACTACAATTTCGATCAGCCAATCCTATGGAAAGTCAGGTTAGTTTTGGTTCCACCCACTGTTACTGTGACAATAAACCAATACCTAGAACAAGGTGCAACGAGACTAGTTACTAAGTGGCATTATACTGCCGATAAGATCGATCAAAACCACTACCTTGGCGTCACAATTTTGGCAGTTAAATCTACCCAACAAGTAAGTGGAAAAATAATTCAAGCTTGCTTCTCCATGTTATGCTTTGGAGGAGTTAACAAACTCCTTGGGCTAATAGAATTTATTGTCCATGAGTTGGGGTTCATAGGAAACAACACAATGAAGATGAGTTGGGTTGACTCTCATGTCTCCTTTTCGCCAACTCTCACCAAAAATGATGTTGTAAGTGTCCCTGCTTACTTCAATGTTTCTAACCGACAATGGACACAAGATGTTGTTGTGATTCCTGGTCTTAATGCTACTGCTTATGGTCTTGATAAGAAAACATCGAGTGTTGGCAACAAGAATGCTTTGATCTTTGATCTTGGTGGCGATACTTTTGATGTATCTCTTCTCACCATTGAAGAGGGTATTTTTGAAGTCGATAAAGTGAATTCTGATTCGGCTTTCATGGAGTCCCTCTTCTCACTTCTTCCTAAACAAAGAAGTGCATTGTTCCAATACACAGCTCTACAGTTTGAAATCACTGATAACTATAAACGTGTTACCGATTTTGGTTTTGGGAACATTCATGGACCGATTCAATACTGTTGGGTTTATTCCTGGAACTTAGTCGATGGTGCCTATCACCTGTTCGATAAAATGTTCGAGTAAGGGAAGATTTAACTACAATATTGCTCAACTTGACAAGTTCTGATAAAGTTACTATTTACAAACTTCACGATGATGAACGTGGGAAGCTAGTTTTTGAGAGTCATAGCGACACTACATATTTCCGTATCGTTACCTTTCTTAGAGTTGGTTTTGTTGATAATTCGTCTCTTGGTGAAGAACTTTGGGGAATTGCAATAAGTCTCTCTTCATATTGGTTCATGTTACTTCACACCTTGAAGATTGTTAAGTGGCAAGTGTTACCGTGGGAAGATGACAAGATCAACATTGTTTATTCTTCACGCGTTGGTCGGGACCTCGATAGTATAATTAAAGTTGGTATTAACAGCAGAGAGGTTTGGAATGTGATAGATTGGATGACCAAATTCATAGTGGATTTTTCTGTAGACAATAATGTGGTGTTTATGATCATATTCATCGAATTACTAGATGACGGGAGATGTCGAAATTTGTTAGATGTTTGTTTCATACAATTGATTTCGCTGGATCTATCGCTTCGTGGGTATTGGATTTTAGTCAATGATTTTCTCCATATTTGTCTTCTTCGACTTTTTGGAAAATTTCGTGCAAAGTGGGAACTAAGGATTGCCTTCAAAATCGTCACCAAAGTTACCTTCCACATCGTCAATATATATCTGAATTACCTGGATGATCCGTTTTATGACGACACCAACTCGGGGGCAAGTTGTTTCTCAGCGGGGGAGTATGATGGCGACCATCATTCTAGTGGGCCTCTCGGCCAGAGTACTAGTGGGTCTATCGGCCAAGTCGCCGCCTAAGCCCGCATGAGTATAGTTACCAGGTTTGAGAATTTAGGGTTTCTATGTTTTAGTATTTTAGTATCTTAGCAATTAAGGAAAGTATCCCTTAATAGTTATCTTTATTCTTTTATTTGAGTCTATCTAGGAAAGTAAATCTCTATATAAGAGAAGTCTAGTCTGTCTTGTTAATCATTGAATTGAATTATCAAATACAAAATCTCCTTGATTGCATCTTCTTCTTTAATTATTTCAGTTGTTCTTCGTTTAATTATTATTTCGTCAGCTTTATTTCATTAGTTTAGTTTAATAATAATGGTGGATTCCATTACTTTTACGCTTCCGCAACACTCTACACCAGTTTCTCTTTGATTTCATTAGGTATTTAAAAATACAAAGGATTCAATAACCACCCTAGTCCCTTTATTTTCATTAACTCAAAAATGACTGTTGTTTTTCTTTTCAAATCAATAGTTGATTTTCATTTCTTACCGGATCCTGCCACTAAATCAATAGCCAACATTATCTCCTCTCAAATGTAAGAAATACGATAATTTGAGAATGTAAAAAAAGAACAAAATGAACAAATAAAGAACGTATCAAAATATTTACATATTAAAATTCTCGCTATGTTAATATCTTGAAAGGTGATATCTTCATTACGCTGCACGTGACATTCCAACTAGGTTGACACCTCACAGAGCATCCATCATTAGAATCACCACTTACTATTGTTATTATTATTTAATGAAACCAAATACAAGAGGGGGACATAAAGCCTAACCCTGAATTTAACAAATGATCAGACCATTAAAAGACTATAAGATTCATCTAAACATATGTGAAGAGATACCATTTAAGCTAATTATCTGAATAACTGAGTACACACTTCTTCGACTTTAACTCTTCTTCGTCTTTAACTCTTCATTCTTTGGATCATAATTTTCCGATTAATTGACTACTTCAGATGTTGAAGTACATGATCAAATTCTTGAGTGGTGCAATGAAGCACAATGGGTCCATCTACTTTGATATCAAAATCAAGATTCTCATAATCTGAGTATTCATCTAATAACATCATAAACTTGGAATATACCACATACTTTATCGGAACCCCGTATCTTTTACAATCTTCTCCAACGTAAACCGGTAGAAAACCCTTGTGTATTTTTGTAGTATTATTTGTATCCTTTGCTAACAGTTGGTCATACTTGAAGTGACTTTGTTTCTTACTAAACTTTGTTTTTAGAGATGAAAACATCTTCATCATCCTCATTATTGTGTGAGAAAGGATTAATGGGAAACAGGACTCAGATAAAGTTCATGTTCAAATATTTGAGTGGTACAACTGAGAAGAATGGGGCCTTCAACTTTGGTATCAAGTTCATGACTTTCATATAATATCCATCTAATACTTAACATCTTAAGCTTTGAACATACCAAAAATTTAATTGGAACAATGTACCGTTTGGATTCTTCTCCGACCTAAATCGGTAGAAATTAAACCCTTTTATATTGCAGTAGTACTCTCCCTTGCTAACAATGAGACATATTTGAAGTCTTTCTTTTCCTTACCTAATTTTCTCTTTTGGGACTAAAACATCTTCAACTTAACTATTTGGTTGGAAGGAAGAAAGGAGAGAAAGAACTCTTATTATTAGAAGCAAAACGCAAGAGAGAATTTCAAGCTAGCGTAAGATCACAGATAGATTGTGTATTAAATAAATTAGGAATTTGATTTATATAGAAGAAGCTTTAGGGATTTTTAGAGTTAGAATCTAATTGTAATTCTAAAACTACTACATAAGATCTTTTTTCTAATCTCAATCTAGTTTTAATTGTGTAGGATAAACTAGGTAGTTGCAATCTACATATTGTTTCTCTTTGATTTCATCAGATATTCATATATTGTAGGGATTTTATAACTACCCTAGTCCTATAATTTTCATCAACTCAAAAATGACTGTTGTTTTTCTTTTCAAATCAATAGTTGATTTTTTCATTTCCTATGGTATCCTGATTCTAGATCAATAGCCAAACTAAATCTCCTCTCAAATGTAAGAAATACGACATTTTGGCAAATTAATTAAAAAAAACAGAATCAACAAGTAAAATAACATATCAAAATATTTACAGATTAAAATTCTCGCTATGTTAATATCTGGAAAGGTGTGATATCTTCATTATGTTGGACATGACATCACAACTAAGTTGACACCTCACGAAGCATCCATCATTAGAATCACCACCTGTTATGGTTGTTATTATCTATATAACAAAACACAATATTTTGTGCTGACTGGGACAAGCCGAAAGACAAATCCGGTCGTCCGTTGTGTTTTTGATACATTTTTTACCTTCAGATCTATTACCCACCTTGATTTATTGACCTACTCAAAGAAGAAAGTGACTAAACCCTTTAATGTGGTCGGTTATCTTTCCTGGCTCCATATCCCTCTTTCCATTCCCGCGTTACAACTCTCCAAACGTTCCAACATTGATGAAGAGATTGATGACCTGATGTTACAAAACTGGATGAAATTTATGAAATTCCTTATCTTCTTATCTTCTCCTTCACTCTTCTTCCATTTCTTCATCAATTTGTTTTCTTTGATTTAGGGTTTTGTTCCTTTCTTTTTAATGGTTTCCTTTTCAGGTTAAGGTGTTTTGATGAATCGTGGCAGAGGATTTCCAAATCGAAATGGTGTTGTAGGTATCATGTTCATTGGTTCATTGTAACAGTGAGTGATCTTGTAACTACCTAAACCAAATCGAAATGGTTTTATTTTTATTGTGGATGGGTTCTTCATCAATTTCTTTTCAAATTCTTTGATTTAGGGTTTTCTTCCTTTCTTTTTCATGGGTTTCTTTTCAGGTTAAGGTGTTTTGATGAATCAGTGCAGAGGATTTCCAAATCAAAATGGTGTTTAGGATTCGTGTTCATTTGTTCATTGTTATAGTGACTGATCTTGTAAGTACCTAACCAAATCGAAATAGTTTTATTTTCAATACTTATATATACTTAATTTGATCGAAATGGTTTTAGTTTCAATACTTATATATGGTGGATGGGTTCTTCATCAATTTCTTTTCAATTTCTTTGATTTAGGGTTTTCTTCCTTTCTTTTTAATGGGTTTCTTTTCAGGTTCGGGTGTTTTGATGAATCATGGCAGAGTGATCTTGTAAGTACCTAAACCAAATTGAAATGGTTTTATTTTCAATACTTATATATGGTGGATGAGTTCTTCTAAAATGCAAGTCTTGTAAGTACAATATACCTAATTTGATCGAAATGGTTTTATTTTCAATACTTATGTATGGTGGATGAGTTCTTTTAAAATGAAAGTCTTGTAAGTACAATATACCTAATTTGATCTTGAGTAGACGAAGATCCTTCGATGATAAGTATTGAAAATAAATTACAGGTTATCAACCTCTTGGTTTAGGGATTTGTTCCAGTTGGTTGGTAGTTCGATTCAGGTTTAGGGATCTAGGGTTTTGTTCATTTGTTTTTAATGGTTTTCTAATGATTTAGGGATTTATTCAATTTGGTTGGTAGTTCGATTTAGGTTTAGAGAAATTGATTAAGAATTTCAGCCTCTTGGTTCAGGGATTTAGGATTTTATTATTTTCTTTTTAATGGTTTTCTAATGATTTTTAATAGATTTCTTTTCAGGTTAAGGTGTTTAGGTTTTTGATGAATCATGGCAGAATTTTTGCAAATGGAAATGGTGCTTAGGGTTCGTGGTCATTGGTTCATTGTTATTCAATTACAGTGAGTGATGCTATTTATTTTCAGCCTCTTGGTTCAGGGATTTAGGGTTTTGTTCGATTTGGTTGGTAGTTAGATTTAGGTTTAGAGATTTAGCCGCAAACTTGTCTATTTTTCTGATATTACTTAGATTTCATTTTCTCTCTCTCTTTAGATTATGGTTTTATTGTTTCAATCTTTACAGGTATATAATACTGCGCATTTCTTTGTTTCAATCTTTACAGGTCTATAATATTTTCACTGTTTAAGAGTAGATTTATTAGATGCTCCTAGAAAATGGTAAAACCTTTTCATCTCTCTAAATCATTTATCTTTAAGTGTTTTACTGTTTCATTCTTTACTGGTATATACACTCTCTTTCGGTACATTAAACCGTTACTGAAAATGATAGGTGGAAAGTCCACAAAAGTCCCGAAAAAGCTTAGCCGAAGGTGGTGATTGGAAAACACACTGAAAGCACCACATATGGTTTATGAATTACTGTGTTCTAATTACTTTGGTCTATTATGTACTAGCTTCCGATTATCCTTTTATATGATGAAAAACTATTTCAACCAGTGAAAAAATAGCATTTCCCTACTCTTTCAAATTCTTTTTTGTTAGTTGTGGTGGTTGGCTCTACTTTTGCCAATTCAAGAGAGTTGTGTTTATAATATTAGCCTATTAGGTGATTCAGGGGAAATCTGAGTTATTATTTGGCTATCGATTTGGCTTAAACATACTTGAACTGTAAAACAGAGTTGGATGTTTCATAAGTGTTTACTTGAAACTCATATAAGTTTCCACTTGAAACTCATCAAATGTGTGCTCTCAAAGTGTTCTTCCCCTGTTTCTTAATGGTTTTCATCATCATTTTAATTTGCAATTTTCATTAATAAATGAGAACCCATTCTTTCATAGTTATAATATGCAACATTGAACTATACCCATCAGATTTGTTTGAATCCGTTCTTTCATAGTTTTAGTTTGCAATTTTCATCAATATATAAGAATCGATTTCGAGTTTATTGCCTCTCTCTATATATATGTAGGTGACATCGCACTGATTGAACAGACTTTGATTTATCTATTAAAACATCATCATCTGAAGCAGAGCTCCTATGAAGGAGGAAACTTTTATCATCTGGTAACCAACATCTTTCATCTCTTTCGACAACCTAAATGCTATATAGTTTTTCTTAGTTTAATGTCATGTTGAACATATCTTTAGATGTTCATGTGGTGTGTCAAGGTCTAAACAGTGTACAGTTTGTAGTACCTATATTTTGAAAGTTGGGCTCTTATAGTTACTAGCAGGCCTACGCCTTCAACCTATTGCGTACATGATCTGATCGGTAAAGGGTGGCATATGCTATTGTTACATGATAATATTTGCACTAACAGTGTTAATTTTGATAACATGATTTGTATTACAGTGGTCTATCACAATTACCTTTAAAGTTATTGTAGTAGCATGTTTTTGCTATGGGTTGACACAAATAAACCTTGTGGTGAAGGGAAAAGAAGTAATGGTTCATTGACTTGGGCCTAAAAGAGAATTGGATAGGATGTCAGATTTTGCTGACATAAGGTATTTCCTTAACAGGTTAGGTAATATACAGATGGTTATTTGGATTGAATTGCGGATAAGGAAGTTATTTGGTTGAACGTTCCAAGTTCCTGTATTGATCAATGTGAGATTTCTTGAAAACAGGTCTGCAGAAGTGTTGATTTGCATATTAAACATCCAATTACCCAACCCTTTTCGGTCTCCTGTTACGACTGAAGGGTGTTATAATAATCTTCCATGTTATAGCAATGGTTTGTTCTTGAGATGAACACATGAGATTAAATCAATCGTTGTTGAAGATTATCGTATTTTCTAGCAAAATTTGTTCATACGTTAGTTCAATTTAGCTTTTGCTGATGAGTTATCTATCAATGGATGTATTTTGGGTATTATTTTTATCATGTTTGCTAATTTTTTAAATTTATTTTGAGAATTTGTTTTTAGATTAATGTTGTAAATTGGTTTTTTGTTTCTTATTTCTTTCACATAATGCATTGTAGATCTTTTGGTTTTCCTCCTTAATGTTGTTTCTACTTTCTATTTATCTTTACTTCCTATTCATGTTTATAATATATGATAACTTAAAAACTTTGGAATTCTGAGGATAGAGAAACAAGTTTCCGAAATCATTGAAGGAAAACATACATATTAGAAGAACGTCATGTAAATGAGACCATTAAGAACTTGCTACTTTCATCTGAGTATAGACTTCAAATTTAACGTACTCCATGCACACGACTAAATTGTTGGTGAGTGCTGACTAGGACAAACTCAAATACAAACTATGGGACAAACCCGGAGACAAATCTGACCGTCCTCTACAAATCAACACTATTAATGTTAAAAGTAACCTGTTAATATAATATGTGATAAGTTAAAAACTTCGGAATTCTGAGGGCAGAGAAACAAGTTTCCGAAATCATTGAAGGACTTACTACTTTCATCTGAGTATAAACTTCAAATTTAACGCACTCAATGCATACGACTAAATTGACCGTGCCCTATGGGCACGGGTTATACCTAGTTATTGAACGAAATACAAGAGGGGGGACTTAAAGCATATCCCAGAATTCAACAGATGACCAACCTAGGATTAAAATAAAAAGATCCATCTATACATATGTGAAGAGATACCCTAATCATCTTAATAACAAAGTTCACGCTTCTTCAACTTTAACACTTCTTCGACTTTAACCTTCGTTCTTTGGGTCATATTTTTCGGATTAATTGACTACTTGAGATGTTTAACTACATGATCAAATACTTGAGTGGTACAATGAAGCACAATGGGTCCATCAACTTTGATATCGAAATGAAGATTCTCTTCATCTGAGTATTCATCTAATAACATCTTAAACTTGGAATATACCAAATACTTTATCGGAACCACATACCTTTTTCTATCTTCTCCAACGTAAACCGGTAGAAAACCCTTGTGTACTGTTGCAGTATTATTAGTATCCTTTGCTAACAATTGGTCATACTTGAATGGACTTTGTTTCTTACCAAACTTTGTTTTTAGAGATGAAAGCATCTTCCTCATCTTCATTATTGGGTGAGAAAGGATCAATTGGAAACAAGACTTAGATAAAGGGTACTGATAGGGAATGAAAAAGATGAGACAGAAATAATTTCAGCAGAGAGCAGAGGGCACAAGATCTCAATGACTTGTTTAGTTGTTTGTGAATAGTTTACTTGGATAGTTAACTTATATACAGAGAAAACTTTCTAATTTGGATTCGGAGGTTTTATAAGATTGTGGGTTTATTAGTTTCCAATGTGCCGGTGCCATTAGATTGTGGGTTTATCATTTTTGAGAAACATTAATATAGGATAGTGTACCATTATCCTGGATTTTATATATCTAAGATTTTATCTATGTGAACTAAATAGAGGATCTTAGTTTAATATAATGTATAGATACACTTATGATGGTCGCCAAATTTGAAATCTAAGTCGAGCGGCCCCATATATTTTGTTGCAATTGAGATTTTGATCAAGTAATACTAGCTCCAAATTTATTCTTGCGAGCTATGTATATGACATAGGACGTGAACTCAATTTTTAATGCATAAATGATAATCGTTTCCCCTAAAAAAACGCCATAGAAGCATCCGCCAAAACATCTGGACAACTTTTCGCAAATATTCACGCCCACACTAATAGCTTATTTAATACGAGAATTACATATGATTACATTTCGGTTTTAGGGAAGACATTAAACTTCATAACTCGCTAAGAGTTAGACTGCGTTCTTTATTTATGTCCATATCTTTAGGTATTGGCTTCCCTTTCCTATTTAGGCTAACGTTTACGTAATAAGAACTTTTTTTTAGGTACAAAATTTTGAACGAATTTCTTTAATTTTTTTTGTTTTTCCGCGAACTGAAATTGGTGGAATGTTTTTTTATTTCTCTTTAAAATTTTGTACTCCCAAATTTTTTTTTTCCTCCCAGTATCGTTTCTTGTTAATAGTGTCTCCCCCGCCTCTTTGACTCTGGTTGATTCGCATGGACCACCCCACTCTAGAAACACTCTTCGCATCTTTGAAATAAGTGGGGTCGAATCGGTTTTATGAATCAAAATCGGTGTCTTAACCAATTTCCATTCCAGTTAACACTGGGTCAAATCGATTTTGGTTCACAAATCTGTTAGCCTTCATTGATTTCAACTCGGTAACTTGATACTTCCTCCATATTATTCTAAAATCTCTTACAAAAAATATTAAGACATAATTCACACATGTTATTTATCTGTTATTTGGTGAATGAGTTATCTATATAACAAAACAGAACTTGTTTTTGCTTACTAGGACAAAATGCAATCTGACTAGGACAATCTAACTTGGACAAGCTGACTAGGACGAGAACAAAAGATGACCCCTTAGCCTGACCCTCTATTATTTGATCCAACCATTGAGAAGAACATAACCCTACACCTTCTCTCATTAACCCACGTGAATCTTCAATTTCAAAGGATGTTACAAATTTTAGTTTCTTCATCTTCCCGTCGTTCCCGATGTTACGTCTCTCGCTTATTCGTTTAACCCTAAATTACTTCTGTTATATTTCTCCTCCTTCTCTTTCCTCTTCGAAGAGATCATATTGCATCTGGGTTTGGATTCTTAATCTTGATTCGATAAAGAGTTTTCATACTTCTTTTTTCTTCCATCTTTTGGATTCTTCTCTTGAGATTTTGAAATCTGTAAATCTAGATCATGAAATTTGCCAAAGTGGGTAATAGATGAGATGAAAATCATCATTCTTACATAAGACAAACACACTTAAGGTAATTTGCATCTTCCCCTTTATCTTTTTAATCTATTATTTTCTCTTAAATTAGTCTTTGAAATTCTGAATCTTCATTTTTCCTTTTTCAATTTCTGAAGGAGACATAAAAATGGGAGGTGGAAAACAAACAGTTGATAAAAGAGTATAATAGAAGTAAAGTTCCGAAACCCTAATATCTAATTTGCCCTAAATGTTTTACCCTATGAATTTATATTTCATATCTATTTTTAACTTGGGTTTAACCGAAATCTTTCTTGATCTCCAAAGTATCGACCCTTGTTAATAGTGTCTCGCATGGACCACCCCACTCTGAAAGCTTTCTTCAGCATCTTTGAAGCCGGTGGGGTCGAATGGATTTTGAGAATCTTAATCAGTGTCTTAACCAATTTCCACTTCAATTAGCTTTATGTGAAATCGATTTTAGTTCACAAATCGGGTTGCCTTAATCGATTTAACCTTGGTAACTTAGACACTTTCACCATATTATTCTAGAATCTCTTCATTAAAACTTAGACACAATTCACATATGTTATATATCTGTTATTTTCTTTACAGTTATAAACATACAAAATACGGATTTAAATTATAAATTTATTTTTTTTGAGTTGGAATCGTAGACTAACTTGGACCATTAAGTGTATATTAAGTTTAAAAAGTAATTGAGGACACATGATATTAAAGAAAGTGACAATTTCCGTATTAAATGGACGAAAAGGATACTCACCAAAAAAAGGCTAAAATAAATCAAATATTTATATATAATCATTTGAGAACCAAATACCCATCTCTATAACTTCAAGTTTTAACTAGTAGACATGTTGAAATTCATGTGCAAATATTTGAGTGGTACAACTGAGAATATTGGGACCTTCAGCTTTGGTATCAAGTTCATGACTTTCATAAAAATATTCAGCTAATAACATCTTAAACTTCGATCATACTAAATACTTAATTGGAACAATGTACCGTTTGCGTTCTTCTCCGACATAAATCGGTAGAAAACCCTTTGTATTGCACTAGTATTATTAGTACTCTCCCTTGTTAACAATGAGACATAAAAGTGTTTCAAATTAGCGTAAGATCACAGATAGATTGTGTATTAAATAAATTAGGAATTTGATTTCTATAGAACAAGCTTTAGGGAGTTTTTGGAGTTAGACTCCAACTGAAGTTCTATAACGACTATATCAACTAGTCTAGGATAAACTAGGTAGCTGCAATCTAGATATTGTTTCTCTTTGATTTCATTAGGTATTTAAAAATACAAGGGATTCAATAACCACCCTACCCTAGTCCCTTAATTTTCATTAACTCAAAAATGACTGTTGTTTTTCTTTTCAAATCAATAGTTGATTTTCATTTGTTACCGGAGCCTGCCACTAAATCAATAGCCAACATTATCTCCTCTCAAATGTAAGAAATACGATAATTTGAGAATGTAAAAAAAGAACAAATCAACAAATAAAGAACGTATCAAAATATTTACATATTAAAATTCTGGCTATGTTAATATCTTGAAAGGTGATATCTTCATTATGCTGCACGTGACATCCCAACTAGGTTGGCACCTTACGGAGCATCCATCATTAGAATCATCACTTACTATTGTTATTATTATTGAATGAAACCAAATACAAGAGGGGGACATAAAGCCTAACACTGAATTTAACAAATGATCAGACCATTAAAAGACTATAAGATTCATCTAAACATATGTGAAGAGATACCATTTAAACTAATCATCTGAGTAACAGAGTACACACTTCTTTAACTTTAACTCTTCTTCGTCTTTAACTCTTCATTCTTTGGATCATAATTTTTCGATTAGTTGACTACTTCAGATGTTGAAGTACATGATCAAATTCTTGAGTGGTGCAATGAAGCACAATGGGTCCATCAACTTTGATATCAAAATCAAGATTCTCATAATCTGAGTATTCATCTAATAACATCATAAACTTGGAATATACCAAATACTTTATCGGAACCACGTATCTTTTACAATCTTCTCCAACGTAAACCGGTAGAAAACCCTTGTGTATTGTTGTAGTATTATTAGTATCATTTGCTAACAGTTGGTCATACTTGAAGTGACTTTGTTTCTTACTAAACTTTGTTTTTAGAGATGAAAACATCTTCATCATCTTAATTATCGTGTGAGAAAGGATTAATGGGAAACAGGACTCAGCTAAAGGGTATTAGTGGGGAATGAAAAAGATAAGATTGAAATAATTTCGGCTTTGAGCCATTTGTAATCTTCTTTAGTCACATTGTTGTTTTGTGTTTTGTGAAGTTAGTCTTCTCATCTAACTTCTGTAAGCTTTCTTTAATCAATGAAACTATTCTATTTCTTCCAAAAAAAGAGAAATAATTTCGGCAGAGAGCAGAGGGTATAAGATCACAATGACTTGTTTAGTTGTTTGTGACCAGTTTACTTACGTAGTTAACTTATATACATAGAAAACTTTCTAAATTGGGTGGGGAGATTTCCTTGCAGGGGGGATTCTTTTAGGTCATTAGTTTCCTATGTGCATGTGCAATTAGATTGTGGGTTTATCATTTCTTAGAAACAGTAATATAGGAGAGGTGTACCATTAAATTGTAGCCTTATCCTCGATTTTCATAGATATGAACTAACTAGTGGATCCAGAAGATTCTACCTATCTTAAAAACAATCCTAAGAGGAGGATGCTTGAGGAAGAGAATTTTGTTCAGGGTCAAATCTGCAAGAATCCATTAAAAAGGTCCTGACTTCGCATTAGTAAACTTGAGCTCGTACAAGCAGCCTACTAGTCTTCCTATACTTTTTTTTTTGATGAGAAAGTCTTCCTATACTTGCCAAAACCTCTTACTTAACTAGTAAAATAAATTGTGAAGAAGTTACTACAAAATCTATCTTCCTTACATGGGGGTGATTCCTCCTGGGTTGTTAATTTCCTATCTTCCTTGAATTGTGGGAGAAAATCATTTTCAAACTATGTTATTATCTCTAATTCATATCTCTCTCTCTTCATCTCTCCCTCTCTTCAGGGACGGATCCAGGATTTTCACTTAGGGGGTGCGGATTTATATACCTAAATAGTTTTTTTTTGGCAAACACAATAATTAATAAAATACTTAGATTCATTAATTATATTGATACATCAACGATTACAAACGCAATTGACCTTTACGAGAGTTCATATTTTGAAATGTTCGCATAATCGACTCATTATCAATTTCACTAAAAATTTCTTTTTCAATAAAGACTACTAAACTATCATTTAGCCACGCATCACTCATCCTGTTTCTTAAGCGTGTTTTAACTAGCTTCATAGCTGAAAAAGCTCTTTCAACGGAGGCAGTTGCAACCGGCAAAGTCAGTGCTAAAGTGATAAGCAAATAAACTAGATGATATGCTTTATCCCTATTAGTTTCCACCAATGTTCTGGCAAGAGCTCAAATTCCATCTAAATTTGAGAAATCGTCATTGTGCCTCATATCGTAAATGTAATTATCAAGCTGAGAACTTAGTAGCATAGTGTCAAGACTACTGAAATCTGACGGATAAAATTCAGCAAGACGCATCAACTTACTTTTGTCGAAAAGAGAAAAATCTCTAGATGGACTCAAACATGCCATACAACGGAGCAACTCCGTATTCTTCTCAGTGAAACGAGCATTTAATTCTTGAAGTTGCATATCAATAACGGTATTGAAAATCTGCACTTGATAGTGATACAAGTTTGTAATTTGTTGTGCATTCCTTCTGCTTCTCCCTTGAACTATGTACGAACCATTAAGATCAACAACTTCAATATTATGTTTTTCACAAAAAGTACAAACATTCCAGACCAACGATGACCACGATGACCACTCATGTTCTCATACGTATTGGATTCTAGATTTTGATGACTCAACAAAATCCATTGCAATCACAATATCTTGGTCTTTTCTTTGTAGTACTTGTGACAATTCATTTGTTATTCCCAACAAAAGCTTCATCAAATGTAAACAAAATACGAACTCAAAAGTTTGCATCTTGGATAACAAATCTATTGCTTCCCTTTTTTTATCCGCTTTAACAGAATGTGTAGCAATAACTTCAAGGACGTCCATCACAGAACTAAACATGGAAGGTTCTAACAAAGATGCCAAACTGTTATAGTGTGAACCCCAACCAGTAGCTCCAGATCGCCTAAGACTTGTTTCTTGATTTAAACCATTTCCAGTTATAAGGTCTCCGAGTTCATTTGCTTCTATTTTTTTTGTTTTTTGTATAATGTTAAGCATACTTTGTCGCTTGCACGATCCTCCAATAACATTAATCATTTGCCCGACTAAATGGAAAAGTAAGTTCATACTGACATGATTATCCGCTAGTGATACCAAACAAAGTTGCAGCTGATGAGCAAAGCAGTGGACATAATAAGCACATGGATTTTGCTCTAAAATAAGGGCTTTTAGACCATTATACTCTCCTTGCATGTTACTAGCTCCGTCATATCCTTAGCCTCGCAAGCGAGAAATACATAAATCATATCTGCACAAAAATGAATCTAATGCCATTTTTAAACTTTTAGCGCAAGTATCTGTCACATGCTCAACCCCTAAAAACCTCTCAATAACACGCCCTTCGATGTTCACATAACGAATCACAATAGTCATTTGCTCCTTTATAGAAATATCTCGTGCTTCATCAATCAAAATAGAGAAGGGAGCATCATCGAGATCACTAATAATCCACTTAATTAGTGTCTACGAATTTCATCTCTATATTTGGATTCATAATTTGAAATTGGTAATCTAAGCCCCGGATCAATTGGTAAAGATGATAAATTAAATTCGAGAGGACTTACCAATGTCGGAGTTTGTTCCGGTGTTGGAGTCGGCCCCGGTGTTGGAATAGAAAATAACGTTGGAGTCGAGTCCGGAACTTCCAGTGTTGAACTTGATGAACCCGAAGAAAATTTTCTTTTAAAATACCTTTCCATAATTATTAGTTGAACTTGAATACTTGATTAGATGAATGAGAAGAAGAAGTAGTAGTAGAGGAGAAGTGATTTCGGTGTGGTTTGAGATGAAGAAATGAGAGATATATATAAAGGTAAAACATTGTGTAGTTGGATAGTTGGATAGATGAATTGAAGTTCATAGAGGTTTAGGGTAGATGAATTGAATTTTATAGGATTTATGATAGATGATTTGAAGTTTATAAGATTTAGGCTTTAGGATAGATGAGTTGAAGTTTGTAGGATTTATGGTTAGAGTTAAAGTTTGTAGGGATTTAGGGTAGATGAATTGAAGTTTATAGAGTTTAAGGGTAGATGAATTGAAGTCTGTAGGGGTTTATGGTAGATGAATTGAAGTTTTAGAGTTAGATGAATTGAAGTTTGTAGAGTGTAGGGTAGATGAATTGAAGTTGGTAGGGGTTTAAGATATTTGAATTGATTTTATATAGATTACTAGTTAAATTGATTATATTTTAAAAAAAATAAAATAAAATTGGGTGGAAGCTAGGTTCAAACGCGTGCCACACGGGTTCCCAACCCTAAGAGGCTTGCCATCTCTCCAATCAGGCCATTCTCCAACTCTGTCATAACAACGCACATTCTACATATACTTGAAAGCACAAGCACTTCAGAAATAAAATTTAAAATTTAGGTACTGGGTTTCGAACTCATGCCTTTCACGTCAAGTGCACTTGAATCCCATACTTTAACCATTACATCAGAGTCTTCTTCATGTCATCTAAACACATCGTTATATACATATGCATATATACCTATATCTATAAAAAAAAATTATTACTACTATTACTATTTTTTTTCGGGAGGATCCAGGGGCCGCTCGCACCCCCATGGATCCGCCCCTGCCTCTCTTCCATCGAGTTCTCATTCATTTATAAGAGGATAAACCCTCTTGGCACGTAGTTACTCCTACAAAGAGAAAGTCTAACCCATCATGCATCCTCTTTCTCTATTGAAAATCTCAGTGAGTTTGTCATACCCATTTTGGGTAACTTCCTATTGGCCCACGTATAATAGTTAAAAGATCAAGTGAAGAATCAAACAGTTTTGCATTACATGATATATTTACAATATAAAGTATAAAACAGTAGGTTGTAAAACTATAAAGAAATATTAAATATGATTAAGGGTGAGCAAAAATTATGAATCAGCCAAATGAAACCGAACCCAACAAAACCCAATGTTTTCTTGTCGAAATAAACTTAAATTTTGATTTTACTTCGACTCAATCTAAATCAACCGTTTTCATGCCATAAACTATTATGAAATAACATTTTGTTGGTTTACATTACGGTTTTAAAATGTCACAACGAGGTTCTGTTCAATTATATTATTGTTTTGAATTGGTCGAATCGGCAATCTAAACTAAGATAAATAGACTTAATCAGTTTAAAGTCTGATTAGTTTGGCTTAGGACATTAAAAAAATATTTGGAAAATAGACATTTTTATGTTTCAAGATCAATAATGTCTCTTTCTATAAAACTCTCTTCTTTCCTCTATCTCACTCTACCAAACTTTGAATGAAACTAAAACTGTTTAACATCTATCAACATGCTTACAAGATAAAGAAAATTACTAAAATCGAATCTTTTGTCCTAGTGAACCAAACAGTGGTAAGTGGAAATATGGAAACTATCTTTTTTTCTTTCGGCTACCGAACGAATGAAAATATGGAAATATTAACGGAGAAAATGATTCCGAGAGTAAATATTTCTCAAAGTAAATGTTTCTCTATTTTTTTTTCTTTTCTCCCAATTACTATCAAACACTATTTTTAATTGTGTTCTAGAGTATATCTTTGGATGAAAACCACCCTACTCAATTTATTAGGACACTATTTTTAATTGGGTCCTAATAAATTTACAACCAACAATTATGAACAAACTCAAGCCCAGACAGTCAAGTTAAGAAACATATAATAATAATAATAAGAAAGAAAATAATGCTACATATATTCACTCGAGATGTTTATATACATATTCAAATAATTGAGTGGTACAATTGAGTAGAATGGGACCTTCAACTTTTATATCAAGTTCTTGATTCTCATACGAATATTCATCTAATAACATCTTGAACTTTGAATATACCAAATACTTTATCGGAACTTCGTATCTCTTGCATTCTTCTCCAACGTAAACCGGTACAAAACCCTTGTGTGTTGTTGTAGTATTATTGTGATCTCTTGTTAACAATGACACATACTTGAAGTGACTCTTTTCTTTACTCAACTTTCTTTTTATTGAAGAGAAAATCTTCATCATCTTCATTACTAATTTGGTGACAAAAGAATGAGAGAGAGAGGAGAGAGAAATCTTGGAAGCAAATACTTTTGATAGAAGAAATTAGCTACAAATTGATTGTGTGGTAAATAAATTTCTCTTAACAAGTTGATTTATATTAGTAGAAATTTATGTGGAGTTAGAGTCCAAGTGAAATTCTTCAACAAAAAATCTTTCTAATTTCAACCTCACGATAAACTTAGGTAGTGAATTGGAATCCTTAGATGATTCTGTCTCCCCTTAATATTATTGCTAGCTACAAATTCGTTAATTATTGGGATTCTAATTTCTGAGCAAGTGACAGCAACTACCCTAACCCTAATTAAGAGGGACAAACTTATATATGTCCATAACTTTAGTTATTGCCCCCCCCCCCCTCTTGCTAAGGGCAATGTTTATCTAACAAAATTTTTTTTTTGGGAGTACAATTATATTTTTCTTTCTGTTTTCCGACAACTACATCGCTGGAAAATTTTATTTTATTTTTCATTTCTCTTTAAATTATTATCTTTTTTTTTTGAAAAATCGACTAAGATCTACGTTAGTCGTTATAAGGCATTGATACATCATGACATGAAGATGTGATGAGCACGATAACTGCCAAAATTTAAATCATAATGGAAGAGACCTAAAACGCGACAACATGAAAGAGGCCTAAGCTCCGACAAATTATTATATTATTTACTATATATATTGTCTATATTACGTGGTATAAATCTTGATGGTAAACTGCTCCACCGTGACTCGATCCCACGACCTCATGGGCTTAAGAGGGGTGTCCAACCGCTGCACCAAAGGGTCGCGAACTTCTCTTTAAATTTTTGTACCACAGAAAACTTTTTTTGTTTCTCCAAAGTATCGACCCTGGTTACTAGTGTCTCCCCTGTCCCTTTGGCCATGGTCAATTCGCATGGACCACCCTACTCTAAAAGCCCTTCTCGCACCTTTGGAATTGGTGTGGTGGAATGAATTTTGTAAATCAAAATCGGTGTCTTAGTTAATTCCGCTCCATTTAGCACTATGTCAAATCGATTTTAGTTCACAAATCGGGTTGCTTTCATCAATTTCAACTCGGTAACTGGATACTTCCACCATATTATTCTAAAATCTCTTCACTAAAAGTTAGACACAATTCACACGTTATTTATCTGTTATTTTGTGAAGGAGAACATACAAAATACTGATTTAAATTATACATTTCATTTTTTGAGTTGGAATCGGAGACTAACTTGAACGATTAAGTGGATATTAAGTTTAAAAAGTAATTGAGCGCGCATGATATTAAAGAAAGTGACAATTTCCATATTAAATGGACAAATAGAATATTCAGTAAAAAAATCATGTAAATCAATAGCCAAAATAAATCAAATATTTATATAAATCATCTTGACAACCAAATACCCGTCTCTTAAATTTTAAGTCTTAACTAGTTGAGATGTTGAAGTTCATGTTCAAATATTTGAGTGGTACAACTGAGAAGAATGGGGCCTTCAACTTTGGTATCAAGTTCATGACTTTCATAGAATATCCATCTAATACTTAACATCTTAAACTTTGAACATACCAAAAAACTTAATTGGAACAATGTACCGTTTGCATTCTTCTCCAACAAATCGGTAGAAAACCCTTTTATATTGCAGTAGTACTCTCCCTTGTTAACAATGAGACATATTTGAAGTCTTTATTTTCCTTACCTAATTTTCTCTTTTGGGACGAAAACATCTTCAACTTAACTATTTGGTTGGAAGGAAGAAAGGAGAGAAAGAACTCTTATGATTAGAAGCAAAACGCAAGAGAATTTCAAGCTAGTGTAAGATCACAGATAGATTGTGTATTAAATAAATTAGGTATTTGATTTATATAGAAGAAGCTTTAGGGATTTTTAGAGTTAGACTCTAATTGTAATTCTAAAACTACTACATAAGATCTTTTTACTAATCTCAATGTAGTTTTAATTGTGTAGAATAAACTAGGTAGTTGCAATCTACATATTATTTCTCTTTGATTTCATCAGATATTCATATATTGTAGGGATTTTATAACTACCCTAGTCCTTTCATTTTCATTAACTCAAAAATGACTGTTGTTTTTCTTTTTAAATCAATAGTTGATTTTTTCATTTCCTATGGTATCGCGATTCTAGATCAATAGCCAAACTAAATCTCCTCTCAAATGTAAGAAATACGACATTTTGGCAATGTAAAAAAAAAAACAGAATCAACAAGTAAAATAACATATCAAAATATTTACAGATTAAAATTCTCGCTATGTTAATATCTGGAAAGGTGTGATATCTTCATTATGCTAGACATGACATCCCAACTAAGTTGACACCTCACGAAGCAACCATCATTAGAATCACCACCTGTTATGGTTGTTATTATTATTGAACGAAATACAAGAGGGGGGACTTAAAGCATATCCCAGAATTCAACAGATGACCAACCTAGGATTAAAAAAAAAAAAGATCCATCTATACATATGTGAAGAGATACCCTAATCATCTTAATAACAGAGTCCACACTTCTTCAACTTTAAAACTTCTTCGACTTTAACTCTTCGTTCTTTGGGTCATATTTTTCGGATTAATTGACTACTTGAGATGTTTAACTACATGATCAAATACTTGAGTGGTACAATGAAGCACAATGGGTCCATCAACTTTGATATCGAAATGAAGATTCTCTTCATCTGAGTATTCATCTAATAACATCTTAAACTTGGAATATACCAAATACTTTATCGGAACCACGTACCTTTTTCTATCTTCTCCAACGTAAACCGGTAGAAAACCCTTTTGTACTGTTGCAGTATTAATAGTATCCTTTGCTAACAATTGGTCATACTTGAATGGACTTTGTTTCTTACCAAACTTTGTTTTTAGAGATGAAAACATCTTCATCATCTTCATTATTGGGTGAGAAAGGATCAATTGGAAACAAGACTTAGATAAAGGGTACTGGTAGGGAATGAAAAAGATGAGACAGAAATAATTTCAGCAGAGAGCAGAGCGTATAAGATCTCAATGACTTGTTTAGTAGTTTGTGAATAGTTTACTTGGGTAGTTAACTTATATACAGAGAAAACTTTCTAATTTGGATTTGGAGGTTTTATAAGATTGTGGGTTTATTACTTTCCAATGTGCCTGTGGCATTAGATTGTGGTTTTATAGGATAGTGTACCATTATCTTGGATTTTGTATATCTAAGATTTTATCTATGTGAAGTAAATAGAGGATCCTAGTTTAATATAATGTATAGATACATTTATGATGGTCGCCAAATTTGAAATCTAAGTCGAGCGGCCCGATATATTTTATTGCAATTGAGATTTTGATCAAGTAATACTGGCTTCAAATTTATTCTCGCGTGCTATGTATATGACATAATACGTGAACTCAATTTTTAATGCATAAATGGTAATCGTTTCACCTACAAAAACGTCATAGAAGCATCCGCCAAAACATCTGGACAACTTTTCGCAAATATTCACGCCCACACTAATAGCTTATTTAATACGAGAATTACATAAGATTACATTTCGGTTTTAGGGAAGACATTAAACTTCATAACTCAATAAGATCTTATTTTTTTGGTACAAAATTTTGAACGAATTTCTTTATTTTTTTTTTGTTTTTCCTCGAACTGAAACTGTCGGGATGTTTTTTTATTTCTCTTTAAAATTTTATACTCCTGAAATTTTTTTTTTTTTCCTCCCAGTATCGTTCCTTGTTAATAGTGTCTCCCCCGCCTCTTTGACTCTGGTTGATTCGCATGACCACCCCACTCTGGAAACACTCCTCGCGTCTTTGAAATAAGTGGGGTCCAATCGATTTTATGAATCAAAATTGGTGTCTTAACCAATTTCCATTCCAGTTAACACTAGGTCAAATCGATTTTGGTTCACAAATCTGTTTGCCTTCATTGATTTCAACTCGGTAACTTGATACTTCCTCCATATTATACTAAAATCTCTTACCAAAAATATTAAGACAGAATTCACACATGTTATTTATCTGTTATTTGGTGAATGAGTTATCTATATAACAAAACAGAACTTGTTTTTGCTTACTAGGACAAAATGAATGCAATCTGACTAGGACAATCTAACTAGGACAATCTAACTAGGACAAGCTGACTAGGACGAGAACAAAAGATGACCCCTTATCCTGACCCTCAATTATTTGATCCAACCATTGAGAAGAACATAACCCTACACCTTCTCTCATTAACCCACGTGAATCTTCAATTTCAAAGGATGTTACAAATTTTAGTTTCTTCATCTTCCCATCGTTCCCGATGTTACGTCTTTCGCTTATTCGCTTAACCCTAAATTACCTATGTTATATTTCTCCTCCTTCTCTTTCCTCCTCGAAGAAATCATATTTCATTTGGGTTTGGATTCTTAATCTTGATTCGATAAAGAGTTTTCATACTTCTTCTTTCTTCCATCTTTAGGATTCTTCTCCTGAGATTTTGAAATCTGTAAATCTAGATCATGAAATTTGCCAAAGTGGGTAATAGATGAGATGAAAATCATCATCCTTTCATTAGACAAACACACTTAAGGTAATTTGCATCTTCCCCTTTATCTTTTTAATATATTATTTTCTCTGAAATTTGTCTTTGAAATTCTGAATCTTCATTTTCTCTTTTTCAATTTTTGAAGGAGACATAAAAATGGGAGGTGGAAAATAAGCAGTTGATACTTTTACCTTATGCAGTAAATAAAAGACTATTACAGAAGTAAAGTTCTGAAACCCTAATATCTAATTTGCCCTAAATGTTTTACCCCGTGAATTTATATTTCATATCTATTTTTATCTTGGGTTTAACCGAAATCTTTCATTTTCTTCTGAAAAATGCAATTTCATAATTTTGTAGAGAAAACTTCTTTTCCAAGCAAGTTCCTTACAAAAAGAGAAAGCTTCCTCGAGAGAGAATTAAAGTTTCCAGAGATGCGGGAAATTATAGTAAGAAGATGAGTTTTTATTTTGGGAAGAACTTTCATCGCAAGAGAATGAGTTTCTCGCGAAGGACATTGAGGTAAGAATTCATTCTTTACTCTTTCATTCTACTTATTTGATCATGTTTTCAATTGATTTTGTATGATTATATTTGTACTCCTTATCTTTCATAATCTATTTTTCAAAAATTGGGGTTTAGGGATTGAAAATCGATTAGATGCCATTGAATGAATTCTCCAAGTAAATTTTTAATAATTTTGATCTATTATGTCCGAAATTGATTATTATAGGGGTTTTAATTGATTCGTTAATTCAGTGTAGTGTTTTGGTTTCTTATCAATTGATGTACTTATTTTCGATATTGTGAAGTAGGAGCAATTTGGTTCCAAAAAAGTTTTCTTATTTTATGTTTTGGCTCGTAGATTACTCCTATTTGGTGAAATTTTGGTTTCGTTGGTGTTCATTTTTCATTAAAATCGGGCTTTGTTGCTTGTGATTCTCTATTAAAAATACAAGTTGTTTCCTATTGTTCGCTGGAAGTATCCAGCAAATCAAGTATCCAAAAAACTTGTTTTGCTTATTACTCTCTAATCTCTATTCACTTATATGAATTATTATTACTCTAGAATAAGATAGGTACTTCTATATATTATATCCTTACTGTTGCGGACAAAATCTATTGCCACTCAATATGGAACTGGAGTAGTTCGGGTTTCTTTAGTGAGTATCATGTTAAAGTTTGATGGCATACTGCTTACTTTATTGAATTGACCGAAAACGTCTAACTTTTTCTTAAAATTTGTCGTTACCTTCTCTTATATCTCCTATTTGAACCGATAAGTTTACAATCTCCATTTAAGCACATAGTTGGTTATACTCTTCCAATTCATGTCATCTTTATATAATCAATACTTGGTCAGATTCAACTACTTAAATGTTGTGTTTTTCAATTTTCAAGCTGCAAGGACTATGGAAGGTGTTTGATTTAGTTATCTTACTATGAAGGTTATGAAAATAATTTGAAGTTTCTCTCTGATGAGTCACCCTCGAGGAAAGGTAGTATCTTACCTCAATTTCATTTAAAACGATATCTTGGTAAGGAATTTAGTGCTTTGATATTTATCTTTTCTGTTGAGTATCTCGGAAAATAGATAATGTGATGAATTCCCTAAACCTGTGTTATTTCTCTGTTTGCATTTCGAATGTTTTTCAAAATCAAAACATCAATCTTTTTACATAACACTTGAAAAATTTTGGAGATTGAGGGTTTAACCGTAATATTTTCTTAAAATCAGCTATTTCCTTCTCTTATATCTCCTATTTGATAAGTTTACAATATCCGTTTAAGCACATAGTTGGTTATACTCTTCCAATTCCTGCCATCTTTATATAATGAATACTTGGTCAGCCAGTTAGGTTGAACTACTTAAGTGTTGTGTTTTTCAAATTTCAAAGTGCGCAAGGACTGTGGATAGGTGTTTGATTCAGTTATCTTACTATGAAGGTTATGAAAATAATTGGAAGATTCGTCAAAATCAAATATGCGAACAGAATTTAACGAGGTTCGGCTTTAAAGCCTACGTCCTCGGGCGAACAAGAAATCTTTATTGAAGGATAGATGAAGACGACTCACACAACCCGCAAGTTCGTCCCAAGATGGTACCGTATAGAAATTAACCTTCTATACTAAATCTTCGACGACCGAGAAATTTAACACCGCTCAAAAAACTATGAAAAATTTCTCTCACTCTTGCTCTCTCTCTTTAGCTCTCTCTAAAGAAGAGTTGTTGTTGCTTGTGTTGGTTTGTTTTTGATTGAACTCAAGACCCCCTATTTATATATTATAATATAAGCCGGTGGGGGAACCAAAATTTGGAAACCAATTCCAATTTTAGCAACCAAACGGCCTACCAAACTAAACCGCCTCACCATTGGGTTTCCAAACCGCCTCTAGGATTCTAAACCGCCACAAGCCATAAATTGGAACCTATCTCAATTTGGAAACTACCTCTTACACTTCCGATGAATCACCCTCGAGGAACAGTAGTATCTTAACTCAATTTCATTTTGAACGATATTTTGGTAAAAAATTTAGTGATTTGATATTTATCCTTTTTGTTGAATTAGTATCTTAGAAAACAGATAATGTGGTGAATTTCCTAAACCTGTGTTAATTCTCGGTTTGCAATCATTTTGTATGTTTTCGAATGCCTGTTTTTTTTTTCAAAATCGTAAGATCAAATTTTGACATAAGACTTGAAAATCTTTGGAGATTGAGGGTTTAACGGTAACCCTTCACGTACTCCTTTTCAATATTATTGATTATTACTACAGGTATATAGATCTGTAATAATTAACTTCTCAAATTTGTGGACTTTGTAAAATTTAGTATAGTCCTACTTAATTTATTTAACTTTTGTCTTGGGTATAAAAAAGTTGGATTGTATGAACTCTTCTACCAGGGTTTTTCTATTAATCATAAGAGTGAAGTTAATGTTAAGTTTGGGTCTTTTTTGTCATCTATTTATGCTAAAATAATTTAAATGGTTTCCACATTGTCTTAGTCTGATCTTTTTACTATGCTACTGTGTACGGCCAGATCAAGAAAGAATTTTCTCATCAAAGTGGGGACGAAGTTATGACCCTCATGCGAAGGAACTACTCATTAGACATAGTTCAGAACATGGGATTGATGAAATTAAGTATATACACAAGTATAACAATAAGGGTGAAGATTATATAACTCTGGTGTTCGAAGCCGCAGATGGGATTAAATGATAGTATGACTATATTGTTATATTTTGTAATAAAGTTGTTTCCTCTAAATTCAATTTGTATCAAATTTTTATGTCAGTTTTCTATGAAGTTATTTTGATTTATTTTTCCTAATTAGTGAGCATGTGTTGCTTGTCGTACTCTCAAGAAACTTGTTCACAACATAAAATTAAATGCTTTACTACATATACAACTCTTCTTCAAATTTTTATCTTTAGAAATATCTCCTTACATTTTCTCTACATCCTCAAGCTATACATCTTTATGATTTTCACAGGTTCATTCACATTTTAACTTCTTTTAAACTGGAAAGGATGGTAGATATGATTTTTCCTCACATGTAACAATATTCGCACCATAAGTTGGTCTTTAACCGTGCCGGAGTAGATATGGTTTTTCCTCACCTGTAAGTTTGTAACTATATTCGCACCACATAAGCTTTAACCGTGCCAGAGTAGATATGGTTTTTCCTTACGTGTAACTATATTCGCACTATAAATTGGTCTTTAACCGTGCCGGAGGCACGGGCTATGCCTAGTCTATATAATAAAACGGGTTGAAGAGTGCTGGCTGGGATTTACATTGGAGATAAATCCGACCGTCTGCCCTAGATCAGAACTAATTTCAACCGTTCGATTCTTCAGTTTTAATATACACATATTGTCATTAATTTCATTTAGTCATTAATTGCTATTAACATAAAATCCAAGTTGATCTTTTGGGGGCCGTTGGATTCTTCGGTTTTAATATACACATATTTAGTCATTAATTTCGTTTAGTCATTAATTGTTATTAACAGAAAATCCACGTTAATCTTTTGGCGCCCCATTTCTCCTGCACATTGAATCCACGTTGGATTCATATTCTTTGGCTTCATATCCACAACCCCTAACGACTCTATTCCTCCGTCTCCCTTTTCAATGCCATTCAAGTTTCAGTTACTATATCCACATCCTCATAAAAACTCTGCTTAAATATTCTGGTTTGTATGAGCGACATCACGAGCTAATTTTTTTTCTGTTTTCATTTGATTTTGTTTAATCTTTTCTTTAATAATCACTGTCATTCTTCTTAGATAGAGAGGATCTAATTCAATGATCTCTACAAGTCAAGCTTGGTATATTCTCCTCTTCTATTTTTCAGGTCTTCTTTGTCTAATTTCTTTATAAAATTTACTTTGTTTATTAGGTTGTTGAACAACTTTGTCTGGCTACTGCTAGGAATGGAAGAAAGAAAAAGGATATATGTCAGGGAGAAAAATAAAAAGTTGGATGGGGTGAGCACATAAATCGAACGGGCGACCTTCATATCCTCAACATTGTGTAGTCTCTAAACTATTCTTCTCTTTCTGAGGTAAAGAAAAAGAAAAAATAATTTTTTTTTCTGTTGCAACTATTTATCTTAGAGTGTCTTATATTTTATGTTTTCCATGGTTATATTGGACATTACATGGTATTATTAGTTGTAATCGTAATTTTATTATACGCATGAAATATATCCCAACTCCATTTGACTTGATCTATTTTTCATAATTAGGGGCTTTGTAATTTAAGAATCTCTATAATTGAGGTTTCAAGGGTTTTAATTGATTCACTGATTGAGTTCAGTAATGGATTTTTTAGGCTTGTTTTTAATATGATCATCGATTGATATGTCCTCGATTAGATGCGAACGCATTTTCAAAGTAGGTTTCAATTATTTATCCATCTCTTATCCTTTTAATCGAAAATTCTAGCATTTTAGTTGATTTGTTGATTCGTTAAAGTGTTTGGTTTTGTTATCAGTTCAGAGAATGGTCAAAGATCGAGGCTTTGGAATAAAATGACCAATTGGAAAGATCTTGAGTAAATGAGCATTTGTTCCTCGGGCTTGTTGTAAAACCATGGTCCGGAACAAAATTGAAACATAGTCCCTTAAGAGTTATTCAATATTCTCAACAACGGCAATTAGAGAATTAATATAACACTTTTCCTTCTCCAATTAGAAGTTCTCACTTAGTAATTGGTTCTCAATGGATAGCTTACCAAGATGTTTCGTAACTTTTATATGGATTAAGCCCACACCAAGAGATTGTTCTTCCGGCTACAAAGGGTATAGTTATAGTTATTGTATGTTCAGATGGACTTATCAGAACATTTGGATACTGCAGATTGGGAATTTGCTACATTACATTACTTTTGAATTTAAACATGTACTTTGAAATACATGAGGTAATTTGTACAATTGTCCATCCCGTTAGTTATTTTATGTGAGTTCGATTCGACTCCCATATATTAAACTTCGATTGGTTTGTAACTGCACGATAAAACTAAATTAATGTTTTGGGTTGGTGACTAAAGAAACTATACGTTGAAGAATTCGTTCTACTATATATTTTTTTAACATTCGTTAAGTATTCTTCTTTTACATGTTCAATAGATAATTAACAATTTTAGTATTCTTTTGGTTGATTCCTGGTATTTTATGGGAACTTCAATTTCAACCATGGTATTGGTTAAATACTCAAATGATCACAGCCGTGTCGGAGGCACGAGTTATACCTAGTAAGCATACAAGTACTGATTTATCTTGGACCACTAAGTTGATATTAAGTAAAACGTAAATGAGTGTGCACGACATTAAAAAATGTGACAATTTCAGTATTTAATGGACAAATAGAATATTTAGAAAAATAAACATGTAAACCAACAACTGAAACAGATCTCCTCTACTATATCACAAGACAGGAGATATTGTGTATTAAATGTGGACATTTATAGAGAAGCTTAAGGGATTTTGTGGAGTTAGACTCCAATGACTAAGATCTTTTTTCTAATTAAATCTATAGTTTTAATTGTCTAGGATAAACTAGGTATGCAATCTAGATTTTGTTTCTCTTTGATTTCATTAGATAGTCAAATATTACCCCACTCTAGCATCCTGCCTCTAAATTAACCTCCATTTGTCTGTTCTCTCTTCTCCTATGTTTGAGAAGTAATCAGGTCGGACAAGTGAGCGATACTTATACTATATAGTTTTATAATATCTGCGTATAACGAAAGTTAGGTGGTTCACATGTTATTTAAAATTACTTTGCAAAGAGTCACAAATGCATAAACTGTAATAGACTTTCGTCAGTAGTTTGCATACTTTTTAGTTTGAATAATAGACCGACTAAGTTAGTGCGATTAAGTTAAAATTCTTTTCAAAATAGAATTGAACACAACATAATTTTTTTTTTCTAGGGACAAAATAGAATACACAAAAATTCATTGTCAAACAAACAAAAATGTAAGTCAATAGGCAAAATAAATCTCCTCTAAAATTTAAGAAATATGATAATTTGGCAAAGTAAATAAAGCAAAATCACCAAGTAAAAGAACATAATGAAAGGTGTGATATCTTCATTATGCTACACGTGACATCCCAATTAGGTTGGCACTTCATGGAGCTTCCGTCATTAGAATCACCGCCTGCCTATTATTGTTGTTATTATTATTGAATGAAATCGAATACAAGAGGGGGGGACTTAAAGCCTAAACTCTGAATTTAACAAATGATCAGACCATATTTAAATCGAGTACACTCTTCTTCGACTTTTACTCTTCTTTCTTTCGGTAGAAAACCTTTTTGTATTGCACTTGTATTCTCCCTTGTTAAGAATGAGACATATTTAAAGTTTTTTTTTCCTTACCCATTTTTTTTTTTTGGGTATCTTCAACTTAACTATTTGGTTGGAAGGAAGAGAGGAGAGAAAGGACTCTTATCATTAGAAGCAGAAGGCAAGAGAGAATTTCAAGCTTGCGTAAGATCACAGATAGATTGTGTATTAAATAAATTAAGAATTTGATTTATATAGGACAAGCTTTAGGGATTTTTTAGAGTTAGACTCTAATTGTAATTCTAAAACTACTAAATAAGATCTTTTTTCTAATCTCAATCTAGTTTTAATTGTGTAGCATAAACTAGGTAGTTGCAATCTACATATTGTTTCTCTTTGATTTCATCAGATATTCATATATTGTAGGGATTTTATAACTACCCTAGTCTTTTAATTTTCATCAACTCAAAAATGACTTTTGTGTTTCTTTTCAAATCAATAGTTGATTTTTTTCATTTCCTATGGTATCCCGATTTCAAATCAATAGCCAAACTAAATCTCCTCTCAAATGTAAGAAATACGACATTTTGGCAAACTAAAAAAAAGAAAAAAGAAAATCAACAAGTAAAAGAACATATTAAAATATTTACAGATTAAAATTCCCGCTATGTTATTATTAAACGAAATACAAAAGGGGGGACTTAAAGCATATCCCAGAATTCAACAGATGACCAACCTAGGATTTTAAAAAAAAAATCCATCTATACATATGTGAAGAGATATACCTAATCATCTTAATAACAGATTCCTCGCTTCTTCAACATTCACTCTTCTTCCCCTTCAACTATTCCTTCTTTGGGTCATATTTTTCAGATTAATTGACTACTTGAGATGTTTGAGTACTTGATCAAATACTTGAGTGGTACAATGAAGCACAATGGGTCCATCAACTTTGATATCGAAATCAAGATTCTCTTCATCTGCATATTCATCTAATAACATCTTAAACTTGGAATATACCAAATACTTTATCGGAACCACATACCTTTTTCTATCTTCTCCAACGTAAACTGGTAGATAACCCTTGCGTATTGTTTTAGTATTATTACTAAACTTTGCTTTTAGAGATGAAAACATCTTCATCATCTTCATTATTAGGTGAGAAAGGATCAATGGGAAACAGGACTCAGATAAGGGGTGGTAGGGAGTGAAAAAAGTTAGAGAGAAATAATTTCGGCAGAGAGCATAGGGTATAAGATCCCAATGACATTAGAATGTGGGTTTAGTTGGTTGTGCTTAGTTTACTTGCGTAGTTAACTTATATACAGAGAAAACTTTCTAAATTGGAACGGAGGTTTTGTAAGTCATTAGTTTCCTATGTGCCTGTGCCATTAGATTGTGGGTTTATCATTTTCTAGAAACACTAATATAGGATATGTGTAATATTAGATTGTAGCCTTATCCTAATTTAAGTTCCAAGATTTTCATAGATATTAGAGGATCCTAATTTAATATAATGTATAAACAGGTAATTTCTAGAAAGGTCAAAATAATATTGAAAATGAGTAGAAAAGCACAAAACATTTGGAAATTATTATTCAGGTCAAAAAGTGTGCAAATACTAAAATACCCCTTTTTGTCATTTTGTGTAACTAAATTATTTTATTTTTCTTTAAACTTTAAATCGATATAACTTTTGTTTGAGATGTCGGATTTTTATAAAAATTATATATTTAGAAATGATTTTTCATTAGCTTTCTAACAAGATCCACTTTCAATATTTTTTTTCAAAAAAAACCCCAGAAAAAAACGTTGTTTTTTTCCTTTACGTTTTTCTGCATACGTGTTTGCGACAATCTGTTCTGCAAATGTGTTTGCAACAATCTGTTAATATTTTTTTTCAAAAAAAAACCTAGAAAAAAACGACACGTTTTTCTGCAAACGTGTTTGCAACAATTGTTATGCAAATGTGTTTGCAACAATCTGTTATGCAAACATGTTTGCAACAATCTGATCTGCAAACATGTGTTTGCATAATGTAAACTGCAAACATGTGTTTGCATAATGTAAACTGCTAACATGTATGTGCATAATGTAAACTGCAAACATGTATGTGCATAATGTAAACTGCAAACATGTGTTTGCAAACATGATTTGTAAGCTTTGCAGAATATAATTTTGGGTTACATATCTTGTAAACTCGTTGCAAATCGAGAATATAAATTAAGACTGTATCTAAAAAATCTTGAATTTGGAATTGATTCATCATTCAACATATAAAATTCATGCCATCATCACTGAAAAATACTTCCAACATAAAATAGTAGTTACATTTAGTTCCGTTTGGTTCATCATCCACTAGGATTAGTAGTATACCGTCACAGTCGCTGTCATCACCACCACCTCCTTCTTCAGTGAATCAACGTGATCCTCCCAACATTCCTTTTCCACAGTTCGACACATTTGGCCCATCATAAATGCAAATTATTCTTCATAGCCTATTTGTTGAGTGCAACCGGATATCAACGCAGTCCACGATACATAGTTCTTCCTGGGCATGGACTAAAAAACTAGCTTTGAGTGGCAAATTCTACACCATCTAGCATACAAAGTGATAAGAGCATTACCATCAAAGATGTTAGATGAATTTCCGGTCTTGATTGCATACCCATGAAGTTGTTCGCCCAGGAGTATGTTCTGTTCTAGGCAATATGTCGAAGAAAGAAGACTCGATATCGTATAAGAGTCTGGTTTATAATCACCATGATCTTCACTTTGAATATGCTCATGCATTTGTTTGAAATATTGGAAGGCTCCTTGGTCGCTGCCGTTCCTAACACAACCCGAGATTATTGAATTCCAGCAAATGACGTCTAACAGAAGACATGTAAGCATTTCATTAAATAATTTACGTGCATCATCAGTGACCCTACTCTTACAATAAGCTACAAGTATCCTTGTGGCGAAATTCATATTTGAGACAAAATTTCCAGTCTTGAGAGCACTCGCATGAACAGTCTTAGGTAATACGTAAGGGGTTTTGTTTGTGTAACGATTTTTAAAGAAGAGATAGAAAAAGCTAGAACACAGTTATACATATATCGACATGCAGTAACTTTAAACTAATTATAATCTTAGTTTGGCCTTCGTCGAAATGGAACAAAGATATGATTACAAAGAGACACCAAACGTAGCAACAAGTCCCCTGTATCGACAAGAATATGATATGCTGCTAATGGTAGTTCATACCCAGTCTTCCTTCTGACTATGCAAGATAAACTAGCTTTTATCAGATCTTATGACAAACACTTAACGTGCATCTTTTCCACCCATTTTTTCTTTCCAACTTTCTTCTTTTGCAGATCGAATCATGACATGAACGGTGAACCATTGACTAATTTACTAGTACAAACAATAACCATTGCTAATATCATTGATCTTACTGAAGATTTTCATAAATCACATTATATAAGTAATTTTAATAGTTCTAAACCAAACCACTAAATTTTTTTAAAACAACAATTGAACGATACAGAAACTGTTTTGGACGTAGACGAGATCGGGAATTTCATATATAGGTTTCCTAAACACGATGATTGGCTTAAATTACAGAAAAAAATCAGGGAAAAAAACAAGGAGTTAGATTGAGGAAAACGATGATCGGAATAAGAAGTACCTTGAGAATCAATGATGATGATTTGGATCTGATACAACTAGTTTCAGTGATTCAAGATCATCTACCATTCCCTTCAATTCGACCTCCATCACCATTTGTTCTCTCTCTAAAACTCTTTCTCTCACTTCGATGAGAATGGAAGAGAATAAGAGTGCCCTAAAATCTTTTGGCGGATTCAATTGAGATTAGTATATAAGGGTATTTTGGGAACCAAAAACTAAAAAAATGACCTGATTGATAAATATCCATATTATTTTAAACTCTATACATCTTTACTAATAATATTTTGACATCTCCTAGTTATTAATAAAAAGTGTAGGCTTTTATAGTTATTAAGATAAGTTTTTCTACCTAAATAGTCATTTTCTCACGTATAAATACACTTATCATGGTCGCCAAATTTGAAATCTAAGTCGAGAGGCCTGATATATTTTATTGCGCAACTGAGATTTTGAGCAAGTAGTACTAGCCCCAAATTTATTCTCGCGAGATATGCATATGACATAATACGTGAACTCAATTTTTAATGCATAAATAGTAATCGGTTCAGCTACAAAAATAGCTTATTTAATTCAAGACAACTTTTCGCAAATATTCACGGCGACACTAATAGCTTATTTAATTCGAGAATTAAACCAGATTATTTTTCGGTTTTAGAGAAGACATTAAATTTCATGACTAGCTAAGAAGTTGACCGCGTTCTCTATGTATGTCCATAACTTTAGTATTGATGCCCCTTTCCTATCCAGGCTAACGATTACGTAATAAGATATTTTTTTGGGTAAATTTTTTTTTAACAAAATCCTTTTTTTTTTCCTGTGAACTGCAATTGTTGGAATGTATTTTTTTATTATTTCTATTTAAAATTTTGTACTCGGGAAAGTCCTTTTTTTCTCCCAAGTATCATTCCTTGTTAATAGTGCTTCCCCCAATTTCCATTCCAGTTAACACTAGGTCAAATCGACTTTGGTTCACAAATTTGTTTGCCTTCATTTATTTCAACTCGGTAACTTGATACTTCCTCCATATTATTCTAAATTCTTTAAAAAAAATTAAGGCATAATTCATACATGTTAATTAGTTGTCTGTTATGGTGAACTGCAATTGTTGGAATGTATTTTTTTATTATTTCTATTTAAAATTTTGTACTCGGGAAAGTCCTTTTTTTCTCCCAAGTATCATTCCTTGTTAATAGTGCTTCCCCCAATTTCCATTCCAGTTAACACTAGGTCAAATCGACTTTGGTTCACAAATTTGTTTGCCTTCATTTATTTCAACTCGGTAACTTGATACTTCCTCCATATTATTCTAAATTCTTTAAAAAAAATTAAGGCATAATTCATACATGTTAATTAGTTGTCTGTTATGGTGAACGAGTTATAAACATACGAGTATGTAAAAGCCCAACAAGACATGGCCTAAAGCCCAACAACATTATTTATACCCTAATAATCCCAATTCAAATAACCAAATATTCCACCTTCTCTGGGATTCGAACCTGGGACCTCCAGGGCTTTCTGGAATTTATGTCAACACCTTGGAACCACTTGGGCTACCAATTGTTGACGGACCATTAAGTTGATATTAAAAAAATAACAATTTCAGTATTTAATGGACAAATAGAATATTTGGCAAAAAAACATGTAAACCAATCGCCAAAACAAATCTCCTCTACTAAGTCACAAGAGAGGAGAGAAGTAACTTTTATTATTGGAAGCCTCATCCTTGAAGATCAGACATAGATTGTGTGATAAATAAATTAGGAATTTGATTTATATAGGAGAAGCTAAAGGGATTTTGTGGAGTTAGACTCCAACTGAAATTTAAAATGACTAAGATCTTTTTTTTTTTTCTAATTTAATGAATAGTTTTAATTGTCTAGGATAAACTAGGTAGTTGCAATCTAGATTTTGTTTCTATGTGATTTCATTAAATAGTCATATATTTTATGGATTCTATAACTACCCTACCCTAGCATCGTGCCTCTAAATTAATCTCCATTTGTCCGTTCTTTCTTTCCTTATGTTTGAACAGTAATTGGGTCGGACAAGTGAGCGATACTTATACTCTATAATTTCGCAATCTCTACGTACATCGAAAGTTAGGTGGTTCACATGTTATTTATTAATTACTTTGCGAAGAGTCACAAACGCATAAACTGTGATGGACTTTCTTCAGTGGCTTGCATATTTTTTAGTTTGAATAATAGACTGACTATATTAGTGCAATTAAGTTAAAATTGTTTTTGAAATAGAATTGAACTCAACATAAATGATGTTTTTTTTCTAGGGACAAAATAGAATATACAAAACTTTATTGTCAAACAAACAAAAATGTAAGTCAACAGACAAAATAAATCTCATCTCGAATTTAAGAAATATGATAATTTGGCAAAGTAAATAAAGCAAAATTAACAAGTAAAAGAAAATATTAAAATCTTGAAAGGTGTGATATCGTCATTATGCTGCACCTGACATCCCAACTAGGTTGGTCCTTCACTGAGCATCCATCATTAGAATCACCACCTATTATTATTATTGTTATTATTACTGAATAAAACAAATACAAAAGGGGGAACTTAAAACCTAACCCTGAATTTAACCAATGATCAGACCATTAAAAACCTAAGATTCATCTAAACATATGTGAAGAGATACCATTTAAAGTAATCATCTTAATAATAGAGTACACTCTTCTTCGACTTTTACTCTTCTTTCTAAATAACTAATATATATCCATAACTTTAGTTATTGGCCCCCCTCTTGCTAAGGCCATTGTTTATGTAACAAGATTTTGTTTTTGGGACTACAATTATTATTTTTCTTTCTGAATCAAAATAGGTGTGGTGGAATGAATTTTGTGAATCAAAATCGGTGTCTTAACAAATTTCCACTTCAGTTAGCACTATGTCACATCGATTTAATTCACAAATCGGATTGCCTTCATCAATTTCAATTCGGTAACTTGATACTTTCACCATATTATTCTAAAATCTCTTCACTAAATGTTAGACACAATTCACACATGTTATTTATCTGTTATTTTGTGAACGACAACATACAAAATATTGATTTAAATTGTACATTTCATTTTTTTAGTTGGAATCGTAGACTAACTTGGACCATTAAGTGGATATTAAGTATTAAAATTGATTGAGCGTGCATGATATCAAAGAAAGTGACAATTTCCATATTAAATGGACAAATAGAATATTCAGTAAAAAAATCATGTAAGTCAATAGCCAAAATAAATCAAATATTTATAGAAATCATCTTGACAATCAAATACCCATCTCTTAAACTTCAAGTCTTAACTAGTTAAGATGTTGAAGTTCATGCTCAGATATTTGAGTTGTACAACTGAGAAGAATGAGCCCACCGTTTGCATTCTATCTCCGACATAAATAGCAAGAAAACCCTTTTGTATTGCACAAGTACTCTCCCTTATTAAGAATGAGACATATTTGAAGTCTTTCTTTTCCTTACCCAATTTTCATTTTTGGGGACAAACATATCTTCAACTTAACTATTTGGTTAGAAGGAAGAGAAGAGAGAAAGGACTCTTATCATTTGAAGCAGAAGGTAAGAGATCACATTTAGATTGTGTATTAAACAAATTAGGAATTTGATTTATATAGAAGAAGCTTTAGGGATCTTTTAGAGTTAGACTCTAATTGTAGTTCTAAAACAACTACATAAGATCTTTTTTCTAATCTCAATCTAGTTTTAATTGTGTAGGATAAACTAGGTAGTTGCAATCTACATATTGTTTCTCTTTGATTTCATCATATATTTATATATTGTAGGGATTTTATAACTACCCTAGTCCTTTAATTTTCATTAACTCAAAAATGACTTTTGTTTTTCTTTTCAAACCAATAGTTGATTTTTTCATTTCCTATGGTATCCTGATTCTAAATCAATAGCCAAACTAAATCTCCTCTCAGATGTAAGAAATACGACATTTCGACAAAGTAAATGAAAAAAGAGAATCAACAAGTAAAAGAACATATCAAAATATTTACAGACTAAAATTCTCGCTATGTTAATATTTTGAAAGGTGTGATATCTTCATTATGGTGGACATGACATCCCAACTAGGTTGGCACCTCATGGAGCATCCATCATTAGAACCACCACCGGTTATGGATGTTATTATTATTATTGAATGAAATACAAAGGGGGGAACTTTAACTCTTGGTTCTTTGGGTCATATTTTTTGGATTAATTGACTACTTGAGATGTTTGAGTACATGATCAAATACTTGAGTGGTACAATGAAGCACAATGGGTCCATCAACTTTGATATCGAAATCAAGATTCTCTTCATCTGAGTATTCATCTAATAACATCTTAAACTTGGAATATACCAAATACTTTATCGGAACCACATACCTTTTTCTATCTTCTCCAACATAAACTGGTAGAAAACCCTTGTGTACTGTTGTAGAATTATTAGTATCCTTTGCTAACAATTGGTCATACTTGAATAGACTTTGTTTCTTACCAAACTTTGTTTTTAGAGATGAAACCATCTTCATTATTGGGTGAGAAAGGATCAATTGGAAACAAGACTTAGATAATGGGTACTTGTTTAGTTGTTTGTGAATAGTTTACTTGCGTAGTTAATTTATTATATACAGACAAAACTTTCTAATTTGGATGTGGAGTTTTATAAGATTGTGGGTTTATTAGTTTCCAATGTGCCTGTGCCGTTAGATTGTGGGGTTATCATTTTTCAGAAACACTAATATAGGATAGTGTACCATTAGATTGTAGCCTTATCCTGGATTTTATCTATCTAACTAAATAGAGGATCCTAGTTTAATATAATGTATAGATACACTTATGATTGTCGCCAAATTTGAAATCTAAGTCAGAGCGGCCAATATATTTTATTTCAATTGAGATTTTGATCATGGAATACTAGTCCCGAATTTATTCTCGCGAGATATGCATATGACATAATACGTGAACTCAATTTTTCATGCATAAATGGGAATCGTTTCACGTACAAAAATGCCATAGAAGCATCCGCCAAAACATCTGGACAACTTTTCGTAAATATTCACGCCCACACTAATAGCTTATTTGATTCGAGAATGACATAAGATTACATTTCGGTTTTAGGTCAGAATTACACTTCATGACTCGCTAAGAGTTAGACCGCGTTCTCTATATATGTCCATATCTTTAGTTATTGGTGTCCCTTTCCTATCCAGGCTAACGTTTACGTTTTTTGGGTACAAAATTTTGAACAAATTTTTATTTGTTTTTCTGCGAGCTACAACTATCAGAATGTTTTTTTATTTCTCTTTAAAAATTTGTACTCCCGAAAGTCTTTTTTTTCTCCCTAATATCGTTCCTTGTTAATAGTGTCTCCCCCGCCTTTTTCACTCTGGTTGATTCGCATGGAGCACCCCACTCTAGAAACACTCCTCGCATCTTTGAAATAAGTGGGGTCGGATCAATTTTATGAATCAAAATCGGTGTCTTAACTAATTTCCATTCCAGCTAACACTAGGTCAAATCGATTTTAGTTCACAAATTCTTTTGCCTTCATTGATTTCAACTCGGTAACTTGATACTTCCTCCATAGTATTTTAAAGGGTTATTTCCAAATAGCCCCTAACTTTGTGACCAGCTTCATGACTTCATGAAAAATTTCCAGATGGCCACATTTTTCAGTTACCGTTAGAACACCGTTAACTAGTCATCAATTCTCTCTCCTACATCTCATCACCTCTCTCTTCCACCTCACCTTCTCGCCACCTCATCGTCTTCTCCGAGGAAGGTTGCCAGCCGACCAATTTTCTGGCCAGCGACCTTCAAACATTAAAAAAAAAATCTCTCTCCTCTCTCACTCTCTCTAATTTTGTTTTATTTGGCTCTCACCTCTCCTCTCTCTCTCTAAATACTCCGGCGAAGGGAAACCTTTCGTCGGGGTAGGTCGAACTGACCTTGAACAAATTTGTTCAAGGTCGAACATCAAGGTCTGTTCGACCTACTCTAGCGAAGGGTTTCCCTTCGCCGGAGTATTTAGAGAGAGAGAGAGCCAAACTTTAAAAAAAAAAATTAGAGAGAGATGAGAGAGAATTTTTTTTTTAATGTTTGAAGGTCGCCGACCGGAAAATTGGCCGGTCGACGACCCTTTTCGGAGAAGACGATGAGGTGGCGAGAAGATGTGGTGGCAGAGAGAAGTGATGAGATGTAGGAGAGAGAATGATGACTGGTTAACGGTGTTCTAACGGTAACTGAAAAAGGGGCCATCTGGGAATTTTTCATAAAGTTAGGGGCAATCCAAGTTGATAATCCATTTGGTGTTTTAACTAGAGCCTTTCCTTGCCTTTTGTTTAATTGTCTTTGTCAAACTAGATAGTGATGAGGCCTTTGACTGTCAACTTTGATTCTTTGTATTCATCCACTTACCTATTTTCTTGGTTAACTTTGTTGTTTTGGTATGATTCCATTTAGGTTCCACGGGTTTTAGGCCCAAAATGAAATTTAATATAACTTTTCTTAAACGAGGGCTTCCTGCTGCTGCCAATAAAGCGAAGTTATTTATTTGAAGTTGTTCACTTACAGGAGGCGGGCTTGCCCTTACTGAGCTCAACTACCCCGATCCGAGCATAGCGGGGTTCCTCGTCATAATTCTACTCTAACTGGCAGGTACGGACACCCATGAGATGAGAGCACCCCCCTGTAACTATATATCCCTCGAAAAGGACTCTGTAGGACCTTGCTTAGAATCTCTGTAAAGAGGGAGGACGAATAAGAAAGGAGAGTTAGAGAATTTATGGGTACATATTCCTCTTTGATATTTCACACCGATTGACTCCATATTTAATATCCGTGGTTTTGTTCAATCCTTAGTCATTACTAAAAGATTCTCTTTTGGAAGAAACATTGATGATACATAATGTGTTATATATGACACATATAAAAAAGTGAAATAAAGTATGAAACTTTAACAATAAATAACACATTATTTATGAAACAAAATAATAATCAATAAACAGGAAAACATTGTAACTTTGACATCTAGACATACTTCAACTATACTAAATGTGTTTTGTTGTAGAAATATACGTAATTGATACTAAATAGCGTGTATATTGCGAAATTGATAGTAAGTTTGAAATCAATCAAAAAAATCTGAGAAAAAAAAAGAAAGAGAATTTTGGGGATTAGATTTCAAAACTAGATTTTTTCTCATATAAAAGGTTATAATGGGTATTATGATTAAATAGAAATGATAGAGATCTGTTTTTTCTATAGAGATGGGTCAATTTGGACTAAATATCCATTATAATTATTATTTTGGTTTAAAATTCTATATTAATATTAGGATAGACTAAATGTGTGTTTAGGTGTAGATTTTTGGACTATGAACCCAAAAGTTATTTCAAATATATCAGAATTGATTGTCTATAATATGGGAATATCATAATCAACAATTTGTCTTCCCAACATTATTGTTCGAATAAATGCCTAAACGTTAATCATAAATAAACATTTTTTTCATAACTCTTTTTTTCCGTAGTGGAATTGTTATTGAAATGGACTCGTTTGAATCCTATCAAGCATAACACCAACATAAACAACCGGTTCGACCATCTCATCTAAAGAGTAGTCTTTCGCCCTCACACCTCAACTTGGAAGGAAGAGTGTTTATGGGATATTTTAGTCAATATTTTTCCATCATGGGGTTTACTTACACGATCTAACATAAGCAAAAGTCTATATTAATTGTTGATTTCTCTATATGTTCTCTTACAAACAGGGCATTAGGGTTAAGAAACATAAAACTAGTGGTATGAGACCGACCTGCTTAAATGTAAATATATATACATATATTTGATCCACTTATATTTAGAGCCACTCTCTTGACCCCTTTTCAAATGTTTTTGTTTAATTGAACCATCAAATAAATAAAATTGTTATTTGCTTCCAAAAAGTCTAAGAAAGAATTTTATATTATTTCAAGTTTCTACAAAAATAAAAAGTGGATGCATCAATATGGCAGATCTGACCATCTGAAGAACTAGTGGAAGGCAGTTTGTTAAGTTTTATAGTATTATTTGTCATGTCGATATTTAGGTATCCATGCATAAAAAAGTAAAATAGTGATCTTTAGAGGTCGATTTCTCTCTCTTCGAAATTATATTTTATGATCAACTTATTTATTTTAAAAGAAAAAAAATAAAGGTGCAACTTAGCCTAGATGAGTCTTGCAACAACAACAAAAAAATTCGCATAGATGAGTCGATCAGTTACCAAGTGCGTTTAAGATTTCATGTAGAGACGTGAGAAGATTATTAACATTTACATCCTTATGTTCAGAATTCTCAATTGTTGGATTTTATATCTTTTTGAAATATGTACGGGTACATGGTAGAAACAAAATTTGAAAATCTTTTCTTATTTACCGGTCGTTGAATAGCCAGATGTGACTGTAAATGCACGCACACACCACATGCATGGTTTATATATTAAGAAGTTTTTATCTAACACTCTTTTAGTAGCCAGATATGACTGTAAGTGCATGTACATACCACATGCATGGTTGGTATATTTAGAGTTTTTGCAAGTTTGGGTAACAAACTAACATTCATTCTTCGTTCTTCGAGTAACTTACGATAATATAGAACGGTCCATATTGGCTATTAGTACGGGAAAAGAAGTTGCTATAACAGACTATTTCTACAAAATTTTACAATTGAAAACTAAACAAGAAAAAGAGAGGTGGACTTAATAGAACATGAGCTCAACAAAAAAAAACTTAATAGAACACATGGTTAGGATGGAAAAGGTTTTTTTTTTTTTTTGTTGAGCTACCCCTACGTTAATTAATATAAACGTTATTACAATATTTATTAACTAAAATACAGGGAATATTACACCACTTTTTATTTATATTCTTCGTTCTCGCCCATTTAGCTAGCTTGTATGCATTCTAGTTGAGCTCTCTTTTAGTGTAATTGAATTGAACTCCACCAAAACTTCTTCTGATATCTCGGATTTTCCTGATATGAATCAAGGATTGCCAGTGAACTGTATGCTTTCTATTCCGGATGTGCTTGATGAGATTCATGTTGTCGCTTTCTATTATTATTGATTTGTGATTCTGTTCTTTAGCCCATTCCATGCCATATAAAATGGCAATTGCTTCACATTCCTCACTATTTCTTGCCCTCGAGGTTTTCACTTGAGCTTCGATAAATTTCGAGTCTGATTGTGAGATATTAAACTGATTCCCGTGTTGGATTATATTCACAAAAGATGCATCAACGTTAATCTTAATGAAATGTTCGGTAGGAGGTTGCCACTTATCAGTGGGCTTATGATTGATTTTCTCGGGGGTTTTGTTGGTTTTTGGGAATGTTTTGATCATTCTGACGATCGTATTAAGATCGTTTATCTCGTGCTGGAAACAATGATCACATCTTACTTTCCATAATATCCAAAGAATACTTGCAAAGTGGATATCATCACTGGTGTAACAATACTGGAGATTACCTTCCCAAGAAAAAATCCAATCTGAGATGGTTGTTATGTTCTCAGAAATAATATTAAAGTTAAACCAGACATTTTTTGCCAGTGCACAGTGCAAAAGTGCATGTTCAATTGTTTCGACGTTCACACAGTTTGGGCAAGTGGTGTTATTGTCAATGTATTTCCCTATTCTCTCTCTTACTGGGAGAGCTTTATTACAGATTTTCCAGATAAATATTTTAATACGCGGAACAGTCAGAAGATACCAGATGAACTTCCAGTTCCGATGGTTTGGGTTTTGAATGATATTATTAGTGCTAAGATGATGATACATGGATTTTATTGTGAAGTTACCTGATTCAGTTAACTTCCATTTGAGTTGATCATGCCCTTCGCTGTTCACCGGTATAGCTTTGATAAGGTTTTGGGTCGTGGGGTCAAAATTTGCATTGAGAACATCATTGTTCCAGGAGTTATTCGTAATAAGTTGGGCCACCTTATTCAGATTAGAGTTATTCGTGTTCGGCACTGGTCCATTAATTTCGGGGATCCAATTATCTTCCCAAATGTTAATATCCTTGCCCAACTAGACCTCCCACGTGGTTAATTCCTCGATAAGATTGTAACGCTTTCTGATAGTTTTCCAGCTCTAAGAGTGATGCAATTTAGCCAGACCCGATTTAATAGTGTGGGGGAAGTATTTAACTTTGAGAAGTTTTGCCCAAAGAGCTTCAGGTTCTGTTTTGAGTCTCCATGCCATTTTAGAGAGCATGGCAGTGTTGTCAAGTTCCGGCAAGTGGGTTCCGAGTCCTCCTTGATTTTTAGGAAGACAAATATAAGACCATGCTTTGGTGCATATACCCTTCGACCTAACCCACCAAAAAGTCTGTTGAACGGACTTAATGCGTTTGCTAATACCTTTGGGGATATCAAAGCACTGCATCTGATATCGGGGTACGGCTACAGCAATGACCGCTATGACCACCGTGCGACCTGCTTGGGAAAGAAAAAAGTGATTCCATTTGTTGAGCTTGTTGTTTATTTGATCCAGAATATCATTGAAAACTTTAGTCTTTTGGGCTCTGATAAAGAGTTGGGCACCCAGGTATTTTTCTGAAGTAGAAGCGTATTTGACTTTGAGAGTCCGCATAATGAGGCACTTGAACTTCGGGTGTGAATTCTTGGAGTAGAAGATGTTAGATTTGGTGTAGTTAATCATTTGTCCTAAGGTCTCGCAGAATTCTTGAAGGATCTTCTTGAGATTGTGGATGTTATCGATGGTATTTTTACCGAAAATGATGCAATCATCCGCGAAAAGAAGATGAGAAATTTCCAGATCCAATCATCGGTATTAAAACTCTGGTTTTTCCACCTAAATCTCCTCTTCATAGTGAGCTCATCGGTTTCAAGTTAGGGTTCCTCTTGGCGTCTGAGAAAGGATGGAACCAATTTATATTAGAAGGAGACAGTAAAACCCTAATCAACCTCCTATCTAACAGTGTGGAGAGCGCCCCGTGGCGAATTGAGACGGACCTCACAGAGCTACGTGGAATGGCGGATTCAGTTCATGTCATTTACTCCTTCGTTTCACGAACGAGTAACGGACTAGCCCATGATTTGGCTAAAGCGGCAATTTAGCCCATTACTACTTTTTACCCATTGCTGTTCATCTTTTATAGTTAGGCCAATTGTGTTGTAATTTCTTTTGGTCCTTTCTTGTATGACATTTGTTATTAAGGGTTTTAATTCAAAAAAAAACAAAACAAAACAAAAGTTATCTTGCAAATATAGACTTCTTAAATCTTAAATGAAACAACCGAACAATAATAAAAACTATTGTCACGAAAAAAACGAATATTGAGGCGCTCTTATCAAAATATGAATTGAGTACTCCAATGACTAAATAATTCATAATTCAAGGTTTTTATTCTTCAAAACTATATAATATATGTAAAGATCCATAAAAAATTGAAATCTCAACACTCGGCAAGAATGGTTAGATGATATTGGGCCGGAGTACTAAAAGAGTTATGAAGATATAATTCTTATTGCATCACTGTGTAACACGCATTTTAATTTGAATCTTTAAATTTTTGGAAAGTACATCAACATGTGCCGCAAAATATGAAATTATTAGAGACGCTCAATAAGTTCATTGAATGGATAGTACAACCAATAAATTTTACCAAAGTCTAATCCAGGTTTAGTATTTTTATATTGAAATTCATGAGAATTTGGCATCAATAAGCAGAGAGAAAGAGATGATTTTCTTTTATCTTTCTGAGAGAGAAAGCAATAAGAATTTTTTTTTTTTTTGATGAAAGAAGCAATAAGAATTTAGTACACAAAATTTTATGTTTGGATTTAATCAGGCAGAAATTTAAATGTCAATTTTAGCACAACCTAACTCTAATGTTATTAGGGAAATTCGCACATGCGCCTGCGGCTAAGTTGTTTTGCATCTCTCTCAAATACTAAGAATCGTGGGCGTGAGTGTTGGAGAACATGGTCTACTTCATCTTTTTTCAGATGAAATTTGTAGTTGCTAAATAATGTATTAAGTAGCTTGTTTCGTGATCAACTTACAACTTTTTCACTGACCCCGTAATGAGTTATTTTTTGGCCACAGCTTTGGGGAAAGCAAAAAAATTTTTGGGGAAGACGGTGCAAAACCAAAAAAACACAAACCAAACGCACCTTGTCGGCCGGATGTTGCCGGCGAGGCGACGGCCGGCGACTTCATCCTCTTCTCTCTCTCTCTTCTCTTTCTCTCTCTCTTCCGCCTCTCTCTTCTCTCCAATAATCATAACAGATTTGATTATCATTGAAATGGATGAAGTTTTATGTTGAATCCATTCACATTAGCAAAGAAACAAATCAAATCTTTTCTATACGGTAGATACGATCGTCTCTTATCTTCTTCTTTCATAGCATATTAAGAACAAATTCCAACTAAACATTGTTCAGTTTCAATAAACTTATAAATGCAACTTTTGTTTCTCAGCTATTCCATACTGAAAATCATAGCAATCAACCAAAAAAGTTCTTGATCATCATCAGTTCAGATCATCAGATCTACAAGTGATTTGAAATAAGAAACCCAAAAACTACTACTCTATTAGCTAATTCCACTGTAAACATCAACACACCTAACGAAATCTCTAAAATCAGTGAAGTTTTAATGGCATTAAAAAGTAAAAGAACTTGAGATTATGAACCTGTCCCGATCATCACTGATTCACTTGTGGTTTCAAGCCAAAATTAGGGTCGAGGCGCTTACGGTATCGTCTGGTAAATACCTAATTTAAATTGGGTTTTGATTATTTGTTAGTGATCTAGTTCAAATTTTCTGCTAATTTTGTTAAAAATCTTGAAAATTTGGTTGACTCTAAATCTTGTTATTTTTGTGATTAGTTTGATATTAAATTCAGGGACTCATGAAATGGTTGCAATTAAGAAGATAGCTAATGCATTTGATAATTACATGGATGCTAAAAGAACCCTTTGGGAGATTAAACTTCTTCGGCATTTAGATCATCAGAATGTAAGTGATTCAATTTTTGGATACTTAGGAATTGAGAACAAATTCCAAAGTAATGAAAGAAGAAGAGAGGCAGAAGAGAGAAAGAAAGAGAAGAGAGAGAGAGAGAGAGGGAGGGAGGGAGAAAGGGATGAAGAGAGAGAGTCGGCCGAAATTAGAGTCGCCGGCGTTAATGGTAAAAGTCGCCGGAATCCGGTGGAAGTCGCCGAAGTTTTAGTTGAGGTAGAGGAGAAGAAGAAAGAATAAAAATTGAAAGGGTGATGTTTGGAGGAAACAAAAAAATTATGTTTCCACCCAAAACTTATTGCCATGGAAATTTTGTTTATTTCCCCACAACACTGGCCTATTTTTTAGGCCAGCGCTTAGGGAAAGCTAAATAGTTTCCGGCGTGTGAAATTTTAAGGGGAATATGTAGAATTTTAGAAATTTTTCGAGGAAATATATTTTAAGGGAAAATAAAAAAAAATACTCTACCTCACCTCACTCTCTCTCCACCTCGCCTCTTTGTCTTCTCCGATTAGGTCGCCAACCGGAAAATTTTCCGGCCGGCGACCATGAAAAAAAAAATCACTCTTTCTCTCTCTCTACAAACTCCGGCGAAGGGAAACCCCTTCGCCGGAGTTTCTAGAGAGAGAACGAGTGAAATATATATATATATATATATATATTTTTTTTCATGGTCGCCGGCGACCTAATCGGAGAAGATAAAGAGGTGAGGTGGAGAGAGAGAGCTCAGGTGGAGAAGTATTTTGCTTTCCCCTAAATAAAATTGTCAAACAAAATTGACAAATTTTTGACCAAGTCTTCACACTCCGGAGACTATATAGCTTTCCCCAAAGCGCTGGCCATTTTTTATGACGTTTTACAAAGATTCATGCAGTTATGTACGTATTCTATCTTTATGATATATCAATATTGCATGATGTATTCACGATTCTATGACATGTGTAATGTAATATTCTATTGAAAGATAAAATATATTATACTTTGAAAATTTGTTGAAGACATAACCTAATTTAGAGATGATTCGGCCTATTTAGGGCCAACAAATTTTATATCTTGAATGCTTTGGTGGGGGAGGAATATTCAAAGATTGCTGACATTGTTAAATTATGCTATGGTTGAATGCTTACAAACTGGAATACATTTGCATCAAAGACTATGGCTTCAAGGACCACAATATGTCATTATATGTCAATAAAAGCATTATTTATATTAAGATAGGTATCAATTTGTAAATAAAAAACGTGATCGTCCTGCTATTGTCAATGATACATGAAAATTGAAAAACCGAATGTCGAATAATAACATCTCTTAGATCTAAGTAACGTTAGTTATTGCTCTGGTTGCCTCACTTATTAGTGCTACATATCATAAGAAAAAAAATTAAGTTGAGTAAAAACTACGAGTAAGTTTTTTTTTTGTTGAAAACTACGAGTAAGTTAGTCGATCAGGTTATGGATTTACCCTATGTATTGTCAGTCAAATTTCATCGAAACTATTGCATCTGATTACTTGAATCGGGCGTGAATCAGTTTGATTTCTGAGATAAAGTTGTAGTTTTACGATATGAGTTTTTTTTTTCAAATATTTTTTCAAATATTGTTTCAGATTGGACATAGTTTCCTATCTCCCAAATATTGGGTTTTAGTTATCTTGATTAATATACTATATATATTAATGTTTAACCCTAAATTGCTTTTCTTAACAAGTAAAGCCAAAAAAAAGAAAGAATGCTTGAACAAAATTCAGAATTTGAACACACTAGAAGGAAGGGAAGTCAAATGGTGAATTTGAGGAATCTAGAAAGGAAAAGGAAAATGATGTCAAGAAATGTTGGAGATTAAGTTAGCAAATGAATGATGTTTTCTAGAAGTTTTATCTTTTCCTTTTATAAGATTCACCATTTGAAGTTTAGACTGATTATTCTCATGCTCTATCAATTTTAGAAAAGATAAACTTTTATGGGGCTTCTTAACTTTAGATTCCTTTCTCTCTCAAGAGAAGAAAGATGTCAATTTAGAACATATTCTTCTGCATGACATGACATGACATTTAAACATGGTGTGTTGTCATCAACAAAAACCTTTCTTTTATTAAAACCCTAAAAAGTATTTTATATGAGATGAAAGTAGAGTATCAATCAAGCATGGAAGATGGGCCGGAGTAGATATGGTTTTTCCTCACGTGTAACTATATTCGCACCATAAGTTGGTCTTTAACCGTGCCGGTGTAGATATGGTTTTTCCTTACATGTAACTATATTCGCACTATAAGTTAGTCTTTAACCGCGCCGGAGGCACGGACTATGCCTAGTCTATATAATAAAACGGGTTGAAGAGTACTGACTGGGATAAACATTAGAGATAAATCCGACCGTCTGCCCCAGATCAGAACTAAATTCAACCGTTCGATTGTTCAGTTTTAATATACACACATTGTCATTAATTTCATTTAGTCATTAATTGCCATTAACATAAAATCCACGTTGATCTTTTGGGGGCCGTTGATTCTTCGGTTTCAATATACACATATTTAGTCATTAATTTCGTTTAGTCAGTAATTGTTATTAACAGAAAATCCACGTTAATCTGTTGGCGCCCTAAGTCTCCTGCATATGGAATCCACGTTGGATTGATCTTCTTTGGCTTCATATCCACATCCTCATAAAAACTCTGCTTAAATACTCTTTGAAGATACTCAAATCGATGAAACTCCCATTTGGTTTGTATGAGCGACATCACGAGGTAGGTTTTTTTTTTGGGAAATGATAAAGTTACAAGAGATTTTGACAAAAAAAGGTTCCCAGCTGATGTGGCGGGTGTGGTTTCAAACTTTGACCAAATCTAGACCGTTGAGATATGAAAATCACAACCGCCACATCAGCTGGGAATTTTTTTTTGTCAAAATCTTTTGTGATTCTAGCATCTCTTTTTTTTTCTATCTTTATTTGATTTTGTTTAATTTTTTCTTTATTCCTAGATAGAGAGGATCTAATTCAATGATCTCTACAAGTCAAGCTTGGTATATTCTCCTCTTCTATTTTTCAGTTCTTCTTTGTCTAATTTCTTTATAAAATTTACTTTGTTTATTAGGTTGTTGAACAACTTTGTCCGACTACTGCTAGGAATGGAAGAAAGAAAAAGGATATATGTCAGGGAGGAAAATAAAAAGTTGGATAGGGTGAACACATGAATCGAACGGGCGACCTTCATATCCTCAACATTGTGTAGTCTCTAAACTATTCTTTTCTTTCTTAGGTAAAGAAAAAGAAAAAAATAAAATTACTCTATTAACTGGTGGTCTTCGTACATATTTTTTTTCTTTCTGTTGCAACTATTTATCTTAGAGTGTATTATATTTTATGTTTTCCATTGTTATATTGGACATTACATGGTATTATTAGTTGTAATCGTAATTATATTATATTTTGCATGAAATATCCCAACTCCATTTAACTTGATCTATTTTTCATAATTAGGGGCTTTGTAATTTAAGAATCTCTATAATTGAGGTTTCAAGGGTTTTAATTGATTCACTGATTGAGTTCAGTAATGGATCTTTTAGGCTTGTTTTTAATATGATAGTTGATTGATATGTCCTCGATTAGATGCGAACGCAATCTCAAAGTAGGTTTTCAATTATTTATCCATCTCTTATCCTTTTAATTGAAAATTCTAGCATTTTAGTTGATTTGTTGATTCGTTAAAGTGTTTGGTTTTGTTATCAGTTCAGAGAATGCTCAAAAATCGAGGCTTTGGAATAAAATGACCAATTGGAAAGATCTTAAGTAAATGAGCATTTGTTCCTCGGGCTTGTTGTAAAACCATGGTCCGGAACAAAATTGAAACATAGTCCCTTAAGAGTTATTCAATATTCTCAACAACAGCAATTAGAGAATTAATATAACACTTTTCCTTATCCGATTAGAAGTTCTCACTTAGTAATTGGTTCTCAATGGATAGCTTATCAAGATGTTTCGTAACATTTTTATGGATTAAGCCCAAACCAAGAGATTGTTCTTCCGACTTCAAAGGGTATAGTTATAGTTATTGTATGTTCAGATGGACTTATCAGATAATTTGGTAACTGTAGATTGAGAATTTTCTATATTACATTACTTTTGAATTTAAACATGTACTTTGAAATACATGTGGTAATTCGTATAATTGTCCATCCCGTTAGTCATTTTATGTGAGTTCGATTTGACTCCCACATATTAAACTTCGATTGGCTTGTAACTGTAGAATAAAAATAAATTAATGTTTTGGGTTGGTGACTAAAGAAACTATACGTTGAAGAATTCGTTATACTATATATTTTTTTAACATTTGTTAAGTATCCTTCCTTTACAAGTTCAATACATATTTAACAAATGGGTGCTTCTAAAGGCATCGGGGCGAAAGGCTGTTAGCATCCGGAAATTTTATTGACTCGGGTCAATGGCTATTGACCATAGTTCTCTATAAGACCTGTTTTTAATGTGGGTTATGATTATTTCCTCCTACTCCTCCTCCACCTAGTACGAATCCAGCCATTGATTGCAATTTTTTTCTTTACAAAACCTAAATTTTGAGAAATAATCCATCAGTTTTAAGAAATGGGTAGGAAGAAAATAGTGAGTTTATGTTTGTTTAGATCTTAATTTCTCTGATAGTTCCACAGTGATGAAGACTTGAAGATGATGATGGTGATTGTTCAAGATGCTGGGTAATGATGAAACTTTGAGAATTCTTGTGATTTTGATGAGAGAGTAAGTAGTGTTTAGAATAAGAAAGGTGGTTCTGATCCAGCTTGGGTTAGAGGAGGAGGAAATAAACTCTGTTTCAAACTTCAATTCTCCTTCTGTAATTCTATGATAGAAGCATTTAAAGTCAAAGAATTACAACTCCGTTAGGCGACCATGACACTTCTGCAACTTCAATCAATTAATTCTAACTAAACACAATAAAACTCTCTTTTTCCAACTTTCTCATTGTCTCTCTCTAAACTTTCTCTCTCTAAACTACACAGAAATACAACCCTCTAACTTTCTCTCTTTAAGAAACCCCTTGTGAGAACTACTTACTACTACTACATGGATCAATATTCTTCTCTCTATCCTTTCCTCTCGTTAAGTTAAGATTTTAGAGGTAGATGCTCTCGTTCTATCTATACATGTTAAGCTGCATTAGTATCCTACATTTTAAATTAGAGATGGAGGGATTAGGGTTAAGTTAGCTTTGACCGGTGCCTACATAGTTCTATGGTGCTAACAGAGAAAATAGAAGTTGGGTCTAGTGCTAATAGAGATGGATGCTAACAGCCTTTTGGTCTGGTGCCTTTAGAAGCACCCTTAACAAATTTAGTATTCTTTTGGTTCATTCCAGGTATTTTATGGGAACTTCAATTTCAATCATGGTATTGGTTAAATACTCAAATGATAACAGCCGTGCCGGAGGCACGAGTTATACCTAGTAAGCGTACAAGTACTGATATATCTTGGACCCTTAAGTTGATACTAAGTAAAAAGTAAACGAGTGGGCACGATATTAAAACACGTGACAATTTCAGTATTTAATGGACAAATAAAATATTTAGAAAATAAACATGTAAACCAACAGCCAAAACAGATCTCCTCTACTAAATCACAAGAGAGGAGAGATTGTGTATTAAATATGGACATTTATAGAGAAGCTTAAGGGATTTTGTGGAGTTAGACTCCAACTGAAATTCGGAAATGACTAAGATCTTTTTTCTAATTTAATCTATAGTTTTAATTGTCTAGGATAAACTAGGTAGTTGCAATCTAGATTTTATTTCTCTTTGATTTCATTAGATAGTCAAATATTACTCTACTCTAGCATCCTGCCTCTAAATTAACCTCCATTTGTCCGTTCTCTCTTCTCCTATGTTCGAGAAGTAATCGGGTCGGACAGGTGAGCGATACTTATACTATATAGTTTTATGATATCTACGTATAACAAAAGTTAGGTGGTCCACATGTTATTTATAATTACTTTGCAAAGAGTCACAAATGCATAAACTGTAATGGACTTCCGTCAGTAGTTTGCATATTTTTTAGTTTGAATAATAGGCCGACTAAGTCAGTGCGATTAAGTTAAAATTGTTTTCAAAATAGAATTGAACACAACATAATTTTTTTTTTCTAGGGACAAAATAGAATACACAAAACTTTATTGTCAAACAAACAAAAATGTAAGTCAATAGGCAAAATAAATCTCCTCTAAAATTTAAGAAATATGATAATTTGGCAAAGTAAATAAAGCAAAATCAACAAGTAAAAGAACATAATGAAAGGTGTGATATCTTCATTATGCTACACGTGACATCCCAATTAGGTTGGCACTTCATGGAGCATCCGTCATTAGAATCACCACCTACCTATTATTGTTGTTATTATTATTGAATGAAATCGAATACAAGAGGGGGGGACGTAAAGCATAACCGTGAACCATTAAAAGCCCAAGATTCATCTAAACATATGTGAAGAGATACCGTTTAAACTAATCATCTTAGTAATAGAGTACACTCTTCTTCGACTTTAACTCTTCGTTGTTCGGGTCATATTTTTCGGATTAATTGACTACTTGAGATGTTGAAGTACATGATCAAATACTTGACTAGTACAATGAAGCACAATGGGTCCATCAACTTTGATATCGAAATCAAGATTCTCTTCATCTGAGTATTCATCTAATAACATCTTGAACTTGGAATATACAAAATACTTTATCGGAACCACGTACCTTTTACAATCTTCTCCAACGTAAACCGGTAGAAAACCCTTGTGTACTGTTGTAGTGTTATTACTACTAGAAAACCAGAAAACTTGTATCGATTCAAGAGGAGTTACAACTTATATAGAGAAGTTAGTTGAGTTTGTTAGAGTTAGTTAGGTTGTTATGAAATACTGATTCAGTGTGACAAACCACACTAAACCTAAAATACAACCCGCTCTTCTAACCCTCATAAGACTTTCTTACACCTCTCATACACCAAGACCAGAGTTTGACTTCACCATTTGAAGTTTAGACTGATTATTCTCATGTTCCTCTGCATGACATGAAATTTAAACATGGTGTGTTGTGATCAAAAGTATTTTATATGAGTGAAAGTAGAGTATCAATCAAGCATGGAAGATGGGAAGAATAAAAAGAGTTGGCCCATTTCTCTAGTTGTATATGTACACCCTTGTGCACGCCCACACTAATCTTCTCGGTACCGTTCTAGTTTTATCGGATGTGTCCGCAAAGACAACAACTCAGCTGTTCTAGTATAGACGAACGTCGGGCTATAAAATTGGTTTGACTGCCCTCTTGGGGATGACCCACTTCAGTTGTGGGTCTCACAAACTTGAACTAAGATTACCCCCACTTCATGAACAAGAATTTCTTTTGGCTATAGGCACTAGCAATCCCCCAAAAGATATGTTTAGACTGTGCAACCGCTGCGCACATATATACAAACCTGTATAAAATGTACATAACTTTGAGCAAACCTTACTTGCGCAACATATCTATTGACATATTAGCAGACGTTGCACAGGAGCGATTGAGCCAAGCCGAAAAAGTTGATGAATCCTTTTTTTACGAAAGAGAATTTGGCTAGAAAGTTGGGCCAATTTCCTCAAAGTTGGAAAAGTATATTTTAATCTAACTATATATTTTTTCATGTTTCTAACTATTTTCAAATTATGTTCTAGAATATATCTTTGGATTTAAACTAAGGTTGGCCCAGACCTAAGGCAACAAAAGCAACTACTTTGGCCCTTGGGGCTGCTGGCTAATTAGGAGAACCAAATTATAAGCAACAACAGTTAGAATCAAACGAAATTATGTAAATCATTGCCTAAACAAGAAATTTTGAAACATAAAATAAGAAAGAAAATAATGCTACATATATTCATTCACTTGAGATGTTTAACTACATATTCAAATAATTGAGTAGTACAATTCAGTAGAATGGGACCTTCAACTTTGATATCAAGTTCTTGATTCTCATAAGAATAATCATCTAATAACATCTTGAACTTTGAATATACCAAATACTTTATCGGAACTTCGTATCTCTTGCATTCTTCTCCAACGTAAACCGGTACAAAACCCTTGTGTATTGTTGTAGTATTATTGTTATCTTTTGTTAACAATGAAACATACTTGAAGTGACTCTTTTCTTTAGTCAACTTTCTTTTTATTGATGAGAAAATCTTCATTATTAATTTGGTGACAAAAGAACGAGACTGACAGAGGAGGCAAATACTTTTGATAGAGGAAATTACTCTTCAGAAGTTAATTTATACTAGTAGAAATTTATGTGGAGTTAGAGTCCAAGTGAAATTATTCAACAAAAAATATTTCTAATTTCAACCACACGGTAAAATAGGTAGTTGGAATCCTTAGATGATTCTATCTGCCCTAACCCTAATTACCAGGGACAATATTATAGATGTCCTTAACTTTAGTTATTTGGGGGCCCTCCTGTTAAGGCCAATAATTTGTTTTTGGAGAGAAATTTGTTTATTTTCATATCTTTTTAATATTTTGTACTACGAAATTGTTTCTTCATCTCCAAAGTATCGACCCTTGTTAATAGTGTCTCGCATGGACCACCCCACTCTAAAAGCTTTCCTCAGCATCTTTGAAATCGGTGGGGTCGAATGGATTTTGAAATCTTAATCGGTGTCTAAACCAATTTCCACTTCAATTAGTTTTATGTGAAATCGATTTTAGTTCACAAATCGGGTTGCCTTAATCGATTTAACATTGGTAACTTAACACTTTCACCATATTATTCTAGAATCTCTTCATTAAAACTTAGACACAATTCACATATGTTATATATCTGTTATTTTCTTTACAGTTATAAACATACAAAATACAGATTTAAATTATAAATTTATTTTTTTGAGTTGGAATCGTAGACTAACTTGGACCATTAAGTGTATATTAAGTTTAAAAAGTAATTGAGGACACATGATATTAAAGAAAGTGACAATTTCCGTATTAAATGGACGAATAGAATACTCACTAAAAAAAAAGGCTAAAATAAATCAAATATTTATATATAATCATTTGAGAACCAAATACCCATCTCTATAACTTCAAGTTTTAACTAGTAGACATGTTGAAGTTCATGTTCAAATATTTGAGTGGTACAACTGAGAATATTGGGGCCTTCAGCTTTGGTATCGAGTTCATGACATTCATAAGAATATTCATCTATAAACTTCTTAAACTTTGAACATACCAAATACTCAATTGGAACAATGTACCGTTTGCATTCTTCTCCGACATAAATCGGTAGAAAACCCTTTGTATTGCACTTGTATTCACCCTTGTTAAGAATGAGACATATTTAAAGTCTTTCTTTCCTTACCCAGTTTTTTTTTTGGAGACAAAAAGATCTTCAACTTAACTATTTGGTTGGAAGGAAGAGAGGAGAGAAAGGACTCTTATCATTAGAAGCAGAATGCAAAAGAGAATTTCAAGCTTGTGTAAGATCACAGATAGATTGTGTATTAAATAAACTAGGTATCCTCCCCGTCCTACGGACGGGGAAGATCCCTCATGGCTAACGCCGTTAGATCGAATATTTCTTATTTTCTTCAGTCCAACAGAAACAATCCAAATTAAATTAATGGTGAAAAGTTTTTTTGGAAAAGTGGTTTCTTCGTGAACAATTTTTTAGTATTAGAATCTTTGGAATAAATTTTGACATAATTACAGGGAGTTTCAAAACCGATTTTCAAAACCAATTTACCTCTCTTGAAGAGTAACCGTGAGGGAATTTGATTTATATAGGAGAAGCTTTAGGGATTTTTTAGAGTTAGACTCTAGTTGTAATTCTAAAACTACTACATAAGATCTTTTTTCTAATCTCAATCTAGTTTTAATTGTGTAGCATAAACTAGGTAGTTGCAATCTACATATGTTTCTCTTTGATTTCATCAGATATTCATATATTGTAGGGATTTTATACCTACCCTAGTCTTTTAATTTTCATCAACTCAAAAATGACTTTTGTTTTTCTTTTCAAATCAATAGTTGATTTTTTCATTTCTTATGGTATCCTGATTCTAAATCAATAGCCAAACTAAATCTCCTCTCAAATGTAAGAAATACGACATTTTGGCAAAGTAAAAAAAAGAAAAAACAAAATCAACAAGTAAAAGAACATATCAAAATATTTACAGATTAAAATTCCCGCTATGTTATTATTAAACGAAATACAAGAGGGGGGACTTAAAGCATATCCCAGAATTCAACAGATGACCAACCTAGGATTTTTAAAAGAAAATCCATCTATACATATGTGAAGAGATATACCTAATCATCTTAACAACAGATTACACGCTTCTTCAACATTCACTCTTCTTCCCCTTCAACTATTCCTTCTTTGGGTCATATTTTTCGGATTAATTGACTACTTGAGATGTTTGAGTACATGATCAAATACTTGAGTGGTACAATGAAGCACAATGGGTCCATCAACTTTGATATCGAAATCAAGATTCTCTTCATCTGAATATTCATCTAATAACATCTTAAAATTGGAATATACCAAATACTTTATCGGAACCACATACCTTTTTCTATCTTCTCCAACGTAAACTGGTAGATAACCCTTGCGTATTGTTTTAGTATTATTACTAAACTTTGCTTTTAGAGATGAAAACATCTTCATCATCTTCATTATTAGGTGAGAAAGGATCAAGGGGAAACAGGACTCAGATAAGGGGTGGTAGGGATTGAAAAAAGTTAGAGAGAAATAATTTCGGCAGAGAGCATAGGGTATAAGATCCCAATGACATTAGAATGTGGGTTTAGTTGGTTGTGATTAGTTTACTTGCGCAGTTAACTTATATACAGAAAAAACTTTCTAAATTGGAACGGAGGTTTTATAAGATAAAGATTCCTTGCATGAGGGATTTTTTTAGGTCATTAGTTTCCTATGTGCCTGTGCCATTAGATTGTGGGTTTATCATTTTCTAGAACACTAATATAGGATATGTGTAATATTAGATTGTAGCCTTATCCTAATTTAAGTTCTAAGATTTTCATAGATATTAGAGGATCCTAATTTAATATAATGTATAAATACACTTATCATGGTCGCCAAATTTGAAATCTAAGTCGTTTGCGCAAGTAATACTAGCCCCAAATTTATTCTCGCGAGATATGCATATGACATAATACGTGAACTCAATTTCTAATGCATAAATAGTAATCGGTTCACCTACAAAAATAGCTTATTTAATTCAAGACAACTTTTCGTAAATATTCACGGCGACACTAATAGGTTATTTAATTCTCGAATTAAATCAGATTATTTTTCGGTTTTAGGGAAGACATTAAATTTCATGACAAGCTAAGAATTTGACCGCGTTCTCTATTTATGTCCATAATTTTAGTATTGGTGCCAGTGGCGAAGCCAGAAACTTTTATGAGTGGGGGCACTCTGAGGAGGTCAAAATTGAGTTATCTCAATTCATAAGAACCAATTTTAAGCCAAGTATGACCTTTATAATGTATTGGTGCCAGTGGCGAAGCCAGAAATTTTTATGAGTGGGGGCACTTTGAGGAGGTTAAATTGAGTTATCTCAATTCATAAGAACCAATTTTAAGTCAAGTATGACCTTTATAATGTATTTATAATGAGTGGGCTCGCCCCTGATTGGTACCCCTTTCCTATCCAGGCTAACGATTACGTAATAAGATCTTTTTTTGAGTAAAAAATTTTTAACGAAATATTTTTTTTTTCATGCGATCTGCAATTGTTGGAATGTTTTTTTTTTTATTTCTATTTAAAATTTTGTACTCCGGAAAGTCCTTTTTTTTCTCCCAAGTATCATTCCTTGTTAATAGTGCTTCCCCTGCCTCTTTGACTCTGGTTGATTGGCATGGACCCACTCCTCGCATCTTTGAAATAAGTGGGGTCGAATCGATTTTGTGAATCAAAATCAGTTCTTTACCAATTTCCATTCCAGTTAACACTAGGTCAAATCGACTTTGGTTCACAAATTTGTTTGCAACTGATTTCAACTCGGTAACTTGATTCTTCCTCCATATTATTCTAAATTCTTAAAAAAAAAATTAAGACATAATTCATACATGTTATTTATCTGTTATGGTGAACGAGTTATAAACATACAAGTACAGATTTATCTTGGACCATTAAGTTGATGTTAAGTATAAAGTAAATATGTGTGGGCACGATATTAAAAGAAGTGACAATCTCAGCATTTAATGGACAAATAGAATATTTGGCAAAAATCATGTAAACCAACCGCCAAAACAAATCTCACAAGACAGGAGAGAAATAACTTTTATTATTGGAAGCCTTATCCTCCAAGATCAGACATAGATTGTGTGATAAATAAATTAGGATTTTGATTTATATAGGAGAAGCTTAAGGGATTTTGTGGAGTTAGACTCGAGCTGAAATTTGAAATGGCTAAGATCTTTTTTTTTTCTAATTGAATCAATAGTTTTAATTGTCTAGGATAAACTAGGTAGTTGGAATCTAAATTTTGTTTCTCTGTGATTTCATTAAATAGTCATATATTTTAGGGATTCTATAACTACCCTACCCTAGCATCGTTCTTCTTAATTAACCTCCATTTGTCTGTTTTCTCTTCTCTTATGTTTGAACAGTAATCGGGTCGGACAAGTGAGCGATACTTATATTCTATAATTTTGCGATCTCTACGTACATCGAAAGTAAGGTGGTGCATTGAAGGTACTTTCAGCTGAAGCCCTGACCCATATCTCAAGGGTTCCATCAGGAGAGGAGATTAAAGAGGTCGTTATGGAGATGGGCTCGATCAAAAGCCCTGGACCAGATGGATTGCCGTGCTTCTTTTACCAACATAATTGGGACGTCGTAGGAGAGGAACTCATTTGTTTTATCACGGACATTTTTATCTCAGGTGAAATCGATCCATCCATAAATTTGACCACTATAGCTTTAATCCCCAAGATTAAGACTCCGAGTAAGGCCTCGGACTTCAGACCAATTTCTCTTTGCAACTCAGTTTGTAAATTCATCACAAAAATGATTGCGAATAGACTTCGACCTTACCTAGAGGACTGTATATCTTGGGCTCAAAATGCTTTCATCCCCGGCCGACAAATTATGGACAACATTATAATCACTCAGGAGCTCCTTCATTCCATGAACATGTCTAAGGCCAAAAAAGGGGCCTTCTCCCTTAAAATGGACATGGCCAAGGCCTATGACAGAATTGATTGGACTTTCCTCCACAAGGTGCTTTCGGCTATGGGTCTCCATGGTACGACCCTCAGCTTAATCATGAAGTGCATTACCACATCCCGATTCAATATTAAGATTAATGGGAAACTAGTTGGCGACTTTACGGCCTCTAGAGGCCTGAGACAAGGTGTCCTTTACTCTACTTTGAGAAGTCTTCACTCTACTTCAGTCGGGGAGTACCAGAATCAATACAACAACAATTCATCGACCAACTGAAAGCCCCAATAATGACGGATCAAGCTAAGTATCTCGGAGCTCTAATCCTCAAGCCAGGTAACCGTATTAAAAGTCATGATTGGCTGGTAGACAAATTTCAAAAATCTTTGTCAGGTTGGAAACAGAAAGTAATCTCCCAAGCTGGTCGTACCGTCTTGATCAAATCGGTTCTCGGCCCTTACTGCACCTACCCATTCAGCTATCAACTTGTGCCAACAGGGGTTCTTGACCAACTCGAAAAGGCAGAACGTAATTTTTGGTGGGGTCATGCGTCACACGAAAAGAAACTTCATTTCATTAAATGGGATATTATTAGTAGTCCAAAACATAAAGGGGGCCTAGGGATTCGTACGTTACAACAAGTCAATGAGGCGCTTATAGCCAAAATGACTTGGAGGCTCCTGACTAACTCTAGTGCAGTCTGGGTCAAACTTTTAAAGGGCAAATATGTTGACTATGATGACTTTTGGTCGTCTAAAGCCCCTTCATCCACCTCCCCCTTCTGGAAATCAGTTCTCAAGACTAGAGAGGTGATGGGAACAAGGTCTTATGGATCATAGGTGATGGCACCACAGTAAAAATTCAACAGGACCCCTGGATACCTAATACTCCTAATCACAGACCCATTTGCATCAAAGATCTCCCATCTAATGTTTTCTGGGTAGCTGATTTGATTATAACTAGTACTAACAGTTGGAACATGCCTTTGATTTCTTATTATTTTGATAGCCAGACAATACAGGAAATCACTAGGATCAAACTCCCACCAAGACCACAGAAGGATAGATTGATTTGGTGTCCAACAGAGAATGGAATATTCTCAACAAAGTCTTACTACACAGAAATCAAAGAGCTTCCATTACTGTGTGAGAAAACACAAAATTTTTCATGGAAACAGTTTTGGAAAAGAAAAGAAATGAAACCTAACATACAAATTTTCATTTGGAAACTCATCCATGACGGGTTAGCTACTCTTGGTAATATAGGAAAGAGACTAACAGATATACCTCATATGCCGCATGTGTGACTCTGGAGAAATCGAAACAGTGGACCATCTCTTTGGAAGTTGTCCTAGATTTAATCAGCTCCTGTTACTTACAGATGAAGTGGATCTGCATCAGATAAACGGTGACCCAGTGGATCGCCTAAAAAAAATACTCGTAGATCAACAAAACAGAGATAAAAGATGGTATTTAACAACATACACAATGTGGAACTGGTGGAAAATGAGGAATACACTTATCTTCAACAACATCCAACCGGATTTACAAAGATGTTGGTGGCTCACCCGAGAAGATCTCAGGTATGTAAACTACCCGGAAAACCCTATTTCTACTAACTTGTCTGCGACCACAGAGAACTGGTGCCCTCCCCCAATGGGTAGCATTAAAATTAATTTCGACGGATCATATAAAGAAACCAGAGCTTCGAGTGCAATAGTGGCTAAAGATGAGCATGGAACAGTTAGAGCTGTGAGAACGAACAGGTTTACTCCGGTTTCTCCTCTCCACAGCGAGATGATGGGGTTTATGTCGGCTGTGGAAATGGCGGAAGAGATGGACGGAATGATTTATATAGAGGGCGACTCTTGGGTTTTGCTGGACTTAATCTCGGCCGTCGATCCTACTATACCGTGGCGATTACTTAACGAGATCAATGATCTCCGCTCACGCACGCGTCTGATGCGAGTCTCCCTTGCATACTGCCCACGTGACAGTAATTGGCACATGAGCTGGCGAATTCCGTTTCCGCCCCTTAATTTGGCTTCTTAGTTGCTTTAGTACCTTGGTTAAAGTTTGTGTTACCTCTTATTCCCAGCTTTGTGAGGTGCTGGAAAACGTTGTAACCTTCTTTTATATACGGTATTTGATTTCCTCAAAAAAAAAAAAAAATCAATGGTGCTTGAATACAAATAATGGTGGAGAACTTATGGTGGTGGGAGTTACCAAAGTGTGGTGGTCATCCACCATAAATCAAAGATTTATAACACAATTAAGTTAAAATTGTTTTTAAAATAGAATTGAACACAACATAAATGATGTTTTTTTCTACGGACAAAATAAAATATACAAAACTTTATTGTCAAACAAACAAAAATGTAAGTCAACAGGCAAAACAAATCTCCTCTGGAGTTTAAGAAATATGATAATTTCGCAAAGTAAATAAAGCACAATTAACAAGTAAAAGAAAATATCAAAATATCTTGAAAGGTGTGATATCTTCATTATGCTGCACCTGAGATCCCAACTAGGTTGGCCCTTCACGGAGCATCCATCATTAGAATCACCACCTATTATTATTGTTGTTATTATTACTGAATGAAACTAAATACGGGGTGGGGGGGGGGGGGGGGGGGACTTAAAACCTAACCCTGAATTTTACAAATGATCAGACCATTAAAAGCCTAAGATTCATCTAAACATATGTGAACAGATACCATTTAAAGTAATCATCTTAATAATAGAGTACACTCTTCTTCAACTTTTACTCTTCTTTCTTTGGGTCATATTTTTGGGATTAATTGACTACTTAAGATGTTGAAGTACATGATCAAATAATAGAGTACACTCTTCTTCGACTTTTTCGGACTTAAAGCCTAACCCCGAATTTAACAAATGACCCATTTAAGATGATTAGTTTAAATGGGTCATATTTTTCGGACTTAAAGTATAACCCTGAATTTAACAAATGATCAGACCATTAAAAGCCTAAAATTCATCTAAACATATGTGAAGAGATACCATTTAAAAATCATCTTAATAATAGAGTACACTCTTCTTCGACTCTAACTCTTCTTCGACTTTAACTCTTCTTTCTTTGGGTTATATTTTTCGGATTACATGACTACTTAAGATGTTGAGGTACATGATCAAATACTTGAGTGGTCCAATGAAGCAAAATGGGTCTATCAACTTTGATATCGAAATCAGGATTCTCTTCATCTGAGTATTCATCTAATAACATCTTGAACTCGGAATATACCAAATACTTTATCGGAACCACGTACCTTTTACAATCTTCTCCAACGTAAACCGGTAGAAAACCCTTGTGTATTGTTGTAGTATTATTAGTACTCTTTGGTAACAATTGGTCATACATGAAGTGACTTTGTTTCCTACTAAACTTTGTTTTTAGAGATGAAAACATCTTCATCATCTTCATTATTGGGTGAGAAAGGATCAATGGAAAACAGGACTGAGATAAGGGGTGGTAGGGAATGAAAAAAATTGGAGATAATTTCGACAGTGACTTGTTTAGTTGTTTGTGAATAGTTTACTTGCGTAGTTAACTTATTATACACAGAGAAAACTTTCTAAATTGGATTATGGAGGTTTTATAATTATAAGATAAGGATTCCTTGCATGAGGGGGGGGGGGGGGGGGGGGGGGGGTGTTCTTTTAGGTCATTAGTTTCCTATGTGCCATTAGATTGTGGGTTATTCATTTTTTTCAGAAACAGTAATATAGGATAGGTGTCCCATTAGATTGTAGCCTTATCCTCGATTTTCATGGATATGAACTAACTCGAGGATATTAGTAAATTTTATCAATCTATGCTGTGAAACAATCCTAAGAGGAGGATGCTTGAGGAAGAGAAACAACACCATTAGCCCAACAATTACTAGAATTTTGTTTGTGGCGTCAAATCTCCAGGAATCCATTCAAAAGGTCTTGACTTTGCATTGGTAAACTTGAGATCGTACATGTAGCCTAGTCTTCCGATACTTGCCAAACATGTGTTTGACAGGGCCGCACCAAGATTTTAGGTCCGGAAGCAAACCTCTTACTTAATGTGAGATTTCATATTAGGTACAGAGAGAGAGAGAGAGAGAAACAGGAAGAAAAGAGTGATCAATATGAGTGTTTTTCATTATCAATAATGAGTTGAGAAACTCATATTTATACAGTTGAGTTTAGTTAGAAAGAGAGGGAAAGTTAGTTGTAACAAACATAACCAAACTAACAAACTTCTCTAAAGGCACTCTCTCGCACTCTCTCTTTATCTTCTCTTATTGGAAACACAGAGTTATCCTTACTCTTACACTCCCCCTCAAGCTGATGAGCAGAGAGAAATCAGATTGGAAAAGAAGCAAAGACCATCAAAGAGCTAAGAAGAGAGCTAAACAAAGGGTTTGAAAGTCCCTTGGTAAACACATCAGCAAGCTGCATTGAGGAAGAAACAAACTCCAGCTTAAGAACCCCTGAAGCTACCAACTCCCTTACGAAATGATAATCTATCTCCACATGCTTTGTTCTAGCATGGAAGACAGGATTCATGGCAAGATGCTTAGCTCCCATATTGTCACAGAATAGCTCAACAGAAAAGCTCAAAAGACCCTGAGTGAGAGACCCCCAAATCATTAAGAACATAAGAAATCCAAAGGAGTTCAGATGAAGCAAAAGCCAAAGCTTTGTACTCTGCTTCTGTGCTAGACCTAGCTACTGTAGGCTGCTTTTTAGAAGACCAAGCAATGAGAGTGGAGCCAAGAAATACACAGTAGCCCGAAGTCGACCTTCTAGTGTCTGGACACCCAGCCTAATCAGAGTCACTATAAGCCTTGAGGGAAGAAGTATCTCCTGCACAAATAGGAACACCAGACCCAAAGTGCTTTTGAGATACCTCAAAATCCTTTTAACCAATTGTAAGTGAGCATCAGTTAGAGAATGCATGAACTGAGCCACATAGTTCACACCAAATGATATATCTGGTCTAGTCATTGTCAAATACTGTAAACTCCCAACAAGACTTCTATATAGAGTGGGATCAGACAGTAGCACTCCATCTGAGCAGATAACCTTTTACCAAATGTATGGGTGTAGTAATAAGCTTAGAATCCGAAAGATCAGCCATTTGAAGAAGCTCCAAAGTATACTTCTGCTGTGTCAATAAAAGACCAGAATTAGGAAGAGAAGTAACTTCAATTCCTAAGAAGTAATGCAGAAGACCTAAATCCTTCATTGCAAATTCAAGATTTAAAGTGTCAATAAGAGCTTGAATAGCAGATGAGGAAGAGCTTGTTAATATAATGTCATCAACATAGAGTAGGAGAACAAGAGTATCCACTCCCTCATTGTACACAAACATGGAGTGATCTGTAGAACTCCTATGAAACCCATAATGTTGAAGAAAATCAGAGAACCTTGTGTACCAGGCTCTAGGAGCTTGTTTTAATCCATAAAGTGATTTATGAAGATGACAAACAAGAGAAGAATTGTCTGAATCAACAAACTTAGGTGGCTGCATCATATACACATCTTCATCAAGAACACCATGAAGGAAAGCATTGGATACATCCAATTGCTTAATGAGCCATCCATTTGTAACAGCCATTGTAAGAACTACTCTTATAGTGGAAGACTTAACCACTGGACTAAAAGTCTCAGAATAGTCTAAACCATCTAGCTGATGAAACCCCTTAGCCTCCAACCTTGCCTTGTACCTGTCAATACTCCCATCTGAATTTAATTTAGTTTTAAAGACCCATTTGCAACCCAAAATGTTCATAGATGGAGTAGAAAGAACTAAAGTTCAAGTACCATTCTTCTGCAAGGCATCATGCTCCTCTTGCATAGCTTGACACCAAGCAGGACTCTTAGAAGCTTGCTTATAAGTGGTAGGATCAGAAGGAATCTCTAAGAGACTTACAAAAGCTTGAGGCAAGGGATGGCACACAGAAAAATGAGAGACAAAGTCTGGTAGGTACTTTGGTCTATGAATACCCACTTTAGAACGTGTGGGCATAGTGTGTATAGGCTGAACAGCTAGTGCAGCTAGTGTAGGGACAAGAGCATCTCAAAGATATCCCATTATCATCCAAAAATCTCTAAAAAACTCCTTCAGAGAGTTCAGGAGCACCATCTGTTTGAAAAACTTTAATAGAAGCAGAAAGAAGCTTCTCAAATGTCAATTTGAATTGCTTAAAGCAGTTGAGACTATCCGACTTAAGCTTCATAAGATAAATCCAAAAGTATCTACTGTAATCATCAACAAACAATATATAATATCTTGCTCCTAAGATGAATGTAACAGGAGATGGTCCCCAAATGTCACAATGGATCATATGAAGAGGAGTAGGAGTGATACTAGAAGAGAGTTCAAAAGGTTGAGACTTGCTCTTACCTAATTGACATGGTTCACACACTCCTAAAGATTCAGAAGAATCAATAGTAATAAGTGTTGACTTATGAAGAGTTTCAAGAGTACTTCTAGAGGTATGTGCAAGTCATTTATGCTATAAGACTAAGGAACCATTGACACATAAGCTTCTTCATGAGAGATAATAGTGTCAAATTCAATAGGGTACAAATCATTTAACATAGGACCAGCAGTTAAAATTGTCTGAGTAGCTAAGTCCTTAACATCATAACCCCATGGAAAGAACTCCACTGAACATTGATTGTCCCTAGTGAACTTAGAGACAGATAAGAGATTCTTTCTTAATTCAGGTACTACCAAAGTATTTTTCAGCCAAAAATCATGAGAGTTGGACTGAATTTGTACATCTCCTGAGCTAGCAATAGGAATAGACCTACCACTACCCACTAGAACAGATTGAGAACCTAAATAAGGTTGAGATGAAGCTAGTACCTTAGCATTATTGGTCATATAGCTAGAAGCTCCTGAATCAGCCAACCAAGTACCTCTTGATGCATAATCAGGTTTCATAGAAGCAGTATAACACTCTTCAACAATAGCAATATTACACTCTTCCTGTTTAGTTTCATCAAACTTAACATCTTCTGAAATATGCATGCCAGCAAATGCTTGAGGATGACCATATTTATCAGGTTCATAACGAAATCTGTTATAGGCTGGATAACCCCATTTCCTACAGATTCCACAAGGAATGCTCGAAAAATCAAAGTTAACTGCCTTCTGGTTATTCAGATTTTGATATGAGTTTGTGTTAGAATATGAATTTGTGTTTAAATTTCGATTTGTGTTTGAATATACATTTATGTTTGAATTTGAGTTTGTGTTTGAATTTGGATTTGAATTTGATCCTGAATTTTGTGTTTTAATCTGAGAATCATTTGATTTTGAAGCATTTGTGTTTGAATATTGTCTTGAAGGCTATATATGATTGAATTTTGAGCCAGACTGATTTGATATATATGAATTCGTGTTTGAATATGAATTAAGTTTCTTACCTTGAGAAGTTCTGACATAATATGCTAGTTGATCATCTTGATCTTGACTCAAAAGCCATTGTTCATGATGAACAAGCTTAGATCTAAGCTCAGGAAGAGTAATATTGTATGTTCTATTGTTAATTGTGATTATGAATTGATTAAATTCTTTGCCTAAACCAGATAATATGATTTGAATCATTTCTTTATCAGAAACTCTATCTCTAACAGTAGTTAATGAATCAGCAAGAGATTTGAGTTTACGAAGATATTCACTTACAGATGCTGATCCTCTTTTCGTATTTTGAAGTTGACGACGAAGAAGATCTTGTTTAGCCTCAAATTCTTCAGTATAAACTGTTTCCAAGTAGCTCCAAATCTCTCGAGAAGTTTGAAGACCTAAAACATCTGCTGAAATCGACTTAGAAAAGGTTGCTTTCAGGCAAGATTTAACAAAATTATCTTGTTTTCTCCAAATGATATAATCAGGATTAGGTAAACTTCTTCCTTCTGAATCGATGATCGAAACATCTGGTTTACTAACAGATCCATCAACATAACAGTATAGACCATTTTAGTCCATTTCGAGTAGTTACTCTGATGAATTGCTTGTTTCTCTTTCTTATGTGTCTTTACAGAGTTTAGTGCAAAAAATGGATAAAAACGGAAGAAAGACAAATCTAGGGGCATTTTAGTAATTTGGAGATGATGGTGTTCTGGAAATTTTAGTGCTCGGCTGGAAAGTAGAGTTCAAAACGAATCCAACGGCGAAAGCGGAAGTTAAATCGGAGTCCGGTTAATAGAGTTAGTCCAAGTCAAAGTTTGGAGTCAAAGTCAATGGACTAAAATGATGCAAAGGACGTTCTAGATGCCACGTGGCATGCAATCTGACGGCGAGGGATAGATTTTGGTATAGTGGTGAGTACAAATGTGATGGTTTCGGGATCATCTCCAGAAGTCAATTCCGTGTACAACAATAACGGTATTTCGATGTTCCACACACGATCTAACGAACTTACCTGGAACACGCGTACAACAGATCCATCTAACAGCCATGTCACTTTCGTATGATGCTCTATGATACACCGTAGCAACCCTACCGCCAGCAATTTCTGGGAATTAGTTGCTCTTTCCCTTTCTCTCATCTCTGTCTGAATATCTCTTCTTTCTCATCAGAGAAGGAAAGAGAGAGATATCTGGAGATTAATGGAAATCTAGAGAGATGGGGTTGACTGATATAGTTTTAGAGAGAGAGAGAGAGTGTCTCGGTGATGATATTTAAAGATATTTTCTAGAGAAAGAGATTAGATTTCTCACGGTAAAATATGAAAGAAAAAGGATTATCTTCCTCAGCTATAAAAAAGAGAGAAAGAGAGAGGGTCGAGAGGCAACTCGGTTGGGGGATTAAACCATCTCTCGAGCTCAACAAAAACCAGAATTATTAGAGAGAGAGATTAGAGAGAGATCACTATTATCATTATCTCTCGGCTTGGACAGCAACAATAGAAAAACCGAGAGCCATTATCATCATCATCGTCATCTCTCATTTCAACCCCTCTTCTTTTGTAATTTTTCTTTTTGTGAGAAGTAAGAGAGATTCAAAGAGAGAGAGAGAGAGAGAGAGTGTGTTTTGTAGTGAGAGATTATAGTAGAGAGAAGAGAGTGATTGTAGAGACAGAAAAGAAACAGAGTTTCTATCTTCTTCTTCTCTTTTTAATTCATTTGGATTGATTTGGTCATTTTTATTTTTCTTATTTACTGCGTTCCTATTAAGAGAAAACAGAAAGAGTGAGAAGAGATAGAGAAAAACAGTGGGGAAGACGAGAAAACAGTGGGGAAAATAATTTTCCCATAAAGAAATCTTTTGTGAGAAGACGAGAAAATTAATTTCCTCAAGGGTCTGTTTGTTTGGAAAACAGTAAAAACAGAAGAAAAAATGTTCCTGAGGGTGCGTTTGGCTGCCAGTGGAAAATCAGTAAGAAAAGTTCTGTTTTCCTTCCTATTTCTCTTTTATTCTTTATATTTATTTTAATCTCATATTATGATTAGTTAACCGTCTATCTAGGGTTGATGATGAAACCACGTTCAATCTCTTAATCGGAGTTTTAACGAAAACATCTTCCGGAATGAGGGTAGTTCATTATCCGAAATTCTGAGTTATAAAAAGAGAGATTTAATTCGTCTAATTATTGGTTCTTCAACTGATTGTATGTGGTAAATTCAGAAACCCTAAGCTATCTCCCATTTGACTTCTCCCCATTTGAGTTCATTTTCATTTCCGTTATTTTGTTTTAATATTTTATTCATTTTATTTTATCACCAAAACTCAATTTTCAAACAAAACCATGTTACTTTCAAGTTCTAGAACGGGTTTCACTTAGTACCTGCGGATCGACCCGGTCTTACCGGATTTATTACGTGACGCCCGTATACTTGCGGGTGGTGACCTACTTAGGAAACTTTTTAGGCCCATCAGTACCCTGCAAGAAGGTGCCAGGTTTGATGCCATGGAAGCGCAAATCCAGAAATATCCAACTTGACTATGAATAAAGTAATATCGTTGGGCTTTACGACATTAGTTTCGTCAGACTTTAGGCTAGTAGTAATTTGACAATTATCTTGCTTATCATACCGAATCGATGTATCAATGCCTTTGTAATGACAAAGAAATCAAAATTGAGACCTATAACACTTCATAATAGTTGGAAATAAGATATTCCTTGCATGGGGTGATTTGTTTTGGGTTGTTAATTTCTCCCAAGTGTTTGTGCCATTAGACTGTGGGTTTATCATTTTTTTTTGTTAGATTTGGTAATATATTTTGGTGTACCACAAGATTGTGGGCTATCCTCATTTTTCATTATTAATTTCGGAAATATGTACTAACTAGAAAACCCTAATAGATTTTATCGATCTCACCTTTGAAACAATCGTAATAGTATGTGGAAGAGAAATGGTAATGCCCTAATTAGCCAAACAATTACTAGGATTTTGTTTCTGTCATGAAATCTCCATGAACCCATTCAAAAGGTATTGACATTACGTGAGTCTGCTTGAGCTCGTATGTGTAACTTAGTCTTTGTATAGTATCCCAGGCTTTGTTGGACCATCACCTTGTCACCGAGTCCTTAGGCTTTTAAAAAACAAGAAATTGGGCCGAAGATTCAATTTTAATCTTTTCTAAATTAAAAAGACAAGTTATATTTTTTTTTGTTAAAACCTTAAATATTTATATTTTGTTTATCTAAAAAACCCAATATTTTTTGCAAAGTTGTTGCAAGGTGTTGGAAAGCTGTTCCAAAGTACTGCAAAGGCGTTGCGAAATAACCGTTTCACCTAAAAAAAACACCATTGAAGCATCTGCCAAAACATCTAGACAACTTTTCGCAAATATTCACGCCCATACAGTATGGGCGTGAATAATACATTTCGGTTTTAGGGAAGACATTAAACTTCATTGCTAGCTAAGAGTTAGACCGCGTTCTCTATATATGTCCATATCTTTAGTTATTGGTGCCACTTTCTTATCCGATCTTTACGTAATAAGATTTTTTATTTGGTACAAAATTTTGAACCAAGAATATAATGTAGAGGTCCTCTCCACTCAAATGTGTTTTCATCTTTCTACCTATTTTCTAATTGTGTTCAAGAGTATATCTTTGGATGAAAACCAAGGTTGGCCGGGACCTAAAGTAACAAAAGCAACTACTTTAGCCCTTGGCCCGGCGGGCTAATTAGGAGAACCAAATCTATAAACAACAACAACAATAAGAATAATCAAATGAAATTGTGTATATCATTGCCTAAATAAAATCCTCCCAATATATTTACAAAGAACAATTATGAACAAACTCAAGCCCAAACAGTCAAGTTAAGAAACATAAAATAATAATAGTAAGAAAATAATGCTACATATGTTCACTTCTCTAGCTATGAAAATATCTCGAAGGTTAATTTTCACATAAATTACTCGAGATGTTTAAATACATATTCAAATAATTGAGTGGTACAATTGAGTAGAATGGGACCTTCAACTTTGATATCAAATTCTTGATTCTCATAAGAATGTTCATCTAATAAGATCTTGAACTTTGAATATACCAAATACTTTATCGGAACTTCGTATCTCTTGCATCTTCTCTAACGTAAACCGGTAAAAAAACCCTTCTGTATTGTTGTAGTATTACTGTTATCTTTTGTTAACAATGACACATACTTGAAGTGACTCTTTTCTTCACTCAACTTTCTTTTTATTGATGAGAAAATCTTCACCATCTTCATTATTAATTTGGTGACAAAAGAATGAGAGAGAGCAATCTTGGAAGCTAATACTTTTGATAGAGGAAATTAGCTCTAGTGTAAGATCACTATGGACTGTGTAGTAAATAAAGAAAAAGTCTTCTGGAACTGCCTGTTGGGACAACCAAATGAACCGCCTAAGAAAGAAACTCATGTTTCTCTCTCCTCGTGAGCAAACACGTGAGAGGAGAGAGAAACATGAGTTTCTCTCTTGGGCGGTTCACTTGAGTGTCCCAACAGGCAGTCCATGGAGTCATACTGGTAAATAAATTACTCTTAAGAAGTTGATTTATATATAGTTAAAGTCCAAGTGAAATTCTTCAACAAAAAATCTTTCTTATTTCAACCACATGATAAAATTAGGTAGTGAGAACCCTTACATGATTTTGTCTCTCCTTAATATTGCTAGCTACAAATTCCTTTACTATTGGGATTCTAATTTATCAGCAAGTGACAACAACTGCCCTAACCCTAATTAGGAGGGACAATTTTATATATGTCCATAATTTTAGTTATTGGGGCCCCTTCTTGTTAAGGGCAATGTTTACATAACAAGATTTGTTTTAGGAGTTCAAATTTTTATTTTATTTCTGTTTTTCTACAACTGCATTGCAGGAAAACTTTATTTTATTTTTTTATTTCTCTATAATATTTTGTACTTTAGAAAATTTTCTTGTTTCTTCAAAGTAGCGACTCTTGTTAATAGTTTATCCCCTGCCCCTTTGACTTTGGTCCATTCGCATGGACCACCCCACTCTAAACGCACTCCTCACATATTTGAAATCAATGGGGTTGAATGAATTCTGTGAATCAAAATCGGTGTCTTAACCAATTTCCACTCGAGTTAGCACTATGTCAAGTCGATTTTAGTTCACAAATTGGGTTGCCTTCATCAATTTCAACTGGGTAAGTTGATACATTCACCATATTATTCTAAAACCTCTTCATTAAAAGTTAGACACAATTCACACATTAAGTTTAAAAATTAATTGAGCGTGCACGATATTAAAGAAAGTGACAATTTCCATATTAAATGGACAGATAGAATATTCAGTAAAAAAATCATGTAAATTAAGAGCCAAAATAAATCAAATATTTATAGAAATCATCTTGACAACCAAATGCCCATTTCTTAAACTTCAAGTCTTAACTAGTTGAGATGTTGAAGTTCATGTTCAAATATTTGAGTGGTACAACTGAGAAGAATGCGGCCTTCAACTTTGGTATCAAGTTCATGACTTTCATAAGAATATTCATCTAAACATCTTAGACTTCGAACATACCAAATACTCAATTGGAACAATGTACCGTTTGCATTCTTCTACGACATAAAACGGTAGAAAACCCTTTTTGTATTGCACAAGTACTCGCCCTTTGTTAAGAATGAGACATATTTGAAGTTTTTCTTTTCCTTACCCAATCTTCTTTTTGGGGACGAAAATATCTTCAACTTAACTATTTGGTTGGAAGGAAGAGAGGAGAGAAAGGACTCTTATTATTAGAAGCAAAAGGCAAGAGAGAATTTCAAGCTAGCGTAAGATCACAGATAGATTGTGTATTAAATAAATTAGGAATTTGATTTATATAGAAGAAGCTTTAGGGATTTTTTAGAGTTAGACTCTAATTGTAATTCTAAAACTACTACATAAGATCTTTTTCTAATCTCAATCTAGTTTTAATTGTGTAGGATAAACTAGGTAGATGGAATCTACATATTGTTTCTCTTTGATTTCATCAGATATTCATATATTGTAGGGATTTTCATTAACTAAAAAATGACTGTTGTTTTTCTTTTCAAATCAATAGTTGATTTGTTTTTCATTTCCTATGGTATCCCGATTCTAAATCAATAGCCAAACTAAATATCTCTCAAATGTAAGAAATACGACATTTTGGCAAATGAAAAAAAAAAAACAGAATCAACAAGTAAACGAACATATCAAAATATTTACAAATTAAAATTCTTGCTATGTTAACATTTTGAAAGGTGTGATATCTTCATTATGCTGGACATGATGACATCCCAATTAGGTTGACACCTCATGGAGCATCCATCGTTAGAATCACCACCTGTTATGGTTGTTATTATTATTGAATGAAATACAAGAGGGGGGAACTTAAAGCCTAACCCAGAATTCAACATATGACCAAGCTAGGATTAAAAAAAAGATCCATATATACATATGCGAAGAGATACCCTAATCACCTTAATAACAGAGTACACGCTTCTCCAACTATAACACTTCTTCGACTTTAACTCTTCGTTCTTTGGGTCATATTTTTCTGATAAATTGACTACTTGAGATGTTTGAGTACATGATCAAATACTTGAGTGGTACAATTAAGCACAATGGGTCCATCAACTTTGATATCGAAATCAAGATTCTCTTCATCTGAGTATTCATCTAATAACATCTTAAAGTTGGAATATACCAAATACTTTATCGGAACCACGTACCTTTTTCTATCTTCTCCAACGTAAACCGGTAGAAAACCCTTGTGTACTGTTGTAGTATTATTAGTATCCTTTGCTGACAATTGGTCATACTTGAATGGACTTTGTTTCTTACCAAACTTTGCTTTTAGAGATGAAAACATCTTCATCATCTTCACTATTGGGTGAGAAAGGATCAATTGGAAACAAGACTTAGATAAAGGTTACTGGTAGGGAATGAAAAAGATGAGACAGAAATAATTTCAGCAGAGAGCAGAGGGTATAAGATCTCAATGACTTGTTTAGTTGTTTGTGAATAGTTTACTTGCGTCGTTAACTTATTATATACAGAGAAAACTTTCTAATTTGGATGTGGAGGTTTTATAAGATTGTGGGTATATTAGTTTCCAATGTGCCTGTGCCATTAGATTGTGGGTTTATCATTTTTAGAAATAGTAATATAGGATAGTGTACGAGCATCTCCAATGCAACACTCAATCTTAGAAACTCTGAGTGCCACATGTGCTTTTTAGAGTTTTTTCTTAAAAACTCTCTCCAATGCAACACTCTATTTGGATCTCTAAGATGACGTGTCGAGGGTGGAATAGAGATATCTCAACAGTACACTTTATTTCTAGAGTGTCTTCTTGAGATATCTCTAATTGTCCAACTCATCAATAATAGATTTTCAACCAATAAAAATCGAGTTTTCTATATTTTCTATATAGCTAATTATTTATTTACAAAAATAAATATGACACATAAGTAACTAAAATAAGTTTAGAGTTTTGCATTGGAGGCACAAAAAAATGGAGGATCTCTACTTCCACCACATAGGAGGGAGAATCTCAATTCAAACTTGACACATAGGATGAATAGAGATTTTTTAAAGTTTTGCATTGGAGATGCTCTACCATTAGATTGTAGCCTTATCCTGGATTTTATCTATCTAAGATTTTATCTATCTGAACTAAATAGAGGATCCTAGTTTAATATAATGTATTGATACACTTATGGTGGTCGCCAAATTTGAAATCTTAGTTTAGCGGCCCGATATAATTTATTTCAATTGAGATTTTGATCAAGTAATACTAGTCCCAAACTTATGCTCGCGAGATATGCATATGACATAATACGTGCACTCAATTTTTAATGCATAAATGGTAATCGTTTCACGTACAAAAACGCCATAGAAGCATCCGCCAAAACATCAGGACAACTTCCGCAAATATTCCACCCACACTAATAGCTTATTTGATTCGAGAATGACATAAGATTATATTTCGGTTTTAGGGCAAAATTAAACTTCATGACTCGCTAAGAGTTAGACCGCGTTCTCTGTATATGTCCATATCTTTAGTTATTGGTCACCCTTTCCTATCCAGGCTAACGTTTACGTGTTAAGATCTGTTTTTTTTTTTTGCTACAAAATTTTGCACAATTTTTTATTTATTTATTTTTTGTTTTTCTGCGAGTTGCAATTGTCGGAATGTTTTTTTATTTCTCTTTAAAATTTTATACTCCCGAAAGTCTTTTTTTCTCCCAAGTATCGTTCCTTGTTAATAGTGTCTCCCCCGCCTCTTTCGCTCTGGGTGATTCACATGGACCACCCCACTCTAGAAACACTCCTCGCATCTTGGAAATAAGTGGGGTTGGATCAATTTTATTGATCAAAATCGGTGTCTTAACCAATTTCCATTCCAGCTAACACTAGGTCAAATCGATTTTGGTTCACAAATTCTTTTGCCTTAATTGATTTCAACTCGGTAACTTGATACTTCCTCTATAGTATTCTAAAAGCTCTAAAAAAAATTTAAGACAGAATTCACACATTTTATTTATCTGTTATTTGGTGAACGAGTTATAAACATACAAGTACTGATTTATCTTGGACCATTAAGCTGATATTAAGTAAAAAGTAAATGAGTGAGCACGATATTAAAAAAAGTGACAATTTCAGTATTTAATGGACAAATCGAATATTTAGAAAAATAAACATGTAAACCAACAGCCAAAACAAATCTCCTCTACTAAATCACAAGAGAGGAAAGATTGTGTATTAAATATGGACATATATAGAGAATCTTAAGGGATTTTGTGGAGTTAGACTCCAACTGAAATTCCGAAATGACTAAGATCTTTTTTCTAATTTAATCTATGGTTTTAATCGTCTAGAATAAACTAGGTAGTTGCAATCTAGATTTTGTTTCTCTTTGATTTCATTAAATAGTCATATATTTTAGGGATTCTATAACTACCCTACCCTAGCATCCTGCCTCTAAATTAACCTCCATTTGTCCGTTCTCTCTTCTCCTATGTCTGAGAAGTAATCGAGTTGGACAAGTGAGCGATACTTATACTATATAAATCTCTACGTGCATCGGAAGTCACGTGGTTGACATGTTATTTACAGATTACTTTGCAACGAGTCACAAATGCATAAACTGTGATAGACTTTCGTCAGTAGTTTGCATATTTTTTACTTTGAATAATAGATCGACTAAGTTAGTGCGATTAAGCTAAAATTGTTTTCAAAATAGAATTGACCACAACATAAATGATTTTTTTCCTAGGGACAAAATAGAATATACAAACTTTATTGTCAAACAAACAAAATTGTAAATCAATAGCCAAAATAAGTCTCCTCTCAAATAATAGAAATATGATAATTTGGCAAAATAAATAAAGCAAAATCAACAAGTAAAAGAACATATCAAAATATTTTGAAAGGTGTGATATCTTCATTATGCTACACGTGACATATCATTAGAATCACCGTCTATTAATGTTGTTATTACTATTGAATGAAACCAAATTTCAAGAGGGGGGGGGGTTAAAGCCTTACCCTGAATTTAACAAATGACCACACCATTAAAAGACTAAAATTCATCTAAACATATGTGAAGAGAGTGAAGAGATACCATTTAAACTAATCAACCTAATAACAGAATACACTCTTCTTAGACTTTAACTCTTCTTCGACTTTAACTCTAAGTTCTTCGGGTCATATTTTTCGGATTAATTGACTACTTGAGATGTTTAAGTACATGATCAAATACTTGAGTGGTACAATGAAGCACAATGGGTCCATCAACTTTGATATCGAAATCGGAATTCTCTTCATCTGAGTATTCATCTAATAACATCTTGAACTTGGAATATACCAAATACTTTATCGGAACCACGTATCTTTTGCAATATTCTCCAACGTAAACCGGTAGAAACCCTTGAGTACTTTTGTAATATTATTAGTATCCTTTGCTAACAATTGGTCATACTTGAAGTGACTTTGTTTCGTACTAAACTTTGTTTTTAGAGATGAAAACATCATCTTCATTATTGGGTGAGAAATTAGGATCAATGGAAAACTTAGAAATATCTTTTCAAAATTTTATTTTATATTAAAGTACTTGTTTAATTGGTTGTGAATAATTTACTTGCATAGTTAACTTATATACAGAATAAAATTTTCTAAATTAGATTTGGAGGTTTTATAAGAAAAGGAGTCCTTGCATTGGGGGGATTCGTTTAGGTCATTAGTTTCCTATTTACCAGTGCCATTAGATTGTGGGTTTATCATTTTTTAGAAATAGTAATATAGGGTAGTGTACCATTAGATTGTAGCCTTATCCTGAATTTTATCTATCTGAACTAAATAGAGGATCCTAGTTTAATATAGTGTATAGATACACTTATGATGGTCGCCAAAGTTGAAATCTAAGTCGAGCCGCCCAGTATATTTTATTGCAATTGAGATTTCGATCAAGTAGTGCTAGCCCCAAATTTATTCTCGCGACATATGCATATGACACAGGCCCGTGCGGTGCCCAGTGCGAGCAGGGCGCCCGCACTGGGCCCACCACAACGTGGGGCCCAAAAATTTTCAACTGTAGTACTTTCTAGCTGTATGTCGCTTGTTTATTAAAATACTAAAGTGTCTCTAAGAAGTCAAATTAAAAAAGGAATTGAGGGTACATATATTGAAGGTAAATAGGGGCCCACTCTCTCTAATTTCTATTCTTATTAATCTTTCTCTCTCTAGTCTTTTTTTTCACTTTTCCTTTATTCTCTCTTTTCTTTACAAGGAAATCACTTTCTTAATTAAATTTTTTCTATAAATTGTGGGTTCAATAATTTTTTAATTTTTTTTGATGAAGAGAATAATTTTTTAATTAACCTATTCAAGTCTTCTTTTAAACCCTTTGAACAAAAAAAAGTCTTCCTCCAAATTACTACTAGTGTATTGGTAGTGTGTTCTTTATGAGTGCATTATTCTATAAAATTATATTGAAGTTGAAATAATTACATCAATATCACCAGGTAATATATCTTTTTTCTATTTTTATTTCTCTTCTTGTTGTTATTTAGTCGTTATAATTTGTTTTTGATGAAACTAGGCAAACGCCTTAATATCAGCTACTAGAGCAATAATTCATTGCTCTAGTTTGAAGAAAGAAGAACATTTTGATGTTGAAGCAGATGACTTGTTTGTGGAGTTGATAAATAAATGATCAATTATCTTTATAGTCAAATTATTTTGAATTCGTTATCATTTTTTGTATAATTTTTTATATCTTGATGATACGAAGGGCCCAAACTAAATTTTTGCACAGGGCCCCCAAATTCTCAGGCACGGCCCTGATATGACATAATACGTGAACTCAATTTTTAATGCATGAATGGTAATCGTTTCACCTACAAAAACGCCATAGAAGCATCTGCCAAAACATTTAGACAACTATTCGCAAATATTCACACCCACACTAATAGCTTATTTAATTCGAGAATTACATAAGATTACATTGCGGTTTTAGGGAAGATATTAAACTTCATGACTCGCTAAGAGTTAGACTGCGTTCTCTATTTATGTCAATATCTTTAGTTATTGGTGCCCCTTTCCTATCCAGGCTAACATTTATGTTATAAGATCTTTTTTTTGGATAAAAATTTTGAACGATTTTCTTTATTTTTTTTGTTTTTCTGCGATTTGCAATTGTTGGAATATTTTTTATTTCTCTTTAAAATTTTGTACTCCCAAAAGTCTTTTTTTTTTTTTCCCAAGTTCCTTGTTAATAGTGTCACCCTCGCCTCTTTAACTCTGGTTGATTCGTATGGACCACCCCACTCTAGAAACACTCCTCGCAACTTTGAAATAAGTGGGGTCGAATCGATTTTATGAATCAAAATCGGCGCCTTAACCTATTTCCGTTTCAGTTAACACCAGGTCAACTCGATTTTGGTTCACAAATCTGTTTGCCTTCATTGATTTCAACTCGGCACTTGGTACTTCCTCCATATTATCTAAAATCTCTTACAAAAAATATTAAGACAGAACTCACACATGTTATTATCTGTTATTTGGTGAAAGAGTTATAAACATACAAGTACTGATTTATCTTGGACCATAAGTTGATATTAAGTAAAAAGCTAATGAGTGGGCACGATACTTAAAAAAAGTGATAATTTCAGTATCTAATGGACAAATAGAATATTTAGAAAAATAAACATGTAAACCAACAGCCAAAACAGATCTCCTCTACTAAATCACAAGAGAGGAGAGATTGTGTATTAAATATGGACATATATAGAGAAGCTTAAGGGATTTTGTGGAGTTAGACTCCGTCTGAAATTCGGAAATGACTAAGACCTTTTTTCTAATTTAATTTATGGTTTTAATTGTCTAGGATAAACTAGGTAGTTGCAATCTAGATTTTGTTTCTCTTTGATTTCATTAGATAGTCATATAATTTAGGGATTGTATAACTACCCTACCCTAACATCCTTCCTCTAAATTAAACTCCATTTGTTCGTTCTCTCTTCTCCTATGTTTGAGAAGTAATCGGGTCGGACATGCAAGTGAGAGGTACTTATACTATGTAGTTTTAGAGAAATTCTATTCATCCCTCCATTTTGGTCCCTCCCCCAGCCCTCCGCCGATGTGGCGACATATCATTTGAGTGTGGAGCAATTGGAGAGAGAATTATGAGAAAATATACTCAAGTGATATGTCGCCACATCAGCGGAGGGCTGGGGGAAGGACCAAAATGGAGGGATGAATAAAATTTTTCATAGTTTTACAATCACTACGTACATAAACTGTGATAGACTTTCGTCAGGAAAATAGATATTTTTAGCTTGAATAATAGATCGACTAAGTTAGCGCGATTAAGTAAAGTTTTTGTTTAAAATAGATTTGAACACAAAATAAAAAAAATGATATATTTTTTCTTGGGATCGACAAAATAAAATATACAAAACTTTATTGTCAAACAAACAAAAATGTAAATCAATAACCAAAATAAATCTCCTCTCAAATGTTAGAAATATGACAATTTGGCAAAGTAAATAAACCAAAATCAACAAGTAAAAGAACATATCAAAATATTTTGAAAGGTGTGATATCTTCATTATGCTACACGTGACATCCCAACTAGGTTGACACGTCACGGAGCATCCATCATTAGAATCACCACCTATTAATGTTGTTATTATTATTGAATGAAACCAAATACAAGACCACTAAAAGCCTAACCCTGAATTTAACAAATGATCAGACCATTAAAAGACTAAGATTCATCTAAACGTATGTGAAGAGATACCATTTAAACTAATCATCTTAATAACAGAGTACACTCTTCTTCGACTTTAACTTTAAGTTCTTCGGGTCATATTTTTCGGATTAATTGACTACTCGAGATGTTTAAGTACATGATCAAATACTTGAGCCGTTCAATGAAGCACAATGGGTCCATCAACTTTGATATCGAAATCAGGATTCTCTTCATCTGAGTATTCATCTAATAACATCTTGAACTTGGAATATACCAAATACTTTATCGGAACCACGTACCTTTTACAATCTTCTCCAACGTAAACCGGTAGAAAACCCTTGTGTACTGTTGTAGTATTATTAGTATCCTTTGCTAACAATTGGTCATACTTGAAGTGACTTTGTTTCGTACTAAACTTTGTTTTTAGAGATGAAAACATCTTCATCATCTTCATTATTGGGTGAGAAATTAGGATCAATGGAAAACAGGACTCAGATAAGGGGTGGTATGGAATGAAAAAATTAGAGAGAAATAATTTCGGCAGAGGGCAGAGGGTATAAGATCACAATGACTTGTTTAGTTGGTTGTGAATAGTTTACTTGCCCAGTTAACTTACATATATACAGAGAAAACTTTTAAGTTAGATTTGGAGGTTTTATAAGAAAAGGAGTCCTTGCATGGGGGGATTCGTTTAGTAACAGTATATAAGATAGGTGTCCCATTAGATTGTAGCCTTATCCTCGATTTTCATATATATGAACTAACCAGAGGATACTAGTAGATTTTATCTATCTAAGCTTTGAAACAATCCCAAGAGGAGGATGCTTGAGGAGAACTTAGGAGAAGAAACGGTAACGACGCAATTAGCCAAACTTTTGTTGGAGATTTGACGCCACAAACAAAATTCTAATAATTGTGGAGCAAACATCTTACTTAAAGTTAGTAAAAGAAATTGTGAAGAAGTTACTACAGAATCTATCTTCGTTGCATGGAGGTGACTCCTTTTGGGTTGTTAGATTGTGAACTTATCTTCGGTTTTACGTACTACCGAGGTCCTAGCAGATTGTATCCATCTACACCGTTTACCTTATATATTGTCAAACAGTGCTAATTAGATGCTTGAGGAGAACATGTGTTACACCCTTAGCCCAACAACTATGGATATTTTCATGTTTTAGCAGTACAAGCTCAGGCACGATAAGTACAATAGTTTGTGTTTGTCGCGAAAGCTTCACAAACCCATTCAAAAGGTTTTGATTCTGCATTAGTAAGCTTCAGCTCGCAAATTTAACCTAGTATCTGAATACTTCCCCAAGCTATGTTGGACCATGACACTCTTGTCCCTAGGCTTTTAAAAATTACAAGTTCTTCCATCAATGTTATTCTTAATGGGATGTCATTGGTTACATGTAAGTGCTCTATCTCGTTATCGCTTTAAAACTTTTCCTTTCTCGGACATTTTAATATATATTATACGTTTAAAGTGTTGGACCCTTCCAAACAGGGTCATCTGGGAGGAGTGCGTGTGACATTCGCAGAATCCCTAACCACACGGAGCCTCTTTTCAGAAGGTTCTAAATATTACTCAATTAAATGTATCGCGGCTGAAGTCTAGCTTGGACAACAAAACGATTGTAGTTTAGTTGGTTGTTTCTTTCAATCTTGTTTGAGTGATACTAGGTAGAAAATCACACAATTAAAAGATCGATTGGTGGGCAACCAACAACTTGGTAGACCTCCAGATGGACGAAGTTATGGTTGGACATGTAGACAGACAAAAGACAAGTTGACCCGTTAAGTCTTGGAATACCAGGATAGTGTCGGCCAAGGGGGGTCCGACAGTCAAGTCAGGAAAGTAAAATAAAATAAAATCAATGGAATGTCGAGGGTATCACCGTGTTGTATCGTCAGAGGGTGACTGAACTCGCAGAGTGGACGGAGCTTCGACTCTATGGGATAGTTTGTCAGGACGGTCTCCTAGAGCAGGTCGAGAGTTCGACAGTACCAGAGATTCTAGCAGTTCGAGAGGTTGAATCAATTGGAGATTCCAGCAGAGCTTCAAGGTTGGTGGAACTTGAGATAGATTATCGTCGTTTAGAGCAATCAAATGAAGGACGATATGTGCGAGACAAAATATTTGGTCAGAAGAGCCGCCTCGATTCTAGACTCTTCATAGAATCATAGTCAGAGATGCCTTTGAGGTATTTGAGGCGATGTGAGGTATTCGACTGACCTAATCAAGGGATATGTGGCAAGGTCTCCGTAGTTGAGGTTGAATCGACAACTTGCAGACTCGGTTGAGGGCAACCAAGGGGTGCTTGGAGTGTTCATCTAGATGGTCGTTTACATGGGCTTCGAAGTCATTAGACCTTGAGTGGGTTAGGTTCCCCGTTGACTATGATAATTTAGTTCTTATTTTACTAACTACTTTCCTAATATATGTTTTCTTCATTAATACTGTTTAATGGTATAGTAGTTATGTCAAAACAATATTCTGGTGATGTGATTTGACAAGCTATAGTAAAATTTTCGTTTACTTCATCTTAGTGACAGAAGCAGGGACAGGTTACAAGTGAGTGATGCTTACACTATAAAGTTTTACAGTCTCTACGTCTATCGAAAGTGAGGTTGTTGAGTCACAAAAGCATACACGACTATTTTAGGCCAGTAAGTGAAACTTCACTATAACCATTGCTAATAGTTTTCAGCAACATAACAGAATTCGTCGCCAAAATGGTCAAGATATTATTACCGACAGAGTGGAACTACGATTACAAAAACCGTTGTAATGATTATAATTTGTGACTGCTTTTGTATGAAACTCGCCGTACCACAAAAGAAATTTATTTATTTTTACTTTTTGCTCCGGCTTACAAAACCGTCGCTACAGTATAATAACAACGCAATAAAAACCTTCGCTATTGAGTCTTGTACATTTTTTAATAGTTTTCAAAATTGCATTGATCCCGTGATTTGAAATTAATCCCTCTAAAAAAATATTCACAGATCTTCAAAAACATTTAGTCATTTACATATCATTCTTATATCTATATTCTAAACACTATTTCAAGTATCCAATGTCAAAGAAGAAGAAACGTTGAATATGCACCACATTCCTAGATCATCAAAACATTCAATTTTTCTTTTCTTCTACAATTTGAATCTTTACTATTCAGTTGCTACCGCACCATAGAGTTTTTTACTCCCCCAATCGCTAAAAAAAAATACATAGCAATTAAGATTATTAAAATTGAACAAAAGTGACATAACAATTAAGAAAAACGAACATTGAACACTACAAAAAAAGAGCCTAATAGGGACGGAGGTTTTTACGTTTGTCCCCAATATATCTCTAATAGGGACAATTTTAAACTATTTGTCCCTAGTAAAATAATAACGGGGACAAACCTAGGGACAAAATTTTTTTATTGAGTATTTAAAAAATTGCGAAAAGAATTCGCCCAAAAAAATGGCGCAAAAACACATTTTCTTCCCTCCTTTTCTTTCTCTCTCCCCCCCTCCCCCCCCCCCCGATTGCTCCCTCATCTTCTCCACGATTTGTCTTTCTGGCGCAACAAGGTACAACGACTTCTTCCTCTTCTTCTCGTTTTAGGATTGCTTATGTCATCCTCTTCTTCTTTCCTGTGCAATGCTTTCTAGGGTTTCGTATTGACATTCTAGGGTTTGTATTGAGTTTCTTTTAGGGTTTTGCTAGGGGCATTTTGGATTGAAAGTCGTTCACAGCCAGGTTCATTATTCTTGTTCCTCTTCTTCTTATTCTTCAAATTAATACATTGGGAGTTCATGAATGGGTGATATCAAAGTATACTTTGTGATTTTTTTCATCTAGGTTTGCTATTTCTTGTGATGATAATAGTTAGAAACTTCATACTATCTTGTTCAATTGTCGTGTGACATCTCAAATATAGTTTGACACTTTGCTTAAGAAGAATTAGTTGTTTGTTGAGTTGAATTTCGTTGTGAACTCTGATTTTTGTTGTTCTTTCCAAAAGATCCATTCTTAGTGTAGTTCTTGTTGTGATTTGTCTTAAGAAATTGTTGAAATGACTATAGAATGCATTAATAGAGTTCGATCTAAGACAAAACAAGTTTTTTATATTCCTTCAGCTTTTTGTCGAAGAACTCGAGCTTCATTATTTACTAACCTTGATTTGATCTCTGAAAGTGTTATGTTTGTAGTTCTATTTTCAATTAATACTATCAAATTATAAAATATTCATCTAATCCATTTGTGATGTGTCTGATAAGATCCTTTCCAGCGATCTTAACATTGATTGCTGCAAGAGAATTTGAAATTTGTTTGATCTTACTCAAATAGACTGACATTGAATCTGAACCTTCTTAATTGTTCGTAATTGATTTAGTAATAATCCCTTTTTAGCATGAGATTTCTGAAAAAAAGAGTTTGTGAGGTATTCCAAACTTCTTTTTGAAGCCCAATAAAGTTCACTTCTTGCTTTTACTGAAGAAACTTCTCAAATTCTCTGAATTTTGTTATTTTATTATTGATCCTTATTCATTCTTTATAGGAGTCATCTAAAACATTGGTAGTAAGAGATTGTGATGGTCATGGATGATGATGTCTGAGATAACAATGGCAGTGATGATGATGAAGATAAGTTCCATCACTTATCAATTTGTTGTTTTCATTATGATGATGGTTATGGGTTTTGATGTTAATACTATTACTATTGATACTGGTACTATTTCCTTAAGAAGTATACAAAATAGTATAACATTACTATTTATATTATTTCTTGAAAGGATTTGTTGTTTGTATTACCGTTACTGTTCCTATTATTAATATTGTACGTTAATTTCCACGAGAAGTGGTTGCTCTTCTGACATCTTTCTGGAGGGCATTCTTCTTTTTTCTACTTATATAAATGGTTTTGTGATAGTACTAGTCTAGCGAGTTATCTAAAGTACAATGAATGAGCTGCGTCACTAAGATTTGCTTAACCACCAATTGTCGGAAAGTTAAATTTGGAACAGATGTTAGTAAGAAGTTAATTTTCAGTTGCATTGAAAAGGGAGGTTGTCTTGTGGTTCTTCATGCAGACAATTAGTTACATGGCAGAGCATGTTGTGGGGAGTGGGTCATTCTGAATTATCTTTCAGGTGCAACTGTAGTTATTTGACTAATGACTTGAAAGTATCATCAATTCGCCACTTTAACTGACACCTTTCTCATTTACTTGCAACTCGGGCAAAATTCTTAGAGACTAGAGAGCCTGTTATTATAAAGGTCTTGCAGGATAGACAGTATAAGGTCGTGAGCTGCAATTAATGCGTTTAATGGATCATCCAAATGCAATATCTTTGAAGCGCTGTTTCGTTTGACCACTATAGAAATGAAGTTTTCCTCAATTTGGTAATGGAATATGCTCGGGAAACTCAGTACCAGGTCTTGATACACTACAACAATGTCAACCAGAGGATGCCTCTCATTTATGTGAAACTTTATACATATCAAGTACGTCTGATTATATATCTTGTATGCTTTGCTACAGACTTGCAGTATTTCTTTTTTCCTTTTACTTTTGTTCAGTTACGTTGTTGACCGGACTTCTAGGGGTCTAGCTTGTATTCACCGTCCATGGAGTTTTCCACCGGGATATGAGACCTCGAAATCTTCTGGTACGTTTTTCTCTGATAGGTTATGTTTCAACCGAGGTTGTTTGCCATATTTTAATCTATAATGAAATTATATAGGTGATCCTCTTACCCTCCAAGTGAAGCTTTGCGATTTTGGAAGTGCAAAAGTGTTGGTATGTTCCTTGTAGCCACCAATTTCTTTAGTTTGTTTATCTTTTCTTGAGTGGACTATTTTGTTTAGTTGCTCCCAGTTACATACTTCATGATTTCTCCTGATATAGTACTACTGTACTGCTCTTTCCCAGTTGTGTAACCAATTTTTACTTCAGAGCCTGGACTAGGAAATGTACTTTGACTGATAATGCTATTCATGACACAATTTTATGTCCCACTTTATCACAACTTTAACCACAACAATCTAACTATTATGCAGCAGGGCAAGGGGATGCTGCTGCGTGGCAAAAAGCCAAGGGGCTGCAGCTACTTGTCATCCTTGAGCTAAGTTACTTGTTGTCCATGTCTAAGTAGTTGATCTTAAAAGAACTATTGCGTCGTCTACAAGCCATAATCATATACGCAGGCTATATATAGGACATCAATGTAACTTATGTTTTAGTTGAATAAGGTATCGTTATTATGTGTATGAACTCTCTTCTAAATGCAATACAAAGACCCATGAGGGTATTTGCTCGTTAGATTACTAAGGTTACTAGAGCAGTGACACAAACTTATTATGAAGCTACAACTTTCAAGAAGATTTTGTGTGTGAATGTTTGTTCTTTTAACAATTTTATAGAAGTTTTGACATGTGCGTATTTGTCGTGTCCCAAGTGTCGAAAAAGATAATAAACTAACAGCTTTCGTTGTATTATGTTTTTTGCGTCCGTAACACAGGGATTCGGCTGAGATGATAATATGCTAATGGTGTTTCTACATTTTCCTTTACAATATGAAGAAAAAGACGGGAGGATGAAGTTAGAGACTTAGAGTAGCTTATTTTTAATAAAATTTTATCTTCTTGTGGAAGATTTATTAGTTTATTCTCTTATTTTGGTTGAACTTTTTTTTCGTCCAGGCTAGTGAATATCGTTGGGGGCTTCTCTAAAAATGTTAATGTGAATTTGTGTTGTTCAAATTGTTTTAAGGAAATTTCTCTTTTGTGTAGCACTAATTGTTGACTGGAAAGCTCCCAACAAAATTTGTAGGGACCAATATTAACCGTATTAGATACAACTAATAGAAAATCATCGTCCATCTTAATGTCTCGAAAAGTAGCTAGACAAATTCCTGCCAAACTTTTAGGGACAAACATTAATTGTCCCAAATGCTACCAAATTTCTAGGGACAAATATTAATCGTCCCAAATGGTGACAAGAAGAAATTCCAGCCAACTTTTTAGGGACGACTACACACCGTCCCAAAAAGTATTTGGGACAGATGCTATCCGTCCCCATATCTGTCCCAAATACTATTTGGGACGCCACCTTCAGGGACAGACATAAACCGTCCCCAATATTCTATTGGGGACGGAATTTCCATTTTTGGGACGGTTTTTGGCCGTCCCTAATAGACCATTTTTTTGTAGTGGAATATGCATCACATTGCGAGATTGGTAATCGAATGTTTTTCATAAGCACTAAACATGGCGTTACTATTTTATCAAATTCATTCTGTTCTAACCATAACAGATATAATTTCCTAAATTTAAACTCAACCTTCAAAAGAACAGAAAAAAACCCAATTTTATTTTGGAGTAGTTTCCAGTGCGAAATAACAAAATGTGTATCAACGTCATACAATTCAGTGAATAAATTGAAAACAAAAGAAAAGGGATTGAACTAACAATTAGCCGTACAATTACTAGAACTTTGGTTGTGGAGTCAAATCTTCACGAATCCATTCAAAAGGTATTAACTTCGCATTAGTAAACTTGAGATCGTATGAAGAGGTAAATCACCTCTTGATATGATTATAATTATATAATCGACTGACGAAAAATATAGAGAGAGGGAGCCAGATTCGAGCGAGAGAGCTTTGAGAAATATTTCTCTATGTTTATTCATGAATTATACATGGGTATTTATAGGTTTACAAGTAGTTATCAACTAAGTATAGATTACAACAAATCTAGATATCGAATCTTAACTATGCCTATCACATAAAACAACAACTTGCCATATCCAACCCTAACCGTAATGTGGTCGGTTGGATGTTGATGAGGGTGGTCGGCTGGGCCTGTTTGGCTTCAGTGGGTCAGGGCCTGGTGCGTGCCTTAATACTCCCCCTCAAGTTGAAGCAGTTAGAGATGTATGCCCAACTTGCCAATGATCTTCTTAAACGCATCCTCTCCCAGTGGCTTTGTAAAAATGTCTGCCATTTGGTCAGAAGTTGGTGTGAAACGAGGAGCGATGACGTTGGTTTTGATCTTTTCCCGAACAAAGTGACAATCAATCTCAATATGCTTAGTTTGTTCGTGGAAAACCGGACTGTCAGCAATTTGCAATGCAAATTTGTTGTCACAATGAACCGTCATTGGAGAAGAGTGGTCACAACGTTCGTCTAGATGGTCATTTACATGGGCTTCGAAGTGATTAGACCTGTAGTGGGTTAGGTTCCCCATTGACTATGGTAGTTTAGTTCTCATTTTACTAACTACTTTCCTACTGTATATTTCTTCATTAATACTATGTAATGGTATTGTAGTTATTTCAAACCAATATTCTGGTGATGTGATTTGACAAGCTATAGTAAAATTTCCTTTTACGTCATCAAAGTGAATGAAGCAGGGACAAGTCATAAGTGAGTGATACTTACACTATAGAGTTTTACAATCTCTACGTCTATCGAAAGTGAGGTTGTTCACAGGGTATTTATTGATTACTTGGCGAAGAGTCACAAAAGCATACACAGTGATTGACCCCGTTACAGAAACAAAGATTGACTTCGTCACGAGCCTGCATATTTTTTTTTTGTTGCATTATAACCGACTAATTTAGGCCATTCAGTAAAACTTAACTATGTTTCACAATGAAAGAGACAGTTTTAGCGACAGTACGAAACCGTCGCTAATGAACTAAAATCATTGCAAATAGTTTTCAGCAACATAACAGAATCCGTCGCCAAAATGGCCAAGATATTATTACCGACAGTTTGGAACGACGAATAAAGAAATCGTCGTTAATGATTATTATTTATGGCTGCTTTTGTAAGAAACTCGCCGTAGTACAAAACAATATTATTTATTTTTACCTTTTGTTCTGGCGCTTACAAAATCGTCGTTACTGTGTAATAACGACACAATAAAAACTTTGGTTATTGAGTCTTGTACATTTTTTAATAGTTTCCAAAATTGCATTGATCCAGTTATTTATAATTAATCCATCTAAAAAATATTCACAGATCTTCAAAAACATATCCATATCATTCATATATCTAGACCCTAAACACAATTCAAGTATCCAATGTCAACGAAGAAGAAACATTGAATATGTATCACATTCCTAGATCGTCAAAACATTCAATTTTTCTTTTCTTCTAAAGTTTGAATACTTACTATTCAGTTCCTACCACACATAGAGTTTTTAACTCCCCCAATCGCTAAAAGAAGTACATAACAATTAAGATTATTAAAATTGAACAAAAGTGACATAACAATTAAGAAAAATGAACATCGAATATGCATCACATTGCGAGATCGGTAATCGAATTTTTTTCGTAAGTACTAAACATGGCCTTACTATTTTATCAAATTTCTTTTTGTTATAACCATAACAGAAATGATTTTTGGAAACATATAATTTCCCAAATTTAAACTCAACCTTCAAAAGAACAGAAAAAACCCTATTTTCTTTTGGAGTAGTTTCCAGTTCGAAATAATAAATTTTGTATCAACGTCATACAATTTAGTGAATAAATTGAACACAGAAGAAAAGGGATTGAAGAACAAACCTGACCCCTTCCAACTTTCTCAAGGTATTGTTTCTGAACAATAGGACGGAAGAAATCGAAATTCAGACCTATACCACTTCATAATAGTTGAAATTAAGATATTTTGGGTTGTTAATTTCCCATGTGCTTGTGCCATTGGATTGTGGGTTTATCATTCTTTTTTTTTTTTTTTGTTAGAAATGGTAATATAATTTGGGTCATGTACCATCCTTATTTTTCATTATGGTTGCAATTCTTAATTTCTTTAATATGTACTAAATAGAGAATCCTAATAGATTTTGTCTATCTCACCTGTGAAATAATCGTAATAGGATACTTTGTGGAAGAAAAACGGTAACAACCCAATTAGCCAAACAATTATGAAAATTAGAAATCATTATTTACTTGGAATTAAACATCAACAAGCAGGAAAGCCAAAAAAAAAAAAAAAAATCTAATTTCACCCATTTAATTAGATTGTGTTGTCCCTAAATTTGGAAGAACACCAAATTTCGCCTATCTGAACCAAATGTATGTTACAGCTCATAATCCCATGTTGATGAAAATCAGGGTATCGATCCATCAAATGTTAGAACACAACTAATCAGTATCAATTAAAAACAAGAAGAAGAGAGAAGTTGATTTGACAACCTCGAAAGAAGTAATGCACGCGGACCTACGCAGGGATATTTTTGTAATAGAAATATTGACTCTAACAGAATGTAGTTGGAGTTAGAAAAAAGTGGGTGGTTTTGAATTTACGAAAAACAAGTTGGTCATAAAGTAGGGTCTAAAACGGAAATAACCCTAAGTTGTGTGATCATTGTTATAGGCCAGCGCTTTGGGGAAAGCAAAATAGTTTTCGGAGTGTGAAAACTTGATTAATTTTGTTTGACAATTTTATTTCTGGGACACAAAATAGCTTCTCCACCTCACCTCAGGACCGTGGATGGGCCAGTGCGGGCAAGGCGCGCTCGCACTGGGCCCCCGCCCCCTAGGGCCCATTTGTTCTTTACACTGTCTACTCTAGCTAACGTACTTATAAAACAAAGAGTAAGGTCATTGCACCGGATGGACGCTAACTGAGCTGGTAAGGTGTTTGGTTTGGCCATAGAAGATCCTAGGTTCAACTCCCTCAACTGCGTTTTTATAATTTGTTTTTTTTTTAAATTCTAACACGAACTCTCTCACTCACCTCTCAACAAAAAAAACTCTCTCAGACTTCTCCCACTTTGAGATGTCTATATAAACTTTATGTCTTAACATTTTTTCTCTTTCTTTAACATGTTTTCTCTTTCAAACTTTAATTTCAAATTATGTGAAAACAAAAAACGAAACTCTAATTTTTGTAAAAACCTATACAAATTAGGGGACTTTTATTTTGTTAAGCCAAATATGGAGAAACACCATGCATTATTGTTTATCAATGACTTGTTATAACGTTTGATATGTAATTATTTCAAATTTTCGTTTATTACTTTGCTTCTAATTTTTTTTACCTCGAATTTTATAAAAGGGCCCGGTTGAAGTTTTGCACCGGGCCCCAAAATTGTCAGCCACGGTCCTGCCTCACCTCTCTCTATCTCCACCTCACTTCTCTCTCTCCACCTCATCTTCTCTCTCCCCACCACTCTCTCTCTTCTCTGACAGGTCGCCAGCCGGAAAAATTTTCGGGCGACGACCATGAAAAAAAAAATTTCTCTCTCTCTCTCTCTAGAACCTCCGGCGAAGGGGTTTCCCTTCGCCGGAGTCCCGATCTGTTGAAAAACAGGCCGGAACTGGTTTGTTGAAGAACAGACCGATCTGGTCTGTTGATCCGGTCTGTTCTTCAACAGATCGGGACTCCGACGAAGGGAAACCCCTTCGTCGGAGTTTCTAGAGAGAGAGAGAGAGAGTGAAATTTTTTATTTTATTTTTTTCTTGGTCGCCGCCCGGAAAATTTTACGGTCGGCGACCTGTCGGAGAAGACAGAGAGGTGAGGTGGAGAGATAGAGAGGTGAGGTGGAGAGAGCTGAGGTGAGGTGTAGTGTTTTTTTCTTATTTCCCCTTAAAATTTATTTCCCTGGAAAATTTCTAAAATTCTACATATTCCCTTTAAAACTTCAAACCCCGGAAGATATTTAGCTTTCCCTAAAGCGCTGGCCTCGTTATATAATCAATGTTATTCTTATCGAGGTGTCACTAATTACATCTAAATTCTTTGGTTATCGTTTTAACACTTTCTGCTCTCTGACATTTTAGTATTGTACCTGTCGTCTAAGTTTATAATATTGTATAAATACACTTATGATGATCACCAAATTTGAAATCGAAGTCGAGCGGCCTTATATATTTTATTGCGCAACTGAGATTTTGAGCAAGTAATACTAGCCCCATATCATAAGACATGATACGTGAACTCAATTTTTAATGCATAAATGGTAACCATTTCACCTAAAAAACACCATAGAAGCATCCACCAAAACATCTGGATAACTTTTCGCAAATTTTCACGCCCATACTTATAGCTTATTTGATTTGAGAATTATATAAGATTACATTTCGGTTTTAGGGAAGACATTAAACGTCATGACTAGCTAAGAGTTAGACCGCGTTCTCTATATATGTCCATATCTTTAGTTATTGGTGCCACTTTCCTATCCAGGCTAACGTTTACGTAATAAGAATCTTTTTGTTTTGGTACAAAATTTTGAACAAAATCTTTTTATCTTTTTTTTTTTGTTATGCTGCAAACTGCCATTGTCGGAATGCTTTTTTATTTCTCTTTAAATATTTTGTACTTCGGAATTTTTTTTTTCCCAAGTATCATCCCCGCCTCTTTGACTCTGGTTGATTCGCATGGACCACCCCACTCTAGAAGGACTCCTCGCATCTTTGAAATAATTGGGGCCGAATCGACTTTGTGAATCAGAATCTGTGTCTTAACCAATTTCCATTGCAGATAACACTAGGTCAAATCGATTTTGGTTTACAAATCTGTTTGACTTCATCGATTTTAACTCTGTAACTTGATACTTCCTCCATATTATTCTAAAATCTCTTAAAAAAAATTATGACAAAATTCAGACATGTTATTTATCTATTATTTGGTGAACGAGTTATAAACATACAATTACTGATTTATCTTGGACCATTAAGTTGATATCAAGTAAAAAGTAAAAGAATGGGCGCGATTTTAAAAAAAAGTGACAATTTCATTATTAAATAGACAAATAGAATATTTAGAGAAAAAAAAACATGTAAACCAATATAGCCAAACAAATATCCTGTATTAAAATCACAAAGAGAGGAGAGAAGGAACTCTTAATATTGGAAGCCTTATCCTCGAATTTCAACCTAGCGTAAGATCAGACATAGATTGTGTATTAAATAACTTATGAATTTGATTTATATAGGAGAAGCTTAAGGGACTCCAACTGAAATTTAAAATGGCTAAGATCTTTTTTTTTTTTTTGTTTCTAATTTATTCAATAGTTTTAATTGTATAGATAAACTAGCTAGGTAGTTGCAATCTAGATTTTGTTTCTCTGTGATTTCATTAATTAGTCATATATTTTAGGGATTCTATAACTACCCTACCCTAGCATCGTGCCTCTAAATTAACCTCCATTTGTCCGTTCTCTCTTCCCCTATGTTTGAGAAGTAATGGGGTTGGACAAGTGAGAGATACTTATACTACATAGTTTTACAATTTCTACGTATATCGAAATTTAGGTGGTTCACAGGCTATTTATTGATTACTTTGCAGAGAGTCACAAAAGCATAAACTGTGATGGACTTTCGTCAGGAAAATGCATATTGTTAGCTTGAATAATAAACCGACTAAGTAAGCACGATTAAGTTAAAATTTTGTTTAAAATAGAATTGAACACAAAATAAAAAAAAATGATGTTTCTTTTTCTTTTCTTGTGATCGTCAAAATAAAATATACAAAACTTTATTGTCAAACAAACAAATATATAAATCAATAGCCAAAATAAGTCTCCTCTGAAATGTTAGAAATATGTTAATTTGGTAAAGTAAATAAAGCAAAATCAACAAGTAAAAGAACATATCAAAATATTAGAATCACCACGTGACATCCCAACTATCTTAATATGTTAATTTCCTTGAAGTTCCAAGAGATTTAACAATCCTTGGTATTGTTATTGAGAGAGCGAAGTTGCTGGAAGCACCCTGTGGGGGCAACATCGGTGCCCACAATAGTAGCTAGCTGACCTTGCGATATGTTGGGTCGGCGTCGTCCACCCGGGCCTGCTGGGCCCGGGTAACCATGAAATTGAAAGCAATTCGCTCGAATATGGCCATGATGTTGGCAGTAATCTTAGTACGGTTGTGGTCTCTTTTGGAGTTGCCGGTCAAGTCGCTTCGGCTGACTAGGGTTGATTTGGTCGACAACAAGGGCTGCCCCGCTTGAGGAGTAGTCGAAGTTGCTGCCATAATTTTCATGATAATCGCTTCTTGTTTAACAAGAGAGTGAATGCGAAGAATAGACGGAAAAGGATCCATAAGAAGGATTTGACTCAGAATATCGGAAAACGATCATGGAGTCCTGAAGGAATTCCATGGCGCGTTGTTGATTAATATGATCAATAATTGATTTTCCATGCCCACAAATACATCGATCGACAACCAATAGTGATTGTAATTCATCTTAGAGAGACTTAAGATGAGTAAAGTAAGAAGAAACATCGTTTCCTTCTTGCTTGTAAGAGAAAATAGCTCTCTTTAACCGATAAAGCTTAGGCACATTCGTCTGAAAAAATCGATCATGAAGATTGCGCCATATATTGGCTACATTATCATCATAGAGAATAGATGACCGAATGTCTTGAGCAACGGAGTTGACAATCCAAATACCGACAAAATCATTACACCGTTCCCATGAGTGTAATTCAGAAGCAGAAGAGGGTTTGGAATAGAACCATCAATAAACCCTAATTTATCTTTCGCACGAAGTGCCATCTTCATAGCTCTTGACCAGGAATTATCGATATCTTGTGAAACATATTGACATTATCAAGTAGTTTGTTAGTTAATTCAATTTGGTTTTAGTCATCTTGTCTATGTTGATCTTGTTTAGTCTAAGTTATTGTGTTTGGGTTGAATGTTTATAGTTAGTGATACTGGTTTTCACAATTTTTGTACGATTTTTTTTTAACATTAACATTTGTAACGGGCACACATTTAGAAGGTAGTTACAATTATTTATTTATAACGGCATGTCCTCTCCAAAGTCGTTACAAATATATTCGCGCACACTTTGGTATGACGGCAGAAAAGAGGAAAGCCGTTATAAATAAATAATTGTGAATGTTGTCGCTCGTTACAAGCTTTTTATTTATAGAATGCATAGTAACGATCGAAAGCCGTTACAATCAGTTTTTTGTAAGGACTTTTTCCTTATTGTAACGACTTTAAGCCGTTACAAATAGTCTGTATTTTTGTTGGGGGAAGCTGTTGCAAATAGTCTGTATTTTTGTAGTGGGTATTTTTATAATAGAAATATCAACTCTAACAAAATGTAGACATAGTTAGAAAAAAGTGGCTAATTTTGAATTTACAAAAAATTGAAAGCTAAAAGAGAAGTAGGTCATAAAGTAGGGGCTAAAATGAAAATAACCATAAGTTGTATGATCAACGTTATATAATCAATGTTATTCTATTGAGGTGTCACTAATTAAATCTAAGTGTTTTTGTTATCGTTTTAACTATCCCCGTTCTCTGAAATTAATATTGTACGTGTCATCTAAGTTTCAAAAATTGTATAAATACACTAATGATGACCGCTAAATTTGAAATCTAAGTCGAGTGGCCCGATATATTTTATTGCGTAACTGAGATTTTGAGCAAGTAATACTAGCCCCAAATTTATTCTCGGGAAATATGCATATGACATAATAGGTGAACTCAATTTTTAATGCATAAATGGTAATTGTTTCACCTAAAAAATACCATAATAGCATATGCCTAAACATCTAGAAAACTTTTCCCAAATATTCATGCCCATACTAATAACTTAATTAATTTGAGAATCACATAAGATTATATTACGGTTTTTGGGAAGACATTAAACTGCATGGGTAGCTAAGAGTTAGACCGCGTTCTCTATATATGTTTATATCTTTAATTATTGGTAGCCCTTTCCTATCCAGGCTACTGTTTACGTAATAAGATTTTTTTTTGGTACAAAATTTTGAACGAAAACTTTTTTTTTTGTTTTCAGGAAAACTGCCATTGTCAGAATGTTTTTTTTTATTTTTCTTTAAAATTTTGTACGTCAGAAATTTTTTGTGTCTCTCCCAAGTATCGTTCCTCGTTAATAGTATCTCCCCAGCCTCTTTGACTATGGTTGATTCGAAAGGACCACCCACTCTAGAAGAACTCCTCGCATCTTTGAAATCGGTGGGGTCGAATTGAGTTTGTGAATCAAAATTCAGTGTCTTGACCAATTTCTATTCCAGTTAACACCAGGTTAAATCGATTTTGGTTCTCAAGTCTATTTGCCTTCATTGATTTCAACTCGGTAACTTGATACTTCCACCAAATTACTCAAAAATCTCTTCAAAAAAAACTTAAAGACACAATTCACACATATTATTTATATGTTATTTTGTGACCGAGTTATAAACATACAAGTACTGATTTATCTTGGACCATTAAGTTGATATTAAGTAAAAAGTAAATGAGCGGACACTATATTAAAGAAAGTGACAATTTCAGTACTTAAGGCATAACTAGAATATATATAGATTTTGGTTCTCTTTGATTTCATTAGATAGTCATATATTGTAGGTATTCTATAACTACCCTAGCATCATGCCTCTAAATCAACCTCCATTTGTCGTTCTCTCTTCTCCTATGTTTGAGAAGTAATCCTGCCGTACAAGTGAGAAATACTTATACTATATAGCCCTACAATCTCTACGTACATCGAAAATTAGGTGGCTCACATGTTATTTATTGATTACTTTGTGAAGAGTCACAAAAGCATAATTTGATCGACTTTCTTAGGAGCTTGCCTATTTTTTTAGCTTGAATAGGAGACTAACTAAGTTAGCCTGATTATGTTAAATTGTTTTTAAAATAAAATTGAACACGACATAAAAAAATGATTTTTTTTTTCTTGGGGCAAAACAGAATATACAAAACTTTATTGTCAAAGAAACAAAATATTAAATCAATAGCCAAAATAAATCTCCTCTCAAAAGTAAGAAAATATCAAAATATTTACTTGTTAGAAGTTTTGACTATGTTAATATTTTGAAAGGTGTGATATCTTCAATGTGCTGCACGTGACATCTCTACTAGGTTGGCACTTTCACATAGCATCCACCATTAGAGCATCTCCAATGGGACACTCAAACTCTAACCTTTAGAGTGCCACTTAAGATTTTTAGAGATTTTGTTAAAAAACCTTCTCCAATGAAATACTCTATTTGACATCCATGAGGATGTGGGAGTATTTATTATAGAGACACTCAAGAGAGACACTAAGTGTCACTTTAAAATTTAAACCAATATAAATCTTTTCTTTTCAACTGATTTTTCCCTATTCAACTTAAGAGTGACATGTGTATTATGTATAGAGATTTTAGAGATCTCCATTGGAGATATATAGAAAAAAAAATTAAAATTTCTCTATATTGACACTTATGAAAGAGAATCTCTATTTGACACTTGGCAATAAGATTTTAGAGTTTTTGTTAGAGTGTCCCATTGGAGATGCTCTTAGAATCACCACCTATTATTGTTGTTATTATTATTATTGAATAAAACCAAGTACAAGAGGGGGGACTGAAAGCCTAACCCTCAATTTAACAAATGATCATTACATTAAAAGACTAAGATTCATCTGAACATATGTGAAGAGATACCATTTAAACTAATCATCTTAATAACTCTTCCTTCTTTGGGTCATATTTTTCGGATTAATTGACTACTTGAGTGGTACAATGAAGCACAATGGGTCCATCAACTTTGATAGCGAAATCAAGATTCTTTTCATCTGAGTATTCATCTAATAACATCTTGAACTTGGAATATACCAAATACTTTATCGGAACCACGTACCTTTTACAATCTTCTCCAACGTAAACCGGTAGAAAACCCTTATGTACTGTTGTAGTATTATTAGTATCCTTTGCTAACAATTGGTCATACTTGAAGTGACTTTGTTTCGTACTAAACTTTGTTTTTAGAGATAAAACATCTTTATCATCTTCATTATTGGGTGAGAAAGGATCAATGGTAAACAGGAGTGAGATAAGGGGTGGTAGGGAATGAAAATGTTAGAGAGAAATAATTTCGGCAGAAAGCAGAGGGTATAAGATCAGAATGACTTGTTTAGTTGTTTGTGACTAGTTTACTTGCATAGATTGACTTCTTGAGATGTTTAAGTACATGATCAAATACTTGTTTAGTTGGAATCGTAGACTAACTTGGACTATTAAGTGGATATTAAGTTTAAACAGTAATTGAGCGTGTATGATATCAAAGAAAGTGACAATTTCCGTATTAAATGGACAAATAGAATATTCAGTAAAAAAAAATCATGTAAATCAAAAGCCAAAATAAATCAAATATTTATAGAAATCATATTGACAGCCAAATACGCATCTCTTAAACTTCAAGTCTTAACTAGTTGAGATGTTGAAGTTCATGTTCAAATATTTGAGTTGTACAATTGAGAAGAATGGGGCCTTCAACTTTGGTATCAAGTTCATGACTTTCATAAGAATATTCATCTAATAACATCTTAGACTTTGAACATACCAAATACTCAATTGGAACAATTAATGTACCGTTTGCATTATGTTGAAATATCTTTCTATATATTAAGATATCCTATATAATAGATATTAGGAAATATCAAATATTAGAAACTAGTAATAATTAGGAACTAGTAAATATATTAGTATAAACTATATATTAAGAAATTAGTAAAATATTAGAAACTAGTAAAGTTAGAAACTAGTAGTATTGTAACTCTATAAATAGAGTCTTATATTTCTTTTGTAATCCATCAAGGAATAAAACAAGTTCTTTGATCAATTTCAACTTGGTACCAGAACCAAAAGTCTTAAATTTTTGTTTGGGAATTTATATTGATTGAAAGAGAAGAGCCTTTCATCTTAATCTTGTTTTTCCGGTTTAGCTAAAGTGAAGGGCAACTGATGCTTCCGCAATAATGAGTCTCAATAAGGCAAATTCAAATTTTGCTAAAGTTGTTGGTCAATATGATAAAATTACTTATAAGTGTACTCACTGCAAAAAAATTGGTCATACCAAAAGTCATTGTTATGAACTATTAGGCTATCCAGAATGGTGCGATCATAATCAAAAGAAAAACTCTAAGAAGACCCTTGTAGATCCAACTGTTAAGCAAGCTTCATCGACTGTAGCCACTACAGGTAATGTAGGCAAGACTTTAAATATGTGTACACAATTTTCGAATAGTACTTGGATAATTGATTCTGGTGCTACAAATCGTATGACTTTTGATTCTATACAGGTCTCAACCATAAACCAATCTTCACATAAATATGTCTCTACTGCCAATGGCACCTCAGCCCCTGTTGTAGGGGAAGGACCTATAACTCTAACGAACACATTGAACTTAGACTCTGTTTTGATTGTCCCATCTTTAGATCATAATTTATTATCAGTGTCTCAAATAACCACCACTCTATTTTGTGTTGTCATCTTTTGGCCTGAATTTTGTGTCTTTAAGGACATCCGGACAAGGCAAACAATCGATTATGGTGTTAGGCGAGGAAAGTTGTATTACTTGGATTTAGTTTCTGAAAACTCTAATAAATTGCGTCAGGCATTAGTAGTGAACAATTCTGAAATAAAAAATAAAGATGAAATATGGTTATGGCATCGCCGTCTGGGGCACGCCTCCTTTGGTTATCTTAAGAAATTATTTTCATCGCTATTTATTAAATGCGATGTTTCAAGTTTTCAATGTGATGTTTGTGCACTTGCAAAAAGTCATCGTGCATCGTTTCCGTTAAATTTAAATAAAAGTCCAACTCCTTTTATGATCTTACATTCCGATGTCTGGGGTCCATCTAAGGTTCCTACTTCGGGTGGGGCACGGTGGTTTGTTACCTTTATTGATGATTGTACTAGGATGACTTGGGTGTGTTTGATGAAATCTAAAAGTGAGGTAAAGTTATTGTTTCAGAAGGTTCATAAACTGTTTAGTACTCAGTACAACGCAAATGTTCAGATACTTCGTAGTGACAACGGAGGAGAGTATATGGATCATGAACTTCAAACTTATTTGGTTTCTCATGGTATTGTTCATCAAACTACTTGTCCAAATACCCCTCAACAAAATGGGGTCGCTGAAAGAAAGAATCGTCACTTGTTAGAAGTTATCAGGGCTATGTTGATCGAAGCACATATGCCATTATCTTATTGGGGAGAAGCACTTCTTGCTGCAACCTATTTAATTAATAGAGTACCATCTAGTACTATTGAATTTAAGACTCCTTTTCAAGCTCTATCGGATGTTACAACTTCTCCGACAGTTTCAAATTTACCTCCCCGTGTCTTTGGGTGTGTAGCATTTGTTCATCTTCATGAGCACCAACGTACAAAATTAACTCCAAGGGCATTAAGATGTGTATTTGTATGGTACGGTGCAAATCAGAAAGGGTACAAATGTTATCATCCTCCAACTTAACGAATGTTTGTTACATCGGATGTTATCTTTCATGAAGATTCTAAGTATTTTTCACATGAGTCTGAACTTCAGGGGGAGAAAACTAAGCAGGAAGTTCTGACTCTTGATTATGAAGAAACAGATAATCATGTAGAAGAGAACAAAATTGGATCTAATATTGAAGTAAATTTGATTCCTGAAGAAATAAGTAGAGCTGAAATTGAAATTCCAGAATTACCAACACCTGAATCGGTAATGGAAGAAAGTGTTAATGAAATCGATGAACAAAATGTAGATTCACCTCCAATTGAAGTCGTTGAACCAAGGGTTAGTAATACACCAAACCAATCAGTTGTCGAGGATGTTCCTGAAGCACCTTCCGAACCACCTAGGAAAATATTACCGGCGCGTCAAACCAGAGGTATGTGTCAGATCATCGGTTGTCAGAATCAAATAAGTCATTTGTAAATCAATTATCCACTATATATTCCTAACAATGTACAGGAAGCCTTATCTGATTCAAAATGGAAAGCAGCTATGAATGAGGAGATGAAATCCTTACAAAAGAATGACATTTGGGAGCTAGTTGATTGTCCAAAAGATAAAAATCCAGTGGGATGTCGGTGGATTTATTCAGTAAAGTATAAAGCAGATGGTACAATTGAACGTTACAAAGCGAGACTAGTGGCAAAAGGCTACACTCAAACTTATGGAGTCGATTACACAGAGACATTCGCTCCAATTGCAAAAATCAACACTGTTCGCGTCTTGTTATCTTTAGCAGCAAATTTAGATTGGCCACTACAACAATTTGATGTAAAGAATGCCTTTTTGCATGGGGAACTATTAGAAGAAGTCTATATGGACCTTCCACCGGGATGCAAGATACCACAAATACATAACCAGAAGGTATGTAGATTGAAAAAGTCATTGTATGGATTAAAACAATCACCAAGAGCGTGGGTTAGAAGGTTTACAAAGGCTATGAAGGAATTCGGTTATCACCAAAGCAATCCTGACCATACCTTATTTACAAAAAGGCAGAAATGAAAATTCACAGCACTTATTGTATATGTTGATGCCATGGTGGTTACTGGGGATGATCCTGAAGAATGAAAGGCTTTAGAGAATTACTTATCTAAAGAGTTTGAGATGAACGACCTTGGTCCAGTGAAATACTTTCTTGGAATTGAAGTATCTCGATTTAGTAATGGAATTTTCTTATCCCAAAGAAAGTATACTTTAGATTTGTTACATGAGGTGGGTATGTCAGCGTGTGAGCCGATTGATACACCTGTCGAAGAAGGATTAAAGTTGTCAGTGGAGCCTAATCAGATATCGGTTGATAAAGGAAGATATCAACGACTGGTTGGAAGGTTGATGTACTTGGCGCACACGAGGTCAGATCTTGCATATGCGTTAAGTATTGTTAGTCAATTTAAGCACAATCCCGGTGAAAAACACATGAATGCTGTTTTACGCATTTTGAGATATTTGAAGGCGGCTCCTCGAAAAGGTATTTTGTTTACTAAAAATTCGAGTTGTCGAACTATTGATGTATATATGATGCAGATTGGGCCGGGGAAGTAAATGGTAGGCGATCAACTGCAGGATATTTTACCTTTATTGGTGGAAATCTTGTTACATGGAGAAGTAAAAAACAGAACGTTGTTGCACGTTCAAGTGCAGAGTCTGAATTTAGAGGAATGGCTGATGGCATATGTGAAGCGTTATGGTTAAGACTCCTGTTGGATGATTTAGGATATCCTTCTGAAAGATCAATTCAATTATATTGTGACAATAAAGCAGCATGTGATATTGCTCACAATCCAGTCCAGCACGACCGCACAAAACATGTTGAGGTGGATCGATGTTTTATTAAAGAAAAGTTGGAAGACAACATTGTAGAGTTACCAAAGGTCCGATCTGAAGATCAATTGGCTGATGTTCTTACCAAAGAAGTTTCAAGTCGAATATTTTCGAAAATGGTAGACAAGTTGGGCATGTGCGATATCTATGCACCAACTTGAGGGGGAGTGTTGAAATATCTTTCTATGTATTAAGATATTTTATATAATAGATATTAGGATATATCAAATATTAGAAACTAGTAATAATTAGGAACTAGTAAATATATTAGTATAAACTATTAAGAAATTAGTAAAATATTAGAAATTAGTAAAGTTAGAAACTAGTAGTATTGTAACTCTATAAATAGAGTCTTATATTTCTTTTGTAATCCATCAAGGAATAAAACAAGTTCTTTGATCAATTTCAACTCTTCTACGACATAAATCGGTAGGAAACCCTTTTGTATTGCACTAGTACTCTCCCTTGTTAAGAATGAGACATATTTGAAGTCTTTCTTTTCCTTACCCAATATTATTTTTGGGGACGAAAATTCTTGAACTTAACTATTTGGTTGGAAGGAAGAGAGGAGAGAAAGGACTCTTATTATTAGAAGCAAAAGGAAAGAGAGAATTTCAAGCTAGCGTAAGATCACAGATAGATTGTGTATTGAATAAATTAGGAATTTGATTTATATAGAAGAAGTTTTAGGGATTTTTTAGAGTTAGACTCTAATTGTAATTCTAAAACTACTACATAAGATCTTTTTCTAATCTCAATCTAGTTTTAATTGTGTAGGATAAACTAGGTAGATGGAATCTACATATTGTTTCTCTTTGATTTCATCAAATATTCATATATAGTAGGGATTTTATAGCTACCCTAGTCCTTTAATTTTCATCAACTAAAAAATGACTGTTGTTTTTCTTTTCAAATCAATATTTGATTTTTTTTCATTTCCTATGGTATCCCGATTCTAAATCAATAGCCAAACTAAATCTCCCCACAAATGTAAGAAATACGACATTTTGGCAAAGTAAAAAAAAGAAAACAGAATCAACAAGTAAAAGAACATATCAAAATATTTACAGATTAAAATATTTTGAAAGGTGAGATATCTTCATTATGCTGGACTTGATGACATCCCAACAAGGTTGGCACCTCATGGAGCATCCATCATTACATCATTAGAATCACAACCTGTTATGGTTGTTATTATTATTGAATGAAATATAAGAGGGGGGAACTTAAAGCTTAACCAGAATTCAACATATGATCAAGCTAGAATTTTAAAAAAATGATCCATCTATACATATGTGAAGAGATACCCTAATCATCTTAATAACAGAGCACACGCTTCTTCAACTTTAACACTTCTTCGACTTTAACTCTTCGTTCTTTTTTTCGGATTAATTGACTACTTGAGATGTTTGAGTACATGATCAAATACTTGAGTGGTACAATGAAGCACAATGGGTCCATCAACTTTGATATCGAAATCAAGATTCTCTTCATCTGAGTATTCATCTAATAACATTTTCAACTTGGAATATACCAAATACTTTATCGGAACCACGTACCTTTTTCTATCTTCTCCAACGTAAATCGGTAGAAAACCCTTGTGTACTGTTGTAGTATTATTAGTATCCTTTGCTGACAATTGGTCATACTTGAATGGACTTTGTTTCTTACCAAACTTTGTTTCTAGAGATGAAAACATCTTCATCATCTTCATTATTGGGTGAGAAAGGATCAATTGGAAACAAGACTTAGATAAAGGGTACTGGTAGGGATTGAAAAAGATGAGACGGAGGGTATAAGATCTCAATGACTTGTTTAGTTGTTTGTGAATAGTTTACTTGCGTGGTTAACTTATTATATACAGAGAAAACTTTCTAATTTGGATGTGGAGGTTTTATAAGATTGTGGGTATATTAGTTTCCAATGTGCCTGTTCCATTAGATTGTGGGTTTATCATTTTTAGAAATAGTAATATAGGATAGTGTACCATTAGATTGTAGCCTTATCCTGGATTTTATCTATCAGAACTAAATAATAGAGGATCCTAGTTTAATATAATGTATAGAATCAATTATGATGGTCGCCAAATTTGAAATCTAAGTCGAGCGGCCCGATATAATTTATTTCAATTGAGATTTTTATCAAGTAATACTAGTCCCAAATTTATGCTCGCGAGATATGCATATGACATAATACGTGAACTCAATTTTTAATGCATAAATGGTAATCGTTTCACGTACAAATATGCTATAGAAGCATCTGCCAAAACATCTGGACAACTTTTCGCAAATATTCCACCACACTAGTAGCTTATTTGATTCGAGAATGACATAAGATAACATTTCGGTTTAGGGCAGAATTAAACTTCATGACTCGCTAAGAGTTAGACCGCGTTCTCTATATATGTCTAAATCTTTAGCTATTGGTGCCCCCTTTTCTATCCAGGCTAACATTTACGTGTTAAGATCTTTTTTTTTTTTTGATACAAAATTTTGAACAAATTTTTAATTGTCGGAATGTTTTTTTATTTCTCTTTAAAATTTTGTACTACCGAAAGTCTTTTTTTTCTCGCAAGTATCCTTCCTAGTTAATAGTGTCTCCCCCGCCTCTTTCACTCTGGTTGATTCGCATGGACCACCCCACTCTAGAAACACTACTCGCATCTTTGAAATAAGAGGGGTCGGATCAATTTTATTAATCAAAATCGGTGTCTTAACCAATTTCCATTCCTGCTAACACTAAGTCAAATCGATTTTGGTTCACAAATTCTTTTGCCTTCATTGATTTCAACTCGGTAACTTGATACTTCCTCCATATATTCTAAAATCTCTAAAAAAAATTTAAGACGGAATTCACACATGTTATTTATCTGTTATTTGGTGACCGAGTTATAAACATACAAGTACTGATTTATCTTAGACCCATTACATTGATTTTAAGTAAAAAGTAAATGAGTGAGCACGATATTAAAAAAACTCACAATTGTAGTATTTAATGGACAAGTTGATTATTTAGAAAAATAAACATGTAAACCAACAGCCAAAACAGATCTCCTCTGCTAAATCACAAGAGAGGAGAGATTGTGTATTAATTATGGACATATATAGAGAATCTTAAGGGATTTTGTGGAGTTAGACTCCAACTTAAATTCCGAAATTACTAAGATCTTTTTTCTAATTTAATCTATAGTTTTAATTGTCTAAGATAAACTAGGTAGTTGCAATCTAGATTTTGTTTCTGATTTCATTAGATAGTCATATATTTTATGGATTATATAACTACCCTACCCTAGCATCCTGCCTCTAAATTAACCTCCATTTGTCGTTCTCTGTTCTCCTATGTTTGAGAAGTAATTGGGTCGGACAAGTGAGCGATACTTATACTATGTAAATCTCTACGTGCATCGAAAGTTAATTAGTTGACATGTTATTTACAGATTACTTTGCAAAGAGTCACAAATGCATAAACTGTTATGGACTTTCGTCAGTTGTTTGCATATTTTTTAGTTTGAATAATAGATCGACTAAGTTAGTGTGATTAAGCTAAAATTCTTTTCAAAATAGAATTGAACACAACATAAATGATTTTTTTTCTAGGGACAAAATAGAATATACAAACTTTATTGTCAAACAAACAAAAATGTAAATTAATAGCCAAAATAACTCTCCTCTCAAATGTTAGAGACATGATAATTTGGGTAAATAAATAAAGCAAAGTCAACAAGTAAAAGATTATATCAAAATATTTTGAAAGGTATATTTTGAAAGGTGTGTTATCTTCATTATGTTATACGCGACATCCCAACTAGGTTGGCACTTCACGGAGCATCCATCATTAGAATCACCACCTATTAATGTCGTTATTATTATTGAATGAAACCAAATACAAGAGGGGGGACTTAAAGCCTAACCCTGAATTTAACAAATGATCAGACCATTAAAAGACTAAGATTCATCTAAACATATGTGAAGAGATACCATTTAAACTAATCATCTTAATAACAGAGTACACTCTTCTTCAACTTTAACTCTTCTTCGACTTTAACTCTAAGTTTTCGGGTCATATTCTTCAGATTAATTGACTACTTGAGATGTTTAAGTACATGATCAAATACTTGAGTGGTACAATGAACTTCATTGCATGAAGGTGACTCCTTTTAGGTTGTTAATTCCTATCTGGGTGGTGCCGTAACTGTCGTTAGATTGTGTACTTATCTTCGGTTTTACGTACTACCGAGCTCCTAGTAGATTGTACCCACCTACACCGTTTACCTTATATATTGTCAAACAGTCCTAATTAGATGCTTGAGGAGAACATGTGTTACACCCTTAGCCCAACAACTATGGATATTTTCATGTTTTAGCAATACAAGCTCAGGCACAATAAGTACAACAGTTTGTGTTTGTCGCGAAAGCTTCACAAACCCATTCAAAAGGTTCTGACTCTGCATTAGTAAGCTTCAGCTCGCAAATGTAGCCTAGTATCTGAATACTTCCCCAAGCTATGTTGGACCATGACACTCTTGTCCCTAGGCTTTTAAAATTACAAGTTGTTCGATCAATGTTATTCTTAACGGGATGTCATTGGTTACATGTCAGTGCTCTATCTCGTTATCGCTTTAAAACTTTTCCTTTCTCGGACATTTTAATATTATACATTTAAAGTATTGGACCCTTCCAAACAAAGGTCATCTGGGAGGAGTGCGTCTGACATTCGCAGAATCCCTAACCACGCGGAGCCTCTTTTCAGAAGGTTCTAAATATTACTCAATTAAATGTATCACCGCTGAAGTCTAGCTTGGACAACAAAACGATTGTAGTTTAGTTGGTTGTTTTTTTCAATCTTGTTTGAGTGATACTAGGTAGAAAATCACACAATTAAAAGATCGATTGGTGGGCAACCAACAACTTGGTAGACCTCCAAATGGACGAAGTTATGGTTGGACATGTAGACAGACAAAAGACAAGTTGAACCGTTAAGTCTTGGAATACCAGGATAGTGTTGGCCAAGGGGGGTCCGACGGTCAAGTCAGCAAAGTAAAAAATAAAATAAAATCAATGGAATGTCGAGGGTATCACCGTGTTGTATCGTCAGAGGGTGACTCGACTCGCAGAGTGGACGGAGCTTCGACTCTACAGGATAGTTTGTCAGATTGGTCTCCTAGAGCAGGTCGAGAGTTCGACAGTACCAGAGATTTTAGCAGTTCGAGAGGTTGAATCAATCGGAGATTCTAGCAGAGCTTCAAGGTTGGTAAAACTTGAAATAGATTATCGTCGTCTAGAGCAATCAAATGAAGGACGATATGTGCGAGACAAAATATTTGGTCAGGTATTCGACTGACCTAATCAAGGGATATGTGGCAAGGTCTCCGTAGTTGAGGTTGAATCGACAACTTGCAGACTCGGTTGAGGGCAACCAAGGGGTGCTTGGAGTGTTCTTCTAGATGGTCGTTTACATGGGCGTCGAAGTCATTAGACCTTGAGTGGGTTAGGTTCCTCGTTGACTATGGTAGTTTAGTTCTTATTTTACTAACTACTTTCCTAATATATATTTTCTTCATTAATACTGTTTAATGGTATAGTAATTATGTCAAAACAATATTCTGGTGATGTGATTTGGCAAGCTATAATAAAATTTTCTTTTACTTCATCTTAGTGACAGAAGCAGGGACAGGTTACAAGTGAGTGATGCTTACACTATAAAGTTTTACAGTCTCTACGTCTATGGAAAGTGAGGTTGTTGACAAGGTATTTATTGATTACCTGGCGAAGAGTCACAAAAGCATACACGACTAATTTAGGCCATTAAGTGAAACTTCACTATAACCATTGCTAATAGTTTTCAGCAACATAACAGAATTCGTCGCCAAAATGGTCAAGATATTATTACCGACAGAGTGGAACGATGATTACAGAAACCGTTGTAATGATTATAATTTGTGACTGATTTTGTAAGAACCTCGCCGTAGCACAAAAGAAATTTATTTATTTTTACTTTTGTTCCGGCTTACAAAACCGTCGCTACTGTATAATAACAACGCAATAAAAACCGTCGCTATTGAGTCTTGTACATTTTTTAATAGTTTTCAAAGTTGCATTGATCCCGTGATTTGAAATTAATCACAGATCTTCAAAAACACTTAGTCATTTACATATCATTCTTATATCTATATTCTAAACACTATTTCAAGTATCCAATGTCAAAGAAGAAGAAACGTTGAATATGCACCACATTCCTAGATCGTCAAAACATTCAATTTTTCTTTTCTTTAAAATTTGAATCCTTACTATTCAGTTGCTACCGCACCATAGAGTTTTTTACTCCTCCAATCGCTAAAAAAAATACATAACAATTAAGATTATTAAAATTGAACAAAAGTGACATAACAATTAAGAAAAACGAACATTGAATATGCATCACATTGCGAAATTGGTAATCGAATTTTTTTCATAAGCACTAAACATGGCCTTACTATTTTATCAAATTTCGTTTTGTTCTAACCATAACAGAATTGAATTCTAGAAACATTTAATTTCCCAAATTTAAACTCAACCTTCAAAAGAACAGAAAAAAAACCCAATTTTATTTCGGAGTAGTTTCCAGTGCGAAATAACAAAATGTGTATCAACGTCATACAATTCAGTGAATAAATTGAAAACAAAAGAAAAGGGATTGAACTAACAATTAGTCGTACAATTACTAGAACTTTGGTTGTGGAGTCAAATCTCCACGAATCCATTCAAAAGGTATTAACTTCGCATTAGTAAACTTGAGATAGTACATGTGAAGAGGTAAATCACCTCTTGATATGATTATAATTATGTAATCGACTGAGGAAAAATAGAGAGAGAGAGAGAGCCAGATTCGAGCGAGAGAGAGCAAGAGAGCTTTGAGAAATATTTCTCTATGTTTATTCATGAATTATACATGGGTATTTATAGGTTTACAAGTAGTTATCAACTAAGTATAGATTACAACAAATCTAGATATCGAATCTTAACTATGCCTATCACATAAACAACAACTTGCCATATACAACCCAAACCGTAATGTGGTCGGTTGGATGTTGATGAGGGTGGTCGGCTGGGCCTGTTCGGCTTCAATGGGTTTGGGCCTGGCCCCCTCAAGTTGAAGCAGTAAGAGATGTAATGCCCAACTTGCCAATGATCTTCTTAAAAGCATCTGCTCCCAGTGGCTTTGTAAAAATGTCTGCCAGTAGGTTAGAAGTTGGTCTGAAACGAGGATCGATGACGTTGGTTTTTATCTTTTCCCGAACAAAGTGACAATCAATCTCAATATGCTTAGTTCGTTCGTGGAAAACCGGACTGTCAGCAATTTGCAATGCAAATTTGTTGTCAAAGTGAACCGTCATTGGAGAAGAGTGGTCAATATCAAAATCTCGAAGTAAATACTTCATCCATTGAAGTTCAAAGGTTAATTGTGCCAGGGCATGATATTCTGCCTCAGCAGAGGATTTGGCAATAGTTGGTTGCTTCTTCGATTTCCAAGACAGTGGACTAGACCCAAGCATAGTAAAATATCCCGCTGTAGAACGTCGAGTAGATAGAAAACTATCCCAGTCAAAAAGACAGGAGCCAGTGATCTAAGGAGAACTCGTGACGAGAGAAAAAAAGCCATTACTAATGGAACCTTTGAGATAACAGAGAACACGATAAGGAGCTTCAAGGTGAGTTGTGCTCGGTTTCTGAAGAATTTGACTGAGATTATAGGTGATAGATCTTCTAGGAGATGTTTCCTCCTTTGAGACGCTTGAAGTCCAACCTTGCTTAAACACTTAAGATCTGTAGTCGACTAGAATCTTTAAGGAGATTACGGGATTGAGTCGGTAAGCTGTTGGCGCGCTTCTGCCTCCCCAGTTTAGGGTGTGAGGCATCGGCCTCACTTACGTGGACCTCCTCATTCCTTTGGAGACTCCAGAGCTGATTTGTTTGTGCCGAAGGAAAAAAAGGGTTGTTACCTATAGCTGACCTCCCAGTTAGGCGTGTAGGTAGATGAGTGTTTGAGGGTTAAGCTATTCTATTGCCTTAAGCCGGTTTGACCCCTTGGACTTTAGGTCTGATCTTGACTCTTTGACGTTAGTCAACGTCTGGATAATTTATGCATCATCAGTCGGCTGGGCCTATTCGACTTCAGTTGGCTTGGGCCAGGTGTGTGCCTTAATGCTTCCCCTCAAGTTGGAGTAGTAAGAGACGTAATGCCCAACTTCCCAATGATCTTCTTAAATGCATCCGCTCCAAGTGGCTTTGTAAAAATGTCTGCCAGTTGGTGTGAAACGAGGAGCGCTGACGTTGGCTTTTATCTTTTCCCGAACGAAGTGACAATCAATATCAATATGCTTAGTGCGTTCGTTGAAAACTAGATTGTAAGCAATGTGCACTGAAGCTCTGTTGTCACAGTGAACGGTCATTGGGGAAGAGTTGTCAATATCAAAATCTCGAAGTAAATACTTCAGCCATTGAAGTTCACTGCTTAATTGTGCCAGGGCATGATATTCTGCCTCAGCAGAGGATTTGGAAATAGTTGGTTGCTTCTTCGAGTTCTAAGACAGTGGACTAGACCCAAGCATAGTAAAATATCTCATTGTAGAGCAACGAGTAGATAGACAACTAGCCCAGTCAAAATCACATTGGCCAGTGATCTAAATAAAACTAGTTGCCGAGAGAAAAAGGTTATTGCTAAAGGAACCTTTGAGATAGCGCGGAACACGATAAGCAGCTTCAAGATGAGTTGTGCTCGGTTTCTGAAGAAACTGACTGAGATTATTGACAGCATAACTTATGTCTGGACGAGTCACACTGAGGTAGAGTAGACGACCGATCAATCGTCTATAAACAGTGGGATCCGGGAGACAATCTCCATTCGGAAGACTAAGGCGAAGTTTTTGCTCCATTGGGAATGGAGAGGGGCGACAAGCTAATAAACCAGAGTCTTTGAGAATATCGAGGGCATACTTTTTTTACATAGAAATATGCCTCGGGAAGAGTGTTCGTCTAGATGGTCGTTTATATGGGCTTCGAAGTCATTAGACCTGTAGTGGGTTAGGTTCCCCATTGACTATGGTAGTTTAGTTCTCATTTTACTAAGTACTTTCCTACTGTATATTTCTTCATTAATACTATGTAATGGTATTGTATTTAATTCAAAACAATATTCTGGTGATGTGATTTGACAAGCTATAGTAAAATTTTCTTTTACGTCATCAAAGTGAATGAAGCAGGGACAAGTCATAAGTGAGTGATACTTACACTATAGAGTTTTACTATCTCTACGTCTATCGAAAGTGAGGTTGTTCACAGGGTATTTATTGATTACTTGGCGAAGAGTCACAAAAGCATACACAGTGATTGACACCGTTACAGAAACAGAGATTGACTTCGTCACGAGCTTGCATATTTTTTTTTATGTTGCATTATAACCGACTAATTCAGGCCATTAAATAAAACTTAACTATGATTCACAACAAAAGAGACAGTTTTAGTGACGGTACAAAACCGTCGCTAATGAACTAAAATCATTGCAAATAGTTTTCAGCAACAGAACAAAACCCGTCGCCAAAATGGCCAAGATATTATTACCGACAGTTTGGAACGACGAATACAGAAATCGTCGTTAATGATTATTATTTATGGCTGCTTTTGTAAGAAACTCGTCGTAGCACAAAACAATATTATTTATTTTTACCTTTTGTTCTGGCGCTTACAAAATCGTCGTTACTGTGTAATAACGACACAATAAGAACCGTGGCTATTGAGTCTTGTACATTTTTTAATAGTTTCCAAAATTGCATTGATCCAGTGATTTAAAATTAATCCATCTAAAAAATATTCACAGATCTTCAAAAACATATCCATATGATTCATATATCTATACTCTAAACACAATTTCAAGTATCCAATGTCAACGAAGAAGAAACATTGAATATGTATCTATTTCCTAGATGGTCAAAACATTCAATTTTTCTTTTCTTCTAAACTTTGAATACTTACTATTCAGTTCCTACCACACCATAGAGTTTTTTACTTCCCCAATCGCTAAAAGTAGTACATAACAATTAAGATTATTAAAATTGAACAAAAGTGACATAACAATTAAGAAAAATGAACATTGAATATGCATCACATTGCGAGATTGGTAGTCGAATTTTTTTCATAAGTACTAAACATGGCCTTACTATTTTATCAAATTTCTTTTCGTTATAACCATAACAGAAATGATTTTTGGAAATATATAATTTCCCAAATTTAAACTCAACCTTCAAAAGAACAGAAAAAAACCCTATTTTATTTTGGAATAGTTTCCAGTTCGAAATAATAAATTGTGTATCAATGTCATACAATTCAATGAATAAATTGAACACAGAAGAAAAGGGATTGAAGAACAAACCTGACCCCTTCTAAATTTCTCAGGGTATTGTCTCTTAACAATAGGACAGAAGAAGGGAAGCATTATATATGAAGGGTGATTTCTTATGGGTTGTTAATCATTATTTACTTGGAATTAAACATCAGCAAGCAGGAAAGCAAAAAAAAAAAAAAAAAAATCTAATTTCACCCATTTAAGTCGATTCGACATTTCTTCCAAAACTTCATTGTGTTGTCCCTAAATTTGGGAGAACACCAAATTTCGCCCATCTGAACCAAATGTATGTTACAGCTCATAATCCCATGTTGATGAAAATCAGGGCATCGATCCATCAAATGTTAGAACACTATTAATCAGTATCAATTAAGAAGAAGAAGAAGAAGAGAGAAGTTGATTTGACAACCTCGAAAGAAGTAATGCACGCGGACCTATGCAGGGATATTTTTGTAATAGAAATATTGACTCTAACAGAATGTAGTTGGAGTTAGAAAAAAGTGGGTGGTTTTGAATTTACGAAAAACAGAAAGCTAAAAAAGAAGTTGGTCATAAAATAGGGTTTAAAACGGAAATAACCCTAAGTTATGTGATCATTGTTATATAATCAATGTTATTCTTATCGAGGTGTCACTAATTACATCTAAATTCTTTGGTTATCGTTTTAACACTCTCTGTTCTCTGACATTTTAGTATTGTACCTGTCGTCTAAGTTTATAATATTGTATAAATACACTTATGATGATCACCAAATTTGAAATCTAAGTCGAGCGGCCCGATATATTTTATTGCGCAACTGAGATTTTGAGCAAGTAATACTAGCCCCATATCATATGACATGATACGTGAACTCAATTTTTAATGCATAAATGGTAACCGATTCACCTAAAAAAACACCATAGAACCATCCACCAAAACATCTGGATAACTTTTCGCAAATTTTCAAGCCCATACTCATAGCTTATTTGATTCGAGAATTACATAAGATTACATTTCGTTTTAGGGAAGACATTAAACGTCATGACTAGCTAAGAGTTAGACCGCGTTCTCTATATATGTCCATATCTTTAGTTATTGGTGCCACTTTCCTATCCAGGCTAACGTTTATGTAATAAGAATTTTAACAATCCCACGTGACATCCCAACTATCTTAATATGTTAATTTCCTTGAAGTTCCAAGAGATTTAACAATCCTTGGTATTGTTCTTGAGAGAGCGAAGTTGCTGGAAGCACCCCTGTGGGGGCAACATCGGTGCCCACAATAGTAGCTAGCTGACCTTGCGATCTGTTGGGTCGGTGTCGTCCACCCGGACCTGTTGGGCCCGGGTAACCATGAAATTGAAAGCAATTTGCTCGAATATGGCCATGTTGTCGGCAGTAATCTTAGTACGGTTGTGGTCTCTTTTGGAGTTGCCGGTCAAGTCGCTTCGGCTGACTAGGGTCGATTTGGTCGACAACAAGGGCTGCCGCTTCAGGAGTAGTCGAAGTTGCTGCCATAATGTTCATGATAATCTCTTCTTGTTTAACAAGAGAGTGAATGCGAAGAATAGACGTAAAAGGATCCATAGGAAGGATTTGACTCAGAATATCGGAAAAACGATCATGGAGTCCTGAAGGAATTCCTTGGTGCGTTGTTGATTATTATGATCAATAATTGATTTTCCATGCCCAAAAGTACATGGACCGACAACCAATAGTGATTGTAATTCATCTTAGAGAGACTTAAGATGAGTAAAGTAAGAAGAAACATCGTTTCCTTCTTGCTTGTAAGAGAAAATAGCTCTCTTAAACTGATAAATCTTAGGCACATTCGTCTGAAAAAAGCGATCATGAAGATTGCGCCATATATTGGCTGCATTATCATCATAGAGAATAGATGACCGAATGTCTTGAGCAACGGAGTTGACAATCCAAATATCGACAAAATCATTGCACCGTTCCCACGAGTGTAATTCAGAAGCAGAAGAGGGTTTGGGAGTAGAACCATTAATAAACCCTAATTTATCTTTCGCACGAAGTGCCATCTTCATAGCTCTTGACCAGGAATTATTGATATCTTGTGAAACATATTGACATTATCAAGTAGTTTGTTAATTACTTCAATTTGGTTTTAGTCATCTTGTCTATGTTGATCTTGTTTAGTCTAAGTTATTGTGTTTGGGTTGAATGTTTAAAGTTAATGATACTGGTTTTCACAATTTTTGTACGATTTTTTTAACATTAACATTTGTAACGGCCACACATTTAGAAGGTAGTTACAATTATTTATTTATAACGGCATGTCCTTTCCAAAGCCGTTACAAATATATTTGTGCACACTTTGTTATGACGGCAGAAAAGAGGAAAGCCGTTATAAATAAATAATTGTAAAGGTTGTCTCTCGGTACAAGTTTTTTATTTATGGAATGCATAGTAACGATCGAAAGCCGTTACAATCTGTTTTTGGTAACGACTTTTTCCTTATTGTAACGGCTTTAAGCCGTTAGAAATAGTCTGTATTTTTGTTGGGGGAAGTCGTTACAAGTAGTCTGTATTTTTGTAGTGGGTATTTTTATAATAGAAATATCAACTCTAACAAAATGTAGACATAGTTAGATAAAAGTGGCTAATTTTTAATTTACAAAAAATTGAAAGCTAAAAAAGAAGTTGGTCATAAAGTAGGGGCTAAAATGAAAATAACCCTAAGTTGTATGATCAACGTTATATAATCAATGTTATTCTATTGAGGTGTCACTAATTAAATCTAAGTGTTTTGGTTATCGTTTTAACTATCCCCGTTCTCTGAAATTAATATTGTACATGTCGTCTAAGTTTCAAATATTGTATAAATACACTTATGATGATCGCTAAATTTGAAATCTAAGTCGAGTGGCCCGATATATTTTATTGCGTAACTGAGATTTTGAGCAAGTAATACTAGCCCCAAATTTTTTCTCAGGAAATATGCATATGACATAATAGGTGAACTGAATTTTTAATGCATAAATGGTAATTGTTTCACCTAAAAAAAAAATACCATAGAAGCATAGGCCTAAACATCTAGAAAACTTTTCCCAAATATTTATCCCCATACTAATAACTTAATTACTTTGAGAATCACTAAGATTACATTACGGTTTTAGGGAAGACATTAAACTGCATGGGTAGCTAAGAATTAGACCGCGTTCTCTATATATGTTCATATCTTTAGTTATTGGTAGTCCTTTCCTATCCAGGCTACTGTTTACGTAATAAGATTTTTTTTTGGTACAAAATTTTGAACGAAAACTTTTTTTTTTTGTTTTCGGGAAAACTACCATTGTCAGTATTTTTTATTTTTATTTTTCTTTAAAATTTTGTACGTCGGAAATTTTTTGTGTTTCTCCCAAGTATCGTTAATAGTATCTCCCCAGCCTCTTTGACTATGGTTGATTCGAAAGGACCACCCACTCTAGAAGCACTCCTCGCATCTTTGAAATCGGTGGGGTCGAATTGATTTTGTGAATCAAAATTCAGTGTCTTGACCAATTTCCATTCCAGTTAACACTAGGTCAAATCGATTTGGGTTCACAAGTCTATTTGCCTTCATTGATTTCAACTCGGTAACTTGATACTTCCACCATATTATTCAAAAATCTCTTCAAAAAAAAACTTAAGACACAATTCACACATATTATTTATCTCTTATTTTGTGAACGAGTTATAAACATACAAGTACTGATTTATCTTGGACCATTAAATTGATATTAAGTAAAAGGTAAATGAGCGGACACTATATTAAAGAAAGTGACAATTTCAGTACTTAAGGCATAAATAGAATATATATAGATTTTGTTTCTCTTGGATTTCATTAGATAGTTATATATTTTAGGGATTCTATAACCACCCTAGCATCATGCCTCTAAATCAACCTCTATTTGTCGTTCTCTCTTCTCCTATGTTTGAGAAGTAATCCAGGCGTACAAGTGAGCAATACTTATACTATATAGTCCTACAATCTCTACGTACATCGAAAGTTAGGTGGTTCACATGTTATTTATTGATTACTTTGTGAAGAGTCACAAAAGCATAATTTGATCGACTTTCGTTAGGAGCTTGCCTATTTTTTAGCTTGAATAGTAGACCGACTAAGTTAGCCTGATTATGTTAAATTGTTTTTAAAATAGAATTGAACACGACATAAAAAAAAAATGATGTTTTTTTTTTCTTGGGGAAAAATAGAATATACAAAACTTTATTGTCAAAGAAACAAAATATTAAATCAATAGCCAAAATAAACCTCCTTTCAATATGTTGCACATGACATCCCAACTAGGTTGGCACTTTCACATAGCATCCATCATTAGAGCATCTCCAATGGGACACTCAAATTCTAACCTTTAGAGTGCCACTTAAGATTTTTAGAGATTTTGTTAAAAAACCTTCTCCAATGAAATACTCTATTTGAAATCCATGAGGATGTGGGAGTATTTATTATAGAGACACTCAAGAGAGACACTAAGTGTCACTCTAAAATTTAGACCAATATAAACCTTTTCTTTTCAACTGCTTTTTCCATATTCAACTTAAGAGTGACATGTGTATTATGTATAGAGATTTTAGAGATCTCCATTGGAGATATATAGAAAAAAAAAATCAGAATTTCTCTATATTGACACTTACGAAAAAGAATCTCTATTTGACACTTGACAATAAGATTTTAGAGTTTTTGTTAGAGTGTCCCATTGGAGATGCTCTTAGAATCACCACCTATTATTGTTGTTATTATTATTATTGAATAAAACCAAGTACAAGAGGGGGGACTTAAAGCCTAACCCTCAATTTAACACATGATCCTAACATTAAAAGACTAAGATTCATCTGAACATGTGTGAAGAGATACCATTTAATCTAATCATCTTAATAAATTTTCCTTCTTTGGGTCATATTTTTCGGATTAACTGACTACTTGAGATGTTTTAGTACATGATCAAATACTTGAGTGGTACAATGAAGCACAATGAGTCCATCAACTTTGATAGCGAAATCAAGATTCTCTTCATATGAGTATTCATCTAATAACATCTTGAACTTGGAATATACCAAATACTTTATCGGAACCAGTACCTTTTACAATCTTCTCCAATGTAAACCGGTAGAAAACCCTTATGTACTGTTGTAGTATTATTAGTATCCTTTGCTAACAATTGGCCATACTTGAAGTAACTTTGTTTCGTACTAAACTTTGTTTTTAGAGATGAAAACATCTTTATCATCTTCATTATTGGGTGAGAAAGGATCAATGGAAAACAGGACTGAGATAAGGGGTGGTAGGGAATGAAAAAGTTAGAGAGAAATAATTTCGGCAGAGAGCAGAGGGTATAAGATCAGAATGACTTGTTTAGTTGTTTGTGAATAGTTTACTTGCATAGATTGACTACTTGAGATGTTTAAGTACATGATCAAATACTTGTTTAGTTGGAATCTTAGACTAACTTGGACCATTAAGTGGATATTAAGTTTAAACAGTAATTGAGCGTGTATGATATTAAAGAAAGTGACAATTTCCGTATTAAATGGACAAATAGTATATTCAGTAAAAAAAATCATGTAAATCAATAGCCAAAATAAATCAAATATTTATAGAAATCATCTTGACAGCCAAATACGTATCTCTTAAACTTCAAGTCTTAACTAGTTGAGATGTTGAAGTTCATGTTCAAATATTTGAGTTGTACAATTGAGAAGAATGGGGCCTTCAACTTTGGTATCAAGTTCATGACTTTCATAAGAATATTCATCTAATAACATCTTAGACTTTGAACATACCAAATACTCAATTGGAACAATGTACCGTTTGCATTCTTCTACGACATAAATCGGTGGAAAACCCTTTTGTATTGCACTAGTACTCTCCCTTAAGTTAAGAATGAGACATATTTGAAGTCTTTCTTTTCCTTACCCAATATTCATTTTGGGGACGAAAATATCTTGAACTTAACTATTTGGTGGGAAGGAAGAGAGGAGAGAAAGGACTCTTATTATTAGAAGCAAAAGGCAAGAGAGAATTTCAAGCTAGCGTAAGATCACAGATAGATTGTGTATTAAATAAATTAGGAATTTGATTTATATAGAAGAAGCTTTAGGGATTTTTTAGAGTTAGACTCTGATTGTAATTCTAAAACTACTACATAAGATCTTTTTCTAATCTCAATCTAGTTTTAATTGTGTAGAATAAACTAGGTAGATGGAATCTACATATTGTTTCTCTTTGATTTCATCAGATATTCATATATAGTAGGGATTTTATAACTACCCTAGTCCTTTAATTTTCATTAACTAAAAAATGACTGTTGTTTTTCTTTTCAAATCAATATTTGATTTTTTTTCATTTCCTATGGTATCCCGATTCTAAATCAATAGCCAAACTAAATCTCCTCTCAAATGTAAGAAATACGACATTTTGGCAAAGTAAAAAAAAAAACAGAATCAACAAGTAAAAGAACATATATCAAAATATTTACAGATTAAAATTCTGGCTATGTTAATATTTTGAAAGGTGTGATATCTTCATTATGCTGGACTTGATGACATCCCAACTAGGTTGGCACCATATGGAGCATCCATCATTAGAATCACCGCCTGTTATGGTTGTTATTATTATTGAATGAAATACAAGAAGGGGAAACTTAAAACTTAACCCAGAATTCAACATATGACAAAGCTAGAATTTAAAAAAAAAAAGATCCATCTATACATATGTGAAGAGATACCCTAATCATCTTAATAACAGAGTACACGCTTCTTCAACTTTAACACTTCTTCGACTTTAACTCTTCGTTCTTTGGGTCATTTTTTTCGGATTAATTGACTACTTGAGATGTTTGAGTACATGATCAAATACTTGGGTGGTACAATGAAGCACAATGGGTCCATCAACTTTGATATCGAAATCAAGATTCTCTTCATTTGAATATTCATCTAATAACATCTTAAATTTGGAATATACCAAATACTTTATCGGAACCACGTACCTTTTTCTATCTTCTCCAACGTAAACCGGTAGAAAACCCTTGTGTACTGTTGTAGTATTATTAGTATCCTTTGCTGACAATTGGTCATACTTGGATGGACTTTGTTTCTTACCAAACTTGGTTTTTAGAGATGAAAACATCTTCATCATCTTCATTCTTGGGTGAGAAAGGATCAATTGGAAACAAGAATTAGATAAAGGGCACTGGTAGGGAATGAAAAAGATGAGACAGAAATAATTTCACCAGAGAGCAGAGGGTATAAGATCTCAATGACTTGTTTAGTTGTTTGTGAATAGTTTACTTGCGTAGTTAACTTATTATATACAGAGAAAACTTTCTAATTTGGATGTGGAGGTTTTATAAGATTGTGGGTTTATTAGTTTCCAATGTGCCTGTGCCATTAGATTGTGGGTTTATCATTTTTAGAAATAGTAATATAGGATTTTATCTAAGATTTTATCTGTCTGAACTAAATAGAGGATCCTAGTTTAATATAATGTATAGATACACTTATGATTGTCGCCAAATTTGAAATCTAAGTCTAGCGGCCGATATATTTTCTTTCAATTGAGATTTTGATCAAGTAATACTAGTCCCAAATTTATGCTCGCGAGATATGCATATGACATAATACGTGAACTCAATTTTTAATGCATAAATGGTAATCGTTTCACGTACAAAAATGCCATAGAAGCATCCGCTAAAACATCTGGACAACTTTTCGCAAATATTCCACCCACATTAATAGCTTATTTGATTCGAGAATGATATAAGATTACATTTCGGTTTTAGGGCAGAATTAAACTTCATGACTCGCTAAGAGTTAGACCGCGTTCTCTAGATATGTCCATATCTTTAGTTATTGGAGCCCCTTTCCTATCCAGAGTAACGTTTACGTGTTAAGATCTTTTTTTTTTGTACAACATTTTGAACAAATTTGTTTTTGTTTTTTTTTTTGTTTTTCTGCGAGCTGCAATTGTCGGAATGTTTTTTTATGTCTCTTTAAAATTTTGTACTCCCGAAAGTTTTTTTTTCTCCCAAGTATCGTTCCTTGTTAATACTGTCTCCCCCGCCTCTTTCACTCTGGTTGATTCGCACGGACCACCCCACTCTAGAAACACTCCACGCATCTTGGAAATAAGTGGGGTTGGATCAATTTTATTAATCAAAATCGGTGTCTTAACCAATTTCCATTCCAGCTAACACTAGGTCAAATCGATTTTGGTTCACAAATTCTTTTGCCTTCATTGATTTCAACTCGGTAACTTGATACTTCCTCCATAGTATTCTAAAATCTCTTAAAAAAAATTAAGACAGAATTCAGACATTTTATTTATCTGTTATTTGGTGAACCGAGTAATAAACATACAAGTACTGATTTATCTTGGACCATTAAGTTGATATTAAGTAAAAAGTAAATGAGTGAGCACAATATTAAAAAAAGTGACAATTTCAGTAGTTAATAGACAAATTGAATATTTAGAAAAATAAACATGTAAACCAACAGCCAAAACAAATCTCCTCTACTAAATCACAAGAGAGGAGAGATTGTGTATTAAATATGGACATATATAGAGAATCTTAAGGGATTTTGTGGAGTTAGACTCCAACTGAAATTCCGAAATGACTTAGATTTTTTTTCTAATTTAATCTATAGTTTTAATTGTGTAGGATAAACTAGGTAGTTGCAATCTAGATTTTGTTTCTCTTTGATTTCATTAGATAGTCATATATTTTAGGGATTCTATAACTACCCTACCCTAGCATCCTGCCTCTAAATTAACCTCCCTTTGTCCGTTCTCTCTTCTCCTATGTTTTAGAAGTAATCGGGTCGGACAAGTGAGCGATATTTATACTATGTAAATCTCTACGTGCATCAAAAGTTACGTGGTTGACATGTTATTTACAGATTACTTTTCAAGGAGTCACAAATGCATAAACCGTGATGGACTTTCGTCAGTAGTTTGCATATTTTTTAGTTTGAATAATAGATCGACTAAGTTAGTGCCATTAAGCTAAAATTGTTTTCAAAATAGAATTGAACACAACATAAAGGATTCTTTTTTTCCAGGGACAAAATAGAATATAGGAACTTTTTTGTCAAACAAACAAAAATGTAAATCAATAGCCAAAATAAGTCTCCTCTCAAATGTTAGAAATATGATAATTTGGCAAAATAAATCATCAGACCATTAGAATTACCACCTATTAATGTTGTTATTATTATTGAATGAAATTATTATTGAATGAAACCAAATACAAGAGGGGGGACTTAAAGCCTAAACCCTGAATTTAACAAATGATCATACCATTAAAAGACTAAGATTCATCTAAACATATGTGAAGAGATACCACTTAAACTAATCATCTTAATAACATAGTACACTCTTCTTCGACTTTAACTCTAAGTTCTTCGGGTCATATTTTCCGGATTAGTTGACTACTTGAGATGTTTACGTACATGATCAAATACTTGAGTGTTACAATGAAGCACAATGGGTCCATCAACTTTGATATCGAAATCAGGATTCTCTTCATCTGAGTATTCGTCTAATAACATCTTGAACTTGGAATATAACAAATACTTTATCGGAACCACGTACCTTTTACCATCTTCTCCAACGTAAACCGGTATAAAACCCTTGTGTACTGTTGTAGTATTATTAGTATCCTTTGCTAACAATTGGTCATACCTGAAGTGACTTTGTTTCGTACTAAACTTTGTTTTTAGAGATGAAAACATCTTCATCATCTTCATTATTGGGTGAGAAAGGATCAATGGAAATCAGGACTCAGATAAGGTGTGGTATGGAATAAACAATTTGAGTGAAATAATTTCGGCAGGGGCAGAGGGTATAAGATCACAATGACTTGTTTGGTTGGTTGTGAATAGTTTACTTGTGTAGTTAAACTTATATACAGAGAAAATTTCTAAATTAGATTTGGAGGTTTTATAAGAAACTGTATATATGAACTAACTAGATTGTAGCCTTATCCTCGATTTTCATATATATGAACAATCCCAAGAGGAGGATGCTCGGGGAGAACTTAGGAGAAGAAATGGTAACGACGCAATTAGCCCAACATTATTAGAATATTGTTTGTGGCGTCAAATCTCCAATACTTGCCAAACTTGAGATCTTACATGTAGTCTAGTCTTCCTATACTTGTCAAACTTTTGTTGGACAGGGGTGGAACCAGAATTTTAGGTCCGGGAGGCAAACCTCTTACTTAAAGTTAGTAAAAGAAATTGTGAAGAAGTTACTACAGAATCTATCTTCGTTGCATGGAGGTGATTCCTTTTGGGTTGTTAATTCCTATCTGGGTGGTGCCGTCGTTAGATTGTGTACTTCCGAGGTCCTAGCAGATTGTATCAATGTTATCCTTAATGGGATGTCATTGCTTTTAAAAATTACAAGACACTCTTGTCCCTAGGCTTTTAAAAATTACAAGTTGTTCGATCAATGTTATCCTTAATGGGATGTCATTGCTTACATGTAAGTGCTCTATCTCGTTATTACTTTAAAACTTTTCCTTTCTCGGACATTTTAATATTATACGAATCGACAAAGTTTAAAGTATTGGACCCTTCCAAACAGGGTCATCTGGTGGGAGTGCGTGTGACACTCGCAGAGTCCCTAACCACGCGGGGCCTCTTTGCAGAAGGTTCTAAATATTACTCAATTAAATGTATCACGGGTGAAGTCTAGCTTGGACAAAAAAACGATTGTAGTTTAGTTGGTTGTTTCTTTCAATCTTGTTTGGGTGATACTAGGTAGAAAATCACACAATCAAAAGATCGATTGGTGGGCAACCAACAACTTGGTAGACCTCAAGATGGACGAAGTTATGATTCGACATGTAGACAGACAAAAGACAAATTGAACCGTTAAGTCTTGGAATACCAGGATAGTGCCGGCCAAGGGGGGTCAGGCGGTCAAGTCAGCAAAGTAAAAAGAAATAAAATCACTGGAATGTCGAGGGTATCACCGTGTTGTATCGTCAGAGGGTGACTCAACTCGCAGAGTGGCCGGAGCTTCGACTCTACGAGATAGTTTGTCAGGTTAGTCTCCTAGAGCAGGTCGAGAGGTCGACAGGATCGGAGATTCTAGCAGTTCGAGAGGTTGAATCAATCGGAGATTCCAGCAGAGCTTCAAGGTTGGTGGAACTTGAAGGTAAATTATCGTCGTCTAGAGCAATCAATTGAAGGACGATATGTGCGAGACAAAATATTTTGTCAGAAGAGCCGTCTCAATTCTAGACTTTTCATAGAATCATAGTCAGAGATAACTTTGAGGTATTTGAGGCGGTGTGAGGTATTCGACTGACCTAATCAAGGGATATGTGGAAAGATCTCCGTAGTTGAGGTTGAATCGACAACTTGCAGACTCGGTTGAGGGCAACCAATGGGTGCTTGGAGTGTTCATCTAGATAGTCGTTTACATGGGCTTCGAAGTCATAAGACCTTGAGTGGGTTAGGCTCCTCGTTGACTATGGTAGTTTAGTTCTTATTTTACTAACTACTTTCCTAATATATATTTTCTTCATTAATACTGTTTAATAGTATTGTAGTTATGTCAAAACAATATTCTGGTGATGTGATTTGACAAGCTATAGTAAAATTTTCTTTTACTTCATCATAGTGACAGAAGCAAAGACAGGTCACAAGTGAGTGAAGCTTACACTGTAAAGTTTTACAGTCTCTAAGTCTATCGAAAGTGAGGTTGTTGACAAGGTATTTATTGATTACCTGGTGAAGAGTCACAAAAGCATACACAGTGGTTGACACCGTTACAGAAACAAAGATTGACTTCGTCACGAGCTTGCATATTGTTTTTATCTTGCATTATAAACGACTAATTTAGGCCATTAAGTGAAACTTAACTATAATTCACAACGAAAGAGACAGTTTTGGCAACGGTACAAAACCGTCGCTAATGGACTAAAACCATTGCTAATAGTTTTCAGCAACATAACAGAATTTGTCGCCAAAAAGGCCAAGATATTATTACCGACAGGGTGGAACGACGATTACAGAAACCGTTGTTAATGATTATTATTTGTGACTGTTTTTAAGAAACTCGCCGTAGCACAAAAGAAATTTATTTATTTTTACTTTTTGTTCCGGTGCTTACAAAATCGTCGCTACTGTATAATAACAACGCAATAAAAACCGTCGCTATTGAGTCTTGTACATTTTTTAATAGTTTTCAAAATTGCATTGATCCAGTGATTTGAAATTAGTCCCTCTTAAAAAGATTCACAGATCTTCAAAAACATTTATATATCATTCTTATATCTATATTCTAAACACTATTTCAAGTATCCAATGTCAAAGAAGAAGAAACATTGAATATGCATCACATTCCTAGATCGTCAAAACATTCAATTTTTCTTTTCTTCTAAAATTTGAGTACTTACTATTCAGTTGGTACCGCACCATAGAGTTTTTTAGTCCCCCGCTAAAAAAAGTACATAACATTTAAGATTATTAAAATTGAACAAAAGTGACATAACAATTAAGAAAAATGAACATTGAATATGCATCACATTGCGAGATTGGTAATCGAATTTTTTTCATAAGCTCTAAAACTGGCCTTACTACTTTATCAAATTTCTTTTTGTTATAACCATAACAGAATTGAATTCTAGAAACATATAATTATCCAAATTTAAACTCAACCTTCAAAAGAACAGAAAAAACCCAAATTTATTTTGGAGTAGTTTCCAGTTCGAAATAAAAAAAATGTGTATCAACGTCATACAATTCAGTGAATAAATTGAAAACAAAAGAAAAGGGATTGAACTAACAATTAGCCGTACAATTACTAGAAATTTGTTTGTGGAGTCAAATCTCCACGAATCCATTCAAAAGGTATTGATTTAGCATTAGTAAACCTGAGATGGTACATGTAAAGAGGTAAATCACCTCTTGATATGATTATAATTTTATTATCGACTGAGGAAAAATATAGAGAGAGAGGGAGCCAGATTTGAGCGAGAGAGAGAGCTTTGAGAAATATTTCTCTATGTTTATTCATGATTTATACATGGGTATTTATAGGTTTACAAGTAGTTATCAACTAAGTATATATTACAACAAATCTAGATATCAAATCTTAACTATGCCTATCACATAAAACAACAACTTGCCATATACAACCCTAACTGTAATGTGGTCGTTTGGATGTTGATGACGGTTGTCGGCTGGGCCTGTTCGGCTTCAATGGGCTTGGGCCTGGTGCGTGCCTTAATACTCCCCTTCAAGTTGGAGGCGAAAGAGATGTAATGCCCAACTTGCCAATGATCTTCTTAAACGCATCCGCTCCAAGTGGCTTTGTAAAAATGTCTGACAGTTGGTCAGAAGTTGGTGTGAAACGAGGAGCGATGACGTTGGTTTTTATATTTTCCCGAGCAAAGTGACAATCAACCTCAATATGCTTAGTTCGTTCATGGAAAACTGGATTGTCAGCAATGTGCAATGCAGCTTTGTTGTCAAAGTGAACCGTCATTGGAGAAGAGTGGTCAATATCAAAATCTTGAAGTAAATACTTCAGCCATTGAAGTTCACTGGTTAATTGTGACAGGGCACGATATTCTGCCTCAGAAGAGGATTTGGCAATAGTTGGTGTCTTCTTCGATTTCCAAGACAGTGGACTAGACCCAAGCATAGTAAAATATCCCGTTGTAAAACGGCGAGTAGATAGACAACTAGCCTAGTCAGAATCACAGTAGCCAGTGATCTGAAGAGAACTCGTGGATGAGAGAAAAAGGTCATTGCTAATGGAACCTTTGAGATAACGCAGAACACGATAAGGAGCTTCAGGGTGAGTTGTGCTCGGTTTCTGAAGAAACTGACTGAGATTATTGACAGCATAACTTATGTCGGGACGAGTCATAGTGAGATAGAGTAGACGACCGATCAATCGTCTGTAAACAGTGGGATCCGAGAAGAGAATCTCCATCAGAATGATTAAGTCGAAGTTTTTGCTCCATTGGAAATGGAAAGGGGCGGCAAGCTGATAAACCAGAGTCTTTGAAAATATCGAGGGCATTAGATTGTGGGTTTATCATTTTTTTGTTAGAAATGGTAATATATTTTGGGTGTACCTCTAGATTGTGGGCTATCCTCATGTTTCATTGTGGTTGCAATTCTTAATTTCTTAGATATGTACTAAGTAGAGAATCCTAAAAGATTTTGTCTATGCCACCTGTAAAACATTCGTAATAGGATATTTGTAGAAGAGAAACGCTAACGACCCAATATGAAAATTAGAAATCATTATTGACTTGGAATTAAACATCAAGAAGCAGGAAAGCAGCAAAAAGAAAAATCTAATTTCACCCATTTAATTCAATTCGACATTTCTACCCCAACTTCATTGTGGTGTCCCTAAATTTGGAAGAACACCAAATTTCGCCCATCTGAACCAAATGTATATTACAGCTCATAATCCTATGTTGATGAAAATTAGGGCATCGATCCATCAAATGTTAGAACACAAATAATCAGTATCAATTAAGCAGAAGAAGAAGAGAGAAGTTGAAATGACAACTTCGAAAGAAGTAATTCACGCGGAACTACGCATGGATATTTTTGTAATAGAAATATTTACTCTAACAGAATGTAGTTGGAGTTAGAAAAAAGTGTGGGTGATTTTAAATTTACGAAAAAACAGAAAGCTAAAAAAGAAGTTGGTCATAAAGTAGGGTCTAAAACGGAAATAACCCTAAGTTGTGTGAACATTGTTATATAATCAATGTTATTCTTATTGAGGTGTCACTAATTACATCTAAGTGCTTTGATTATCGTTTTAACACTCTCCGTTCTCTGACATTCAACTGAGATTTTGAGCAAGTAACACTAACCCAAATTTATCATATGACATAATACGTGAACACAATTTTTAATGCATAAATGGTAACTGTTTCACCTAAAGCTTAATTGATTTGAGAATTACATAAGATTACATCTGGACAACTTTTCGTAAATATTCACGCTCATACTAATAGCTTAATTGATTTGAGAATCACATAAGATTACATTTCAGTTTTAAGGAAGACATTAAACTTCAAGTCTAGCTAAGAGTTACACGGCGTTCTCTATATATGTTCATATCTTTAGTTATTTGTGCCACTTTCCTATCCAGGCTAACGTTCACGTAAGAAGAATTTTTTTTTGGGTACAAAATTTTGAACGAAATACTTTTATCTTTTTTTTTGTGTTCGTGCAAACTGCCATTGTCGGAATGTTTTTTTATTTCTCTTTAAAAAATTTGTACTTCAGAATTTTTTTTTCTCCTAAGTATCGTCGCTTGTTAATAGTGTCTTCCCCGCCCCTTTGACTCTGGTTGATTCACATGGACCACCCCACTCTAGAAGCACTCCTCGCATCTTTGAAATAAGTGGGGTTGAATCGACTTTGTGAATTAAAATCAGTGTTTTAACCAATTTCCATTGCAGTTGCAGTTAACACTAGGTCAAATCGATTTTTGTTCACAAATCTGTTTGCTTTCATCGATTTTCACTCTGTAACTTGATACTTCCTCCATATTATTCTAAAATCTCTTCAAAAAAATTGCAACCATGTTATTTATCTGTTATTTGGTGAACAAGTTAAAAACATACAAGTACTGATTTATCTTGGACCATTAAGTTGATATTAAGTAAAATGTAAATGAGTGGGCACGATATTAAAAAAATGGCAATTTCTGAATTAAATGGACAAATAGAGTATTTAGAAAAAAAAAAAAAAAACATGTAAAGCAATAGCCAAACAAATCTCCTCTATTAAAATCAGAAGAGAGGGGAGAAAGAACACTTATTATGGGAGGAAGCCATATCCTCGAATTTCAGGCTAGCGTAAGATCAGACATAGATTGTGTATTAAATAAATTAAGAATTAGATTTATATAGGAGAAGCTTAAGGGATTTTGTGGAGTTAGACTCCAACTGATGACTAGGATCTTTTTTCTAATTTAATCTATAGTTTTAATTGTCTAGGATAAACTAGGTAGTTGCAATCTAAATTTTGTTTCTCTTTGATTTCATTAGATAGTCATATATTTTAGGGATTCTATAACTATCCGACTATAGCATCCTTCTTCCAAATTAATCTCAATTTGTCCGTTCTTTCTTCTCCTATGTTTGAGAAGTACTCGGGTTGGACAAGTGAGAGATACTTGTACTATGTAGCTTTACAATCTTTACGTACATCGAAATTTAGGTGGTTCACATGTTATTTATTGATTACTTTGCAAGAGTGACAAAAGCATAAACTGTGGACTTTCGTCAAGAAAATGCATATTTTTTAGCTTGAATAATAGACCGACTAAGTTAGCACGATTAAGTTAAAATTTTGTTTAAAATAGAATTGAACACAACATAAAAACTAATGATGTTTTTTTTCTTGGGATCCACAAAAAATATAGAATACACAAATTTTTATTATCAAACAAACAAAATGGAAATCAATACCCAAAATAAGTCTCCTCTCAAATGTTAGAAATATGATAATTTGGCAATGTAAATAAAGCAAAATCAACAAGTAAAAGAACATATCAAAATATTTTGAAAGGTGTGGTATCTTCATTATGCTATACGTGACATCCCAACTAGGTTGGCACTTCACGGAGCATCCATCATTAGAATCACCACCTATTAATGTTGTTATTATTATTGAATGAAACCAAATACAAGAAGGGGGACTTAAAGCCTAACCCTGAATTTAACAAATGATCAGACCATTAAAAGACTAAGATTCATCTAAACATATGTGAAGAGGTACCATTTAAACTAATCACCTTAATAACAGAGTACACTCTTCTTCGACTCTAACTCTAAGTTCTTCGGGTCATATTTTTCGAATTAATTGACTACTTGAGATATTTACGTACATGATCAAATACTTGAGTGGTACAATGAAGCACAATGGGTCCATCAAATACTTGCGTAGTTAACTTATTATATACAGAGAAAACTTTCTAAATTGGATTTGGAGGTTTTATAAGATAAGGATTCCTTGCATGGGGGAATTCGTTTATTTCATTAGTTTCCATTAGATTGTGGGTTTATCATTTTTAGAAATACTAATATAGGATAGGTTACCGTTAGATTGCAGCCTTATCCTTGATTTTCATAGGTATGAACTAACTAGAGGATCCTAGTAGATTTTATCTATCTAAGATGTGAAACAAACCTAATAGGATGTTTGAGGAAGAGAAATGGTAAGGACCCCATTAGCCTAATAATTACTAGAATTTTATTGGGACATCAAATCTCCACGAGTCCATTCAGAAGGCCTTGTCTTTGCATTAGTAAACTTGAGATCGTACATGTTAGTCTTCAGATGCTTGCCAAACCTATGTTGGAGTGTTGGACCATCATGCATTCGCGCTGCCAGCAAGTCCTTAGGTCAGGGGTGGCCCGTGACCAAAGCCACCAAAGCGGTCGCTTTGGGCCCCAAATAATCAAGAGCCTCATGTTTCTTATTTTGTGTGTAACTTTTGAAAAACTAATTGTACTTCAAACTAATTTTAAACATAATTTAAGGCGTAGCTTAGTGTTAAAGAGTGTAGATCTTGGATAAAATGTCAAGGGTTCGATTCCTATCCTTGTCATTGTTTAAATTTTATTTAATTTTTTTTCTAATATCCATTGTATGGGGCCCCAATTCTTAATTTCGCTTGGGGCCTCCAATACACTTGGGCCGGCCCTGCCTTAGGCGTTTGAACATGACAAGTTGCATGATCAAAGTTATTCTTATTGATATGTCATTAGTTACATACTTACATGTAAGTGCTTTGGTCATCGTTTTTATCGCTCTCCAATTCTCTGACATTTCAATATTATACATATCGAGTAAGTTTAAATATTGGATAAATACACTTCTGAGATCCATCTATAAGTCATAAAACCTTAAAATATTTTAAGATGAAAATACCTTAATGATGAATTGTGGCAACAACAAAGTTTGGAAATAAACTCTTGTAATAAATATTGGCCATAAACTTTCTCTCTTGTAATTTATGGAAACAAATCAACAATATCATAATACTCTTTCTTCTTGAGTTGGTTTTACATAGCCACTTTGAACAATATCCCACAAGTCTTGAGATCTCAATAATACACTCATTTGGGTACATTAATGTCCATAGTTCTCTTTAGTTAACATATATATTCGGGATTATACCATATTTGACATTTTCTTACAAGATCCTTAAAAAATTTCACAAACCGTAAATTTTCAAAATGTTGAAAATTGAAATGATAAACTAATATGGCTATGATACCATTTTTTAGAGATTAGAAGGTATAGATACACCAATACATAAACTCATCAAAAGATTGTCATCAACATAATTGCACACAATAAAAAAAAAAATTTAGTCTACACAATCTCATAAGCAAAACATACAAATGTCTCTCACAATTATAAACCAGATATTGAAGTTAGTTCTTACTTTAAACAAAAGATTCATACTAGATCTATGTCTTATTCTTCAAGTTTTTTCTACATTATTCTTCTTTTTCTTTCTCTTTCTACAAAAGCCTTTTTCCATGAAATGCATAAAACATTAGATCTAAGCCTACTTCTTGAACCCTCTCTTTTTTGTTCTCTACTATTCACTGAAGTCCTCATTACTTAATCTAATAATGTGCCCAAGCCTATTTTGGTTTAGATCCCAACTTTGACAAAAAGGTAAGAAGATCTTAACATGAACGTCTAAACGAGACTGTATCGACAGGGGCGGATCCATGGGGGTGCGAGGGGGTGCGGCCGCACCCCATGGATCCTCGCGAAAAAATAATATAGTAGTAGTAATTTTTCTTTTTAATATTTATATACGTTAATCTAATATAGAGCATCTGATGTAGTAAGATGAGACAAAAACGACTTTGGCTTAGTGGGTATAGCGCGGGTGTTAGGAATACCCAGTCCCGAGTTCAAACCCGTCTATTAGCATTTTGGAGTGGTTTGTTACATTTACATGTTTACACCCTATACATACCCAACCGTGTCCATTTTGGAGTGGTTTTTTACATTTACATGTTTACACCCTGTACATATCCAACCGTGTGTACTGATGACATGAAGTAGAACTTGGCTCAATGGTCGAGGCCTTATGTTTTTGGTCGCGCGTGGGTAAGGTTCTAGGTTCGAATCCCACTCTTTGAAATACTTTTTACTTTTAATATTTCAACTATCCTAAATTCTTATAAAATTCAATTCAACGACCCTAAACCCTATAAAATTAAATTCACCTACCATAAAACAAACTTCAATTCATCACTATAAAACTTATAAAATTCAATTCAACTATCCTAAATTTATGTAAAATTCAATTCAACTACTCTAAACTCTATAAACTTCAATTCATCTACCATAAAACCCTACAAACTTCAATTCATATACCATAACCTCTATAAAATTCAATTCAACTACTCTAAACCCTATAAACTTCAATTCATCTACAATAAATCCCTACAAACCTCAACGCTCCCGTAGAGGTTGTTCGGTATCTATTAGAACAAGGATTGGCATTTCGGGAAAATGACGAATCTGAGACTTCAACAAATCCAGGTAATTTCATTAAATTGCTAAAGCTTCTTGCTCGAAATTGTCTAGAAATTTATGCAGCTACATTTGATAATGCTGCTGGAAATTTAAAATTGGTTGCTCCTAATATCGAAAAAGATATTGCTTACTCATGTGCATATGAAACTATTAAGTGGATTATTAGTAATCTTGGTGATGCTTCCTTCTCTATTTTGATTGATGAAGCACGAGATATTTCTATAAGAGCAAATGACCATTGCAACTGCCTCCGTTGAAAGAGTTTTTTCAGCTATAAAGCTAGTTAAAACACGCTTAAGAAGCAAGATGAGTGATCCGTGGCTGAATAATAGTTTAGTAGTCTTTATTGAAAAAGAAGTTTTTTGTGAAATTGACAATGAGACGATTATGCGAACATTTCAAATTATGAACTCTCGTAGAGGTCAATTACGTTTGTAGTCGTTGATGTATTAATATAATTAATGAATATTAATATTTTGTTAACTACTGTGTTTTAAAAAAAAAATTAAGTATGTAATTCCGCACCTCCTAAGTGAAAATCCTGGATCCGTCCCTGTGTATCAAGGTATACAACTTCAATCTACACGTGATGAGACTTCGAGCGAATAATGAAGTTGAGTTTGAGAAACAAAGGAGCAATAAATGTATGATCAACCAAGCTCTTTATTTGTCCGCCAGATTGAAACACTAAAAATTGTTATCAACCAAGCTCCAATCTTCTTCTTTCAACAAAAAAAAAAAAAGAAGCTCCAATCTTCTTTTCTCTTTCTTCTTAATAGACCTTGGAAGATTTGGTGGACCAAACCTCCGGTCAGTGGAAACTCTTTCGCCGAAGTATTTAAAAAGAGAAAGAAGGGAGCGAAGAAGAAGGGAGAAAGGAAGAAGACAAAGAAAAGGAAGGAAACCAGAATTTTTAAATCACCAATGAGGTTTCAAATGTTCATACTTTTAGAGAGAAACGAACAATCTTCTGTGAAGGAAATCGACCAAACTTTCTGAGATATAATCGTCCAACACATTAAAGAGGAAGGAAATCCTTTCAGGAGCAATGAGAAATTCTAGTTCTCGATGAAACTTTGAAGAATAAAAGGGTTTGAATTTGGCGCGGGCTTGCGTAGTTGAAAAGATGGCATAAAGGTTTGATGAAACTCTATTAAAATTAGGTTTAAGTTTCAGCCGTTAGATCCTTTGAGATGCAGAGATCCGTTGGATTACAAAGGGTAAAATTGTCCTGGTTGGCGCGTATGTTTCGCACACGCCCAACTTAACTCTGACTTAATAGTTTCCGTCCACGTAAAGGTATAAATCAAAAGTTTTCAAAAAGTGGGGGGTGTAGTCCAAATGTTCATATAATAGTGGCCCTGTATGTCAAAATCTCAGTTTGTATATAAATCCTATTGGATAATTTTTTTAAATTGAAAAATGAAGGGAAATTGATGAATGGAAAATGAAGGGATGCACCACTTCCCTTTGGAATCCACCGCCACAAAGTGAGGCTTGATGAATGGGCATAATAACCCTTATGGATGGATACATCCAATGCATGTGAATCCCTTGTATACTATAAATTAAGTGGCATCGACCCCGCTAAAAACATCCAACGAAATTCTTTCCCTCTCTCTTTTGTTCCCATTTTTCAGTGTCTATCAACAGTATCTCACTACTGTTAACATCCCCCCTCAAACCGATGGGAAAGAGGAACAATGAACCATCAGTTTGTCTCTTAGATGAGAGAAAATCTCCAGAAATAAACCCTTAGTGAAGATATCATCCAGTTGATCTTTGGTAGAGATATATTGAACCAAAATCGTGCCATCGGAGACGAGGTCTCTGACATAATGAAAATCCACCTCAATATGTTTCGTGCGAGCATGAAAAATGGGATTTGAGGCCAGGTGCTTTGCACTTATGTTGTCACAATGAAGCAGAAAAGGTTTACTCAGTGGACATCGAAGCTCAATCATGAGGTAGGAAATCCATACTAACTCTTCCGCAGTAGTAGATAATGACTTGTATTCTGCTTCAGTTGAAGATTTTTCCACCGTAGCTTGCCTCTTAGAGCTCCATGAGATGAGACTCGATCCTAGAAACACACAAAAACATCCTGTTGATTTCCTTGAATCTGGACACCCAGCCCAATCCGAATCAGAATAGGTTGAAAGGGTGGTTAAATCTCCAGGAGATAGTCGTATACCAGATCCCATAGACCCCTTTAAGTATCTCAATATTTTCTTGACAATAACCAAATGCTTGTCTATTGGTTTATGCATGAACTGAGTTGTCTAATTTACTGCAAAAGAGATGTCTGGCCGAGTTAATGTGAGGTATTGGAGGGCTCCAACTAAGCTTCTGTATTCAGTGGGACTTGAAAGCTCAACACCATCTAAAATGGAGATCCTTTGGCCACTGGAGATAGGTAATTTTGAAGGCTTTGAATCTAATAAAGAAGCCCAAGAAATATGATAAAGATCCTAAGTCTTTCATCTTGAAGGCAACACTAAGATCATTGATGAGCTTTGTTATCATAGAGGTAGAACTGGCTGTGAGAATTATATCATCTACATATAGTAAAAGTACTATTATATCATTGTTTGTATGAAAAACAAACATAGAGTGGTCTGTTTTGCTCTTCTGAAAACCATACTGATATAAGAAAGTGGCAAACCTATTGAACGAAGCCCTAAGAGCTTGCTTTAGACCATAAAGAGCCTTGTGTAAATGGCAGACATAATCTTCTTTGTCTTTCTCAATACATCCTGGGGGTTGTATCATATAGACATCATCCTCTAAAACCCCATGAAGAAAGGCATTTGATACATCCAGTTGTTTGATGTACCATGATTTAGTGACTGCTATAGGAAGAATGAGCCTGATAGTGCTTGCTTTAACAACAGGACCAAAGGTTTCTGCAAAATCAACACCCTCCTGTTGATGAAAGCCCTTGGCCACTAATCTGGCCTTGTACCTTTCAATGGTACCATCACTTTTCTGCTTCAACTTGTATACCCACTTGCAACCCAAAACATTCATTTTACTATGAAAATGAACTAGAGACCAAGTCTTGTTCTGTTGTATAGCTGAGAACTCATCATTCATTGCCTTACACCACTTAATATGTTTAGCTGCTTCTTTATAACTAGCTGGTTCAGTGGGTAGTTGTAGAACTGACATATAGGTTACATTTAATGTGTGAGGTGAGGAGAAGTGAGCCAGAAAGTCAGAGGGTAATTGTTTACACTTGATTATCCCATTTGTACCTCTAGTTATCATCTCATCAGCATGAAGTTGCCCTTGAGTGATAGCTGGTGTACTAACTGAATAGTAAGGTGTCCCTATCTCATGAGAAGGTAGCTCCCTTGACCCAGAATTAGCTGGTGGGCTAGTAAGTGAACTAGATGAACCTAATTCAGGGATTGAGGGCTGAGAAGTGATAAGAGGTGGAAGAGGGAGTGAAATATATAGCTCAGTACTCTGATCACACCTAGACTGTTGCTTAGAGATGCTGGTATAAGGGGAACTACCTTCACCAAAAGTAATATGTCTGGATATATACAGCCTTTTGTGATAGGATCATAGCACCTATAACCTTTATGCTCATTACTATATCCCAAAAAGACACAATGAACACTCTTGGGACTAAGTTTATTCTTTCTAAGATCTCATAGATGAGGATAGCAAGGACACCCAAATATCCTAAGATTGGAGTAAGCAGGTGTCATATAAAATAATGCTTCAAAAGGTGATAAACCATGAAGTGTGGTTGTGGGTAGTCTGTTAATGATATAAACAGTTGTGCTGTAAGCATCAAACCACAAAATTTTAACAAAGAGCAATGAAAAGAGAGAGTATTACCTAATTCAGTTATATGCCTGTGTTTTCTTTCTGCTTTGCCATTCTGCTGAGGAGTATAAGGACATTAGCTTCTGAAAATAATGCCATTTGAGTCCAAAAAGGACCTGAATTCACCCTTTTGTAGCTCAGGTGCACCATCAGATTGAAAATACACAATCTTCACTTTGAGAATATTTTCATTTATAGATTTGAAGTGTTGAAAACACTTAACACTATCAGACCTGACTTTCATAGCATAAATCCAGCTATACTTGCTGAAGTCATCTAGAAACAGTATGTAGTATTTGGCCCCATTTGGAGTAGTGACAGGGGCTGGTCCCCAAATATCACAATGTACCAAGTGTAGAGGAATATTTGTGGTACTATTTGATGTTGAAAAAGGTAAACACTTGCTCTTTCCTAATTCACATGACTTGCAGAAATTGGTGTCACTTGTTGCACATAACAGTATCTTATTCTCTTTACTTAGTTGTTCTAAAATACCATAATAAGAATGCCCAAGTCTAGCATGCCAAATATCATAAGAAAGTGCAGTCTGAGTTAGAAGAGAAGACTCAGACTTCTCTGAATAGAAATTATGTTGCACTTCAATAGGATATAGGTTGTTTTAAACTGGCCCTTTAGCCAAAATTCTTTTGGATCAGATGTCCTTAATACTATATCCCCATGGCATAAACTCAACAGAAACTGAGTTATCTTTAGTAAACTTTGATATGGAAAGCAAGTCCCTTTTTAGACGTGGAACACATAGAACTTTGTGTAAATCAAAAACACAAGTGGAAGTAGAAAGCTTAGAAGTACCTCTACTTTCAATTGGCAAAAATTTGCCACTCCCAACCATAACTGCTTCTATCCCCTTATAAATTTGAGGAGAAATAAGGTTTTCTGCAGCATAAGTCATATGACTACTGGCTCCTGTATCAGCTAGCCAGGCACCATCCTTAGAAACTGATAAGTCTGACTGTGTACTTGTAGTAAAGCATGATTCAGAGCCAATATCCATGTCAATATCAAAAGATTCACATTCTAGAAAAACATCGTCAGATTCATCACATTCTATGGCAGTTTGGCATTCTTGAAAAACATCATCATCATCACTATGCCCATAACTGTATACCACTGCATTGTTACATTCAAGTATGGATTCTTCCTCATAAGGATAAGACTTTGAATCCAGATAATTTTCATCATTCTTATGACATGGTGATGGATGTTGCTCTTCAGTGTGATACCCAGATTGAGGTTTGTTTGGTTTGTATCTAAAATAGCAGACTCCTGCTGAATGACCCCATCTCTTGCAAATTCCACATGAGACAGAGGTAAAATCAAAATCTTCTGCCTTGTTACTCTTAGTTTGAGCATTGTTTGGTACAACAGCAGATACCTCTTTCTTATAAACTTGATTTTTATAAAATGTTGGTGAAGGTTTGCTTCTTGAAATTTGTTTCTGATTCACTTTGTTTATATAATAAACTTCATGAATAGAATCCTTATTTGATAACCATTGTCCATGCTGTATAAGTCTGGATTTTAGTTGAGCCAGAGACAAAAGCTCATTATTAGCTCTTAAGGCAATAGTAAACTGATCATACTCAGATGGAAGACCATGAATAACTATTCTTACTAGCTCAGAATTAGAAACTTTATCATGAACTGTCATTAAAGAGTCAGAAATTTGTTTAATTTTTCTCAAATATTCAGCTATTGAAGCATCTCCTTTCTTTAAATTTTGTAGTTTTCTTCTTAATTGATCCTTTTTGGATTCAAGCCATTCGTTATTTGTTAGATCAACATATTCCCATATATCTTTTGCAGATTTCAGACCATAAATGTCATAATAGATGGATTTTGAAAGCGTACTTTTAAGATAGGACATAACAAAACTTTCTCTTGATCTCCATTGTTGAAAATCGGGATGAACCTGTTCAGTTCCTTGAATGAACTTTAACTGAGGTGGTTCCTTAATCGAACCATTAACGAAACTTATGAGTTCATAGGTATTTAACATAGTTTCTACTTGATCACGCCACATGAGATAGTTAGAATCATCTAATTTCTCAGCTATGAAGCTAGTGACAGCAGAAATAGGTGGGAGAATACCTTGAAGTGCGGAAGCCATTGATGAATCCTATTGATCTTGACGAAAAAATAGTAAGGAACCTTTGAATTTCTTTTAGCTGAATTTGATTTTGATAACTTGTTTTGTGCAAATCAATCTTCTTGTTTTGATTTGATGATTGATTTGATCTTCTTCTTCTTCTAGATTTTGATGTTTGATATTGCGAAATGTTTAAATTTTGTGATTGTTCTTGAGCTTGAGTGAAACCCTAATGAGGATCTAACACTGAGACTGATACCATGTAAGATTTACTCAAACTCTAATTTTATTTCCAATATAAGTAATGGTGAATTACAAGGTGTATTTATACACATTAGAGTGAGAAAGAAAAGAATTCTGTTATGATAACAGAATTTGTTACAACTAATAACACTGTAACTGAATTAGTTATTAACTACCATTATTAGTTACTAAGTAACCCTTAATCTTTTCAGATTAGCAGTGGCTGCCTCCAGACTTCAATGAGCAGAACTGAGCTGAGAGTAGTGGTGCCTACATACAGAATAGTGGTGCCTTCATACTTTATTAAGCAGACTTGAGCTAAGCCTTGACTACTTGACTTTGATCAACTGACTAGAGTTAACAAATAAAAGGTTTCTCATAAACCAAATATCATTTCGTTGATATCAAAAACCCTAGCCGATCTTCATCTCACTACTGTTAACAAATCCTAATAGGATGCTTGGGATAGAGAAATAGTAATGACCCAATTAGCCTACCAATTACTTCCATTTTTTTTCACATAAATCTTCACAATCCCATTGAAAAGGCCCCGATATTTCCCTAGTAAACTTGAGCTAGCACATGTAGCCTAATCTTTAGATACTTTCGAAATGATGTTGAACCATCACACTGTCATCGAACATTTGCATGTTATACAAATCAACAAAGCTTAAAATATTGGATAAATACACTTCTAATGTTTGCCAAATTTGATATCCACATCAAACGACCCATTATATTTTATGCTTGCAGCTTTGGGGGTAAAGAATAATCTCCGAGAATCATTTCTCTAGGGAATCCATGTTTATTGGTACATTCTCAGAGGCATATTATTTTTCACCTAAAAATTAACTTGATAAAAAATTGTCTCCTAATCGTCATCTTGTCTTTCTTCTTCACCACCACAACTTCCCACCACAACTTCCCACCATCACCACCACTCTAACCACTATTGCCACATATTCTCTCTCCTCCTCTCTCACTCACTGACACTGTTACCTTCTTTCTGGGTCTATGTTAATATCATGATGGAAGCATGAGGATGAATATGCATATATACTAATCATCTCAATTAACAAAACAAATACCCCTATCTTCAAATGCAATTCTTAAGTACTTAAGATATTAAAGTTCATGCCGAAATATTTGAGTGGTAGGGCCATCAAATTTGGTATCAAGTTCATGACTTGTATAAGAAAATTCATCTAATACCATCTTAAACTTTGAACATATCAAATACTTAATTGGAACAACGTACCAACATAAATTGATAAAAAACCCTTTCGCATTTAACTAGTATTATTATGGGATACTTAGTGTTAGGATCAAAGAAAGGTACTAACATTAGCATTTCAATCAAGAGTTTGTCCGTTATAAAGTCTGGGTCACAGACTAACCGTTGACCCAGTTGACTAGAGACGGGCGTTAACAACCGTTAATTTGTGACCCAAATGCTAATGTCGGTGCTTTTACGTTGATTCTGACAAAAAATATCTCAGAAGTAAATTGTAATACCAAAATAAAAGTATATTGATCAATTTAACAAAACTACAATATAATTAAAAAACATAAATGTTCATCAAATTCAATATGTCGATCGTAGAGGGAACATGTTTTATTTTGCACTAAATGCGCGCCCTCAAATCATTGCGTATTTCCGATTCGAAAATTGTTGTACTAGTGCCTCGAAATATTAGATTATTTTCCCTACAAATTCTCTAGATCACTTTCTCTTTGTTCTCATGGCACTCGTTTTTCTTATCGTGGAACTCTTTATACTTCCCAAAATCTTTTTCACAAATATCACATGGACTTAATTTTCTTCCAGAGCGTTTGATACAGTTGCTCCCTGGGAATCTCATCGGACGAGTTCTTACGACTATTTCATTGATACATTGAAGGGTCTATGCTCAGCAGTAGATCTGTTGGAGTGACCTATGCTAACACAACTTGTCTTTCTGCCAACGGTAGGTCGTTGGTGTTCATGACTCTCTACTAGCGGGTTTGTCGGTTAGGGTCTGTGTCTGTCGCAGCGCTAAAGATGGTAGAAGAGCTAGCTTAAGACTAGGCTCCGCTCTACGTCTGACAAATTTTCCAACGAAATGTGTACACCCAACACATCTCTCACCAATTTCTCTTTAGACGCCGATGTTCCAATTATTAAAAGGTGAAGTTAGTATTAGGGTCAATGAAAAAGTACCGACATTAACATTTGGGTCACAAACCAACGATTCTTGACGACTGTTTGTTGTCAACTGGGTCAACGATTAGTCTGTGACTCAGACCCTATAACGGACAAATTCTTGACCCAAATGCTAATGTCGGTACTTTTCTTACCCTAACTCTAAATATCCCTATTATTATTAGTCTCCTTTGTTAGCAATGAGACATACTTGAAGTGATTCTTTTTCTAGCTCAATTTTCTTCTTAGTGGCGAAAACATATTGATCTTCACTATTTCTTTTCTTTTTTGCATTAATCAGCGAAATTCACTATTTAGTTGGAAGGAAGAGAGGAGAGAAAGAACTCTTATTGGAAGCAAAAGATGAGAGAATTTCAAGTAGCGGAAAGCTAGCGTATGATCACTCATAGATAGTGCATTAAGTAAATTAGGAATTTGATTTATATAGGAGAAGCTCAAAGGATTCTGTAGAGTCAGAGTCCAACTGAAATTCAGAAACCACTGAGATCTTTCTAATTTCAATTAAGTCTTACTGTGTAGGAAAACTAGGCAGATGCAATCTTAGATTTTGTTTCTCTTTGATTTCATTAGATATTCATAAATTGGGGGATTCTATTAATTACACTAGCCTCCTGATTTTCATTAACTCTGAATGATTGTTATTTTAACATCTTTAATAGTTGATTTTTTTTCTTTTCCAATCCTATCCTTCCTCTAAAGATTTCAAAAAATAACAATTGTACTTTGTAAACAATCATCTTTCGAAGACTTAATCTGAAACCTCTGAACAATTTAATTATGTCTTAATTATATTGAAGTGGCTATGTAAACTAAACCCCTATGAGATATCTGTGTCCAATTCTTACGAATCTCTTGTGTAACTTATTTGCTTATCATAGTGAAGATCATTGCGCCGTTGTCGCCGTGGAGTAAGTCTCACAAACCGAACCACGTAAATCTCTTGTGTTCTTTGTGATTCTTCGTTATTTCCTATTGTTTTTCTTGGATTATTTTATTTCGTCATAACATAAAGACCTTTAAGACTATCCTTTGGAGTATGGAGTCCATTTATTCCTAAATTTACTTTATTTCTACCCAAGCTCAATAAATCATTGCTCTCAATGTCCATAGCAATCGCACTTGGAAGTTATGCAGAGTTGGTGTCCAACCACTACACTAAATAACGGTGGCAATCATTACGACGTTTAAAGATTATGTTATAAATGCAATTGAAATGTCCATAATTTATTCTTTAACCATGACAAGTTATTACCTTCTTTTCTCATTTCCACAAAATGTATCTATTTCTTATGGTTGTCAAAGTCTTTTAAAAAACAATATTTGCTAGTAAATAGCTATTTTACTTTACAATTAATATAGAAACATAAGTACATAACTACACCACTATGTAATGACGTAATTAGGCGATTGGCAATATTGCCTCTCAAATCCAATCAACTATCTCAACATAGAAAGAAGAATGAAGAAAAGATTTTACTTCCTTACTATTTGTAATTAGATTTAGGTTGTTTCCATACATGTAATTATAGTTCCTTATTTTAATTCCCTCTCTTATGTAAACTTCTCCATTGTAATTCTCTATATATAATTGTTCACCACATAAATAAAAACACCTTTGATTCTTAATATTTCAGTGCAAGAGTTATCATTAGTTTGGTTTTACCATTATCATTATCTTCGTATTATTATTTTCACATGGTATCACGAGCATAAGGATTTCGTTGTTTCGATCTTACTTGGGAATTCTTTTCGACATCTCTAAGCTTCTTATCTGCACTCAAAGGTCAGTCTTTTCCTAACAATATTTTTTTGACACTATTACCAAATCTTTATCTAAGATTTCGATTTTTTTCATTCAGACCAAACCTGAATCACTTAGCATAATCCGACCAATAAGGTCCGACTCACTTTGTTCTTCCCAAGAGAAGAAACGATTTCGCACAACCTCTAGGGTTTGCTCATTTCAGTCGGCCACATCTACGCAAGAATCGTTGCTTTTACGATCACCGATTCATTGCAACCATGAAGCTGACTACTGTTTCAACACCCATAGACCGTTTTGCTTCTGTTGTTTACTCTCTTATTAATTATATTTCCTTCACAAAACCTTCTCTCACTAGACTATCTAGGAAACCTAATCATCTTCTATTTAAACCACTTACAATTTGATTAAAACCACTTCATGTTTTGATTAAAACCATAATGTTTTGACTACTTAATGTTTTGATTTTAAAATCATAGTGTCCCACTTACTGTTTTGATTTTAAAACCATAGTGTTCCACTTACTATTTTGATTTTAAAACTAATTAATGTTTTACTGTTTGATTATTAAAACTACTTAATGTTTTGATTAAAATCATTTACTGCCTTGTTTAAGACACATATTGACAAAAGCAACCACCTTCTCACGGCCATATCATCCGTTTGCAGACTTTGTTTTTCGATCATAAATTGATCAAAACATCTCTTCCATATTTGTGACGGTACTATTAAGAATTTCCTGTCCCGAATAACACTGTTGCAATACTTTATTTGTCACAGTTTCTGTTTTTTAACACAACTGTCGCTTTCATCAGTTTCTATATTTTTATATATGTTCACTGTTTGACCTATTTCCGGACTTCTAAATCTGTGATTATCTTATTTTTCTCAAACGACTTTTAATCATGTCTGACGAATCACCATCATTTTGGTTGTTATTTCTTAGCAAATATTTTAGCATTTCGCCAATGATTTTCTTGTCAATTTTAAACACAACAATATTATTTTTGTTGTCGCTTCTTCCGTCAATATTTGACATTTCTTCGACAATGCCTTACTTGTCGACTCAACCGACAATGACATTTGAGTTATCACTTATTCAACCTATTTCCCATAATTACTTTTTCTTTAGCAGACTCTTAAAATTTATTCTCTCGAGTTTTTCTACTAATTTTTGTCGACCCATGATTTATATTCCTTCTCCTTTATTGAGATCGATTCTTTTTCCCGGTATAGATACTGGTGACCCTAGCCCTACGGCTACGACACTTTTCTCGGGAATTATTCTTTCCATTCACCCTACTTCGTGGATTATCGATAGTGGAGCTTCAAACCACGTCTGCTTTTCATTACAGTGTTTTAGTTCGTACGAACTTGCTCCTCCATCACTTTACGTTCAAATTCCTGATGGGAGTACCCTTCCCGTTACACATATCGGTAAAGTAATTTTTTCTGACTCTTTACATATCGAAAATGTTTATTATATTCCTAGTTTCAAGTTTCATTTGATTTACGTACGACAATTATGTAAATCTTTAAATTGTCTTGCGACTTTCTCACCTTCGCACTGTGTCTTTACGAAAGTTTTGACAACCCGCCTGATTGGGCAGGCTGATGAGGTTGGCGACCTCTATATTTTACATCGTGACTCTAAAGCACTTACTCTACATAAGTCGCTTGACATTTGGCACCGCCGACTAGGACATCCAAGTTTGAATCGCCTTAAACACTTATCTCAACGATTTGATTTTATTCGCTTCGGCTCCACGCATGACTGTAGAATTTACCCTATGGCTAAGCAATCTAAATTGCCTTTTCATAAAAGTACAACAGTTAGTACTTTTCCTTTCCAATTAGTTCATGCTGACATCTGGGGACCTTTCCCTGTTCCTTCGCTCACAGATAAGCGATACTTTCTCACGTTAGTTGATGACTATTCCAGATATACTTGGACATTTCTTATGCAGTCCAAATCTGAGACTAAGAAATACTTAGAATATTTCTTCAATTTCACAATTAAACAATATCAAAAGACTATTAAGTCCATTTCTTCTGATTCGGCAACCACCTCTACCTGCCCTATTCAGACTTTTCGTTCCGATAATGGAACTGAATTTCTCACTAATGACTTACAGTCTTGGTTTCAGTCGAATGGTATTATCCACCAACGCAGTTGCGTTCATACTCCACAACAAAATGGGGTCGTTGAACGCAAACATAGACACTTGTTGGATTTCGCTCGTGCTCTGCGATTTCAAGCTAATCTTCCCCTTAATTTTTGGGGTGAGTGTCTAAAAACGGCAACTTACTTAATTAATCAGATGCCAACTCCAATTTTATCACTTAAGTCACCCTATGAAGTCTTATGTGATACTCCACCAGACTACTCGACCCTCCGTGTTTTCGGGTGTCTGTGCTTTGCCCATAATGTCAAAGCTACTAATAAATTTGACATGCGAGCTAAACCAGGAATCTTTGTTGGGTACCCTTATGGAAGGAAGGGTTACACCATTTATGACCTAGAGACTAAAACTCTCTATGACTCTCGAAACGTAACCTTTTTTGAAAACAAATTTCCTTTTAAGTCGGTTACTGATGTTCCATCTGACTCACACTTTTTTACTCCTTTGAATATTTTGGATGACCATGTGCCTTCTCCCGACATTTTTCAGTCTCCGTCGCGACACAATATTTTTTCACCTCCACCGATGGTCGAGTCTTCTCCCTCGCCTTCGGTTGATTCTCCTTGTTTACCTTTTATTGAGTCAACGCCATCTATTTCGGTTGGGCCTCTGACTCCCTCTGATTCCAGCGAGGATTTATCTTCACCATCTCCTGTAGAGGTGCCCATAGCTTCTTCGGATAATGCATCTTCTCCAGACTTTTCTGCTTCCGCTTCTCCCCGGCCTTCTACCACTAGTGACACTTCACCACTTGACTCTCCTGTCGAGGAATCTGGTAATCCTACACGACCTATTCGTGTTAGGAATCCTCCTGCTTATTTGGCTGACTATATTCTTTCTAGTTCAGAAATGACATCTTCGCAAACTCCTTATCCACTGGTCGACTATATAAGTTTCGACCGTTTTAGTCCTTCTCATAAGGCTTTTCTCACTTCCGTCATCACCACGGAAGAACCCAAATCTTACAAAATCGCCTCTGCTTCTCCAGAATGGCGTGAGGCGATGACTAAAGAGATTTCAGCCCTCGAGACTAATAATACTTGGTCTCTGACTTCCTTGCCACCTGGCAAGAAACCCATTGGTTGTAAGTGGGTTTACAAAATTAAATATCGTTCGGACGGATCCATCGAACGTTATAAGGCACACCTCGTCGCCAAAGGGTATACCCAGGTTGAAGGTGTCGACTATCATGATACTTTTGTTCCAGTTGCCAAATTGGTAACTGTTCGTGTCCTCTTATCCCTTGCGTCTATCCAAGGATGGTCGTTGCATCAGTTAGATGTCAATAATGCTTTCTTCCAAGGAGACTTGGAAGAAGAAGTCTATATGACCATTCCTCCAGGTTTTAGCAACAAAGGTGACACTAGAGTTTGTCGCTTGAACAAATCATTATATGGTTTGAAACAAGCTTCTAGGCAATGGTTTGCCAAATTTTCCTCTGTTTTAAAAGCCGAAGGTTTTTCTCAATCTTCGTCAGACCATTCTCTTTTTAGTTATTTTAATGGTCCGACTACTATTTATATTCTTGTCTATGTAGATGATATCATCATTACAGGCAATGACAACAAGGAAATTGACTCCCTTCGACACCGTCTCGAGCAACGATTTTCTCTTAAAAATCTCGGACGACTTCAATATTTTTTAGGCCTAGAAGTATCTAGGTCCCCTAAGGGTATTTTCCTCTGTCAACGGAAATACACTTTAGATATTATCCGTGATTCTGGACTTCTCGGTGCAAAACCGAGTTTATTTCCTATGGAACAACATTTGAAATTGTTACCTACAGATGGCACACCGTTAGACGATCCCACTTCTTTCCGACGTCTAATTGGTCGACTTCTCTATGTCACTGTAACGAGGCCTGATATCGTCTTTTCAGTGAATTATCTAAGTCAATTTATGCAGCATCCCCGTTCAACACATATGGATGCAGCGACTCGAGTGCTAAGATATTTAAAGGGGACCCTCGATCATGGGATCCTCCTTTCATCCTCTAGCTCTCTGACACTTTCGGGTTTTACTGACTCTGATTGGGCCAGCTGTCCCATTACACGCCGTTCCACCACCGGCTACTTCACAATGCTTCGTGCGAGTCCGTTGTCTTGGAAATCTTAGAAACAACCGACCGTCTCCCGATCATCCGCTGAGGCAGAATATCGTGCCCTTGCTTTCCTTACCGCCGAGCTCCAATGGTTGAAATACCTTTTCCAGGACCTTTGGATTTCAATTCCAGAACCCTTTCAGGTCTTCTGTGACAATAAGGCGGCTATGCATATAGCTGCCAATCCAGTTTTTCACGAACGCACGAAGCATATCGAACTCGATTGCCACTTTGTTCGTGAGAAGCTTGAAAGTGGTCTTATTCAGATCTCTCATGTTCGCACCACCGATCAGGTGGCTGATATTTTTACAAAGCCTTTGGGTTCTGACCAGTTTCACAAGTTACTTCCCAAGTTAGGCTTGACTCAGCTTTCTTCCTCCGCTCCAACTTGCGGGGAGGTAATGACGTAATTAGGCGATTGGCAATATTGCCTCTCAAATCCAATCAACTATCTCAACATAGAAAGAAGAATGAAGAAAAGATTTTACTTCCTTACTATTTGTAATTAGATTTAGGTTGTTTCCATACATGTAATTATAGTTCCTTATTTTAATTCCCTCTCTTATGTAAACTTCTCCATTGTAATTCTCTATATATAACTGTTCACCACATAAATAAAAACACCTTTGATTCTTAATATTTCAGTGCAAGAGTTATCATTAGTTTGGTTTTACCATTATCATTATCTTCGTATTATTATTTTCACACTATGGTAGTTTAGTACTCGTTTTACTAAGAAAATTGATAAGAAACAAGAAAAATGGAGACTATTAACAGAAATCTTATGTGACTTCCCATCGATCGTTGTTAGTTTGGTAGATTAGAATCATCAAAAGCATGAATCATATCAAACCACATGACATTTTCGCCCAAAGTGATTGACCTCGTCATGAGCTTGCAAGTCTTGTAGCTTCGATAAGAGAGGACTAACTTAGTGTCATTAAGTTAAAATTGGTTTTAAAATAGATTTGAACACCACATAAAGAAATGATGTTTATTTTTTCTTTTCTGGGACAAAACAGGATATAACAAAACTTTATTGTCAAAGAAACAATCAAGTAAAAATCATAGCCAAAATAAATCTCCTCTCAAACGTAAGAAATATGATAATTCGGCGAAGTAAAAAAAATCAACAAGTAAAAGAACATATCAAAATATTTACATATTTAAAATTCTAGCCATGTTAATATCTTGAAAGGTGTGATATCTTCACTGTGCTGCACGTGACATCCCAACTAGGTTGGCACTTCACGGAGCATCCATCATTAGAATCACCACCTATTATTGTTGTTATTATTATTGAATGAAACAAAATACAAGAGGGGGACTTAAAGCCTAACCCTGAATTTAACAAATGATCAGACAATTAAAAGACTAAGATTCATATAAACATATGTGAAGAGATACCATTTAAACTAATCATCTACATCACATAGAACACTGTTCTTTGACTTTAATTCTTCTTCGACTTTAAATCTTCGTTCTTCGGGTCATATTTTTCGGATTAATTGACTACTTGAGATGTTTAAGTACATAATCAAATACTTGAGTGGTACAATGAAGCACAATGGGTCCATCAACTTTGATGTCGAAATCAGGATTCTCTTCATCTGAGTATTCATCTAATAACATCTTGAACTTGGAATATACCAAATACTTTATCGGAACCACGTACCTTTTACAATCTTCTCCAACGTAAACCGGTAGAAAACCCTTGTGTACTGTTGTAGTATTATTAGTATCCTTTGCTAACAATTGGTCATACTTGAAGTGACTATGTTTCGTACTAAACATTGTTTTTAGAGATGAAAACATCTTCATCATCTTCATTATTGGGTGAGAATTGAGAAAGGGTCAATGGAAAACAAGACTTAGATAAGGGGTGGTAGGGAATGAAAAAATTAGAAAGAAATAATTTCGGCAGAGAGCGGAGAGTATAAGATCACAATGACTGAAAAGTTTCTAAAAGTCTAAATTTGAACTTCTAGGTTTAATTGGATTCCGAGGTTGTATAAGATAAGGATTTCTTGCATGGGGGGATTCTTTTGAGTCGTAACTTCCTATCTGGGTGTGTGCCATTACATTGTTTTTTGTTGTTGAAAATTTAGAAATGGTAACATAGTATCCGGGTGCCATTAGATTGTGGCTTATCTTCTATTTTAATTAGGATTAATTATATTTTGGCTTCTAACTTGTGACCAACTTACTTTCTTGGTCTCAATAAGTCTCCGACAGTCTTTGGATACTTCCGGAAACAATGTTGGACCATCACACTGTCTTCGAGTCCTTAAGCTTTTAAAGATAATAAGTTGTATGACCAATGTTATTCTTATTCGGGTGTCATTAGCTACGTGTAAGTGCGTTGGTTATTGTTTCAACGCTCTCCAGTTCTTGGAAATTTTAGTATTAACAAATCAACAAAGTTTAAAATGTTGGGTAAATACACATCTGATGATTGTCGAATATGGTATCTAAATCCACCCATTATATTTTGTTGCCCAACTTCGAATTTCAGTAATTATTACAAAACTGATACAAATTCATACAAAATCGATATTAAAGAGAAATAATTAAACTTCAAGATGCATATAGGTAAGTATTTAACAAAACCCAGAATCACAGATTTGAATAACACAAAAACCTACTTGGGGTTTTACCTATAACATAGGAAGGTACTCAAACAAATGGTTGGAGGAAGAATGGAAGTTTCAGTGATGGTTTTGATTCTTGAGCGGTTTAGTTGTCAGTTTGGTGGATTACTCTTCCTATCTCTCTGAGTTAATGGGTTTGGGTTCTAGAGAAAGAGAAAGATGAGACAGAAATTACACCGTGTTTAATGAGAAATTTACTCGAATTTTAAAAACTAAAACAACAAAACAAGTTAGGAATTAACTTACTGATGATTGTCGGACCTTACTCCTTCGTCCATTTATGGTGTTCTTTACAAGAAAACCAGAATTTTTAAATCACCAATGGGGTTTCAAATGTTCCTACCTTTAGAGAGAAACGAACAATCTTCTGCTAAGGAAATCGACCAAACTTTCTGAGTTATAATCATCCAACGCATTAAAGAGGAAAGAAATCCTTTCGAGAGCAATGAGAAATCCTAGTTCTCGATGAAACATTGAAGAACAAAGGGGTTTGAATTTGGCGCGGGCTTGGGTAGTCGAAAAGATTGCATAACGGTTGGATAAAACTCTATTAAAATTAGGTTTAAGTTTCAGCGGTTAGCCTCTGAGATGCAGAGATTCATTGGATTACAAAGGGTAAAATTGCCGTGGTTGGCGTGTGTTTCGCACACGCCCAACTTAACTCTGACTTAACAGTTTCCGTCCACGTAGGGGTTTAAATCAAAAGTTCTCAAAAAGTGGGGGTGTAGTTCAAATATTCATATAATAGTTGGGGTGTATGTCAAAATCTCAGTTTGTATATAACTCCTGTTGGATGATTTTTTAAAATTGGAAAATGAAGGGAAGTTTTTTTTTTTTTTTTTTTTTTTTTTTTTTTTGTTGAAGCAAACATAAATACACCAAACTAGACATTCAGCTCAAAACACATATTCTCCTTCGACTGCCACGTTCGACTGCCCCCTCGAGTTCTCGCCCACTTCGCTAGTGCATCCGCGAGAGTATTGGTTTGGCGCGGGCTGTATTGAAATTGAATGTTCTCGAAGTGGAGACGGCATGCTTTGATACTCTTCATGTGTTGAAGTGACTGCCAGTTTATAGATAGCTTTTCATTTTTGAGATGTTGAATGAGATTGTTGTTGTCACTCACTATGCAAAGGTGGTGGATATTGAGATCTTTCGCCCATTGAATTGCCTTCAGAATCGCCAAGCATTCGCATTCCTCCGCAGTCTGTCCTCGCACAGGCTCTGCTTTTGCCATCATGAATTCTCCGTTTGCGTCGTGAATGATGCAACCTATACCCGCCAGATCTGATAGTTTGATGAAGGAGGCATCTACATTTATTTTGATGAAGCGATTGGATTGATGCTCCCAAGCCGCGGGTGGGTCCCCGCCAGTGGAGTGTTGCTCTTCCTGGAGGCTGGTTGAGTAACAAAGAATCTGCCTGATCACCTGCTGCGGCATGTGAGCCTGCCGACCAAAACATTTCTCACATCTCGCCTTCCAGATAAACCACATAATTTTAGCGAGGATCGCTTTAGTGGGGTCATCCCATTGTTGCCATGACTTAATCCATTCAATAGCCGAGGTCACGAAATCCGAGCGTATGTTGAAATAGAACCAAATGAAGGGAAGTTGATGAATGACAAATGAAGGGATGCACCACTTCCCTTTGGCATCCACCGCCACAGAGTGAGGCTTTATGAATGGGCATAATAACCCTATTAGATGGATACATCCAATGCATGTGAATCCCTTGGTATACTATAAATTAAGTGGCATCAGCGCCTCTGAAGACATCCAACGAAATTCTCTCTCTTTTGTTCCCATTTTCCATTGTCTATCAACAGTAAAGTTTCTTGGGTATTTTATTTACGTACTATTTGTCAAATCTCGGAGTCGATTTATTTGGCATTATCAGTTTATATTCGGAGTGTTTTCGATCTTAGTCAAGGCGTACATACTTTGAACTAAGATAGTCGTTAAGACTTCATCGTATCCTGAAGGAATAATTCCTGAGCCGTTGTGTACTCGTGGTTTCTAATAGAAGAGGGCGAATTACTGTCTAAAAGTATCGGTTTATCGAGCTTTGAAGTTTCGTGTATAACAACATTATTTCTGATTATCCATTTCAAACTAGTAGCAACAACAAATATTCCAACAACTCCCAAACCCTGGAATTCATGTAAAACAAAGCAAAAACATCCCTAACTCGCATCACAAACCTTCGAATCATGTAGATCTCGGTTTTGCGTGGGAAAATATAGGCCATCACATACCCTAGGTTTTACTAGACATCGATAAAGGAAATAAAGGTTTCGGGGTATAGGGAGAGACAGAGAGAGGGGGAGAGAGGGAGAGAGAGAGGGCGGGCGGGATATATGAATGTGAAACATGAGAATACTCTAGGTTTTAGATAGGGATAGACCGAGAGAGGTAGACTTCTAAAGCTACCCTTTTTGTTGGAGTTGGGGGAGGGGGTGGTATGGGCATATCATCTAAAGGACTAAAAATTCATTTTCTATTAAAATGATATCCAAAACATTTTTTGGTTTTTATTTTGGACTATTCCCGTATGACCCCTTTATTAATTTCATGGACCAAAATTACTGCTATAGGCACGGCGTCACAGTCAAAAACTTTGAGGGCCTGCCATAATAATATGGGGCATGTGTACTAACTCGAAAATCCTAGTCTGATTTTATATAACTTGTCAAACAATCCTAATAGGATGCTTGGGATAGAGAAATAGTAATGACCCAATTACCCCACCAATTAATTCCATTTTTTTTTAGAATAAAATCTTCACAATCCCATTGAAAAGGCCTTGATATTTCACTAGTAAACTTGAGCTAGCACATGTAGCCTAATCTTTGGATACTTTTCGAAATGATGTTGGACCATCACACTGTCATCGATTCCTTGGGCTTTTAAAGATAACAAGTTGTTTGGTGAATGTGGTTCTTACTGGGATGTCATTAGTTACATGTAAGTGGTTTTGTTATCATTTTAAAGCTCTCCCGTTCTCGAACATTTGCATGTTATACAAATCAATAAAGCTTAAAATATTGGATAAATACACTTTTAATGTTTGCCAAATTTGATATCCACATCAAACGACCCATTATATTTTATGGTTGCAGCTTTGGGCGTAAAGAATAATCTCGGGGAATCATTTCTCTAGGGAATCCATGTTTATTGGTATATTCTCAGAGGCATATTATTTTTAACCTAAAAATTAACTTGATCAAACATTGTCTCATAATCTTCATCTTGTCTTTCTTCTTCACCACCACAACTTCCTACCATCACCACCACTCTGACCACTATTGCCACATATTCTCTCTCCTCTTCTCTCACTCACTGACACTGTTACCCTGTTTCTCGGTCTATGTTAATATCATGATGGAAGAATGAGGATGAATATGCATATATGCTAATCATCTCAATATCTCAATTAACAAACCAAATACCCCTATCTTCAACTGCAATTCTTAACTACTTAAGATATTAAAGTTCATGCCGAAATATTTGAGTGGTAGGGCCATCATATTTGGTATCAAGTTCATAACTTGTATAAGAAAATTCATCTAATACCATCTTAAACTTTGAACATATCAAATACTTAATTGGAACAACGTACCAACATAAATTGATAGAAAACCCTTTCGTATTGAACTAGTATTATTATGGGATACTTAGTGTTAGGATCAAAGAAAGGTACTGACATTAGCATTTCAATCAAGAGTTTGTCCGTTATAAAGTCTGGGTCACAGACTAACCGTTGACCCAGTTGAGTAGTTACGGGCATTAACAACAGTTAATTTGTGACCCAAATACTAATGTCGGTGCTTTACGTTGATCCTGACAATAAATATCTCAGAAGTAAATTGTAATACCAAAATAAAAGTATATTGATCAATAGCAAAACTACATTATAATTAAAAAACATAAATGCTCATCAAATTCAATATGTTGATCGTAGAGGGAATATGTTTTATTTTGCACTAAATGCGCGCCCTCAAATCATTGCGTCTTTCCGATGCGAAAATTGTTGTACTAGTGCCTCGAAATATTAGATTCTTTTCCCTACAAATTCTCTAGATCACTTTCTCTTTGTTCTCATGGCACTCGTTTTTCTTATCGTGGAACTCTTTATACTTCCCAAAATCTTTTTCACAAATATCACATGGACTTAATTTTCTTCCAGAGCGTTTGATACAGTTGCTCTCTGGGAATCTCATGGGACGAGTTCTTACGACTATTTCATTGATACATTGAAGGGTCTATGCTCAGCAGTAGATCTGTTTGAGTGACCTATGCTAACACAATTTGTCTTTCTCCTAACGGTAGGTCGTTGGTGTTCATGACTCTCTACTAGCGGGTTTGTCGGTTAGGGTATGTGTCTGTCGTAGCTCTAAAGATGGTGGAAGAGCTAGCTTAAGACTAGGCTCCGCTCTACGTCTGACAAGTTTTCCAACGAAATGTGTACACCCAACACATCTCTCACCAATTTCTCTTAAGACGCCGATGTTCCAATTATTAAAAGGTAAAGTTAGTATTAGGGTCAATGAAAAAGTACCGACATTAACATTTGGGTCACAAACCAACGATTCTTGACGACCGTCTGTTGTCAACTGGGTCAACGATTAGTCTGTGAGTCTGTGACTCAGACCCTATAACGGATAAATTCTTGACCCAAATGCTAATGTCGCGGTACTTTTCTTTGACCCTAACTCTAAATATCCCTATTATTATTAGTCTCCTTTGTTTGCAATGAGACATGCTTGAAGTGATTCTTTTTCTTGCTCAATTTTCTTCTTAGTGGCGAAAACATATTGATCTTCACTATTTCTTTTCTTTTTTGCATTAATCAGCGAAATTCACTATTTAGTTGGAAGGAAGAGAGGAGAGAAAGAACTCTTATTGGAAGCAAAAGACGAGAGCATTTCAAGTAGAGGAATTTTATTTATATAGGAGAAGCTCAAGGGATTCCGTGGAGTCAGTGTCCAACTGAAATTCAGAAACCACCGAGATCTTTCTAATTTCAATTAAGTCTTACTGTGTAGGAAAACTAGGCAGATGCAATCTTAGATTTTGTTTCTCTTTGATTTCATTAGATTTCCATAAATTGGGGGATTCTATTAATTACACTAGCCTCCTAATTTTCATTAACTCTGAATGATTGTTATTTTAACATCTTTAATAGTTGATTTTTTTTCCAATCCTACCCTTCCTCTAAAGATTTCAAAAAATAACAATTGTACTTTGTAAACAATCATCTTTCGAAGACTTAATCTGAAACCTCTGAACATTTTAATTATGTCTTAATTATATTGAAGTTTTTTATATCGATTCACGAGTCATTAAATTATTATATTGCGTGGATACATCAAGAATTGAATAAACTCAATAACTACCATCTCAAAGACATTTTGGCTCATAAAGTGTTGAAAATGTCTAGAATATGGGTGATATCAGACTCGACATACGACCCGCCAACCCAAATACAAGATCAAGATCATCTGAATTTTGAGAAGTATCACTCATCGGGCCAGCTGCTCCACTGGTAGGGAACACAATTGGAGGTGCCAGTGGATCCTTTATCTTTTTATCTATTATAAACTTCTCATTGGTGAAGGAAGTTCCACCTGAATCGTCTCCATCATTTTCAGTAACATCTGGAACAACCTGAATCTGTTTGAATTTCTTCTTAGAATTGGTGGTCGAAGAACTACCAGATTCCCAAATGTCGATAATTTCCACTTCGTCGTTATAACTACCAGTAGGACAAAACCTATTCTTGGACTTGTGATTCACGTATCTGGGGATGGAAGGGGAATCCATATATGGGTCAGATCCAACACAAGAAGATATCAGACCAGGCATCTCAACTTCATTGAGCTCGATCCTAAAACGGCAGAAATCAGTCGGAGATATATTCTTGACCTTGTATTTACGGTCTGAAGCAGTATTCTCGACGATGATAGACATGGTTGCCGTTTTAAGTCTTTCTTCCTTTATTGTTTTTGTTTGACTTGTAGCAGTTGAAACCAATGAAGATAGAGTCGGAAGAATTTTATGATTCGAAACGAGAATTTCTTCTCCCGAAATTGTATATGGATCGAATAATTGGTACGGACATGGTTTCTTCATATCACGAATAGAATTTAGGTTTGATGAAGAAAAATTACTTCTTTCTTCTTCTTCGCCCATTGAGAAAATTTTGTTCATCTTGTCAAGAACTTTTTCTTCAAAACTATTGATCACAGAGGCAGAATTAACTTTGGAGTATTGCCTTCTCGATTCAATCTTTGTTTCTGCATGTGAATTAGGGTTTGGACTGGAGAACGGCGAATTGTTTCCTTCTTCCTTCGTCTGAAAGAACTCATCTATATTATTGTCGCGAACTTCTTCTGTAACAATGGTGGTCGAGAGAATATGGGGGTCGACATAAGATGAATACTCATCTAAAGGAAGGAAAGCATACCGAAAAATATATTTCAGTTGATTGCAATCATCAATGAAGGGGTTTCCTTGATTAACGAGTCTCCATTGCATCTCGTTGAATTTGTCGTAGACTCTTTTAGATAAGTGTTGTTCAACGACAAAAACTTTATCTTCATCACTAACATCTTGGTTTATGTACCAATCTTCCAACTGTTGAATCCAAAAATTTATATGATATTGACCGTCAAATAGAGGAATTTTAGAAACGGTATTAATTTTTTCTTCATATTTCGATCAACATAAAATTGTTTTGAATCTCGAAAGGGATCCCAACCTAAACGTGGAAAAAAAATCCAGCATTCAAGGAGAGATGTATCCATGAAAAAAAATTCATCTTTCATTCCCAGATTCTTCAAGCTCTTAATACCAGCTGATGTAGATTGTTGCGGAAGCGTAAAAGTAATGGAATCCACCATTGTTAATAAACTAAACTAACGAAATAAAACTGATAAAATAACGATAAACGATAAACTTGATTAATAACTTGAATAATAATAAACTTGGTTGATAATATTCTCTGATCTGAATAACAAGGACAGACCTGACTTCCTTTTATAAGAACTGAGACACTTCTAGATGGACTCAAACTAGGATTCCTAAATATCAAAGATACTCAAACATAAAAACTTCTAAACCTAGACTTAGTAGGAAATACTAAAACATGGAAACTCCTAAACTCTAACCCTAATGGACTCGGCCATGAGGTCCTCTAACTAGTTCGGCTGTGAGGCCCGTCTTGATGGTCTCCATCAACAATATTTGCTAGTAAATAGCTATTTTACTTTACAATTAAAATAGAAACATAACTACACCACTATGGTAGTTTAGTTTTCGTTTTACTAAGAAAATTGATAAGAAACAAGAAAAATGAAGGAGACTATTAACAGAAATATTATGTGACTTCCCATCGATCATTGGTGGTTTGGTATATTAGAATCATCAAAAGCATAAATCATATCAAACCACATGACATTTTCGCCCAAAGTGATTGACCTCGTCATGAGCTTGCAAGTCTTGTAGCTTCGATAAGAGACGACTAACTTAGTGTCATTAAGTTAAAATTGGTTTTAAAATAGATTTGAACACCACATCAAGAACTGATGTTTATTTTTTCTTTTCTGGGACAAAACAGGATATAACAAAACTTTATTGTCAAAGAAACAATCAAGTAAAAATCATAGCCAAAATAAATCTCCTCTCAAACGTAAGAACTACGATAACTCGGCGAAGTAAAAAAAATCAACAAGTAAAAGAACATATCAAAATATTTACATATTTAAAATTCTAGCCATGTTAATATCTTGAAAGGTGTGATATCTTCACTGTGCTGCACGTGACATCCCAACTAGGTTGGCACTTCACGGAGCATCCATCATTAGAATCACCACCTATTATTGTTGTTATTATTATTGAATGAAACCAAATACAAGAGGGGGACTTAAAGCCTAACCCTGAATTTAACAAATGATCAGACCATTAAAAGACTAAGATTCATATAAACATATGTGAAGAGATACCATTTAAATTAATCATCTACATAACAGAGAACACTGTTCTTTGACTTTAATTCTTCTTCGACTTTAAATCTTCGTTCTTCGGGTCATATTTTTCGGATTAATTAACTACTTGAGATGTTTAAGTACATAATCAAATACTTGAGTGGTACAATGAAGCACAATGGGTCCATCAACTTTGATATCGGATTCTCTTCATCTGAGTATTCATCTAATAACATCTTGAACTTGGAATATACCAAATACTTTATCGGAACCACGTACCTTTTACAATCTTCTCCAACGTAAACCGGTAGAAAACCCTTGTGTACTGTTGTAGTATTATTAGTATCCTTTGCTAACAATTGGTCATACTTGAAGTGACTTTGTTTCGTACTAAACTTTGTTTTTAGAGATGAAAACATCTTCATCATCTTCATTATTGGGTGAGAATTGAGAAAGGGTCAATGGAAAACAAGACTTAGATAAAAGGTGGTAGGGAATGAAAAAATTAGAGAGAAATAATTTCGGCAGAGAGTGGAGGGTATAAGATCACAATGACTTGTTTAGTTGTTTGTGAATAGTTTACTTGCCTAGTTAACTTATATAGACTGAAAAGTTTCTAAAAGTCTAAATTTGAACTTCTAGGTTTAATTGGATTCCGAGGTTGTATAAGATAAGGATTCCTTGCATGGGGGGATTCTTTTAAGTCGTGACTTCCTATCTGGGTGTGTGCCATTACATTGTTTTTTGTTGTTGATAATTTAGAAATGGTAACATAGTATCCGGGTGCCATTAGATTGTGGCTTGTCTTCTATTTTAATTAGGATTAATTATACAGGAAATTGGGTCGGAGGCCCAATTTCTAGTATTTTTTTGTTAAAAAGACAACCTCTCTTTTTAACTAGCTAGGCCCCAAGTAAGTTACAAAAATAGGCTTGAAGGACATTTTTAAAGGCACCAACTTTCTAAGAGTCAAAAATACCCTTCATTCAATTAGAAATACCTAGTAATAATCTAACTAATAAATCAAAAATTTGAGTTTTTCTCGTGACCGAACCGAGTTGGATTGTCGACGCCGATTAAAATTTCTGGGGTTTGAATCGATTTTGGCTATAAGATAGGTTGATGTTTTTAGGTTTTGGTGATTTAATCTATTTGCTTGTTGTTTGAAGAGGCTTTTAAGGGGTTTGATTTAGTTTTTGGTTCTAAATTCTAGAGAGAGAAAGTTTTATATACTTTCAATGGAAGGAGAAATTGATAGTGTTTCAAGGTATAATTCAACTTCTTCATTGCTTTATTTTCATTGAGTTATGAATGATGGATGACAATTTGTTAGTTTTGATGTTTATGTTCAAACTTATTTGTTGGATTTATATGGAAGTTGTGAAAGTATAGTTGATGCAAGCAATGTGTTTGATAAAATGCTTGAAAGAGATGTTGTTGTTTGGAATGCAACGTTAGTTGGTTATACAAGACTTAGATTGGTTGAAATAGCTATAAAGTTGTTAGATGAAATGCCTATGAGAAATATATTTTCTTGGACAACCATAATTGGTATTTATGTTCAAATTGAGAATTTCATGAAAGCTTTGGAAGTTTTTCGAAGAAATGTAAAATGATGGTGCTAGAGCTTATAAAATGACTATTATGAATTTGTAGGGGTTTTAGCTAGTTTTTCGATACAACATTCTATTAGACAAAATATAATAATTTGTAACAAATTTCATGTTAAATCAATTCAAAAACTAATTTGCAAACCATTTGCATGGCACTGCAAGGTGTTTGCAAGGCTCTGCAAGGTATTTGCAAAGCTTTGCAAGGCTCTGCAAGGTGTTTGCAAGGCTCTGCAAAGTATTTGCAAAGCTTTGCAAGGCTCTGCAAGGTGTTCGCAAGGTTGTGCAAGGTATTTGCAAAAGTCATGCAAGGTGTTCGCAAGGCTCTGCAAAGTTTTTGCAAGGCTCTGCAAGGTGTTCGCAAGGCTTTGCAATTTGTTTGCAAGGCTATCCAAGGTGTTTGCAAAAACCATGTAAGGTGTTTGCAAGGCTCTGCAAGGTGTTTGCAAGGCAGTGCAAGGTGTTTGCAAGGCAGTGCAAAGTGTTTGCAAGGTATTTTCTTAGACTAGGGTTAGGTTGGTCATTTTACTGAAATTGAAAATTACATAATTGCCATCAGGGAGGTGAAGCCTAAAATACTTTGATGAATCCTTTTTAACCAAAGTCATAATTTCTTAGGGAGTTTTGGCCAAATTCCCCTTAATTATATTTTGGCCTTTAACTTGTGACCAACTTGCTTTCTTGGTCTCAATAAGTCTCCGACAGTCTTTGGATACTTCCCGAAACAATGTTGGACCATCACACTGTCATCGAGTCCTTAGGCTTTTAAAGATAATTAGCTACGTATAAGTACTTTGGTTATTGTTTCAACGCTCTCCAGTTCTTGGAAATTTTAGTATTAACAAATCAACAAAGTTTAAAATGTTGGGTAAATACACATCGGATGATTTTCGAATATGGTATCTAAATAATGAAACTTCAAGATGAATATAGGTAAGTAATTAACAAAACCCAGAATCACAAATTTGAATAACACAAAAACCTACTTTGGGTTTTACCTATAACATAGGAAAGTACTCAAACAAATGGTTGGAGGAAGAATGGAAGTTTTAGTGATGGTTTTGATTTTTGAGCGGTTTAATTGTCAGTTTGGTGGATTACTCTTCCTATCTCTCTGAGTTAATGGGTTTGGTTTCTAGAGAAAGAGAAAGATGAGACAGAAATTACACCGTGTTTAATGAGAAATTTACTCGAATTTTCAAACTAAAACAACAACAAGTTAGGAATTAACTTACTGATGACTGTCGGTCCGTGTCGGACCTTACTCCTTCGTCCATTTATGGTGTTCTTTACAAGAAAACCAGAATTTTTAAATCACCAATGGGGTTTCAAATGTTCATACCTTTAGAGAGAAACGAACAATCTTCTACTAAGGAAATCGACCAAACTTTCTGAGTTATAATCATCCAACGCATTAAAGAGGAAAGAAATCCTTTCGGGAGCAATGAGAAATCCTAGTTCTCGATGAAACTTTGAAGAACAAAAGGGTTTGAATTTGGCGCGGGCTTGGGTAGTCGAAAAGATGGCATAAAGGTTGGATAAAACTCTATTAAAATTAGGTTTCGCACACGCCCAACTTAACTTTGACTAAACGTTTCCTTGCACGTAGGGGTATAAATCAAAAGTTCTCAAAAGGTGGGGGTGTAGTCCAAATATTCATTTAATAGTGGGGGTGTATGTCAAAATCTCAGTTTGTATATAACTCCTGTTGGATGATTTTTTAAAATTGAAAAATGAAGGGAAGTTGATGAATGGAAAATGAAGGGATGCACCGCTTCCCTTTGGCATCCACCGCCACAAAGTGAGGCTTTATGAATGGGCATAATAACGCCTATTGGATGGCTACATCCAATGCATGTGAATCCCTTGGTATACTATAAATTAAGTGGCATCAGCCCCTCTGAAAACATCCAACGAAATTCTCCCTCTCTTTTGTTCCCATTTTCCAGTGTCTATCAACAGTAAAGTTTCTTGGGTATTTTATTTACGTACTATTTGTCAAATCTCGGAGTCGATTTATTTGGCATTATCAGTTTATATTCGGAGTGTTCTCGATCTTAGTCAAGACGTACATACTTTGAACTAAGATAGTTGTTAAGACTTCATCGTATCCTGAAGGCATAATTCCTGAGTCGTTGTGTACTCGTGGTTTACACCAGAAGAGGGCGAATTACTGTCTAAAAGTATCGATTTATCGAGCTTTGAAGTTTCGTGTATAACAACATTATTTCTGATTATCCATTTCAAACTAGTAGCAACAATAAATATTCCAACAACTCCTAAACCCTGGAATTCATGTAAAACAAAGCAAAAACAGCCCTAACTCGCATCACAAACCTTCGAATCATGTAGATCTCGGTTTTGCGTGATAAAATATAGGCCATCACTTACCCTAGGTTTTACAAGAGATCGATAAAGAAAATAAAGGTTTCGGGGTAGAGGAGGAGACAGAGAGAGAGGGGGAGAGAGAGGGCGGATGGGATAGATGAATGTGAAACATGAGAATACTCTAGGTTTTAGATAGAGATAGACCGAGAGAGGTAGACTTCTAAAGCTACCCTTTTTGTTGGGGTTGGGGGAGGGGGTTGTATGGGCATATCATCTAAAGGACTAAAAATTCATTTTCTATTAAAATGATATCCAAAACATTTTTTGGTTTTTATTTTGGACTATTCTCCTATGACCCCTTTATTAATTTCATGGACCAAAATTACTGCTATAGGCACGGTGTCACAGCCAAAAACTTTGAGGGCCTGCCATAATAATATGGGGCATGTGTACTAACTCAAAGGCCTAGTCTGATTTTATATAACTTGTCAAACAATCCTAATAGGATGATTGGGATAGAGAAATAGTAATGACCCAATTAGCCCACCAATTACTTCCATTTTTTTTAGCATAAAATCTTCACAATCCCATTGAAAAGGCCCTTATGTTTCACTAGTAAACTTGAGCTAGCACATGTAGCCTAATCTTTGGATACTTTTCGAAATGATGTTGGACCATCACACTGTCATCGACTCCTTGGGCTTTTAAAGATAACAAGTTGTTTGATGAATGTGGTTCTTATTGGGATGTCATTAGTTACATGTTAGTGGTTTTGTTATCATTTTAAAGCTCTCCCGTTCTCGAACATTTGCATGTTATACAAATCAACAAAGCTTAAAATATTGGATAAATACACTTCTAATGTTTGCCAAATTTGATATCCACATCAAACGACCCATTATATTTTATGCTTGCAGTTTTGGGGGTAAAGAATAATCTCCGGAATCATTTCTCTAGGGAATCCATGTTTATTGGTACATTCTCAGAGGCATATTATTTTTAACCTAAAAATTAACTTGATCAAATATTGTCTCCTAATCTTCATCTTGTCTTTCTTCTTCACCACCACAACTTCCCACTATCACCACCACTCTGACCACTATTGCCACATATTCTCTCTCCTCTCTCTTCCTCTCTCACTCACTGACACTGTTACCCTCTTTCGCAGTCTATGTTAATATCATGATGGAAGAATGAGGATGAATATGCATATATACTAATCATCTCAATTAACAAACCAAATACCCCTATCTTCAACTGCAATTCTTAACTACTTAAGATATTAAAGTTCATGCCGAAATATTTGAGTGGTAGGGCCATCAAATTTGGTATCAAGTTCATGACTTGTATAAGAAAATTCATCTAATGCTATCTTAAACTTTGAACTTATCAAATACTTAATTGGAACAACGTACCAACATAAATTGATAGAAAACCCTTTCGTAAGATATGTGATTTTCCCTCTGACAAGATTAGAATTTGGACATTAGTTGACATTTCTAACTTAAAATACTCGAAGTCATATTCCACCTATCATAAACAGACATTCAAGTAAGTACTTTTAGCTACATCCCCGAGTTCGTCGCAATCCCGACTTAATAACTATTCATATAACAGGATAACGAAATTGACTAATTATATCGAAATGATAATAGTTATAGATACCTTTTGGAAGTCTATTAGATTCTTCAGCAAATTCACATTCTAAACACCAGTGGAGTTAAGAGTCCCTGCATTTAGTTTTCTTTGGAATAGGTTACTCGACTGGGCTCTTTCATTTTCTAGGTCTTGGCCTAGTGGGTGTTGTTTCCTTCGACTTCTTCTCTACCTTCTTTCGTGTATATTTTTCTTTCGGTTACATACTTATAAATCTCATGCACACATATTGTAAATTTTAATATAAATATTCTATATTTGTCATGCCAACACAAGTAATGAAAATTCAAATGGTTTAGAGTCTGAAACGAAATTGTATTTTGCTCCAAACTTTAATCATTTTGCTATAATCTTTTATCATTATCCATATGAACTTACCATTAACTGGTTCATTCTTTGTTGTTTGTCATGAAAAACAAAGAAACTAGAACTTTCAACAACAAAAAAATGAAGAAACTAGAAGCAAAACCGGTTTTGTAAAAGATTTTACGAAAAAGTTGAACAATTCTTTTTTTTGTAGTTTGTAAAAACTCTCAAACCCTAGGAATCATGTAAAACGAAACAACACTAAGTCACATCATAAAGCCTCGTAATCATGTAGATATCATTTTTGCTTTCGAAAATATAGGTTATCACAAAAATAAAAATAAAAAGGGAGATTTTGACATACACCCCCACTATTATATGAATATTTGGACTACACCCCCACTTTTTGAAAACTTTTGACTCATAACCCTACGTGGACGGAAACAGTCAAGTCAGAGTTAAGTTGGGCGTGTGCCAAACACACGTGCCAACCATGACAATTTTACCCCTGTGTAGTTGTTGAAATTTGTCGAGAGATTTTGACATACACACACCCACTATTATGTGAAAATTTGGACTACATCCCCACTGTTTCAAAAAAAATCCCCACTCTACCCTTCGACGGTCATCTTTTACCTTTTGCTTTTAAAACTTGTTTATCAGATGATTCTCATACAAGTTAAAAAATTAAACATAAAGAAGTATTTGGGAAATCGAAATTTAGAAAATATGGGAGGAAGTGTTGAGAAAGGATCACCAAGTACGCTATGGTTCAAAGCTTCCTGTTTCAGATTATTACGAGGGTATAACGGTTGGGGGTCCTTCTCTAATTAGAGAAAAACCGTGGGGTTAATTTACTAATCTGAATTGTTGAGCGCATCTTATTAGCTACTCTAAATATTAAAAAAAAATTGCAAGAAAACGTATTGCCAAATTTGTGAATGAAAGCAACATAATTCCTGCGAGTATGACAATTTCATGTATTAACGTGTTTCCTGTGAATGAAGCAACAGAGAAAAACAAAGACGAAGAAGCTAAATGAGACTGAATGAATCTAATTCAGATTTCATAACATTAAACTAAAGTACCATATGTCCAATATCCACAGAAGAGCTCAATGAGCATTTCAAATTCAAAATAAGAACAAAAAGTGAAATTCTATTCACAATCCATAACAAAAAGAAGTAAAGTAAACTAATTATCTGATGCAGCTACAAATTCATTAAACTCATTAGTGGTAGGTCTAGATTCCTCTTCAAAATCGGAATCACGTGCTTCTTATCGTGGCTAGGGTCATATTCATCATCACTTGATTGATGAGTTGAAACTCAAATAACCTTCTTCCACAGGTGTATCATCAATTTCATCAGGAAGACCCTTCGTTTAAGGATCTTGAGGTTCACATGGTTCATCCCTAGCTCCACGATGTACATAATGTTCCTCTGTCTTGACAGTGGGATCAACACCATGTACATTTGTCATATCATTTAGTTGTTCTTTAGCTAATTTGTTCAACTCCTGTGCAAAACCTTCATCACATGTATCATCACTAATATGTGCCTTCTTTGGTGGAGACCTATTTCTAGAAGAACTGCCTACATTTAATTTCTTCCAAACAATAGAACTATTTAGAAAACTTGGTGTTCTTGCTCTTACTTTAGTCATATTGGACATAGGTGTTGTTTGACTTCTTTGAGGAGGTTGGACTATAAATGGGGGTTCAGGGGCGGCCCGGGCCCAAAGCAACTAAAGCGGTCACTTTGGGCCCCGACTTAATCAAGGGCCTTATATACCGAATGATGTATGTTATTTTCAAGATAATAAATTCGTTTCAAAGTGATTTTTGACATGGATCAAGTTATAGCTACTGTTTGAAGAGCTAAATCTTTGTTTGAGAGGTCATGAGATCGACCCCACCTCTAAGCAACATTAAAATTTTATTTATTTTTTCTACCAAACACTATACAGGGCTCCATATTTTAGTTTCTCTTGGGGCCTCCCACATGTTAGGGCTGGCCATATGGGGGTTGATGGTCTAAAAACAAGTGCACCTTGCCTTTACCATCTATGTCACCTTCATCCCAACATTCTAGCAAGTCCATTTATTTATCAATTTTGCATCCAACACCTTGTTTGAAATACTCAAAAATCATACTATGCCCAACTAACTCCATGTCCCTGTGCACCATACCACTAGCCAAATCTAACAAGTTCAACTCATCATCATCCACATTAACAAAGATATCTTTCAACTTAAATAATCATCACAGGGCCACCTTTCATTCTTAAGAGAAATCCAAAACCTACAATGCAAACATCATCAAATCCAAACACAATTTGTTATCTTCATCATTGCACACAAAAAGTTAGTCTTCCAAAAAGAAATTTCACAAAAAAGAGAGTAACAACTTTTACACAGCAAAAAGTATCAAAATTAAAAGATAGGTGAAAACTCATGCAACTAAAACAGCTAATACTGGTTTGGGCTATAGTCAGTGACATGTATCATCTACTCCAACAAAGAGTACAATGATTAACACAAAAAAATCGAATTAGTTGTGTGAATTTCAAATCATAAACCCTAATTATGCACAAGGGAAAAAATAAACTAAGCCCTGATAACAAGTAAGAAGTTTTTCCAAGTTATGAATCAAATTCTTGAGCGGTGTAATTGTTTGGTGGATTATTCTTCCTATCTCTCTGAGTTAATGGGTTTGGTTTCCAGAGAAAGATGAGATAGAAATTACACCGTATTTAATGAGAAATTTACTCTAGTTTTCAAACTAAAACAACAAAACAAGTTAGGAATTAACTTACTGATGACTGTCGGACCTTACTCCTTCGTCCATTGATGGTATTCTTTACAAGAGAACCAGAATTTTTAAATCACCAATGGGATTTCAAATGTTCCTACCTTTAGAGAGAAACGAACAATCTTCTGCTAATGAAATCGACCAAACTTTCTGAGATATAATCGCCCAACACATTAAAGAGGAAGGAAATCCTTTCAGGAGCAATGAGAAATCCTAGTTCTCGATGAAACTTTGAAGAAGAAAAGGGTTTGAATTTGGTGCGGGCTTGGGTATAGTTGAAAAGATGGCATAAAGGTTGGATGAAACTCTATTAAAATTAGGCTTAAGTTTCGACAGTTAGATCCTCTGAGATGCAGAGATCCGTTGGATTACAAAGGCTAAAATTGTCATGGTTGGCGCGTGTGTTTCGCACACGGCCAACTTAACTCTGACTTCACAGTTTCTGTCTACGTGGGGGTATAAATCAAAAGTTTTCAAAAAATGTGGGTGTAGTCCAAATATTCATATAATAGTGGAGGTGTATGTCAAAATCTCAGTTTGTATATAACTCCTGTTGGATAATTTTTCAAAATTGAAAAATGAAGGGAAGTTGATGAATGGAAAATGAAGGGATGCACCACTTCCCTTTGGCATCCACCCCTACAGAGTGAGGCTTGATGAAAGGGCATAGTAACCCTTATGGATGGATACATCCAATACATGTGAATCCCTTGTTATACTATAAATTAAGTGCCATCGACCCCTCTAAACACATCCAACGAAATTCTCTCTCTCTCTCTCTCTCTCTCTCTCTCTCTCTCTCTCTCTCTCTCTCTTTTGTTCCCATTTTCCACTGTCTATCAACAGGAAAGTTTCTTAGGTATTTATTTACGTACTATTTGTCAAATCTCGGAGTCGATTTATTTGGCATTATCAGTTTATATTCGGAGTGTTCTCGATCTTAGTCAAGGCGTACATACTTTGAACTAAGATAGTTGTTAAGACTTCATCGCATCCTGAAGGCATAATTCCTGGCCCGTTTTGTACTCGTGGTTTATACCAGAAGAGGGTGAATTACTCTCTAAAAGAATTGATTTGTCGAGCTTTGAAGTTTCGTGTATAACAATATTATTTCTGGTTTTCCATTTCAAGCTAGTAGCAGCAATAAATATTCCAACAACTCCCAAACCCTAGAAATCATGTAAAACAAAGCAAAACAGCCCTAACTCGCATCACAAACCTTTGAATCATGTAGATCTCGGTTTTGCGTGAGAAAATATAGGCTATCACATACCTTAGGTTTTACAAGAGATCGATAAAGGAAATAAAAGTTTCGAGGTAGAGGGGGAGACAGAGAGAGAGGGCGGGAGAGATGAATGTGAAACAAGAGAATACTCTAGGTTTTAGATAGAGAGAGACCGAGCGAGGTAGGCTTCTAAAGCTACCCATTTCAACATCTTTAATAGTTGATTTTTTTTCTTTTCCAATCCTACCCTTCCTCTAAAAAATTTAAAAAATAACAATGTACTTTGTAAACAATCATCTTTCGAAAACTTAATCTGAAACCTCTAAACAATTTAATTATATCATAATTATATTGAAGTTTGTTATATTGATTCAAGAGTCATTACATTATTATATTGCGTGGATACATCATGAATTGTATAAACTCAATAACTACCATCTCAAAGACATTTTGGCTCATAAAGTGTTGAAAATGTCTTGAATATGGGTGATATCAGACCCGATATACGACCCGCCAACCCACTTACAAGATTTCGTTGCGAAACTTTGGACCCGTTAGTAGAGCTGATTACCCAAGCAGAGCCGGAATGCGGAGCAGAGCTTATATCGGTTATTAATGTTAGCGTATCCATGTGTATTCTAGATTTAGAAAGAGAGAGTCGGTGAGGCGGTAAGATTAGAGTTTTAGTGCCTATGTAAACTAAACCCCTATTAGATATCTGTGTCTAATTCTCACGAATCTCTTGTGTAACTTGTTTGCTTATCATAGTGAAAATCATCATGTCATTGTCGTCGTGGAGTAAGTCTCACTAACCGAACCACGTAAATCTCTTGTGTTCATTATGATTCTTCGTTATTTCCTATTGTTTTTCTTGGATTGATTTCGTCATAACATAAAGACCTTTAAGACTATCCTTTGGAGTATATAGTCCATTTATTCCTAAATTTACTTTATTTCTTCCCAAGCTCAATAAATCATTGCTCTCTATGTCCATAGGAATCGCACATGGAAGTTATGCAGAGTGGGTGTCCAACCACTAAACTAAATAACGGTGGCAATCATTACGACGTTCAAAAATTATGTTATAAATGCAATTGAAATGTCCATAATTTATTCTTTAACCATGGAAAGTTATTACCTTCTTTCTCATTTCCAAAAAATATATTTTTTCCAATTGTTGTCAAAGTCTTTTGAAAAACAATATTTGCTAGTAAATAGCAACTTTACTTTACAATTAAAATAGAAACATAGCTACACGACTATGGTAGTTTAGTTCTCGTTTTACTAAGAATATTGATTAGAAACAAGAAAAATTAAGGAGACTATTAACAGAAATCTTATGTGACTTCCCATCGATCATTGGTGGTTTGGTAGATTAGAATCATCAAAAGCATGAGTCATATCAAACCACATGACATTTTCGCCCAAAGTGATTGACCTCGTCATGAGCTTGCAAGTCCTATAGCTTCGATAAAAGACGACTAACTTAGTGCCATTAAGTTAAAATTGGTTTTAAAATAAATTTGATCACCACATAAAGAAATTATGTTTATTTTTTCTTTTCTGGACAAAACAGGATATAACAAAACTTTATTGTCAAAGAAACAATCAAGTAAATATCATAGCCAAAATAAATCTCCTCTCAACCGTAAGAACAATGATAATTCGGCGAAGTAAAAAAAATTAACAAGTAAAAGAACATATCAAAATATTTACATATTTAAAATTCTAGCCATGTTAATATCTTGAAAGGTGTGATATCTTCACTGTGCTCCACGTGACATCCCAACTAGGTTGGCACTTCACGGAGCATCCATCATTAGAATCACCACCTATTATTGTTGTTATTATTATTGAAACCAAATACAAGAGGGGGGACTTAAAGCCTAACCCTGAATTTAACAAATGATCAGACCATTAAAAGACTAAGATTCATATAAACATATGTGAAGAGATACCATTTAAACTAATCATCTACATAACAGAGAACACTGTTCTTTGACTTTAATTCTTCTTCGACTTTAAATCTTCGTTCTTCGGGTCATATTTTTCGGATTAATTGACTACTTGAGATGTTTAAGTACATAATCAAATACTTGAGTGGTACAATGAAGCACAATGGGCCCATCAACTTTGATATCGAAATTAGGATTCTCTTCATCTGAGTATTCATCTAATAACATCTTGAAGTTGGAATACACCAAATACTTTATCGGAACCACGTACCTTTTACAATCTTCTCCAACGTAAACCGGTAGAAAACCCTTGTGTACTGTTGTGGTATTATTAGTATCCTTTGCTAACAATTGGGCATACTTGAAGTGATTTTGTTTCGTACTAAACTTTGTTTTTAGAGATGAAAACATCTTCATCATCTTCATTATTGGGTGAGAATTGAGAAATGATCAATGGAAAACAAGACTTAGATAAGGGGTGGTAGGGAATGAAAAAATTAGAGAGAAATAATTTGGACAGAGAGCAGAGGGTATAAGATCACAATGACTTGTTTTGTTGTTTGTGAATAGTTTACTTGCATAGTAACCTTATATACACAGAAAAGTTTCTAAAAGTCTAAATTTTAAAATTTATATAGTTTAAGTTTCTAAAAGTAAATTTGAACTTCTAGGTTTAATTGGATTCCGAGGTTGTATAAGACAAGGATTCCGGGGGATTCTTTTAAGTTCGTAACTTCCTATCTGGGTGTGTGCCATTACATTATGGCTTATCTTCTTTTTAATTAGGATTAATTATATTTTGGCCTCTAACTAGTCAGAATTTGGTATCTATATCCACCCATTATCTACACCCCCACCTTTTACAAATGTTAGAAATATGATAATTTGGCAATGTAAATAAAGCAAAATCAACAAGTAAAAGAACATATCAAAATATTTTGAAAGGTGTGGTATCTTTTTTTTTTTTTTTTTTTGCATTAATCAGCAGGCTGAAGGGAAACCTGAACTCAAAAGGTGTGGTATCTTCATTATGCTATACGTGACATCCCAACTAGGTTGGCACTTCACGGAGCATCCATCATTAGAATCACCACCTATTAATGTTGTTATTATTATTGAATGAAACCAAATACAAGAAGGGGGACTTAAAGCCTAACCCTGAATTTAACAAATGATCAGACCATTAAAAGACTAAGATTCATCTAAACATATGTGAAGAAGTACCATTTAAACTAATCATCTTAATAACAGAGTACACTCTTCTTCGACTCTAACTCTAAGTTCTTCGGGTCATATTTTTCGGATTAATTGACTACTTGAGATATTTACGTACATGATCAAATACTTGAGTGGTACAATGAAGCACAATGGGTCCATCAAATACTTGCGTAGTTAACTTATTATATACAGAGAAAACTTTCTAAATTGGATTTGGAGGTTTTATAAGATAAGGATTCCTTGCATGGGGGAATTCGTTTATTTCATTAGTTTCCATTAGATTGTGGGTTTATCATTTTTAGAAATAGTAATATAGGATAGGTTACCGTTAGATTGCAGCCTTATCCTTGATTTTCATAGGTATGAACTAACTAGAGGATCCTAGTAGATTTTATCTATCTAAGATGTGAAACAAACCTAATAGGATGTTTGAGGAAGAGAAATGGTAAGGACCCCATTAGCCTAATAATTACTAGAATTTTATTGGGACATCAAATCTCCACGAGTCCATTCAGAAGGCCTTGTCTTTGCATTAGTAAACTTGAGATCGTACATGTTAGTCTTCAGATGCCTGCCAAACCTATGTTGGAGTGTTGGACCATCATGCATTCGCGCTGTCAGCAAGTCCTTAGGCGTTTGAACATGACAAGTTGCATGATCAAAGTTATTCTTATTGATATGTCATTAGTTACATACTTACATGTAAGTGCTTTGGTCATCGTTTTTATCGCTCTCCAATTCTCTGACATTTCAATATTATACATATCGAGTAAGTTTAAATATTGGATAAATACACTTCTGAGATCCATCTATAAGTCATAAAACCTTAAAATATTTTAAGATGAAAATACCTTAATGATGAATTGTGGCAACAACAAAGTTTGGAAATAAACTCTTGTAATAAATATTGGCCATAAACTTTCTCTCTTGTAATTTATGGAAACAAATCAACAATATCATAATACTCTTTCTTCTTGAGTTGGTTTTACATAGCCACTTTGAACAATATCCCACAAGTCTTGAGATCTCAATAATACACTCATTTGGGTACATTAATGTCCATAGTTCTCTTTAGTTAACATATATATTCGGGATTATACCATATTTGACATTTTCTTACAAGATCCTTAAAAAATTTCACAAACCGTAAATTTTCAAAATGTTGAAAATTGAAATGATAAACTAATATGGCTATGATACCATTTTTTAGAGATTAGAAGGTATAGATACACCAATACATAAACTCATCAAAAGATTGTCATCAACATAATTGCACACAATAAAAAAAAAAATTTAGTCTACACAATCTCATAAGCAAAACATACAAATGTCTCTCACAATTATAAACCAGATATTGAAGTTAGTTCTTACTTTAAACAAAAGATTCATACTAGATCTATGTCTTATTCTTCAAGTTTTTTCTACATTATTCTTCTTTTTCTTTCTCTTTCTACAAAAGCCTTTTTCCATGAAATGCATAAAACATTAGATCTAAGCCTACTTCTTGAACCCTCTCTTTTTTGTTCTCTACTATTCACTGAAGTCCTCATTACTTAATCTAATAATGTGCCCAAGCCTATTTTGGTTTAGATCCCAACTTTGACAAAAAGGTAAGAAGATCTTAACATGAACGTCTAAACGAGACTGTATCGACAGGGGCGGATCCATGGGGGTGCGAGGGGGTGCGGCCGCACCCCATGGATCCTCGCGAAAAAATAATATAGTAGTAGTAATTTTTCTTTTTAATATTTATATACGTTAATCTAATATAGAGCATCTGATGTAGTAAGATGAGACAAAAACGACTTTGGCTTAGTGGGTATAGCGCGGGTGTTAGGAATACCCAGTCCCGAGTTCAAACCCGTCTATTAGCATTTTGGAGTGGTTTGTTACATTTACATGTTTACACCCTATACATACCCAACCGTGTCCATTTTGGAATGGTTTTTTACATTTACATGTTTACACCCTGTACATATCCAACCGTGTGTACTGATGACATGAAGTAGAACTTGGCTCAATGGTCGAGGCCTTATGTTTTTGGTCGCGCGTGGGTAAGGTTCTAGGTTCGAATCCCACTCTTTGAAATACTTTTTACTTTTAATATTTCAACTATCCTAAATTCTTATAAAATTCAATTCAACGACCCTAAACCCTATAAAATTAAATTCACCTACCATAAAACAAACTTCAATTCATCACTATAAAACTTATAAAATTCAATTCAACTATCCTAAATTTATGTAAAATTCAATTCAACTACTCTAAACTCTATAAACTTTAATTCATCTACCATAAAACCCTACAAACTTCAATTCATATACCATAACCTCTATAAAATTCAATTCAACTACTCTAAACCCTATAAACTTCAATTCATCTACAATAAAGCCCTACAAACCTCAACGCTCCCGTAGAGGTTGTTCGGTATCTATTAGAACAAGGATTGGCATTTCGGGAAAATGACGAATCTGAGACTTCAACAAATCCAGGTAATTTCATTAAATTGCTAAAGCTTCTTGCTCGAAATTGTCTAGAAATTTATGCAGCTACATTTGATAATGCTGCTGGAAATTTAAAATTGGTTGCTCCTAATATCGAAAAAGATATTGCTTACTCATGTGCATATGAAACTATTAAGTGGATTATTAGTAATCTTGGTGATGCTTCCTATTCTATTTTGATTGATGAAGCACGAGATATTTCTATAAGAGCAAATGACCATTGCAACTGCCTCCGTTGAAAGAGTTTTTTCAGCTATAAAGCTAGTTAAAACACGCTTAAGAAGCAAGATGAGTGATCCGTGGCTGAATAATAGTTTAGTAGTCTTTATTGAAAAAGAAGTTTTTAGTGAAATTGACAATGAGACGATTATGCGAACATTTCAAATTATGAACTCTCGTAGAGGTCAATTACGTTTGTAGTCGTTGATGTATTAATATAATTAATGAATATTAATATTTTGTTAATTACTGTGTTTTAAAAAAAATTAAGTATGTAATTCCGCACCTCCTAAGTGAAAATCCTGGATCCGTCCCTGTGTATCAAGGTATACAACTTCAATCTACACGTGATGAGACTTCGAGCGAATAATGAAGTTGAGTTTGAGAAACAAAGGAGCAATAAATGTATGATCAACCAAGCTCTTTATTTGTCCGCCAGATTGAAACACTAAAAATTGTTATCAACCAAGCTCCAATCTTCTTCTTTCAACAAAAAAAAAAAGAAGCTCCAATCTTCTTTTCTCTTTCTTCTTAATAGACCTTGGAAGATTTGGTGGACCAAACCTCCGGTCAGTGGAAACTCTTTCGCCGAAGTATTTAAAAAGAGAAAGAAGGGAGCGAAGAAGAAGGGAGAAAGGAAGAAGACAAAGAAAAGGAAGGAAAAAAAAAAGAGAAAAGAGGAAGAAGAAGAGAGAGAGAGAAAAAAGAATTTATATATATATATATATATATAATATTTTTTTCTTAGGGTTGAAAGTGGTCAGTCAAAAAATATTGGCCGACAACCGTCAGGCAGGGAAGAAAGTGTGAGGTGCGATAAAAATATTAATGATCCTGTATGGACTAAGAAATCATACGTGAACACGTACAAGAAATATATTTACCATGTCCTTAATTTCGACGAGTCTCGCACTTTTAACGAGGACGCAAAAACACTTTCACCTATAGTCCTGCAGACCTAGAAGACCAGTACAGTTTTGAGTGGAGAGTTCCGATGACGTTCCTAGGAATATGAGAATTTTTGACGCATACCTTTACGTGGACGGAAACCGTCAAGTCAGAGTTAAGTTGGGCGTTTGCGAAACACACGTGCCCACCATGACAATTTTACCCCTGTGTAGTTGTTGAAATTTGTCGAGAGATTTTGACATACACACCCACTATTATGTGAAAATTTGGACTTCATCCCCACTGTTTGAAAAAAAAACCCCACTTTGCCCTTCAACGGTCATCTTCTACCTTTTGCTTTTAAAACTTGTTTATCAGATGATTCTCATACAAGTTAAAAAATTAAACATAAAGAAGTATTTGGGAGATCGAAATTTAGAAAATATGGGAGGAAGTGTTGAGTAAGGATCACCAAGTAAGCTATGGTTCAAAGCTTCCTGTTTCAAATTATTAAGAGGGTATAACGGTTGGGGGTCCTTCTCTAATTAGAGAAAAATAGTGGGGTTAATTTACTAATCTGAATTGTTAAGCTCATCTTATTAGCTACTCTAAATATAAAAAAAAAAAAAATTGCAGGAAAATGTATTGCCAAATTTGTGAATGAAAGCAACATAATTCCTGCTAGTATGACAATTTCATGTATTAACTTGTTTCCTGTGAAAGAAGCAACGGAGAAAAACAAAGACGAAGAAGCTAAATGAGACAGAATGAATCTAATTCAGATTTCATAATATTAAACTAAAGTACCATATGTCCAATATCCACAAAAGAGCTCAATGAGCATTTCAAGTTCAAAATAAGAACAAAAAGTGAAATTCTATTCACAATCCATAACAAAAAGAAGCAAAATAAACTAATTATCTGATGCAGCTACAAATTCATTAAACTTATTGGTGGTAGGTCTAGATTTCTTTTCAGAATCGGAATCACTTGCTTCTTATCGTGGCTAGGGTCAGATTCATCATCACTTGATGAGTTGAAACTCAAATAATCTTCTTCCACAGGTGTATCATCAATTTCATCAGGAAGACCCTCCTCCGTTTAAGGATCTTGAGGTTCACATGGTTCATCCCTAGCTCCATGATGTACATAAGGTTCCTTTGTCTTAACAGTGGGATCAACATCATGTACATTTGTCATATCATTTAGTTGTTCTTCAGCTAATTTGTTCAACTTCTGTGCAAAACCATCATCACATGTATCATCACTAATATGTGCCTTCTTTGGTGGAGACCTATTTTTGGAAGAACTGCCTACATTTAACTTCTTCCAAAAGATAGGTGAAAACTCATGCAACTAAAACAACTAATACTGGTTTGGGCTATAGTCAGTCACATGTATCATCTACTCCAACAAAGAGTACAAAAATTAACACAAAAAATCGAATTAGTAGTGTGAATTTCAAATCATAAACCCTATATATGCACAAGGGGAAAAATAAACTAAGCCCTGATACAAGTAAGAAGTTTTTCCAAGTTATGAATCAAATTCACACAAAATTGATAGTAAAGAGAAATAATTAAACTTCAAGATGCATATAGGTAAGTAATTAACAAAACACGGAATCACAAATTTGAATAACACAAAAACCTACTTTGGGTTTTACCTATAACATAGGAAAGTACTAAAACAAATGGTTGGAGGAAGAGTGGAAGTTTTAGTGATGGTTTTGATTCTTGAGCGGTTCAATTGTCAGTTTTGTGGATTACTCTTCTTATCTCTCTGAGTTAATGGGTTTGGTTTCTAGAGAAAGAGAAAGATGAGGCAGAAATTACACCGTGTTTAATGAGAAATTTACTCTAATTTTCAAACTAAACAACAAATTAAACAAGTTAGGAATTAACTTGTGTCGAAACTTACTCCTTCCATTGATGGTATTCTTTACAAGAAAACCAGAATTTTTAAATCACCAATGAGGTTTCAAATGTTCATACTTTTAGAGAGAAACGAACAATCTTCTACTAAGGAAATCGACCAAACTTTCTGAGATATAATCGTCCAACACATTAAAGAGGAAGGAAATCCTTTCAGGAGCAATGAGAAATCCTAATTCTCGATGAAACTTTGAAGAATAAAAGGCTTTGAATTTGGCGCGGGCTTGCGTAGTTGAAAAGATGGCATAAAGGTTTGATGAAACTCTATTAAAATTAGGTTTAAGTTTCAGCCGTTAGATCCTTTGAGATGCAGAGATCCGTTGGATTACAAAAGGTAAAATTGTCCTGGTTGGCGCGTATGTTTCGCACACGCCCAACTTAACTCTGACTTAATAGTTTCCGTCCACGTAAAGGTATAAATCAAAAGTTTTCAAAAAGTGGGGGGTGTAGTCCAAATGTTCATATAATAGTGGGCTTGTATGTCAAAATCTCAGTTTGTATATAAATCCTATTGGATAATTTTTTAAAATTGAAAAATGAAGGGAAATTGATGAATGGAAAATGAAGGGATGCACCACTTCCCTTTGGAATCCACCGCCACAAAGTGAGGCTTGATGAATGGGCATAATAACCCTTATGGATGGATACATCCAATGCATGTGAATCCCTTGTATACTATAAATTAAGTGGCATCGACCCCTCTAAAAACATCCAACGAAATTCTTTCTCTCTCTCTTTTGTTCCCATTTTTCAGTGTCTATCAACAGTATCTCACTACTGTTAACATCCCCTCTCAAACCGATGGGAAAGAGGAACAATGAACCATCAGTTTGTCTCTTAGATGAGAGAAAATCTCCAGAAATAAACCCTTAGTGAAGATATCATCCAGTTGATCTTTGGTAGAGATATACTGAACCAAAATCGTGCCATCGGAGACGAGGTCTCTGACATAATGAAAATCCACCTCAATATGTTTCGTGCGAGCATGAAAAATGGGATTTGAGGCCAGGTGCTTTGCACTTATGTTGTCACAATGAAGCAGAAAAGGTTTACTCAGTGGACATCGAAGCTCAATCATGAGGTAGGAAATCCATACTAACTCTACCGCAGTAGTAGATAATGACTTGTATTCTGCTTCAGTTGAAGATTTTTCCACCGTAGCTTGCTTCTTAGAGCTCCATGAGATGAGACTCGATCCTAGAAACACACAAAAACCTCCTGTTGATTTCCTTGAATCTGGACACCCAGCCCAATCCGAATCAGAATAGGCTGAAAGGGTGGTTAAATCTCCAGGAGATAGTCGTATACCAGATCCCATAGACCCCTTTAAGTATCTCAATATATTCTTGACAATAACCAAATGCTTGTATATTGGTTTATGCATGAACTGAGTTGTCTAATTTACTGCAAAAGAGATGTCTGGCCGAGTTAATGTGAGGTATTGGAGGGCTCCAACTAAGCTTCTGTATTCAGTGGGACTTGAAAGCTCAACACCATCTAAAATGGAGATCCTTTGGCCACTGGAGATAGGTAATTTTGAAGGCTTTGAATCTAATAAAGAAGCTTTCTGCAGTAGTTGTAAAGTATACTTCTTATGAGTTAATAGCATGCTTGAGGTGGCTGAATCATAAGATACCTCAATGCCCAAGAAATATGATAAAGATCCTAAGTCTTTCATCTTGAAGGCAACACTAAGATCATTGATGAGCTTTGTTATCATAGAGGCAGAACTGGCTGTGAGAATTATATCATCTACCTATAGTAAAAGTACTATTATATCATTGTTTGTATGAAAAACAAACATAGAGTGGTCTGTTTTGCTCTTCTGAAAACCATACTGATATAAGAAAGTGGCAAACCTATTGAACGAAGCCCTAGGAGCTTGCTTTAGACCATAAAGAGCCTTGTGTAAATGGCAGACATAATCTTCTTTGTCTTTCTCAATAAATCCTGGGGGTTGTATCATATAGACATCATCCTCTAAAACCCCATGAAGAAAGGCATTTGATACATCCAGTTGTTTGATGTACCATGATTTAGTGACTGCTATAGGAAGAATGAGCCTGATAGTGCTTGCTTTAACAACAGGACCAAAGGTTTCTGCAAAATCAACACCCTCCTGTTGATGAAAGCCCTTGGCCACTAATCTGGCCTTGTACCTTTCAATGGTACCATCACTTTTCTGCTTCAACTTGTATACCCACTTGCAACCCAAAACATTCATTTTACTATGAAAATGAACTAGAGACCAAGTCTTGTTCTGTTGTAAAGCTGAGAACTCATCATTCATTGCCTTACACCACTTAATATGTTTAGCTGCTTCTTTATAAGTAGCTGGTTCAGTGGGTAGTTGTAGAACTGACATATAGGTTACATTTAATGTGTGAGGTGAGGAGAAGTGAGCCACAAAGTCAGAGGGTAATTGTTTACACTTGATTATCCCATTTGTACCTCTAGTTATCATCTGATCAACATGAAGTTGCCCTTGAGTGATAGCTGGTGTACTAACTGAATAGTAAGGTGTCCCTATCTCATGAGAAGGTAGCTCCCTTGACCCAGAATTAGTTGGTGGGCTAGTAAGTGAACTAGATGAACCTAATTCAGGGATTGAGGGCTGAGAAGTGATAAGAGGTGGAAGAGGGAGTGAAATATATGGCTCAGTACTCTAATCACACCTAGACTGTTGCTTAGAGATGCTGGTATAAGGAGAACTACCTTCATCAAAAGTAATATGTCTAGATATATACAGCCTTTTGTGATAGGATCATAGCACCTATAACCTTTATGCTCATTACTATATCCCAAAAAGACACAATGAACACTCTTGGGACTAAGTTTATTCTTTCTAAGATCTCATAGATGAGGATAGCAAGGACACCCAAATATCCTAAGATTGGAGTAAGCAGGTGTCATATAAAATAATGCTTCAAAAGGTGATAAACCATGAAGTGTGGTTGTGGGTAGTCTGTTAATGATATAAACAGTTGTGCTGAAAGCATCAAACCACAAAAATTTTGGCAAAGAGCAATGAAAAGAGAGAGTATTACCTAATTCAGTTATATGCCTGTGTTTCCTCTCTGCTTTGCCATTCTGCTGAGGAGTATAAGGACATGAGCTTCTGAAAATAATGCCATTTGAGTCCAAAAAGGACCTGAATTCACCCTTTTGTAGCTCAGGTGCACCATCAGATTGAAAATACACAATCTTCACTTTGAGAATATTTTCATTTATAGATTTGAAGTGTTGAAAACACTTAACACTATCAGACCTGACTTTCATAGCATAAATCCATCTATACCTGCTGAAGTCATCTAGAAACAGTATGTAGTATTTGGCCCCATTTGGAGTAGTGACAGGGGCTGGTCCCCAAATATCACAATGTACCAAGTGTAGAGGAATATTTGTGGTACTATTTGATGTTGAAAAAGGTAAACACTTGCTCTTTCCTAATTCACATGACTTGCAGAAATTGGTGTCACTTGTTGCACATAACAGTATCTTATTCTCTTTACTTAGTTGTTCTAAAATACCATAATAAGAATGCCCAAGTCTAGCATGCCAAATATCATAAGAAAGTGCAGTCTGAGTTAGAAGAGCAGACTCAGACTTCTCTGAATAGAAATTATGTTGCACTTCAATAGGATATAGGTTGTTTTAAACTGGCCCTTTAGCCAAAATTCTTTTGGATCAGATGTCCTTAATACTATATCCCCATGGCATAAACTCAACAGAAACTGAGTTATCTTTAGTAAACTTTGATATGGAAAGCAAGTCCCTTTTTAGACGTGGAACACATAGAACTTTGTGTAAATCAAAAACACAAGTGGAAGTAGAAAGCTTAGAAGTACCTCTACTTTCAATTGGCAAAAATTTTCCACTCCCAACCATAACTGCTTCTATCCCCTTATAAATTTGAGGAGAAATAAGGTTTTCTACAGCATAAGTCATATGACTACTGGCTCCTGTATCAGCTAGCCAGGCACCATCCTTAGAAACTGATAAGTCTGACTGTGTACTTGTAGTAAAGCATGATTCAGAGCCAATATCCATGTCAATATCAAAAGATTCACATTCTAGAAAAACATCGTCAGATTCATCACATTCTATGGCAGTTTGGCATTCCTGAAAAACATCATCATCATCACTATGCCCATAACTGTATACCACTGCATTGTTACATTCAAGTAAGGATTCTTCCTCATAAGGATAAGACTTTGAATCCAGATAATTTTCATCATTCTTATGACCTGGTGATGGATGTTGCTCTTCAGTGTGATACCCAGATTGAGGTTTGTTTGGTTTGTATCTAAAATAGCAGACTCCTGCTAAATGACCCCATCTCTTGCAAATTCCACATGGGACAGAGGTAAAATCAAAATCTTCTGCCTTGTTACTCTTTGTTTGAGCATTGTTTGGTCCAACAGCAGATACCTCTTTCTTATAAACTTGATTTTTATAAAATGTTGGTGAAGGTTTGCTTCTTGAAATTTGTTTCTGATTCACTTTGTTTATATAATAAACTTCATGAATAGAATCCTTATTTGATAACCATTGTCCATGATGTATAAGTCTGGATTTTAGTTGAGCCAGAGACAAAAGCTCATTATTAGCTCTTAAGGCAATAGTAAACTGATCATACTCAGATGGAAGACCATGAATAACTATTCTTACTAGCTCAGAATTAGAAACTTTATCATGAACTGTCATTAAAGAGTCAGAAATTTGTTTAATTTCTCTCAAATATTCAGCTATTGAAGCATCTCCTTTCTTTAAATTTTGTAGTTTTCTTCTTAATTGATCCTTTTTGGATTCAAGCCATTCGTTATTTCTTAGATCAACATACTCCCATATATCTTTTGCAGATTTCAGACCATAAATGTCATAATAGATGGATTTTGAAAGCGTACTTTTAAGATAGGACATAACAAAACTTTCTCTTGATCTCCATTGCTGAAAATCGGGATGAACCTGTTTAGTTCGTTGAATGAACTTTAACTGAGGTGGTTCCTCAATCGAACCATTAACGAAACTTATGAGTTCATAGGTATTTAACATAGTTTCTACTTGATCACGCCACATGAGATAGTTAGAATAATCTAATTTCTCAGCTATGAAGCTAGTGACAGCAGAAATAGGTGGGAGAATACCTTGAAGTGCGGAAGCCATTGATGAATCCTATTGATCTTGACGAAAAAATAGTAAGGAACCTTTGAATTTCTTTTAGCTGAATTTGATTTTGATAACTTGTTTTGTGCAAATCAATCTTCTTCTTTTGATTTGATGATTGATTTGATCTTCTTCTTCTTCTAGATTTTGATGTTTGATATTGCGAAATGTTTAAATTTTGTGATTGTTCTTGAGCTTGAGTGAAACCCTAATGAGGATCTAACACTGAGACTGATACCATGTAAGATTTACTCAAACTCTAATTTTATTTCCAATATAAGTAATGGTGAATTACAAGGTGTATTTATACACATTAGAGTGAGAAAGAAAAGAATTCTGTTATGATAACAGAATTTGTTACAACTAATAAAACTGTAACTGAATTAGTTATTAACTACCATTATTAGTTACTAAGTAACCCTTAATCTTTTCAGATTAGCAGTGGCTGCCTCCAGACTTCAATGAGCAGAACTGAGATGAGAGTAGTGGTGCCTACATACAGAATAGTGGTGCCTTCATACTTTATTAAGCAGACTTGAGCTAAGCCTTGACTACTTGACTTTGATCAACTGACTAGAGTTAACAAATAAAAGGTTTCTCATAAACCAAATATCATTTCGTTGATATCAAAAACCCTAGCCGATCTTCATCTCACTACTGTTAACAAATCCTAATAGGATGCTTGGGATAGAGAAATAGTAATGACCAAATTAGCCTACCAATTACTTCCATTTTTTTTAGCATAAATCTTCACAATCCCATTGAAAAGGCCCCGATATTTCCCTAGTAAACTTGAGCTAGCACATGTAGCCTAATCTTTAGATACTTTCGAAATGATGTTGGACCATCACACTGTCATCGACTCCTTCGGCTTTTAAAGATAACAAGTTGTTTGATGAATGTGGTTCTTATTGGGATGTCATTAGTTACATGTAAGTGGTTTTGTTATCATTTTAAAGCTCTCCCGTTCTCGAACATTTGCATGTTATACAAATCAACAAAGCTTAAAATATTGGATAAATACACTTCTAATGTTTGCCAAATTTGATATCCACATCAAACTACCCATTATATTTTATGCTTGCAGCTTTGGGGGTAAAGAATAATCTCTGAGAATCATTTCTCTAGGGAATCCATGTTTATTGGTACATTCTTAGAGGCATATTATTTTTCACCTAAAAATTAACTTGATCAAAAATTGTCTCCTAATCGTCATCTTGTCTTTCTTCTTCACCACCACAACTTCCCACCGCAACTTCCCACCATCACCACCACTATTGCCACATATTCTCTCTCCTCCTCTCTCACTCACTGACACTGTTACCCTCTTTCTCGGTCTATGTTAATATCATGATGGAAGCATGAGGATGAATATGCATATATACTAATCATCTCAATTAACAAAACAAATACCCCTATCTTCAACTGCAATTCTTAACTACTTAAGATATTAAAGTTCATGCCGAAATATTTGAGTGGTAGGGCCATCAAATTTGGTATCAAGTTCATGACTTGTTTAAGAAAATTCATGTAATACCATCTTAAACTTTGAACATATCAAATACTTAATTGGAACAACGTACCAACATAAATTGATAAAAAAACCCTTTCGCATTGAACTAGTATTATTATGGGATACTTAGTGTTAGGATCAAAGAAAGGTACTAACATTAGCATTTCAATCAAGAGTTTGTCCGTTATAAATTCTGGGTCACAGACTACCCGTTGACCCAGTTGACTAGAGACGGGCGTTAACAACCGTTAATTTGTGACCCAAATGCTAATGTCGGTGCTTTTACGTTGATCCTGACAAAAAATATCTCAGAAGTAAATTGTAATACCAAAATAAAAGTATATTGATCAATTTAGCAAAACTACAATATAATTAAAAAACATAAATGTTCATCAAATTCAATATGTCGATTGTAGAGGGAACATGTTTTATTTTGCACTAAATGCGCGCCCTCAAATCATTGCGTATTTCCGATTCGAAAATTGTTGTACTAGTGCTTCGAGATATTAGCTTATTTTCCCTACAAATTCTCTAGATCACTTTCTCTTTGTTCTCATGGCACTCGTTTTTCTTATCGTGGAACTCTTTATACTTCCCAAAATCTTTTTCACAAATATCACATGGACTTAATTTTCTTCCAGAGCATTTGATACAGTTGCTCCCTGGGAATCTCATCGGACGAGTTCTTACGACTATTTCATTGTTACATTGAAGGGTCTATGCTCAGCAGTAGATCTGTTGGAGTGACCTATGCTAACACAACTTGTCTTTCTGCCAACGGTAGGTCGTTGGTGTTCATGACTCTCTACTAGCAGGTTTGTCGGTTAGGGTCTGTGTCTGTCGCAGCGCTAAAGATGGTAGAAGAGCTAGCTTAAGACTAGGCTCCGCTCTACGTCTGACAAATTTTCCAACGAAATGTGTACACCCAACACATCTCTCACCAATTTCTCTTTAGACGCCGATGTTCCAATTATTAAAAGGTGAAGTTAGTATTAGGGTCAATGAAAAAGTACCGACATTAACATTTGGGTCACAAACCAACGATTCTTGACGACCGTCTGTTGTCAACTGGGTCAACGATTAGTCTGTGAGTCTGTGACTCAGACCCTATAACGGATAAATTCTTGACCCAAATGCTAATGTCGCGGTACTTTTCTTTGACCCTAACTCTAAATATCCCTATTATTATTAGTCTCCTTTGTTAGCAATGAGACATACTTGAAGTGATTCTTTTTCTTGCTCAATTTTCTTCTTAGTGGCGAAAACATATTGATCTTCACTATTTCTTTTCTTTTTTGCATTAATCAGCGAAATTCACTATTTAGTTGGAAGGAAGAGAGGAGAGAAAGAACTCTTATTGGAAGCAAAAGACGAGAGCATTTCAAGTAGAGGAAAGCTAGCGTATGATCACTCATAGATAGTGCATTAAGTAAATTAGGAATTTCATTTATATAGGAGAAGCTCAAGGGATTTTCATTTATATAGGAGAAGCTCAAGGGATTCCGTGGAGTAAGCGTCCAACTGAAATTCAGAAACCACCGAGATCTTTCTAATTTCAATTAAAGTCTTACTGTGTAGGAAAACTAGGCAGATGCAATCTTAGATTTTGTTTCTCTTTGATTTCATTAGATTTCCATAAATTGGGGGATTCTATTAATTACACTAGCCTCCTAATTTTCATTAACTCTGAATGATTGTTATTTTAACATCTTTAATAGTTGATTTTTTTTCCAATCCTACCCTTCCTCTAAAGATTTCAAAAAATAACAATTGTACTTTGTAAACAATCATCTTTCGAAGACTTAATCTGAAACCTCTGAACATTTTAATTATGTCTTAATTATATTGAAGTTTTTTATATCAATTCACGAGTCATTACATTATTATATTGCGTGGATACATCAAGAATTGAATAAACTTAATAACTACCATCTCAAAGACATTTTGGCTCATAAAGTGTTGAAAATGTCTTGAATATGGGTGATATCAGACTCGACATACGATCCGCCAACCCAAATACAAGATCAAGATCATCTGAATTTTGAGAAGTATCACTCATCGGGCCAGTTGCTTCACTGGTAGGGAACACAATTGGAGGTGCCAGTGGATCCTTTATCTTTTTGTCTATTATAAACTTCTCATTGGTGAAGGAAGTTCCATCTGAATCGTCTCCATCATTTTCAGTAACATCTGGAACAACCTGAATCTGTTTGAATTTCTTCTTAGAATTGGTGGTCGAAGAACTACCAGATTCCAAAATGTCGATAATTTCCACTTCGTCGTTATAACTACCAGTAGGACAAAACCTATTCTTGGACTTGTGATTCACGTATCTGGGGATGGAAGGGGAATCCATATATGGGTCAGATCCAACACAAGAAGATATCAGACCAGGCATCTCAACTTCATTGAGCTCGATCCTAAAACGGCAGAAATCGGTCGGAGATATATTCTTGACCTTGTATTTACGGTCTGAAGCAGTATTCTCGACGATGATAGACATGGTTGCCGTTTTAAGTCTTTCTTCCTTTATTGTTTTTGTTTGACTTGTAGCAGTTGAAACCAATGAAGATAGAGTCGGAAGAATTTTATGATTCGAAACGAGAATTTCTTCTCCCGAAATTGTATATGGATCGAATAATTGGTCCGGACATGGTTTCTTCATATCACGAATAGAATTTAGGTTTGATGAAGAAAAATTACTTCTTTCTTCTTCTTCGCCGATTGAGAAAATTTTGTTCATCTTGTCAAGAACTTTTTCTTCAAAACTATTGATCACAGAGGCAGAATTAACTTTGGAGTATTGCCTTCTCGATTCAATCTTTGTTTCTGCATGTGAATTAGGGTTTGGACTGGAGAACGGCGAATTGTTTCCTTCTTCCTTCGTCTGAAAGAACTCATCTATATTATTGTCGCGAACTTCTTCTGTAACAATGGTGGTCGAGAGAATATGGGGGTCGACATAAGATGAATACTCATCTAAAGGAAGGAAAGCATACCGAAAAATATTTTTCAGTTGACTGCAATCATCAATGAAGGGGTTTCCTTGATTAACGAGTCTCCATTGCATCTCGTTGAATTTGTCGTAGACTCTTTTAGATAAGTGTTGTTCAACGACAAAAACCTTATCTTCATCACTAACATCTTGGTTTATGTACCAATCTTCCAACTGTTGAATCCAAAAATTTATATGATATTGACCGTCAAATAGAGGAATTTTAGAAACGGTATTAATTTTTTCTTCATATTTTCGATCAACATAAAATTGTTTTGAATCTCGAAAGGGATCCCAACCTAAACGTGGAAAAAAAATCCAGCATTCAAGGAGAGATGTATCCATGAAAAAAAATTCATATTTCATTCCCAGATTCTTCAAGCTCTGAATACCAGCTGATGTAGATTGTTGCGGAAGCGTAAAAGTAATGGAATCCACCATTGTTAATAAACTAAACTAACGAAATAAAACTGATAAAATAACGATAAACGATAAACTTGATTAATAACTTGAATAATAATAAACTTGGTTGATAATATTCTCTGATCTGAATAACAAGGACAGACCTGACTTCCTTTTATAAGAACTGAGACACTTCTAGATGGACTCAAACTAGGATTCCTAAATATCAAAGATACTCAAACATAAAAACTTCTAAACCTAGACTTAGTAGGAAATACTAAAACATGGAAACTCCTAAACTCTAACCCTAATGGACTCGGCCATGAGGCCCTCTAACTAGTTCGGCTGTGAGGCCCGTCTTGATGGTCTCCATCAACAATATTTGCTAGTAAATAGCTATTTTACTTTACAATTAAAATAGAAACATAACTACACCACTATGGTAGTTTAGTTTTCGTTTTACTAAGAAAATTGATAAGAAACAAGAAAAATGAAGGAGACTATTAACAGAAATATTATGTGACTTCCCATCGATCATTGGTGGTTTGGTATATTAGAATCATCAAAAGCATAAATCATATCAAACCACATGACATTTTCGCCCAAAGTGATTGACCTCGTCATGAGCTTGCAAGTCTTGTAGCTTCGATAAGAGACGACTAACTTAGTGTCATTAAGTTAAAATTGGTTTTAAAATAGATTTGAACACCACATCAAGAACTGATGTTTATTTTTTCTTTTCTGGGACAAAACAGGATATAACAAAACTTTATTGTCAAAGAAACAATCAAGTAAAAATCATAGCCAAAATAAATCTCCTCTCAAACGTAAGAACTACGATAACTCGGCGAAGTAAAAAAATCAACAAGTAAAAGAACATATCAAAATATTTACATATTTAAAATTCTAGCCATGTTAATATCTTGAAAGGTGTGATATCTTCACTGTGCTGCACGTGACATCCCAACTAGGTTGGCACTTCACGGAGCATCCATCATTAGAATCACCACCTATTATTGTTGTTATTATTATTGAATGAAACCAAATACAAGAGGAGGGACTTAAAGCCTAACCCTGAATTTAACAAATGATCTGACCATTAAAAGACTAAGATTCATATAAACATATGTGAAGAGATACCATTTAAATTAATCATCTACATAACAGAGAACACTGTTCTTTGACTTTAATTCTTCTTCGACTTTAAATCTTCGTTCTTCGGGTCATATTTTTCGGATTAATTGACTACTTGAGATGTTTAAGTACATAATCAAATACTTGAGTGGTACAATGAAGCACAATGGGTCCATCAACTTTGATATCGAAATCAGGATTCTCTTCATCTGAGTATTCATCTAATAACATCTTGAACTTGGAATATACCAAATACTTTATCGGAACCACGTACCTTTTACAATCTTCTCCAACGTAAACCGGTAGAAAACCCTTGTGTACTGTTGTAGTATTATTAGTATCCTTTGCTAACAATTGGTCATACTTGAAGTGACTTTGTTTCGTACTAAACTTTGTTTTTAGAGATGAAAACATCTTCATCATCTTCATTATTGGGTGAGAATTGAGAAAGGGTCAATGGAAAACAAGACTTAGATAAGGGGTGGTAGGGAATGAAAAAATTAGAGAGAAATAATTTCGGCAGAGAGTGGAGGGTATAAGATCACAATGACTTGTTTAGTTGTTTGTGAATAGTTTACTTGCCTAGTTAACTTATATAGACTGAAAAGTTTCTAAAAGTCTAAATTTGAACTTCTAGGTTTAATTGGATTCCGAGGTTGTATAAGATAAGGATTCCTTGCATGGGTGTGTGCCATTACATTGTTTTTTGTTGTTGAAAATTTAGAAATGGTAACATAGTATCCGGGTGCCATTAGATTGTGGCTTATCTTCTATTTTAATTAGGATTAATTATATTTTGGCCTTTAACTTGTGACCAACTTACTTTCTTGGTCTCAATAAGTCTCCGACAGTCTTTGGATACTTCCCGAAACAATGTTGGACCATCACACTGTCATCGAGTCCTTAGCCTTTTAAAGATAATTAGCTACGTGTAAGTGCTTTGGTTATTGTTTCAACGCTCTCCAGTTCTTGGAAATTTTAGTATTAACAAATCAACAAAGTTTAAAATGTTGGGTAAATACACATCTGATGATTGTCGAATATGGTATCTAAATAATGAAACTTCAAGATGAATATAGGTAAGTAATTAACAAAACCCAGAATCACAAATTTGAATAACACAAAAACCTACTTTGGGTTTTACCTATAACATAGGAAAGTACTCAAACAAATGGTTGGAGGAAGAATGGAAGTTTTAGTGATGGTTTTGATTTTTGAGCGGTTTAATTGTCAGTTTGGTGGATTATTCTTCCTATCTCTCTGAGTTAATGGGTTTGGTTTCTAGAGAAAGAGAAAGATGAGACAGAAATTACACCGTGTTTAATGAGAAACTTACTCGAATTTTCAAACTAAAACAACAACAAGTTAGGAATTAACTTACTGATGACTGTCGGTCCCTGTCGGTCCCTGTCGGTCCCTGTCGGTCCCTGTCGGTCCGTGTCGGACCTTACTCCTTCGTCCATTTATGGTGTTCTTTACAAGAAAACCAGAATTTTTAAATCACCAATGGGGTTTCAAATGTTCCTACCTTTAGAGAGAAACGAACAATCGAAACTAAGGAAATCGACCAAACTTTCTGAGTTATAATCATCCAACGCATTAAAGAGGAAAGAAATCCTTTCGGGAGCAATGAGAAATCCTAGTTCTCGATGAAACTTTGAAGAACAAAAGGGTTTGAATTTGGCGCGGGCTTGGGTAGTCGAAAAGATGGCATAAAGGTTGGATAAAACTCTATTAAAATTAGGTTTCGCACACGCCCAACTTAACTCTGACTAAACGTTTCCTTGCACGTAGGGGTATAAATCAAAAGTTCTCAAAAAGTGGGGGTGTAGTCCAAATATTCATTTAATAGTGGGGGTGTATGTCAAACTCTCAGTTTGTATATAACTCCTGTTGGATGATTTTTTAAAATTGAAAAATGAAGGGAAGTTGATGAATGGAAAATGAAGGGATGCACCGCCACAGAGTGAGGCTTTATGAATGGGCATAATAACGCCTATTGGATGGCTACATCCAATGCATGTGAATCCCTTGGTATACTATAAATTAAGTGGCATCAGCCCCTCTGAAAACATCCAACGAAATTCTCCCTCTCTTTTTTTCCCATTTTTCAGTGTCTATCAACAGTAAAGTTTCTTGGGTATTTTATTTACGTACTATTTGTCAAATCTCGGAGTCGATTTATTTGGCATTATCAGTTTATATTCGGAGTGTTCTCGATCTTAGTCAAGACGTACATACTTTGAACTAAGATAGTTGTTAAGACTTCATCGTATCCTGAAGGCATAATTCCTGAGTCGTTGTGTACTCGTGGTTTACACCAGAAGAGGGCGAATTACTGTCTCAAAGTATCGACTTATCGAGCTTTGAAGTTTCGTGTATAACAACATTATTTCTGATTATCCATTTCAAACTAGTAGCAACAATAAATATTCCAACAACTCCTAAACCCTGGAATTCATGTAAAACAAAGCAAAAACAGCCCTAACTCGCATCACAAACCTTCGAATCATGTAGATCTCGGTTTTGCGTGATAAAATATAGGCCATCACATACCCTAGGTTTTACAAGAGATCGATAAAGAAAATAAAGGTTTCGGGGTAGAGGAGGAGACAGAGAGGGAGGGGGAGAGAGAGAGGGCGGGCGGGATAGATGAATGTGAAACATGAGAATACTCTAGGTTTTAGATAGAGATAGACCGAGAGAGGTAGACTTCTAAAGCTACCCTTTTTGTTGGGGTTGGGGGAGGGGGTGGTATGGGCATATCATCTAAAGGACTAAAAATTCATTTTCTATTAAAATGATATCCAAAACATTTTTTGGTTTTTATTTTGGCATATGACCCCTTTATTAATTTCATGGACCAAAATTACTGCTATAGGCACGGTTTCACAGCCAAAAACTTTGAGGGCCTGCCATAATAATATGGGGCATGTGTACTAACTCAAAGGCCTAGTCTGATTTTATATAACTTGTCAAACAATCCTAATAGGATGCTTGGGATAGAGAAATAGTAATGACCCAATTAGCCCACCAATTACTTCCATTTTTTTTAGCATAAAATCTTCACAATCCCATTGAAAAGGCCCTTATGTTTCACTAGTAAACTTGAGCTAGCACATGTAGCCTAATCTTTGGATACTTTTCGAAATGATGTTGGACCATCACACTGTCATCGACTCCTTGGGCTTTTAAAGATAACAAGTTGTTTGATGAATGTGGTTCTTATTGGGATGTCATTAGTTACATGTAAGTGGTTTTGTTATCATTTTAAAGCTCTCCCGTTCTCGAACATTTGCATGTTATACAAATCAACAAAGCTTAAAATTATTGGATAAGTACACTTCTAATGTTTGCCAAATTTGATATCCACATCAAACGACCCATTATATTTTATGCTTGCAGTTTTGGGGGTAAAGAATAATCTCCGGAATCATTTCTCTAGGGAATCCATGTTTATTGGTACATTCTCAGAGGCATATTATTTTTAACCTAAAATTTAACTTGATCAAATATTGTCTCCTAATCTTCATCTTGTCTTTCTTCTTCACCACCACAACTTCCCACTATCACCACCACTCTGACCACTATTGCCACATATTCTCTCTCCTCTCTCTTCCTCTCTCACTCACTGACACTGTTACCCTCTTTCGCAGTCTATGTTAATATCATGATGGAAGAATGAGGATGAATATGCATATATACTAATCATCTCAATTAACAAACCAAATACCCCTATCTTCAACTGCAATTCTTAACTACTTAAGATATTAAAGTTCGCCGAAATATTTGAGTGGTAGGGCCATCAAATTTGGTATCAAGTTCATGACTTGTATAAGAAAATTCATCTAATGCTATCTTAAACTTTGAACATATCAAATACTTAATTGGAACAACATACCAACATAAATTGATAGAAAACCCTTTCGTAAGATATGTGATTTTCCCTCTGACAGGATTAGAATTTGGACATTAGTTGGCATTTCTAACTTAAAATACTCGAAGTCATATTCCACCTATCATAAACAGACATTCAAGTAAGTACTTTTAGCTACATCCCCGAGTTCGTCGCAATCCCGACTTAATAACTATTCATATAACAGGATAACAAAATTGACTAATTATATCGAAATGATAATAGTTATAGATACCTTTTGGAAGTCTATTAGATTCTTCAGCAAATTCACATTCTAAACACCAGTGGAGTTAAGAGTCCCTGCATTTAGTTTTCTTTGGAATAGGTTACTCGACTGGGCTCTTTCATTTTCTAGGTCTTGGCCTAGTGGGTGTTGTTTCCTTCGACTTCTTCTCTACCTTCTTTCGTGTATATTTTTCTTTCGGTTACATACTTATAAATCTCATGCACACATATTGTAAATTTTAATATAAATATTCTATATTTGTCATGCCAACACAAGTAATGAAAATTCAAATGGTTTAGAGTCTGAAACGAAATTGTATTTTGCTCCAAACTTTAATCATTTTGCTATAATCTTTTATCATTATCCATATGAACTTACCATTAACTGGTTCATTCTTTGTTGTTTGTCATGAAAAACAAAGAAACTAGAACTTTCAACAAAAAAAAATGAAGAAACTAGAAGCAAAACCGGTTTTGTAAAAGATTTTACGGAAAAGTTGAACAATTCTTTTTGTTGTAGTTTGTAAAAACTCTCAAACCCTAGAAATCATGTAAAACGAAACAACACTAAGTCACATCATAAAGCCTCGTAATCATGTAGATATCATTTTTGCTTTCGAAAATATAGGTTATCACAAAATAAAAATAAAAATAAAAAGGGTGATTTTGACATACACCCCCACTATTATATGAATATTTGGACTACACCCCCACTTTTTGAAAACTTTTGACTCATAACACTACGTGGACGGAAACCGTCAAGTCAGAGTTAAGTTGGGCGTGTGCGAAACACACGTGCCAACCATGACACTTTTACCCCTGTGTAGTTGTTGAAATTTGTCGAGAGATTTTGACATACACACACCCACTATTATGTGAAAATCTGGACTACATCCCCACTGTTTCAAAAAAAATCCCCACTTTGCCCTTCGACGGTCATCTTCTACCTTTTGCTTTTAAAACTTGTTTATCAGATGATTCTCATACAAGTTAAAAAATTAAACATAAAGAAGTATTTGAGAAATCAAAATTTAGAAAATATGGGAGGAAGTGTTGAGAAAGGATCACCAAGTAAGCTATGGTTCAAAGCTTCCTGTTTCAGATTATTACGAGGGTATAACGGTTGGGGGTCCTTCTCTAATTAGAGAAAAACCGTGGGGTTAATTTACTAATCTGAATTGTTGAGCTCATCTTATTAGCTACTCTAAATATAAAAAAAAATTTGCAAGAAAATGTATTGCCAAATTTGTGAATGAAAGCAACATAATTCCTGCGAGTATGGCAATTTCATGTATTAACGTGTTTCCTGTGAATGAAGCAACAGAGAAAAACAAAGACGAAGAAGCTAAATGAGACTGAATGAATCTAATTCAGATTTCATAACATTAAACTAAAGTACCATATGTCCAATATCCACAGAAGAGCTCAATGAGCATTTCAAATTCAAAATAAGAACAAAAAGTGAAATTCTATTCACAATCCATAACAAAAAGAAGTAAAGTAAACTAATTATCTGATGCAGCTACAAATTCATTAAACTCATTAGTGGTAGGTCTAGATTCTTCTTCAAAATCGGAATCACTTGCTTCTTATCGTGGTTCACATGGTTCCTCTGTCTTGACAGTGCAAAACCTTCATCACATGTATCATCACTAATATGTGCCTTCTTTGGTGGAGACCTATTTCTAGAAGAACTGCCTACATTTAATTTCTTCCAAACAATAGAACTATTTAGAAAACTTGGTGTTCTTGCTCTTACTTTAGTCATATTGGACATAGGTGTTGTTTGACTTCTTTCAGGAGGTTGGACTATAAATGGGGGTTCAGGGGCGGCCCGGGCCCAAAGCAACTAAAGCGGTCACTTTGGGCCCCGACGTAATCAAGGGCCTTATATACCGAATGATGTATGTTATTTTCAAGATAATAAATTCGTTTCAAAGTGATTTTTGACATGGATCAAGTTATAGCTACTGGTTGAAGAGCTAAAACTTTGTTTGAGAGGTCATGAGATCGACCCCACCTCTAAGCAACATTAAAATTTTATTTTTCTTTTCTACCAAACACTATATAGGGCTCCATATTTTAGTTTCTCTTGGGGCCTCCCACGTGTTAGGGCTGGCCATATGGGGGTTGATGGTCTAAAAACAAGTGCACCTTGCCTTTACCATCTATGTCACCTTCATCCCAACATTCTAGGAAGTCCATTTATTTATCAATTTGGCATCCAACACCTTGTTTGAAATACTCAAAAATCATACTATGCCCAACTAACTCCATGTCCCTGTGCACCATACCACTAGCCAAATCTAACAAGTTCAACTCATCATCATCCACATTAACAAAGATAGCTATCTTTCAACTTAAATAATCATCACAGGGCCACCTTTCATTCTTAAGAGAAATCCAAAACCTACAATGCAAACATCATCAAATCCAAACACAATTTGTTATCTTCATCATTGCACACAAAAAGTTAGTCTTCCAAAAAGAAATTTCACAACAAAGAGAGTAACAACTTTTACACAGCAAAAAGTATCAAAATTAAAAGATAGGTGAAAACTCATGCAACTAAAACAGCTAATACTGGTTTGGGCTATAGTCAGTGACATGTATCATCTACTCCAACAAAGAGTACAATGATTAACACAAAAAATCGAATTAGTTGTGTGAATTTCAAATCATAAACCCTAATTATGCACAAGGGAAAAAATAAACTAAGCCCTGATAACAAGTAAGAAGTTTTTCCAAGTTATGAATCAAATTCTTGAGCGGTGTAATTGTTTGGTGGATTATTCTTCCTATCTCTATGAGTTAATGGGTTTGGTTTCCAGAGAAAGATGAGATAGAAATTACACCGTATTTAATGAGAAATTTACTCTAGTTTTCAAACTAAAACAACAAAACAAGTTAGGAATTAACTTACTGATGACTGTCGGACCTTACTCCTTCGTCCATTGATGGTATTCTTTACAAGAGAACCAGAATTTTTAAATCACCAATGGGATTTCAAATGTTCCTACCTTTAGAGAGAAACGAACAATCTTCTGCTAATGAAATCGACCAAACTTTCTGAGATATAATCGTCCAACACATTAAAGAGGAAGGAAATCCTTTCAGGAGCAATGAGAAATCCTAGTTCTCAATGAAACTTTGAAGAAGAAAAGGGTTTGAATTTGGTGCGGGCTTGGGTATAGTTGAAAAGATGGCATAAAGGTTGGATGAAACTCTATTAAAATTAGGCTTAAGTTTCGACAGTTAGATCCTCTGAGATGCAGAGATCCGTTGGATTACAAAGGCTAAAATTGTCCTGGTTGGCGCGTGTGTTTCGCACACGGCCAACTTAACTCTGACTTCACAGTTTCTGTCTACGTGGGGGTATAAATCAAAAGTTTACAAAAAATGTGGGTGTAGTCCAAATATTCCTATAATAGTGGAGGTGTATGTCAAAATCTCAGTTTATATATAACTCCTGTTGGATAATTTTTCAAAATTGAAAAATGAAGGGAAGTTGATGAATGGAAAATGAAGGGATGCACCACTTCCCTTTGGCATCCACCGCTACAGAGTGAGGCTTGATGAATGGGCATAGTAACCCTTATGGATGGATACATCCAATGCATGTGAATCCCTTGTTATACTATAAATTAAGTGCCATCGACCCCTCTAAACACATCCAACTCTCTCTCTCTCTCTCTCTCTCTTTTGTTCCCATTTTCCACTGTCTATCAACAGTAAAGTTTCTTAGGTATTTTATTTACGTACTATTTGTCAAATCTCGGAGTCGATTTATTTGGCATTATCAGTTTATATTCGGAGTGTTCTCGATCTTAGTCAAGGCGTACATACTTTGAACTAAGATAGTTGTTAAGACTTCATCGCATCCTGAAGGCATAATTCCTGGCCCGTTTTGTACTCGTGGTTTATACCAGAAGAGGGTGAATTACTCTCTAAAAGAATTGATTTGTCGAGCTTTGAAGTTTCGTGTATAACAATATTATTTCTGGTTTTCCATTTCAAGCTAGTAGCAGCAATAAATATTCCAACAACTCCCAAACCCTAGAAATCATGTAAAACAAAGCAAAACAGCCCTAACTCGCATCACAAACCTTTGAATCATGTAGATCTCGGTTTTGCGTGAGAAAATATAGGCTATCACATACCTTAGGTTTTACAAGAGATCGATAAAGGAAATAAAGGTTTCGAGGTAGAGGGGGAGACAGAGAGAGAGGGCGGGAGAGATGAATGTGAAACATGAGAATACTCTAGGTTTTAGACAGAGAGAGACCGAGCGAGGTAGGCTTCTAAAGCTACCCATTTCAACATCTTTAATAGTTGATTTTTTTTCTTTTCCAATCCTACCCTTCCTCTAAAAATTTTAAAAAATAACAATGTACTTTGTAAACAATCATCTTTCGAAGACTTAATCTGAAACCTCTAAACAATTTAATTATATCATAATTATATTGAAGTTTGTTATATTGATTCAAGAGTCATTACATTATTATATTGCGTGGATACATCATGAATTGTATAAACTCAATAACTACCATCTCAAAGACATTTTGGCTCATAAAGTGTTGAAAATGTCTTGAATATGGGTGATATCAGACCCGATATACGACCCGCCAACCCACGTACAAGATTTCGTTGCGAAACTTTGGACCCGTTAGTGGAGCTGATTACCCAAGCAGAGCTGGAATGCGGAGCAGAGCTTATATCGGTTATTAATGTTAGCGTATCCATGTGTATTCTAGATTTAGAAAGAGAGAGTCGGTGAGGCGGTGGGATTAGAGTTTTAGTGCCTATGTAAACTAAACCCCTATTAGATATCTGTGTCTAATTCTCACTAATCTCTTGTGTAACTTGTTTGCTTATCATAGTGAAAATCATCATGCCATTGTCGTCGTGGAGTAAGTCTCACTAACCGAACCACGTAAATCTCTTGTGTTCATTATGATTCTTCGTTATTTCCTATTGTTTTTCTTGGATTGATTTCGTCATAACATAAAGACCTTTAAGACTATCCTTTGGAGTATGGAGTCCATTTATTCCTAAATTTACTTTATTTCTACCCAAGCTCAATAAATCATTGCTCTCTATGTCCATAGGAATCGCACATGGAAGTTATGCAGAGTGGGTGTCCAACCACTAAACTAAATAACGGTGGCAATCATTACGACGTTCAAAAATTATGTTATAAATGCAATTGAAATGTCCATAATTTATTCTTTAACCATGGAAAGTTATTACCTTCTTTCTCATTTCCAAAAAATATATTTTTTCCAATGGTTTTCAAAGTCTTTTGAAAAACAATATTTGCTAGTAAATAGCAACTTTACTTTACAATTAAAATAGAAACATAGCTACACGACTAGGGTAGTTTAGTTCTCGTTTTACTAAGAATACTGATTAGAAACAAGAAAAATGAAGGAGACTATTAACAGAAATCTTTTGTGACTTCCCATCGATCATTGGTGGTTTGGTAGATTAGAATCATCAAGAGCATGAGTCATATCAAACCACATGACATTTTCGCCCAAAGTGATTGACCTCGTCATGAGCTTGCAAGTCCTGTAGCTTCGATAAAAGACGACTAACTTAGTGCCATTAAGTTAAAATTGGTTTTAAAATAAATTTGATCACCACATAAAGAAATTATGTTTATTTTTTCTTTTCTGGGACAAAACAGGATATAACAAAACTTTATTGTCAAAGAAACAATCAAGTTAATATCCTAGCCAAAATAAATCTCCTCTCAACCGTAAGAACAATGATAATTCGGCGAAGTAAAAAAAATTAACAAGTAAAAGAACATATCAAAATATTTACATATTTAAAATTCTAGCCATGTTAATATCTTCACTGTGCTCCACGTGACATCCCAACTAGGTTGGCACTTCACGGAGCATCCATCATTAGAATCACCACCTATTATTGTTGTTATTATTATTGAAACCAAATACAAGGGGGACTTAAAGCCTAACCCTGAATTTAACAAATGATCAGACCATTAAAAGACTAAGATTCATATAAACATATGTGAAGAGATACCATTTAAACTAATCATCTACATAACAGAGAACACTGTTCTTTGACTTTAATTCTTCTTCGACTTTAAATCTTCGTTCTTCGGGTCATATTTTTCGGATTAATTGACTACTTGAGATGTTTAAGTACATAATCAAATACTTGAGTGGTACAATGAAGCACAATGGGCCCATCAACTTTGATATCGAAATCAGGATTCTCTTCATCTGAGTATTCATCTAATAACATCTTGAAGTTGGAATACACCAAATACTTTATCGGAACCACGTACCTTTTACAATCTTCTCCAACGTAAACCGGTAGAAAACCCTTGTGTACTGTTGTAGTATAATTAGTATCCTTTGCTAACAATTGGGCATACTTGAAGTGATTTTGTTTCGTACTAAACTTTGTTTTTAGAGATGAAAACATCTTCATCATCTTCATTATTGGGTGAGAATTGAGAAATGATCAATGGAAAACAAGACTTAGATAAGGGGTGGTAGGGAATGAAAAAATTAGAGAGAAATAATTTCGACAGAGAGCAGAGGGTATAAGATCACAATGACTTGTTTTGTTGTTTGTGAATAGTTTACTTGCATAGTAACCTTATATACACAGAAAAGTTTCTAAAAGTCTAAATTTTAAAATTTATATAGTTTAAGTTTCTAAAAGTAAATTTGAACTTCTAGGTTTAATTGGATTCCGAGGTTGTATAAGACAAGGATTCCGCATGGGGGGATTCTTTTAAGTTCGTAACTTCCTATCTGGGTGTGTGCCATTACATTATGGCTTATCTTCTTTTTAATTAGGATTAATTATATTTTGGCCTCTAACTTGTCAGAATTTGGTATCTATATCCACCCATTATCTACACCCCCACCTTTTACAAATAAATTACACCAATACTTATAACTTAATTCGAGTATTACATTGTGGTTTAATAGAATACATTAAACCTTCTTGACCGTGTTCTGATGTTCTCTATAGCAGATAGATAACGGCTACCATCTAACTGAAGCGGGCATAAAAATAGGTGGAAGGTTACCTAATTCGTTCTTTTTTCTATTACACAAATTAAACATAAAGCAAGGAACTCGTTTTCTTCTTTATTTCAGTCTCTCTTTCCTCAACCTCTCGAGTTCTTTGACCATTTGCCAGTGCTCTAGAGAGAGGCTGGTTTCGCCAAACCTAGCTGACATAAGACGCGCCATTGTCAACCACCTGCAAAAATTTCATGTGTAAGTCTTAATAAAACCACATCGAAAAGAAAAAAAGAGATCGAGTGCATTCGAAGCATCTGATAAGGACCTGCTGAAATCATCGCTTCCTATACTCCTATCCTCTTGCCTAGCTTCAACCAAGTCATTCTCAATTACCTGCAATTGTCAATGGATCAGATATCATTTGAAGTTGAAACGGTTGCTCGGGAAAACACTAATCGGCTTCACACATAAAATGCCTTCTGTAATTATGGGCTAATAACGTGTTCCAGTGATCTAAGAGTTGTTAAGTACCACCGTGTAGTAACTCTCAATGGGCGTTGATAGATGAACCCACATTAGAAGGAAGGAAAGGCAATACTAAGGTGCTATTTTTTTTTTTCTTACGTCTGAATCTGAATTGGCTGAATCTGAATTGGCTGAATCTGAATTTACTGAATCTGAATTTGCTAAATTATTTTGTAAGTTAGATGTTTGTTTCTTGAATCTGAATTCTTAAGTCTGAATTAACTGAATTACATTTATACCCCTATTTTTTCTCAAACAAACCTAACTTTACAAAAACCCTATATTTTTTCTCTCTCAAATAACTAGAAAGGCAAAACCCTAAACCACTTCATTTCTCAGCCTCCCTCTCTCTGCCGGCTAGATCTTTCTCTGGCGAAACCTATCTCTCTCGGCCAGATCTTTCTCCGGCGAAACCCGCCTCTCTCGGTTAGATCTCTCTCTCCTCGACAAGATCTCTCTTTGTTCCCCTTTCTCTTAGTTCCTCGGTTCTCGGTTTTTGGTGGAGGTGGTGATGGTTTTCGGTTTTTGGTGGAAGTGGAGGTGGTGGTTGTTCTCAGTTTTTTGTGGAGGTGGTGGTGGTTTTCGATTTTTGGTGGATGTGGTGGTGATTTTCGATTTTTGGTGGTGGTGGTTCTCGGTTTTTTGGTGGAGGTGGAGGTGATGGTGGTTTTAGTTTTTGGTAGAGGTGGTGGTGGTTCTTAGTTTTTGGTGGAGGTGGTGGTGGTTGTTCTCGGTTTTTGGTGGAAGTGGTGGTGGTTCTCGGTTTTTTGATGGAGGTGGTGGTGGTTCTTAACTTGAAAATGGGAGAAAGTTGTGGGTTGTGGTGTGTGGTGGTGTATTTGTGGTGTTAGTGATGGTGGTGGTCAGTGGTGGTTGTTTGGTGGTGTTGATTTCGTGGTGGTGGTGGTAGTGGTTGGTGGTCGGTGGTCGGTGGTCGATGGTTGGTGGTGGTCTGTGTTGGTGGTAGTGGGTGGTCGGTGGTGGAAGTTTTGATGGTAGTGGGTGGTGGTGGCAAAGATGAAGATGGGGATAGGGATGAATTTCCCTAATTTTCTCAGAGGTACATACGTCCTTTGGATGTTTTCAGATGGTGGAAGCCCATTTCAGACTTGTTTTAAAGTCTGAAATTATAGGGCCCTTATTGACCTAATTCAGACATATAGTCATTCAGCCCACATTTCAGATTTTGCTAAAATAAAATAAAAAAAACATCTGAAATCTTAATTAGAGTGAAATTCAGATTTTTGGTCTGAAAATTGTAAAAAACAAACAGCACCTAAGTCTGCTGGTAAGATATGTGATTTTCCTCTGACAGGACTAGAATTTGGACATCAGTTGAAATTTCTAAATTAAAATACTCGAAGTCATATTCCACCTGTCATAAACAGAGATTCAAGTAAGTACTTTTAGCTACATCCCCGAGTTCGTCACAATCCCGACTTAATAACTATTCATATAACAGGATAACGAAATTGACTAATTATATCGAAATGATAATAGTTATAGATACCTTTTGGAAGTCCATTAGATTCTTCAGCAAATTCACATTCTAAACACAAGTGGAGTTAAGAGTCCCTGCATTTAGTTTTCTTTGGAATAGGTTACTCGACTGGGCTCTTTCATTTTCTAGGTCTTGGCCTAGTGGCTGTTGTTTCCTTCGACTTCTTCTCTACCTTCTTTGGTGTATATTTTTGCTTTCGGTTACATACTTATAAATCTCATGCACACATATTGTACATTTTAACATAAATATTCTATATTTGTCATGCCAACACAAGTAATGAAAATTCAAATGGTTTAGAGTCTGAAACGAAATTGTATTTTGCTCCAAACTTTAATCATTTTGCTATAATCTTTTATCATTATCCATATGAACTTACCATTAACTGGTTCATTCTTTGTTGTTTGTCATGAAAAATAAAGAAACTAGAACTTTGAACAAAAAAAAAAGAAACTAGAAGCAAAATCGGTTTTGTAAAAGAGTTTACGGAAAAGTTGAACAATTCTTTTTTTTGTAGTTTGTAAAAACTCTCAAACCCTAGAAATCATGTAAAACGAAACAACACTAAATCACATCATAAAGCCTCGAAATCATGTAGATATCATTTTTGCTTTCGAAAATATAGGTTATCACAAAAATAAAAATAAAAAGAAAAAGGAAGATTTTGACATACACCCCCACTATTATATGAATATTTGGACTAACACCCCCACTTTTTGAAAACTTTTGACTCATACCCCTACGTGGACGGAAACCGTCAAGTCAGAGTTAAGTTGGGCGTGTGCGAAACACACATCACAACCATGACAATTTTACCCCTGTGTAGTTGTTGAAATTTGTCGAGAGATTTTGAAAGGCCAGCGCTTTGGGGAAAGCAAAATAGTTTCCGGGGTGTGAAGACTTGGTCAAAAATTGGTCAATTTTGTTTGACAATTTTATTTAGGGGAAAGCAAAATAACTTCTCCACCTCAGCTCTCTCTCTCTCCACCTCACTTCTCTCTCTCTGCCATCTCATCGTCTTCACCGGTGAAGGTCGCCGGCCGGCCAATTTCCGGCCGGCGACCTTCAACCACAAAAATAAAAATTTTTTTTTTTTTTTTTTTTTTCTTCTCCTCTCTCTCTAGATCTGATCTAGAGAGAGAGGAGACCTCCATTGGAGGTCCGAACAGACCCATTGAAGGTCTGTTCGGACCTCCAATGGAGGTCTGGAACAGACCCATTGAAGGTCTGTTCCGACCTCCAATGGAGGTCTGCGAACAGACCTTCAAAAGGTCTGTTCGCAGACCTCCATTGGAGGTCCGAGCAGACCTTCAATGGGTCTGTTCGGACCTCCTGGAGGTCTGGAACAGACCCTTTGAAGGTCTGTTCGGACCTCCAATGGAGGTCTGTTTGCAGACCTCCATTGGAGGTCGGAACAGACCTTCAATGGGTCTGTTCCAGACCTCCATTGGAGGTCCGAACAGACCCATTGAAGGTCTGTTCGGACCTCCAATGGAGGTCTCCTCTCTCTCTAGATCAGATCTAGAGAGAGAGGAGAAGAAAAAAAAAAAAATTTATTTTTGTGGTTGAAGGTCGCCGGCCGGAAATTGGCCGGCCGGCGACCTTCACCGGTGAAGACGATGAGGTGGCGAATACATGAGATGTTAGAAAATATTCCCCATAAAATATATTTCCCCGGAAAATTTTCAAAATTCTACATATTCCCTTTAAAATTTCACACCCCGGAAACTATTTAGCTTTCCCCAAAGCGCTGGCCTTTTGAAATACACACCAACTATTATGTGAAATTTTGGACTACATCCCCACTGTTTGAAAAAACCCCACTTTGCCCTCCAAGGACCATCTTCTACCTTTTGCTTTTAAAACTTGTTTATCAGATGATTCTCATACAAGCTAAAAAATTAAACATAAAGAACTATTTGGGAGATCGAAATTTAGAAAATATGGGAGGAAGTGTTGAGAAAGGATCACCAAGTAAGCTATGGTTCAAAGCTTCCTGTTTCAAATTATTAAGAGGGTATAACGGTTGGGGGTCCTTCTCTAATTAGAGAAAAATAGTGGGGTTAATTTACTAATCTGAATTGTTAAGCTCATCTTATTAGCTAAATTAGACAGAATGAATCTAATTCAGATTTCATAATATTAAACTAAAGTACCATATGTCCAATATCCACAAAAGAGCTCAATGAGCATTTCAAGTTCAAAATAAGAACAAAAAGTGAAATTCTATTCACAATCCATAACAAAAAGAAGCAAAATAAACTAATTATCTGATGCAGCTACAAATTCATTAAACTTATTGGTGGTAGGTCTAGATTTCTTTTCAGAATCGGAATCACTTGCTTCTTATCGTGGCTAGGGTCAGATTCATCATCACTTGATGAGTTGAAACTCAAATAATCTTCTTCCACAGGTGTATCATCAATTTCATCAGGAAGACCCTCCGTTTAAGGATCTTGAGGTTCACATGGTTCATCCCTAGCTCCATGATGTACATAAGGTTCCTTTGTCTTAACAGTGGGATCAACATCATGTACATTTGTCATATCATTTAGTTGTTCTTCAGCTAATTTGTTCAACTTCTGTGCAAAACCATCATCACATGTATCATCACTAATATGTGCCTTCTTTGGTGGAGACCTATTTTTGGAAGAACTGCCTACATTTAACTTCTTCCAAAAGATAGGTGAAAACTCATGCAACTAAAACAACTAATACTGGTTTGGGCTATAGTCAGTCACATGTATCATCTACTCCAACAAAGAGTACAAAAATTAACACAAAAAATCGAATTAGTAGTGTGAATTTCAAATCATAAACCCTATATATGCACAAGGGGAAAAATAAACTAAGCCCTGATACAAGTAAGAAGTTTTTCCAAGTTATGAATCAAATTCACACAAAATTGATAGTAAAGAGACATAATTAAACTTCAAGTTGCATATAGGTAAGTAATTAACAAAACCCGGAATCACAAATTTGAATAACTGAAACAATTCAATAGATACCGTAAAACAGGATGGTTGTATACCAATCCCTTGTATTATATTTATACTACTAGGGTTTACAATTAAACGGAAACTTTACATAATAAGGGATATACATAAAGGAAAGACTTGATATACAAGAAATGTAAGAATATCTCAAAAGATATTCCCAAGATTGTTACTTGGGTGAGACTCTAACCGAGTCCCACCGGTTCACTGTCATTACCCTCCCGCAAATTGAACGCCGGACTGGACCGGAGATTCAATTTGGAACAAAGATCCAGGAAACGCCAATGAGAAAGACTTTTGGTGAGAATGTCGGCCAACTGATCCTGTGACGGAACAAACTTGATAAGAAGAGAACCATCTGCCACCTTTTCTCTAACGAAGTGGTAATCCAAAGCAATGTGCTTAGATTTGCCATGAAACACCGGGTTTGCAGTCATCTGAATCGTACTTTTGTTGTCACAGAAAATTCGAGCAGGTGAAGTTAGTGAGATACCAAGTTCCATGAGAACAAAACCTATCCACGTCAAGTCAGCAGCCGTAGCAGCAACAGCTCGATATTCAGCTTCAGAGCTCGAGCGAGAGACTGTGGGCTGCTTCTTCGCACTCCAAGCAATTAAATTTGAGCCCAGAAAAATAGAAAAACCTGTAGTGGAGCGACGAGTGTCAGGACACCCAGCCCAATCAGCATCAGAGTACGCCAAAAGAGAAGTACTAGAAGAATCCTTATAAATTTGTAAACCAAGATGAATAGTGCCCTTGAGATAGCGAAGAATTCGTTTCACTGCCTGAAAGTGATCCTGAGTCGGGGCATGCATAAACTGACATGCCATGTTAACGGAGAATGCAAGATCTGGTCTGGTTAACGTGATATACTGAAGAGAACCAACAATCTTACGGTATAAGGTGGGATCACTGAAAGGAGTCCCACTTGCAGTAAGATGGCAGCCAGAAGACAAAGGAGTCGGTGACGGTTTGATCCCATCCATGTTGAGAAACTTAAGAATATCCAGCGCATACTTAGACTGTGTAAGTAAAAGACCCTTCTCATTCGGAGTTGCCTCAATACCCAAAAAGTAATGCAAAGAGCCCAAATTCTTCATATCAAATTCTGAATTTAGAGAGGATTTAATATTGGAGATGACAGAAGAATTCCCACCAGTAAGTATAATATCGTCGACGTACAAAAGTAAGTAAACAAATCCAGCAGCGGTAGATAGAATAAACAAAGATGTATCAGACTTGCTTGTCTTAAAACCAAGACGGGTGAGATAAGTGCTAAAACGATCATACCAAGCACGGGGCGCCTGCTTGAGGCCATATAGAGCTTTCTTAAGGCGACAGACATATTCCGGGTAGGATGGGTCAGTAAAACCAGGCGGCTGAGCCATATAGACCTCCTCCTGCAATTCCCCGTGAAGAAACGCATTCTTCACATCCAACTGAAACATAGGCCAACTATTGGAAACTGCGAGTGAAAGAATGATACGAATGGTAGTGGGTTTGATAACCGGGCTAAAAGTTTCATCAAAGTCAAGTCCCGGTTTTTGGGTAAAACCCTGACCCACCAAGCGAGCCTTATATCGATCAATAGTCCCGTCAGATTTCAGTTTCGTCCGATAAATCCATTTACAACCAACCACATTCATAGAGGGGGTGCGAGGAACAAGTGTCCAAGTGTCCTGTCTACGAAGAGCTGCCATCTCCTCTTCCATGGCCAACTGCCAATGAGGAGAGGAAGAAGCCAAACGATAACCTCGTGGATCCTTAATAGCCGAAAGTGCAGCAAAGAAACAAGAACCAACATCACCAAAAATAGTAGAATCTCGAGGAGGAATGGGGTAACGACATAATACCTGTGAAGCAAGATAAGACTGATCCACCATAGGAGATGTTTCGTCCAGCAACTGTTGCACATTCCGATATCCCCGTGGGCCATGAGATGGTGAGGACAAAGCCTGCGAAGATGACTCAGCAGTGGGTTGCACAGATGAAGGTACCGAGACCGAGCCAGACCTGGTAGACGAGGCAGTAAAAGTCGAACCACATCCGGACTGAACCGGGGAAGATACAGACAATGGAAACAACGGACCAGGTGTCCGAGGAGAGGGCGGGTCTGGTCCACGCCCCTGAGGAACGTATTCTGGTTGTGGAGTGATCGGGTTAGTATCTGAATCCAGCCCTACATTATCAGCAACTAAGGGTAGTGGAGCTAAATTGGGACTCTCCAACCTAGCCAAGTCGGGTAGAGGGACAGACGAGTCAAGGTGAGTTGTCTGAGACGGTGATGTCGTCTCAACTGAGGCAGATGGTGGAGTCGGATCTGGTTGTAAGGCCAAATCTGGTAAATCAGTAAAGCTTAAGAGGTCTGTAGAGGTGGAGGAAACATTACCAGTGTGAAACGGGAAAACAGACTCATCAAATACTACATAACGGGAGATATAGACACGCCCCGTAGAGCGATCAAGACATTTGAAACCCTTGTGGTGAGGGCTATAACCTATAAAGACACATGGAAGACTACGAGGCGACAATTTGTTAGAAGCATAAGGACGTAGGTAAGGAAAACAAAGACAACCAAAAGTACGTAACATTGAATAAGAGGGAGACTTACCGAATAGAGTGGAGAACGGAGAGGCATCCTGGAGAACCGGTGTAGGCATGCGGTTGATGAGATAAACAGCAGTCTGAAAGGCATCCACCCAAAAGGAGGACGGAAGTTTACTATGAAAGAGGAGACTGAGACCAGTTTCTGTGATATGTCGATGCTTTCGCTCAACTCTAGCATTTTGAGCCGGAGTGTAGGGACAAGACAAACGTCGAACAATACGACATTTATTTAAAAGGGTTAAAAAGTTAGAGCTTAAAAACTCAGTTCCTCCATCGAGTTGAAGAGTTTTAATAGTAGTAGCAAACTGATTTTCAACTAACAATTTGAAACTAATGAAGACAGATAAAAAATCAGATTTTAAACGAAGAGGGTAGAACCAACAAAATCTACTGAAGTCATCAACAAAAATAATGTAATATTTAAAACCATGAGAAGACAGAACTGGTGCGGGGCCCCATACATCAATATGAATAAGTTCAAGAGGTGAATCCGCACGTTTTTCATTTAAATTAAACTGAAGACGATGACTTTTACTCATTTGACAAGGAGTACAAGTCATCGGACTAGACTTAGACGAAAACTGAATTAAACATTGTTTTTCTAAAAGTTCTAAAATGCGAGAAGAGATATGCCCTAAACGTGAATGCCAAACTTCTGGAGGTGCCTTGAGAGAGATGGAGGTTGAACTGAATAAGGAAGAGTGGTGTGAAGAGTCTAATACGTAAAGATTGCCGCATCTACTGCCGGTTCCCAGTGTCCTTCCGTTCGCCTGAAATAACACAAAACCAGTCTTAGAGAAGAGAATGAAATAGTCCAAGTCATCAGTTAAACGACTAATGGACAACAAATTTTTATTGAGCGACGGAACAAGAAGAGCATTAGGTAAAGTAATGGTTCCATGGGAAGTAGTAAGAGTGAGAGTCCCTTCGTGAGAGATAGAGATAGGAGAACCATCACCAATTTTGACATGACTCTGACCAGTATAAGGAGTAATATGAGTGAACATACCAGAAGAAGAGGACATGTGGTTAGAAGCACCACTGTCCGCATACCAGGCTGGGTCTCGGGGATCGGTAACTTGAAGTGCAGTTAGAGCTGCTGTAACATCTTCCGAGACCGTGTGCTCAACCACATGGGCTTCATTAGAAGACGGACGACGAGCAACAGTAGCAGGGCGAGAGGAGTCTCGTTGTGGGCGACCAATCAAATCATAACATCGGTCGGCAGTATGACCGTTACGTCCACACCATTGGCAGAGATACGGAGGACTTACGGGTTTGGCCGAACCCGAGTCCCTCCTATCAACAGTTAAAGGGGGTCGAAACTTTGGTTGTTGTCGTCGATCACGATTTGGAGATTGAGATCGATATGTAGACTGTTGTCTCAGATTTTGAGAGCGGTTAGAAGTCCGAGATGTTTGAGAGTAATACGCACCTTCAATGATTGGTTGATAGGATCGAAACGATGTCCGAAGTGCTTCCTGTGACTGGAGCATAGGTAGAAGTTCCTTGAATGTCGGGAGACGACTCTTAGATAGTATAGATTCAGCAAGAGAGGCATAGTCGGGTCCCAACCCTTTGAGAAAATAGAAAACCTTCTTCGGGTCTGATAAAGGTTCTCCGATAGCTGCAAGCGATTCAAGATGTCTACGAAAAGTGCGAGAGAAGTCAGTAATAGAGGCAGTACCTTTTCGTAGATTCTGAATTTCTTCTTGAAGCTGCAGAGAACGAGTTACACTAGGATTGGCATAAGTCTGAGCTAAATGAGACCAGACCTCAGCTGCATTTGTAATGCCCATGATTTCAGTCATGGCTTCCGGAGTTAACGAGCTGTAAAGAATCGAGTACACAAGTCGATCCGTTTTTCTCCAAGATTCATATATAGGGTTGATAGCAAGAGACCCGTCAGTTGTCTGAATAGTTGGAGAAGGGGGAATAACCGAGCTGTCGATATAGGGCAGCAATTGTTGACTTTCCAATAGGGATAGTAATTGTGGTTTCCATAGGAGATAGTTGTCGGATGACAACTTTAGACTGATCATGGAACTGATTTGCGGGAAGGATACCATAATGGGTGTAGGAGATGAAGAAGAACCAGTTGACATAGTCGATTCAACATGAGTAGTCATACTGAGAAATAATAGACAAGTGATACGAACACCGATAAAAATAATACCAAATATTAATCAACAAGTACAATATGAGTACTTGAAACCAGACAAACAACCGATATTAGCGATCGGAGAAGACAACCGATATTAGCGATCGGAGAAGACAACCGATATTAGAGATCGGAAAAAAAAAACACAATACTTTATGTAAAATAGTTTACGGCTCTAATACCATGAAACAATTCAATAGATACCGTAAAACAGGATGGTTGTATACCAATCCCTTGTATTATATTTACACTACTAGGGTTTACAATTAAACGGAAACTTTACATAATAAGGGATATACATAAAGGAAATACTTGATATACAAGAAATGTAAGAATATCTCAAAAGATATTCCCAAGATTGTTACTTGGGTGAGACTCTAACCGAGTCCCACCGGTTCACTGTCATTAATAACACAAAAACCTACTTTGGGTTTTACCTATAACATAGGAAAGTACTAAAACAAATGGTTGGAGGAAGAGTGGAAGTTTTAGTGATGGTTTTGATTCTTGAGCGGTTTAATTGTCAGTTTTGTGGATTACTCTTCCTATCTCTCTGAGTTAATGGGTTTGGTTTCTAGAGAAAGAGAAAGATGAGGCAGAAATTACACCGTGTTTAATGAGAAATTTACTCTAATTTTCAAACTAAACAACAAATTAAACAAGTTAGGAATTAACTTGTGTCGAAACTTACTCCTTCCATTGATGGTATTCTTTACAAGAAAACCAGAATTTTTAAATCACCAATGAGGTTTCAAATGTTCATACTTTTAGAGAGAAACGAACAATCTTCTGCTAAGGAAATCGACCAAACTTTCTGAGATATAATCGTCCAACACATTAAAGAGGAAGGAAATCCTTTCAGGAGCAATGAGAAATCCTAGTTCGCGATGAAACTTTGAAGAATAAAAGGGTTTGAATTTGGCGCGGGCTTGCGTAGTTGAAAAGATGGCATAAAGGTTTGATGAAGCTCTATTAAAATTAGGTTTAAGTTTCAGCCGTTAGATCCTTTGAGATGCAGAGGTCCGTTGGATTACAAAGGGTAAAATTGTCCTGGTTGGTGCGTATGTTTCGCACACGCCCAACTTAACTCTGACTTAATAGTTTCCGTCCACGTAAAGGTATAAATCAAAAGTTTTCAAAAAGTGGGGGGTGTAGTCCAAATGTTCATATAATAGTGGGCCTGTATGTCAAAATCTCAGTTTGTATATAAATCCTATTGGATAATTTTTTAAAATTGAAAAATGAAGGGAAATTGATGAATGGAAAATGAAGGGATGCACCACTTCCCTTTGGAATCCACCGCCACAAAGTGAGGCTTGATGAATGGGCATAATAACCCTTATGGATGGATACATCCAATGCATGTGAATCCCTTGTATACTATAAATTAAGTGGCATCGACCCCTCTAAAAACATCCAACGAAATTCTTTCTCTCTCTCTTTTGTTCCCATTTTTCAGTGTCTATCAACAGTAAAGTTTCTTGGGTATTTTATTTACGTACTATTTGTCAAATCTCGGAGTCGATTTATTTGGCATTATCAGTTTATATTCGGAGTGTTCTCGATCTTAGTCAAGACGTACATACTTTGAACTAGGATAGTTGTTAAGACTTCATCCTATCCTGAAGACATAATTCCTGGCCCGTTGTGTACTCGTGGTTTATACCAGAAGAGGGCGAATTACTCTCTAAAAGAACCGATTTATCGAGCTTTGAAGTTTCGTGTATAACAATATTATTTCTGGTTTTCCATTTCAAGCTAGTAGCAGCAATAAATATTCCAACAACTCCCAAACCCTAGAAATCATGTAAAACAAAGCGAAAACAGCCCTAACTCGCATCACAAACCTTCGAATCATGTAGATCTCGGTTTTGCGTGTCAAAATATAGGCTATCACATACCCTAGGTTTCACAAGAGATCGATAAAGGAAATAAAGGTTTCCAGGTAGAGGGGGAGAGAGAGAGAGAGAGAGGGCGGGAGAGATGAATGTGAAACATGAGAATTTTAGATAGAGGGAAACCGAGCGAGGTAGACTTCTAAAGCTACCCTTTTTGTTGGGGTTGGGGGACCGGGGTGGTATGGGCATATCATCTAAAGGAATAAAAATTAATTTTCTATTAAAATGATATTCAAAACACTTTTTGATTTTTATTTTGGACTATTCCCGCATGACCCTTTTATTAATTTCATGTACCAACGTTACTGCTATAGGCACGGCGTTACAGCCAAAAAATTTGAGGGTCTGCCATAATAATATGGGGCATGTGTACTAACTGGAAAATCCTAGTCGATTTTATATATCTAACTTGTCAAACAGTCCTGTAAGATTTACTCAAACTCTAATTTTATTTCCAATAGAAGTAATAATGAATTACAATGTGTATTTATACACATTAAAGTGAGAAAGAAAAGAATTTTGTTATGATAACAGAGTTTGTTACAACTAATAAAACTGTAACTGAATTAGTTATTAACTACCATTATTAGTTTCTAACTAACCCTTAATGTTTTCAGATTAGCAGTGGCTGCCTCCAGACTTCAATGAGCAGAACTGAGCTGAGAGTAGTGGTGCCTTCAGACAGAATAGTGGTGCCTTCATACTTTATTAAGCAGACTTGAGCTAAGCCTTGACTACTTGACTTTGACCGAGTGACTAGGGTTAACATATAAAAGGTTTCTCATAAACCTAATATCATTTTCGTTGATATCAAAAACCCTAGCCGATCTTCATCTCACTACTGTTAACATCCCCCCTCAAACCGATGGGAAAGAGGAACAATGAACCATCAGTTTGTCTCTTAGATGAGAGAAAATCTCCAGAAATAAACCCTTAGTGAAGATATCATCCAGTTGATCTTTGGTAGAGATATACTGAACCAAAATCGTGCCATCGGAGACGAGGTCTCTGACATAATGAAAATCCACCTCAATATGTTTCGTGCGAGCATGAAAAATGGGATTTGAGGCCAGGTGCTTTGCACTTATGTTGTCACAATGAAGCAGAAAAGGTTTACTCAGTGGACATCGAAGCTCAATCATGAGGTAAGAAATCCATACTAACTCTGTCGCAGTAGTAGATAATGACTTGTATTCTGCTTCAGTTGAAGATTTTGCTATCGTAGCTTGCTTCTTAGAGCTCCATGAGATGAGACTCGATCCTAGAAACACACAAAAACCTCCTGTTGATTTCCTTGAATCTGGACACCCAGCCCAATCCGAATCAGAATAGGCTGAAAGGGTGGTTAAATCTCCAGGAGATAGTCGTATACCAGATCCCATAGACCCCTTTAAGTATCTCAATATTTTCTTGACAATAACCAAATGCTTGTCTATTGGTTTATGCATGAACTGAGTTGTCTAATTTACTGCAAAAGAGATGTCTGGCCGAGTTAATGTGAGGTATTGGAGGGCTCCAACTAAGCTTCTGTATTCAGTGGGACTTGAAAGCTCAACACCATCTAAAATGGAGATCCTTTGGCCACTGGAGATAGGTAATTTTGAAGGCTTTGAATCTAATAAAGAAGCTTTCTGCAGTAGTTGTAAAGTATACTTCTTATGAGTTAATAGCATGCTTGAAGTGGCTGAATCATAAGATACCTCAATGCCCAAGAAATATGATAAAGATCCTAAGTCTTTCATCTTGAAGGCAACACTAAGATCATTGATGAGCTTTGTTATCATAGAGGCAGAACTGGCTGTGAGAATTATATCATCTACATATAGTAAAAGTACTATTATATCATTGTTTGTATGAAAAACAAACATAAAGTGGTCTGTTTTGCTCTTCTGAAAACCATACTGATATAAAAAAGTGGCAAACCTATTGAACGAAGCCCTAGGAGCTTGCCTTAGACCATAAAGAGCCTTGTGTAAATGGCAGACATAATCTTCTTTGTCTTTCTCAATAAATCCTAGGGGTTGTATCATATAGACATCATCCTCTAAAACCCCATGAAGAAAGGCATTTGATACATCCAGTTGTTTGATGTACCATGATTTAGTGACTGTTATAGGAAGAATGAGCCTGATAGTGCTTGCTTTAACAACAGGACCAAAGGTTTCTGCAAAATCAACACCCTCCTGTTGATGAAAGCCCTTGGCCACTAATCTGGCCTTGTACCTTTCAATGGTACCATCACTTTTCTGCTTCAACTTGTATACCCACTTGCAACCCAAAACATTCATTTTACTATGAAAATGAACTAGAGACCAAGTCTTGTTCTGTTGTAAAGCTGAGAACTCATCATTCATTGCCTTACACCACTTAATATGTTTAGCTGCTTCTTTATAAGTAGCTGGTTCAGTGGGTAGTTGTAGAACTGATATATAGGTTACATTTAATGTGTGAGGTGAGGAGAAGTGAGCCACAAAGTCAGAGGGTAATTGTTTACACTTGATTATCCCATTTGTACCTCTAGTTATCATCTGATCAGCATGAAGTTGCCCTTGAGTGATAGCTGGTGTACTAACTGAATAGTAAGGTGTCCCTATCTCATGAGAAGGTAGCTCCCTTGACCCAGAATTAGCTGGTGGGCTAGTAAGTGAACTAGATGAACCTAATTCAGGGATTGAGGGCTGTGAAGTGATAAGAGGTGGAAGAGGGAGTGAAATATGGCTCAGTACTCTGATCACACCTAGACTGCTGCTTAGAGATGCTGGTATAAGGAGAACTACCTTCATCAAAAGTAATATGTCTGGATATATACAGTCTTTTGTGATAGGATCATAGCACCTATAACCTTTATGCTCATTACTATATCCCAAAAAGACACAATGAACACTCTTGGGACTAAGTTTATTCTTTCTAAGATCTCATAGATGAGGATAGCAAGGACACCCAAATATCCTAAGATTGGAGTAAGCAGGTGTCATATAAAATAATGCTTCAAAAGGTGATAAACCATGAAGTGTGGTTGTGGGTAGTCTGTTAATGATATAAACAGTTGTGCTGAAAGCATCAAACCACAAAAATTTTGGCAAAGAGCAATGAAAAGAGAGAGTATTACCTAATTCAGTTATATGCCTGTGTTTCCTCTCTGCTTTGCCATTCTGCTGGGGAGTATAAGGACATGAGCTTCTGAAAATAATGCCATTTGAGTCCAAAAAGGACCTGAATTCACCCTTTTGTAGCTCAGGTGCACCATCAGATTGAAAATACACAATCTTCATTTTGAGAATATTTTCATTTATAGATTTGAAGTGTTGAAAACACTTAACACTATCAGACCTGAATTTCATAGCATAAATCCAGCTATACCTGCTGAAGTCATCTAGAAACAGTATGTAGTATTTGGCCCCATTTGGAGTAGTGACAGGGGCTGGTCCCCAAATATCACAATGTACCAAGTGTAGAGGAAATTTTGTGGTACTATTTGATGTTGAAAAAGGTAAACACTTGCTCTTTCCTAATTCACATGACTTGCAGAAATTGGTGTCACTTGTTGCACATAACGGTATCTTATTCTCTTTACTTAGTTGTTCTAAAATACCATAATAAGAATGCCCAAGTCTAGCATGCCAAATATCATAAGAAAATGCAGTCTAAGTTAAAAGAGCATACTCAGACTTCTCTGAATAGAAATTATGTTGCACTTCAATAGGATATAGGTTGTTTTAAACTGGCCCTTTAGCCAAAATTCTTTTGGATCAGATATCCTTAATACTATATCCCCATGGCATAAACTCAACAGAAACTGAGTTATCTTTAGTAAACTTTGATATGGAAAGCAAGTTCCTTTTTAGATGTGGAACTCATAGAACTTTGTGTAAATCAAAAACACAAGTGGAAGTAGAAAGCTTAGAAGTACCTCTACTTTCAATTGGCAAAAATTTGCCACTCCCAACCATAACTGCTTCTATCCCCTTATAAATTTGAGGAGAAATAAGGTTTTTTGCAGCATAAGTCATATGACTACTGGCTCCTGTATCAGCTAGCCAGGCACCATCCTTAGAAACTGATAAGTCTGACTGTGTACTTATAGTAAAGCATGATTCAGAGCCAATATCCATGTCAATATCAAAAGATTCACATTCTAGAAAAACATCGTCAAATTCATCACATTCTATGGCAGTTTGGCATTCCTGAAAAACATCATCATCATCACTATGCCCATAACTGTATACCACTGCATTGTTACATTCAAGTAAGGATTCTTCCTCATAAGGATAAGACTTTGAATCCAGATAATTTTGATCATTCTTATGTCCTGGTGATGGATGTTGCTCTTCAGTGTGATACCCAGATTGAGGTTTGTTTGGTTTGTATCTAAAATAGCAGAGTCCTGCTGAATGACCCCATCTCTTGCAAATTCCACATGGAACAAAGGTAAAATCAAAATCTTCTGCCTTGTTACTCTTAGTTTGAGCATTGTTTGGTACAACAGCAGATACCTCTTTCTTATAAACTTGATTTTTATAAAATGTTGGTGAAGGTTTGCTTCTTGAAATTTGTTTCTGATTCACCTTGTTTATATAATAAACTTCATGAATAGAATCCTTATTTGGTAACCATTGTCCATGCTGTATAAGTCTGGATTTTAGTTGAGCCAGAGACAAAAGCTCATTATTAGCTCTTAAGGCAATAGTAAACTGATCATACTCAGATGGAAGACCATGAATAACTATTCTTACTAGCTCAGAATTAGAAACTTTATCATGAACTGTCATTAAAGAGTCAGAAATTTGTTTAATTTCTCTCAAATATTCAGCTATTGAAGCATCTCCTTTCTTTAAATTTTGTAGTTTTCTTCTTAATTGATCCTTTTTGGATTCAAGCCATTCGTTATTTGTTAGATCAACATACTCCCATATATCTTTTGCAGATTTCAGACCATAAATGTCATAATAGATGGATTTTGAAAGAGTACTTTTAAGATAGGACATAACAAAACTTTCTCTTGATCTCCATTGCTGAAAATCGGGATGAATCTGTTAAGTTCCTTGAATGAACTTTAACTGAGGTGGTTCCTCAATCGAACCATTAACGAAACTTATGAGTTCATAGGTATTTAACATAGTTTCTACTTGATCACGCCACATGAGATAGTTAGAATCATCTAATTTCTCAACTATGAAGCTAGTGACAGCAGAAATAGGTGGGAGAATACCTTGAAGTGCGGAAGCCATTGATGAATCCTATTGATCTTGACGAAAAAATAGTAAGGAACCTTTGAATTTCTTTTAGCTGAATTTGATTTTGATAACTTGTTTTCTGCAAATCAATCTTCTTCTTTTGATTTGATGATAGATTTGATCTTCTTCTTCTTCTAGATTTTGATGTTTGATATTGCGAGATGTTTAAATTTTGTGATTGTTCTTGAGCTTGAGTGAAACCCTAATGAGGATCTAACACTGAGACTGATACCATGTAAGATTTACTCAAACTCTAATTTTATTTCCAATATAAGTAATGGTGAATTACAAGGTGTATTTATACACATTAGAGTGAGAAAGAAAAGAATTCTGTTATGATAACAGAATTTGTTACAACTAATAAAACTGTAACTGAATTAGTTATTAACTACCATTATTAGTTACTAAGTAACCCTTAATATTTTCAGATTAGCAGTGGCTGCCTCCAGACTTCAATGAGACGAACTGAGCTGAGAGTAGTGGTGCCTACATACAGAATAGTGGTGCCCTCATACTTTATTAAGCAGACTTGAGCTAAGCCTTGACTACTTGACTTTGATCAACTGACTAGAGTTAACAAATAAAAGGTTTCTCATAAACCAAATATCATTTCGTTGATATCAAAAACCCTAGCCGATCTTCATCTCACTACTGTTAACAAATCCTAATAGGATGCTTGGGATAGAGAAATAGTAATGACCCAATTAGCCTACCAATTACTTCCATTTTTTTTAGCATAAAATCTTCACAATCCCATTGAAAAGGCCCCGATATTTCCCTAGTAAACTTGAGCTAGCACATGTAGCCTAATCTTTAGATACTTTCGAAATGATGTTGGACCATCACACTGTCATCGACTCCTTGGGCTTTTAAAGATAACAAGTTGTTTGATGAATGTGGTTCTTATTGGGATGTCATTAGTTACATGTAAGTGGTTTTGTTATCATTTTAAAGCTCTCCCGTTCTCGAACATTTGCATGTTATACAAATCAACAAAGCTTAAAATATTGGATAAATACACTTCTAATGTTTGCCAAATTTGATATCCACATCAAACGACTCATTATATTTTATGCTTGCAGCTTTGGGGGTAAAGAATAATCTCCGAGAATCATTTCTCTAGGGAATCCATGTTTATTGGTACATTCTCAGAGGCATATTATTTTTCCCCTAAAAATTAACTTGATCAAAAATTGTCTCCTAATCTTCATCTTGTCTTTCTTCTTCACCACCACAACTTCCCACCATCACAACCACTCTGACCACTATTGCCACATATTCTCTCTCCTCTCTCCTCCTCTCTCACTCACTGACACTGTTACCCTCTTTCTCGGTCTATGTTAATATCATGATGGAAGCATGAGGATGAATATGCATATATACTAATCATCTCAATTAACAAAACAAATACCCCTATCTTCAGCTGCAATTCTTAACTACTTAAGATATTAAAGTTCATGCCCAAATATTTGAGTGGTAGGGCCATCAAATTTGGTATCAAGTTCATGACTTGTATAAGAAAATTCATCTAATACCATCTTAAACTTTGAACATATCAAATACTTAATTGGAACAACGTACCAACATAAATTGATAAAAAACCCTTTCGCATTGAACTAGTATTATTATGGGATACTTAGTGTTAGGATCAAAGAAAGGTACTAACATTAGCATTTCAATCAAGAGTTTGTCCGTTATAAAGTTTGGGTCACAGACTAACCGTTGACCCAGTTGACTAGAGACGGGCGTTAACAACCGTTAATTTGTGACCCAAATGCTAATGTCGGTGCTTTTACGTTGATCCTGACAATAAATATCTCAGAAGTAAATTGTAATACCAAAATAAAAGTATATTGATCAATTTAGCAAAACTACAATATAATTAAAAAACATAAATGTTCATCAAATTCAATATGTCGATCGTAGAGGGAACATGTTTTATTTTTCACTAAATGCGCGCCCTCAAATCATTGCGTATTTTCGATTCGAAAATTGTTGTACTAGTGCCTCGAAATATTAGATTATTTTCCCTACAAATTCTCTAGATCACTTTCTCTTTGTTCTCATGGCACTCGTTTTTCTTATCGTGGAACTCTTTATACTTCCCAAAATCTTTTTCAAAAATATCACATGGACTTAATTTTCTTCCAGAGCGTTTGATACAGTTGCTCCCTGGGAATCTCATCGGACGAGTACTTACGACTATTTCATTGATACATTGAAGGGTCTATGCTCAGCAGTAGATTTGTTGGAGTGACCTATGCTAACACAACTTGTCTTTCTGCCAACGGTAGGTCGTTGGTGTTCATGACTCTCTACTAGCGGGTTTGTCGGTTAGGGTTTGTGTCTGTCGCAGCGCTAAAGATGGTAGAAGAGCTAGCTTAAGACTAGGCTCCGCTCTACGTCTGACAAGTTTTCCAACGAAATGTGTACACCCAACACATCTCTCACCAATTTCTCTTTAGACGCCGATGTTCCAATTATTAAAAGGTAAAGTTAGTATTAGGGTCAATGAAAAAGTACCGACATTAACATTTGGGTCACAAACCAACGATTCTTGACGACTGTCTGTTGTCAACTGGGTCAACGGTTAGTCTGTGACTCAGACCCTATAACGGACAAATTCTTGACCCAAATGCTAATGTCGGTACTTTTCTTTGACCCTAACTCTAAATATCCCTATTATTATTAGTTTCCTTCGTTAGCAATGAGACATACTTGAAGTGATTCTTTTTCTTGCTCAATTTTCTTCTTAGTGGCGAAAACATATTGATCTTCACTATTTCTTTTCTTTTTTGCATTAATCAGCGAAATTCACTATTTAGTTGGAAGGAAGAGAGGAGAGAAAGAACTCTTATTGGAAGAAAAAGACGAGAGCATTTCAAGTAGCGGAAAGCTAGCGTATGATCACTCATAGATAGTGCATTAAGTAAATTAGGAATTTGATTTATATAGGAGAAGCTCAAAGGATTCTGTGGAGTCAGAGTCCAACTGAAATTTAGAAACCACTGAGATCTTTCTAATTTCAATTAAGTCTTACCGTGTAGGAAAACTAGGCAGATGCAATCTTAGATTTTGTTTCTCTTTGATTTCATTAGATATTCATAAATTGGGGGATTCTATTAATTACACTAGCCTCCTGATTTTCATTAACTCTGAATGATTGTTATTTTAACATCTTTAATAGTTGATTTTTTTTCTTTTCCAATCCTACCCTTCCTCTAAAGATTTCAAAAAATAACAATTGTACTTTGTAAACAATCATCTTTCGAAGACTTAATCTGAAACCTCTGAACAATTTAATTATGTCTTAATTGTATTTAAGTGGCTATGTAAACTAAACCCCTATGAGATATATGTGTCCAATTCTCACGAATCTCTTGTGTAACTTATTTGCTTATCATAGTGAAGATCATCGCGCCGTTGTCGCCGTGGAGTAAGTCTCACTAACCGAACCACGTAAATCTCTTGTGTTCTTTGTGATTCTTCGTTATTTCCTATTGTTTTTCTTGGATTATTTTATTTCGTCATAACATAAAGACCTTTAAGACTATCCTTTGGAGTATGGAGTCCATTTATTCCTAAATTTACTTTATTTCTACCCAAGCTCAATAAATCATTGCTCTCAATGTCCATAGGAATCGCACTTGGAAGTTATGCAGAGTTGGTGTCCAACCACTACACTAAATAACGGTGCTAATCATTACGACGTTTAAAGATTATGTTATAAATGCAATTGAAATGTCCATAATTTATTCTTTAACCATGACAAGTTATTACCTTCTTTTCTCATTTCCACAAAATGTATCTTTTTCCTATGGTTGTCAAAGTCTTTTAAAAAACAATATTTGCTAGTAAATAGCTATTTTACTTTACAATTAAAATAGAAACATAACTACACCACTATGGTAGTTTAGTTCTCGTTTTACTAAGAAAATTGATAAGAAACAAGAAAAATGAAGGAGACTATTAACAGAAATCTTATGTGACTTCCCATCGATCGTTGTTGGTTTGGTAGATTAGAATCATCAAAAGCATGAATCATATCAAACCACATGACATTTTCGCCCAAAGTGATTGACCTCGTCATGAGCTTGCAAGTCTTGTAGCTTCGATAAGAGAGGACTAACTTAGTGTCATCAAGTTAAAATTGGTTTTAAAATAGATTTGAACACCACATAAAGAAATAATGTTTATTTTTTCTTTTCTGGGACAAAACAGGATATAACAAAACTTTATTGTCAAAGAAACAATCAAGTAAATAATCATAGCCAAAATAAATCTCCTCTCAAACGTAAGAAATATGATAATTCGGCGAAGTAAAAAAAAAAAAAATCAACAAGTAAAAGAACATATCAAAATATTTACATATTTAAAATTCTAGCCATGTTAATATCTTGAAAGGTGTGATATCTTCACTGTGCTGCACGTGACATCCCAACTAGGTTGGCACTTCACGGAGCATCCATCATTAGAATCACCACCTATTATTGTTGTTATTATTATTGAATGAAACCAAATACAAGAGGGGGGACTTGAAGCCTAACCCTGAATTTAACAAATGATCAGACCATTAAAAGACTAAGATTCATATAAACATATGTGAAGAGATACCATTTAAACTAATCATCTACATAACAGAGAACACTGTTCTTTGACTTTAATTCTTCTTCGACTTTAAATCTTCGTTCTTCGGGTCATATTTTTCGGATTAATTGACTACTTGAGATGTTTAAGTACATAATCAAATACTTGAGTGGTACAATGAAGCACAATGGGTCCATCAACTTTGATATCGAAATCAGGATTCTCTTCATCTGAGTATTCACTTAATAACATCTTGAACTTGGAATATACCAAATACTTTATCGGAACCACGTACCTTTTACAATCTTCTCCAACGTAAACCGGTAGAAAACCCTTGTGTACTGTTGTAGTATTATTAGTATCCTTTGCTAACAATTGGTCATACTTGAAGTGACTTTGTTTCGTACTAAACTTTGTTTTTAGAGATGAAAACATCTTCATCATCTTCATTATTGGGTGAGAATTGAGAAAGGGTCAATGGAAAACAAGACTTAGATAAGGGGTGGTAGGGAATGAAAAAAATTATAGAGAAATAATTTCGGCAGAGAGCGGAGAGTATAAGATCACAATGACTTGTTTAGTTGTTTGTGAATAGTTTACTTGCGTAGTTAACTTATATAGACTGAAAAGTTTCTAAAAGTCTAAATTTTAAACTTTAGTTTTAAAGTGTATATAGTTTAAGTTTCTAAAAGTAAATTTGAACTTCTAGGTTTAATTGGATTCCTAGGTTGTATAAGACAAGGATTCCTTGCATGGGGGGATTCTTTTGAGTCGTAACTTCCTATCTGGGTGTGTGCCACTACATTGTTTTTTGTTGTTGAAAATTTAGAAATTGTAACATAGTATCCGGGTGCCATTAGATTGTGGCTTATCTTCTATTTTAATTAGGATTAATTATATTTTGGCCTCTAACTTGTGACCAACTTTCTTGGTCTCAATAAGTCTCCGACAGTCTTTGGATACTTCCCGAAACAATGTTGGACCATCACACTGTCATCGAGTCCTTAAGCTTTTAAAGATAATAAGTTGTATGACCAATGTTATTCTTATTCGGGTGTCATTAGCTACGTGTAAGTGCGTTGGTTATTGTTTCAACGCTCTCCAGTTCTTGGAAATTTTAGTATTAACAAATCAACAAAGTTTAAAATGTTGGGTAAATACACATCTCCAGTTCTTCGAATTTCAGTAAGTATTACTAGCCACAAATTTAGTCTTGCAAAGCATGTAGTGACATTACAAATCTATACAAAACTGATACAAATTCATACAAAATTGATAGTAAAGAGAAATAATTAAACTTCAAGATGCATATAGGTAAGTATTTAACAAAACCCAGAATCACAGATTTGAATAACACAAAAACCTACTTGGGGTTATACCTATAACATAGGAAGGTACTCAAACAAATGGTTGGAGGAAGAATGGAAGTTTTAGTGATGGTTTTGATTCCTGAGCGGTTTAATTGTCAGTTTGGTGGATTACTCTTCCTATCTCTCTGAGTTAATGGGTTTGGGTTCTAGAGAAAGAGAAAGATGAGACAGAAATTACACCGTGTTTAATGAGAAATTTACTCGAATTTTCAAACTAAAACAACAAAACAAGTTAGGAATTAACTTACTGATGGTTGTCGGACCTTACTCCTTCGTCCACTTATGGTGTTCTTTACAAGAAAACCAGAATTTTTAAATCACCAATGGGGTTTCAAATGTTCCTACCTTTAGAGAGAAACGAACAATCTTCTGCTAAGGAAATCGACCAAACTTTCTGAGTTATAATCATCCAACGCATTAAAGAGGAAAGAAATCCTTTCGAGAGCAATGAGAAATCCTAGTTCTCGATGAAACTTTGAAGAACAAAGGGGTTTGAATTTGGCGCGGGCTTGGGTAGTCGAAAAGATGGCATAAAGGTTGGATAAAACTCTATTAAAATTAGGTTTAAGTTTCAGCGGTTAGCCTCTGAGATGCAGAGATCCATTGGATTACAAAGGGTAAAATTGTCGTGGTTGGCGTGTGTTTCGCACACGCCCAACTTAACTTTGACTTAACAGTTTCCGTCCACGTAGGGGTTTAAATCAAAAGTTCTCAAAAAGTGGGGGTGTAGTTAAAATATTCATATAATAGTGGGGGTGTATGTCAAAATCTCAGTTTGTATATAACTCCGGTTGGATGATTTTTTAAAATTGGAAAATGAAGGGAAGTTGATGAATGAAAAATGAAGGGATGCACCACTTCCCTTTGGCATCCACCGCCACAGAGTGAGGCTTTTATGAATGGGCATAATAACCCAATTAGATGGATACATCCAATGCATGTGAATCCCTTGGTATACTATAAATTAAGTGGCATCAGCCCGTCTGAAAACATCCAACGAAATTCTCTCTCACTTTTGTTCCCATTTTCCATTGTCTATCAACAGTAAAGTTTCTTGGGTATTTTATTTACGTACTATTTGTCAAATCTCGGAGTCGATTTATTTGGCATTATCAGTTTATATTCGGAGTGTTTTCGATCTTAGTCAAGGCGTACATACTTTGAACTAAGATAGTTGTTAAGACTTCATTGTATCATGAAGGAATAATTCCTGAGCCGTTGTGTACTCGTGGTTTCTACCAGAAGAGGGCGAATTACTGTCTAAAAGTATCGGTTTATCGAGCTTTGAAGTTTCATGTAGAACAACATTATTTCTGATTATCCATTTCAAACTAGTAGCAACAACAAATATTCCAACAACTCCCAAACCCTGGAATTCATGTAAAACAAAGCAAAAACATCCCTAATTCGCATCACAAACCTTCGAATCATGTAGATCTCGATTTTGCGTGGGAAAATATAGGCCATCACATACCCTAGGTTTTACTAGATATCGATAAAGGAAATAAAGGTTTCGGGGTAGAGGGGGAGACAGAGAGAGAGGGAGAGAGAGGGAGAGAGAGAGGGCGGGCGGGATATATGAATGTGAAACATGAGAATACTCTAGGTTTTACATAGAGATAGACCGAGAGAGGTAGACTTCTAAAGCTACCCTTTTTGTTGGAGTTGGGGGAGGGGGTGGTATGGGCATATCATCTAAAGGACTAAAAACTCATTTTCTATTAAAATGATATCCAAAACATTTTTTGGTTTTTATTTTGGACTATTCCCGTATGACCCCTTTATTAATTTCATGCACCAAAATTACTGCTATAGGCACGGCGTCACAGCCAAAAACTTTGAGGGCCTGCCATAATAATATGGGGCATGTGTACTAACTCGAAAATCCTAGTCTGATTTTATATAACTTGTCAAACAATCCTAATAGGATGCTTGGGATAGAGAAATAGTAATGACCCAATTAGCCCACCAATTACTTCCATTTTTTTAGCATAAAATCTTCACAATCGCATTGAAAAGGCCCTGATATTTCACTAGTAAACTTGAGCTAGCACATGTAGCCTAATCTTTGGATACTTTTCGAAATGATGTTGGACCATCTCACTGTCATCGATTCTTTGGGCTTTTTTAACGATAACAAGTTGTTTGGTGAATGTGGTTCTTATTGGGATGTCATTAGTTACATGTAAGTGGTTTTGTTATCATTTTAAAGCTCTCCCGTTCTCCAACATTTGCATGTTATACAAATCAATAAAGCTTAAAATATTGGATAAATACACTTTTAATGTTTGCCAAATTTGATATCCACATCAAACGACCCATTATATTTTAGGGTCCGTGGGTATATAGACCATAATAATGTTCAAAAAGGGTTTAGGGTCCAATCTTGTCAAAAAATGGATTTTTAGTCCTTTTGCTCTTAGGTCTAAAAACCCATACTATCTATAAAACAATTACATTTGTGTCCTAAATTATTTTCACGGGATTTTAAATTGTGGGCCGAACCGAAAATTCCAACAAGTTAATTAACCGTGAATTTGGGATAAATTATAGGAAACAAAATCGAAACTTTCCCAAAACGAAACGTTTCCAAAAATCCTAACCTAAATCTTCGAAACGCCATTACCAGAGACTAATCAAACGCTGAAAAGAAAGAAATCAAATTTGGGAGTGATTTGGGGAATTTATTAGCAAAAAACGGATAGAAACAAATCATAATTTCTCTCTCCTCTAAACAGATTTGTAAATTAAACTTATTTTCTCTCTCTAAACTTTCAGATTTGGAAAGAGTATATTTTCTGAGATCAATTTAGCTTGATTTCGGGGTTAATATACAAAACGTATATATATCACTTTCTCTCACTTAATTTTCAGATTTGGAAATAATATATTTTTCTGGGAACATTTCAACAACATTTGTTTTTGTTTTTACTCATACATAAATACACATCGAATACAAATTATGAAACAAATACGTAAATTATTTGTTATTTATGACGAGGAAACCAACATTTGTCATGTATACAACGTAATTTATCAACTGTACGTGTGGCATGTTCAATAAATTACACATAATTTCTTTTACATTACACATCGTTTACATTCTGTTACAAAAAATTCGTTTACACTATATTGTCGTAGAGCATATGTAGTCTTAAGCAGGACAAACAACATTTAAACTATATTGTCGAAGAGCATATTCAAATGCTTTTGCACCACCACGAAACAAATGACCAACTTCAGTATGAAATTCCATAAGTAACAGCAAAACTATAAAAAGAAAACATATACATTTGTCAACAAAACATATAATTTACTAGAAACGACATGTATAATGGAATAAATTGTACATACTGTTTGTTAAACTTCATAATGTGTTAGGAGACAAACATAACTTTCGTTTGAATCACAAGGTCACTGTTATGTGAAAAAATATGTATAATGTGCAATCAATTACATATAATTTTTGGAACATTTATTGTACTATAAACAACAACTGTTTTGGGGAAAAAGTACGCGTAATGTTGAATAAATTATATATAATTTTTGCAGATTTATAAGATGTTTTTTATATTATTTGTAAAATATGTATAATTTGTAACAAAATACATATATTTTACATTCTGTTATACAAACATCTTACAGAAGATGTTTGAGTTATGTATGTGTTATGTTCAGTAAACATTATGTAATGTCGTGTAAATTATATATCGTTTACATTCCGTTACAACCAAATCGTACTAAATCTTCTCTGGATCAAAAATGATATGTAATTTATTGTTAACGATCCGTAATTTATTTGAAATTATATATCGTTTGCATTCAGTTATAACAAATCGTTCGATATCTTTACTGCATCAAAAATTGTACGAAAACCTTGATGAAGATTTAAAAAAATGATCTAAAAATCAAAATTTGTAACCTAAATCTACTAAAAAGTAACAAAATACATAGAGACAAACACTTTTTAATCGAATAAAATGAATTGTAAAGACGGATTTAACATTAACATCATAAAATCGGTTATGAATCTTAGAGAGAGAAAATACTAAATAATGATAAAGATTTGATAAGATGATAGAGAGAGAAATTTAATTATAATGAAATTCATGAACAAAGTTAAAGATGAAGATGAAAACATTAAACATAAAAGAAGAAACTAAAACCTTTAACATTACCTGAAAAGCAATATTAATCTGATTCAAAATCTGTTTCAATGGAATGAAAAATGACTTTTGTAATGTGTTTTACCTCATAAACGATGAAGAAGATGATTTTAGGTTGTCTAATGAAGAAGAAACAAGATTTCTGAGATTAATGGATGATTATCAAAAGGTTACTTCGTTTCGAGAGAGAAAAAATAAGCAAGTTTCGGTTACTAAAGATAATAAAGATCACGGTTACTTTGTTTAGAAACGTGATTGGAGAGAGAAAGGTGGGAGATAAAATTGGAAAAAGATATTTTGGATTTTAGAATGTAAATCAAATTTTATATATAAGGAAGGTTAGTATAGGTATTATAAATTGATATGTATTATAGCGATTTGTGTTTTCTTTCTAGATGACACCAAATGGACTAGATATCCATTTGTATTATTTTTTTGGTTTTGAAACCCTTTATAAGATTAGAGAGGACTAAATGTCTTATTAGGGGTCATTTTTTGGGCTATAAACCCAAAAATTCTATATTTTATGGTTGCAGCTTTGGGCGTAAAGAATAATCTCGGGGAATCATTTCTCTAGGGAATCCATGTTTATTGGTATATTCTCAGAGGCATATTATTTTTAACCTAAAAATTAACTTGATCAAACATTGTCTCATAATCTTCATCTTGTCTTTCTTCTTCACCACCACAACTTCCCACCATCACCACCACTCTGACCACTATTGCCACATATTCTCTCTCCTCCTCTCTCACTCACTGACACTGTTACCCTGTTTCTCGGTCTATGTTAATATCATGATGGAAGAATGAGGATGAATATGCATATATACTAATCATCTCAATTAACAAGCCAAATACCCCTATCTTCAACTGCAATTCTCAACTACTTAAGATATTAAAGTTCATGCCGAAATATTTGAGTGGTAGGGCCATCATATTTGGTATCAAGTTCATGACTTGTATAAGAAAATTCATCTAATACCATCTTAAACTTTGAACATATCAAATACTTAATTGGAACAACGTACCAACATAAATTGATAGAAAACCCTTTCGTATTGAACTAGTATTATTATGGAATACTTAGTGTTAGGATCACAGAAAGGTACTGACATTAGCATTTCAATCAAGAGTTTGTCCGTTATAAAGTCTGGGTCACAGACTAACCGTTGACCCAGTTGAGTAGTTACGGGCATTAACAACCGTTAATTTGTGACCCAAATACTAATGTCGGTGCTTTACGTTGATCCTGATAATAAATATCTCAGAAGTAAATTGTAATACCAAAATAAAAGTATATTGATCAATTTAGCAAAATTACAATATAATTAAAAAACATAAATGCTCATCAAATTCAATATGTTGATCGTAGAGGGAACATGATTTATTTTGCACTAAATGCGCGCCCTCAAATCATTGCGTCTTTGTTCTCATGGCACTCGTTTTTCTTATCGTGGAACTCTTTATACTTCCCAAAATCTTTTTCACAAATATCACATGGACTTAATTTTCTTCCAGAGCGTTTGATACAGTTGCTCTCTGGGAATCTCATGGGACGAGTTCTTACGACTATTTCATTGATACATTGAAGGATATATGCTCAGCAGTAGATCTGTTTGAGTGACCTATGCTAACACAATTTGTCTTTCTCCTAACGGTAGGTCGTTGGTGTTCATGACTCTCTACTAGCGGGTTTGTCGGTTAGGGTTTGTGTCTGTCGTAGCTCTAAAGATGGTGGAAGAGCTATCTTAAGACTAGGCTCCGCTCTACGTCTGACAAGTTTTCCAACGAAATGTGTACACCCAACACATCTCTCACCAATTTCTCTTAAGACGCCGATATTCCAATTATTAAAAGGTAAAGTTAGTATTAGGGTCAATGAAAAAGTACCGACATTAACATTTGGGTCACAAACCAACGATTCTTGACGACCGTCTGTTGTCAACTGGGTCAACGATTAGTCTGTGACTCAGACCCTATAACGGATAAATTCTTGACCCAAATGCTAATGTCGCGGTACTTTTCTTTGACCCTAACTCTAAATATCCCTATTATTATTAGTCTCCTTTGTTAGCAATGAGACATACTTGAAGTGATTCTTTTTCTTGCTCAATTTTCTTCTTAGTGGCGAAAACATATTGATCTTCACTATTTCTTTTCTTTTTTGCATTAATCATCGAAATTCACTATTTAGTTGGAAGGAAGAGAGGAGAGAAAGAACTCTTATTGGAAGCAAAAGACGAGAGCATTTCAAGTAGAGGAAAGCTAGCGTATGATCACTCATAGATAGTGCATTAAGTAAATTAGGAATTTCATTTATATAGGAGAAGCTCAAGGGATTCCGTGGAGTCAGCGTCCAACTGAAATTCAGAAACCACTGAGATCTTTCTAATTTCAATTAAGTCTTACTGTGTGGGAAAACTAGGCAGATGCAATCTTAGATTTTGTTTCTCTTTGATTTCATTAGATATCCATAAATTGGGGGATTCTATTAATTACACTAGCCTCCTAATTTTCATTAACTCTGAATGATTGTTATTTTAACATCTTTAATAGTTGATTTTTTTTCCCAATCCTACCCTTCCTCTAAAGATTTCAAAAAATAACAATTGTACTTTGTAAACAATCATCTTTCGAGGACTTAATCTGAAACCTCTGAACATTTTAATTATGTCTTAATTATATTGAAGTTTTTTATATCGATTCACGAGTCATTACATTATTATATTGCGTGGATACATCAAGAATTGAATAAACTCAATAACTACCATCTCAAAGACATTTTGGCTCATAAAGTGTTGAAAATGTCTTGAATATGGGTGATATCAGACTCGACATACGACCCGCCAACCCAAATACAAGATCAAGATCATCTGAATTTTGAGAAGTATCACTCATCGCGCCAGCTGCTTCACTGGTAGGGAACACAATTGGAGGTGCCACTGGATCCTTTATCTTTTTATCTATTATAAACTTCTCATTGGTGAAGGAAGTTTCATCTGAATCGTCTCCATCATTTTCAGTAACATCTGGAACAACCTGAATCTGTTTGAATTTCTTCTTAGAATTGGTGGTCGAAGAACTACCAGATTCCAAGATGTCGATAATTTCCACTTCGCCGCTATAACTACCAGTAGGACAAAACCTATTCTTGGACTTGTGATTCACGTATCTGGGGATGGAAAGGGAATCCATATATGGGTCAGATCCAACACAAGAAGATATCAGACGAGGCATCTCAACTTCATTGAGCTCGATCCTAAAACGGCAGAAATCGGTCGGAGATATATTCTTGACCTTGTATTTACGGTCTGAAGCAGTATCTCAATGATGATAGACATGGTTGCCGTTTTAAGTCTTTCTTCCTTTATTGTTTTTGTTTGACTTGTAGCAGTTGAAACCAATGAAGATAGAGTCGGAAGAATTTTATGATTCGAAACGAGAATTTCTTCTCCCGAAATTGTATATGGATCGAATAATTGGTCCGGACATGGTTTCTTCATATCACGAATAGAATTTAGGTTTGATCAAGAAAAATTACTTCTTTCTTCTTCTTCGCCCATTGAGAAAATTTTGTTCATCTTGTCAAGAACTTTTTCTTCAAAACCATTGATCACAGAGGCAGAATTAACTTTGGAGTATTGCCTTCTCGATTCAATCTTTTTTTCTGCATGTGAATTAGGGTTTGGACTGGAGAACGACGAATTGTTTCCTTCTTCCTTCGTCTGAAAGAACTCATCTATATTATTGTCGCGAACTTCTTCTGTAACAATGGTGGTCGAGAGAATATGGGGGTCGACATAAGATGAATACTCATCTAAAGGAAGGAAAGCATACCGAAAAATATTTTTCAGTTGATTCCAATCATCAATGAAGGGGTTTCCTTGATTAACGAGTCTCCATTGCATCTCGTTGAATTTGTCGTAGACTCTTTTAGATAAGTGTTGTTCAACGACAAAAACCTTATCTTCATCACTAACATCTTGGTTTATGTACTAATCTTCCAACTGTTGAATCCAAAAATTTATATGATATTGACCGTCAAATAGAGGAATTTTAGAAACGGTATTAATTTTTTCTTCATATTTTCGATCAACATAAAATTGTTTTGAATCTCGAAAGGGATTCCAACCTAAACGTGGAAAAAAAATCCAGCATTCAAGGAGAGATGTATCCATGAAAAAAAATTCATCTTTCATTCCCAGATTCTTCAAGCTCTGAATACCAGCTGATGTAGATTGTTGCGGAAGCGTAAAAGTAATGGAATCCACCATTGTTAATAAACTAAACTAACGAAATAAAACTGATAAAATAACGATAAACGATAAACTTGATTAATAACTTGAATAATAATAAACTTGGTTGATAATATTCTCTGATCTGAATAACAAGGACAGACATGACTTCCTTTTATAAGAACTGAGACACTTCTAGATGGACTCAAACTAGGATTCCTAAATATCAAAGATACTCAAACATAGAAACTTCTAAATCTAGACTTAGTAGGAAATACTAAAACATGGAAACTCCTAAACTCTAACCCTAATGGACTCGGCCATGAGGCCCTCTAACTAGTTCGGCTGTGAGGCCCGTCTTGATGGTCTCCATCAACAATATTTGCTAGTAAATAGCTATTTTACTTTACAATTAAAATAGAAACATAACTACACCACTATGGTAGTTTAGTTTTCATTTTACTAAGAAAATTGATAAGAAACAAGAAAAATGAAGGACACTATTAACAGAAATCTTATGTGACTTCCCATCGATCATTGGTGGTTTGGTGGATTAGAATCATCAAAAGCATAAATCATATCAAACCACATGACATTTTCGCCCAAAGTGATTGACCTCGTCATGAGCTTGCAAGTCTTGTAGCTTCGATAAGAGACGACTAACTTAGTGTCATTAAGTTAAAATTAGTTTTAAAATAGATTTGAACACCACATCAAGAACTGATGTTTATTTTTTCTTTTCTGGGACAAAACAGGATATAACAAAACTTTATTGTCAAAGAAACAATCAAGTAAAAATCATAGCCAAAATAAATCTCCTCTCAAACGTAAGAACTACGAAAATACGGCGAAGTAAAAAAAATCAACCCTGAATTTAACAAATGATCAGACCATCATTAGAATCACCACCTATTATTGTTGTTATTATTATTGAATGAAACCAAATACAAGAGGGGGGGACTTAAAGCCTAACCCTGAATTTAACAAATGATCAGACCATTAAAAGACTAAGATTCATATAAACATATGTGAAGAGATACCATTTAAATTAATCATCTACATAACAGAGAACACTGTTCTTTGACTTTAATTCTTCTTCGACTTTAAATCTTCGTTCTTCGGGTCATATTTTTCGGATTAATTGACTACTTGAGATGTTTAAGTACATAATCAAATACTTGAGTGGTACAATGAAGCACAATGGGTCCATCAACTTTGATATCGAAATCAGGATTCTCTTCATCTGAGTATTCATCTAATAACATCTTGAACTTGGAATATACCAAATACTTTATCGGAACCACGTACCTTTTACAATCTTCTCCAACGTAAACCGGTAGAAAACCCTTGTGTACTGTTGTAGTATTATTAGTATCCTTTGCTAACAATTGGTCATACTTGAAGTGACTTTGTTTCGTACTAAACTTTGTTTTTAGAGATGAAAACATCTTCATCATCTTTATTATTGGGTGAGAATTGAGAAAGGGTCAATGGAAAACAAGACTTAGATAAGGGGTGGTAGGGAATGAAAAAATTAGAGAGAAATAATTTCGGCAGAGAGCGGAGGGTATAAGATCACAATGACTTAGTTTAGTTGTTTGTGAATAGTTTACTTGCCTAGTTAACTTATATAGACTGAAAAGTTTCTAAAAGTCTAAATTTGAACTTCTAGGTTTAATTGGATTCCGAGGTTGTATAAGATAAGAATTCCTTGCATGGGGGGATTCTTTGAAGTCGTAACTTCCTATCTGGGTGTGTGCCATTACATTGTTTTTGTTGTTGAAAATTTAGAAATGGTAACATAGTATCCGGGTGCCATTAGATTGTGGCTTATCTTCTATTTAAAATAAGGATTAATTATATTTTGGCCTCTAACTTGTGACCAACTTACTTTCTTGGTCTCAATAAGTCTCCCACAGTCTTTGGATACTTCTCGAAACAATGTTGGACCATCACACTGTCATCGAGTCCTTAGGCTTTTAAAGATAATTAGCTACGTGTAAGTACTTTGGTTATTGTTTCAACGCTCTCCAGTTCTTGGAAATTTTAGTATTAACAAATCAACAAAGTTTAAAATGTTGGGTAAATACACATCTGATGATTGTCGAATATGGTAACTAAATAATTAAACTTCAAGATGAATATAGGTAAATAATTAACAAAACCCAGAATCACAAATTTGAATAACAGAAAAACCTACTTTGGGTTTTACCTATAACATAGGAAAGTACTCAAACAAATGGTTGGAGGAAGAATGGAAGTTTTAGTGATGGTTTTGATTTTTGAGCGGTTTAATTGTCAGTTTGGTGGATTACTCTTCCTATCTCTCTGAGTTAATGGGTTTGGTTTCTAGACAAAGAGAAAGATGAGACAGAAATTACACCGTGTTTAATGAGAAATTTACTCGAATTTTCAAACTAAAACAACAACAAGTTAGGAATTAACTTACTGATGACTGTCGGTCCGTGTTGGACGTTACTCCTTCGTCCATTTATGGTGTTCTTTACAAGAAAACCAGAATTTTTAAATCACCAATGGGGTTTCAAATGTTCCTACCTTTAGAGAGAAACGAACAATCTTCTACTAAGGAAATCGACCAAACTTTCTGAGTTATAATCATCCAACGCATTAAAGAGGAAAGAAATCCATTCGGGAGCAATGAGAAATCCTAGTTCTCGATGAAACTTTGAAGAACAAAAGGGTTTGAATTTGGCGCGGGCTTGGGTAGTCGAAAAGATGGCATAAAGGTTGGATAAAACTCTATTAAAATTAGGTTTAAGTTTCAGCGGTTAGCCTCTGAGATGCAGAGATCCGTTGAATTACAAAGGGTAAAATTGTCGTGGTTGGCGTGTGTTTCGCACACGCCCAACTTAACTCTGACTAAACGTTTCCTTGCACGTAGGGGTATAAATCAAAAGTTCTCAAAAAGTGGGGGTGTAGTCCAAATATTCATTTAATAGTGGGGGTGTATGTCAAAATCTCAGTTTGTATATAACTCCTGTTGGATGATTTTTTAAAATTGAAAAATGAAGGGAAGTTGATGAATGGAAAATGAAGGGATGCACCGCTTCCCTTTGACATCCAACGCCACAGAGTGAGGCTTTATGAATGGGCATAATAACCCTATTGAATGGCTACATCCAATGCATGTGAATCCCTTGGTATACTATAAATTAAGTGGCATCAGCCCCTCTGAAAACATCCAACGAAATTCTCCCTCTTTTTTTTTCCATTTTCCAGTGTCTATCAACAGTAAAGTTTCTTGGGTATTTTATTTACGTACTATTTGTCAAATCTCGGAGTCGATTTATTTGGCATTATCAGTTTATATTCGGAGTGTTCTCGATCTTAGTCAAGGCGTACATACTTTGAACTAAGATAGTTGTTAAGACTTCATCGTATCCTAAAGGCATAATTCCTGAGTCGTTGTGTACTCGTGGTTTACACCAGAAGAGGGCGAATTACTGTCTAAAAGTATCGATTTATCGAGCTTTGAAGTTTCGTGTATAACAACATTATTTCTGATTATCCATTTCAAACTAGTAGCAACAATAAATATTCCAACAACTCCTAAATCCTGGAATTCATGTAAAACAAAGCAAAAACAGCCCTAACTCGCATCACAAACCTTCGAATCATGTAGATCTCGGTTTTGCGTGAGAAAATATAGGCCATCACATACCCTAGGTTTTACAAGAGATCGATAAAGAAAATAAAGGTTTTGGGGTAGAGGGGGAGACAGAGAGAGAGGGGGAGAGAGGGAGAGAGAGAGAGGGCGGGCGGGATAGATGAATGTGAAACATGAGAATACTCTAGGTTTTAGATAGAGATAGACCGAGAGAGGTAGACTTCTAAAGCTACCCTTTTTGTTGGGGTTGGGGGAGGGGGTGGTATGGGCATATCATCTAAAGGACTAAAAATTCATTTTCTATTAAAATGATATCCAAAACATTTTTTGGTTTTTATTTTGGACTATTCCCGTATGACCCCTTTATTAATTTCATGGACCAAAATTACTACTATAGGCACGGTGTCACAGCCAAAAACTTTGAGGGCCTGCCATAATAATATGGGCCATGTGTACTAACTCAAAGGCCTAGTCATATTTTATATAACTTGTCAAACAATCCTAAAAGGATGCTTGGGATAGAGAAATAGTAATGACCCAATTAGCCCACCAATTACTTCCATTTTTTAGCATAAAATCTTCACAATCCCATTGAAAAGGCCCTTATGTTTCACTAGTAAACTTGAGCTAGCACATGTAGCCTAATCTTTGGATACTTTTCGAAATGATGTTGGACCATCACACTGTCATCGACTCCTTGGGCTTTTAAAGATAACAAGTTGTTTGATGAATGTGGTTCTTATTGGGATGTCATTAGTTAGATGTAAGTGTGATGCAGGGGCACCCGGCGTGGAGGCTTTTGCCATGGCCAAACCGGCCCATAGGCCGTCCGGCCATGAGGAGTGGTTTTTAGGAAGTCCCAATTTTAGTATGATTCTTAGAGAATCTAGGTTTAAAGAAATTATATTATTTTAGTATTTCCAATAATTGGAAAGGTCCAGATTTGAGTCTAGCTATTTAGGAAGCCAGTCTTTTGATTATTTAGGAAAGTCTAATTCAAGTCTATCTAGGAAAATCCAAATCCTATAAAAGGATATCTAGTTTGTCCATTATTCTCAGATTGAGAGAAAAAACCCTTTGAAGTTTTAATAAAATTGAGTATTTAGAGTTATTTAATCTTTATTTTTATCGTTCTTATTTAGTTTATTCATCTCTTTTAATTCCGCTGCGTTTCTACATCATGTGGTATTCAGAGCCACCAAAGTTTTGGGTGAATGATTCAAGAAAATTTTTTCCAGACGAGTTAAATCAGTATCAATCATATTCTATTCCTCAAGAAGATTATAATCAATCAGATTATACTCATGAAGGAATAACGAATCAATGCTTATGTGCATCATGTTTACATGCAAATAGAGATTCTTACGATTATCATTGGAATCCGGGGGAAACCGTACGAGAAAACTCACCACAACCTTCTCCTTGTCAATACCAACCGTCACCACCACCACCAGTGTCTTATACAACATCACATCCATCTTATTACTATCCACCACCACCAACACCACCACCACCACCTCCGTACCCTCATTATACACCACCGCCGTATTCATCAATGTATTCATCACCTCATATACAACCGTATTCACTGCCACCACCAAAACAATCATCTTCTCTTTCATATTCACCACCACCGCCACCACAACCGACTTCTGCCGAAACGATTCAATCACTACTATCCGATTTAGCTAAGATTCAACATATGTGTGACGAGCTCAAAACAATAATACGTCAACCATATTCCTCATCAATTTTATCTTTCAATCAGGAAGAAGAAAAGGAAAAGTATGAAGAAGTTAAGGAAGATGACCATGAAGAGGTTGTAGTTGAAGAAGAAGAAAAAGCCGAAGTTACGTTCACTGAAGCATAGCCCGACAATATTAATGAAGAACTTCACGTTAACAAAACTCTCTCAATAAGGAAGAAAGAAAATTTCGATAGAGTTGATTTGATGTTGAAGAGGTATAAAGATGATAAAGAAATTTTGACTGCCAATCGTGGATTTCATGATTTTATTGATTGGAAACCTGGAGGGTTACACAACGCAAGACCACCACTTGCAGTAGAAAAAGAAAATTACCAAACCCAAGTTCCGTCTATTTACTACAACCACAAATCACTACACCTACAGGTCAGGCAAACACAATCTCCAATCCATCTACATGTTACTTCTATTTACTGTATGAGTTCTATTTCTAGTCCTTCGAAAGAACAAACTTCTATTTCAACAGTTTATATTCCGGCGGGGACATCAACAGGTATAGAGTTCACAATTGCACCTTCAACAGTATCTAAGTTCGTACCTCAGTTGATCCAGTCTGGAAAAATTGTTAGAGTCGCTTTGAGTGTCGATATAGTTCCAGGCATCCTTACCAATCAACTGAACGTTCGGAACAGAGCTCTGATTTTACTAGTTATGGGAAATAGTCTTGTTGCTCTAGTCGGGTTACTTCTACCCTCAAGAAAAGTTGCTGGTAATATAATACTTGGAGATTCAGTTGTTTTAGTGGGGGAAAACAAAATGACGAAAAGATATGTTCGCCTTCATGCTGGGAAAGCCGGAAACAAGAAATACTTGTTGAAAAGTTCTGATAATGGATCAGTCGTCGACACCGAGAAGCTCAATCTCACCGAACAAGTTCTGATTGAGAAGTTCCCCGTGAGTGTTTCGATGGTGAAGGAATACTTGAAGGATCCAAGCAAATATGATGTTGTCATTGCTCCTGTTGCTAGTACTGGATATGACCTTGCTGCTTCTGCTATTGTAGAAGAGAAGAAATAAGAAGCAGAGAAAGACCAGGTAGGAGGAGAAGGAGGAAAGTTGTTCATGGAATTGGCTTCAGTGGTTCGAAAATTCGAAGAAGAATTTTTTAATTTTATTTGGGATCCAGGAGCTTCAACATTTTCATCTCATAAAATTCTCCTTCAACAAGATGTGTATGAAGAAATTACTAGATTTGTCTCCTTTGTCGATCACGCACCATTATTAATTCCTCCTCTTTTTCTTGATTTCGTACAATGTCGACAAATCGAGATTAAATTGCAATCTTACCGTCTATGTTGTTGTGTTATCTACGTCAACAAACTTAAGTCTACTTATTTATGCAAGTTAGCTACACAAGAATGGCCGCACATTCCAAAACATGAAATTGCTCATAATTGGGCTCTCAACACTGCTATGATCGTCGACCGAAATAAGGTTTTGCATTATAAGATTATTCGACTATATTTTCAATTAAATCAAGGTTTTTATACATATGTTTATGAGATATTTGACTCGAACAGTTGGGAATGGAAAGTTTTTCTGCACATTGCAGTTGGAGATAATCTATTTGAGCCTTATTTGTTTCTTGATCGTGATACGGAACCTGCAATTGTTTTATTGTATCACTCGTTTCAAGGAAGAGCATGGGTGGATTTTTGGGTACTAGAGGATTTTTCTTCGAAAGTAACAAGATGGTATAGAACATGCTTAGCCAATTTGGGAAGAGTTTGTAACGGAGTTACTGCGTCGAAGAAGTTACTTGATTTATATACAAAAGGTATTGTGTTGATGAAGATTAATAATGAGCTAATATGGTTTCACAGTAAGAAAAGAACCCACAAAGTAGCTATGATACTTCAATTAGGACATAACGACACTCATTCATTTCCTTCGGATCTACTTCATTTCAATACGAGATTGCCAATTAAAGCTGGTGCTTTCTTGCTAAGTGGGCCACTTCGAATTTCATGTAATTTTCATGCAAAGTGGGAATTAAGGATCGCCATGGCGGAATTCATCGTATACGGGTGGATCATATTATTTTGTTCATCGAAACGGTTCGGGACGAACCTCGTGGGAGAAGGGGATGCTGATGCAGGGGTACCTGGCGTGGAGGCTTTTGCCATGGCCAAACCGGCCCATAGGCCGTCCGGCCATGAGGAGTGGTTTTTAGGAAGTCCCAATTTTAGTATGATTCTTAGAGAATCTAGGTTTAAGGAAATTATATTATTTTAGTATTTCCAATAATTGGAAAGGTCCAGATTTGAGTCTAGCTATTTAGGAAGCCAGTCTTTTGATTATATAGGAAAGTCTAATTCAAGTCTATGTAGGAAAATCCAAATCCTATAAAAGGATATCTAGTTTGTCCATTATTCTTAGATTGAGAGAAAAAACCCTTTGAAGTTTTAATAAAATTGAGTATTTAGAGTTATTTAATCTTAATTTTTATCGTTCTTATTTAATTTATTCATCTCTTTTAATTCCGCTGCGTTTCTACATCAAAGTGGTTTTGTTATCATTTTAAAGCTCTCCCGTTCTCGAACATTTGCATGTTATACAAATCAACAAAGCTTAAAATATTGGATAAATACACTTCTAATGTTTGCCAAATTTGATATCCACATCAAACGACCCATTATATTTTATGCTTGCAGTTTTGGGGGTAAAGAATAATCTCCGGAATCATTTCTCTAGGGAATCCATGTTTATTGGTACATTCTCAGAGGCATATTATTTTTAACCTAAAAATTAACTTGATCAAACATTGTCTCCTAATCTTCATCTTGTCTTTCTTCTTCACCACCACAACTTCCCACCATCACCACCACTCTGACCACTATTGCCACATATTCTCTTTCCTCTCTTTACCTCTCTCACTCACTGACACTGTTACCCTCTTTCGCAGTCTATGTTAATATCATGATGGAAGAATGAGGATGAATATGCATATATACTAATCATCTCAATTAACAAACCAAATACCCCTATCTTCAACTGCAATTCTTAACTACTTAAGATATTAAAGTTCATGCCGAAATATTTGAGTGGTAGGGCCATCAAATTTGGTATCAAGTTCATGACTTGTATAAGAAAATTCATCTAATACTATCTTAAACTTTGAACATATCAAATACTTAATTGGAACAACGTACCAACATAATCAAATGATAGGTCTTATTTTCTGGGATATCAATAAAGGAGTTAACATTAACATTTGGCAGGATTTTTGGATCTCGAACCACCCCCCTCCCATAACTAACCAAAGTGGGTCTAACCTTAAATGGGTTTCACAACTTATTACTAATAACAGTTGGAATTTTCAGATTTTACAGCAATGCTTTAACAATGAGATATGTAGATCAATCCTGAGCATCAACATTCAGAATAATCAAGAGGATAAACCGATGTGGACGTTAACAAAATCAGGTAATTTTTCAATAAAATCTATGTATAATTATTTAAGAACAGGAAGCACAGATCAAATGCAGGATCAAACCGACTGGTTCTTTATATGGAACATGAATACTATCCCTCGAGTTAAACTATTTCTATGGAAGTGTTGTACCAATAGCTTACCCGTAAAAGCTAAGATAGGCAAGTTCATTGGAGACTCATACTCTTGCATTAACTGTGATGAAAACGAAACTTTAGACATGTTATGCTTCATTGCACGTTTGCAAAAGCAATATGGTTTCATTTTCAGGTTAGAACAAATCAAATTAGGTCTACTACTCAATGGATTCAACAATGGAGAAATCTAAATGAGGATATCACCAATCAATATGCCAAGATCCTTTGGTTCATATGGAAAGCTCGTTGTGAAAACTGTTTTAACACGAACAAACAAAACCCGAGACAAATGATTGACAGAATAAATAATGCTACTATCATTCCCCTCAAGATTGAGACTGTTATCACTAACAAATGTAGGAAGAACACTAAGCAACAAACATGGAGACCTCCATCGACACCATACTTAAAGCTGAACGTCGACGCCTCTTTTACCAATACTACAGATCCGGCCGGAATAGGATGTATCATTAGGGATGAAGAGTCTAACTTCATTATAGCAGCAGCGGACTCGGTGCGGTGCCAAAACGTGGAAGAATGTGAAAGCCTAGCCATCCTGTCTAGTATCCAATGGGCGTTACAATTGAATATCACTCACGCTCATATAGAAAGTGATAATCAATCTCTTGTCAATTTCATCAACGGTCAAACTGTCGGACTCCACTGGCAAGCCGTAAAGAATATGCAACAAGTAAAGGTCCTTACAGATAAATTCGAGGGCATCATCTTCACCTTTGTTCCTAGAGACTGCAATGCTCCGGCAGATGCGCTTGCAAAATGGGGAAGAAGAAATGAGGATGGAAATGTGTGGAATTCTGTACCTTCTTTTGTTTCTGCTTTACTCTAGTAATTTTGTTTGTATGTTGTATGTTGTATGTTGTTTGTTCGTGGTTTCGTTAATGCAATGTTTCCTCATCAAAAAAAAACATAAATTGATAGAAAACCCTTTCGTAAGATATGTGATTTTCCCTCTGACAGGACTAGAATTTGGACATTAGTTGACATTTCTAACTTAAAATACTCGAAGTCATATTCCACCTGTCATAAACAGACATTCAAGTAAGTACTTTTAGCTACATCCCCGAGTTCGTCGCAATCCCGACTTAATAACTATTCATATAACAGGATAACGAAATTGACTAATTATATCGAAATGATAATAGTTATAGATACCTTTTGGAAGTCCATTAGATTCTTCAGCAAATTCACATTCTAAACACCAGTGGAGTTAAGAGTCCCTGCATTTAGTTTTCTTTGGAATAGGTTACTCGACTGGGCTCTTTCATTTTCTAGGTCTTGGCCTAGTGGCTGTTGTTTCCTTCGACTTCTTCTCTACCTTCTTTGGTGTATATTTTTTCTTTCGGTTACATACTTATAAATCTCATGCACACATATTGTACATTTTAACATAAATATTCTATATTTGTCATGCCAACACAAGTAATGAAAATTCAAATGGTTTAGAGTCTGAAACGAAAATGTATTTTGCTCCAAACTTTAATCATTTTGCTATAATCTTTTATCATTATCCATATGAACTTACCATTAACTGGTTCATTCTTTGTTGTTTGTCATGAAAAATAAAGAAACTAGAACTTTGAACAAAAAAGATAAAGAAACTAGAAGCAAAACCGGTTTTGTAAAAGAGTTTACGGAAAAGTTGAACAATTCTTTTTTTTTTTTTGTAGTTTGTAAAAACTCTCAAACCCTAGAAATCATGTAAAACGAAACAACACTAAATCACATCATAAAGCCTCGTAATCATGTAGATATCATTTTTGCTTTCGAAAATATAGGTTATCACAAAAATAAAAATAAAAAGGGAGATTTTGACATACACCCCCACTATTATATGAATATTTGGACTACACCCCCACTTTTTGAAAACATTTGACTCATACCCCTACGTGGACGGAAACCGTCAAGTCAGAGTTAAGTTGGGCATGTGTGAAACGCACGTGCCAACCATGACAATTTTACCCCTGTGTAGTTGAAATTTGTCGAGAGATTTCGACATACACACCCACTATTATGTGAAAATTTGGACTACATCCCCACTGTTTGAAAAAAAATCCCCACTTTGTCCTTCAATGGTCATCTTCTACCGTTTGCTTTTAAAACTTGTTTATCAAATGATTCTCATACAAGTTAAAAAATTAAACATAAAGAAGTATTTTGGAGATCGAAATTTAGAAAATATGGGAGGAAGTGTTGAGAAAGGATCACCAAGTAAGCTATGGTTCAAAGCTTCATGTTTCAGATTATTACGAGGGTATAACGGTTGGGGGTCCTTCTCTAATTAGAGAAAAACCGTGGGGTTAATTTACTAATCTGAATTGTTAAGCTCATCTTATTAGCTACTCTAAATATAAACAAAATTGCAAGAAAATGTATTGCCAAATTTGTGAATGAAACCAACATAATTCCTGCGAGTATGACAATTTCATGTATTAACGTGTTTCCTGTGAAAGAAGCAACGGAGAAAAACAAAGACGAAGAAGCGAAATGAGACTGAATGAATCTAATTCAGATTTCATAACATTAAACTAAAGTAGCGTATGTCCAATATCCACAAAAGAGCTCAATGAGCATTTCAAATTCAAAATAAGAACAAAAAGTGAAATTCTATTCACAATCCATAACAAAAAGAAGTAAAGTAAACTAATTATCTTATGCAGCTACAAATTCATTAAACTCATTAGTAGTAGGTCTAGATTCCTCTTCAACAGGAGTTATATTCCAATGGGGTTTCAAATGTTCCTACCTTTAGAGAGAAACGAACAATCTTCTGCTAATGAAATCGACCAAACTTTCTGAGATATAATCGTCCAACACATTAAAGAGGAAGGAAATCCTTTCAGGAGCAATGAGAAATCCTAGTTCTCGATGAAACTTTGAAGAAGAAAAGGGTTTGAATTTGGTGCGGGCTTGGGTATAGTTGAAAAGATGGCATAAAGGTTGGATGAAACTCTATTAAAGTTAGGCTTAAGTTTCGACAGTTAGATCCTCTGAGATGCAGAGATCCGTTGGATTACAAAGGCTAAAATTGTCATGGTTGGCGCGTGTGTTTCGCACACGGCCAACTTAACTCTGACTTCACAGTTTCTGTCTACGTGGAGGTATAAATCAAAAGTTTTCAAAAAATGTGGGTGTAGTCCAAATATTCATATAATAGTGGAGGTGTATGTCAAAATCTCAGTTTGTATATAACTCCTGTTGGATAATTTTTCAAAATTGAAAAATGAAGGGATGCACCACTTCCCTTTGGCATCCACCGCTACAGAGTGAGGCTTGATGAATGGGCATAGTAACCCTTATGGATGGATACATCCAATGCATGTGAATCCCTTGTTATACTATAAATTAAGTGCCATCGACCCCTCTAAACACATCCAACGAAATTCTCTCTCTCTTTCTCTTTTGTTCCCATTTTCCACTGTCTATCAACAGGAAAGTTTCTACTTTGTTTTAAAAATAAGGATCCGGCGAAGGGTCCTCCCTTCGCCGGATCGACCTTTTTCTTTCGTATGTAGTCAGTCTTCCTTCCTTTAATAGTTTCTAGGGTATTATTGCATCATTGGAGGATGTGAAACAATGGTTTCTTGCTACAGGAAAGAGATGAGAGATAGAGATTTTCTAGCCCTTTCCTTTGATTCATAGAGGATCTGATTTATTTCATTACAACCCGACTTTCTACCCACAAATCAGAACAATTATTCCTAGATACTCTTGTCATCTTCCTCTTTAAGCCAACATTTTCAAGTTGCATTGACGACGGTTCTCCTGTGGTGGTGGTTCTCCGGCGATGGGGGCGGTTCTCCGACGATGAAGACGGTTTTCCGGTGATGAAAACGGTTTTTCCGGTGACGACGACGACTTTCCGGTGTAGCCTACGGTGGTGATTTTAGTATTATTATTTCTTTTTGTCGACCTTTAGGGTCTTTTTATTCGCGACCTTCAGGGTCTTCTCATTCTCGACCTTTAGGGTCTTTTGTTTGAGTCGGTGTCTAGTCCAATTTCTTTCTCTTCATGAGGCACTTTGCATTTAAAGGTATGTAACTCTCATGAAGTTTTCAGAGGAGAGAAATAAGAATGATGTATCATCCATGTAAACAATGTGATTTTATCACTTATTAATGGAAATGGTTCCCTTGGTTTCAAAAAAAAAAAAACAGGAAAGTTTCTTAGGTATTTTATTTACGTACTATTTGTCAAATCTCGGAGTCGATTTATTTGGCATTATCAGTTTATATTCGGAGTGTTCTCGATCTTAGTCAAGGCGTACATACTTTGAACTAAGATAGTTGTTAAGACTTCATCGCATCCTGAAGGCATAATTCCTGGCCCGTTTTGTACTCGTGGTTTATACCAGAAGAGGGTGAATTACTCTCTAAAAGAATCAATTTGTCGAGCTTTGAAGTTTCGTGTATAACAATATTATTTCTGGTTTTCCATTTCAAGCTAGTAGCAGCAATAAATATTCCAACAACTCCCAAACCCTAGAAATCATGTAAAACAAAGCAAAAGCAGCCCTAACTCGCATCACAAACCTTTGAATCATGTAGATCTCGGTTTTGCGTGAGAAAATATAGGCTATCACATACCTTAGGTTTTACAAGAGATCGATAAAGGAAATAAAAGTTTCGAGGTAGAGGGGGAGACAGAGAGAGAGGGCGGGAGAGATGAATGTGAAACATGAGAATACTCTAGGTTTTAGATAGAGAGAGACCGAGCGAGGTAGACTTCTAAAGCTACCCATTTCAACATCTTTAATAGTTGATTTTTTTTCTTTTCCAATCTTACCCTTCCTCTAAAAATTTTAAAAAATAACAATGTACTTTGTAAACAATCATCTTTCGAAGACTTAATCTGAAACCTCTAAACAATTTAATTATATCATAATTATATTGAAATTTTTTAAATCGATTCAAGAGTCATTACATTATTATATTGCGTGGATACATCATGAATTGTATAAACTCAATAACTACCATCTCAAAAACATTTTGGCTCATAAAGTGTTGAAAATGTCTTGAATATGGGTGATATCAGACCCGATATACGACCCGCCAACCCACTTACAAGATTTCGTTGCGAAATTTTGGACCCGTTAGTGGAGCCGATTACCCAAGCAGAGCTGGAATGCGGAGCAGAGCTTATATCGGTTATTAATGTTAGCGTATCCATGTGTATTCTATATTTAGAAAGAGAGAGTCGGTAAGGCGGTGGGATTAGAGTTTTAGTGCCTATGTGAACTAAACCTCTATGAGATATCTGTGTCCAATTCTCACGAATCTCTTGTGTAACTTGTTTGCTTATCATAGTGAAAATCATCGCGCCGTTGTCGTCTTGGAGTAAGTCTCACTAACCGAACCACGTAAATCTCTTGTGTTCTTTATGATTCTTCGTTATTTCCTATTGTTTTTCTTGGATTACTTGATTTCGTCATAACATAAAGACCTTTAAGACTATCCTTTGGAGTATGGAGTCCATTTATTCCTAAATTTACCTTATTTCTACCCAAGCTCAACAAATCATTGCTCTCTATCTCCATAGGAATCGCACTTGGAAGTTATGCAGAGTGGGTGTCCAAACACTACACTAAATAACGGTGGCAATCATTACGACGATCAAAAATTATGTTATAAATGCAATTGAAATGTCCCTAATTTATTCTTTAACCATGGAAAGTTATTACATTCTTTCTCATTTATAAAAAATATATTTTTTCCAGTGGTTGTCAAAGTCTTTTGAAAAATAATATTTGCTAGTAAATAACTACTTTACTTTAAAATTAAAATGAAAACATAGCTACACGACTATGGTAGTTTAGTTTTCGTTTTACTAAGAATATTGATAAGAAACAAGAAAAATGAAGGAGACTATTAACAGAAATCTTATGTGACTTCCCATCGATCATTGGTGGTATGGTAGATTAGAATCATCAAAAGCATGAATCATATCAAACCACATGACATTTTCCCCCAAAGTTATTGACCTCGTCATGAGCTTGCAAGTCTTCTAGCTTCGATAAAAGACGACTAACTTAGTGCCATTAAGTTAAAATTGATTTTAAAATAGATTTGATCACCACATAAAGAAATGATGTTTATTTTTTCTTTTCTGGGACAAAACAGGATATAACAAAACTTTATTGTCAAAGAAACAATCAAGTAAAAATCATAGCCAAAATAAATCTCCTCTCAAACGTAAGAACTACGATAACTCGGCGAAGTAAAAAAAAATCAACAAGTAAAAGAACATATCAAAATATTTACATATTTAAAATTCTAGCCATGTTAATATCTTGAAAGGTGTGATATCTTCACTGTGCTGCACGTGACATCCCAACTAGGTTGGCACTTCACGGAGCATGCATCATTAGAATCAGAGCCGTGGCTAGGAATTTGAGGGCCCTGGGCGAAGTTTGATTATGCCTTTTGGTATAATAAAAACAAATTACAAGCAAAAAATTGAACGACGCCTCGATTAAAGACTTCTAATGAGCACGAGTAACATAAAATGATAAAACAAAATCTTTGTACAACGTATAGTTTAGAGTCTAAGCGATTTTTTTAATATGATATCTTTTGTATCATGATTTTCTCATAAGTATTTATGTATTATTAGAATAAAAATACTTAGATCTCTTTTTCTTAAAAACACGTTTGTAGATGAAAGATATGCACCCAAACAACAAAACAGTTTAAAGAAAAAGTATGACGAAGCATAAATAAGAATTGATTTAACAATAATCCTCTCCATCTCACAATTATAAGGAAAATGAAACAAAACGAGTCAAGGGTTTCCAACCCGTGTCTCAAGTGTGGAAATCCACAAACTTGACCACTAGAGCTGATGGAGTTTCGCATTGAACTGTTCAGGGTTATTTATATATAATCTAAGTACGACCTTCATAAGAGGTAGGCCTCTTTGGGGTGGGGGCCCAGGGCGGACGCCCTGCCCGCCCACCCTCAAACACGGCTCTGATTAGAATCACCACCTATTATTGTTGTTATTATTATTGAATGAAACCAAATACAAGAGGGGGGACTTAAAGCCTAACCCTGAATTTAACAAATGATCAGACCATTAAAAGACTAAGATTCATATAAACATATGTGAAGAGATACCATTTAAACTAATCATCTACATAACAGAGAACACTGTTCTTTGACTTTAATTCTTCTTCGACTTTAAATCTTCGTTCTTCGGGTCATATTTTCCGGATTAATTGACTACTTGAGATGTTTAAGTACATAATCAAATACTTGAGTGGTACAATGAAGCACAATGGGTCCATCAACTTTGATATCGAAATCAGGATTCTCTTCATCTGAGTATTCATCTAATAACATCTTGAAGTTGGAATACACCAAATACTTTATCGGAACCACGTACCTTTTACAATCTTCTCCAACGTAAACCGGTAGAAAACCCTTGTGTACTGTTGTAGTATAATTAGTATCCTTTGCTAACAATTGGGCATACTTGAAGTGATTTTGTTTCGTACTAAACTTTGTTTTTAGAGATGAAAACATCTTCATCATCTTCATTATTGGGTGAGAATTGAGAAATGATCAATGGAAAACAAGACTTAGATAAGGGGTGGTAGGGAATGAAAAAATTAGAGAGAAATAATTTCGACAGAGAGCAGAGGGTATAAGATCACAATGACTTGTTTTGTTGTTTGTGAATAGTTTACTTGCATAGTAACCTTATATACACAGAAAAGTTTCTAAAAGTCTAAATTTTAAAATTTATATAGTTTAAGTTTCTAAAAGTAAATTTGAACTTCTAGGTTTAATTGGATTCCGAGGTTGTATAAGACAAGGATTCCTTGCATGGGGGGATTCTTTTAAGTTCGTAACTTCCTATCTGGGTGTGTGCCATTACATTATGGCTTATCTTCTTTTTAATTAGGATTAATTATATTTTGGCCTCTAACTTGTCAGAATTTGGTATCTATATCCACCCATTATCTACACCCCCACCTTTTACAAATAAATTACACCAATACTTATAACTTAATTCGAGTATTACATTGTGGTTTAATAGAATACATTAAACCTTCTTGACCGTGTTCTGATGTTCTCTATAGCAGATAGATAACGGCTACCATCTAACTGAAGCGGGCATAAAAATAGGTGGAAGGTTACCTAATTCGTTCTTTTTTCTATTACACAAATTAAACATAAAGCAAGGAACTCGTTTACTTCTTTATTTCAGTCTCTCTTTCCTCAACCTCTCGAGTTCTTTGACCATTTGCCAGTGCTCTAGAGAGAGGCTGGTTTCGCCAAACCTAGCTGACATAAGACGCGCCATTGTCAACCACCTGCAAAAATTTCATGTGTAAGTCTTAATAAAACCACATCGAAAAGAAAAAAAGAGATCGAGTGCATTCGAAGCATCTGATAAGGACCTGCTGAAATCATCGCTTCCTATACTCCTATCCTCTTGCCTAGCTTCAACCAAGTCATTCTCAATTACCTGCAATTGTCAATGGATCAGATATCATTTGAAGTTGAAACGGTTGCTCGGGAAAACAATAATCGGCTTTACACATAAAATGCCTTCTGTAATTCTGGGCTAATAACGTGTTCCAGTGATCGAAGAGTTGTTAAGTACCACCGTGTAGTAACTCTCAATGGGCGTTGATAGATGAACCCACATTAGAAGGAAGGAAATGCAATACTAAGGTGCTATTTGTTTTTTTTTCTTACGTCGGAATCTGAATTGGCTGAATCTGAATTGGCTGAGTCTGAATTGGCTGAGCTGAATTTACTGAATCTGAATTTGCTAAATTATTTTGTAAGTTAGATGTTTGTTTCTTGAATCTGAATTCTTAAGTCTGAATTAACTGAATTACATTTATATCCCTATTTTTTCTCAAACAAACCTAACTTTACAAAAACCCTATATTTTTTCTCTCTCAAATAAATAGAAAGGCAAAACCCTAAACCACTTCATTTCTCAGCCTCCCTCTCTCTGCCTGCCAGATCTTTCTCCGGCGAAACCTATCTCTCTCGGCCAGATCTTTCTCCGGCGAAACCCGCCTCTCTCGGCCACATCTCTCTCTCTCCTCGACAAAATCTCTCTTTGTTCCCCTTTCTCTTAGTTCCTCGGTTCTCGGTTTTTGGTGGAGGTGGTGATGGTTCTTGGTTTTTGGTGGAAGTGGAGGTGGTGGTTGTTCTCAGTTTTTGGTGGAGGTGGTGGTGGTTTTCGATTTTTGGTGGATGTGGTGGTGATTTTCGATTTTTGGTGGTGGTGGTTCTCGGTTTTTTGGTGGAGGTGGAGGTGATGGTGGTTTTTAGTTTTTGGTGGAGGTGGTGGTGGTTCTTAGTTTTTGGTGGAGGTGGTGGTGGTTGTTCTCGGTTTTTGGTGGAAGTGGTGGTGGTTCTCGGTTTTTTGGTGGAGGTGGTGGTGGTTCTTAACTTGAAAATGGGAGAAAGTTGTGGGTTGTGGTGTGTGGTGGTGTATTTGTGGTGGTAGTGATGGTGGTGGTCAGTGGTGTTGATTTCGTGGTGGTGGTGGTAGTGGTTGGTAGTCGGTGGTCGGTGGTTGGTGGTGGTCTGGTGTTGGTGGTAGTGGGTGGTCGGTGGTGGAAGTTTTGATGGTAGTGGGTGGTGGTGGCAAAGATGAAGATGGGGATAGGGATGAATTTCCCTAATTTTCTCAGAGGTACATACGTCCTTTGGATGTTTTCAGATGGTGGAAGCCCATTTCAGAGTTGTTTTAAAGTCTGAAATTATAGGGCCCTTATTGACCCAATTCAGACATATAGTCATTCAGCCCACGTTTCAGATTTTGCTAAAATAAAATAAAAAAAACATCTGAAATCTTAATTAGAGTGAAATTCAGATTTCAGGTCTGAAAATTGTAAAAAACAAACAGCACCTAAGTCTGCTGGTAAGATATGTGATTTTCCCTCTGACAGGACTAGAATTTGGACATTAGTTGAAATTTCTAAATTAAAATACTCGAAGTCATATTCCACCTGTCATAAACAGAGATTCAAGTAAGTACTTTTATCTACATCCCCGAGTTCGTCGCAATCCCGACTTAATAACTATCTATTATATTAAAACAGCTCAGTCGGTTATCCAGGAGATAAGTCTGGCCGTCCATTTCTTTTGACAAATTTAGTTTTGATTAGATCGAACGGTCCATAAAATATACAATTATGTAAATAGAATAATAATAAAAGGGCATTAAAGTCATTTTATACTCTCCCTACTATCTCTCCAACCTCCCCACGACAATTCTCAAACTCCCACGATTCTGAAATCCCTAACTTCTCCGGAAGATCTTTGTATCTCAATTTGAAGTCCATCCAAAATCTTAGTTTGATTTTTTAAGAGAAAACCATGGAGGTGGAAAACCTAAAATAGAAGAAGCCCTAGGAATAGTAACCTTCTCTGCATCGATTTCTAATCAAAACCCAAAGTGAAGGTCAGTTGTAGATTTCTATTGTTTTCTTAATCTCTATTGTTATCTTTCTCTCTTTAACTTCTATGAAGGGCTACAATTTACAGATTCAGAAGGTGTTTTATTGGAAACTATAAGTTCCCTAATTTAATTCACTGTAGCTCCGTTAATTCTCTCCAGGTCTCTCTCTCTTTCTCTCTCTAAACAGTTTTAATTATTCTTTAAAATTTAATTCAACATCTCCATAGAAATCATACCCTCTCTTGAAATCAATCTGCAGTTTTGTAATACCTTCTTTTCCTTCAATTAGAGTACCCCAGGTAAATCACACTTTTTCTTTTTCTTTTTAGTTTATTTTCTTTTTAGTTTATGTTCATTTGATTATTTTTTGGGTCTGTCGTTTTTTATGTAAGCTTTGATCTTCTGAATTGCAGGGAGATATTTGAAGAATTTGAAGAAATGCTTAACTAAAGTCTTTGGTAAGTTATATGCTTTTATGGATCTTTTTATAGTTTGAAGTACAGCTTTAGCACTTAGAAATCCTACCCTTTGCTGTCTTGCTCATAAGAGAGAAAGTTTCTGAATGCTTCAACACTTACAAATCTTTTTATAGTTTGAAGTATAACTTTGGATCCCTATTTTTACTTTCTCTACCTTTCGAATAAGAAATGCTTCGCTCAAGTTCTCTACTTTCGAATTCCTTTTTGAACTTTTAGTAACTGTTATACAGTCCAAAACCTAAACCATGAGTTGTAATGTTTAAATGCATGGAATTATGAGTTCCGTGTTGTTTGATATTTTCTTTCTTCTACTTTACTTTGTTGCACATTTGGATTAGGAAGCTTTTCTGAATTACATTGTTTACTTTTGCAGGAAAACTAATTTTGACGATTGATATGAAATAACTTGCTAAGGATGTATATTTTTGCCTAATAGACAAACATTACTGCAGCTTGAGGTGAATGTTCTCTCTAATATCAATCAGTTTGGGTAGAATTTGAAGATGTGTCACGATGAGGCGTGACACAATCTTGGTTACCTATTCCTCTCCTCCTATCATTTAACAGCAATGGCTTTGGTATCATATCTTATATACACATTTACTCGCATATTCTTAATTTGCTAATCAATTTTTATCACTTTTAAGATTTCTTATCTTTCCAAATCTTTCACTGCAGTACAACATGAGTTCCTCTTTATGCATGGGAAGTTATTTCTAATCTTTATGTATGGGAAGTTATTTCTAAACATTTGTATGCCACAGCTTCTCACTAAAGCTCATCTCCAAAACTATACTTCAGGAGAGGTTTTCATCAATGTGCAGCCCTTCAGTAATTTGATTTGTTAATTTCATCTAATTTTGTTAGTTTGGGTTTTCAGTTTGGAAGTCTCATTTTCATCTTCTATGAGGTGAATTTGGTTATTGTTATATACTAAATGTTCGTCGTGAATATTATATGTTAATTTATTTTGATTATTTTATAACTTTTGTGTTTGAACTGATCTCCACTCAATCTATTTCAGGTTAGTTTGTATTGCTCACCCTTTAGTTGTACAAAAGTTGTATGAGTAAATGCTTCTTAGAGATTTGAAGACAGTTGCAGTCTCTCTCTCTCTCAAAAGTGTGTCGAAAATTTTCTAATCTATGTTAGTTGTATGCTCGAAAGGTAACTAACTTTGTTTATTGTTGGTTGTATGAAGTATCCTAATGGTTACATGTTTGAAGAAGGGGCCCAACACCTGAACTACTTGACGAACGACTTCGTCAAGTCATGCTTCGTGTAGGCGATCTAGACCGTGCTATCAAGTTCTATGAAAAGGTAAGCCAAAACAGACTCAAATTGTATATAATGATTTGTAAATTTAAATTATAGTACAATTTGTCAAATTGTTTATACTTTTGTGTTTGAACTCATCTTCTATTGTTTATACTTTTGTGTTTACAACTCAGATGTTCTTCATCACAACATTTTGTTGTTTTAGTCTTGATTTTTATTTCCTTTAGTCATCTTTGTCTCTGTTTCACAATTGATCTCGGTTGTAGTTTCTTTTTGTTTCTTTACTTTTACTGATTTACTTAATGCTAATTTTCTTCTTCTTTTTGCAGGAAAGGATTTTTTTTGTTACCCGTAATGGGTCCATTTTATTGTTAAGTTGCAAAGGTCAAAAGGTAATGAGTTTGATGAAATTAAGAGTTAACCAGTTACTGTACTTTTTATAAAAGTTTTTTGTTTTGTCTCGCTGATATATGTTACAAATATTAAGTTCAATCTTTTAGGCCAAAGAATGCAAAAATTCCATTTGTTTGAGCTCGAGGTATACAATGACGGTCGAATTTTTACGGTCAGAGGGCAATCAGTTGACAATAGAAATGTAGTGCCTTACAATCCATATCTTTCTAGGCTATTTGATTGTCACATAAATGTAGAAGTTTGTGCGAGTGTACGATGTGTGAAATATATTCACAAGTATATTTACAAAGGAGGTGATCGCACGACTATGATTATTGGATGGATCGATGAGATTCGACAATACCTTGATTCAAGGTACATTGCCCCACCGGAAGCTGCATGGAGAATTTTCGGTTTTTTATTACATGAAGAGTATCCGCCTGTTGTAAGGTTGGTTGTACATCTCCCAGGGATGCATCATGTGCTTTTTAATCCTAATGAGGGAGCGGAAGTTATTCAATCTAGAGCTGCACAACAAAAATCAACATTAATGGGTTTTTTTCGTGTTGTGAATCTTATCCAGCAGCTCGAGCCTACACTTATCAAGAATTTCCGCAATACTTTGTGTGGCACAAAACTCTAAAAATTTGGAAAGTGAGGCAGAAGGGTTCCGCAATAGGAAGGATGTATTTTGTTAGTCCTAATGCAGGTGAGAGATTCTACTTGAGGTTGTTGCTAACAGTTGTAAGAGGGCCAAAATCGTTTGAGTGTTTACGTACTTTTGATGGGATAATCTATGATACATTCAAACAAGCATGTGTTGCACGTAGACTTTTGGAGGATGATGGAGAGTGGATACAGTGTTTAGAAGAAGCTGCTCGAATGAATAGTGGTCACCAATTGAGAAGACTTTTTTGTACACTTCTTCTGGAGTGTCATCCATTAAATCCACATTTATTATGGGATAGGTTTGCGAAAGACATATGCGACGATCTTGCGCATGTTCTCCGGACAACACATGGAGTTGCAAATCCTACTGAGGATCAAATACTTGATTACGGGTTGTACTTAATAAATGAATTACTGGTAGAAACTGGGAAAAATCTCAATGAACATTTTCCTACTATGCCACAACCACGTGAAATATGGAGCGAAATTCCTGAAAATAGGTTGATTTGGGAGCATACGCAACTTCGTATATCTCTTCACGAGTCAAATGTAGTTTCCAGTGTTGAACGTCTTAATGATTCACAAAGAGCTGCTTATAGAGATATTATTGATTCTGTTAACCAGAATAAAGGACTTATATTTTTCTTAAGTGGTGGAGCTGGAACAGGCAAAACATTCCTATACAATACTTTAGCTGCAAGTTGTCGATTTCGTGGTGATATAGTCATTACTGTTGCATCTTCGGGCATTGCTTCGTTATTATTGGCTGGAGGTAGAATTGCTCACTCAACATTTCGTATTCCTTTGGATGTACACGAAGATTCAATGTGTAACGTCAGTAAACAATCACCACATGCTGAGCTATTTAAGGAAACGAAACTTATTATATGGGATGAGGTACCAATGCAACATAGGTATTGCGTTGAGGCTGTTAGTCGAACTCTTCAAGATATTCGTGATGACAATAGACCTTTCGGAGGTATAACAGTTGTTTTGGGTGGCGATTTTCGTCAAATACTTCCTGTAATCCCAAAAGGTGTAAGAGAGCAGATAGTTGGGGCTTCACTACGGAGATCACCTCTTTGGCATGCGATTAATGTGTTAACCCTTGCTCAGAACATGAGGTTAAGATCTGATGAACCTGGACACCAAAATTTTGCAAACTTCTTACTCGAGGTATGACATTCTTTAAATACAAATTATTTATATTTTTTTTCAACATACATATATAATATATGAACTTGCAAGGTATCTTTTCACTTTTTGTAGGTTGGGACAAATCCACAAGAGATCCTAGATTTACCAACATCTATTAATAGAAGTCGAAGTCTCCATGAACTTATTTCAGCTATCTATCCTGAGTTACATATTAATGGAACCGTAACAACTGAATATTTGACTGAGAGAACAATTCTTGCTGCACGCAATGAAGATGTATCCGTAATCAACGACGCGGCTTTGAGTATATCTCCCGGAGAAGTAGTAACTTATCTTGCTGCAGATAAAATGGAGGAAAGCGAAGTTAACAACTACGCTTTAGATGTTCGTTATCCTAATGAGTTTCTTAATTCTTTAAATCCTGCAGGATTTCCACCTTTTAAGTTAGACTTAAAAGTTGGTTGTCCCATAATGTTGTTACGAAATCTTTCTCCTAAAGATGGATTGTGTAATGGCACGCGATTGATGGTTGTAAGATGTTCACATCGTGTGATAGAAGCGAAAATCTTAAATGGAGATAAAGTTGGTAACTTGGTGTTTATTCCGAGAATTTCTCTAACACCTACCTCTTCAGACTTCAACGTCCAATTCAGCAGACGCCAATTTCCAGTTAAACTAGCTTATGGGATGACAATAAATAAATCGCAGGGTCAATCTGTTAAATTTGTCGGGATTGATTTGCGTACTCCTGTATTTAGCCATGGGCAGTTATACGTGGCTTTATCAAGATGCACTTCCACCACCAAGTTACATATATTACTTCCTGAAGCTGAACCAAATACTACAACAAATGTGGTTTATAATGAAGTTCTTTTATAAATTTATTTTATTTGTTTTCAACGTACATTTAAATATTATTTCATTTATTGGAAATACTGTGTTCCACTACGAACATTTATATTTGGCTTAAGAGCATTTATATGGGTTTCTTTCTAAACAAAGTATTATGATTTTTTAATATCACATCGATACTTTTATTTGTTAATTTATTTGTAATAAATTTTTGACGAACTAGGTGTGCATGAAATAATATGGGTTCCTTTCTAAACAAAGTATTTAGATCCCTTTTGAATAACACCTTTGTGAGAATAGACGAGCTAGAATTTAGCGTAGGTTGATGATGTCAAAGTGATACTTATAGACCGAGTTCTACAACATACGTCAGGTGTGCATGTGCCGCAGTGTTCATGCACACCATTGTCTATACACAAACCGTCAGACGTCACACGCGTCGTGCATTCACCCAAACGTGCACTCATCGTGTGCCTGTTTTACGGATGCTGCTAGATTGAATATATTGTTGTCAGAAGATAAAAATGCATGTACATCGACAAACGTCGTCCATCCAAAAGTACTGTTATGATGATTCAACATTTTTTAAGATTATTATTATTTTTTTTAGTTTTACTTGGAATTAAAATAGATTATCTATTTTGTTATGGTTGCTAGGTGCTACTTTAGTTATCTTTCAATTTCATTAATAACCAAAAATAATTTTATTTTTTTTACAATTAATACCTGAAAACTAAATTTTCACCGTGAAAAAAATGAAAACTAGGTTCCCACCGCGCCCTACGGGCGCGGTAGATCCCTCTTGGCTAACGCCGTTGTGGTTTATTACGTCCCGATTTTACGACAAAAGTGCTTTCGAGCATTCTCCGAGTATGCGTATAACGTGGAATCTATTTTGTGAGTTCACATCAAGTTGAGTGGAGCTTACCCAAGAAGTGGATGCACATTGCTGCCCATTTTAACACAATGTGGGGTCAGGCGAGTAGCTGTCATCCGAAATCATGTACTGATTTCGAATGAAATCACGTACTGATTTCGGATTCCAGGTAAACGCATGACACCAAAAGGTGTGAAAATGGCCAGCAATGTGCATCCACTTCTTGGGTAAGCTCCACTCAACTTGATGTGAACTCACAAAATAGATTCCACGTTATACGCATACTCGGAGAATGCTCGAAAGCACTTTTGTCGTAAAATCGGGACGTAATAAACCACAACGGCGTTAGCCAAGAGGGATCTACCGCGCCCGTAGGGCGCGGTGGGAACCTAGTATATATATATATGTGCTTATATGTTTTTTTTTCTAATAATTTGGTGATCTGTCTCTCCTTATTTATTCTTACCAGTTATATTTTTCTCATGAGAGTTGTTTTTCTTTTGTTACACGTGTTCTTCGCCTTTTGACATACTCATAGTTATGATGGAAATCTTCCTCAAGAACTCATCACTTATACTACAAAGCAAAACTGAAAACAATGTCGCATAAAAGCAAGATTTCGCCATAACAACTGCTGCTTCTTGCTGTAGCTCGATGTTCCTCATTGGATCCGTGGGATATGGTTTCTAAACCTTTAATGACATTATGATTTGATTTAAGTTGATATCCATTGTTCAATCAGAATTTGAACTATTTGTTGTACTCATGTATATTTTTCATGTTTGGATATTTTGGTAGCAATAAGATTCGACCCTTTCTTGATATTCTGTTTAGTTTCATAGTTTTAGTTTTAGTTAAATTTTTATGAGAGTTCAAGGTGTTCGAAGAAATGCCTGACCAGATGATTTTTCTTCTTATTGTTTGTCAATTCATACTGTTGTTATCTATTATTGTTTGTCAATTCAGATTGTCTGTTGGTAACTATTTAAATAATTTTTTCCCTTTTTATTATGGTAATTAAAGAAGTTATACTTTAATGTAGTTAAAGGTTTTAAAACTAAACTTATGAACATTTAATTCATCCCTTAATGATATTTGGATTTCCGTCAATATTAATTAAGGTTGTTTTTTCTGTTCAGGTTAGTAGTAAATGTTTTAGCTTTTCCTTCCAATTTCATTTTAATTTCTAATGTTTTTACAATGAAATACATTATAACTAGGCTTCCACCGCCCCTCAGGCGCGGTAGATCTTTCTTGGCTAACGCCGTTGTAGTACATTCATCTCAGATTAGCCGATGAAAAACGTTTTTGAGAATTCTACGAGTGTGCGTGTATCGTGATGACATCACATTAAGGCGAGCTTACACAAGTAGTGCATGCATAACGGTGTCCATTTTCAGACAATGTGGGGGTTTGATCTTTGCACTCCAGTATTTAGCCATAGACAATTGTGTGTTGCTTTATCGAGGTGACATTGAGACATTAGTTAAGGTTTTTTTTATTTTGATTTCAGTCGGAATTAATAAGGAATCTTTGTGGTTAATAGATATAGTTGACGTTTTCCCTTGACATTTTAATTTGTTTGTTTGTTTTTTTTAACGATGAAATATATGAAAACTAGGTTCCCACCATATATCCGGGAGTATTATTGTGATGATTCAACATTGAGACATTATTTAAGACTTTTGTATTTAGATTTCAGTCGGAATTAATAAAGGATAATCTTCGTGGTTAATAAATAAATTTTTAGTTTTCCCTTACGATTTTTTTTTTCTTTTTACGATGAAATACATGAAAACTAGGTTCCCACCGCGTCCGTAGGACGCGGTAGATCCCTCTTGGCTAACGCCGTTGTGGTTCATTACGTCCCGATTTTACGAGTAAAGTGTTTTCGAGCATTCTCCGAGTCTGCTTATACTGTGGGATCTATGATCACGCCGTTGACATCACGTTGGGTCGAGCTTACCCAAGAAGTGTATATACAATGATGCCCATTTTCACACATTTTGGTGTCATGTGTTTACTTGTCATCCGAAATCAGTACGTGATTTCATTCGAAATCAGTACATGATTTCGGATGACAGGTATTCGCGTGACCCCACATTGTGTGAAAATGGACATCATTGTACATACACTTCTCGGGTAAGCTCGACCCAACGTGATGTCAACGGCGTGATCATAGATCCCACAGTATAAGCAGACTCGGAGAATGCTCGAAAACACTTTACTCGTAAAATCGGGACGTAATGAATCACAACGGCGTTAGCCAAGAAGGATCTACCGCGTCCTACGGACGCGGTGGGAACCTAGTTCATATAACAGGATAACGAAATTGACTAATTATATCGAAATGATAATAGTTATAGATACCTTTTGGAAGTCCATTAGATTCTTCAGCAAATTCACATTCTAAACACAAGTGCAGTTAAGAGTCCCTGCATTTAGTTTTCTTTGGAATAGGTTACTCGACTGGGCTCTTTCATTTTCTAGGTCTTGGCCTAGTGGCTGTTGTTTCCTTCGACTTCTTCTCTACCTTCTTTGGTGTATATTTTTGCTTTCGGTTACATACTTATAAATCTCATGCACACATATTGTACATTTTAACATAAATATTCTATATTTGTCATGCCAACACAAGTAATGAAAATTCAAATGGTTTAGAGTCTGAAACGAAAATGTATGTTGCTCCAAACTTTAATCATTTTGCTATAATCTTTTATCATTATCCATATGAACTTACCATTAACTGGTTCATTCTTTGTTGTTTGTCATGAAAAATAAAGAAACTAGAACTTTGAACAAAAAAAAAAGAAACTAGAAGCAAAATCGGTTTTGTAAAAGAGTTTACGGAAAAGTTGAACAATTCTTTTTTTTGTAGTTTGTAAAAACTCTCAAACCCTAGAAATCATGTAAAACGAAACAACACTAAATCACATCATAAAGCCTCGTAATCATGTAGATATCATTTTTGCTTTCGAAAATATAGGTTATCACAAAAATAAAAGTAAAAAGGGAGATTTTAACATACACCCCCACTATTATATGAATATTTAGACTACACCCCCACTTTTTGAAAACTTTTGACGCATACCCTTACGTGGACAGAAACCGTCAAGTCAGAGTTAAGTTGGGCGTTTGCGAAACACACGTGCCCACCATGACAATTTTACCACTGTGTAGTTGTTGAAATTTGTCGAGAGATTTTGACATACACACCCACTATTATGTGAAAATTTGGACTTCATCCCCACTGTTTGAAAAAAAATCCCCACTTTGCCCTTCAACAGTCATCTTCTATCTTTTGCTTTTAAAACTTGTTTATCAGATGATTCTCATACAAGTTAAAAAATTAAACATAAAGAAGTATTTGGGAGATCGAAATTTAGAAAATATGGGAGGAAGTGTTGAGAAAGGATCACCAAGTAAGCTATGGTTCAAAGCTTCCTGTTTCAGATTCTTACGAGGGTATAACGGTTGGGGGTCCTTCTCTAATTAGAGAAAAACCGTGGGGTTAATTTACTAATCCGAATTGTTAAGCTAATCTTATTAGCTACTCTAAATATAAACAAAATTGCAAGAAAATGTATTGCCAAATTTGTGAATGAAACAACATAATTCCTGCGAGTATGACAATTTCATGTATTAACGTGTTTCCTGTGAAAGAAGCAACGGAGAAAAACAAAGACAAAGAAGCGAAATGAGACTGAATGAATCTCATTCAGATTTCATAACATTAAACTAAAGTAGCGTATGTCCAATATCCACAAAAGAGCTCAATGAGCATTTCAAATTCAAAATAAGAACAAAAAGTGAAATTCTATTCACAATCCATAACAAAAAGAAGTAAAGTAAACTAATTATCTTATGCAGCTACAAATTCATTAAACTCATTGGTAGTAGGTCTAGATTCCTCTTCAAAATCAGAATCACTTGCTTCTTATCGTGGCTAGGGTCATATTCATCATCACTTGATTGATGAGTTGAAACTCAAGTAATCTTCTTCCACAGGTGTATCATCAATTTCATCAGGAAGACCCTCCTCCGTTTAAGGATCTTGAGGTTCACATGGTTCATCCCTAGCTCCACGATGTACATAATGTTCCTCTGTCTTGACAGTGGGATCGACACCATGTACATTTGTCATATCATTTTTTTTTTTTGATGAAGATTGTCATATCATTTAGTTGTTCTTTAGCTAATTTGTTCAACTCCTGTGCAAAACCTTCATCACATGTATCATCACTAATATGTGCCTTCTTTGGTGGAGACCTATTTCTAGAAAAACTGCCTACATTTAATTTCTTCCAAACAATAGAACTATTTAGAGAACTTGGTGTTCTTGCTCTTACTTTAGTCATATTGGACATAGGTGTTGTTTGACTTCTTTGAGGAGGTTGGACTATAAATGGGGGTTCAGGGGCGGCCCGGGCCCAAAGCAACTAAAGCGGTCACTTTGGGCCTCGACGTAATCAAGGGCCTTATATACCGAATGATGTATGTTATTTTCAAGATAATAATTTCGTTTCAAAGGAATCACTGTGATGAAGTTATAGCTACTGGTTGAAGAGCTAAAACTTTGTTTGAGAGGTCATGAGATCGACCCCACCTCGCAGCAACATTAAAATTTTATTTATTTTTTCTACCAAACACTATATAAGGCTCCATATTTTAGTTTCTCTTGGGGCCTCCCACATGTTAGGGCTGGCCATATGGGGGTTGATGGTCTAAAAACAAGTGCACCTTGCCTTTACCATCTATGTCATATTCATCCCAACATTCTAGCAAGTCCATTTATTTATCAATTTTGCATCCAACACCTTGTTTGAAATACTCAAAAATCATACTATGCCCAACTAACTCCATGTCCCCGTGCTTCAACAAAAAAAAAAAAAAAAAAACTCCATGTCCCCGTGCCAAATCTAACAAGTTCAACTCATCATCTTTCCACTTAAATAATCATCACAGGGCCACCTTTCATTCTAACGAGAAATCCAAAACCTACAATGCAAACATCATCAAATCCAAACACAATTTGTTATCTTCATCATTGCACACAAAAAGTTAGTCTTCCAAAAAGAAATTTCACAAAAAAGAGAGTAACAACTTTTACACAGCAAAAAAAAGTATCAAAATTAAAAGATAGGTGAAAACTCATGCAACTAAAACAGCTAATACTTGTTTGGGCTATAGCCAGTGACATGTATCATCTACTCCAACAAAGAGTACAATGATTAACACAAAAAAATCGAATTAGTTGTGTGAATTTCAAATCATAAACCCTAATTATGCACAAGGGAAAAAATAAACTAAGCCCTGATAACAAGTAAGAAGTTTTTCCAAGTTATGAATCAAATTCTTGAGCGGTGTAATTGTTTGGTGGATTATTCTTCCTATCTCTCTGAGTTAATAGGTTTGGTTTCCAGAGATAGATGAGATATAAATTACACCGTATTTAATGAGAAATTTACTCTAGTTTTCAAACTAAAACAACAAAACAAATTAGGAATTAAGTTACTGATGACTGTCGGACCTTACTCCTTCGTCCATTGATGGTATTCTTTACAAGAGAACCAGAATTTTTAAATCACCAATGGGATTTCAAATGTTCCTACCTTTAGAGAGAAAGGAACAATCTTCTGCTAATGAAATCGACCAAACTTTCTGAGATATAATCGTCCAACACATTAAAGAGGAAGGAAATCCTTTCAGGAGCAATGAGAAATCCTAGTTCTCGATGAAACTTTGAAGAAGAAAAGGGTTTGAATTTGGTGCGGGCTTGGGTATAGTTGAAAAGATGGCATAAAGGTTGGATGAAACTCTATTAAAATTAGCCTTAAGTTTCGACAGTTAGATCCTCTGAGATGCAGAGATCCGTTGGATTACAAAGGCTAAAATTGTCATGGTTGGCGCGTGTGTTTCGCACACGGCCAACTTAACTCTGACTTCACAGTTTCTGTCTACGTGGGGGTATAAATCAAAAGTTTTCAAAAAATGAGGGTGTAATCCAAATATTCATATAATAGTGGAGGTGTATGTCAAAATCTCAGTTTGTATATAACTCCTGTTGGATAATTTTTCAAAATTGAAAAATGAAGGGAAGTTGATGAATGGAAAATGAAGGGATGCACCACTTCCCTTTGGCATCCACCGCTACAGAGTGAGGCTTGATGAATGGGCATAGTAACCCTTATGGATGGATACATCCAATGCATGTGAATCCCTTGTTATACTATAAATTAAGTGCCATCGACCCCTCTAAACACATCCAACGAAATTCTCTCTCTCTCTCTCTCTCTCTCTCTCTCTCTCTCTTTTGTTCCCATTTTCCACTGTCTATCAACAGGAAAGTTTCTTCGGTATTTTATTTACGTACTATTTGTCAAATCTCGGAGTCGATTTATTTGGCATTATCAGTTTATATTCGGAGTGTTCTCGATCTTAGTCAAGGCGTACATACTTTGAACTAAGCATAATTCCTGGCCCGTTTTGTACTCGTGGTTTATACCAGAAGAGGGTGAATTACTCTCTAAAAGAATCGATTTGTCGAGCTTTGAAGTTTCGTGTATAACAATATTATTTCTGGTTTTCCATTTCAAGCTAGTAGCAGCAATAAATATTCCAACAACTCCCAAACCCTAGAAATCATGTAAAACAAAGCAAAAGCAGCCCTAACTCGCATCACAAACCTTTGAATCATGTAGATCTCGGTTTTGCGTGAGAAAATATAGGCTATCACATACCTTAGGTTTTACAAGAGATCGATAAAGGAAATAAAAGTTTCGAGGTAGAGGGGGAGACAGAGAGAGAGGGCGGGAGAGATGAATGTGAAACATGAGAATACTCTAGGTTTTAGATAGAGAGAGACCGAGCGAGGTAGACTTCTAAAGCTACCCATTTCAACATCTTTAATAGTTGATTTTTTTTCTTTTCCAATCTTACCCTTCCTCTAAAAATTTTAAAAAATAACAATGTACTTTGTAAACAATCATCTTTCGAAGACTTAATCTGAAACCTCTAAACAATTTAATTATATCATAATTATATTGAAATATTTTAAATCGATTCAAGAGTCATTACATTATTATATTGCGTGGATACATCATGAATTGTATAAACTCAATAACTACCATCTCAAAGACATTTTGGCTCATAAAGTGTTGAAAATGTCTTGAATATGGGTGATATCAGACCCGATATACGACCCGCCAACCCACTTACAAGATTTCCTTGCGAAACTTTGGACCCGTTAGTGGAGCTGATTACCCAAGCAGAGCTGGAATGCGGAGCAGAGCTTATATCGGTTATTAATGTTAGCGTATCCATGTGTATTCTATATTTAGAAAGAGAGAGCCGGTGAGGCGGTGGGATTAGAGTTTTAGTGCCTATGTGAACTAAACCCCTATGAGATATTTGTGTCTAATTCTCACGAATCTCTTGTGTAACTTGTTTGCTTATCATAGTGAAAATCATCGTGCCGTTGTCGTCTTGGAGTAAGTCTCACTAACCGAACCACGTAAATCTCTTGTGTTCTTTATAATTCTTCGTTATTTCCTATTGTTTTTCTTGGATTACTTGATTTCGTCATAACATAAAGACATTTAAGACTATCTTTTGGAGTATGGAGTCCATTTATTCCTAAATTTACTTTATTTCTACCCAAGCTCAATAAATCATTGCTCTCTATGTCCATAGGAATCGCACTTGGAAGTTATGCAGAGTGGGTGTCCAACCACTACATAAATAACGGTGGCAATCATTACGACGATCAAAAATTATGTTATAAATGCAATTGAAATGTCCGTAATTTATTCTTTAACCATGGAAAGTTATTACCTTCTTTCTCATTTACAAAAAATATATTTTTTCCAGTGGTTGTCAAAGTCTTTTGAAAAACAATGTTTGCTAGTAAATAGCTACTTTACTTTACAATTAAAATAGAAACATAGCTACACGACTATGGTAGTTTAGTTTTCGGTTTACTAAGAATATTGATAAGAAACAAGAAAAATGAAGGAGACTATTAACAAAAATCTTAAGTGACTTCCCATCGATCATTGGTGGTTTGGTAGATTAGAATCATCAAAAGCATGAATCATATCAAACCACATGACATTTTCGCCCAAAGTTATTGACCTCGTCATGAGCTTGCAAGTCTTGTAGCTTCAATAAAAGACGACTAACTTAGTGTCATTAAGTTAAATTGGTTTTAAAATAGATTTGATCACCACATAAAGAAATGATGTTTATTTTTTCTTTTCTGGGACAAAACAGGATATAACAAAACTTTATTGTCAAAGAAACAATCAAGTAAAAATCATAGCCAAAATAAATCTTCTCTCAAACGTAAGAACTATGATAATTCGGCGAAGTAAAAAAAATCAACAAGTAAAAGAACATATCAAAATATTTACATATTTAAAATTCTAGCCATGTTAATATCTTGAAAGGTGTGATATCTTCACTGTGCTGCACGTGACATCCCAACTAGGTTGGCACTTCACGGAGCATGCATCATTAGAATCACCACCTATTATTGTTGTTATTATTATTGAATGAAACCAAATACAAGAGGGGGGACTTAAAGCCTAACCCTGAATTTAACAAATGATCAGACCATTAAAAGACTAAGATTCATATAAGCATATGTGAAGAGATACCATTTAAACTAATCATCTACATAACAGAGAACACTGTTCTTTGACTTTAATTCTTCTTCGACTTTAAATCTTCGTTCTTCGGGTCATATTTTCCGGATTAATTGACTACTTGAGATGTTTAAGTACATAATCAAATACTTGAGTGGTACAATGAAGCACAATGGGTCCATCAACTTTGATATCGAAATCAGGATTCTCTTCATCTGAGTATTCATCTAATAACATCTTGAAGTTGGAATATACCAAATACTTTATCGGAACCACGTACCTTTTACAATCTTCTCCAACGTAAACCGGTAGAAAACCCTTGTGTACTGTTGTAGTATAATTAGTATCCTTTGCTAACAATTGGGCATACTTGAAGTGATTTTGTTTCGTACTAAACTTTGGTTTTAGAGATGAAAACATCTTCATCATCTTCATTATTGGGTGAGAATTGAGAAAGGATCAATGGAAAACAAGACTTAGATAAGGGGTGGTAGGGAATGAAAAAATTAGAGAGAAATAATTTCGACAGAGAGCAGAGGGTATAAGATCACAACAATGACTTATTTTGTTGTTTGTGAATAGTTTACTTGCATAGTTAACTTATATACACAGAACAGTTTCTAAAAGTCTAAAATTTAAACTCTAGTTTTAAAGTTTATATAGTTTAAGTTTCTAAAAGTAAATTTGAACTTCTAGGTTTAATCGGATTCCGAGGTTGTATAAGACAAGGATTCCTTGCATGGGGGGATTCTTTTAAGTTCGTAACTTCCTATCTGGGTGTGTGCCATTACATTATGTACTTATCATATTTCTTTTAGAAATGGTAACATAGTATCCGGGTGCCATTAGATTGTGGCTTATCTTCTATTCTAATTAAGATTAATTATATTTTGGCCTCTAACTTGTGACCAACTTACTTTCTTGGTCTCAATAAGTCTCCGACAGTCTTTGGCTACTTCTCGAAACTATGTTGGACCATCACACTGTCATCGAGTCCTTAGGCTTTTAAAGATAATAAGCTGTATGACCAATGTTATTCTTATTGGGGTGTCATTAGCTACGTGTAAGTGCTTTGGTTATTGTTTCAACGCTCTCCCATTCTTGGAAATTTTAGTATTAACACATCAACAAAGTTTAAAATGTTGGGTAAATACACATCTGATGATTGTCAAATTTGGTATCTAAATCCACCCATTATATTTTGTTGCCCAACTTCGATTTTCAGTAAGTATTACTAACCACAAATTTAGTCTTGCAAAGCATGCAATGACATTACAAATTTACGTCACCTAAATAAACAACGTTTTACAAATAAGTCACACCAATACCAATAACTTAGTTCGAGTATTACTTACGATTACATTATGGTTTTATAGAAGACATTAAACCTTTCCTGACCAAGAGCCAAACCGTGTTATGATGTTCTCTACAGCAGATTGATAACGGCTACCATCTAACTGAAGCGGGCATAAAAATAGGTGGAAGTTTACCTAATTCGTTCTTTTTCTATTACACAAATTAAACATAAAGCAAGGAAATCGTTTACTTCTTTATTTCAGTCTCTCTTTCCTCAACCTCTCGAGTTCTTTGACCATTTGCCAGTGCTCTAGAGAGAGGCTGGTTTCGCCAAAGCTAGCTGACATAAGCCGCGCCATTGTCAACCACCTGCAAAAATTTCATGGGCAAGTCTTAATAAAACCAGATTGAAAAGAAAAAAAAAAGAGATGGAGTGGATTTGAAGCATCTGATAAGGACCTGCTGAAATCATCGCTTCCTATACTCCTATCCTCTTGCCTAGCTTCAACCAAATCATTCTCAATTACCTGCAATTGTCAATGGATCAGATATCATTTGAAGTTGAAACGGTTGCTCGGGAAAACAATAATCCGCTTGACATATAAAATACCTTCTGTAATTCTGGGCTAATGACGTGTTCCAGTGATCTAAGAGTTGCTAAGTACCACCGCCAAGCTTGTAGCAACTCTGAATCGGCATTGATAGATGAACCCACATTAGAAGGATGGAAAGGCAATACTAAGTCTGCTGGTAAGATATTTGATTTTCCCTCTGACAGGACTAGAATTTGGACATTAGTTGACATTTCTAACTTAAAATACTCGAAGTCATATTCCACCTGTCATAAACAGACATTCAAGTAAGTACTTTTAGCTACATCCCCGAGTTCGTCGCAATCCCAACTTAATAACTAATCATATAACAGGATAACGAAATTGACTAATTATATCGAAATGATAATAGTTACAGATACCTTTTGGAAGTCCATTAGATTCTTCAGCAAATTCACATTCTCAACACCAGTGGAGTTAAGAGTCCCTGCATTTAGTTTTGTCTCGTCAAGGGTTAAGTGGGTCCCTTCAGGAAGTTGCAAAACTCCAGTGAGAAGCCTGAAGAAGACAAGTTACCAACGATGAGTGGCTATCTATGTGAGACATTGGTGATCAAGAATTACAAGTAATACTCACCGGTTTGTCTGGTAATCTTTCTTGGGAGCAAGTGACGAAGTGTTAAGATACTCGACTGAAAGAGGCATAGATTGTGTGAAAGGTATAATATTCTGAATTGCAAGGTTAAGCTGATTTCCAAATATAGATACACTTTCTCTACTAAAACCTATCAGGTTTAGTGATAGCTTTCCCACTGCAATATTGTCGACCCGAGCATGTACCTGCTTGAATCATAATCCATTAATTTCAAGGTAAAAGCAATAAGTTTGTTTTGCTCATTTGAGGTTTGAGAGCAATTTTTTTTACTATTATATCTCATTCAAATGTTGCATTAAAAGGAAAGTCAGGAAGTACTATAAAGCAATACCGACCCAAGTTTAAAGGCAACAAAAAAAACCCAGGAGGAAGAACAATTACTTGAGACAGAAGATGCAACAACACACCCTGAGCTGCTACCCCATCATTCCCTAGCACAGCTGTAAGATACCCCAATAACGAATCCCTTATCCCTCTAACCAAATTGGGCATTGGCTGTAAGGTCAAAATGAGAGCAGTCGTCACAATGAGATACAGAGAAATGGATCTTAGGGAATTATATTATGTTTACTTGACGAACATAAAAATGAAATTACCAGAAATTCATACCTCGTTAATGGTGGGACCAATAACAAAATCTTGTACTGAAAGTTTCCGGTGTATCAGGCAATGGAGTCTTGGTACCTGTCAGTTTTGAGCATCTAATTAATGGATTGGTTGATAGACTAAATCCATAAACTTGCTTCTTTGAATTAGTAAAATTCGGAAATTCACGAACCTTGTTAGGTGGCAAATGTTCCAAAACATCTCCGCAGAAGTCAGTGGGTAGCTCATCAGACTCATCCTTTTGAACCATAAGCAATGGGTCAAAGGTATAAACACCAATAAACTCAAAAACATCATTCAGCTTCAGTTCAGTTTCTGGCGTATCATATATCTGCAAGTTACAGTTCTAAGTGCACTTGAAAATTTCTTTGAAACAGATAGTAGAAAGAAAAAGGACCTTAGAAAATCAGGTAATAATTAAAAAACTAGAACCAGATATCAGATGGACATATGATAGCATGCAGTTTCTCCAATCAAAACTTTTTACTCTCAATAAGACAAGTGGAAGTTTTAGATACATACCTTGACAAGACATGGAAGAGATTTTGTATCGAAATCAGGGACTCTGCTCTGTAATCGGGAGGTCTCCCCGGTTACCGATTCTTGATAAGGAAATGCTTGGCAAGGTAATCCATCATCCCGCTGTCAAGAAATATACGCATCTCAATACTTAAAGTAAATGAAGACAAGATTACTGTAAAATTCTAAACCACAACAATTACACCAGGCACCTCAGGTGGTTAAATTAAGAGATATGTTACACAAGTAAGTGGTTTGCTTAAAGATTAAAGTGTTTAGAGGCACTTGTTACAAGCATCCAACTGATGTAGGACAAGAAGGGGAAAAGGAATTGGAGAAGAAAATAATTGTAGTATAAGATTGATAACCACTAGTATCACACTAGTATAAGCTACTCCGAGAGCCCTTAGGCATGCATCACACCTAGGGATATATTTGCATTACACAAATATGGATAGCTGTAAAGCTGATGAAGTTCATCTCTCTCGGTCCCCTTAAACAGCAGGAACACAGTAGGGTTTAGGACTCTAAAAGACATCATAAAAGACATTAAAGACACTTGACCATCCTAATTATTAATACTTAGAAACTAGTAGAGTTTCCACAAAGACCTATGTGGATCAGGCCCACATTATTCAAGGTGCTAAGTGGGTCATTCATCTAGGACATGGCAAATCAGAATTTGGGCCTTGGAATCCTTCTTTGGACGTCTCCCAAATGCCTTTAACAGTTGCATTCATCTCTATCACCAACTCGTAACTCTTTAAGCACATCCAGGAACAGAACTGTAAATAGCTTTTCGACTTAGCTGGAGTCTTCAACAACTTATCATGGTAACCGCTGACAGTCACCATGACCGCAACCACAAATATTTTGCATTTGCCAAAAAACGACCATTTTATAACTTCCAAGTCAGTTTACTATCACACAACTTATTGTGTTATACAAAATAAATAACATCACTTCTTCGAATCACCAAAGATTTCACTTCGTAAGACTATCATTGCTTGGTGGGGAGCTCCAAGTTTTGTGAACTGTCTGTTCATGTCGAATACCATGGGTTATGCAATACTCTTCAAATGACCCGATGTATTCTCCTCCATTGTCAGTGTGAATGCACTTCAATGATTTTCCCGTCTCCCGTTCTACCATGTTGTGGAAATCTTAAGGAGTAAGAGATTTCTATTTCTTTGTTTCTTTGTTCAGTTTATCCACCATAGTTTTGGTGAAGAGTTGTTATCCAAGAGTGTTTCCACACATCTGAAGAATTGGTTAATCCCCTATTGCTTTAGGGAAGAATTGTGTAACCCATTATTTAATTATAGTGGAAGATTTCTGGACTAGGTCCCGTGGTTTTTTACCTTCTATCTTGGAGAGTTTTTTTGTCACGTTAAATTATCTTGGTGTCTCTGCTTTTACTTTCACATCTTTTATCTTCATATTCTTGAACAAGTTAATTAGGCTATTTTTCCTAACAGCCTCTCTACCCATAGGAGGGTTCAGGACTTAAGGTCTGTGTTGAAACTGAATTACCAGACCAATCCGATTAAGTGACCTTATATTGATTCCAAAATTGAATCATGGAAGGCATCTTATATTTGTTTCAGTAATAGGTACACGTCTCAGGTTATGCTACTACCCAAACAAGGAGAAGGATGCTACAACAAAATAATGGAAAACATCTTATACTTGGTTTAATAATAGGAATACTACTTCTCTATGTGCACTATACGACAATAGTCATAGTCACTTAAAGGGTCGGGGTCGCTCAACCCTAGCCTCAATGGGGTTCCATCTCAAGTCTCAATTTCATTTGATTCATATAAAAAACTAGTCGAGCAGTGATAATAGAAAACATGGTCAAGTTAAATAACTTCCGTCAATTAGTTGGTAAAAGAATTTAGTAAATCTAAATTACCATTTTCTTGCAGCTAATGGGTGATCCTTCCAATCCATGACTTGATACCTGCAATTTATGAGTATGTCAAAAAGGAGAATGACATAACACTGATCAAAATATTAGAACTACCAGAAGAGCAAATTAGAACATACACTGGATTCTGTTTGATCCACAGACATATCATCATCCTCTCTCCTTCTCTTCTCTCCATGCTGGGAAGCCACACTCCGAAATCTATTACTCGTTGTTTCAGATGAAGATTCAGTAGAAGAGCCCGGCACAACCCAGTGACTTTGTCCCGGGACCTACACAGTTGCGTAGAGATATTAAGTAATCAAGACATAGCAACCATTCGACAAAAATATAAAGAACGCAACCCTTACGCTAAATCTAACAACTTAGAAGTTATTCAGGACAAAATACTAATTCTAAAAGATACATTTGGTGAAGTTTTGGTTTTTCTGAGAAGTTCATTATGACTGACTAAACACAAACTTGAGGGGTAACAACACAAGTTTATTCTCTTCGAATAAAACAGAAACTAACTTACAGGCACACAATAAAGCAGATGTCGATCCCAAACACGCGTTTCAGATGAAGAATTCATATGGATCGAAGCAACATCAGTGAACTTATTAGTCCTCCACGTTGAGTTATCCTGTAAAGAAAACCAGAATTTCTTCGATTTAGTTGAGAACTAACAAAAGAGAAACAAAGAAGATAAAGACATTAAAAGATAATCTATGAAAGCCTTAACAAACCTTGAAAGCACCAACATAAAGCTCGTTTCCAAGCATATCTTGAATCATTCCCCTGAATCGAACTAGGGAATTTGGCTGGATCCGACCTATACTTGAGGAATCGAGGATCGGAACCTAAATTCACGTGAAAGCAAGTATTTGGGTTCAAAATCGATAGAATGCTAGGGTTTTCACATCAAAATTGGAAATAGAGTTTACAAATAGAAAATGAAAACTAGGGTTTGGATGAATTAATGAAGGGTATAGATATTTCACCTGAGAAAGGCCTCCTTGATCGAACAGACAGTCCCGGAAAACATCAATGGCGCCCCAGTCCTTGCCACTGAAGGTCGTCGGATCTGAACCAGAGGCTATCGCCTTCTCAAATGTAACCCTAACAGCTCCGAGAGGGTTCATCAAGCAGTCGTAAGGAAGACCCACCATTTTTGCTAATCTCTCTCTCTCTCTCTCTCTCACACACTCGCTTTCTATCTCTCTCTCTCTCTCTGTATTTTTGGCGGCAAAGGTAGTCGTACTACGAGTCTAACCCTATATTTAAGAAGATCTCCCGCCAAATCTCGCTCTGCGTCTTCCCGCCAATAGTTCCGATATTGTGCCCCAAGTTGTGGTTTAAGTAAAACAGAACAGCCATATTGTGCCCCGCTGCCCCAAGATGGGGTATTTGATTTGATTTTGAGACGGAAAATGGTCGAATGTCTGGCCACAATCTCGGTCAGGGTATGTGGCGGGCTGAGACAGCTTCCCTTCTGCCAGGATTCTAGTAGGACATTCTATAACTGTTGTCTAAGACTTCAGACAGTCTCAGACGTGATACTGTTCCCACATGCTAATTGACCGTGAATGTGAGATTCTTTGAGTATAAGACATCTTTTTATTTGGTAATGCAGTATACTCGGGCATTGTAAACCTATCCCATGCAAATCTAATTCTGACATCATATTAGATCGAAGGAAAACCAACTTAAATTAATAGAATGAGTGGATAGTACCGGAACAGACAGTAAATTCTTTATCACAAGACTCCACTTTGTCAAAGTGAGAAATTTTTTCAATATAACCACTCCTAAGGAATAGGCTTGGGTTACAAGGTCTAGCGCTTAAAATATGAAGCGGTACGGACCAGTTTGTCACAATCCAAAGCCCATAAGGCCTCTTCACTTTTTCACATCCATATATACACACTTAAAAGGACAAGAAAACAGAATTTGTGAAATCATTTCCCCCTTTGAAACCTTCAGAATTGATAGCACAACAAAGCAAAGGAGGAAACCATTCAAACTATACTAGCTAGGAGAATCAATACATATTTTACTCATCTAAAAATTGATTGATTCACTAAATTAGTCCAGAGAGTTTATGTTTATGGCATATATGTTTTGTTCCCACATTTACATCTCCAAGCTTCTGGGTAATACTCTGACAAAACGGGCGTTCCTGGAGGGACTAGAACACGTACTGGCTTACACGGTGAACATCTGCCACATTTCGATATACATCGAGGAGGAAAGGATCCAGGGATATTCAAAATCCTTCTTTTACTACTGCTACCACTACTACTAACAATCTTCGACGACAAAAACAAACTTCTCCTTATTAGTGATGATGAAGTAGATATTTCATTTTCTTTCTTTATCTCCCCTTCTCTGGCATTGTCACTCACCTGTCAATACAATAAAAACAGAAAATAAGACGGTAGAGGCGGAGAGCTTTCTAACGGGTAGTAAGTTAACCAAATTGACTCTCATGTATAAAACTCACATTTCGGAGTTGTTTCTTGGTACATTTACATTTACTTCAGGCATAATTTGCTATAAACACAAAAGCTTTTTTACTTTTTAACATTAAAATTCAAGTCGACTAATTTGTTAACTTAGACTAAACCCGTGCGTCGTCCAATAACACAAGTGTTAATCTCACTTTAGTACCCTAATGACCTTAAGTCAAAGGCGCCCGCAACTACCTTAGATCTGAAGTCAAAGTTTTTGGGTGCCTATAATCAAACCGGAGGCCCTTATAAGATCTAACTTTCAGCCCAATGGATGTACTTTCCTTCTAAATTTTCATAATTAGTCTTTCAACAAAAAAAAATTCTATGACATTTAGGGTTTGTTTCTACAACATTTTAGGGTTTGATATTTTTGTAGAAGAGCAATGTATGACTAATGACACTGTCTGGCACGAGTCTCGACCGAATCTCGATGAGCTGATATGTCATGTCAGAAATTAGAGAAAGTGGAAATTTTCTCTCTCTAGATTCCGACACGTCGTCAGAATTAAAGCGAAACTGGCGCGGGGCATAACATCACGGTTGTTCATGTAACCCGACACGTCAGCCCGCCGACTCGTGTGCTCGGGTGGGGCGTAGCATCACGGTTGTCCGGTTGTCGATGTATTCGTTCTATCATTTGATGTATCTATACCACCTATAGGTTAAAGATTAAAAAATATGATATGATTTCTAAAAGAAAAAAAAGTACTCCCTCCGTCCCAAATTAAGAGTCCCATATTGGTAATCCAACTTATTTTCATATTTTTTCTTCTTCCAAATTTATCCTTATTTATTTGACAACTTTTCTTGAAGCAATACAAGGACTATAATTTCCATTCTAGAAATACATGTAACTTTTCTTGAAGTAATTAACTTTTCTTAAAGTAATTGAAATATTACAAAGAAAAACCAACTTTTGTGTTGGAAAATGTCAAATATCTTAATTAACTTAATTAATGCATCATATATTAAAAGTATCAAAGAGAGGGTATTCATGGAAAAGTAAGGGATTTTATATGATATATTAGGAATGGGACTCTTAATTTGGGACATCCAAAAAAGGAATAGTGGACTCTTAATTTGGGACGGAGGGAGTATAATATTCTTCATCTCTTTTTTCATACTCAAAGATTGACCAAAGACCGACAATAAAGGGACATAGCCTAATAGTACGTCTGTACCTCTGCTACTAACACGTGAACACAGTTTTGCAGCTTCAGTTTCTCTCTTTCTCTCTCTACCTGCTACAACTACCATTTTTCTTCCTCTATTGGATTCAACGGCTCTGATCAATTCTCTTTCTCACTGTCACATTTTTACTCTTCTTCCTCTTCTTCTTCTCCTTAATTACTAATAATTCATTACTAAAACTGAGAAAAACTTTGGACTTCAATCATCATAGTATTTTTTAAACATTTGTAAAGCTTACCTGAAAATAACAGTCCCCAGATTTTCTTCCACCAGTACTTTGATTTCTAATACCTGCAAAACACAAAATTGTAGAGAGAGAAAGAGAAATTACAGAGTGATGTTCTTAATTACGAAAATTTACTAAATTTGGGATGAAATTTGAAATGGGTATTTTGAGATTCATGATTTTAGTGAGAAAGAAGAAATGGGTAAGTACCAAAATTATGAAATTTTTCTTACCGAGAGAGATGGTTTTGGTGTTGCTAAGAGTATTGAACAGAGCATAGAGAGAGAAAATACAGATGGAGATGGAGAAGAAGAAAATTGTTGTTTTGTAGATGAAGCTCTGTTTGGTTCTATTCCAATCCATGGATAAGATGGAGTAATTAAAATCTTTGTAATCCAAACAAGACCCACTTGTTGATTTCTTCAACTTGATATCTTTAGATCTATGGTTTTAGTTTTCCAAAAGGAAGAAGATGAATTGAGTTATGCTCTGCTTCTAACAAGTCTAAACTTCTCTCTCTTAAAAGTGTCTCTTGCTACAACTTTTTGTGTGTGAAAATTTCAACTACTAATAAAGAAAGGAAATCAAACTGCTCGAACGGTGTGAAAGAAACCCTAGATCTCAGCAACTAACATATAAAGCATACAACCCACAAAAGTTAATTATATCATCGCAATTCCATCTCTCTCTCTCTATCTAGAATCTAGAGAGTTGGAACTATAAACCCTCTTGTGGAAGTGCTCTAACTTAGTAACTTTATAAGTTATAAACCCCAAGCCCTCAAGCATGGGAAACTCAATTACTAAAATTTAGAGTGACATGTATATTCTTAAAGCGCTGGTTGAAAAATCATCTTTTGGGCACTCTATTTGGAACTCTAGCACGATGTTTATGTAGTATTTTAGATACCCTTAAAAGTACGCGCGAAGATATCTAAGTGTCATGATCATCAAACTTAAGGATATAAAAAACTTTCATTATATATTGTGAATTCTTCTAGTAACATGTCTAAGATCAAATGAAATTATAGTATATTTTAAAGATCTATATAGGAGACACAAGAAATTTAGCAGAGCTCCATTTCACAATCTCAATTGAGACTTTTAACCTATAATTTTCGGAGTTTTTTCAGTCTGATTAGATTTGTTCTTAGTGGTAATATGTGCCTCTACTAAAAAGATATGGACAGTGTATCCTAAGAATTGTGCAACCTACAAAATTGAGGTTGTTCAAATCACTAATTGGTGGACACAACTTATTGGTGACAGCATTGCCCTTCCTAAAGGCATTAGTGACAACATTGAGTCTATTCAAAGGACTTATTGGTGGGGAAAATCCAAAACCTTCCATACTATCAACTGGAATTCGATTTGCAAACCTCGCAATCAGGGTGGTCTGGGTCTGGGTCTGCGTCTTCCTCAACTCGATAACCAAGCTTTTCTGCACAAGCTAAACTGGCGCATCGTCAAAAACCCGGAAGCTATATGGGTTCAAGTACTTAAAGGTAAATACTTACATAACTCTCATAAACCTACGCAGTCCAAGAATCATCATTCTTGGCCTTGGAAATCTATTTCCAAACACTATCATCAAATTGACAGCCTTATTTTTTCGAGTATTAATAAAGGCGAGCATATCAATATTTGGACTGACTATTGGATACCTAATCATCCTCCACCAATCGCGAATGATAGAGGTTGTACGTTCGAGAAGGTATCTCAACTTATTACGAATGATACGTGGAACTTAAACTTAATAAATATGTGTGTTGATAATGATTTTTGCAGTTCTATTCTCAGCATTAATCTAAATCCCAACGAAGAGGATAAAGCCATATGTCCATTGACGAAATCAGGTAATTTCTCTCTTAAATGCATGTATAATTTTCTACGTAACAATACTATTTATAATACTCAAAACCAGATGGACTGGTTCTTTATATGGAACATGAACACTATTCCTCGGATTAAACTATTTCTCTGGAAATGCTGCACTAATAGTCTACCAGTAAGAGCGAAGATTGGTAAATTCATTGGCAATAATTACTCATGTGTTAATTGTAACGAAGATGAGACTCTTGATCATGTTATGCTGCATTGCTCTTTTGCTAAAGCAATCTGGTTCCATTTCAATATTAGAACGGATACTATCTCGACTACTACTCAGTGGATTCATCAATGGAAACCGCTGGAAGAAGAAACTATTAATCTTTATGCTAAAATATTATGGTTCCTGTAGAAAGCCAAATGTGAAAACTGCTTAACGACGAATAAACAAAATCCTTCACAAATGATAGAGAGGATTATCAATACCACGACTACTCCACTCAGAACTGAGTCTAGTATCATCAAGAAATGTAAGGAAAAAACGAATACCCGAACATGGAGACCTCCATCGACACCATATATTAAGATCAATGTAGATGCTTCATTCATCAGTTTAAATGAACAGGCGGGAATTGGCTATATCATACGAGATGCAGAGGCTAACTACATACTAGCGGTGGCAGATATTGTTCGAGGACAACATGCAGAAGAATGTGAAAGCTTAGCAATATTATCTAGTCTCCAAGGTGCTATGCAACTTCAAATACCTTATGTGCACTTAGAAAGTGATAATCAAGCAATAATCTTAGCGCTCAACGGCAAGGGAGTAAATCTTCACTGGCAATCACAAAGAATCATCCAACAGATCAAAGACATCAAGGACAAATTTACAGGAATTATATTCACTCATATATCTCGAAATTGTAATACTTATGCTGATGCATTAGCTAAATGGGGTTGTACCCACGGTCATTGTAATACTTATGCTGATGCATTAGCTAAATGGGGTCGTACCCACGGTCATAAGAAAACTTGGCATGATGCGATCTCTTTATTTTCGGATTTCTAGTCGGTTTGTAATAGACTCTGGTTTAATAGTAATACTTTTCATCAAAAAAAAACTTCTCTTGTTGTCTGTAAGTATATATAAAGTAAAAGATGTTATGGGTCACTACATGAGAGGACATTTAAAATATCTCTAACCAATGTCTCTCATACAATAAGAATACATTTTAAACGTCTCTTTGTTAATGCCTCGACATTGAGAGACATTAGAGTGTCCACCAATATCTCTATCCACTATCCCTCGATTTCACGATATTCAAAATTAGGTATAAAATATATTCCCTTATTTCATCTTTTGATATATTTATGTCAACAATATAAGCTACAACACCGAATAAAATAAATAATCACTTTTGTTCGATTTAGTGGCGGTTTAAGTTCTAAAATCAACTCCAAAGATAACAAATACAGAGTAATTTGCATATCTTATTTTTGTTGTTCTAGTTGTATAGTAATGAATGTACTATATATATATAGTTTTGTTTAGTGAGAAAATGGGTTGAAAAGGGCAGTTAAATTTGGTTGATAAGGTAAAGAGCACAGAAGATAGGTCTAGAGTGAGAGGAAGAGTAGAGAGAAAACCTACCAATTGCTAAATAAAAGCATCTATCTCTTTTATTTCTTTATGCATTGGGTCAATTCTTTGAACCTTATTGGTGTAACACGCATGAGACTATATATGCAACCCATACTGGCTAGAATCCTCTCTATGTCTTATTTCTCACAATGTAAAATTACCCCTAAAAGACTTCACAATATTTTGGTAGATTGATTGTTGATCATTTGGAGAAATATTTGTGTCAATTTCAAGTTTATTAGGTACCCAAAACTTTTGCTATTTTATTTCAATCAATGCACCACAAACACGGGTATTCAGAAATTTGTGCAGACATAGTGAAGACAAATTCTTTTAAGATAAACGTGTTAATATACTTCGTCTACATTTTGATATTCTTTAGATATACCCAATACTCCATAGATCGAGCAAGTTTGAATAGTTGATGTTCTTTCCCCTCTCATTTTTGGTGTTTTCTTCTTGTCTATTAGTAGCCATAATAATCCCTTTTACATATTTACTTATAAAAATATTATCTCATCATCTTACAGGATAAACTTCATGTCCACTTTATGTTCAAAACTTAAATATTTCGGTGAAAGATATGAATTTGTTTAGGGAGATACCAATAGATGTCTACAACCAAATGCTTAGGTTTCCAAAATCGAAAAAAAAATAACCTATAGTAATAGGAGCTGCAGACTTCACATTTGTGTAAGAGGAAATTTCATAATTTTGTATGTACGTTTTTATCTCTTGTCTAGATATACCAATATGGGTTTCCACTATACATTACTATATATTATATACATCGACCCGAGGTTTCCTAACTTGATTGAATGAACAAGGGTTGTTCACTGGATGAGTAACTATTTCGGAGCTGAGTGACCGTGCATAGTGTACGTGTGAGAAAAGTCTTCCACATAGACAAAAGAAAGCCTTATGACTAAAACTATAGTACGTTAAGTCCCCATGTTACAGACTCAACGGGCGGGCGTATTCCAAGTCACACATGATAGACTCAAAAGAAACCACACGATAAGATACAATAAAAATACTCCCACATGAACGAAGATAAGTCTATATGTAGAGTTGTTTGTCGCCAAATTTACGGATGAAATCATATCAATCAATCATATCAATCAAGAATTAATCTTTGACTATGACATTGTTAAATTAATTCTTCACATTCTTCTATTTTGCTCAAAGGAATGTGATATTCACTAATATAGACAACCATGAATATTTCGTTATAGCTGAGTTAAAAGTTCAGTATACAAGCCAAGACACTTCTCCAATAAACGTTTAAGAAAAATTATAGAATTATAGTGAAAGAAGAATTAATAGGAAAATTTATAAATTTATCTCTCATTATGAAAATAATCTTGTAAAGAAATTCCCTGATTTTGATTTCTCCAAACATGCTACATGAACGTATCGCCCCATGTTGTCGACTTGCCTTGCTTCACCTTTGGTGTCTTTCTTACAAACTTTGCATGTCTTGTCAACCCAACCTTCTTCGACATACTCCCCATCGACTAAAATAACATAGTATTTCGAAATCAATTAAGCATTGCACTGACGAATATGAGTGTTTTTCACAATTTCTTGCTTGCAAATTTTAATTATGCAATCAAACTAGCAATAGGGTCTTTCAACAAAAAAAACTAGCTATATGGTAATTGCCTTGAGAATATTAGTAAACCTAAACTTCCATATAAGTTCATGGTCTTGAAGCATATGTTTTGGTAACAGTCTATTCAGCCCCGACGAGGGCCCGAGCTGCTAGCCTAGGACACTTGCCCTTGACACGTCAATATAAGCAACATGACCACATTGTTCGACACGTCAAGGCCCAGGGGAGGTCCGACAAGGCCCAGTGACATCAGCAGCTTGGGCCTAGGTCGGGTTTGTCTTCGGGCTGAATTACTTTCTGATAAATTGGCTAAGATGCAGATGAAGAATAAACTACTCATAACACTATTTTTATAAGTAAGAACTCTAACCTTCAACATATGATTTGAAGAAATCCTTATAAGTTCCACCAATTTTTCGCCGAAGTGCTCCATACTACACGAAAAATCAAGCGAAAAACGATCAAAATAGACGAATTATATTAAAAAAGCATATGTTATATTGAAATAGAATTGTATTATACTAATGAGTATAGAAAATATATCCACAAATGTCCATGAATTACCTGTTCTCTGTTCATCATATTTCCAGACTTAGTTGCTTGTCTAGCTTCATCAATAAGATCAGCATCTTCAGGAGACCTAACTTGAGAAAAATCTAAAGCTTCAGTTACACTTCCAAATAAGGATTGTTTTTTCTTTTTGGGTTCTTCTTTCTTATCTTCCTTATCCTTCTTATCTTGTTTAGCCCAAACTCCTCCTAATTTTAAGATTTTTGTAGAAGGATTATTTGTGATGTTTTGATTAATCTTTAAACATGGAGAACAAGAATAATTTTGTGAAGAAGAAAGAAGAAGAGATTTCATCTGCATATTTATTTTTTTTCAGATTCTCAAATAAGCACTTATTAGGACTAAACAATTTTCCTAGAAGATTTGTTTAAAAGAGAGAATTTTGGGATTATATATGGTTCTAAAAATTTAGAGGTCCATAATGAAGGACGTGCCTTTTGCCAGACCAATTGAAGTGAAAGGGTTTTTGGTGGTCTATCAAGTTGGAATCAGAAATATATGGACATGAAAAAAACTAGATGTGTTGGGAAGTCGAAAATTAACCTAAGTTTGGGTTATTTGGAAGCACATATTTTTCCTCAACTGAAATGAATTTTTTTTAAAGAATTTTCGTCTGGGTCTTGGTTAGTTTAACAAAATTTATCTGAGGTCCATCATATTCGAGTCAATGGCGACGAGTGGCACATGTATTTTGGCCGTGTGGCCTACGAAATTTGAAAATCTAACAGATACTAGTCGAAGAAGATATTCGTACATATATAACTTGATTCTTGTTACATTTAACCATACAAGTTAAGTTACAATCATCTTCTCTGAAGTATTTCTAATTCTAGTCCCTGAATTTTATGTGCATTACAGATAAAGTATCGTGTTATACGATATACACCATACCGACCTCAAGAAGAGATACCGGTGGAACCCTAAGCACCACATCTGGTCCTCGACAATTTTTCCTCAAGAAATTGTATCCGATGTCGATTGCTGCCCGTTTAAAAATTGATGATCCTTGCTTTGTTTTCATGTGCGAGTGTCCAAGTATAAACGCAGATCCAGCTTGTTGAGCTGCCCATAAATCCTCTAGCTCTTCTCTTACTCGTAAATTTGCTTCAAATTGTTCATCATTTTCAGAGTCGCCGTCTTCCATGGCAAACCTTACTTTTCTCTGACCACCGATAGGTTCCATCTCGATCATATCTGTAATGCTCTCGACTGTTTCAAACCCGACTGAGACGCTTGCTGGATCGATGTTCTCTTCCATTTCATAAGCAGGTGGACCCGAAAAAGCTACTGTTCCGATTACTGTCAATCTACATTCACCTGTTGATTCAGAAGAGTGGAAGCCATTGTCTTCGAGGCGTGGACTTGTGTTCTGTCGAGTTCTAGAGCCATCAAAACGGATGAAATCCGCTAACCTGTCAATGAGCTCGGACTCGAATGAGTGGACGTCTTGGTGGACATCACGATACCCATAACGGACAATGCATCTGTATGACCGGTGAGCTGATGGGCCTACACGACCCACTAAGTATCTCTCGGCAGGAGGCACATAAGGTACTGGAACAGACTTTACACATACAAATATGAGAATACGATGGAAAGCAGGAAGATTAGTGACGAAGCGAGAGAAATTCGCAGGGATTCCTGAAGTGAGATCAGTATAAACTAGGCCAATGCCAGGAACTCTTGCGATTCCTAGGCTTGGGCCCAAGGCTAAAAGCCACTCTAACGAAACCTTGTTATGGAGATCGAACTCATATTTCTTGATGGTTGCGTAGTGCCAAATGAACATAACAGTCATTAATATTAGAGCTAGAAGAATGGGGAGCCAAGCTCCATCAAGAAATTTGATAAGGGAAGCTGAGAAATAGAGAGCTTCGATTGAGCCAAAGAAAAGTAGGAAAGCAATAGCCATAATAGGAGGTTTGTGCCAACATATAATAAAAACCATCGCAGTTAGGCACGTCGTTACTAACATTACTGTCATCACTGCTAAACCTGCAGGATAAATAATATACGAGAATTATACTTAACTCGTTAATCGATCCATAATCTTGGTGATTAACGCGACTCTTCGCCATTTGGAAGATTTTTCAAAGAAGGAAAGTGGTGGTACCTGATGCATTTCCCATGTGTTTTGTGTTTCTGAAACCAACTGCAACAGCGAGACAGAGAATCATGAGCATCCAATTGATCTCAGGGATGTAAATCTGTCCGTGAACCTTATCGGAAGTATGAACGACTTTGACCCTTGGGAAGCAGCCAAGTGATTGACTTTGGTTGATAATGGAGAATGTTCCGCTGATGATTGCTTGGCTTCCCACTACTGAAGCAAGAATAGCTATTACAAGTACTGGCCATCTTACGCTTTCTGCAATGAGGAACTTCGCAGCATCATATTTTGTTCCCAACAGGCAAGTATATTTACATTTCAGATTTTGATATAAAGTAGTGTTTCCTAATTTGGAGGCACAGGCGGGACCACTAGTAGGTACAGCTTTTTACGTTTTCCATAAGTAGGCCGGATAAAACCTATCGTCAGAGCAACCTCTATATATATTCCAAATTTTAATATAAAGGCGCATTTCTTAACTTGAGCAATGGCAGAACAACTAGAAGGTATAACTTTTCAGGGTTCTACTATATAGTTCAGGTCAATCTATCCATTTCGGTAGCTTTTACATTCTAGCTCTTGATATATTTTATAACTTGGAGGCGTTGGCAGAATCAATAGCGGGGAAAACTTTTTCAAGTTTATACTAATTAGTCCGGGCCATTATATCCGTTGGAGTAGCTTATATGATTAAGAATGACGAGTTAGTAGTTCTACCTGGAACTGAGACATAAAACCCAACATGGTAAGTACTGTGTAGTTGGTGATGCTTCGATAGGTAAGCAGCTTGACCCATATATGCCAAAATAAGTGCCGGGTACACGAGAAAAGTAAATGCAATCTGCAATTAAACAAAGGGTAAGACATGGTTTTCGTAAAGAAGATGACAAAAACAGCAGAGACTAACTGTACCTGAATTGCGGTGTATGAGAAGTGACCTAGATCGGCAAACATGGCTTCTGAGCCTGCAAATATACAGTCAAAACTATTTAGGCCTAGTTCCTACTTTGGTTCAAGTAGAAAGTGAAGAACAACTTGATAAGCTTCTTTCAACGCAGTTCTTCGTATAATTGTATTGTCACTAAATTCATTAACAACAGAAGTTTTCACAAGAGGCTCGTTAGAACAACAAAACCCTTTCTCCCACATTGCTAGGCCAGTCAAGTGTATGTACGTGTGTATGGTGGTGGGGTGGTTGGGGCTTATAAATATCCCAAACGAAGACAATCTAAACAAATTTGGAGCGGGCCAACCAGCCTGCCCTACGACATGATTATTACACAGCATGTGTGCAACAGACACATCACGGGTGAGCCACGGGTCATGCCACCACGAGACAACCCCTTGTGAAATAACACAAGAACCGTTAATTCTGAATATATTTTGAAAGTATACTGTATACCTGTAATGCAAAGTAAAATTCCACCCAGAGACATCCATCCACCTCTCTTTGTCTTCTTCAAGAACTTATACATGTAATAGGGAGAGAGTGCTTGATAAACATGTGGGTTCCAGTAGATTATGTTGTACAAGCCAAGAGCACTGATGCATATAAGCCATGTCAACACTATCGGTGCGAAAAAGAAACCGACCCGATGTGTACCATAGTGTTGTAGTGCAGATAAACATATTAAGATGAAGCAAGTGATTGGAACTACTGCATCTGCAAAATGAAATACGGCAAAAGATCATGAAGTCAAAGAAGAATAAAATCTAGAACTTATAAATGAATTCGAATTCTAATTGATCCGCTTAAAGATGCAGAGAAGAAAACTAAATGATTTTGAATACTAATATGCAGAAGAAATATGTTAATTACGCTAAAATTGGTACCATTTTAACATTAGTCCTTGTTATCTTTTGGTATTTTTTTACTAGTACTTCTACCGAACAATGTGAATTCTTTCTCACTTAATACCATAAAGTGGGCTCCTATTGGTATTCCAGGATTTGTTACAAATATTCATATTTCAAAATCGAAGGATATGAGTTGGGATTCTCTTTGTAAGTAAAATCCACATGAGCTAGGTAAAAGTAAATGTGAACCGTAAAGCCCACTTTGGTTGGGCGGCTCCATGTGTCTCTCCACCTCAGAAAGCAGGGCTCAAATCATGTCGTTGGGGTAAAAAAAGTCACTCCGAACTCTGTAACCATGTTTTAGACTACAAATTTCCAAACCCTATTTTGTCAAACCCATGTAGGCATATATGAATTAACGAGATAGCAGTTAATAAGTGCAATGTTCACAGAGTTGAAACTTACATTGATGCTGCTCCTTGGACATGGATAATTCAAGTCCCGAAACTGCTGAGAAAACTGGATAGACAAGTAAAGATCGACAATCAGTAACGTGAAGAACCACCCGAGTCAAAAAACTGCTGAAAAAAGTTCATGGTTCGTGGAGAAGTACCAGAAATTGCCGGAGTGAGAACTCCATCTCCAATAACCATACAAGTTCCTAGCAAAACCAAGATTAGCAAAGCAGTTTGTAAACTCTTGTTTTTCTCAAGCACATTTTTCAACCATGAGTTGTTTTTCGTTTCCGGCGAAGACTCCAATTTATACGTGGAAACTGCTTCATCCGCAACCTGCCTATTCGGCAAAAGACTTACCTTTGCATGTCTACAAAGCAAAGAATATAGTGCAAATGTTCCACCTGAAAACCCACAATTATAAGTTCTCAAATCATAATTATAAGAACATATATATGATAATACTACTCCCTAAGATTTTGCGAATTTTACCTTCTCCATTGTCATCGGCTCGAAGAACAATAAAAACATACTTGAACAGAGGGACTAGAGTTAGAGTCCAGAAAACAAAAGAAAGCACGCCAAAAATCTCTTCGTTTGTCTCCGAATGATGAATATCTTCGGCAAATGTGCTCTTATAAACATATAAAGGAGAGATACTGAGATCTCCATATACCACACCAAGACTTTGATAAGCTAACAACAAAAGTGTCTTCCATGAATCCTTCTGAAAATGCAATTCGACAAACTCAAATTCATGTAATTAAACCACAAGTCTAAAATACCACAAATTTTCATTTTTCTTTCTCCAAAGAACTTTAATAGACTTCATCACTAAAAAGAAGAGAAAAACAGATCTGGGTAATTTGAAGTAGAAAGGTGAAAGGATAAACCTTCGATTCTTTTGAAGAAGAACGCCAGCATTTTGCAGCACAAACAAGATCCATGGTTAACTCAAAACTGAGTTCACCCCTTCTTTTCCAGGGCTATTTTGCAGATCTGCCCCAAAATTACCAAAGATTCAGAAAAATGGAATTTTTGGAAGAAACTATATCATCCTATATTTCTCTCATAAACAAGAGACATAGAAACAAGAAATGGCCCACCCCATCACCTAATAACTACCCATTATAATCATCCATACCTTTTGCATGGTTAATATTTTGAATCGGAAATTTTCATTTTTACTAAAATTTTACCAAATTCTCAAAATGTTAAACTTTATAAATTGGGTATCAGCAAAATCACCAACCACTAGCCCTAATTTCAGTTAGCTGTTGAACTGATTTTTGGTAGAGAAGGTTGGCTATAATTTTCAACCTCATTTGTTTGGTATTTTTCTTTCTCAGCCATCTTAAATTCACAGTCTAATTTTGGAAAAATTTATCACTCTAGGTAGACTAAATTTGACCTCAAGTTCACTATACAAATTTAAAAGCTGAAAATGACATTGTTAGTATAATAGTAAGGGTGAAAAACCCTAGCACATGATGAAACAAGAAAACCCAATAATTAAAACAAAACTAACCAATGAAATGACAAACAAGACAGAGAAAGAAAACCCAAAAATCTTTATTGGAGATTAAAGACTTCAAAGTCTTTTAGAAATCCCCATTTTCCATAACTTCATCCCTCTTTTTCTTCTAGGGTTACCTTCAATTTCAAAACACACTTGTGGGTTTTCAAGTACTTCTTTCTCTCTCTCTCTCTACTTTCTACTTTCCTTATTAGTCTCTCTTTTGAAAATACAGAACTTTAAAATTTTGAGTACAAAATGAAAACTTGAAAAGCAGTACTTTAAATAAACAAAGATTAAACCCCAGAAAGAATCTTACCCAGATAATATATTTTAATTTTCTTTCAACTTTCAGAGTTGAGAATGTCGACTGACTGCCAAAAAGAAGAAAATGGTAAGAAAGAAGACGAATTAATGAATCTTCACCATTACCCATTGATTTAAATAGAATTAAAAGAAGAATATGAGGGGACATACCAGTAGAACAACAATGAATATGAGATTAGTAGAGAGAGAGAAAATGTGGAAAAAAAAAGTTAGAGAGAGAAAGATGGTTTAGACTCTGGATGAGAATTAGAATGAGAGAGATTGTTATAGACAAAAGCATGTGAAGAGGGTATACGTCCAATAGAGCTGAACATGCTCCAATCCTTTCACCAAACCTAAATCTGTACTGACACCACCCTTAATATCCTGATAAAAATCTTCCTTTTCTCTGTCTTTTTCCCTTGTAATCGAACTTCCCTCTTTACTCTTTTTTTTTTTTTTTTTTTTTTTTTTTTTTTTTTTTTTTTTTTTTTTTTTTTTTTTTTTTTTTTTTTTTTTTCTCTCTCTCTCTCACTCTAAAACTTTTTTTTTGTATAGATCTAACAGAGGAAACCCAAATTTTCTTTTTCAACAATTTAATCTTTGCAACTTAATATCCTACAATTAATCTTATTAGATAAAGATTAGGGCAACATTTGAGGTTACTAATTCCCCACATTGCAGAAAATCTGAAAATTACAGAGAATTGTCAGAAAAAGATTTAACTTTAAGATGCTCTTTTTCAGTTTTTTTTTTATCTCTCGATTTTGGGTAATCTTTATTGCATTTCTACCTGCATTTTTTTTATCTTCTTCCACTTATCATTACATTGAATGATTTGATTGTTTCTTTTTTTTTCCACTAGAGAGCACAGAATTAACAGAGAAAAAGCTAAATAATTTATAGTCATACATCTGTGGAATTAAAATAAATGATTCATCTTCAAATTACTGCCAAAGAAGATGATGGTTTTTTTTTTTGTTGAAAACCGAAGAAGATGATGGTACAAATGAATCAGCAAAGAAGCTAATAAGTTGCAGATGAATATATGCGGCTCATGTGTTATATTCGATTAAGGGTTGAGGGTTCAACTTGTATGAACTTTGTAAGATTTGCTTTTATGGTATTTTATTTCCTCAAAAAAAAAAAAAAAAAGACTATTTTTCTTTGGAGGCTACTAGGGGTGGGAATTCTACCTGAAAGCCCGATATCCGTCACGTTTACCCGCGCCCGACAATGTCCATGGACGCCCGCGCTCGAAGATGGTACTACCCGCCCAGCCCGATAATTTTTCGTGGGCGGGCTCGGGTGAAAAGCTCTGCCCGCCACCCCGCCCATACCCGAGCCCGATATGCTCACCCGACGGGTGCCTATAGATGCCAATCACTTTGAGTGTCGATTATACTTCACTATAAAGCCCAAGATATATATAAACTACACATTGAAGCAACCCTAATAGTTTACCACATTGAATCTGAAAAATTCGGTAGCATAGAGAGAGAAAAAGAATCTACGTTGTCTCTCTAGCCGTTTCTCTATTTAAATAAGTTATTGGGATCATCTTCCATCTCTATGTAGTGGTCAAATTTTAAGATTATTTTGATGTGAAGGAAGAACAAAGAAGAACTAGTGGAACATACAAAGACAAGAAAAAAAGTGGAAGACAACCAAGTCTCATGTTTGCATCTATAGATCTATATCAGTTGTTGATTTCTTATGTTACGAAATCTGAGTATTTCTTTCATTCTTGGTTTATAAGTTTTGTAAAGATTTGGTACCAATTTGTTTAGAGAAGCTTATTTGAACAATATCAGATTTCTAGAGTTTCCTGATTTGATAGAAAAATATCAGATAAAGAAACCCGATGTCCGATTTTCCCGAAGCCCGACTTGCCCGATGCTTTAGTGGGCTTGGGCGGGCTTTGATCATAGGAGATTTCAGAAAAGCCCGCCCGAATCCGCCCGAGAACCCGAGTGGGCAAAGGAGAAACTTACCCGACCCCCCCCGAGTCCGACTCAGAATTACCTGCGGGTGCCCATACCCGCCCGATTCCCACCCCTAGATGCTACTATATGCAATTTCTAATTTTACTAAAAGATTTTTGAGTGAGAGGCTAAAAAAATGGAGGGTAAATAAGCATTACCCTAGCCCAAAACAAAAATAAAAACCCAGTCCAAATTGTCAGGACGGCTCACACTTTTCTGGTTTTTATTTTATTTATCCCTCTTTTACTCCTTCACGGGAAATTTTCGTGTTTTCTGACAATCTGACGGATGACAGCGAAGCAATTAATTCTCCTTACATGACGTAATGTCAGAGAAACATTCATATTTTTTGAAAATTCAAAAATGACGCCATTTTTTGACGAAATTTCAGGCAATTTTTTGGATTAATTCCGTTTTGGCCCCCGATTTGTGACCAACTCGCCGTTTTAGCCCCAATAAGTGTCCGGTAGTTCGTTTTGACCCCAAAATCAATTTTTTGGGCAGTGCTGACATCATCAAGACATAAGCAATACTTTCCTATCCCCGAAAAACCCCTCTGACAAAACAAAATCAAATCTCAAGTTGTCAAATCAATTAACCCTTCTTTTTTATTTCTTTTTTTATTTCACTTAACTTTATTTGTATATTCTCTCTCATCTCTCTTTCTCCTCTCATGTCAGCACTGCCCGAAAAATTGATTTTGGGGCCAAAACGAACTGTCGGACACTTATTGGGCCCAAAACGGCGAGTTGGTCACAAATGGGGGGCCTCTTTCCCCTCTGACCATTATATTTTGTTTCACATCCTTCTTTCTTCTTATTTATACATCCAAAAATCTTCTTCATCATTCTTATTTTGTTTCACATTTTATCTTCTTCATCTCTTTCAATCTCTAAGAACATAAATTTTCTGTTCTTTCTCTCTCTAAAAGTTTTATGTTCTTATTTTTGGATGTTCATCATTCTTATTTTGTTTCACATTTTATCTTCTTCATCTCTTTCAATCTCTAAAAACATCAAAGTTTTCAGTTTTTCTCTCTCTAAAAGTTTTATGTTCTTATTTTTCTTCTTCATCATTCTTATTTGTTTCACATTTTATCTTCTTCATCTCTAAAAACATCAAAGTATATAACCAAATGGCCAGTGCACAAAACCATTCCCGGTATAGAAGAAAATTCCCAGTTCAAAAGTGTCCAGTACTGAACCAAATGGCCAGTACACGGAACAATTCCCTATGCACAAAAAAACTCCCAGTACAAAAATGTCTAGTACATAGCCAAATGGCGAGTACACAGAACAATTCCAGGTAGACAAGAAAATTCTCACTACAAAAATGTCTAGTACATAACCAAATGGCTTGTACAGAGAACAATTCCCTGTACAAGAAAATTCACAGAACACAAATGTCTGGTACATAACCAAATGGCCAGCACACAAAACAATTCCCGGTACACAAGAAAATTCTCAGTACAAAAATTTGCAGTACATATCCAAAAATGGCCAGTACACTAAATAATTCCTGGTACACAAGAAAATTTCCTTGTACAAATTCAAGAAAAACTACCAAAATGTCTAGTACATAACCAAATGGCTTGTACAGAGAACAATTCCCTGTACAAGAAAATTCACAGAACAGAAATGTCTGGTACATAACCAAATGGCCAGCATACAGAACAATTCCCGGTACACAAGAAAATTTCCAGTACAAAAATTTGTAGTACATATCCAAAAAATGGCCAGTACACTAAATAATTCCCGGTACACAAGAAAATTTCCTTGTACAAATTCAAGAAAAACTACCAAAATGTCTAGTACATAACCAAATGGCTTGTACAGAGAACAATTCCCTGTACAAGAAAATTCACAGAACAGAAATGTCTGGTACATAACCAAATGGCCAGCACACAGAACAATTCCCGGTACACAAGAAAATTCCCAGTACAAAAATTTGTAGTACATATCCAAAAAATGGCCAGTACACTAAATAATTCCCAGTACACAAGAAAATTTCCTTCTACAAATTCAAGAAAAACTACCAAAAATGAAGAAATTTGTTAAGATTGGAAAGAGATAAGAAATAAATCTAGAAAAAAGAAGGGTTAATTCCGTTTTGGCCCCCGATTTGTGACCAACTGGCCGTTTTGGCCCCCAATTGTGTCCGGCAGTTCGTTTTGGCCCCAAGGACTAAATTTTTTACCAAATTATCCTCGGGGGCCAAAATGGAAATATTTCTGAAAAAAATAATAAACATACAAAAGCCACATCACCTATCTCTTTCTCCTCCACTTCACCTTATCTCTCCTCCATCACACCACCTCCTCTCCACCTCACCTTTCTTCTCCAGCGGATGGTGACCGGCCGGAATAAAAATTTCGGCCGGTCACCTTTAACATAAAAAAAAAAAAAAATTGTATCTTCTTCTTCTTTCTCTCTCTTCTTCTTTCTCTCTCTTCTTCTTTCTCTCTATTCTTCTTTCTCTTTCTTCTATTCTTCTTCTTCTTTCTCTCTCTTCCTCTTCTTCTCTCTCTCTCTTTCCTTTCTCATTTATCTCTCTTAAAACCTCCGGCGAAGGGGTTTCCTTCGCCGGAGGCGTGCTTCAACAGACCCTCGGGGTCTGTTGAAGCATATCTGCAACAGACCCTCGGGGGTCTGTTGAAGCAGATCTGCAACAGACCCTCGGGGGTCTGTTGAAGCAGATCTGCAACAGACCCTCGGGGGTCTGTTGAAGCAGATCTGCAACAGACCCTCGGGGGTCTGTTGAAGCAGATCTTCAACAGACCCTCGGGGGTCTGTTGCAGATCTCCTCCGGCGAAGGAATCCCCTTCGCCGGAGGTTTTAGAGAGAGAAACGAGAGGTAGGAGAGAGAGAGAAAGGGGAGAGAGATTGAGGGAAAAGAAGAGAGAGAGAGAGAGAAAGGACGAAGAGGAGAGAGAAAGGAAGAAGAAGAGAGAGAATGGAAGAAGAAGAGAGAGAAAGGAAGAAGAAGAAGAGGAGAGAGAAAGGAAGAATTTTTTTTTTTTAAGTAAAGGTGGCCGGCCGGAATTTTTTATTCCGGCCGGCAACCTGTTCGCCGGAGAAGAAGGGTGAGGTGGACAGAGTGATGTGGTAATTGTTAGATGAGTTGGACAAAGAAAAAGAAAAAAAAATAATTACAGAAATGCCATGGGGGTATAATTGGGAGGTTTAAAAAAAGTTGGGGCCATTTAGGAATTTTTTGGGGCCAAAACGAACTGCCGGACACAATTGGGGGCCAAAACGGCCAGTTGGTCACAAATCGGGGGCCAAAACGGAATTAACCCAAAAAAGAACGAAATTTGTTGAGATTGGAGAGAGAAATTTAAAAAGATTGGAGAGAGAAATATGTGTGGGAGAAAATAAAAAAAAAATAAGAAATAAATCTGGAAAAAACAACGAAAATGGCAAGTTGGTAAATTTTGTAATGGCAATTCTGTAAATTAGTGGACAGTACAAGGTTTAATGTCAGGTGCGTCAGACTATTTTTCAAAAAATTTTGCATTTTCTGGAAATTTTTCGTTGGCAACTTTGTAAATTTATGGAAAGTACATAGTATGATGGGAGGCATGTCAGATTATTTCTCAGAAATTTTTGAGTTTCCTGAGAATTTTTCAATGACCGTTTCGTAAATTTCGAAAAGAAGAAGGGCGTTTCGGAAATTCCACCCCCACCTCCTGACCATTGGACCTGCCCCTTATTTTTTTCCTGCAGTGGACCTAGTGGACCTGCTTCTTGTTTTGGGTCAAGGATTGGGCCTTTTGCCCAACCCCTCTTTTACTAAAGACAACTATTAGACAAATATAACTAAATAAGACTAATTAAAATAGTGTCTTAAATTGCTAACTAACACCAAAAAGAAAAACCAAGTATAACTTTCATGCTATACACAACTCTATTTTACTCAAAAAAAACTACTAGACAAAAATAGCTAAATAAAACTAATTAAATATCTTTCTGAATTGTTAAACTTACACCACAAGCAAACAATCAAATATGACCGAATTTTTTCTTTAAAAATTTTGGGGTTCAAATTTCTATTACCATAATTAATTGTTTACAACATTAAGCTAAAGACTTTATCGAATTTTAACAATTAATCAAAATATATTATATTCAAATCAGAACATCTCATGCTGTAATTCTAGGTAGAATCCAATAGTCTTATTCAAATGCACAAAGTTGACAATACCGATTCCAACCTATATATAATCGTAGAATTGAAGAATTTTCTTTCAAATTTACCTTGACAAAGTGATTTCCGTTCTCATATATAGCAAGCGCAACAATGTTTAAAGTCAAATTAGTAATCAGTTTTAAAAAAATTATAAAATAAATTGTATTACAGTCAAATTAGTAAACTTTTAAAAAAATCATCTATTTTATATTTATTATTTTTCGAGTTTAATTTGTAACAACGTTTTTTTTTAGATTCTCAATATAATATTTGCTAGATAACACCAATAAAACAAATTTTATTTTTGTTTAATAACTTGACAAAAGAAAAGGTTGAGTCTAGTAAATAATTTTGTAGAGTTAAAACATAGTTGTATTTAGTAATTTAAGATTTAAAAAAAAATATTCGCTATATAAATACAATAAACCAACTTTTAGTGTTGTTTAGCAATTTAATAAAAAAGAACGGTTGCGTCTATCAAATAGTTTTGTGGAGCAATTATGCAGCTTCGTTTAGCATTTGTCTTTTCTTTTATCCCGAAAACTTTATTAGTTGTTTTATACAAATAAAAATATTTGTTTAGGTGGTAGTAAAAGCACGCTTTGTTTGTGCACGACACATACTAGACAATGCTCTTCCTGTACCATAACGAGCCTAATTCAATTAATAGAACTCCTACTTTGACCCTAATTGAACAAGACTGGTAGGTTATGAGTCTACACCGTTACCATTTCAAATATCGAAGCCCCGATAACGAGGACCAAATGGTTGAATTAAGGACTTCCTAACTAAAATTCCATCAGGGCTAGGTTTTCAATGGCCTATGTCCAGTGACGTATAGCTCGGCCCCATCTTATTATATGTAGATTTTGGAAGGGCTTGGCTGAAAAAATTCAATCTGCTATAAACTGCCTCTTTGAACCATAGAAAACTAATAGAAATATACACGAGGATATGAGACCCGACCCTAATCTTCTATTTTATTTTATAGTTAATGTAGTGAAAAAATCCAAACTTTTAAAAGAAAAAGAAATACACATTTGACTCCTTATGGAATCTTTGATTAGTATAGAGATTTTCTTGATCAAACAGAATCAGTGGATGATTTTCTTTCATTTTTGTATTAGATATTAGGAAGATATTATTCCATCTTCATAATGGAGTGTATTTCAAATAGTAGCTGGTTCATTTCTTATTCAGCTCCTTCTCACAGAATCATGAAGACTCAAGAGTGGTTAGTTTGTTAGTGATGGACAAAACCATTGTCCAGCCTCAATGTATCATAACTTAAGCTTGTTAGTTTGTTGAGAGTCGGTTAAGATAGTTAGAGAGAGAAATCACATTTCTGTTATAGTTGTTATTAAGTTTGTTAGGGTTTATCTTTAAATACTTGTAAACATCTCAAATTCATTTCTTAATGAGAATCGTTTTCACTATGGTATCAGAGCTATATGCGCTTTTTCTCTGAAATTCTCATTTCTACTTTCTCTCTCTAAAACCAAACTTCAATCTTCATCTTCTTCGAACTTCAATCTTCTTCTTCTTCGAACTTCAATCTTCATCTTCTTCGAACTTCAATCTTCATCTTCTAAGCTTTCTTTTTCTTTCAAAATACTTCTACGAATTTACTAATTCTCGGTTTCAAACACAAAATCATCTCAAACTCAATGGATCATCCGAAAATCACTTCTCTTTCTATCAATTCTATGGGAAATGTTATCCCAATCAAGCTTCAAAGCGACAATTATCTTGCTTGGCGATCATTATTCTTACCAATACTTAAGAAATATAATGTTCTTGATCTAATAAATGGCTCTCGTCCACAACCAGATCAGTTTCTAGATGAGGAGAAGAAGGAAATAAATCCTGATTATCTTGATTGGCTAGAAGAAGACCAAACTTTATTAATTTGGATAAATTCAACACTTTCAGACTCAGTAATTCCTTATGTCATTGGTAATACTACTTCTCAACAACTATGGCAAAATCTTGAGGACTCTTTTGCTGCAGCTTCTACCTCTCATATCTTTCAATTACAGGAGAATCTTCGTGATTTGAAGAAAGATACTGATAAAATGCCTGAATTCCTTGCAAAAGTGAAGAAAATCTCTGATTCACTTGCTGCTGCTGGTAGTCCAGCTTCAAGTGTCGAGTTAGTTGTAAGTATTTTGCGTGCTCTTCCTCCTGAATATGACTCTTTTTCAGCAGCAATTCGATTGAGGAAACCTCTTGTTTCTGTACCTGAACTTCAAAATCTTCTTATTAGTGAGGAAATAACTATCTCAGAAAGACAAAAAAGGTCTATGCTTAATGTGAATCATGCTCTCTTCACTAATCCTCATTCATCTCAATCTTTTTCCTTTAATCGATTCAATCAACCAAGGTCAGGAACTGGAAATTATTCCAATCAGTCCAATAATCGATTCAGAGGCTCAAGGCAATATAATAATCATTCTTCTCAAAGTAAAAATTATACTTCTCAAGGAAATTCTCAAGGTCATTCTCAAGGTAATTCTCAAGGCAAGAGTTATGGTTCAAGGAATTCTAATGGAGATAAACCTACTTGTCAAATATGCCACAAAGTGGGACACACAGCTGCTGAATGCTACCATCGTATGAATTTTGCGTATCAAGGTCGCAATCCACCAAATAACATAGCAGCTATGCTTGCTACTGCCAATATTTTTGGAGAGAATCCCTGGTTTGCTGATACTGGTGCTTCACACCATATCACCCCAGATGTCTCAAACATAGCTTCTTCTTCTTCTTCTTCTTCTTATAAAGGAAAGGAATTAATCTCCACAGCTAATGGCCAAGGTATGAAAATTACACACTTTGGTGATTCTAATTTTTCTCATAATAATCATTCTTTCTCTCTCAAGAATGTACTTGTTGTCCCTCAAGCCACACATAATCTGTTATCTGTTAATAAGTTCACAAAAGATAACCATTGCTCTTTAACATTTGATCCTATTCAATATTATGTGAAGGACCTCAATTCGAACCAGACTCTTTTCCAAGGGCCAGCTGAAGGAGGCTTATACCCAATCAAGCTTGAGAGTGCTTCTTCAATCAAACCCAAAATAACAACTTTACTTGCTAGGTCTACTTCTCCTGCTCTTTGGCATAAAAGATTGTGTCATCCCTCTTTTCAATCAATGCACAAGTTGAAGCATTTGTTCACTTCTGCACCTCTCAAACCTATTTTCTGCTCAGACTATCAACTAGGCAGAAGCAAGAAGCTTTCCTTTAAACCTTCAAATAATGTAGCTTCTTTTCCTTTAGAATTGTTACATATAGACCTATGGGGTCCTGCACCTACTGTATCTGTTAGTGGTATCAAATACTATGCTAATGTGATAGATGATTTCTCTAAGTTTTGTTGGATCCTTCCTTTATCTTCTAAGTCTGATTTCACTTCTGCATTTATCTCTTTTGTGAACACTATTGAAAATCAGTTGGGCAAGAATGTTAAAATGATTAGGACAGATGGAGGAGGGGAGTTTATTGCTACCTCTCTTCGATTATTTCTTCAAACCAAAGGGATTACTCATCAGCTAACATGTCCTCATACCCCAGAACAAAATGGGGTTGCTGAGTCTAAGCATAGACACCTAATTGATATTACTAGAACCCTTCTTATTCAAGCCTCTATTTCTTCTTCCTATTGGCTTGAAGCTCTTAATGCAGCTAACTATGTAATTAACAAATTACCTTTAGCTCATTTAGATAACATTTCTCCTCTGGAAAAACTATTTTATTGTTCTCCTGATTATGACTTTCTTAAAGTCTTTGGATGTGCTTGTTATCCATGGTTAAAACCATATACTTCCAACAAGCTTGATCCTAGGAGCATAGAATGTGTTTTTATAGGTTATGCCATTAATCAAAAAGGTTATAAATGTCTAGATGTTTCTACTGGGAGGGTATATATATCAAGACATGTGGTATTCAATGAAGAATACTTCCCCTTACAATCTCTAAGAAATTCCTCATTGACCTCTTCTTCTCCAAATTCAAGCACTTATCCCATTTCTCTTACCCCAATTCAGTCATCTTCCTATCTTCCCCCAGTCACTCACATTTCAAACTTAGATCAGCATCTACCATCATCACCTGTGGTACCCAATTCTCTCTCCCCTCATGAATCACACCCAACTCCTATTACATCACCCAACTCAAGTGATTCATCATCAATTCCTACTACATCACCCAACTCAAGTGATTCTTCTATTCCTACTGAACCACACCAACATCCTATTATCTTACCTACTGATTCATCATCAATTCCTATTACCTTACCTACTGAAACATCTGGTTCTACTACCTCACCTAGGTCTATTATCTTACCAACCACTACTCAGTCTATACATCCTATGCAAACAAGGTCCAAGTCTGGTATTCACAAACCCAAAGGTTTTTTAGCTTCCACTAAACATCCTATTAGTTCATCACTCCAAACTGATTCTTTACCACCCACACCCACATGTTTTACTCAAGCCAATAAGGATCCTAACTGGAGAGAAGCAATGGCCACTGAGTTTAAGGCTTTAGAGGATTTAAACACTTGGTCTCTTGTTCCTCCTTCTCCTAATCAGAATCTAGTTGGTTGCAAATGGGTATTCAAATTGAAACAAAAGTCAGATGGTACCATTGAAAGGTACAAGGCTCGTTTAGTAGCAAAAGGTTTCCATCAAAGAGAAGGAATTGATTACTCAGAAACCTTTAGTCCTGTAGCAAAGCCAACCACCATTAGAGTTCTTCTCTCTTTAGCAACTCAGAATGATTGGATGATCAAGCAGCTGGATGTTAGCAATGCTTTCCTCCATGGTCATCTCAAAGAAGAGGTTTACATGACTCAACCTCCAGGTTTTCAAGATAAATCAAGGCCTAACTATGTATGTAAATTGCACAAATCACTCTATGGCTTAAAACAAGCTCCTAGAGCTTGGTATGAGGAGTTAGTTGATTCTTTGTTGGCTTTTCGTTTTCAGAAATCCTTCTCAGACACTTCTTTATTTGTCTACTCAGATAATGGGGTTCTTCTATATGTGCTAGTCTATGTTGATGACATATTAGTCACAGGTAACTCCTCATCAGCTTGTGCCTCTCTCATAGCTACACTTAGCTCTCAATTTGCTATGAAGGACTTGGGTCCTCTCCATTATTTTTTGGGTATGGAGGTTAAAAGAGATAAGTCTGGCCTTTATCTTACTCAGACTAAGTACACTTTAGATCTTCTAAAAAAGGCACAAATGGCTGATGCCAAACCTTGTTCAACCCCACTACCTCACAGAACAAAGCTTAGTCCAAATGAAGGTGACCTTCTTGATGATCCAACTCACTATAGAAGCTTGGTGGGGGCTCTACAATATCTAACCTGGACCAGACCAGATATCAATTATTCTGTTAATCTTGTTTGTCAATTCATGAGCCAACCTAGGACTTCTCATCTCTTGGCTGTAAAGAGGATTCTAAGATATCTTAAGGGAACTGTCAATTATGGTCTTCATTTCACAAAATCAAAATTCTTGGATTTACAAGCCTATGCAGATGCAGATTGGGCTGGTAGTGCTTGTGATAGTCGCTCTACTTCTGGTTTCATCATCTACTTAGGGGGAAATTCCATCTCTTGGTCAGCAAAGAAGCAGCCAACAGTATCTAGGTCTTCTAGTTAAGCAGAGTATAGGTCACTTGCTCAATCTGCAGCTGAGGTTCTATGGATTTGTTCTCTTCTTCAAGATCTTCATGTTTTTATCTCCACTCCACCACTGCTTTGGTGTGATAATGTCTCGGCCTTAGCCTTAGCTTCTAATCCTGTTTTTCATTCCAAAATTAAGCATCTTGCTTTGGATTTCCATTTCATTCGTGAATTGGTAATTAACAAAAGGATTAAGCTTTCTTATGTGCCTACTTCCTCTCAGCCAGCAGATGTTCTGACCAAAGCACTACCTGGTCCTCAATTCTCTCTTTTTCGAAACAAGCTTAAGCTCTTACCCATCGCTTAGCTTGAGGGAGGGTAATGGAGTGTATTTCAAATAGGAGCTGGTTCATTTCTTATTCAGCTCCTTCTCACAGAATCATGAAGACTCAAGAGTGGTTAGTTTGTTAGTGATGGACAAAACCATTGTCCAGCCTCAATGTATCATAACTTAAGCTTGTTAGTTTGTTGAGAGTCGGTTAAGATAGTTAGAGAGAGAAATCACATTTCTGTAATAGTTGTTATTAAGTTTGTTAGGGTTTATCTTTAAATACTTGTAAACATCTCAAATTCATTTCTTAATGAGAATCGTTTTCACTACTTCAATGATCCAATTGTTTTGTTTGTTGTTGAAATTGAATGATCCAATTGTTTTCCTTTTTGTTACAAAGATCCAATTCAATTGTTGAGAGGCTGTTAAAAATATATTAAATCACTATTTTCAGTATAATCATGAATAGTACTAACTGATTGGTTCAACCTACGTTTATTTTTTCTAGCAAGCACATTAGTCGGTTTTCAACAACAAAAAAAGCCCATTAATCCGATGTACCTGTATATAAAAAAGTTACTAATGTAACAATTCATAAATAATGAAAAACATTTTTATTATCGTGGAAAGCCAAATCAGTTTGGAATATCTTTAAAAAAAAAGAGGAGGATTTGTAGCTAACTTCAATCAATGATATCTTTACTTCGTATTTTGTATTGTCATCTTGGATTAGACTAAAGCAAGAGCTACGATTTAATCAGGCAAACATCTTTTCGAACGCGATATGAGAATAGTCTCTCACGGGAGAAGGGGTATCTGGTAACCGAGAATATAATGTCTAGGTTCTCTCCACTTATTGTCAATTGGTTTTGAGTTGGATGACCACAAACTTAACAGGGTATCAAAGCTAGCCCCAAACGTGACAAGCTTAAAAGTCATACGTGTTCCACGTCACCCGAAAAGAAAACAAAAACGTTTCCTAGGCTCAAACAGGGCCATACGTGAGGGGGCATGTGAGAATAGTCTCACATTGGAGAAGGGGTATCTAGCATCCAAGAATATAATGTCTAGGTCCTATCAACTCATTACTAATTGGTTTTGAATTGGATGACCACAAGGTTAACAAGCGAAAAGATTCTAAATTCTTCCCAAATATTCTCCAAAACTTATAAACTATTTTTGTAACCAATTAAAACAAAACATCCTAAAAATCAGCTCTCTGTCCGGTGTGTCATAAGGCGAGCAAAACTTTTTAGTGGTTCCATCATTAAACTTATAACACTAGAGTGTTTCTTATGCCTTGTTAAAGTAGTCTCCATTGTATCTTGTAGATCATATTAAGTATGGAGGGTAAGTAGAGAGATATTAGTTTTTTCGATTAGAATTACGAGCAACTGAACAAGTGAGTGAGTGCGAGATCACCTAACAATATGTTTATTAGTTTATTACGGCCGCGGCTTTGGGGAATAAAGAAAATTCTCCGGGGAATAAATTCTCGAGGGAATCCAGATTTTTTTCAAAATTCTCCGGGGAATAAATTTCTATAGGGAATACAGAATACATTTTTTTAAAGTTCTCATCCATCTCATCTGTTCTCTCTGCCACTTCATCTTCTCGACACCTCATCATCTTCTCCGGCGAAAGTTGTCGGCCGGCGACCTTCAAACATAAAAAAAAAAAAAAAAAAAAATTTCTCTCTCTCTAATTTTTTTTCTTTTCTCTCTCTAGATCAGATCTAGAGAGAGAGAACAGACCTTCAATGGTTATCTTCAACTAAACCGTGGTAATCTCCGTCAAAAAGACTGGAAAGAAGTTGCCGATGCCGTCAATGCCCATCGAGATAGTTCTGGTAAACCTCCTAGAACTGATAAGAATCGAATTGATACCATCAAGAAAAAATACAAACTCGAGAAATCAAAACCATTTCCTTCACAATGGCCTTTCTATTCACGTTTAGATTACCTCATCGGAACCACCACCACCACCAAAATTAATACTACTCCTACTACTTCCAAACGTTTCAAAACCACTCTGATTTTTTCTGTTCTTCATAAACCCTCTCCTCCTCCCGCCGTTAAACTATATAGCCCTAATAATCCTAATCGTTACCCTCTTCCTATCACTGCTATTTATTCCGGTGGATCTTCTTCTAGATCTAGGTTGAATAACTCTGATGGATATGGAAAGACAATGGATGGATTTCACTAAAGAAATCGAATTAAAGAGGACTCAAATGTTTATGGAAATTCAGCTTGAGATTCAGAAGATGAAACGCCCTAAATATTCATCTACCACCACCACTGGTCAGTCTCTCTCTAGAAAATCACTTCTACCTTCAACATTGTTCTTTTGATATCTTGGTTTTGTGCAAAAACCCTAATTTAACATTTGGTTGTTACATGCTTGAGAGTTGTGGGAATTTCACTTTATCAATTATTTGCTGGAACACCCATTGATACATTGAATGATTGGGTACTGTGGTTTTACATTGTTAGTTTCTCCTTTTGATCAAAATATGATGCATTGAAGTTCTTGTTGTCAATTTCGTAACACAAAGTGTAGAATTGCTTTCTTGATTACTGGAAGCGTAGTTTGTGAGTCGAACCTAACTGGGAATGTGTTTTAGGTTCTATTTGATGAGCTTCTGGTAATTTCAGATGCTGGATTTGTATTTTGTCCTCTAGGGTATAGGTCACAATGTTGGTTCGTGAGAACAAACCTTCTCCCTCTCTCTAGATCTTTTCTAGAGAGAGAGAGAGAAAAGAAAAGAAAAAAAAATTTAGAGAGAGAGAGAGGAGAGAGAAAATAATAAAAAAAATATTATGTTTGAAGGTCGCCGGCCGGAAAATTGGCCGGCCTGCGACCTTCGCCTGAGAAGATGATGAGGTGTCGAGAAGAAGAAGTGGCAGAGAGAGGTGATGAGATGGAGGAGCCTTTTTTATAGCATCTTCTAAAATTAGAAGCCCCTTAGCAATAAAAAGAAACATAAAAAGTCAACCTTATTTGACTAGTTTTAAGAAAAGTCTTTATTCCCCGAAGAATTTTCTTTATTCCCCAAAGCCGCGGCCTTTATTATAAGTAGAGCTATAGTAATCCATAGTAAGCATCTCCTAGTTTAGCTCTTTGAATTTAGAAAGGGATAACTTTTAAATGAAAGACTCAAGTTGCCCTAAATTGGTCTCAACATGAGGACACTCTTGAGCTGTGGCTAGCAAAACACAATCAAGGCCCAACCTGTGATTTCTATTGGGCCTTCCACCCTGCCATGGCCCATTCTCAACCTTGTTTCTTTCAGTATTAGGAACCACCACATTCTCGCAACGATCTTTCCTAGGGAAAGCTCAAGGGATACTAGGGGGACCCCCCACCCACCCATGATGGTTAAGAGGAGGACGGAATTATATACCCTACACACCCAAAATGGTTTTATACACACCCCTCATTTTTGTTATCCACAACTATGGTTATATGTATCACTACACCCGGGTTATTGTTAGGAAAAATAACCTAATTAACTTGTTCAGGAATATGAAGATAAACGATGTGAAAGTAAAAGTAGAGACACCAAGATTATTTAACATGGCAAAAAAACCCTCCAAGATAGAAGGTAAAAAACCACGGAACCTAGTCCAGAAATCTTCCACTATAATTAAATAATGGGTTACACAATTATTCACCAAACCTATGGTGGATAAACCAATTCTTCAAGATGTGTAGAAACACTCTTGGATAACAACTCTTCACCAAAACTATGGTGGATAAACTGAACAAAGAAACAAAGAAATATAAATCTCTTACTCCTTAGGATTAGAACAAATCCTAGATTACTAAAGGTTGAAGAAGATAACCACAAACTAAATTGCTTCACAAGATTAATAATCTTCTTTTCTTCAAACCAATATTCTTCTCTTTCAATCTCTCTTGAAAGAACCACTTCAGAAATCTCTCTTTCTCTGACTTCTCTTTGTTCTGGAAGTTGTTGTTAATAATCTCTTCCCTTTCATTCCCTTTTATAATGATAAATAGGGAGGTTTACCAATAGAAATAGGAATTCCTTTTTAGGCTTGAAAAAATAGAAGTTTCTATTTTTTCCCCAAACAAGGAATAAGGAAAATCCTATTCCAAATAGGAGTCCTTTTATTATAAGGAGGGACCCCAACAGTTATTAGCTCCATCGGTTGGAGTCAGAAGAAATGATTTCATCTTCATTTCTCTCAACAAGGAGAAAAAGGAATTTTTCGAACATTTGTTGAATCAAAATGTTAAGATTATCTCAATTATTTTTCTTTAGTTTTGTGGAACATATCAGTCCGAGTTGTTTGTCTTCGAGTAGGTGATGTCTTACCATCGTCAAGAATTACTGAATGGTGGTAATCTAAATTTCTAATGAGTAGGTTCATCCTTCTTTTTTCTACAAGTAGGCAACTCGGAGCCAGAGGTGTGTCACTAAGTTGTCTGTGTTTAAGCAGGTGACGTTCTATTCACTTTTGTCTATCATTAGAGTAAATTCAGTAGGGACATGGATAACAATTCAAGTCCCCAAACTGTTGAAAAAACTGGATAGACAAGTAAAGATCGACAATCAGTAACGTGAAGAACCACCCGAATCAAAAAACTGCTGAAAAAAGTTCATGGTTCGTGGAGAAGTACCAGAAATTGCCGGAGTGAGAACTCCATCTCCAATAACCATACAAGTTCCTAGCAAAACAAAGATTAGCAAAGCAGTTTGTAAACTCTTGTTTTTTTCAAGAACATTTTTCAACCATGAGTTGTTTTTCGTTTCCGGCGAAGACTCCAATTCATACGTGGAAACTGCTTCATCCGCAACCTGCCTATTCGGCAAAAGACTTACCTTTGCATGTCTACAAAGCAAAGAATATAGTGCAAATCAGGGGCGGACCCACGTTGGGACCCGTGGGGTCACGTACCCCCACGGGTCTAAAACAGTGACTATTCGTAAATAGAGCTAACAGATATAAAAAAAAGTCAAAACACCAAAAACTCAACAGAAAACAAGAGTTAGCGGGGTGGTTTGAGTGCAAGGAGTTCATATTAGTAGGCAGAGGTTTGAATCCCATTGCTAACAACTTCAGTTTTTTTACGGAGAAATTTGCCTATGGCACCCTAGTTTTCAACGAATTATCAAATTAGCGCTTTATTACTTCCATTTTGACGCCTTATTTACAGAATAACTCATCTTTTAGCCATTTTTCTTTTTAAATTCGTTGTTGATTCTCGTAAATGTGGTTTAAGTTTTTTTTTTCTTCGTATCATCCTTATGCTTTCTTTTTATTTCGTTTATAATATATGTATATATATATAAGTATGTCTTATTAGTTTCTTACTATTTTTCTAAAATGAGTCGACTCTCTCTGGTTTCTTAACTTCTTTATAACTCGAATGTGTACAAGTCTATTTTATATTGGTTACAACCAATACAACTGTTAGTTCAATAGTAGTTGAGTAGGCTTAGAATGTAAAGATAATATATGGAAATCTACGTCACACCAAAATTTCTACACGATTTAAAACTTATTATAACTAAAAGTGCCCCCGGAAAGAAATTTTTCTGGGTCCGCCACTGGTGCAAATGTTCCACTTGAAAACCCACAATTAGAAGTTCTCAAATCATAATTATAAGAACATATATATGATAATACTACTCCCTAAGATTTGTTGAATTTCACCTTCTCCATTGTCATCGGCTCGAAGAACAATAAAAACATACTTGAACAGAGGGACTAGACTTAGAGTCCAGAAAACAAAAGAAAGCACGCCAACAATCTCTTCGTTTGTCTCCGAATGATGAATATCTTTGGCAAATGTGCTCTTATAAACATATAAAGGATAGATACTGAGATCTCCATACACCACACCAAGACTTTGATATGCTAACAACAAAATTGTCTTCCATGAATCCTTCTGAAAATGTAATTCGACAAACTCAGATTCATGTAATTAAACCACAAGTAAGTCTAAAACATCACAAATTTTCATTTCTCTTTCTCCAAAGAACTTTAATAGACTTTCGAATCACCAGATTGGTATATGGGTACAACAATCATTAAAAAGAGGAGAAAAAACATATCTTGGTAATTGAAGTAGAAAGGTGAAAGGATAAACCTTCGATTCCTTCGAAGAAGAACGCCAGCATTTTGCAGCACAAACAAGATCCATGGTTAACTCAAAACTGAGTTCAACCCTTCTTTTCCAGGGCTATTTTTGCAAATCTGCCCCAAACTTACCAAAGATTCAGAAAAATGGAATTTTGGAAGAAACTAACTCTTATCATTCTATATTGTTCTCATAAACAAGAGACATAGAAACAAGAAATGGGATAGAACCAAACTATCAAAAAGAAAACCCAAAAAACAAAAACGGGCTCTCGGGCAGAGATTTCTTAGATTCATTCCGGCACCACCATCCACGGTGGGGAAATCAGTTTCTTAAGCGGTTCCGTTAGTTATCAGCTACTTTTTGGGCGGCTGGCAGTTTCTAAGTTTTTTGAATTTCAATTTATCGAATTCAGGCTTTATAGCCTGGAATTCCAAGTTAGTCGCTCTTTAGGAGTTTCTTTGTCGAGATTCAGTCTTTAAGTTATCTTGCTTTATATTATTTCCTTTCTCTTACGATTATCTAGTGCCAATGGTTGAACCAAGCAACAATTTCATTCAGCAGTTCGCCGCTCTGTCTACAGATGATCCAACCCCGATTATAGTTGAAGGAGAAGACCTCCAAACTTGGAGTTCAGATGTGATGAAAAATGGTGTTATCTGGTTCCAAAGTACAAAGAAAATAGAAATCATTCAAGCCATGTCTCGTCTGTGAAGGGTAATTCATGGTCCGAATCAATTCAGTTTAACGGAGATAAAGGATAATGTATTCCTCATCAAGTTTAACACGACAACAGAATTAGAATTAGCCATCGACAGCTCTCCTTGGGTGATTCAAGATGAACTTATAGTGATTCAATAATGCAAACCAGATATGCTGCCGGAGGAATATGTTTTTGATTCGGCTTGGTTTTATGTTCAATTTCATGGAATACCTCCAAATCTTCTTACTTGTGAGACGGTTAATCGTCTTTCGGGATCTATTGGAAACTTTATTCCAGCCACTCCGGTTGAGGCATCAAAATGGTGCCTTTACGGCCGTGTAAAGATTGAACTAAACATCACCAAGCCTATGAACCAGAGAGTTACTCTAACTCTTTCGAGATTTAAACTCATTTCCATTGTTCTTAAAGTGGAAAAATTACCTAGGTTTTGTATTTTTTGCGGAATTCCAGGCCATACCATAAAGTTTTGTCCTACTGTCCTGGCATCCAATGATCTTCTGAAACACAATTTGACTACTGAACAGCGAAATCTTGTTGTAAAGGCAATCACTCTTAAGTACAATGGGGACTTTAGAGTGCCATTTACTACTAGAAACAAAACTAAAATCCTGGGATCGTATGGTCAGTCTGACTCTAATCGAGTCAATGAATCTACTTCTGATCTTGAGGGTAATTAGGATGGAAATCAACCAGATCTTTCCATAAAATCTAACTTTGGTGATTTACTTTCCAGTTTATGAAAAAACAGGAAAAGAGGAGTACAAATATACAACCATACAACAGATCTGTATCATAATGCACTTTTTCAGGGTGGAGCTTCTACGTCAGTAACAGGCACAACAGATGAGGATATGACCCCTCTAGAGGCCCGATCTACAAAGCATTATAAAAGATCTACTCGTCCTTTTAACGTGGAGACAAATACTGAAGGGGCAACGACAACCCAAATGCCGGAGAATAAATGAAGGTCTTCGCTTGGAATTGTCGCGGGCTAGGGAACACCCCGACAAAAGATACTTTAAACCAGTTCCTAGGAGCGATTAAACCTTCTGTGGTTTTTCTCTCTGAAACTAAATTGTCTACTGGTGGACCTAAAACTAGGTCTTTTCCCGCAAGTATACGGGGTCAAGTTATAGTATTCAAAGTATCGTTCCAAAGATAAGCTAATTTACCTAAATCTTGAATTTAAAACCCCTTTCAATTTTTTTAGATTTGATTTTGAAACTACTTAAAGAGAGAAAACAATGCTAATAAACTAATAAGGATGAAATCAAGGAAGAAGAAGAATCTAGGGATTTCGATTTCACCACATAAATGGACTACTTAAGACAAGCATTCAATCAATAAATCACTATTTGTTCATAACTCAAAACCTAGCTTAATGAACTAATTAGGTTTCGGATAATATTCTTTAATAGCACAATTCAAAATCAAGAATGTATGATTGACTACCATATAAAACTAATTTCCTACACTATCATTCAAGATCTAAAAGGCATATCTCATCTAATAAATCAATAAAAGCATGAAATATCTAATTATAATACATGAATGATAACAAGGTTATAGAATCAACATGAAATGACAATCAATAGGCATTGAAGCTCAAAATAAGGATTCATTGATTTAATACATATCTCAAAATAAGCCCAAATATGGGTTTCCTCTACACCCTAGATACAAAATTTAGCTACTCATGGAATCTAAAATAATATTCATTGAATGCATAAAATAAATGGAATTACAAAAGATTAATGGAAAGAAATCACCAAGAATGTTCCCAATCCATACTCCCATGTATCTCCATTTTGATGTCCAATTTAAGCTCCAAGTATATCAAGAATATTGCTCAAAACTCCAAGTAATAGCTTATTAGAAGATAAAAGAAGAGAAATTTAGAAGAGAGATAGAAGAAGAAGAGATTTTAGAGAAGAAGGTATGAAGAAATTAGAAGGTTAGAGGTAGAAATTAGAAGAAGAAAGTAGATCTAGAGAAAAGATGAAGGTGGTAGAGAAAAGGAATGGTGGCTAGGGTTTTTAGTTGAGAAGAGGTAGAGAGAAAAGGAGGCTAAGAGAGGCTAAGAGGGGGAGAGCTTGGTTGGTTCTCAAAAAGGGTTTATATAGAGTTAGGGTTTAGTTGGGGTTAAATGGTAGAAAGGAATAAAGTGAAGGGTTATATTTGGAAAATGGGTTAAAAATATAAAACCCTAAACACACAAGTGTAGTGGCGGCTAGGGTTTGGGTAAGGAAAAGAGGGAGCGCCATGTGTCGCAAGGAGGGAAGGGAGTCTGATTCCTAAAAGAGAAATGGGAGGTGACACTTGTCGGTTCCAGGTACCTGCTAGGGTTTCTCAAAAAAAACATGCGAATTTGGTGCTTAATGGTCGGATGAAGAAGTGACCGGCAGCAACAGGATCCGTCGGATGAAGAGAAACGCGGGATCTGGACGTCGGGGAAGCAGACACGTGGCCCGGAGCGCGGTGCTTAAGTTGCTTCGGGTGCACGGGATGATCACTAAAACACGGGATGAACAGGAGCCGTCGATCTTGATGACGCGGGAAGTTGCGGCTGAGATTAAAACGTGGGTACGGGGCTACGGAAGCACAATGCAACGCGCTACACCGAATCAGACTTATAAGGGCCACTTCGTTGTCCAGCGGAAACACGGGAATCGCGTATACCAGCCTCCATACATGGACACGTGTCCTTAAGCGTACCGCGGGCCAGAAACTTGCCCGAATGTGTCCCACCTAGTCAACAGACTTTGACAAAACTTTGACCTTGATTTATTCCTTCGTCCGGACTCCGATTTGACTTCCGTTTTCTCCTACGGACTCGTCTCGACCTCTACTTTTCAACCATGCACTGACTTTGGCCAAATTACCAGAATGTCCTCGACTCCAAATGACCAAAATACCCTTTATGCATCTTTTTCCCATTTTTTTACCATTTTCACACCTAACTCCACAAAACACACCTAATCAAGAAAATCAACCATTTTATTATAATAAAGACTCGAAACGAACTAACTCGACTAATTTAAACGACTCCGATGGGACATTTTCATGACCCATCAAACATCCCCAAACTTAGATTTTGCTAGTCCTCGAGCAAAACAAAATAAAAGAAAAACCTAACTCACTTTCGGAGGAATTCCGGTTGCATTTAGCATATGCAACAAGCCGTTAAACCCCTAGGTTGCCCTAGTGGACGAGTTTTGTCTCGTGAGGGTTTCCAGAGAATATACCCACAAAATTCAAAAACATTTCAAAAATACAAAAGGGTCCAAAAGCACTCAAAGTCAACTAAGACGGACCAAAAATGTTTATCTCCTAGAAAATTTTAGCAAGCTAATAGGAATCAGTCAAAGTTAACAACACTATACAGACGCTAAAGATCTCTTCACTAATAATCTAGACTCAAAGTGTACGTGACTAGCCACAATGAGAATCACTTCAGTTCCAAGCAGACAGACCCTTGATCCCTATCTTAATACATTTCGCCTCGACTTTGGCCTCACAGACATACGCTCTAAAAGATGAATCACTCAGAAATGGTTCGCTCGTATGTGCGAGTGTGATCACTAAACTTGAACTCAACACATAAAAAGGGTGAGGACAACATTTTAGAACGAATGATCTACGAAAAGGAATATAACCACTAAATGGAATGGGGAAGCTCACTTACCCTTCTCACCCACTCTACCCTCTAATAATGCTTCCTAAAGGTCAACGGATACAAGTGATGAGATGGATGGTGATGAGATCCCGAGAATGTCGACGCCTTCAATGCTAGAGAACTTCAAGCAACTTCCATACTTAGCTTTTTGCTTCGAACACTTATTTTACATAACAAACTAAAGTTCACATGAACTTTTTACACAAACTTTCTTTTTCAGAGATTTTCACTTCATTTTTTTTTTTTTTTTTTTTTTTTTTTTTTTTTTTTTTTTTTTTTTTGGCATTCAACTATAAACAATACAAACAATGCAATACCAACACTAGTATTCTCAACAATCGCCTTTTCTATTTTTCGCACTTTGCTTTCACATTCTTCTTTCTTTACTTTTCATGCCTTCATTCTCGGGAGTCATATGATGAATGGATGGTGGAGTATCCGTCTTCCTAAAGTTGACACTATTATCGAGTTTCATGGACTACAAGAGTAAGGTTTATTCGCTATCCTGATGTCACTCCTAGTGGCTATGGAAGTTGAGCACACGAGATCAAATGAACTCTTTTTACAAATTTGCGAGGTTGAGTAGCTCTTCACTCTACTCGGAATCAGCGCAGAAGAGTACACTCAAAGGTAATAGAAAGGCTCAGAAATCTCACAAGGGTTAAGTCTCCACTAATGATTAATCTAGTTCTCTCAGAACCGTCTACCCTTCACTTCCATAATACTCACGTGGCTAGCACACAAACGACCTCAAGACACGACATTCATGAAAAAACCTTTAACAACCGGATAGTACGATCAACTCGACTCTATAACTATTAACAAGCCAAAAACAACCATTAGACTCACATTTTCGGTCAAAATTGAAAAAATTTTGAACCCTCTTGAATTTTCGAAATGAAGGACTTAGCAAAAAGTTCTTCCTTATCCCCAAACTTAAACCGAACATTGTCCCCAATGTTCTGAAGACCATGCCAAAATAAAAAGATGAGAGGAAAGATATTACCAGACGCTACCGTCCTATATCAGAAGCATGGGTTGCCTCCCAAGAAGCGCTAAGTTTAAAGTCTTCAGCCAGACTAAGCTGAACATCGGGAATCACTTCTGATATACTGGATTTTCAATAAAAACATCCACGGTTTCGGGTGATATTTCTAAAAATGGTTTTAAACGTTGACCATTGACTTTAAAACAAACACCATTTTTATCCTCAATATCGACCGCACCATGAGGATACACAAATTTGACAACAAAAGGCCCCGACCATCTAGAACGAAGTTTTCCAGGAAATAAATGCAAACGAGTGTTGTATAAAAGAACTTTTTGACCTGGTGAAAATGATTTTCTCAAAATGTTTTTATCATGAAACACCTTCATTTTATGCTTATACACTCTAGAACTCTCATATGCATCATTCCTCAATTCTTCTAACTCACTAAGTTGGAGTTTTCTCTCTCTACCTGCGTTGTCAAGCGAAAAGTTCATTTGCTTGATAGCCCAATATGCTCTATGCTCTAACTCTACAGGGAGGTGGCAAGCCTTGCCATACACCAATCTATACGGAGACATTCCAATGGGAGTCTTAAACGCTGTACGATAAGCCCATAATGCATCAGTTAGTCGTAATGACCAATCTTTTCTATTTGGATTGACTGTTTTCTCAAGAATGCGTTTAATTTCCCTATTGGAAACCTCAACTTGACCGCTTGTCTGTGGATGATACGGGGTGGACACTCGATGAGTAATACCATACTTTTTCATTAGAACCTCAAACTGCCTATTACAAAAGTGTGTTCCCCCATCACTAATAATCGCACGCGGTGTACCAAAACGAGAAAGGATGTTTTCTTTTAGAAACTGGATCACAACTTTGTGATCATTCGTTTTGCAAGCAACCGCCTCTATCCACTTAGACACATAATCGACCGCGACTAGAATATATAGGTTGCCGAAGGAGTTCGGAAATGGACCCATGAAATCGATGCCCCATACATCGAAGACCTCAATGACAAGAATAGGATTTAGGGGCATCATATTTCTACGTGAAATACTCCCCAACTTCTGACATCGCTCACAAGCTACACAATATGCATGGGTATCCTTGAATAAAGACGGCCAGTAGAAACCACATTGTAAAATTTTGGCGGCCGTCTTCTTGCTACTAAAGTGACCTCCACATGCATGGTCATGACAAAAGGAGATGATATTGGTTTGTTCACTATCAGGGACACATCTCCTAATAATCTGATCGGGACAATACTTAAACAAGTATGGATCGTCCCAGAAGAACCGCTTTACCTCGGACAAGAATTTATCACGATCTTGTTTAGTCCAATGTTTGGGCATTTGTCCTATAACAAGATAGTTCACTATGTCTGCGAACCAAGGTAATTGGGAGACTACAAAAAGATGTTCATCGGGAAAACTCTCTCTAATAGGTAACTCATCATTTACGGACTCCACAACAAGCCTAGACAAGTGGTCTGCTACAACATTTTCGGAACCTTTCTTATCCCGTATCTCTATGTCAAACTCTTGTAGCAAAAGTATCCATCTAATCAACCTAGGTTTGGCCTCTTTTTTAGAGAGGAGGTACTTTAATGCGGCATGATCAGAAAATACTATGACCTTAGAACCTACTAGGTATGATCGAAACTTCTCTAAGGCATAAACAACAGCTAACAACTCTTTTTCAGTGGTCGAATAGTTGAGTTGTGCATCATTCAACGTCTTACTAGCATAATAGATTACGTGAAGTAATTTGTTTTCACGCTGACCTAAAACGACTCCTATTGCATAATCAGATGCATCGCACATGATCTCAAAAGGAGCTTTCCAGTTAGGCGGTTGAACAATAGGAGCAGTAGTAAGCAAAAGTTTGAGTTTATCAAAGGCCTCTAGACAAGCATTATCAAAGACAAACTTGTTCTCTTTTGCCAAAAGATTACAAAGAGGTCTTGATATCTTACTAAAGTCTTTGATAAATCGACGATAAAAGCCTGCATGACCTAAAAAAGATCGGATGTCTTTAACTGTTTTTGGTACAGGAAGACTTTTTATCAACTCTACTTTGGCTTTATCTACTTCTATACCCTTAGCTGAAATGACATGCCCTAAGACAATTCCTGAACGAACCATGAAATGACACTTCTCCCAATTAAGCACTAAATTCTTCTCCTTACATCTAACCAACACGAGTGTGAGGTGATGTAGACATTCATCAAATGATGAACCGAAGACTGAAAAATCATCCATGAAAACTTCGAGAAACCTTTCTACCATATCAGAAAATATGCTCATCATACAACGTTGAAAAGTAGCGGGTGCATTACACAACCCAAACGGCATACGACGATAAGCATAAGTTCCAAATGGGCAAGTGAAGGTTGTTTTCTCTTGATCTTCAGGAGCAATGGCAATTTGATTATACCCGGAATAGCCATCTAAGAAACAATAGTAACTATGTCCTGCCAGTCTCTCGAGCATCTGATCAATGAATGGAAGAGGAAAATGATCTTTCCTCGTGACCGTGTTCAACTTCCTGTAGTCTACACAAACACGCCACGCAGTGGTCATCCTGGTGGGTATTAACTCATTGCACTCATTTCTAACTACAGTAATGCCTGACTTCTTGGGAACAGTTTGAACAGGACTGACCCAAGTGCTATCTGAAATAGGGTAGATAATACCCGCATCTAATAATTTCAGGACTTCAGATCTCACAACTTCCTTCATATGAGGGTTAAGTCGACGTTGCATCTCTCTCGATGGTTTAGCATCTTCTTCTAAGTAAATGTGGTGCATGCAAACTAACGGACTTATACCCTTGAGATCGGCTATAGACCATCCTAGTGCCTCTTTGTGTTCTCTTAGGACATCTAACAATCGACCCTCTTGTTCTTTCTCTAGCTCGGATGCAATAATAACAGGTAGGGTCTCTGAAGGTCCTAAAAACGAATATTTCATGTTCTCAGGTAAAGGTTTCAACTCTAAGGATGGTGGTTTCTCAATAGGCTGAGACGACTCTGAGACAGAGGGTGATTTGGACTCATCACTTGCCGATGGTTGAGTTGTCTCTAAAGTTGATGCCATACTTGGTTCAGAGATTGTGAGGGATTCAGTTTTCGCTTTCCATTTCTCAGTATCCAGTAATGGGGTGGAATCTAATAAAGCATTCACCTCATTGATACTACCTTCCTCATCAAAATCTAAACCAAAGTAGGCCAACAATGTTTCCAACGGGTCATCTGATAGAGTTGTTGGTAAAGAATCCTGAACCAACATTTCTATCAAATTTAACTCGTTAAAATCATCAACATCATCGGGGTGAAGTCCAGCATGGAAGATGTTCATCTCTACAGTCATATTTCCAAAAGACAATTTCAAAAGGCCGCTACGACAATAGATGATAGCATTGGATGTAGCTAAGAATGGTCGCCCTAGTATGACAGGTATTTGACTTTTGGAATTATGGACTGGCTCAGTATCTAAAATGATGAAATCAACAGGAAATAAGAATTCACCAACTTTGATCAAAACATCTTCGACTATGCCACGTGGGTGCCTAACAGACCGATCCGCTAACTGAAGGACCACAGAGGTTGGTTTGATCTCTCCTAATCCCAACTGTAAGTACACAGAATAAGGAAGAAGGTTAACACTAGCACCGAGATCCAATAGAGCACGCTCTATTTTATAATCTCCTATGGTACATGGTAATGTAGGACTTCCTGGATCCTTGAACTTAGGTGGAATATTTTGTTGGATGATCGAACTAACATTCTGAGTAAGGAGCACTTTCTTATGCACATTCATCTTACGCTTACTAGTACATAAATCCTTAAGAAACTTGGCGTAAGCTGGGATCTGTTTGATCGCATCTAAAAGTGGAATGTTGATACTAACTTGTTTGAACAACTCCATTATCTCCTGAAACTGAGATTTCTTCTTTGACTCGACCAAACGTTGAGGGTATGGAGCTCTAGGGACATAAGGCTCGGATACTAAGGGTGGACTTTCTGACTCAGGAGCCTTTTCAGGCTCATCCCTCGAGACTCTGGTTGGCAACAAAGACGGCTCGTTCTCACTCTCTTCCTCTTCAGGAGCTCTTACCTTGTTGTCCACAATTTTACCACTTCTAAGGGTTGTTATCGCATTAGCTTCATCTGGTGGTGGTCTACCCAATAGACCTTTTGGGTTTTGCTCAACTTGACTTGGAAACTTACCTTTCTCTCTCTGACTCAAGGCTTCATGAAGTAGACCTATTTGGGTTTCTAGCTTAGACAAAGATTGTTGGTGAGATGTTTCTAGCTTAGACAAAGATTGTTGGTGAGATGTTTCTAGCTTAGTCAAAGCTTGACGGGTGGATTCCTGAAATTCCTCATGGTTCTTAGTTAACATAACCTGGTTCTGAGCTAGCATTTGCATGGTGTCCTCTAATGATGTCTTCTTTTCAGGTGGATGTTGGACACTGGGCTGAGCAAAAGGGTTGCTAGGTGCATTAAACCCCTGAGGGTTCATAGAACTACTAGGCTGACTCTGGTATTGACCTTTAGACCAAGAGAGATTGGGATGATTTCTCCAGCCTGGATTATACGTGTTCGAGAAAGGATCATACTTCTGACGATTGTCATGCCTAGAGTTTTGATAGAGAGCATGAGCTTGTTCTTTGTTAGCAGACTCAAAGAATAAGGCACATTTGTTCCCCGTATGAGTAGGGTCTCCACAGACTGAACAAGGGTAAGAGATGGGTTCATTTCCAACACTCATGACATGAGTGGGATCCTCCGCGAAGGTTTTAGGTTGATTCATCACTAAGGCTTCCAACCTTCTGGTAATGGCGTCAAGTTTGGACTCAGAATCATCGATCCTATAAATCCCGCCCTTAGTTGGATTAGGCTTTGCCCGAGTGATAGGTTCTCTAGAAGTTTCCCATTGTTGGGATTGTGCGGCTAGTCCCTCAAGAAAATCCATGGCCTCATCGGCGGATTTGTTAGAAAACCCGCCATTACAAAATGACTCAATCATGGAGGTGGTAGGATAATCTAGTCCTTCATACAATAGTTGGACTAGTTTCATTTTTTCGAACCCATGATGTGGACACTCTAGAAGAATGTCCTTGAATCTCTCAATATAGGAGTAGAGAGATTCTCCTTGGAGTTGCTCGAAATTAAGCAAACTCTGCCTTAAAGCTCTAGTTTTATGCTTGGGAAAGAATTTTTCTAGAAAGACACCACTAAGTTCTGCCCAAGTAGAAATAGACTCAGGTTGTAAGGCATACAACCACGACTTAGCTTTATCTTTTAGAGAAAAAGGGAACAACCTTAATCTAACGGCATCAATCGAGTTAGGGACGTTCATGGTCTTGCAAACGTCCTCAAATTCCCTAACATGATAATACGCGTTCTCGTTCTCTAAACCACGAAACACCGGAAGCATATTGATGATTCCCGACTTTAACTCGAAATAAGTGTTAGTCGGGGGTAGCCTAATGCATGATGGTTGGCTAACTCTAGCCGGATGCATGTAGTTTTTGAGAGTCATAGGTTGATCCTCGACTCTATCTTGATCAACGTGATCCTCCATAGACTCTTTTAAAGAAAGGTTTTCAAGTAAAATACTCAAATCAGACTCTTTAACAAAACGACCTCTCTTATCACGTAACCTAGGGGGCATAAACCAAAAGACAAGACAAGGGACTCTTTTTTTTTTGAAAAAATTTTTTTGAAAAGAAAAGAATTAAGGAAACTACGAAGATCCTAAGGAAAACAACAAAGCAAGCAAGCTGACTCCACCAAGCAACCTAGACACAATCTAGACGACCGGGTAGTCTTTTTCACCTAAAAATTGATCTAGACAGCTTCTACTTCTTACCAAACTTGAACTATGATTCTTATGAGGAGTTACTCCGTCACAGTACAACGATCAAGAATTGTGTTCTTGGATCGTTCCCTCTTCCTGGGAAAACTCCAAATACTAATCAAGTTCGAGATTTGTCAAGAGTGTCCTATAAGCTCGTTACCCTTTGGCCAATGTCTAAATCGATTTTTAATTTTAAGTGAGGCTTGGGATCGGCGATGTTGTTACCTAGATGGGCAAGAGACCGGTGATGAAATCCGACTCCTATCTTGTAATGGGTTGATGCCCTTACTAATATGATAATTAAACTAATAGTTCGACAATCAATTAGCAAGCAAGAAACATCACAAGTACCCACTTACAGGAGATTCGTGGGTGATCAAGAAGTTACCTCCCGTTCAAGACGGGCGACGACCTTTGTAGACGACCCGGGCCACTCTCCCGTGAGTGTTCGAACCCGAGGCTTCGTTTTGGTTACAAATTAAATGCCCTCTAATTTAGGGTCAAAACAATAAAGGCCTTATTACAAAACAACAAAAATAAAGAAATACAAAAAAAAGATTATAACACTCTCTCACCAAAATAAAAATAAAGTAAAAATAACTAAAAAGGGTCTTCTTGATGTCCTCTTCCTTGATGCTCCCTCCTTTGTGAATCTACAAAAAGAAAGGAAAAACAAGTCAAAGTAATCAAAATAGACAAAAATAAAAATAAAAACCAATTCAAGATTGAAAATAAAATTAAACTTATCCCCGGCAGCGGCGCCAAAAACTTGGTGGACCTAAAACTAGGTCTTTTCCCGCAAGTATACGGGGTCAAGTTATAGTATTCAAAGTATCGTTCCAAAGATAAGCTAATTTACCTAAATCTTGAATTTAAAACCCCTTTCAATTTTTTTAGATTTGATTTTGAAACTACTTAAAGAGAGAAAACAATGCTAATAAACTAATAAGGATGAAATCAAGGAAGAAGAAGAATCTAGGGATTTCGATTTCACCACATAAATGGACTACTTAAGACAAGCATTCAATCAATAAATCACTATTTGTTCATAACTCAAAACCTAGCTTAATGAACTAATTAGGTTTCGGATAATATTCTTTAATAGCACAATTCAAAATCAAGAATGTATGATTGACTACCATATAAAACTAATTTCCTACACTATCATTCAAGATCTAAAAGGCATATCTCATCTAATAAATCAATAAAAGCATGAAATATCTAATTATAATACATGAATGATAACAAGGTTATAGAATCAACATGAAATGACAATCAATAGGCATTGAAGCTCAAAATAAGGATTCATTGATTTAATACATATCTCAAAATAAGCCCAAATATGGGTTTCCTCTACACCCTAGATACAAAATTTAGCTACTCATGGAATCTAAAATAATATTCATTGAATGCATAAAATAAATGGAATTACAAAAGATTAATGGAAAGAAATCACCAAGAATGTTCCCAATCCATACTCCCATGTATCTCCATTTTGATGTCCAATTTAAGCTCCAAGTATATCAAGAATATTGCTCAAAACTCCAAGTAATAGCTTATTAGAAGATAAAAGAAGAGAAATTTAGAAGAGAGATAGAAGAAGAAGAGATTTTAGAGAAGAAGGTATGAAGAAATTAGAAGGTTAGAGGTAGAAATTAGAAGAAGAAAGTAGATCTAGAGAAAAGATGAAGGTGGTAGAGAAAAGGAATGGTGGCTAGGGTTTTTAGTTGAGAAGAGGTAGAGAGAAAAGGAGGCTAAGAGAGGCTAAGAGGGGGAGAGCTTGGTTGGTTCTCAAAAAGGGTTTATATAGAGTTAGGGTTTAGTTGGGGTTAAATGGTAGAAAGGAATAAAGTGAAGGGTTATATTTGGAAAATGGGTTAAAAATATAAAACCCTAAACACACAAGTGTAGTGGCGGCTAGGGTTTGGGTAAGGAAAAGAGGGAGCGCCATGTGTCGCAAGGAGGGAAGGGAGTCTGATTCCTAAAAGAGAAATGGGAGGTGACACTTGTCGGTTCCAGGTACCTGCTAGGGTTTCTCAAAAAAAACATGCGAATTTGGTGCTTAATGGTCGGATGAAGAAGTGACCGGCAGCAACAGGATCCGTCGGATGAAGAGAAACGCGGGATCTGGACGTCGGGGAAGCAGACACGTGGCCCGGAGCGCGGTGCTTAAGTTGCTTCGGGTGCACGGGATGATCACTAAAACACGGGATGAACAGGAGCCGTCGATCTTGATGACGCGGGAAGTTGCGGCTGAGATTAAAACGTGGGTACGGGGCTACGGAAGCACAATGCAACGCGCTACACCGAATCAGACTTATAAGGGCCACTTCGTTGTCCAGCGGAAACACGGGAATCGCGTATACCAGCCTCCATACATGGACACGTGTCCTTAAGCGTACCGCGGGCCAGAAACTTGCCCGAATGTGTCCCACCTAGTCAACAGACTTTGACAAAACTTTGACCTTGATTTATTCCTTCGTCCGGACTCCGATTTGACTTCCGTTTTCTCCTACGGACTCGTCTCGACCTCTACTTTTCAACCATGCACTGACTTTGGCCAAATTACCAGAATGTCCTCGACTCCAAATGACCAAAATACCCTTTATGCATCTTTTTCCCATTTTTTTACCATTTTCACACCTAACTCCACAAAACACACCTAATCAAGAAAATCAACCATTTTATTATAATAAAGACTCGAAACGAACTAACTCGACTAATTTAAACGACTCCGATGGGACATTTTCATGACCCATCATCTACATATATTCCTCTATGTTGTTTTAATAAATATAATCTAGTTAATTATTTTCCTGTTCATGAGGTTGGTCGTAGTGGAGGTTTACTCCTTTGCTGGTCCGACGATATTAATATTAATATTGTTTATTCCTCTAGTAACTTAATTCATGTTGTGGTCAACCAGATGGGTATGGATCCGTGGGATTTGCTTTGTATATATGGTCCACCTAATGCACAAAATAGACCAGCTTTTTGGTCTGCTCTCTTAAACAGAATTCAAAGCCTGACCAATCCTTATTGTTGTTTAAGGGATTTAAATGCTTTATCTACTAGAAATGAAAAATGGGGTGGAAATTCTAACATTCCTTTTATGTTTCAGTTTAAACAGTTTATCCAAGATGCGGCATTAATTGATTTGGGATTTAACGGACCCGCTTATACTTGGACAAATAACAAATCCATTCACCATCTTACGAAAGAAAGGTTGGACAGATTTTTATGCGATGCAAATTGGTTAATGAAGTTCCCAGAAGCAGGAGTTTTTCACTTGCCTCGCTATAACAGCGATCATGCTCCCCTGCTTCTGAAACTTGTGGTGGAAGGCCGACCAGTCAATATAATTTCGAAGTTTGAGGTCTTTTGGACTAAACATAACCAATACTCATAGATTTTTAAAGACAAGTGGGAAAGTAGTTCGGGGTCGTTCATAGATAGAATTCAACATGTTAAGGACTCGATTAAACATTGGAGTAAAAGGGCCTTCGGAGTCATCAAAAATAGATTGAATATACTCTACAAAAGATTGTTGGATGTTCAAAGTCTTCCCTCGACAACAGAGATTTTAGAAATAGAGAGTACGATTCAGGAGGAAATCATCTGTCTAGAGAGCTTGAACCGAACTAAAGCAGAACAAAGATCTTGATCAAAATGGGTCTTAAACGATGATCGGAATACAAAAGCTTTCCATATTGCCATGTCTAGTAGAAAACAGAAAAACAAGATTCATAAGATCACACTTGCAAATGGTCAATCTTCTAGAAACGAGGACAAAATACCAAATGAATTCATTAGGTATTTTCAGAACTTATTTCAGGCAGAACCAACTACTGATCCACCAATCGAAGTCATGAATGCATATAAGATATTTTCGGACGAACAACTGGCTGATATCTCAAGAATTCCGACGCCGGAGGAAATTAAAGGAGTCGTGATGGACATGGGATCGGTCAAAAGTCCAGGACCAGATGGACTTCCATATTTCTTTTTCCAACATAACTGGGAAGTGGTTGGTCCGGAACTCATTAAGTATATCCAATCAGCCTTCTCGTCGGTTAAGATCGATCCTCATTTAAATAATACGACCATTGCTTTAATTCCTAAGATTAGGAATCCGAGTACTGCCTCGGAGTTCAGGCCTATTTCCCTTTGCAATTCGATTTATAAGTTCATCACTAAATTAATTGCGAATCGAATTAGACCTTTTTTGGAGGAAGGAATTATGTGGACCCAAAGTGCCTTTGTCCCTAATAGACAAATTATGGACAATATTGTGATTACCAAAGAATTGCTCCATTCAATGCATTCCTCGAGGGCCAAGAATGGTACCTTCTCACTCAAAATGGATATGGCGAAAGCCTATGATAGAGTGAGTTGGGAATTTTTTGAGATTGTCCTCAAGGCATCTGGCATTCATAGGCGCATATTAGATCTTATCATGTGCTGCATCACTACTCCCACATTTAATATACTTATCAATGGTGGCATTGTGGGGGATTTCTCGACCTCTAGAGGCCTAAGACAGGGCTGCCCTCTTTCGCCCTATCTTTTCATTCTTACCTCACAGTCTCTCTCTCTCTCTTATTTCATTACTATAAAAATCAAGGCAAGTTTACAGGATATTCGATCAACTCAGCTGCTCCCAGCATTACACATTTGCTGTTTGCTGATGATCTAATTGTGTTTGGCAAAGCAAATTCAAACAATCTTAATACAATTATTCAACTAATGGATCATTATGCAAGCTTCTCCGGCCAAAAGGTAAACTTCTCTAAGTCTTCTTTATATTTCAGCAAGGGGGTGTCCTCCAACATCAAAGATAGCTTTATCCACAGACTACGTGCTCCCCTCATTAGGGATGTCAACGGGGCGGCTTTGGGACCGTTCATCCCCTTCCCAACTTCGTCCCGTTAGCAAACGGGTTTTACCATTACCGTCCCAATAATTAATCGGGACGGATATTCAATTACCATACCCGCCCCAAGTTAAAATTGCTAAACCATTACCGCCCCGCCTCGTTTAATATAACATGTGTCGGGTCGGGTTCAAACAAAATATTTTGTGTTTTGTTTCACAAAAGTTATTTTAGTTCGAAGTAACATAACAATCGTTAACAAAAAATTTATAAGATTTTGAGTTTATCAATCATAAACACTACAACTACTTAAATAATATAAAACATAACATAGTTAAATTGATAATATAAGATTAAAGTTTTAGAAACATAACCTTAAATAAACATATATTTAATATATATCGTACTAATCGGTTTGGGGCTGAGTTTACTATCTAATACTAAACCCGCCCCGAACCCGATTATTTGTTTTAACTTCATACCAAACCCGAACCGTTTAATAAACGGGTCGGTAAAACCCGTTCCATTAGGGGCGGGTTTGAAAAAAAAACCGCCGATTCGGACTAAATTGCCACCCCTACCCCTCATGACAGATAGAGAAAAGTATTTGGGTGCTCTTGTCCTCAAAAAAGAAAATAGAATAGATAGTTATGAGTGGCTTATTGATAAATTTCAAAATTCTCTCTCGGGTTGGAAACAAAAATTTACAACCCAAGCAGGTAGAACTACTCTTATTAAATCTATTTTGTCTTCTTTTTTCACATATAACTGCATTTACCAAATCCTTCCAAAGAATGTGTCTAGCCATTTGGAAAAGATCGAAAGAAGTTTCTGGTGGGGCCATGCTACTAATCAGTTGAAGCTTCATTTCATTAATTGAGACATTATTTCTTGTCCCAAACATGAAGGAGGTTTAGGAATTCGTTCTATTCATGAAGTTAATCTTTTTTTGATTGCTAAAATGACTTGGAGCTTTCTGACTAAGCCAGGTGATATTTGGGTCCAACTATTACGGGCCAAATACCTTAAGAATTCTGATTTTTGGTCTTATGAGATTACTCAAGGAATGTCTCATTTTTGGAAAGCTATTAACTCCACTAAGACCATATTCAGGGCTAATACGATCTGGCATATTGGTAATGGTAAACTCATTAACATTAGAACAAACCCATGGGTCCAGAACTTATCTAACGATGGCAATATAGACTTCTCTAATGTTCCAGATAATATCATTCTTGTTTCTGATCTTATGATGCAGGACTCAACTCAATGGAACATATAATTGATAAATCAGTTTTTTAATGAGTCTGAAGTCTCATCAATCTTATCTACTCCCATCCATCACAACTTACAAGAAGATAAATTAATTTGGTGCCCTAATGTAAATGGTAAATTCTCTTCAAAGTCATATTACTCAGAAATGAAGGAGATCCCAGCTTTATCTCAGGAGGCTTATAATTATCCTTGGAAGGAATTTTGGAAGAAAAATTAGATGGCACCAAAAATCCAAAATTTCATATGGAAAATAGTTGATGAAACATGAAAATGTCCCATCTGAATCTCTTAACACGGGTTAGTTAGTCTAGTTCGAGCGGTTACTCTGATGATTTGTTTGTGTTTTCTTTCTCAGATGTCTTTTACAGAGTTCGGTGTGAAAAATAGCTAAAATCAGGAGAAATACACACTTGAGGGCATTTCGGTCATTTAGACATGAGGGTATTTTGGAAATTTTAGTACTCGGTTGAAAAGTAGAGTCCAAGACGAATCAGTAGGCGAAAACAGAAGTCGAATCGGAGTCCGGATGAGAGAGTTTGACCAAGTCAAAGATTGGAGTTTATGTCGGTTGACCAAATCTTTTAGATGGCACGCGGCAGCGAGTGTGAATTTTCGGTACAGTGGTGGGCTTTACAGAACTGCATTCGGGATTTATCTTGAATAGTGATTCAGTGTTTTGCACATTCATTGTCTAGTACTCCCTGACCTAATCCAATGGAATCTGTTGCATACATGTGGGTCAACTCTCGTCGGACGGTCATCCATAGTGAGACACGCATGAACTTGGTAGCCCCTACCATAGAGAATCGAGCACTCACCAGTCAGCAACGTGATTTTCTCTTGGGAATGTGAAACCAAATGGAAATACCCAACTGGCCAACCAATACCTATTCTCTTTAGAGGCGTTGGGCAAACAGCCCAAAATCAGGGCAACAATGAGGACCGGGCCCAAAGCAGACTTAAATTACGGACCAGGTCCAAAGTTGTCAGCCCTTTACACGGGAAAGCGAAAAAACCTTTAATCCTAGAGATATTACAGAAATGCCATTCAAAAATCTGATTTTTTTTTTAAATTTCTGACGCTTGAAAGAGGGGAAGTGATTGTTGGAGGAACAATCCCATCTCACCCTCACGTTCTCTCTTTTCAAAAGCGACATGTGTACTTTCTCTCTCTATTTTTTCTCTCTTTCTAACCAATTCACGTCTTTTCACGTGATTTCTCTCTCCCTAATTTATCTCTCATAAATTCTCTCTAACTACTTTATCTCTCTATCTCTCTCCATTTCTAACCCATTCCTAATTTCTCTCTTAATTTTAATCAATTTCTAACCAATGTTTGATTTTTTTCTTTTCAACTTTTCACTTAAAATTCACAAGACATTTTGTTATGAACTGAACACTTTTGTGCTGGAAATTTTCTTGTCTAATGGAAAACGTTCTATGTACTAACCATTTGGCTATGGACGAGACACTTTTGTATTGAGAATTTCTTATGTACCGGGAATTGATTTATGTACCAGTCATTTGGTTATGTACTAGACACTTTTTGAACTGGGAATTTTTTTGTGTACCGGTAATTGTTTTATGTACTAGTCATTTGGTTATGTACTAGACACTTTTGTATTGGGAATTTTCTTGTGTACCGGGAACTATTTTATGTAATGTACACTCTTTTAATTTACCGGACACTTTTGTACTGGGAATTTTCTTGTCTACCAGTAAATGTTCAATGTACTAATCATTTAGTTATGTACGAGACACTTTTGTACTGGGAATTTCTTGTGTACCGGGAATTGATTTATGTACCAGTCATTTGGTTATGTACTAGACACTTTTTGAACTAGGAATTTTCCTGTGTACCGGTAACTGTTTTATGTACTAGTCATTTGGTTATGTATTAGACACTTTTGTATTGGGAATTTTCTTGTGTACCGGGAACTATTTTATGTACTGTACATTCTTTTTATATACCGGACACTTTTGTACTAGGAATTTTCTTGTCTACCGGTAAATGTTCAATGTACTAATCATTTAGTTATGTACGAGACACTTTTGTACTGGGAATTTCTTGTGTACTGGGAATTGATTTATGTATCAGTCATTTGGTTATGTACTAGACACTTTTTGTACTGAGAATTTTCTTGTGTACCAGGAATTGTTTTATGTACTAGCCGATTATGTTTTCAAATCTTTCCAGATTTATTTATTTTTTCTTTTTTTAACAATATCAAAGATTGTAAAGATAAGATACACTTATCAAAAGTTGATGATCTAACAATATCAGAGATTTGTAAAGATAAGATACACTTTTCAAATTTTGATGATTTTTCAGAAGTTGATGATTTTTCCCATCTAAATTCAGATTGTGTAAAGAGAAAGAGGGGGATAGATACACAAATCAAACTGAACTTTTTTACCATTAAATAAAAAATCCAGCTTTTTTGCTTCCAAATCCCAACGATTTGGTTTTTCCTGGTAAACCAAAAATCACTGATTCATTTCTTCATTGCTAAACCAAAAAAATACCCAAAAAATACAGGATTGGAAGATTAAAAAAATTTCAGAAACATAAACATCATAGATTAGAGATAGAGAGAAGATGAATCTGATTTTTCCAAATTTCTTCACCATGAAATTTCTTTAAAATGTTTCTTCACCATTAAACACTCACCAAATCTGTTCAAGAAACACAAACCATTCCAAAATCAATAACCCAGATCTGATTTCTTCACGGTATTCACTATATTAGAAAACCACATCTATCTATTTTGATAAAAATGGTAGCAGAGAGAAATTTTGAGAGCAAGATAGGATGAAGAGAAGATTTTTTATTGTAGTGAGAGAAAGAAAAGGTAAATATGAGATCTTGGGAGCTAAAATGGGAAGAAAAATTTGAGAAGGAAGATTTCCTACTTATGGATGGGACCCTCATTAAATGCAAATTTTCAATCAATCTGCAAAAGAAGGAAGTTGGGGCTCAGTATACAACCAAGGGCAATACGGGAATGAAAAAGTAAAAAGAAAAGAAAAAGGTGTGATGCACTGACAATTTGGACTTCTTTTACATTTTGGGTTATGACTGGGGAAGAACCTTATTTACCCCCCTTTTTATGGTCCTCTCCCTAAAAAATCCTTCTCTTTAACGTCCCTTTCCTTCTTTCTCTCATTTCTTTCTATCTTCATTAATATACCGTAGAGAGAGAAGATTTTATGAGAGATTAAAAAGAGGAATGATCTTCTCTTGGGGACTGATTGTAGAGATAGGAATTTTTATCTTTATAGAAACAGTACAGAGAGAGGGATGAAGGAGATATTTCTTCCTCTCCTTTTCCGATCGGATTTAGCAAGATTGGAGAATATTGAGAGAGATGATTCGGTTCATAGCTGGAGATTGAGAAACATAGATATTCGAAACTTTAGAGAGATTGAAGATTTGATTGAGAAGATTATTAAGAGATGGTTTGAGGAAGAACGAGCGGTCTAGGTTTTAAGTACACTGCTGCTGTCTTTATATAAAGGGGAGAGAAAACAAAGAGGGATATCTTCTTTTGAAGACAAAAACAAGAGACAAAGATCCATTGAAGAGTGCTCTGTTTCTTCTTCTCTGAGCACTCAAGATAATATTTTAGAGAGAGAGAAGAAGAACAGAGATAGAATTAAAGAGAGAGAGAGAGAGAGAGATAGAGAGATAAAGCAATTTGTAGAGTGAGAAAGAGAGAAAACAGAGGAGAGAGAGAGGGATTTCATATTCATTCTAGTTCTTCATTATCTTTGTATCTTTGTGAGAGAGAGAAGAAGGTAATTGTAAAGAGAGATAGAGAGAGAAAAGAAATAAACAAAGTATTATTCAACATTGAATTATCTTCTCTTTATCTTTGTTTCATAAAACAGAACAGTAGAGAGAGAAAGAGAAATTTCAGTGGAGAAGAAGACCCTGTTTGGATCAAAATTTCTGCTGGAAAATTATTCTCCAACGTTGCTGGAAAATAATTTTCTCCAGGGGAGCGTTTGGCTTCCAGTGGAAAATTCAGAGAGAAAAGTTTAATTCTTCTCCTTTTTCTTTCCTATTCATCATACTTACTACTTTTAATCCTGATCATGATTAGCTAACACTCTTTGTCTAAGGTTTTGGATGAAGTTTTAACATGTTATTTTCGATGATATATTTTTTTGCTTAATATCTTAATGCTTCGAACGTTGTAAGAATTTCATAGTTTTGAATATTCGAATATTTCTTCATTACCTATGCTTTTGATCTGATGGCTCATGTTTAGGTTAAGTTCTTTAATGAGTCATGCTTACTAATTGATAGATAATAGTTGCGAGTTCGACATTTCGATACTTTGAGTTTAAACTTTAAGGTTAGTCGGCTTTAACTCGAATATTTTCCGGGGTTCGGTATGATAGGTTACCGAAACTTGAGTGATAAGAAAAGATATGCATGATTTTGTCATTGTTAATATGTGTAAGATGGATTCTAAAATCCTAGACTTCTCTCCCATTTGAGATCGTTTCTTTTATTTGTTTTAATATTTTATTATTTTATCACCAAAATCTATTTCGAAAAAGAAAACAGTTCTAGTTTAGAATAGGTTTGACTAGTCCCTGCGGATCGACCCCGGTCTTACCGGGATTTTACTACTTGACCACCGTGCACTTGCGGGTGTAGACCTATTTAGGAAACTATCTAGGCCCATCAGTAGTTCATAGTGGCTTACCGAATTTGGGGAATATAGGGATCAGAGTACCAACCATTGAATGGAATGCCTCTTATGTAACACAGGAGAAGATGAAAATACGAACCACTTATTTGGTTCTTGCTCTCGATACCAGGAACTCACAAAACTGCAGAGATTGATAACCTTGACCATAAAAACGATAATCCCATCAAATGTCTAGAAAATATTTTACTTAAGAAGGAAATGGGGAACAAGGACTGGTACAAGGTGACTTACCTATGGTGGGAATGGTGGAAAGCCAGGAACGAAACTCATTTTCGGCAGAGACAACCAGATCTGGTTCGTGTTTGGTGGGCAACGAAGGATGTTATCAGGTATCTTACTGATCTATCTCAACCTTCTACTTCTAACTCCTCTGTGCAGGAAACCAACTGGATCCCTCCTCCTCCAGGAGTGATTAAGATTAATTTCGATGGTGCATACCGTGATCTGCATGCTTCATGTGCGGCCATAGCCAAAAATTCAGAAGGTGAGGTGGTAGGTTCGATTGCTCGAGTAATAACGCCGATATCTCCATTAGACAGTGAAATTAGGAGCTTGGAGGCTGGCTTAACCCTACCATCTGAGATCCAAAACAATGCTTTTATATTGGAAGGGGATGCTAGGGTTTTGGTGGATTATATCACAGCCGTTGATCCAGTTTTACCGTGGAGATTGAGTCACGAAATCAATGGTCTGAGATCAATTCTTAGTGAGGGACAGATGGGGGTCACGTGGCGCAGTCACATTCATAATACGGATGCACATGCCCTGGCTGCTTCAATTCTGCCCCATTAATTATTGAAGTTTACAATTTAGTCCTTCAGATGTTAATTTGGTTACAATTTAGTTCCTGTCTTGTATTGTGTCTTTTGTCTTGAACTAATTGTCTCTGCGTTTGATCTATTTGAGGATACTTTCAAAAAAACAAAAATATACTAAAAGTTGTTCCAATCTTATTATTAAAAACAAACCAAATTATAGTATTTATAGAGTTACTCATGACTCTATGAAATACCCTCCATTTGGTTGTGACTATCTATAAAACTTGTGTCTTTTCACAAGTATTTATGGAATATAATTTTACTCAAACAAAAACTTATTTATAAAAGGATTTTTGAGTTTAAGGTCCAAAAATAGGGGGGGTAATGAGTCATATATCCACTCCTAAATTAATAAATAAAATAAAACCAAAATAAACCGAAAATGTAAAATAAGTCCAAAAATTAACTATTTGGTGGGTCCCATGCATCAATCCTTTTAATTATCTCTCATTTTTGCCCTTTCATAAATATTTTTCAACCATTGGTAAACCAAAGGTTTATACTGGTTAAGTTAATAACTCTTTCCATAAATTTTATGAAAGAATATTTATGTTGGATATTTAATACCAATCTTTATTTCCATAAACTCTATAAATATTTAACCAAATCAGTGGATATTTAACAAAAACGAGTTGTCCTCTAAAAAAAATGAGTTTCTATCTATGTAACTCCATATTCTTTGAATTCAAGAAAGTATATTATTTCTAAATCCGTTGTATTTGATTAAAGTAACCTACCAAATCAATGGATATTTACCTAAAATGAGATGCTCAATCCCAAAAACGAATTTCTCTCTCTGTAACTCTTTGTTCTTTAAACTTCAAGAAAGTATGAAGTTGTGATTTGCGTTTTATCTCTACCTCGATCTAATTAGACATCTACAAATTCGTTTGTGAGGTATGTCTAACTTAAATTGATCGTTAGAATCTATAAATCTCTATTACTACAATTTCTATTACTACAATCTTCTTAAAAAAATTATTTATTCTAACAAAAAACTTATATGTAACATTTTTTTATCACTTTTTGGTAAAAAGTGAATGCTGAAATCTCTATCAATTCAATATTTTTTTCATAAAAAAGTTTTATTAAGTGAAATTGTGTTTGCTACATTTTCTGTATTCTACTAGCATTTTCTACATTTTATTAGCATTTGTTATGAATTTGTTACAATAGGTTAAAAAAAATACTATTTTGTTAGCATCTTATTGATTCTAATAACATTTTTTTACATTCTATTAGCATCTGTTGAATGTATTTATTACAGTACGTTAAAATGCAAATACTATTTTTCTAGCATCCTACTGATTCTACTAGCATATTCTACATTCTATCAGTATCTGTTGAATGAATTTGTTACAGTAGGTTAACAAATACTTTTTAGTAATTAAAATGTGTAAAGTGAAATTATTTTTGTTACATTTTCCGTATTCTACTAGCATTTTATCGATTCTAGTGACATCTATTATGAATTTGTTACAGTAGCTTGTGTATGAGGTATGCTCATTTCCTACCCACTCTGTCAATCTCATTGATCTCACATGTAGTTGCGGTAGGTGGTCGATAGATGGTATCCCTTGTCGACATGCCATGATGGTGATACGGCAAGTTTTTTTATCATTCACCAAAAAAGCGTTCGTCAACACTTATCAATATTATGTCTGCCCAATACCAAATTATGATGAGCCAATGGAGTACAACGATGAAACAAGAACACTACCTCTGTTAACAAAGAGAAAACTGTGAAGACCAAGGACAGTAAGAAGAGAGAGCTCAGGAAACATACCCAAAAAAATGAGGGTTTGCGGTCGGTGTAAAAACCCGGCTTATCACAATAGTGCCTCATGCACCATAGCAATATAATAACTAACTTAAATTTTGATTATGCAGGTTTACTTACTCTGCTAGAAACATAAATATTCTACTTATGTCTTTTATATGTTTAGAGAATTTGATCAATGTTAACAGATTATCGTATTTAAATAAGAGGATTTTCCTATTTCCTATTAAATTTTATCAATGGTTACGATTTATCGTAGTTATACTCATATGTATTTGGATCAATGTTTCAGTTGGTATTATGATTTGGCTAAGAGTAAGTTACAAAATGTCGAAAAACTGAAAAAATGCTGGTAGTGTTGGAGAAATTTTGTCAACATCTTACTGGTATCTTTATACCCATTGGACCATGCTAGAAAAATTTGTTTGATGTTTCTAACAATTTAGCAATTTTCAATACAATCAAAGCAGGTTGGTTTTAGCCTTTGTTATATTTTAATCAAAATGTCTAGATTTTTGATATATTTTTGTACGAACTATTTGTTTCCTTAGTTATATATGTTGTCAATGGATTCAGCATTAAGTGTTTGAGTTCATCATGCCTTTGCCCTACCACGTATTATAATTGTATAGTTTCAGTAGTGTCCAAGAAATTTGAGTAACATCCTATAAACCTGTTGAACGACATCTAAAATATAATATAATTGTGGTATTATAGAACATTGATAAATAATCCCATAACTGCTCAAGATGTTATTCAAACTTAAAACATAAACATGTTTGCTACGTTTTATCACATAGCCCGTTACAAAATACAAGTTAAAGTACTTAAACATTTTTTCTCCATATATCCTTTGATTCATTCAGCAACAACCAAGTTAGTTCACCCTTCTTCCTTTGCGCTAGTTTTGCCCAATCATCTTTTGGCATCTCGTTAGGAAAATGTTTATATTTCGATTCGATATAAAGTTATTCCATGTGCAAAATCACATGCAACCCACAATCAGGCCTGTCAAAGTTCAAACAACAAACCAATTCAACATCTTTGGGTTGTAACCATTTATGCGTTTCTATAAGAAACTAAAAAATGCTAGTCAAACAAGTCATTTTTCTTATGAAACCAGTTTTGAACAGTAACCATTTCAAGGTTCTATGATAAACTTCAAAAATGCTAGACAAATGACATTGTTTTTACAATCCACTTTATTCTCTCATTCTTTTCTTATATTACACCATGTAATGTTCTATGGTTGTCAAAAAATCAGGTTTGACAGGTAACCATTGATAAAGTTTTATAAGAAACTTAATAATGCTGGACAAAATGTTAAGTTTTTATTGAAAGTAACTATATTCTGGATCTAACACTATGCTTGAAAGTCTACAATACAAAATCCTAAATTAGATAGAACCCTAAATTGTCGGTCTAAAATAAAAAATTTAAGCAGAAGATGTAGTAGTAACTACAATTTATAAAGAGATCAAGCTTCATATGTTATTTCTTCACAGAAATTGCACAACAACAGAGACAAGGTAACCATACAAATTTTTTGTTGCATGCAAAAAAGAAACATACTCTTCACTTTGAACTGATTTAGGGTTTTGAAAATAACTTCTATTAAATCACTTCGAAAAAACTAAATCCTAGAAATTTCTTATTAGCAAATCAATTTCAGAAAAATAAATCATAGTTAAAGTTGTAAAAATTAAAACCTAATTCGTTTTGTGTTATAGAAATCAATCTAAATCATAAACAAAGTTGAAGGAACAACAAAAATGATGAAAATCATAATAACTTACTCTTTACTGTTGATGATGATGAACGAAACCAGCAATGGATTCTCCCTCTCTGTTAGGTTTATTTTGGGCGTGTTTAAGATAAGAGTTTCCCTTTCTCTCTCTCTCTCTTTGGTTTGATATTTGAGGAAAATGTAACTTTTTTTTTGGTTATTTTTTTGAAACAAAAAAGGCTACTTTTTTTTCGTTATGCTAAACGGAAAAGGCAATTTTTTCCGGGGAAAGAAAGTTTATTTTTAAAGAAATAATTTAATAAATCTCTATATATTATGGTATCTTTTATTTTGGGTTGTTTTTTTTTAACTTAGGATAGGTTAGGCAGTAAAAGAGAATAAGAGGATAGACATGTAATTTACTTTGAGTGGGTTTATTTTCTATTTCAGATTATCTTTGATCTCTAGACTCGTTGATCATGCGATTTTGGACTTTAATCCCATCCCCCGTTTATAAAATAAATAATTTCCAACATAATGAACATGATCGGATCACTCACCTTTTCAATCAAAACCCATAATTTCTGTTGCTTTTTCTAGGAAGATCTAAAATGAATCCACAAACCGATCCCCTCAAATATCACTTACAACATACCACATACCCAAAAGAGAGACTCTTAAAATAACATATTAGAATGAGCACCAATTTGCATATGCCATGTATTGATGTATCAATTTGCATATGCCATGTATTGATGTATTTGATTAGTGTTCTTTTAAAAATTTCTTTTTTCTCGTGATTAATTTTTAGAAATATGCAATTAACAATAATCTGCTTCGTCCCATTTTTTTCTGAAATCAAATAGACTCGTTAAAAGACATTAATTAAATAAGAACTTACCCGTCCACCATACTCATTTAAGATCCAATGGCCCAAGTTAGATTCCCATTAAATTTCGAATATTTAATGTTAATAGGGTGAAACTAAATATTACAGATCCAATGGCCCAAGTTAGATTCCCATTAAATTTCGAATATTTAATGTTAATAGGGTGAAACTAAATATTACGTGCAAGTCTTGAATTTTCGACTAAGGAGGGCAAGACCGTCTTTTTTGGAAGCAATTTTATCGATTTCTGACCACGACTCTTTTGTGGCGTCGAAACAATTCTTGCTAACTTCATGTAGTTCAAAAAAAAAACTTTAGTAAGAAGAAAAATAAAAATAAAAGTGTATTTGTCATGATATATATCAAATTGAAGCTTACTCTAAAATCCTTGGAGACGACCGAATAATACCCATTCTTGGGTGCAACATCGTCAAAGTATAATATTAGTGCAGATGATGCTCAGACGCCTATAGCAACATGGGAATACTTTAACCAAAACCATGATGCAAGCACTACGTACATATTTTGGTGTTATTGCCTAAATAATAACCACAAAAAGAGAGATATTATGTAGAAAATAGCAATTTAAATGATGACTTACTTCCACCCTAAGATCCTCCCAAAACAATAACAGGAGAAGACTTGGCCCTTAAATTCATCTTTAGAGTAAGCTACGTGCCACTATGCAGTAATAGTCAACACTGGAATATTCTAATCCAAGAAAGATGTGAATGGCTAAAAGAATGCTCATTTGGTTAACTTAGAAGGTTATAAACTACTTGACTAAGAGATATAAGACAAATAAGATAGTTAACTTAGAAGGTTATAAACTACTTGACTAAGAGATATAAGACAAATAAGATATATATATATATATTTATATATATATAATATTATAGGTATTTAACGATAGAATTATGTAGGCGAGTAAGAGACAGAATCAAACTCCACACATAACACATACCACAAAAAAAGAGAGATTATAATGACCTCCGAAAACAATAACAGGAGAAGACTTAGCCGTTAAATTCGTCTTTAGACTTATAATGACCTCGGCATAATCCACCAAAGCTGAGCTGAGTTAAAGTAGCCCAAGGTACTTGCATTTCTATATGCTTCCTCCTTCGATGCAAACGGTATTGATTTCCCTTTATATAGGTGTTGTAATTTGATCAGAACTTTAATAAAAAAATTAGAAAAAATAAATAAATAATGTTTTAATTGGCTAGTTTACCTCTATAAAGACTACTAGAGCCTAAACAAAGGGGCATGGTCAATAAGGAAACCAATGGCATCAATATCACCATCAATATTACTCTCTTCTCCTAACTCCTAAATACACAAAGATGGGTGCCCCAATCTTAGCACCACCCCAATATTTAGAGTAGTGGACATATTTTTGTTGGAAAATTGTATACCTATCGGGTCTATAGTTGAAATGATCGAGAGTTTGTGGGTAAAAATACGTTTGTAAATCTTGAGACCTATAAGAATTATAGGTGGAAGACAAAGCATTCAATTGGGATCTCCCAATTGCACAAGTTTTATTGGTTTTGGTAACAACATGACTAAGATCAAATGTGACATTATTTGGAGTGAGTGAAGTTCAAATACCCACACACAGATAAATTAAAATTGAAAGCTACCTACCACTATGTAGAAATAGTCAACACTAGAATATTCTAATTCAAAAAAGATGTGAATGGCGGAAAAGATGCTCATTTGGTCCGCATAGAAGGTTATAAGCTACTTGACCAGGAGACATAAGATAAATAAGAGATATAAGATATTGTAGGTATTTAATGATAGAATTATATAGGTGAGTTAGAGACTGAAACAAACTCCGCACATGACACATAACACATTAACACATGACACATAGCACACCAACACATGACACATTACGAAATTTGGTCAATTAATGAATTTGAAGAACAATCATCCATCTCGTAGCACCCAGGGGCGGATTCATGGGGGTGAGAGGGGTTGCGGCCGCACCCCCTGAATCATTTCCGAAAAAAATGTAGTAGTAGTAAATTTTTTTTTTTTTTTTTTTTATATATGTAGGTATATATAATCATGTATATAATGAAGTATACAAATGACATAAAAAAGACCTTGGTGTATTGGTTAAAAGTTGGGTTATAACATATCAAACAGTGCGTGTATAAAGAGCACAAAAACTAGAGCACAATTCAATGGCATTGACAATGTGGCTTGTGGATGATACCTTGAGGTAATGGGTTTGAATCTAACTTCCCACATTTTTAATTTTATTTTTGAAATTATAAATTAATTCGACTATGCTAAAACCTATATAATTAATTCAACTACCCTAAACCTCTACAAACTTCAACTCATCTACCATAAACCCCAACACCGGAACCGACTCCAACACCAGAACCGACTCCAATATTGATAAGTCCTCTCGAATTTAACTTATCATCTTTACCAAATTATCCGGATCTTAGACTACCAATTTCAAGTTATGAATCCAAATATAGAGATAAAATTCAACTTCCGACATTTCTAATTTTATTTTTGAAGTTATTAAATTTAATGATCACCTAAATTCATATAAAATCAATTCAAATACCCTAAACACATACAAACTTCAACTCATCTACTATAAACCCCAACACCGGGACCGACTCCAACACCAGAACCGACTCCGATATTTGTAAGTCCTCTCGAATTTAGTTTAATTTGCGGACTATATTTATTCTTTCTTAAGATTTTATTGAATAGGAACCCTAGCCATAAAACAAGAATAATTGATATGCACCTCTAATTATTTTAGGGGCGGAACCAGGATTTCAGGTCCGAGAGGGCAGACCCTTACTTTAAGTTGTAACAAAAAAATGTATTCTTAAGGTACTAAATTGTAAAGATCAACGATCAAATACATATGAACTATATAACCTAAATCGATCTATCCAAAATAAACTTTCATCATATAACCCTAACAAACGAAATGGCCAATTCGACATTCGTAGTTAATCTAATTCATAAAGGAAGCAGACAAATAGTAAATTACACGATATGACAAAACCCTAACCTATCATTATCAGTTTATCTGAACTCAGGTAAAAAAACATCGACTGAAATGCATAACTAGGCTGCATCTAGAAAGTCTAGATTACAGAGAAGTTGAAGGAAAAAAATTTGTCAACGGCTAATCTATGTCTAGGGTTCGCGAGACTTCAAAACTCAAGAAGGATTGAAGAAGGAACCTGCTTGGCTGATCCTTCTTTGAATCAATTTATAAGAAAGTTTCCAAGATAGCTAGGGTTCCTTCGGACTTCCAATCCTTCAAGAATTGAATCGCCTGACTTCTACTAATCTCCAAACCTAACCTCTCCAAAACCAAAAGTCTCCGAAACTTAATCCCGTACAAAGACCCCTAAGGAAGAAAAGGACTGAAATATAGCAAAATTACTTAACTACCCCTACTACTATAAATAAAAAAATCACAAATTCCATAACAACTACACTATTTTGAATCTTGGTTAAATGACATAACTGAAGTATAAGAATATATTCAGTCCCTCCCATAATAACTCTTTTTCGTGATGTTAATATTTTTAAATCTCTTCCAAGACCAATCGTATATCAAAGGAGAACTGATTTTCAGAATATAAACCCTAGAAAATTAACCTTCACTTCTTTATCAACAATATGCTCTGATTATGAATGGTATCTAGGCGCTTAGAGTATGACTGGATGAACCATTTTGGACTTTTTTTATGAAGCAAAGTTCATACTAAAATAGTAGGGTTAATTCCGTTTTAGCCCCCGATTTGTGACTAACTCGTCCGGCAGTTCGTTTTGGCCCCAAAATTGATTTTTTGGGCAGTGCTGACATCATCAGGTCAAACCTAATACTTTTCAATACCCAAAATACCCCTCTGACCAAATCTTCCTTCCCTACGCCAAATCTCGAGCCGTCACATCCCCTATCACATCCCTTCGGCTATTTAATGCCTCATCCCTTACCTTTCTAACCTAACTGCACCTTCCCGAGGCAGTTATAAAGAAACCCACTATATTCCTATCTTTCATTAATCTTCTTATTTTTCATTACACAACTCCCCTATTTTATTACTCTTCTTCTCATCTTCTCTTTCATTAGTCTTTTTTTCTTCTTCTCTATCATAACCTCTGTAAATCTCAGTTAAAAATGTCGAAGATTATCAACATCATCGTTCATTATGGTGGCGAGTGGAAGGACAACGAAGACATGTTTGACGTGAGGCCGTGTGATTACATTGGGAGGATATATTCTTGATGCTAGACATTCAAGTTCCCTTTCAAAGAGACTGACGTTGCTTCGTCTGATGGATATCATTGGTAAAAAAAAGTTAGGGCTAGAAGGAGGTGTTAGCATCGAACTCTGGTCTCTTGTAGAGAGTGAGAATCGGGTTGGTCTATTCGAGATAGAACTTCTTCAGATTATGGATGATACAAGTCTAGACACCTTGGTTGAAGTTGGGATTCCTAATGATTATGAAATCATTTGTCATATGCATGTTTACATCGATTGGTTTGAATCCCTCCCCCACCAAGAAAACCTAGGACTAAATCAAGGTTTTTGACGAGGCAAAATCGTCAGTGGGGTGGTAAAACAGTCATGTATCCTAAACAAGTTGTTGTTAAGAGATGGCCCTACAATAGAGATCGTCCGGTGATCGATCTTCCTTGCATGTTTGAACCACCTGTGATCGTGTTGGATCTAAGTGATGTGGAGATGGAGTCTGAAAGAGATACATATATGGTTAGAGATGATCATATGGAAGTCCAAAATGAGTCTGAAATTGTTGTAGGGGGCAGTGTACTGAACGGGAAGCAGATGTAGTTAAAGATGATTAGATGAGTGTCCAGATGGAACAGGGCACTCAAACTGGGGTCCAAACAGGGAATAATTTTGACCGACAATCACTTGATTAGAATGAGTTTTTGATGTCGGATTCTGATAAGTGGAGGGTTACTCTTAGAGATATGGTGGGAGTAAGTGATGCCTTACTTAGTTCTTTACAATCGGAGGTATTTGAAAGCAGTTCACAAGGTCGATCAGAAATGACCCCTTCCACAACTGTAGAAGAAAACGAATGTTAGGACTTTGGTGATGATGTAAACCCTGAAGAAAGATATCAATTGAATGGGGAAGAGTCGGGTGAGGGAGGGGATTTATACTCCAGTGATGGTGAAGATGGTGAACAAAATGATCATTATGATCCAAGATTTGAAGAGTCTGGATCATTTTATGCAGAAGAAGACTTGTACAATACAGACGAGGAAGGGGACCAAAACGGAAATGGGTGCCAAAATGGAAATGGGGGCCAAATTAGAAATGACTTGTATGTTGGCCAGACTTGGTCAAAGATTGAGCAGGCTCGAGTAGAAATTAGAAACACTGCAATTGACAATCAATTTTCATATACTCAGGTAAGAAATGAGACAAACAGGTTGAGATTTAAATGCAAAGAAAAGGGATGTTACTAGTTTGTGTACGTACCGCAGCTAAGTGATAAGCACACGTACAAGCTCAGCCAAGCCAACTTTGAGCATACATGTACTGCAGATCAAGATGATAAAAACCCAATGGTTAGTTGAAATTGGATTGCTCATAAACTGATGGAAACCTTTGCTCAAAATTTGGATCTAACTCCGGAGAACATACAGGCATTGGTAAAACTTCATCATGGTGTGAATGTCAATTACAAGAAAGCTTGGGTTGCCAGAACTAAAATGGTAGAGCGAATTAAAGGAAACTTTGAAGAAGGGTACAAACTTGCAATTGAGTTGGAAAGACAGATACTTATATCAAACAAAGGAAGTATAGCTACAGTATCAAGACATGATATGACAAAATCCTTTACACGTATGTGTGTTTGTTTTCGAGCATCTATTGAAGGATTTGTGAAAGGATGTAGACCAGTTTTGGGCCTTGATGGATGTTTCTTGAAGGGAAAATATGCCGGTGTTTGTTCACTGTTTTGGGAGTAGAAGCTACAAATGGAATTTTTCCAATAGCTATCTACATATGTAGAAACGAATGCAAGGAGACATGGTTGTCTTTTCTACAGGCAGTGGGTCCACAATTGCGACGACACGAGCAACCACTGACTATCTTATCTGACCAACAGAAAGGTCTTATTCAGGCTGTTGATACTTGGTTATGGAAGACACAGATATTGTTTCCGTCACATGTATAAGAATTTCAAGCAAGTCCACCTGGGCTTCATCTTGAGAAAATTGTCTGGAATGCGGCAAGTCTCATTCAATTACAGATTTTAGGAGATGGATGACAGTCTTACAATTTGTTAGTCCGGTTGCAAAAAAATGGTTAGAGAGGGAAACTCCTTCTTCATGGGCAAGGTCACACTTCGATACTGATTCGAAGTGCATTTTCATCACCAACAACTTTTCTTAGAGTTTCAATAGTAAGATTATGAAGCTTAAAGACAAACCCCTTTACAACATGATTGAGAAGTACTGGTTAATGGTCATGGCCACATACTACAGGAGACGTATGCAGGCGAAAGAGTGGCCAGAGAATGGGTTGGTGCCAAAGGTTAAAGCCTCACTCGAAAAGCTCAAAAGTCGATCAAGCATTACTATGTCCAACCCTCTGATGAGAACTACTAGAATGTGAACGTGAGGACTGGAGTTCGATGGCAAGTGGATTAGGGTAATCAAACATGCACCTATTGTGCATGGTAAATATCTGGATTACCTTGTGTGCATGCTCTCGCTGTATCGGTGCCTAAAAGAGAAGATCTTATAAAGTAAGTCCAATGACCCATTAGTCCGTTTTGGCCCTATTTATATGTTTTGGTTTATATCCTTTTCCTTTTTGGCCCTATTTATACGTTTTGGTTCATATGTTCCTTTTATGTAGGTATTGTAGCTACTATTATACTGTCAAAGCTTATAAAGCGACGTATGGTCATCATATTGTGTCAATCCCAGGTGAGGCAACATGGGGGCAGGAAAATTACTTTCCTTTGTTTCGCACGTGTTTGTTTAGAAATAGACAACAATTGATGATAATGTGTATCCTTGTAGCCTCGATATGTTGTCAAACCCCCAAGAATGACTAGGCCAGCAGGGTGACATAGAACTCAGAGGATGAGAGATGCTTCAGAGAAGCAGGGTGGTAACGTCGTGGTTATTGTTGCTACACTTGTGGGAGTCATGGACATAACAAAAAATCTTGCAGAGGACCCACAAGTCCCACATCAGGGCAGGCATCTTCAAGTAGCAGGGTTGGTAGTCAAGAACAAACTAGGAGTAGTGGAGGTGCAAGGATGGAAAAAAGGCTAGGGACCCGTAATGACCCAGGGGGGTCTGACTAGTATATTTGTTTCAAGACAATTGTTTTGTTGGGAATTTTGTGGTTGTGTTTTGACTTTGATCATATGGTTTTATTCTAGACAATGTTTTGTGTTTGCTTATTTTGTGGATGTATCTTATGGATGTATTCAGTTGGTGGTTGAAGACAGTTTTATGACTTATTTTCCAGACAGTTTTATAACTTAATTTCCAGATAGTTTTATGTGCTTTACTCCATTTTGGCCCCCATATCCATAATAACTTGTTTAGTTGAAGACACTAAGTAACTTGGATAATAATGAAAGAGATACATAATAACTTTGATAACAATGAAACAGATACATAATAGCTTGGATAACAATTACCTTTTGGCCCTCATTTCCCATTTGCCCCAATCTCAAAGTAAATCCTTAAACTTCTTACACATTTGGTCATATGGAACTTGGATAGTAACCATCTTTCCTTTGCTTGCTTTAGTCTTATGAACCCAATCGAACTTGTTGCAAACAACACAAGAAAAAAAATTATTTTCAAAATTCAGATCTGTTAGCGATGTTCGAATTTTCTTTCTACCTTGGCAGTTTGATCTTGGGCAGGGGGTGTCTACCCATGGACAATCTTTCGCTCAGTGATCATGAAGACCACAATAAAAGCATGATTCATCTTTGTTGTAAGAACCAAGATCTTTCAATATTTGTTGTGGAGGGGATTTCTTTTCATTTATCTCCACCTTTTTCTGTATGACTCTCTCTTCATCCTTGGCTTCATCAATATTTTTTGTGGAGGGGATTTCTTTTCATTTGATCTTGGGCAGGGGGTGTCTACCCATGGACAATTTTTCGCCCAGTGATCGTGAAGACCACAATAAAAGCATGATTCATCTTTGTTGTAAGAACCAAGAGCTTTTAATATTTGTTGTGGAGGGGATTTCTTTTCATTTATCTCTACCGTTTTCTGTTCGACTCTCTCTTCATCCTTGGCTTCATCAAGCCACTGGAAAGCAAAACAGGTATGAACTTTGCAAGTAAGGTATTTCCTAACCCTACCTTCTCTAGTCTTAGCAACCTCAAGACGTCTAATGCCAATGCATTTGGGCCTTTTGCACTGATTGTAAACCCAAAGACATTCAATTGCTGAATGAAATGGTTAATCACACATTTGACAGGAAATTGTGAAACTTATTGGTGGGGATGAAGAACTGTCGCCCATCTCTTTCGGCCACAAGGTTGGTGAAGAAGAAGTTAAAGAAAGATGAAGAAGCTAAAGAGAGATGAAACTTTATTGACGATTCTTGCTGGTGTTTGGAGTGTGTTGGTGAAGAAGATAAAGAAATATGAAGAAAGAGGGGTTAAATTAAGATGAAGAAAGAAGAAAATCATTCAATGAAGTTGAGTATTAACTGATGAAGTTGAGGTGAAGTTAGGTTGGAAAGGTAAGGGATGAGGCATTAAACAGCCGAAGGGATGTGATAGGGGATGTGACGGCTCGAGATTTGGTGTGGGGAAGGAAAATTTGGTCAGAGGGGTATTTTGGATATTGAAAAGTATCGGTTTGACCTGATGATGGCAGCACTGTCCGAAAAATCGATTTTGGGGCCAAAACGAACTGCTGGACACTTATTGGGACCAAAATTGGTCACAAATAGGGGGCCAAAACGGAATTAACCTAAAATGGTAAAGAGACGCGCATCTCATAGAGACTTTTGATCTGTTAAAATTGTGGTCTTCAGTCGGTAGTGAAAAACACAAGGACTACTTGAGGACCATGGATCTTTCTTACCACATAGAATCTTTCTTATATAATTTTTAATTTTTAGATAACTAAAAATTCTACATTCATTTCTTGTCTCCATTCTTTCTTATATTATATATTATTTAAAGCATTGAAAATTATAGATCTCCTTTTGTTTCTTTAGTGTGTGTTTGGTTTAGTGATGACTAAATGGATTGTTTATTTATTGTCTTAAAAAAAAGAAATCAGATTGACATATTTTTTTTGGTTGAACTAGACTTTCATTAATTAATCAAAACATTATTACAATACTTATTAACTAAAATACAAGGAACATTATACCACTTGTTGCTTCTGTTCTTCTTCCTTGCCCATTTAACTAGCTTGTCTGCTTGTGAGTTGAGTTCCCTCCTGATATACTTGAATTGAATTACTTCAAATTCTCTTCGTAATTCTCGTATTTTCCTCGGGACAAATGATCAACTACGCTAAATCCAACATCTTTTACTCAAAGAACTCTCATCCCAAGTTTAAACGCCTTATTATGCGCACCCTTAAAGTCAAATATGCCTCCACCTCTGAGAAATACCTAGGGGCGCAGCTATTTATCGGAGCCTAGAAAATCAAAGTATTCAATGATATCCTCGATCACATCAGGAACAAGCTCAATAAATGGAATCACTCCTTTCTCTTCCAAGCTGGTCGCACAGTGGTCATCTCGGCCATTGCTACAGCCGTACCCCGATATCAAATGCAATGCTTTGCTATTCCTAAAGGAGTCAGCAAACGCATCAAATCCGTTCAGAGGACATTCTGGTGTGGAAATCTAAAGGTATATGCACCAAAGCATGGTCATACATTTGCCTTCCGAATGAGCTCGAAGGCCTAGGGATTCACTTGCCAGAGCTGGACAACACGGCGTTACTCTCTAAACTGGCAAGGAGGCTCAAGATGGAACTTGAGAATTTATGGGTCAAACTCCTCAAAGCTAAATACTTCCCCCACACTAATAAACCTGGCCCAGCTAAGCCACGTCACTCCTGGAGTTGGAAAACGATCAAGAAGCACTACACCCTCATTAAAGACCTTAACACTTGGGAAGTGCAGTCAGGCAGAGATATTGACATTTGGGAAGACTTTGGATTCCGAAAATCGCGGACCAGTGCTAAACAACAATCACTCTAGACTGAACAAGGTTGCGCAGCTTATCACTAACAACAACTGGAACAACGAGATCTTTAACGAAAACTTTGATAACACGACTCAGAATCTAATCAAAGCTATCCAAGTGAATAGTGAAGGCAAAGACCATCTCAAATGGAAGCTAACTAACTCAGGTAAATTCACAGTAAAATCTATGTACCAACATCTCAGTTCGCACAACACCAACGAAACTCTTACCTCTCAGAACTAGAAGTTCATATGGTCTCTACCTATCATCCCGAGAATAAAAACCTTCATCAGGAAAATATGTACAAAAGCTCTCCCAGTCAGAGAGAAAATCGGTAAATACATAGATAATAACATGTCTTGTCCTAATTGTAATAATATAGAATCTATTGAACATGCACTTTTACACTGTCAACTGGCTAAAAATGTTTGGTTTTATTTTAATATCATTACGAAGAACATTACATCCATCTATGACTGGATTTTCTCGTGGGAAGACAACTCCAGTCTCTGCTATACCAGTGAGAACATACACTATTCGAGCATCCTATGGATCATATGGAAAGTGAGATGCGACCACTACTTCCAGCATGAGATTAATGATCTAGGCAAGATCATCAGAATGATAAAAACATTTCCTAGAATCAACAAAATCTATGAAGGAAAAAAACAAAATCCCACTGAAAAATGGCATCCCCCCGCTAATCACTTCATTAAAATTAACGTAGATGCATCCTTTATAAACGTAATATCCAATATGGGAATCAGTCTTATAGCTCTCAATAAAAAATTAGATAGACCTATTGGCAGGTCTATTGAAACACTTATCTTTTTCTTATATTATTGAAATATATGTGTATCTAGTAGGCATTAGGTGATCGTGGTTCATCTAAATCCTATTATGTAGTGTGCGCCTTACTTTCAAATGACAAAGCGTATCTTAACACGCATCACTTATACTTTTATTGTTAAGTGAGCAAACTAAGAGAGACCGTCATCACAAAATAATAAACAAGTTAGGTCTCTGTTACCATCTCAATAACCAAAATATTGTAAGAAAAACAAACGGAGAAGAAAGAAAATAGAACAAAAGTAAATTAGGAGTAAGAATGAAGAAAAGAGAAATAAAAGGTAGAAAGAAGCCAACAAGAAGCTAGTGGTGTAAAAATGTAACAAGTGAAGAATTGTCATGTGTGTGAAACCAAGGGCGTACTTTTTTTTTTTTTTATGAAAGGACCTACTTTTTTTTATGAAACCAGGGGCGGACCTACTTGGAATTGCCGGCCTGACTTCTATTTATATTAGTTGTAAGCTTCTTTTAATGCAAATGTGTCTAGCTTTAGTTGTGGACGTAATTTCTCAATGCTCTGGCGACCAGAGTTCAAACCTCATTGTTTCATCTTTTGCTTTTAATATCTTTCACCTGTAAGAAGAAATGCTAAAGAGCATTGTTATTTGCTCAATCATACTCTTTATTTTCCTAATTTCTTACTGGTTTGAACTTCCTTTAAACTGAGATGACATAAACTTAAAAGATTCACATTATTGTGCTCAATTAATTTTTTTGTATGTATTTTTTATTTGAAGTGTTACTGAACCATTCTATACGGATATTTTAGAAAATTTGACAGCAGTTTCTAAAAACATGTATTTTTTTTAGATGTACAATATTTGTCAAAAAAAATTCGCCGTACTTTTTTTTTTATGAAAGGACCTACTTTTTTTTTGTGAAATCAGGGGCGGACCTACTTGGAATTGCCGGTCTGACTTCTATTTATATTAGTTGTAAGTTTCTTTTAATGCAAGTCTGTCTAGCTTTAGTTGTGGACGTTATTTCTCAATGCTCTGGCGACCAGAGTTCAAACCCCATTGTTTCATCTTTTGCTTTTAATATTCTTCACCTTTAAGAAGAAATGCTAAAGAGCAGTGTTATTTGCTCAATCATACTCTTTATTTTCCTAATTTCTTACTGGTTTGAACTTCCTTTAAACTGAGATGACATAAACTTATTCACATTATTGTGCCCAATTAGGTTTTTTTGTATGTATTTTTTATTTGAAGTGTTATTGAACAATTCTATACAGATATTTTAGAAAATTTGACAGCAGTTTCTAAAAACATGTATTTTTTTTTAGATGTACAATATTTGTCAAAAAAACATTCGCCGTACTTGTTTTTTGATGAAAGGACCTACTTTTTTTTGTGAAACCAGGGGCGGACCTACTTGGAATTGCCGGCCTGACTTCTATTTATATTAGCTGTAAGCCTCTTTTAATGCAAGTGTGTCTAGCTTTAGTTGTGGACGTTATTTCTCAATGCTCTGGCGACCAGAGTTCAAACCCCATTGTTTCATCTTTTGCGTTTAATATCTTTCACCTTTAAGAAGAAATGCTAAAGAGCATTGTTATTTGCTCAATCACACTCTTTATTTTCCTAATTTCTTACTGGTTTGAACTTCCTTTAAATTGCGATGACATAAACTTTAAAGATTCACATTAGTGTGCTCAATTAGGTTTTTTGTATGTATTTTTTATTTGAAGTGTTACTGAACAACTCTATACAGTTATTTTAGAAAATTTGACATCAGTTTCTAAAAACATGTATTTTTTTTAGATGTATAATATTTGTCAAAAGAAATTTGCCGTACGATCGTCTAATATTTTATAGTTTATAAAGTTAAACCAAAAAATCCTCCATTAAGTTATTGCCTCAGAAAAATAAGATAAGTGTGAGAATCGTAAAACAAAAAGATGTCACATTAACTTCAGAGTTGCGACACGCTATATTTTGCAAGTTTGTCCAAAGTTTTCAGTCGAAGGTTATTTTGTAATAACTTTAGGCTAGCCTTGTTTAACATAAAATCCTGGTTCCGCCCCTGTGTGAGACGACATAATTTAACAAGAAAAATAGAGAAACGTGTGAAGATTGAAACACGAAACCTATAAAGAAATAACAACCAATTTTGTACTCTTCAGTTATTTTTAAAAAAACATTTATTTAATGATTTATCACGATTTTCAGAGGTGCGCCCAATATAAAACGTTTGTGTTTAAGACTTAATATAAAATAGATAAAAACTCCATTTTTCCATAGACAATTCACTGGGGGAGTATTATTCCAATATATTTTGAGAAAATAAGTAAAGAACATTCAATAGGAATAGATTCTTTAGAATCCAATATAAATGTCTAATTGTCTACCAAATAATTTTGACGAAATTTTCACACCACATAAAGAGTTTCATTCAACCCCATCCTCCTGCCCAAAAGATAAACTAATGGAATCCGATAACTAAGAATAGAAAGATATTTCTAATTACAGTATCACCCACGATTGAAAGAATCTATATAACAAAACAGAAAGGTTGTGACTAGAACAATCTGACTAGGACAAACTTAATGTTCCTAGATGCTGACTAGGGTAAATCTTGCCGTCCTATTCGCCACGTCGGTTGATATCTAACGGATCCGTGCTACCCATCAACCCTTCGTTACCCTCTTCCAATCTTCCTCTGAAACGGTTGTCCCTCAGTCTAACCATTTTCATCTCTCTGCATCTGACTATCTCTAAGTTACCATTTCTTCTTCTACTCCCAAAATAGATAATCATAAGCTCTAATCCACGGGCTATACATCTTGTCGTCCTATTCGCCACGTCAGTTGATATCTAACGGATCCGTGCTACCCATCAACCCTTCATTACCCTCTTCCAATCTTCCTCTGAAACGACTGTCCCTCAATCTAACCATTTTCATCTCTCTGCATCTGACTATCTCTAAGTTACCATTTCTTCTTCTACTCCCAAAATAGATAATCATAAGCTCTAATCCACAGGTTATACATCTTGTCGTCCTATTCGCCACGTCAGTTGATATCTAACGGATCCGTGCTACCCATCAACCCTTCGTTACCCTCTTCCAATCTTCCTCTGAAACGACTGTCCCTCAATCTAACCATTTTCATCTCTCTGCATCTGACTATCTCTAAGTTACCATTTCTTCTTCTACTCCCAAAATAGATAATCATAAGCTCTAATCCACGGGTTATACATCAATCAACCACTTCATTGCCATCTCTCTCTTGTAACAGATGATTTAACCGATTCATCTCCCCCCATCTTTTTCTTTCTTTCCTGAACCTTTAGCTTTACCTCTCCCATTCTATCAGTTTATATCTTCTTCTCCCATTCCACAACCGATTTAGGGTATCAGGTTTTGAGTTTTGATTTAAGGATTTTGTGTAGTCAATTTGATTGGTATGTTCTATATTATATATATATATATATATGCCCAACATAGCACATCAAGGTCTAGCCCCTTTATAGCTCAATCCTCCTTATGGAAGAAGCTAGCATATCGCACACTTTGACATGGCATGAGAACATGTAACAAGCTCTCCAAAGGAACCCGCAGTAACCTATCTCCAGGTACTCTCCCAAGCCATCTCCTATGACAAGGGAACCCATGCAATATGCTTCTCTCACATATGCTAGGCCGGCCTCATGGGTTGCGCCATGAGGATGCTCACTTTCGTGCACACTAGCTAAGATGGGCGAGCATCCCATCCACGAGGTCTTGGCATATGCAGGATATATATAAGGAAGGGAGACCACCCCCTCCTATAAAGTCAACTTCTTGTTTAGCCTATTTCCACAAGGAAACATCAATCCTTTCAACCAAGCATACTCGCTCTTGGTTTAGACTTGAATGCACCGGACACCTTCCGTGCATAGCTCCAAGAAGCTTCTGGCCCCTTCGACCTCGTCTTTGGCCCTCCGGCCTATATGCTCGCATGCCATCGTAGCAATCGTCACGCCATATAGAATCTCCAAGAATATGGACGTGACACTTGGTCGGCCAAGCTAAGCCCGACCTTGGTAGTGGCCGACCTAGCTTGGCCGGCTCTTTCTCTCTCTTTCCCTCTCCTTCAACCTTCAAAACTTTCTCAAGAACAAACCCTAAAGCTATAGCCTCTAGCCTCTTTTTTTCTCTCTCCTCTTGTTGCTTGTTTTTTTGATGAAGAAGAAGATGCATAGTATAATAGACTACTAAAACCCTAGAGTCCTTTGACTTAGTCAATTCGTTTAGGCTTTGTTGACTTGAATCCATAAGAGAGGGTGCTCATATAATTCTTCCTTGTCATTCTTTTTTGGATTTGTGTGGGCTTTTGGCTTGGTTTTGGGCTTGATTTAGAAACCAAGAAGTGCCTCCATCCTTGTCTCTACATCTCCAAATTGTCACAAAGGACTAAAATAACCTCGAACTTCTTTCTTTCATAACTTCTCCGTCCGAACTCTGTTTCGACTTCCATTTTCACCGTCGGACTCGTTAGTGACTCCACTTGTCATTTGATTTGCTTGAAGTCTTTTTTTTCTCGTTTTGGGCACATGAAATGATAGTGATTAGTGCTTCGTTTTATTCCGAATCACACGCTTAACTCCAAATTAATATGATACCTAACAAGAAAAAACACATAAAGTATTATTGGTAACACTCGAAAAGGACTAATTAGTCTAAGTTAGGCGCTCCAAATGTGACATTTTCATGTCACATCAGGCATCTAACCAAGTTGTCTATATCCAAGTCAATGAGTTCTCACCATTTTTTCCATATGTCCGACAACGTACGTTGGGTCGAGTCGAGTCATATGAGTTGCACTCGGATTTATATTTCTGAATATAATTCATTCTAGGGTTTTTTCCTATTAACCTGGGTCTTCCGATGAAAAAAATTGAAACAAAGATTAGCTAAATGGTTTATATTAATGGGTGAATCTTCACTTTTTATTATATTGTTTGCATGGATCAATTACCAATATAAGATTTTAACTTGTACCTTTTTCCATGGTTTCCCCAATAAAAACATCAATGCGCCAAGTTTCAATGACTAGATGATGGGATTGAGGTTGAAGGTTAAATCGTGAGGTTTTTTTTATGAGCTCGACTTGAGACCATGACCTGAGCCCTGAGGTGTGTATAATGTTTGATATGGTCCTAGCAAATTGACCAAGTCAATTGGTTTAGTAGTGTGTGAATAACACAAAAGTGGGATGTGACTAAAATTGGTGTGTTACATGAAAATATTTAATATTTACATTTTTTATTTCAAGTTTTTATTTAATAGACCCACGAATTAAATATTGAGAACTAGCTTAGTAACCAAAGTTAAAAAAATGTTAATGTCTTGAAGTTGTTTGGACAGACTACCTGAAAAAACTAAGCCAAAAAATGTTTTGCAGAGGACGATTAACAAATACTCAACCATCTATTACCATTACTCACATTTTAGAACACTAGAGCCCACACTCAACTCACATCTCCTTCGACTTGAACACGAAATATATTAGATGTGAGTATGTATTGGTCGAATCATCATTACTATCCTAGCTATATTATATCCAAAAAACAAAAAAATTGAACGACATAAAATATATCAAAGATTTCACTACTTTAATTATTACATTGTGTTCGCTTCCTCCATTAATCGATCCTATACTTATCTGCAAAACCGAAAAATAAAAATTCCTAGATTTAATCTAAGTGAGGAAGAACAAGAGTATCACAAAGAAAGAGAAACAAACAATCACAAGGAAGTGAGGAACTATAGAAACATATATTGGTGCATAGATATTATCTTCAATGGCCAACCCCAGGACTTGGAACTGAAGTATCTACCATTACATGAAATTTGTCATGATATAAGGAAGATAAACTTCTTTGCTTCTCAATATCCAAACTTTGAGTAACTGATTTGGTAGGAAAATTATGTTGATTTTCATGAATCTTCATTTCCCTTCTACTTCTAAACCTAGAGGCTAAACTATAATCAAACAAAGATGAGGAAACAACAAGTATTAAAATTAGCAAAAAACTGCATTTACAACTCATCCTTTTCACCATTAATATTGTACCAAAATAGTTGAAGCACAAGGAGCCCTTTTAAAGGTGGAGAAGATGAATTTTAAACCAACACCTTGAGTTCATAATATAGTTAAAAAATAAATAATAAAATTATAAATTGTATTTAATTTGATGGGCAACTAAAGAAATACACTGAGATAACATAATTAATAAATTAGATACAGTATTTATGAAAAAAAAATATATATTGTTTTTGCCTCTTGATTTCCTCCATTTCCACCAACATCATCTTCACTCCAAGTTTTCTTGTCCCTTCCATTTTATGATTTACCTTTTTTATACCCATAATAACAAAGCAGTAATTATTCCTAATCTTTTTGTGCACTTCCTAGGAAAAAGAAATAGTTTTGTCGTCTACATAAAGATCGTTAATAGTATTTCTAAATTACATTTTACTGTTTAGTCATGTCTCACCACTTGCACTAAATTTTAAAAGTAAATTATGATTTATGTTCATTGTCTGTATTGTTGTAACGTCAATATATTGTCACAACAACGAAAGATTTTTTTTCCTGACGCAAATAAGAAAAAAGAAATGCCATCTTAGATTGATGTGGAACCATAGTTTGCCAGAAGTGTTTTATGAAATTGGGGAGGGGGAGATGCTAGAGAGCCCAAATTTTTTGGGCATTTTAGTGCCCAGCTGATGTGGAATCACTAAAAGACAAGGTTTTTTCAAACTTTGAAAAGACCTTGTCTTTTAGTGATTCCACATCAGCTGGGCACTAAAATGCCCAAAAAATTTGGGCTCTCTAGCATCTCCCCATTGGGGAAGTGACCCACAAAAGGGTGGGAAGGAGTAAGTGGGTCGCCATGTTTGTTTGGTCCCTTAAATGTCAATTCATTAGGTGTCTCCTTTATTTCTTACACCCACCTCAAATGGCCTTATGTTTTTTCTATGTCTCATGGATATTATGTCATATTACCACATCTTGACCTACTCATCCAAGGATGTCTCATTAAATTCACTAGCTAATTATGACTAATGGCTTTGGAGATGCAGGTAATACCAATATGCATCCTCTTACATAAGTAGGTCAAGCAAAATTTTGGATGAATGAAGAGATGCTACATATTTGCAACACAAAAAAAAAAGATGCCCTATGGACACGGATTTTTTGTAATTATATTATGAGAGAGTAAACCGAAAGATGAAACAATGAAAAATTCTTTCAAAAAGAGAGAAGAAGAGAAGATGATTGTTTTGAAAACTAATTATTTCTATTTTTTTAAAATATATTTTTTTCAAAAATCATTATTTTTTTTAAAGTCAATTTTTTATTCAAAAGTCGTTTTTTTCTTCAAAAAAAAGAAAACCCCGTTTTTTCCGAAGACCGTTTTTTCTAAAGAAGTAGTTAAAAATATTCAAATAATAATAAATAATAGGATTCTTATGAGTTGCCAAACAAACCAAAACATATTACTTGGATTGATGAATCCAAGTAATAATAAATTCTAAATACTCGTGGATTCATGAATCCGCCATCTAAACACACTATATACATTGATAAGTCAAAGTGGTGGTGAAAGAGCTTAGTAGATATAGGAGAGAGGAGTATATGCATTTTGATGAAGGTTGAGGTATTGTATCAAGTGGGTTTCCCTAGTTTTCATCATGCATCATCGTGGAATAGATTGAAGCTTGATTCCCGCTGTCTAATCTCAAACTCCGTGACTAAGGTGCTGAAATCCTAAAACTCATTCAATGTTCTCCGCGTTTCTTCACTACTATTTTTCTTTCCATTACGGACGGATATAATTAAGAATTAGGGTTTTTTGTTTTTACCTCTGGCCCCCCTCAACTTTAATTTGTGCTACTATTTGAATCTTAATTATATTTGTTTTCCAACCCGCTCAAAGTTCAATTACCAATTCCTTAGGTGTGTAAACTCAATCATCAATTAGTATTTAGGTGGCAAAGTCCAAAACCGCAACCAATTGCTATACACATAGATATTGCACTCGCGTCATATATAATTAGATCAACCTGAAATTATAGTCTGGTATGGTATAAATAAAAGTTTCATAGCAACTATGAACATATTCTCTCTTCAATATGTATCCAAACTATATGTTATAGTATAATGTATGACGTCTATTGTACTCATGTAATAATAATACATTCGATAAAACAATTACACTATGAAAACCAAAAATTTGCAGGTGTAAGAATGTATGTATCTTTTGGTCGATTAAATGCCTAAAAATAAACACTTGGTTCTCCATTTGATGACATATTTTAACAAGAACTGTTTCATTCTTGTAAAGTTTATTGAGAGTTTAGTTTGTAAGGTTATGTGACAGAGTTCATCAATTGCCTTTTGAAAGTATGCAAGTTTTAAACTGAGAGACAAATGGTATCATCAATGACCAACACTTCCTATCCAATGTAAAAATCTTGGTGTCCATATAACTCCCCTGTGCTACTTGGTGTAAGGGAAGAGTTTTGAAGGCGCCCCCTTAGAGGTTTTCTTTTTCTGTTGACAGGCCCCATAGAGTTTTTCTTTTTTTCCTAATGGTTAGCATACTTTAAGGGGTATGCCGCTGTGTCTCGAACCAGGACCTCAACCAGTCGGGCAGTCCCCATAGAGTTGCATAGCTAGAGCTTATACTGCCAGTATGGGGAGTGTTGCAGGCGCCCCTCTTTTTGTCAAATGCCCACTTTTTTTTTCTCATATACTCCTTAAAATTTGTCGTAGAAGTGTCTTTAACACTTTGGAGAGACACGAATTGTCAGGGTATGAAATTACGGGTCAAAAAGTCAAGAGGACCTGACCGTTGACCGCAAGTCAAACCTTCACCTGCTAATATTTTTATGGACACCGACGACGTCTTTGAGCTTAACATGTGACAAGAAACAAGACACACGTGACCGTAAGATCCTTGGCACGCCGGGATGGTGTCGGTCTAAGGGGTTTTCGAAGGTCAAGTCAGTAAACTATGCAAATATTGAATATGAATAGTAAATCGGAGATTGAGCTATCGAGTTTAATATGTTATCTGGGCCAGACGATCGTTGGGAGAAAGGTGATACAACTGGGTGTATGCTTGCCTAATTCTCTGGTCGTCGAGTGAAATAAAGTGCTAGCACCCCTTGGTCGTGAGGAGAGGGAAAGATCAGTCGTCTTCCTTGATCAGGTGATCGTCTGGAGAGAGAAAAATCAGTCGTCTTCCTTAATCAAGTGGTCGTCAGGAGAGAGAAAGATCACTCGTCTTCCTTAATAAGATCACTCGTCTTCCTTAATCAGGTGGTCGTCAGGAGAGAGGGTGATGGTAGCAGTCGTTGGTTGTCTGCCAGAGGTTTGGATGATCGATATGAGAGAGAAAATAAGTGGTTAGTTGATTGAGGGTGAACTGGATCTCCTAGTCGATAATCAGATGCCTCATATCATCTTCTTCCCAGTCATTTTATAGCATTAGGGGTCGACTGTCACCTAGTGAAGTGTTGTCGTCTTTAATGTGGTAACGTCGGGAGCTGCCACCATAAATACGGATATTGTAATCTCCTGACGGGTGTATTCGAGATATACTCGATTTGGGTGACTATAACATCTCTTCAACGGATATACGTAAGGTGGTTCGCCGAGGAAGTGAGGATCGACAACTTCATCCAGGGTTGGATACGCTCGCTCCTTCGGGGTGCCTGAAAATAAATGGGTCGGATCCATTTAGCCATTAATTCATAGTCTCGGTTGCCGTGTCAGCCCACTAATCGTAGATTTCTAGGGGCGCTCATGGTGACGGATTTTGGCTCATACACGAACAAGATTCCCTTCTCGTATAGGTTTCAGTCACTGGCAACACATTCAGGCGGGAGCGACATGGCATCCGAGACGGGACAAATTTGTCCAAGCTCGAACGTGTTTCCCTAGGTGGGCAAGTTTTCTAGGCTTTAACAACATGTGAAAGTATATCCTCTATCCCTTGCTCTCCATAACCGTTCAATTAAAAAACCAAAAAACCGTTCCATTTCTGATAGAATTCTCCGGCGAAGGATTATCCTTCGCCGGATACTTCTTTGATATGAAAGAAGGTAGTTTTATAATATAATTATTTTTATTTTCATTATGTAAATTAGAAGATGTGATGTTGAATAAGTAGGGAACTGATTCAAATCTTGACAGTGTTGGATTTCATGTTTAGGTTCATCATTATCGAAAAAAAATTAAAGAAAACTAGGAGTAAGAGGAAGTGGAGAGAGCGAAGATGGTTGTTGTTGTTATGGATGATATAGCAGGAGTATGTGATTTCTTGTAAGTACCATGTGTGAAATTTATCTACAGCAGATGAGTGATTCATCATTTATTTCATCAGACATAGCTTCAATAATTTTCGTCAGATTGGTGATTAGTATAAGTGTGTATTCATGACACTCATGGCAAATGATTGAACACAACTTAAATCTTCAATTATATGCAATAATTGGTGTTTCGTTCGATTTTATCACATTGACGGTATATCATATCTCATCTCATCATCCATTTACAACTCTTTTCTTTGTATTCCGCCTTCTGTTTACTTTTAAAAGGATATGGATGTACCGACTTATGTTTTAAGTATACTCTTTTATGGCTTTTTCCGGTAACTCTTTTTATGGCTACTCGGATACCAGTATAATAGCGGTTACGTCTTCAATATTTCAAGCAGTCACACATAAATCATTTTTTTGGGAGCAGTTTCAGCATGAAGGGTTCAAGCAATTACAAATTTACCGACATATTTGGAGCAGTTACTAGTGTATTTTTCTAGATTATTTTAGTAGGTCATGTTTCTTTGTTGGTCTTTAGGGCCTGTTTTGTTGGTCTTTAGGACCCTTTTGTTATTTTCATTTTTATTCGAGTGTTTTGATCATGCACCACTATTGGGAGTTTCTTCATCAACTTACGACTCTCTCTACTGATGTACCGGAATCAGAGGCGCAAACCAGAGATCTGCGCGCCGACAGTTGACGGCGAGAAGAGAAGAAGGTGAAAGAAGCATTGGTTATAAAACTACCTTCAAATGGTTAGTGGCAACTGTACCAGAAGTAGTCCACAAGCTAGATCAGGCAGCTCTAGAAAGAAAATGTAAAGAAAAACAAGTGGTGCCTGCACATAAAATTTTCCTTGAAAAATACTATAGGCGCCTCTTTATTGCTAACGCCTAGCAGCTTTTCTACACACATGATAGGTGCCTAATATCAATGTCGGCGCCCATAAAGATGAGTAAATAAATGAGTGCTTGATACTATGAGTATTTTTATATGTTAACATGAGACAAATAAATCAAATAAATTTCAACCTATAAAAGATAAATTAACTAAAAAGTTGTTCCTCCATCAAAAAAAAAAAAAACTAAAAAGTTGTTGATATAAATTCCCTGTTTAAAATGTTTTTTAATTAATTAATGGAGTACAAGTAATTTAAGCGGAAATCACGCGGATGGGGGAAAGTACTAGTAGCAAAACTCCAATTTTGGAGGAATAGAATTAGTACAATCCAAAAGATCATATCCCTATTGGGAGACAAAATATCTTCTATTTCATAATCAAGAGGTAAAAAGAAATCATAGCAAAATAAATGCGTCCAAAACCTTGTGATCAGGATAAACCTAGGCACCACCTAAGTCATATTCCTATTGTTATTTATTTATGTTTTCGGTTCCGTCGGCACCCCATCTTTTTGTTCTTAGTCCAATCATTCTCTTTACTATCGCATGGATTTTAGACTGGTGTTAATCCGTTCGGTTTCAACCCAGTATGAATTGGGTCTAATCTGAGTGCCCTCAGACTGTCTCAATCGACGAGAACACTAAGAGTACAGGCCAGCCGAAAATAAAAAGAGAGGCTAATATAAAAAAAAATAAAAAAAAATAAAAAGAGGGTCGACTATAGATGCTACTTTATTTCAATAAATATTTATAGCTAAGTATCTGAATTAAATGGAGTGACACGTGAAATCTTCAAACTGTGAGCTATTTTGGTCTAACTCAATTTTATTTCTTTTGTTGAAGATAACATGCCAGTATAGAATTAATTGACAATAAAACATGGGAGTTTCAACAAAATCTAATGTCTTGAAAGATAAGCAAGCTTGCTATGGATTAAGTTTATAGATATCTAATCTATGAAATTTTTTCTTGGTGGTGAAGGGTGGACCATTGACGAAACTACCCAAACCCATGCTTATGGACCACTTCAACAAAATACTTTACCGAAGGAAATCATAAATGTCTTTTTTTTTTGTTGTTGAATATAATCAAATCATAATTGTCTTCACTATCAAAACTTTGGCATGCTTCTTTGTAGCTAAACAAATGTCCATCTATTGAGGTACTATTATAATCATTTTTTCTTCTTAAATTATCATCTAAAATTATAATTAAACAAAATCTTACCTAAATTTCTAACCAACCAACAAGAATTTATTTTTATTTGTTTTGTTTTTTTGGTGGAGAATGCTACAAGCCTACAACTATCTATTATTTCCTTTTTGCTACTTTTCTCTCTTTTTCTTCTTTGGTGGGCCCATTTTAACCCATCAAAACACTGGTAGCCAATACGTGGACAACTAAATTTTTTACGTGGACAACCAAATAGGAGGTGGGAAAATAATTTTTAACATTTTTAATGGGGGAACCAAAAATTTCTCTCGGCTCTCTCTAAATCTCCATGTACTCTCTCTAATTAAACCAGTTTTAATTTCAAACATCAAACTTAACCGACTATGTTATCTTCTACTTCTCTCTATTCTTATCTATGACCCCAAAACCAAAAAGATATTCATGTGATCTTCATCTAATTTCTCTCTCTAAAAAAGTAGGGAAGAGGAGATGGTTCTGTATACCCATCTTTACCCTAAGACCAAGAAGCTATTCGTGTGTTCTTCATCTACTTTCTCTCTCTAAGAAAGGAGGGAAGAAGATATGGTGATAGAGTGATTCCAGAGACAAAGCCAAAAAAACCCTAAAATCAAGACTGAGATCTTGAAGATCTTTCACCTTCGACAAAAGAAACCCTAAATCATGAACCAGAGGATGAAAATTAAGAAATGTACAGTTGAAATTTCAATTCTCCTTTTCAAAAATTAAGGAATTCCTTCAGATGATTACTAAATCACCACGATAACTTATTAGATCAAGAAAAACGTATCACATTCTTTGCTACAAAAATCATTTTTTTCTCTTCATTTTTCACGAGTTTTGAAATTTTGGACTGAATGTGTAGTGGAAGAAAGTGAGTCTTTGGATGGACGGTGGTCTTTGAGATGAGGTGGTGATGGTTGTTCGGAGAAAGTGGGATTGAAGATTAAGAGACAAAGAAATTTCTTTTGTCCCTTTAAAAATAACTAACTATTTTTACACCCAAAATTGTTGTCCATTTAACAAATTTGGTTGTCCATATATTGGCAAACAAAACACCAAATAAAACCCACCTCTCCCTCTCCCTCTCCCTCTCCCTCTCCCTCTCCTTCTCCTTCCCTCTCTCTCTCTCTCAAATCTTCAATACCTACTACATACAACTCATATACATAAGCCAACACTTCTAGTTAAAAGAGAGAAAGTTATTAACAGAGCTTTCTATGGGTATTTACAAGTTCAAATTCTCAAATATGATCCCAAATACTTGGTTTTATAAGCTCAAAGATATGAAGAATAGAATCAAAGACAAAACAAACAAGATAAAAACACAATCACCAAAATCAACAACAACAACCCATCAACCAAAAAATCATCATCCTCAATTCTTCACAAATTCAAGACATTCATACTACATTTCAACTGATTCTTTCAAATCAGAGAAACTTCACAATTCACCCTTAAACCCTAAATCCGATGATACTCAATTCCCACCGTTAAATCCTGCTAGAAAATCATCCAAAAGAAGAAGAAGAAAAAACACAAAAATCACTAAAACAACCATTAAATCTCCATCTCTAAGATTTTCCACTAGAATTTCGACCTCAAAAAACCCATCTTCACCTTTTGAAAATTCATCTTCTGATGATCTTATTAATGATCTTTGTGAATTCATCTTAACTGAATTGGAATCCGACCCACACTCTGTTTCTGACCCATTTGAGTCTCAGTCTTCTTGGTCTAGTTCTTGCAAATTCAGTTCTTCAGCTACAGATATCATCATTGACATGGATGATAATGATTCTTCTAATCAAAATTTAGAGAAATTTAATGGGTTTGATTTGATTTCAGAGCTTGAACTTCCACCAATTTTAACCAAGCCAAGGAAATTCAGTAACATGGTTTCTGGTAATAGAAAGAAAGAAACTAAACCAGTGCAGTTCAGAACTGGTTCTCTCTCAGTTAAGGTTGTTAATGGAGGAACAGAGAAGACTAATTCTAAAGAACAGAAAATGGGTATGGGTAATTCGTATCGAAGATCTACTAGTTCTTCTCGTGGGAGAATTCGATCGAAATCTCCGAAAAAAACGACTAGGAAGACTACCAAGTATAGTCGAAAACTGGGTGTTTCTTGTATTAAGAAGAATTCAAGATCATTAGAGAAGAAGAATGTTTCAGATAGTTTTGCAGTTGTAAAATGTTCATTTGATCCACAGAGAGATTTCAGAGAATCAATGGTGGAAATGATATTGGAAAACAATATCAGAGCATCTAAAGATTTGGAAGAACTTCTAGCTTGTTATCTTACTTTGAATTCTAATGAATATCATGATCTAATTGTCAAAGTGTTTGAGCAAATCTGGTTTGATCTTACTAATTCTAAGCTGTAAAAAACCAGATGAAAATAAAATTGTACAAAATCATAAATTTATATATATATATATTATCAATAAATTTTCTTTTCTTTTTTACTACTTATTTTCTCTTATAATGGTGTAAGTATTGAGTTTCATATAAATGTGTCATCCACAATGCGACACCAATACCTACAAACTCCACAGTAGTTCAGAATTGACCGACCACATATACCGGAGTGCTTATCGGTTGTTTTCGCGTAGGGGCGCAGTTTGAAGACCCACTATTGGCATCTTCTCGTGAAATCTTTGTTTGATCGGTTGTCGAACTTTTTAGAGATTTTTCTACAATTTTCACTAAACTCCAATGTCTAACTAGAGGCCTATCATTTGGCTCTTATTGACTAGTCTATACTAAACTCCATGCAGTTTTATTAAAGGGGGGTAGTGGAGCGGGACTTTCACAGACTTTCATAGACAAAATGTCCCGTAGACATTTCAAGACATTTCGGATGAGTTATTATAGACAACATGTGTTCATAGACATTTTCAAGACATTGAGAGTTTGTAGACAAAATGTCTTTATAGACATTTCAAGACATTTGATCCATAGACAAAATGTCCTGGGGACATTTTAAGATCTTGAGTCCATTGACAAAATGTGTAATGCATATTATATTTGTGCTAATCAAAAATATATTTTTCGACTTTTGTAGACATCTGTGAATATTTGTAGACATTAATGGACATTTGGTAGACATTTATTATTTTAATATTATTATTATTATTATTATTATTTAATCACATGAAATAATATATTAATACTAACATTTCAAAAATATATTTTTCGACTTTCTTAAACATCTGTGAATATTTGTGGACATTGATGGACATTTGGTAGATATTTATTATTTTAATATTATTATTATTTTTTAATTACATGAAATAATATATTTATACTAACATTTTAAAAATATATTTTTCGACTTTCGTAGACATCTGTAAATATTGTGGACATTGATGGACATTTGGTAGACATTTACTATTTTAATATTATTATTATTGTTTAATCACATGAAATAATATGTTTATACTAACATTTCAAAAATATATTTTTTGACTTTCGTAAACATCTGTGAATATTTGTGGACATTGATGGACATTTGGTAGACATTTATTATTTTAATATTATTATTATTGTTTAATCACATGAAATAATATGTTTATACTAACATTTCAAAAATATATTTTTTGACTTTCGTAAACATCTGTGAATATTTGTGGACATTGATGGACATTTGGTAGACATTTATTATTTTAATATTATTATTATTGTTTAATCACATGAAATAATATGTTTATACTAACATTTCAAAAATATATTTTTCGACTTTCGTAAACATCTGTGAATATTTGTGGACATTGATGGACATTTGGTAGACATTTATAATTTTAATATTATTATTATTGTTTAATCACATGAAATAATATATTTATACTAACATTTCAAAAATATATTTTTCGACTTTCGTAAACATATGTGAATATTTGTGGACATTGATGGACATTTGGTAGACATTTATTATTTTAATATTATTATTGTTGTTTGATCACATGATGGACTTCAAATGTCTCTTGTTTTTTGAAAGACATTTTGGCTTCCAAATTTGTCCCAAATCCTTCACAAATTCATCAAACTATGAAGTCCACTAAAGTTTGGGACATATTTTGTCTACAATCGAATGCCTCGGACTTTCATAGACTCTAAAATGTCTGGATTTGAATGCCTCAGACTTTCGTGGACTCTCAAATGTCTGGATTTGAATGCCTCAGACTTTCGTGGACTCTCAAATGTCTGGATTTGAATGCCTCAGACTTTCGCAGACTCTCAAGAGTCCGCGAAAGTCTTGCTCCACTACCCCCCCTAAGAGTATATTTGTCTGAGTGTTGAAAGAAAACATTATTGGGTATTTTATTTTCGGTACACATAAAGAGTCCTAATTTTATTTCGTTTTCCGCAACCTTGATGTTATATATTGGAAGAGCCGAACTCAAGAGAATAAGCTACTGCTTTGGAGAGCCAAACTCACTAATTTTTAAAGAGGTACACAATTTTTATGCCCGAAAACACACTAAATGAATATATTGAATTGGTGTTCTTGACAATTTCATTATCTTGGAAGAGAAATACATAAAAACAATTTAGTATTGTGGAGGAAATCAGCAGTGGGAAGAGGTTCAATGTTTATTTAAAGCTCAATTTTATTGAACTAGGTATGACCCGTGCCTCCGGCACGAGCATTGATATTGAACGAGAATATGAAAGTTTAGACTATAATTTATAACAGGTTTATTCCTAATAATTTGACGGAACCCTGTCGCAAAATGCGGCAACCATTCAAGCTCAAACGCAAAAACCTTAGCACAAGCTTCTTCGTGGGCGACCTGCTAAAAACATCATAAAAAGATCTCAAGCTGAAAGATGGTGAATTGCGAAGTGCCCCAGCGGTCCTATTTGAAGATTCGAACAATAGTAAATGAGAAATGGAGGAATATATCGAGTAGCAAGTGTATGTTGCATATACTGTGTTCAATATCTATCATGGAAAATCACTATATAGGTCATAATGTTTTGAATTTTGAACAAAAAAAAGGTCATAATGTTTTGAATTGACCAGATATCTTACCATTGAGGTGCATAATACATATGAACCACGACAAATTTATTGCTTACTAAAATTTTGAAGCAGCAAATTTGTTGTCACTCATAAAAAGAATGGAGTTTATGAAAAAGGAACAAAATTGAAGACTAACCTACTGGTGGCATTGTACAGTCATACCATTATTACGATAAGTAATTTTTGCAGAACTACCTTTTCATTCTCAAGTTCCTTCCTCAATCTTTTCATTTCGCACTCCACGGCTTCTATCTTCTGCTCCACCATGCGAAATTGTAAAACAAACAGTTGTCATGATGTAATTAATCGACACATGCTATTAGATGCAAAATAGGAATGTTAGAGGTCTGCTGCTCCCCTTGAACTTGGCTTCTAGTTAGCGAACTTTCTTCCCAGACATTACCAAGTTCTCCCTTGTGTCTTCCTGTTGCATGAAAGCATTTAAGTATAAGCTTTAAAAAGTAGATCAAGTGTATACAGTGATCAATAGATTACTACAAATATTAATATTTGAAAAAGACAACTTCATGGAGATTTTCATGATTTTGAATGACTTTATCCTAATTTCTATTTTAATTTTTAAGCATATCTATCTTCCACAGATTTATCTAGTTTTTCAGAACGTGTCATGGCAGCCCAAAAACAACCTACCACTACCAATATGTAGGTCTTCCTGAAAAGTCACAAACTCATAACATAAATATAAATGACTGCAATTGAACCAATTTTAGCATCATATTTGTAAAAGCATGGAATTTGAGGTAAACCAATTCAATTCATATTAAGAAGCATAGAAGTTTAAATACAAATCACTACAACTTTCTTTGTATCGAATAGATATCATTCACGGTTGATTCAACAACACGAGTGATATACTTCGAAACTACAATGAAGGATGTCAATGTGAAAAGTTGTGAAAAATGATTCTTACCGAGTAATGTTGCCGAAACATATATTCAGGCATTTGGAATCTCCTTTTCGACCACTTTTGATACATATGATGTCTGGTTTTTCGAATCTGAAACCATAAAAGAGCACTTTGTTTCATCCAAAAATCGTGTCATACTTTTAATGGCCCTAGTCTTCTTTAGTTCATCTAAGCTTTTCATTTTCATCTGAAGCTATCTTTTGACTTTTAATGGCCCTAGTCTTCTTTAGTCCACCTAAGCTTTTCATTTTCATCTCAAGCTCATATATATAAATATATATATATATATATATATAACTTTTTCATCTTGTGGGATAAAACCTCAGCTATATTAAGAATCCACTATTAAAATCATAGCTAATAAATAGCGAAAAAGCTATGTCCATAACAAAAACACCTATTCTTTCTTCCTAATCATTTTCAAACTTGAATGACTGAATATGTATATATATACATATATATATATATATATATATATATATATATATATATATATATATATATATCCAAGTTCTAGTGCAAATGCTTTACAAATTCTGGTCATATGTAGTTCCTTATCTCTCTAACTATAACAAAAAAGGGAAATGTAATGATTTCGGCTAAGAATTTTATCGAACACTAAGTGTGTGTCAAATGTCTGAGTTATTACCGGTGATAGTAGCAGCGAAACCAGTTCCAGCAACTTCTTCCGCTGCAACAAAATTATTAAGAAACCAATTCATAGCCAAACTTAACAATCTAAATAAAATGGTTTATAATGTAAGAACAGAGACAAGCTAGGTGAAAAAGAACCAAGGAAAATTACTTTCGAATTCAGGTACTTCAGAACCAATTCTCCAAATCCCAACCGTAAATGCAAAAAGTGATGAATCTAATAGATACTAAAGGAAAAGAAAATTAGTCTTCTAGGTTAATTCCCCTTCTGGATCGATGGGAACATCAAGTCACAGATAACACAAGTCAATTGTGGAATATGGCTAGTCAAAGCAGTATCAATTCCGGTCATTTCTAAAGTGGAAAATGTTGAGTTTAGATCAAAATTCACCTCTGAAAGGATGCTTCAATCGCCACTCGTATCCATGAAGATCTTTCGCAACCAACTCTTGAGTTAATGTCGCTTGGTTCATGTCCTAAAAATAGCAAACCGCATAGGCATAAGAAACCAGTGGGAAAACCAAAATCGACTGAAGGAATAAGAAGAAAGAATATGAATCCGGAACCCCAAATTACCAAAACAGGGAGGCATTTAGTTGAGTATTTCCGGAGAACAGAGAGTTCACCATGAGTGCTTGTATCAGATGCAGTTAGAATTTTGCAAAATGAGTGAACAGTGGGTTTTGGAGTTTCGGGTAAAGAATCATCAGAACTGATTTGTTCATTTTGCTACAGAAACAAAAGGATAAAGAAGACTTACAAAAGTGGCTAAGGGTATAACATAATCATAGCTTGAATTATAATCTTAATCTATTTTGGAAGAGTTTGAGAAATCCTTACATCATCTAAAGGGATTAAGGTAACTTGTGCATAAACTTCATCAGTTTCTTGCTAAGCCTAGAAATTTAAAACCAAGTCAACAATTTGAATGTTTAAAAATTAAGAAGATCATCACTAACAAGGAAGAAGAATCTCTACCAATTACTGAGTATTAGTAACTCCGACGAAGGATCTTTGACGGAAGATTAAACAAAGGAATCATCTAATTAAGTTCCTGGTTCGTTGAAGCTTCTAACTGCAAATCACACACCAAAACACTAAAATCGAAAATGAAAACAAAAGAGAAAAAATGACCTGGTTGTTGTAATTTGGAAGTTAAAGTTTTACCTGTTCTAAAAAAAATATCTACTGAAGCACCCCAGCACAAGCTTTCCATAGCTCAATATCTAAGTCTTGACCTAAAAAATCCATTTAAAACAGAAAGAAAATCCCATCGATCAAATGAAGAAAACATACCTGTGATCTCCATTGAAGAATTTCATCTTCAAAACCATAGGTCACTAATTTTTTTTTTTTTCATTTTGGATATTCTATCCAATAGATAATGGTAAAAAAAAACTTAAATCAGAAACAACAATTTCATATCAAACAATCTATAAATTAAAAAACAATTTTACCTTCAATGTAGGCAAAGACGCGAAAGAAGGGAGAGAGGACGATTGAAGATGAGGAGACGCATTTACGTTGAGTGTAGAGAGAGGGAAGAACAAAGATGTGAGAGGCGAATGAAAATGGAGGGTTCAGGCGTTTTTGTGTGTTGTTGAAAGGGGTTATGACGATGGATGAACTTCGTTAACCATCAACAAACAGTGATGCCATTGCCAACCGAATGAAATGAAGAAGATAAAAGATTCAATAGTTGATGAATCAGATAGAGAGAGACAAAGTACTTGAACTATCTTCGTTGAAGAATCATGGTGGCAAATGGAGAAGAAGAAACGACAATAAGAGAAGTAGAGAAAGTCAGATAGAGAGAAAGAGATAGATGAGAAGGGTCAGATTTAGGGACGTCCGTTTGAAGGAAAGATTGAGAGAGGGTAACGAAGGGTCAACCTGACGGTTAGCAGAGATCCGTTAGATATCCACACACATGGCAAATCGGAGGGCGAGATTTACTCTAGTCAGCATATGGGAATATTAAGTTTGTCCTAGTCACAACCTTTCTATTTTGTTATATAGATGATAAATTGAATACTTCTCCAGGCCCGTAGTAGAATAGAAATCAAATTTTATTATTTTTCAAAATACTGTCAAAAGACACCTTGTATAGGCATATAGATTTTTTTTTTGTTATCGAAAATATAAGTATATTGGTTCCGGTTAGATAAATACAAAATTGGATGTTAATGTCACCGTGCGGCGCAATTCATATAATTCATAAATTTGTTAGTTTAGGGTTTATGAGACACATTTTTGGAAGAGCAGGATACATTTTGTATTTCACGATAGAGTTAAAATATGGAAGCAAATACCAATGTCCAACCTTATATTTCGGGTTCCCATTTGGTCAGTCTTCGGCCCCACGGCTCCATTAGTTGTTCACTAGTTTCCTTCTCTGCTTTTTCATTGGATAACAATAATTTCTTAACCAAATCTAATTACAAGAATGATAAAATAAATAAAAGAATAGTACTATAAGAGATTCATAAAATAGTAAACAGAAAAGCCCAATAAAGAGAAAAGCCAAGTTGCATGAAAGAAGGCAATTGGTCATTTCTTTAAAACAATATTGTAGTTTCCTTTAGGAAGGACATGACAATTTATTTATATGGTTAACTTAATAACATGATAAATTGACAATATACAAAGAAATAACAAAAAGAAAAAGCAAATAAAATAAAGTAGACAAATGATATACACATAGTAGGGGTAATAATATCCACCACAGATAATTGTGTTGGATAAGTTACAATATTAAGTACTTGTTATGGTCTCTCTCATCAAAAAAAAAAAAAGTCACGGTCAAACACATTTTGGAGTTGTGCATCCACAATATTATGCCAGACACACAACACGTTATATCATAGTCGAACCCATCATAAGACTATTTATCATATCAAGTGTATAATCATCCATTCATCCTTGCAACAAAAAAATTGTGTTAACAACAATCGGTCGTTTGGAGACAGCTTATACCACTTGTAGCTTCCATAATACAATGAACTTTATCCACACAGCATGTTACCTCAGCCCAACCAATTCTATATACAAAAATTGTATAGGGACAACCGTATTACAATAAAACTTTTTTTGTTGAAATAGACAACCATATTAAAATTACATGGCAATAAGTATATATCACTACATAAAAAGAAATTAGAGTAGGCAACGTTACATCAAATGACTTAATTTGGAGTCTTTTTTTTTTTTTTTTGATGAAGTACTTAATTTGGAGTCACTAGTTAAAAAGAAAATTTTGGACACATAAAAACCCTCTCCCACTTCTTGTCATGCATAAAAGAAGAACAACCACGTATAGGTTTTATAAAGTTGTAAATTCAATGAAGTTAATTTATTATGATACATTTTTGAGTTGTTCCCAAGTAATCTTGAATAGGAAGATTTGTTGTGGCCCTAAAAGAGTTAAAGTTTCATATCATAATATCATATCACCATGATTTGATGTTTCTAGTTTGTCTCCATCTGACTATTTTCAAAATCCAAGAAGATTTGTTTTACTACATCTCGATTCCATGTGTGATTACATATGGCATCTAGCTAGCTAGTAGGAGACAAGGAGGAGAGTAAATGAGAGAAAAAGGGGGAATCCCATGGACTACAACTCTACAAGAGGTCTTAGTTTGGCAAAAAAAGGGCATGGATGGTGGTATAATTTCGGAGATAAGTAGTGTAATTTTAGAGTGTGAATATAAATTTTGAAAGTATAATCTCAAACCTTTCAAAATTTTAAAACTTCTTTTCAACAAAAGAAAATAGATTTTGAAGCTTTTGTTTTTCAGATTGCATATTAAGAAGGAGAATACCGGAGAGATGAATGGGAAAGATGGTGGGTGATTAAGGAGAGCTTTCATGACTCATTATTTATTACTTTTACCTATTTATAGAAGTGCTGCTGTACAAAATTTGTCATATATTGATCTAACAAGATCAATGGTCATTGAGCTCAAATTCATAATTCCCTATATAAGCTATTTGTGAAATGTAATCTCAATTCTTCGAGATAAGTTTGAAAGATGTAATTAACCAATGAAGGGGAGGGTATATTCTAAAAACACACCCTCCTCTTTTAATATATAGATTTTTGGGTTGCAATCGCAATTGAACGACTTTACCAAAATTTGACAAATTAAGGGAACAACTAGAGTTGTTTTAACTACCAGGCCATTAATTTACCATTCATTTTTTTTTGTTGAAATACCATTCACTTTTATTACTTTAAATCAAAGTCAAGTGTAATGATAATTTTGATGGAACTCCAAAAAGAATTGTGAAAATAATTGAACTATTGTGACAACAAATTTTTCAAAATAAGGGCATACACATTTGTTCTTTTTCCTGGCTAACCTTAGAAATCCATCGCTAGAAATGGCAAAGGAAATGATGGAAGAGATGGAGAGATAACAATCTTGAGGAGAAAAGATAAAGATTTGAGAGAAAGAGAGACTAGAAGAGATCTTTAGCATGAAATGACCAAACTACGAGACAAATTATGTGTAATTGCCCCTCAAGGCCCCATGAGGGACATAAAAATTTGAGTGATGCCAAGTGTTGGATTTGACGTGATACAAATGTGCACCACCCACCTCACGAACGGGGGATGAACACTAAGTTTATGCTTAGACACAAATATTGATTGGTATAATTTTTTTTTTTTTTTGTTGAAGAAAGTATAAATTGTTTTTGATTGCAAACTATTTGATTTCTAAGAAAATTTCAAATCGACTAATTCCTCTGAAATTGGGATTCACCACTTAAGTGGAATAATTTTCCTTGTCAAAATGTGGTGTTTGATAATTTCTCATATACCAAAAACCAAATACTCCATTATTTTAGAAAAAGATTTTTGATAATAGCATATACTTTTGTGTCATTGAAACATAGACACACAGTGTATTTCAACAAAAAAAAAAAAAAAAAAAAAAAAAAAAAAAACACAGTGGAAGTGAACAACTGAACAACAAAAGCAAGCACATAGAGTTATTTTCATATCATATTGCTCATACCATTCTGTGGGTATTTATCTTGGTTTTTGTTCTTTCCCCTCTAAGCCCCATAATTTGGAGACGTAGGCTCCTTAAGTTGTGAGTAGGGACTCAATTCTTGTTAAAAGGTTCCTCCTGTGAATTTCGATACAAATCCACTTAATTTACAAAAATAGTCTACTAGAGCAAATTTCGGTCGTACAGAATATTCTCTTTTGAATTAAGTGAATTCGGACCGAATTCTCCAAAGAGGAGTCCTTTCAACAAGAATGAGAGGCCCCTATAAAACTTCTTTTTGTTGTATCGTCGGTCACATTAGTTTGTGTTTCATGCACTCCCTTGAAGTTTTAGGGAGACCCAAACATTTTCCTTTTTGTGTTAAATGACTACAAAACCTGCACTCATTGTCATTGATGATATTAATCGGGATGTCATCAATAATTAAAATTATGTATCTCCCCGAAATAACTAACTCCCAAAACAACACAAGGATATTTGTACAACAAATACACCACAAAATTCTTGTTTAACGAGAGTGTCTTTCTTGTTCTTTACGACCTTGAAGCAAAACGTAACAACAAATGGAAATGTTTGTTCTTTACGACCTTGAAGCAAAACGTAACAACAAATGGAAATGTTTTGGTGAATGCGTGGTGTGAATAGAGTTGAATTAGCCATAAAAATGTATAACAAATATCAAAACACTAATAGCTAAAATGGGCAAAATCAATATCAAATTTCAAATCTTCATTCATTCATCACCAAAAAAAAATATGTAGCCTGTAACAGTCCCAATATAAATCAATCCCCTCAAATACAATATATACTTATCACATCCAATTCCAATCCAAACCAAACCTATACAATTTACTGTATGTATCATATGGCAATTCCCACACACTAATCTAATGTATACTTTTTCTTTCTTTATTTCTTTCTTGATCCTGTTCTTCTATAAAAACTATACAAACTCATTATCAAAACACATCAAGTTTATGTATTTTTCCACACCCTATTACTCTGCTTTAAAATCGCACGCACGTCAAACCAAAGAACTTCTGTATTTATTCACAATCTCTCACCCTTCGACTAAATATTGTCGGTATCATACTACTAAAGATGGAACTGAGATCACTTACCTCTCACTATCGACGATAGATAAGCGAAGAAACCATAAAGAAAAGTAATGGCAATTGCTATTAAAATCTGATCAAATATTGAAATTGCATTTACCCTTCGGTTAGAATCATAAGTACTCAGATATGATGACGACAAAGGAGAAAACATAAACTCTAAGGCATAAGACGGGTTCACAAGGATTCTTTGGTCAACGCATTCAAGTTTTCCTTCGCAACATTCCTACAAATATTCATAATGGATTTCACTTATAATCGTACCGATAAATACCAATTCTAGCAGAGTATGAGTTAACAAATAGATAAAGAATGAAAAAAAAAGATATTCATTTACCTGAAATTGTTTCTTGAGTGTGACAAGAATGCTGGCAGAACAAGATTTGCAAGACAACATGTCTTTCCCTGTATTGACATGAAATTTCTGATCACCAACATAAAGATAAAGACTCAAAGCATGACCAGAAAACCTCATTTCATTCATCTTGTCTCCCCCCTCATCTTCATTCTCAGTTTCACCATCATCCCTTTTACTACTTTTGCTGTATCTATAGTAACACAGAAATGGTTCTCTTTGTTGGTTTCTCTCATTCCCTTCTGGGTTCCCCATTTTTTCCAATAAAATTGAACTCACACTCTCTGCAATTGCTTCTAGTTTACCAAATATTTCATCCATTTTTTCACTGCAATATGAAGAAAAGAAAAGAAAAAGTTAGTCTGATACACAATGGCGGCCAGGGGCGGAACCAAGATTTCATATTAGAGAGGGCAAGCCTAAAGTCTATAAATTAGTAAAAATGAAAAAAATACATAATTAAATAAAACCCAACTCAGACACTAAGGTTTGAAACCCATGTCTTTTGGTTGGGAGCTCACATAATCCTCCACTAAAACTAAACCATATTGTTGTTTATGGTGGTACCTTAAACTGTATATGTGGAGATCAGGCCAGGCAACTGCCCAGCCTGGTCTCCACATAGTTCCGCCCCTGATGGCGGCCATGGGGGCAAGCGAGCATAGCCTCGCTTAGGACCCCCTGGCCAAAGGGCGTCCAAGAAAACTACATAGAAAGAATTAAAGGGGCCCCAATTTATTTTATCTTTATAAAAGGGTTACCAAGATCAGTAACTCGTCTACTTTAGATCAATTGGTGGAAAACATGTTAAAGAGTCGAAATGACCAATGTCCAGTCTCATACATAAGTATTTTTCCCTTCTTAAATTGTATTTTTAATTATTTTAGTTGTCACTTCTACCACCACCACCACCACTGTACCTCCACTACCACCATCAGCATTACCAAACCTCTACCATTGTACCTTCCCTACCACCACCATCACCACCACAACCACCACCATTACTAAACCTCCACCACCACAATCACCACCATCAATAAACCTCCACCACCACAACCACCATTAGACCACAACCAACATAATCAGAATTAGCACAAACAAAAGAAGGTCGAAACTTGTCTGGGCTATATTATCAAAGAATCATTTTCTAATATTTTTTTTGGTTTAAAAAGAGGAAATTGAACAAGCTACTGACTCGCCGAGTCCCGAAATCGTTGAACCACTTAATCGAGAGGTCGACTAAGCTAGGACTGACAAGTCTTCCTAAATCCAAGTCGATTTCCGGGTAACTCAATAGATCGTTCGATTCAGACTACAAGTTAAGCTTCATGTTTAAACCTCACATTATGTGTAAGGAAAATGTAGAGAGTTATGTTATACACATTTTTTCTTTGTGAAGCGTATGTAGGCCACATTCTTAAAACTCGCTTCAGGCCTTCGAAATTTCAGGGTCGACCCTGCTAATACAAAAGGTTGGATTTTGAAAATCCCTTTTCCTTTTAATCCCAAATGTTAGAAAATTTTGCTATTTTGTCATAGAATATAAGAAATGAAAGTTGGGCCAACAACTGCTTGCCCAGTTAGTTGTACATTTACTCCAAAAATCCGGAGATCATAGGTTCCATTTATCTATTGACTTTTCTTAAAGTGTACAAATAAAGTAAAGGTAAAAGCAAGCTTTTATGCCCTTAAGACCATGTTTGACGCGCGAGAATGAAGTGTGATTCGTGTGAATCACGTTTCCATAACGTGATTCCTGTAAATCAGATTATTTTAGTTTGATGTTGGGTTTAACCAAGAATAGAAATCTGATTCCTAACCTGGTGTTTGGTTTGCACAGGAATAAGAACATAATTTTTTTCCAAAAATTCTGTTATATCCTTGTAATTAAACTACATAAATTACACCTCAACTTTGTTATATATTAATGTAAGCAGTCCGACTCGGATTAAGCTCGGCCAAGGTCCGAGTCAGTTCGAGTCACTCGGCCGAGTCAGCACGAGCCACTCTTTTGGTATTCAACAGATTTTAAATACTTTATTTAAAATCAACTGCAATGAACAAAGAACGAGAGAGGTGAAAAACTATAGAGAGTTAATTTTGAGCGAGGGAGGGCTGCTATGGTGGTGGCTGAAACACTAGCAAAACAACAATTTAGAATGTGATTCCTCGAATCACATTCCATTCTGACGCCATTACCGCACACCCAACCACAGTCTAAGGGTCTCTATGTAGCGTTTGAAACCCAAAATATATTTATTTATGGTAGTTATCAAACTTATTTAGTTACACGCGTCAGGGGCGGCCCAGGCCCAAAGGAGCCAAAATATTTTTAAATTACTAGATGCTATGGTTAGCTTTTATGGACCTTGGTAAAGACAACATCATTTGATACATGTGTATCATACAAAATCATGAAATATGATGTAACAATTCTATGAGAAGATCTAAAAATACCGTTTACTTTCTTACTCTAATGATCTAATCATGTTACTAATTACCTTAGCATCCGATATTTCTGAGAGCCGATTTTTTCTCGTAACATAGCAGACTTCTCTTCCCCTGATCGAAACCAGGAGAACTCTTCCCTAGTAACGTTTTTCGATCCGATTTTGATGTTTATATTCCTCCTGTTATTATCAGAGTTCTGAAAAAACAGTTCTGCTTCAGAAATTGTAGATTGTAACTCATCAGCCGAAATTCCATGACCGATTAATCGGAACGCCCCAAATTCATTTACCGATTCAAACACCTTACTAATTGAATCATCGTCTTTGGATTTAATTGAAGAGAAATTAATCTCGATTGGAATCCGACGAAGATGGTGATTAGTAGTAGTAGTAGGGAAGTAAGAATCAGGCAAGGCTAAATCAGGTATATGAAGTGTTTTTTGGAGATAATCGGAGAGGATTTCGTCGTTGATTGCGGCGGATTTTAATCCTTTAGCGGTGGCGATTGGTGATGGAGGTGGCGTTCTTATTAGTAGACGACTATGACTTCGTAACATAGCCATTTATTATGGGTTCTAAATCAAGAGATGAAGAGAGAGAAAGAGGGAGAGAGAAAGAGGGGGAAGTTGTGAGGGTGGTTGATTGATTAGTTTAGGAGGGGGAGGAAGAAGAAGCGTTTTTGACTGAATAGTGGCGGGACCCCAATCAGGTAGGAGTGGAGGTAGGCGTAGTAAGCACGTTTAGTTTAGATTTAATAATTCATATACTACTTTTTCTTTTTAACAAATAATTCATATGGTATTTCTTTTTTGATAAACCAGGAAATTAATCTAATAAATCCCTTACATAATTGAGAGAGTTTTGACTCATTTGAGTACTACTTAATCTAACATTCTTATAAGGGGAATGTTATACTATAAACTTACAGCTTTTATCCTGTACACTTAGGTCACGTTTGGCGCGCATGAATGAAATGTGATTCCTTCCAATAACGTGACTTCTAGGAATCGAATTATTTTAATGTGGTATTTGATTTGTCAATGAATAGGAACTCGATTTCAGATTCTTATCTTTGGTGTTTGGTTCATACGAGAATAGGAATGTAATTTTTTGTAAAAGTCATGTTATACTCTTTTACTTAAACTACATAATTATTTATATGTCAACTTTGTTATATAGTTCAATAATTATTATCTATTCAAATTCAGATATGAAATAGTAACGTGATGCACAACTGTAAGTACTATTTAAAGATTTATTTAAAGTCTTGGCTGAATTTTTTTCATTTTAAACATAATAAACTTCATTGGAATGAAAAAACAGTGGAAGAGAAGGAAAAAAACTAAAGAGGAAGAGAGAGAATTACATTCGAGCAATAGAAAGAATTGCTCTGGTGGTCAACTCTAAGTTTGTTTTATTTTTTCAGTTGTGTTATTATGTGAAAAATTATAATAACATTAAGCATTATAATATTTTAATAAGGATAATTTTGTCAATAAATATTAAAACAAATCATTTCCGAGAATGGGAATCGCAAACACCCCCTCCCTGGTTTTGCTACTACTCCGTTTAGGAGGAATCCTATTTAAGAGGGAATAAGGTTCCCTCTGCATTCCTAAGAGCCAAACAATAATCAAGATTGTGATTCTCAAAAAATCACATTCCATTCCCACGTAATTCCCGCCTGCCAAACATGGCCTCGTGGTTATCCACACTCGCACTTAATTTATTTTTTACTTCTTACTTTTCGTGGGCATACACATTGGTCAAATGCCTTGACCAGTTTCTGTCGGGAAGATGAAAATGATTTTATACTCAAGCCATCAGAAAGATGAAATTGATGTGTAGCATTAGGCATCGGTACAATCCTACCGACAGATAACAAAGAACACCATTATAAAAGAATCATGATAAGTTTTCCATCGGTAAGATAAAACCAATATGTTTCGTTACAAATACATAGCTTTGTGTCGACCTGTATTGCAATCTATCAGACTGTCTCATCCGATATGTTACTTTTATGAAGTTTTTTGCTTTTCAATAACATCACCACTTCACTGAAAGAAAAACTTAAAACGATCATACGATGTTTCTATAACTTTTTAGTGGGTGATTCTTCCATTTTCTAGATTTATTTGGATCAAAATAAGAATGTGAAGTTTCTTCCTTTCATACGATTCACCATTAAAACACTAATAAAAAACTTCAGTAATTTGAATATGATCTCATAGGAAGATAATTGTTTGATTTCAGGATGTTTTCATCAACCAAAAAATTTTTAGTAGTGAGGTAGAGAATGTGGTTAAGGGAAGAATTCTTGGATATAGTAGTGATAGAAGATTGTAGGTGCTTTTAGTCAACTTGGCCAATATTAACTTATTAGTGAGTGTACCAAGTCAATCCATATACGAGTGTGGCAGGTAATAATGGTATTCGTATATAAAATTATGGACACAATAAAACACAGAACGATTGGGTCCACCACCATTTGGCTTCGCTATCGAAACCCACTCTGCATTACGTAAGTCCCAGATTCGATTCTACAGAAGTACAAACCTATCATTTTTTAAACTTAGGTACAAATAAAGTCTAGAGTAATTGGGTTTAGACCCCTTAAGATGACCTTGAAGAGTATATACATGTGATTTTTGCGCTCAAAAGTCCCATCTCCCAAAACATAAAAGAGAAAAAAACTATTGGGCAATAGATAAAAAAAATGAGAGTCCATAAAGGAGACCAAGCCTCTAGGGCAGGAAAAAGGTAAGGGGATTTTCAAAGTCAGTTTGAGTGTGATGAATATGTCTCGCCAGTATTGGGTGTACAAAGTTGTCCTTTTTGGCTGGATAAACTCTATATATAGAGCATATTTTTCCGTTGCATATCACATACTGTTAGATGCATAGTGTCTCAAACATCATGCATTTTACATTGTACATTTTTTTCTTGATCTTGGGTTACAAAGAGAAAGTATTAGTAGAAAAAACTGTAGCATTCGCTTTTTCTTGTGTTCAATTCCACAACAACATCTAGAGAAAGACAAGAACGAAGGCTTTTTCCACATTACTCGTCGAAGGATAAAAAGATAATGAATCTTAAAAGGAATTGCCTTTTTTATTCATTGTAGATTACTCAATGAATCTCCATGTACTCTTTCTCCATGAATATCATCTTCCCACTTATAGAACTATGGGTGGAGTAGCCCTAGCTAGATTTCTTATAGCTACTCCAAAAGTTCAATACTAAATCCAAAACTTTGCGCATCAAGAGCCGTATTTTGAAACGCACAAAGCAGCCAGAGTGCTTATTGTTGCCGAGTTTCTTCTTAGAGCTAAACAGACCACATATATATCTAAACTAAAGACAAGAATATATATGAGATAAACACTAACGAAGTCAGAGTATTCGCCAAGAAATTGACTTCAAGTTATACCTTGACCCATTGGGTTACTAGTGTTCCAAGTTGAGAAACCTTAATCATATGCCATCTCCCTAATATAAGACTATAGTAGTTCTATACATTCTCATGTTCATCAGATATATGTGCTTATCTCCTCTTATCCCTGACCCATTACCCCAACCCGTTTTTGTAAAGAAAAATATCAAAGAGGGCTCAATGAGTCCCAACTAGTCAAAGACAGCAATATTTAAGAATTAGTTTTCTAGCTAGTTATTCATAAAAATATAAAAGTTAAAAGCAAAAGAATATTTTAGAAGAAAAACGAGAGATTTTTTTTAATAAAATGAGAAGAAAATAGTTATCGAAATATGGCAGTTATCCAAGTTATAATGCCCATTTTTTGAAGACGAGAAGAAGAAAAATGATGAAGGGTTCAAAATGCAGTTTTAGAAATCAGAAACGCATTCTGTAATGGTTTTGGGTTGGAGGAGGTGGGGGTCATGGGTTTATGATGATAATAACCGATAGAAAAACATAAAAGAAATCTAAAACCACACGAAACTATACAAGAACAACATTTATAATTTCAACAAAATTCAAGTACCAATTATTCAACAACAAAACATCTTTCCTATGTTTACTTCTTTATCTTTTTTTTCGGTCAGAATAATTATAAAAAGGACGGGCGGAAATCTATCATCAGACGATTCCTTTCTCTTTTTTGACCCAAACACCCAAAGAAAGATCTAATGAAACCAGAAGGGGTGAAGAGGGTTTCAAAAAGATTAAATAGAATGTACAGACTAATGATTTTTTCGCACCTCGAATAAGGGGACGAATGAAACATAATTCCACATCCAAAAAAGTTTCTAACTGACTGAGGTTTTGCTACGCAAGCTCATTTCCATGCTAAGGTTAAGTTACCACTTACTAGATTCTCTTTCTTTGTCTTCTATTTCTTTCTGCTATCATGTATAATAAACTCCAACAATATTCAGCTTGACAAAGGCGGGAAGTCATCATCTTTCATATGATATGCTTGTGATGAAGAAGCCCTGTAGATAAAATGAACCCAAAGAGCTTAAATGGAATGGAACTATATATGTTTGCAAAATGTGTTTGGTGGATTAGGGTTTTCATACTTTTCTTTTTCGGTATCCATTGGCGGTCCGGATTTCTGCACTGTTGATGTAGAGACTGAAGTCTGTGCAGAACTCGAAGCAGCTTGTCTGCTCATATCTGCAGATTGCCTGCTCCTATCTGGCGGTTGCCTGTTCACCTCTTCAGGTTGCCTGCTAATATCCGGTGAGGGAGTAGATCTCATTGGTGGTTGCCGATACGTCCCAAATTCAAGGTTCTCTGTAGGTGAGAACCCATTTGAATGTGGGATCTCCCTAGGAACTGGTCCAGCATTATGAAATACATCAACGGTCCCTGACCCATAGATGTGTCTTGGTTGCAGCTCACTGCTTCTGCTGCTGCTGCCACCAATTCCAAACATCTGATTTGGAATCACATCCCAGCCGCTTTCTCGGGGCGATGTTAGGTAGTGGCGATGATTCATTAGTGCTGGGTTCCGGCCCTTCATCGGGTAGGAAGAATTATCCCTCCACGAATTGTACTCCTGCTGCAGAAATCCAAGTACCAATAATTAGTAGGCATTGATTTATTTCCGACAAGAAACAGAAGAACCAAAATGGGTCAGACAGATAACACTACTCTTTCAAATCAATTTTTTTTATCAAAGTGAAAGTTTCAAGATCCACAATCTAAGCTTAAATGGAGGTACCATGTTGGGAAGGAATGTTCCCGTTCCTCGTGGTTTTGGGATTTCTTCTGTACTAAAAACGGCACACTGCATCTTAGGAGAGCTTGCGGAGCACAACAGTACTCCTGAACTCACACTTCTAGTGTTTTGATGAGGATATGTGTTACGGTTCGATCTAAAGTGACCATTAATAACCCAATTTGGTCTGTTACGGCGGTGAGGAGGAGGAGGTGGTGGTGTTGCTGGTGCTGGAATTGGTGGAAGCGGCAGAACAGACCCTCCAACTCTAAATCCATTTTGTCCCCGCCAACACATTAGGTTATTGAAGTTCATTTCAAATTCTCCAGTAAGGTCCGCCAATGAGTTTGGACCACCGGGCCTCCCATCGGTTCCAGTGTAATCGTCTCTATAGCCGTTAGACATGGCTTTACGGTTTAGGACACTTGTATCCTCATGGTAATAATAGCTGGGAGTCTGATCTAAACGCTTGTTCGAGACAAGCTCTTTCCTTTCTAGGCTGCCATGCCTCTCCATGGTGTTCGAAAAGAACTTGTCGAGTTCATCCGTCATCTTCATACCCGACAAAGTTAAAATTTGGCCAAGACTTCGGGCTCCATAGGTAAAGGCACTTCTAATGCGATAGCAGTTGCCTGCATAAAAATACAACATTACACATCATTTTCAGAAACCTAAACAAACATCACTAATTCAAAGAACAAAAAAAAAGGAAAAGTGACCGAGAGAACTCCGTACCCTTGCTGACACTGCGTCCTAAATTGTTATCATTTTTCAGTGGATCAATTATGTTCAGAAATTTTAGGGGAAATGACCGTGACTCCGCTTTTATGCCCGCACCGGTATACAAACTCTTGAAATACCTTAGAAGTTCTCTAGTAATCAACAAATCGCTGCCACCGTTTTCTGGTGCCTCTGCTGCAATAACACAGACATATCAAGTACACAGCAAACTAGTACATATGATTTCCACAGGTACTAAGGGATTTATGCTTACCCACTATCTCAGGCAGCGAAGTTATAGGTGCTGGACCATTTAAGCTGATACAATAATTGTCGCAATCAAATTTACTGAAATAGTCTAAAAATCTATACAGTACCTGTAAAAGGGAAATGATTTAGTAGATGGGTTAATGCTCGTATTAGTGAATCATGACAAAATCTATTTCATGAAAGTACCCACCGCCAAAGGGCCATCCAAAGATGAGTAGAACACATGGAAAATATATAGAACCAGTGTTTCCAGTGCATATGTAGAAAGCAGGGCATGATGAGCTCCCAGAATACGACTCTCATAATAACACCATGCTTTTATCAGAATAATACTTCGCTTGAAGAGATTTTCTTTAGCAACAATGTGATTGACCTATATTGAGTACGCATGCAAAAAGTAGAAATAAGCTGTTGCTTTCTAAGTTACATAAATACAGCAAATATTAATGGAGAAGAAGAAAACAACAAGAACAGTAATACTAGTGTACGCATGTTCTTGTCTTAGACATTGCCGCATTAGGTAATTTATTTTATGTATAAAATGGATTAACCTTCTTTAAGCTATACATAGAAGGTATTGACCCAGACTAGCATTATACGTTCGAACAATTTAGACATCGAATAGGTAAGATACAGTTTGAAACTTATCATTATTAAACCTGATTTTTATAACCTAAAAATAATTTGTGACTTCTCCGTTTCCATTGTTTTATAATTTGCAGGTCTAAATAAAAAATCTTCAAAACAAACATTTCAGAAATCCGAGGTACTTCACATAACAAAACACAAGAATATAAACATTACATATGACTTGGGAATTCCAACAAACATGTTATAATATTAAGTGAAAACCTTGATCCCTTTATACCTGATCAAGAAAGCACAATGTACAGATTCCCCCTGTTTGATTAACGGAGATATCTACAACAATGTTTTGCACGAGGCACTTGACAAGCTTAACCTGTCAGCAGAAACCCCATGGTATTAACCCAAAGGTCAAACACGAGAAAAGTGTTGGGAAGCAGATGAAGAGAAGCCATATAAGGTACAAGTAGCCAAGTAGGGATATCTAAGTTAATCATGCATAGTTAGAATTAGAAACAGCTTAAACGTTCATACTTTCATCAAGCAAATAAATGATATACAGGATAGAACTAAGCTGTTTCTCAACTCTTAAGGTTCTGACGAGTTCATGCCAGAAACATCAGAAAACAAGGCTCTGAAGTTCAATTGGTTGGGAAGAACATCACTAGGATTAATGCAACCTTATATTTTCGAAGTAATCCTGAGATTTAAGAAAATTTAGTATTTAACATATTAGTACTGAAATTAATGAGTGACACAATCTTCTATCAGCCATGTTACATATGTGGTAATATAAGAAATTTACAAAATATGATATTGAAAGTAGACATGTATAGTAACTTAAAAGCTAAAGCAGTTAAAGAGATGAACCAATAAAAATTGGGAAAAAACTTATGACATACACATTTTTAAATAAATCAAATGACAGAACTGAAAACCAATTATTTTAAAGCGTGAAGCATTGGCACGTGACGAATAGTTTATGTCCAACCCCACTTTTCAGAAAACCCTAAAGATGCTCTCGGATGAATGAAATAGGATCCTATTTGTTATCATTATTTCTCCCTCGTTCATTTGTGTCAAAAGTGGTAACAGATTGACTAAGTAGATAACTCACAGAAAGTCTATACAGAATATAGCTCATGCTTATATGCTTCCCAATGCATACCCCGAGGTTGTACCCACAAGGTCTTGTACCATGCTAAATGCAACACTAAGATGTATGGCTAAAGTTTATAAATCAAAAAGTAATTAAAGACGGGTCTTACACGATACTTGGGGAAAAGTTATATGAGGGTAAAAGATGAGATACCTCCGCACCGATGTATTGAACATCCCTTACTTCGAACTCAGCAGCTTTATTTTCCGCCTCCCGTTTAAGCACCTTCATTATGTCATCGGCCAGAGTCTTCTCATCGAGGTTCCGAGCAGAAACTGCAGTCAAGTCAATATCCCCATCTGGGAGATACGTCTTCAGAGGTACTGATCCATATGGAAATACCTGCAGAAAATACGAAGGGAAAACTCAGTATTGAAAAATATCTATGATGAAACGGTGGCTAAACCCATAAAGATGGTTCCTGGAGAAATGTAAGGTATTCTTTCCCTCAAAGTTCAAATGAAGTACATTGTGAACAAATTTTCTGTTTCACATTCTCAAATTGGTGGATGACAGTGGGCATATACTTATACATGAAATACATTGACAGTTTGGCATTTACTAGAAACACATTAGAACCACTGAGCATCATTATTAAGACGCTGAGTGTTACATACTCACCACTCAAGGAAGTAGCTATACAAAGTTACCACTACAGGACTAGGAAGGCCTAAAAAACACACACGTAGTACTAGAGTACCTGAAACTAAAACCATACTAATCAAGTGCATATTTCTCCTCTTTTTAAGTTTTTCTCTTCTATTCGAGTTACCGAGTATTCGATTAATAGATAATATGACAAAATATTTCTGATATCTTTCAAGCTTGAAAACTCAACATAGAATATCTATCAACGGTGTACTTAAAGCATCCACCGTACCTCCATCGGGGTGCTCCAAATCTCGCATTACAAATATGCATCAAAACTGGAGGGCATACGTTCATCCTCTTTTTGTAGTAAGAAATAGGACAGGAAATTAAATAACATGTACTGGGGGTGCAGGCCCACTCACCTCCCCTAGAACAAGGATTACTGCACATGCCTACCTTTTTGAAGAAACAGAAAGAAATACCTGTTGAATTATGTAAAGTGCCATGTTTAACACTTAATGTGTAAAATTGCACACTGATTTCGTACCATATTACACTCACATAATATGGTATAGTCCAGAAACAAGATCTTGGATGAAAACCACAGAAAAGAATTACAAATCGATTGAACTTTGAAGTAGGAATTAACAGTACGGCGCAACTATGGCACTAGTACCCATAGAGAAAACAGGTTACATGAAAAGGATAGGACCGAAGTAACCCATATGGTTAATGCAAAAAAACAGACAGAGAGTAACCCATATGGATCTGATTTAGAAGTTGGGAAGGTTTTTTCTTTTTTGAAAACATTGAATCAATCTATACTAAACTGCGGGATATTCACCCTCCTGTTGTAAAACATGTACAGCAAAATACCTGCTCAGAAATGAAAGACCTATGTTATTACAATCATAGCTTCCCAAGAAGTTGGGAAGGTGTATCATTGCATCTCTAAACTCAACTTGAAGCCAAGATAAAAATGTAATTTATTAGTACATATATGTGACAGAAATATGAAGATGATGCTTGAGTTTGAAATAAGAAATACCCAAAAGGCAATAATTTTCTGATCCAATTCAAGAAGGGAAACATATTGAAAACTTAGGTTTACTGAAATTCGCTTTGATCTAATTAATAGAAGAACGTAAGCCAATTTAGATAGTAGCATGGAATATATTTAATATTATTCAAATACATTTCATAAGATCTGATCAAAATATCCGTAATCGTCGAAGTCACCTTATCAGACAATATGTCGTGCATATGTCCTGATACATCAGACCTACTTCTTTATCAAGCTCACTTGCCTGTAATATTGGGGGAGAAATTACCACAATTAGATCTAACTCCTAAAATGCGAAAAAAGAAACAGCTAGAATTGTACAGGATGGACTGCAGAAACTGAGAGAAGGCTTTGAAAGAGGACATTTTGGATATCGATAAACTCAAATGGAAAAGTTGCCAACAGAAATAACTGAGACATAAAATATCAAGTAGATATCATCAACTAAGAGGGGAATTTGACATGGAACGAGAAAATGACAAACAAACAAGGAATGAAGTTTCGGTTTCGGTGGAAATTTTGGTAGCATGAAAATTGAAATATTTTGGTCATTTCGACCGAAATATTTTGAAACTATTTCCTTGACAAAGCATTGTTAAAAGAAACTTAGTTATATTTTGGTTTCGATGAAAATTTCAGGAGGTATTTCGAAACTTAAGTCCTTGCAAAAGAACAGACTGATGCTGCCTCTACTAACAAACTGACTTTTTACCTATTAACATAACAATATCGACTTCTACATAACTGGATGCAAGGATATAACAGTCGACCAAACAAACTCGGATTTCTTTTCTTCTGTTTTTCATGTTTCTTGGAAGAAACACTAGATTAGGGCATTGTAAGCTCGGATAAACATATTGAAAGTATGACCTCAAAAAGGATACATACAATCGGCCCATGAAATCCACCTCTTTAGCCTCAAAGTCATAAACTTGCATTAGCGTGATGAGTTTTTAAATCGATAAGGAAAGAGCTAGCTTTGCTCCTTTAACCATTCGCACCATCAAGAGACCATTCCTCTTCCCTCCAACAATGCTCGCACTCTATATCTAGCTCTACCTCATGATTCCCCTCACCTGCCTCTCTCTCCCTTTTACCTCTTGATTGCCCTCCATTCTCTCTCTCCTTCCTCCATCCTAACTCTCTCTCATGGGGTTGTGGAGGTGGTTGAAACTTCCCACCCCACGTTACTATGTGGACCAAGATAACTTGCCCTTAAGCCCACAAACAAATACCATTGGCGAATGAGTATAACCTACTTACAACCAAACAACAACCCGACAAAATATCATGATTAATTTGTCTTGTCCATACAAATAAGTTGCCTAACGTCGCCGCTTTTTCCGATAACGACATATTTTAGAAAGGATATTAGATACCAAATAGATCCATGTTTGAGGATCTATCTAAGTTTCATAATAAATGGTAACAGAAGTAGCTCCAAAAGAAACAAAAAGAATCGAACTTGTTATCTGACACAATGGGGCTTAATTTACGGATACACGCATCATCTTTTTTCCTTTTCTTCTCGTGGCATCTTCTTCTTTTCTTTCTTTGACATGGACTACTTTCTTTATCCATTCTATTTTCATCTTCTACTCCAAAACAAGAACCAACGTTATTAGGGTACTCATTTTTATCCAACATGCATGCAAAAAAATTAATACGCCCGAAGTCGTATTAGGGTTTTTTTTCTTTACTTTTTTTATCAATCAAAACATCAATGTTCATAAGGTCTGTCCAAAGGACACACAATGAACATCAACATTTTCATTCAGAATAGTTCCTTACAAACACCAAGTAAGCAGATTTTAGGTTAAATTAGCATAACTAGCCAAACAACATCAACCCATACAAACTCCCATCCTTCTAGATGACAATCTTCAATACCCTCATTATAAAATATCAATCTCCAAGAGAAAATACTCCCCAATTCAGCAAGTAATAAGGGATTCATGTAAACACACAAAACAACATAAAAAAAAATGAACAAAACTTGAGATAATTCACAAAAGACTGAGTTAAAGTAAGGGATTCACCTGAATTCCAAGGTTAGCTCCAAGTATCCTCTTGATATAGTTGATAATTGCTTTCCTTCTCTTATCAGAACGAACAGTAGGATGAATCTGATTAATAATACTAGCTATTTTTGTTTCAGCTATTAGCCAACAATAATCATTAATTGAATCAGGATCTGGATTAGTCAAAGGCACATTAGAAGGTAAATCAGGGATTGGAAACAGTTCCAAATCCAATGGGATGCCGTTCGGCGATAATGAGAAAGGATTGAGTTCTCCCATGCAATCAAAATTAAGAAATCCCAAACAATCGATTGATTCAAAAAACCTAACTTAAAATCAAAAACCTTTTAAAACCCCAATTTTCGTCCGAGAATGAAATGATGATTAAAATAAGTAAAATTCAAAGAGACGCCCGATTATCTTCGAAACAATCGAAGATAGATGAAGAAGAACAATTTAAACACAAACTCGAATGAAATGAGTGATTTTGATGAAAAATCTGAGGATCTTAAACCAGCTGATGAATAAATTAAAAAGAAGAAGTAAAAAAGGTTTGGTTTTCTTCAAGAGCTTCAAAGAGAAACCCCAAAAGCCCCAAAAATCTCTGTTTTTCTCACTTTCTCTCTCTCTCTCTAAAAACTTCTCTCACTTTCTCTCTCTAAAAGCACACAGGAAAGGGGAAAATACTCTCTCTCTCTCTTCCTAGATTCTACCGCCCACCAATGTTGTCACAAATCCTGGTCTTTTCTTTCTATACTACGTCATTGTCCGTTTCTAGGGGTAAAATGGTACTTCCAAAAAGTCATTATAACCCCGTAGTAAAAAATATGGTTTGATTTTGGGGAAATTTTCGTAAATTACTGTGACCTCTGATTTTGATGACCCTCTTTTGGTTAAGTCTCTCTATTACCTTGTCATTTGGTTGATGAATTTAACTGGTTTTTTAATGTTATGGGTTAATGCAGTTAGAGTTTAAGCCAATCAAGTGGGAGGTACAATTAGGTTAAGTGATAGTGGGTGTGGGATATTGAGTTGGTTTGTGTTTGGAGATAAGAACTTGAAATTCTCTTGACTTGTAGTCAAATGTGTATTTTGACTTGCTATAAGATTCCAATTCCTTGGTTGAAATTGGCAAGAATCTCTTTAAACCAAAATAAAGTAGAGAATAGAGAGTGTTCAGACCTTTCAACAAAAAAAAAAAGAGTGTTGAGTCAAAATGTTGACAAATGGTCAATTGGAGTTTTACCAACATTTAGAGTGGATATTATCATGTTTCTTCTTTTCTATTCTTTTTTAATGTTTCTTATTAGCTTAATCTTGATATGCAAAAAAAAAAATTATAATTTTGCGGCGCTTCAACAATCAACGGATTTAGAAAGGAAACACTGACAACTGACAAGATATTTCTGATACCACACAAAGTGATAAAAAATAGAAGTCGTTAAGATATGAACGACTTCCTTTTTAAGACTCGTTCAATTAACTCTATACAAGATTCTTAAACAGAAACACATTAATTACAATTTTACGTCACGTGGAAAGTTGAATATTAACTTCCACATATATGTTGTAAACGTAGCTGAAGCAGATAACGATCAGAGTAGTAATAAGATTTTATATTGGAAACTAATTAATATTTTGTCGTTACTTTACAAAAAGATTTTTCGATTTATAATTCAAAAGACGAGACAAAATATGACTATATAAAACAGAAAAAATATTATTCTGTAAGGAAAAAATTACAAGAAGTGGAGCATCAAGAACATCACACATTTTTCTAATTTTTTCCAAATATTATCTTCTCTGAAAGATCTTCATATACAATCTTCTTTCATTTCTCTCTAAACTTCTATGCAGACGTATATATTCATCTCTTTCTTGTCATCATATTCCTTATAAAAGCCAGTGTTTTGGGACATCTAATTTTAGTTGGGGCGTGAATACTCTGGTCAATTAATTGTAATCCCAACTGACTTAATGACAATCTAATCTTACCCAAAAATTAAGATGTTCAAGTTTTACCTTTTAAACTACATCTTCACCACAATGACCTCCAACCACCCCTTTTTTCATTGTCATTATCTTTCTCTTTATTTTTCCCCCCTTCAGGCGTGGAAGTTTGTGGGAGGCCATGAAACATTTGTGGGCTCCCACGAGATGTTTTGCAGTTCGTTTCGTGGACGACCACGAAACTAAGTTTGTTCATGGATATCCGATATGTATCTGTATTCGAACTTTAAAAAAACTGATATTTCGGATACGAATTCAGATATTTCTTATCGAATATCTATTTATCGGATACGAATACACCAATATCCAATTCGATAACTATCTGTATCATATAAGTAATAAAAAAATAATAAAAATATAAATTTATTAATAATAATATGTAAAATGTATGGTTACGATTTATTATTTAGATCTAATAGTTAAAAACTTAAAATATAAATTTATGTTTTTGTTTCGAATATCGGATATTATCCGATATCCGTTAAATTTATCGGTGTCGGATTCAGATATTGATATTTAATATCGATCAGACAATTAACGGATGTCAGATATTGAATACGGTTATGTCTATATCTGATCTGATAAGCTACCGTTTACAGGTCTACGCGAGACTTGTTGTAGATCGTTTCGTGATTGACCTTGAGACTTTTTGTAGTCCTTTTTGTGGGACCACAAACCTCATCGACCAAGGGTTTCAAAACCCTAGCCAACAAGGTTTCATCCAAGGACCCCTCATTCGCGAGAACAATGAGATAATAGAGAATGGAGAGTCGGAGAGTAAGATGTTGGTTGTGGTGTGAAGGTGATAAAATGAAGATGAGGTTAAATACTAGAGGTGTAAAGAACAAACATCTTAATTATTGAGGTTAGAGTAGTTTGTCCTTTCAGTAATAATTTTTGAGCTTATAGCCCAAAAAACGGGGCCTAATATGACATTTAGTCCACTCTAATCCCATTAAGGGTTTGAAAACCAAAATAATATTGTAAATGGATATCTAGTCCATTGGTATACATCTAGAGAGAAAACACAAATCCCTAGAATATATATTAATTCATAATACCTAATATAACCTTCCTCATATATTATAACTGATTTACCAACAAAATCCTTGAATATCTTTTTCCATTTTTATCTCCCACATTCTCTCTCCAATCACGTTTCCATTCAAAGTAATGTTAGATTCAGTAACGGAAACAGTTTATTCTCTCTAACTAAAACCGATTCACTTAATAAATCTCCATTAAACTCAGAAATCTTGTTTCATCTTCATTAGATTGTGTTGCAAATATTCATCCTTTATCAGGTTTGACACTGTGAAATTCATTATAATCACCATTGTTAAGATCTAATATTGTTTCTCATGTTAAATTATCAGATTATGTTGCTATATTATGGATCATATCAGATTTATGATCCAATTCTATAAGATCTGTTTACTAATTCATTAACTTCTAATGTATGATGTTTATTTTCTCTCTCTAAAATTTTCATAACTATTTGTTCGTGCATTATAATCAAATTTCTCTCTGTATCACCTAATCAAATCTTTATCATTATTCAGTATTTTCTCTCTCTAAGATTCATAACCGATTTTGTGATGTTAATGTTAAATCCGTCTTTACAATTCATTTTATTCGATTAAGAGGTGTTTGTCTTTATGTATTTTGTTACTTTTTAGTAATTTTAGGTTACAGATTTTGATTTTTAGAACATTTTTTCAAATCTTCATCAAGGTTTCCGTACAATTTTTGATGCAAAGAAGATCTCGTACGATTTGTTATAACTGAATGCACACGATATGTAATTTAAAATAAATTACGGATCGGGATCGTTTACAATAAATTACATATCATTTTTTATCTAGAGAAGATCTAGTATCATTTGGTTGTAACAGAATGTAAACGAGATATAATTTAGACGACATTAAATGATGTTTACAGAACATAACACATACATAAAAGTAGCATTTAAATTCTTTACTAAAGTTCTAGTACATTACGCAAACATCTTCTGTATGATGTTTTTATAACAGAATGTAAAATATATGTATTTTGTTACAAATTATACATACTTCATAAATAATATCAAAAATATCTTATAAATCTGCATACATTATATATAATTTATTCAATATTACGCGTATTTTTTTCCCAAAACAGTTGTCGTTTATAGTACAATAAATGTTCCAAAAATTATATGTAATTTATTGCACATTATTCATATTTTTTCACATAACAGTGACCTTGTGATCATTTAAACTAAAGTTATGTTTGTCTCCTAACACATTATGAAGTTTAACAAACAATATGCATAATTTATTCCATTATACATGTCGTTTCTAGTAAATTATATGTTTTGTTGACAAATGTATATGTTTTCTTTTTGTAGTTTTGCTGTTACTTGTGGAGTTTCCTACAGAATCATCCAATCTAAGTAAGATCACAAAACTAAAATCTGATGGCTGGGATAAAATATTTACTAAAGTTGGTCAGTTGGTGCAAAAGCATTTCGATATGCTCTTCGACAATATAGTGTAACTGTTGTTTGTCCTGCTCAAGACTACAAATGGAGAGTACATGGATGGGCACCATTTTTGAACCAGAGAAGATTTTTTACATTTTTTTGTAACAGAATGTAAACGATGTGTAATGTAAAAGAAATTATGTGTACTTTATTGAACATGACACACATACATGTGATAAATTACGGTGTATACATGACAAATGATGGTTTCCTCATCATAAATAACACATAATTTACGTATTTGTTTCATAATTTGTATTCAACGTGTATTTATGTATAAGTAAAAAACGAAAACAAATGCTGCTTTAATGTTCCCAGAAAAATATACTATTTCCAAATCTGAAAGTTAAGTGAGAGAAAGTGATATATACGTTTTTTATATTAACCTCCAAATCACGCTAAATTGATCCCACAAAACATACTCTTTCCAAATCTGAAAATTAAGTGAGAGAAAATTGATTTGAATCGAAAAAAAATTACATAGTAAGATAGAGAAAATTGATTTGGTTTCAAAATCTGTAAAGGAGAGAGAGAAAATTGATTTGGAAATATTCGTGGTGATGACGTTTCATTTTTGTTAGGATTTTGGTTTCTGATCGATTCGGGTAATAGGAAAGAGAACATTTGATTTCCAAATCTGTTTAGAGGAGAGAGAAATTATGATTTGTTTCTATCTGTTTTTTGCTTGAAAGCCCCCAAATCACTCTTGCTCACATTAGAAATTTTCCGGATTCACCTGGAAAATTAAAATTCCCGCGATTTTTTTAGAAGGGACATGGACGGTTTAATTTCATAAAGTATGGGTTATTTCTGTCCATGATGTAAATGGACTAAATATCCATATGTTGGGAAGATTGGATCATATACCTTTCTTGAACATTATTTTGGTCTATATACCCATGGACTCTTTCAATAATTAGATCAAATCTGATTGATCAAAGTCTTCCTGCCTCCAAAGCAAATTTAGATGCCCCAAAACACAGACGTTCTATAATAGGGGAGAAGAGAAGTTACAAAGCAAGGGAGCCTATGGTAAAACCCAATTGGCCTCTAACACCTCTCTTAATGCTTGAGCCTTGCTTGTCTTAAAGTGACTATCTCATTCTAAAAGTGCTCAACCATCTCCCGCACTCAATGCGGCTCAAGACTCAGAGCATCTCCGATGCAAAACTAAAAAAAAAAACTCAAATTGTCCTATTTGTCAAGGCTCAATTGAGTTTCTCTTTCCTAGATGTCAATGTTGGGATCCTCAATTCAAAAGACATCTCCAATGCAACACTCTAATAAATTAAAAATAACTTAGGTGTCATTTCCTAGATGGTTAGATTTGCTTTTAATATTCAGTGGCCAATTGAGATCCTCAAAACAAATCTCAAATATTGAGTTTCTTCTTGAGATATCTCAACATTAAATGGTGCCACGTCATTTTTGAGATCCAAATGGAGTGGTGGATTGGAGAGAGTTTTTTTACAAAAGACTCAAAAAATCCTAGCTGGCACTCTAAGTTTTTCAATTTGAGTGTTGCATTGAAGATGCTCTTATATAAGTGATCACCACCCTCACCCACTGCCAATGCTCCCACACCCAATGTGTCTCAAGACTTATATAGGTGATCACCACCCTCACCCACAGCCAATCTGGACAAACACCGACATCCACTTTTCTTGAGTATGAATTACAGCAACTCTTCCAAAACAACCGTGATAGGGAGACCGGCGTTTTTGATGTGAGAGGGTGAATCCGACGGTTGGATGTGGATTCATGCCAACATCACGCCTAAAACGTCAGTCCCCATGCCTTTTCGCATCTTTCATCACATTTGAATCTCACCCCCTCTTCATTATACAGTTCTGAACTTTTATCCGAGTAGTCGAGTAGATTGACTGGTAAAGATTCAAATTAATCGTGATTCGTGAACTATAATATGGAGATTCAGATGCTAAAACAGTTTTCACCTTCAGTCCATAATTGGCTTTACTAATGGGAACAACAAAAGTAACACAAAGTGATGGAAAAATAAATCTCCGGGGAGTTTATTAAACAGATGGTTCAAGAAAACAGAAATCTCTACATCAATCCAAATAAGTTCTATAAAATCACCACTATCCAGCACCAGGGTGGAACTGCTTGAAAGTTGGGAGGGAGAAAACCCTAGGAATTTGCTACTCACCGTATGCGGATTCCTTCTCATACACTTCACTAGCATATTTCCAGTTAATGACCTTCCATATGTTCTTTAGATAGTCTGGTCTCACATTTTTGTACTGTATAACCATGGATATCAGAGCTCATAAACATGCTAGAATCATTAAAGAGATTAACATATAGATGCCCCAAGTTTTCCAAAACAACGCAAATCACCACAATCTAGAAGAATGTTGCGTGATCAAATTTACGAGCAATATTTCTAAAAATCCGTTTTTTTTTTAAAAGTGACTTACGAAGTCATTACAATGGCATAGATACGTTAAAGATGTGATAAGCATGATAACCGCTGAAATTAAACTTTTGAAACAAACATGCCTAAAAGCCTGTCGAATTAAATGGCCTAAAGCCCACCTAACTACATTATTTATACCTTTTTAATAACTCAAGTTCAATAACCCAAGTGTTGACAATCCCGCGTTTTCTAGGAAGAGTACTTTGAATACAGCGGTGATGCTCTGGCTGGGATAGCCGGGATATGCTCGGGCAGATAGACATTTTCATTTTCCCTTTGAGTAAAATATGAATAATGTTAAACAAGAAATTACCTGCAAGTAATATGCATGCTCCCAAACATCTATGCCAAGCAAAGGAATCAAATTTGGACGTTTAGTCACTAGTGGATCCTGCAACAAGCCACACTCATTATTGTCTAAAAGAAAAAACTCTACTAGATTGAGAAAGAAACATAAAATTGAAGTTGACTTTGATGTATAAAAGAGACTATTGAACCATAAGGATGTACCCCAACTTTAGGTGGTGAGAGTAACAAAGGAAGGAAAAAAGACGATAATGAATTTAACCCAGAAGCAAATACTACACAAGGGTAAATTCGAGCGACGGGAAGCTTGTAGAAATTAAGTTGCCCTCTATGTCGTCAAGTTCTAGAACAGATTCAGATATTCAACAACAAAATTTCAAATATAACTCACAAAATGATTCACATATTCTAACAAGTCAGTTCAGAATATGGTAAGCATAAACAAGAGTTTCCAGATCAGTTTAAGACAATTGTACAACTACCTTGTTGAGATTACCTGATTCGCAGTGGTCTCAACTACAAGCTTCTTCAGTTCTTTGTCCAGACCTAGCCACTGTAGAAATTTGAGGAAAAAGATAATCAAAGTGAGATACACCCAGCCATTAAGAATAAACATTGAATACACTAAACTAACGCTTAATTACGACTTCAAGCAAAATTGAAAACCCACCACCCATCCAGAGCCTTGTAAAGTAGCACATTCTCCATTGATCTTTTGCACCAATGCTTCGAAAGAACCAAAGTGTGTATCATTAGCCGAAGCTAGGGAATCTTGTGGTGGCTCACCACCTCGTTCCTGACATATATTACAACATAATCCAACATCATATAAAGACGAGACCCTCTTTAAACTAAATTAAACCATAAATTAGTATCTCAAAATTAGAGATAGACTTACACTAACAGGAGTTAGATTCTTCCAGAAAATTGAATGGTTCACAAGACCTGTACAAATATTTTACCATAAGTCTTCACCAAATATAGTCAATGACAATTAGATAGTAGTGGATAATAGTGTGTCCTGTCGCCATCAAACTTAAAACCAATCGGTAATGAATGGAAAAACCTAAATATTATATTCTTGGTTACTAAAGTATCCTTTGCCATGTGAGTCTATTTTTACCCCCCTCACTTGTGATGTTCTTTGAGTCCTAACATGTGTCTTTTTCTTGGTAATGTAGAACACGTGTGCCCTCTGGGTCTACCATGCGTGACCTTAGCTCTAGTTTATCATGTGCGACCCTAGCTCTGGTCTATCATGCGTGCCTAGTTCTGATATCTTATTAAGTTTGTGGTCATCCAACTCAAAACAAACTTTCCGGACACTTTTCCCACGTGGGACTATTCTCACTTGTAATAACTAATCAAGAAAAGCTAAGCAATAACTAATCAAAAAATGATTTCATTCCATATGAAAGCACAAAATAGATCAATTGAAGTGAGGGAAATTTGAAAATTAATCGTTTACCTCCGCCATTGAACTTGATCGCACCCTGCAACTTAAAAACAGTAGAAGAATCACCTTTAACGATAGCTTGATCGAGCTGTTCGAGAGCTTTATTATAGTTAGTGATGTAAGCTTGGTGATGTTTGTGTTGATATGAATTTGCATAATTCCTCCACTAATGGCAGACTCTAAAGCACCATAATCATAAGAGAGATCAGGAAGTGTGAAAGTTTGCAATTCTCTAGCATGATTATTAAACCCTAAACGTGCATTTCTCAATTCATTTTGTAACCCTAATCCTAAACCTAGTGGTTTCTTGCTCATACATCGAAGAGCCATAGCTGATTCACTCTCTCTCTCTCTCTAGATTTCTCCAACGAATTGCAAGATCAGAGCTTTTTTTGAGGTCCACGTGTTTACGGGTTAGTTCGGATTTACCACCCAGATATGACCAATTCGTAGTTTTGGCCCTCCAAGTTGATTAACACGGATCTGTTCAAATAAAAGTCCCTTTTTTTCCCAATATAACCCTAATCACTCATCTCTCTCGTTCTCTTTTATCTGAGGTCGTTTCTGTCTTCTCAATCTCTAACTTCTCCGTCGTATGCCTTATTATCTGAAATAACTTAAAATAAAGACTAAGATGAACAGAAACTATAAAAATCAGACCAGAAAGAAAAAAAACAACCACTAACGTTCATCTATTGTTCTAGAACCCGTCTAAATGTTTTCATTATTTGAGCAATGATGTTTCCGAAAGTAATGGTAACTCTAATCCGTATGAAAATCTTATCAATTACTTAGTTAATTTATTGCTTTTTCCATCCACTGTATACTTGGAAAGAGTATTATTCACTAAATTTTCATTGTGATAACGCAAGAATATCATCTTATTCTACAAGAACCTAATATCGAAGTATTCAAGTCTGTATCTAAAATAGAAGTCAAGGAACCTAGAAAAAAAAGATGCAGTTATGGTATACCTAAGAAATTTTAGCAAAAAAGAGTATTTGTAAGAACAACACTCAACTTCAAAATTAATTGAGATGAAACTATGACATCTCACTTACAAGAATTGACTGCTGAAATACCTAATTCACAAAATTGGTACTTGAACCCAAAAATAACTATGACAGAAAACAAACTGCATTCCTTTAAATTGTTCTGATTATTTTTTTTTGTAATGGATGTGTTTCTACTAGACTTAGTACTTGCTGATTGGGGATGTGATTGCTCTTGCCTATATGCTTTGTTGTTGGATGAGTTCCATTGGCTGATTCTGAACCTGAGTTTTGCTAGGGAGATTGGAGAACATTTCAAGCATCGTGCAGATCTTTGTTCGAGTTCCACAACGGGGCTTTAGGGATGTCATCGGTAACAATGGCAGCTCCATTTTCTAAGCTTATCAAAGGATCAGATTCATCTTCTTTTCCCTGAAAAAGTTATGAAATCGAGGATTAGCTCTCACAAATACTCTATGTAACAGAGTGATTGAGAACTGTAACAGATTACGACTAATGCCTTATGGTTGCTGTACCCCAAGCCAATTCCTGAATGGCTCCCGGGTTATACGTGAGGCCGACTACACAAATCTAAGTCTAATGCCTAACAGGTTTCAAAATCGCAAACCAAGAAAAATCATGGTTAGCTGCGACATAAGAAACAACTTTACATAAGCATCATTAGCTACAATATATGTTTGAACCAGCGATGAGCATTATATGTTCGATCCGTACTCCTTGTTAAACTCATAAGCCCCTGGCTCTATCTAACAATTATGAGCTTTGATGCATGCAACCTTCACATGATGATCAACATACTTTGCCTCGGTTAACATCAATAGATACTGATATCAGAAGCATGAGTAGTAGATAGTACCTGAGACAAGTGTGGAGCTGGTTCATTCGATTTTTGCTGGCTCTCACGAGTGCAAAAGTAAGAATAAAGTAACATTCCGACTAATGCAACCAGGATACCAAGTATGTTACGCCAGCTAAATGGGTCGCGGAGTAAGATATAACCAAAAGCCAGTACAAGGCATGTTTTTAAATGTCCGAGGACCTGGTAAGTGACAGGTGAGGTCTTTCCAATAACAAGAAACGTACTGAAGTTAACAGATACGGAGATTAGACAAGATAGAACGATGAAAACCTGCATGATAACAATATAATTAGACTTTACAATTGCGCAACCAGATCTACAAAAAAAGAAAAAAAACAAAAAAAAGAGAACTTCTAAATTAAAATTGTCTTCCGATTCACTTACCAGCACTTGAGGTGTATACTTGAAAGCAAAAACGTTTTCCTTGGTCAGTAGCCCATCTAGAAATGGACCAGTGATGAAAAGGGTCATTGCTTGATAAGGGCAAGACTGATATAGGAGTTGGGTTGAAGATACTTTAAATCTTTTCTGAATGGTATTGGTCATCTGGGAAGAATAAATTAAGGGTTACCAAGAAAGAGAAATTTGACTAGAAAACACAAAATCCTAATAGTAAGCAAAAGTTTATCATGTCTAATATCAATACTATATACAATTGTATCAAACCCGATCTGTTGATATCTAACTGTTCTAGATTCTTTTGCATTGTTTCGATTCAATCTTCCACTCATGATATAAGTTTACCTAGCGGCAAAAATTCAAGTCATCAAGCAGTCACTATTGATCAGATAATTAGGTATCTCAGGGGAGACATGTTTAATCATATGACAGCATGCATTACCGGGGACAAGTAGCTCTCACCAAAACATTATGAACAGATTGTCCAAGCAGTAACAACATAGCCCTATGATCTCTTTGGCATATTTAGACACAATAACTTTGATGATTAATTAAATTATGGAAATAATAGATAAAGCCACTTTAGGATACAATTTGAGCAACACATGTAGTAAGCACTGCGAGCAGAGATAATATGGAACCCAAAGCATTGAGCTGAAGATCAGTCACAGTTGCAATTCCAACACCCAAAAGAAGAATAGAAAGTGAGAATTGAATTCTCCTACTGCAATAATGACCAATCAATTATTAGCACATATAGATTAATTGATATATACATATATATATATATATATATATATATATATATATATATATATATATATTCAAAAGTCAGGGTGTGTCACTGTGTCCATTTCAGCAAATGATGTGAATAGCTGAAATATATATACGTTCATGATTCATGAACAATAGAAATTATTCCTCGGTATAACTTGAGTACGGGATTTGACTTTCAGAACAACAGAATAAATTATTGGTCATGTTATATAGTTTCGTTGAGTGTGCTGCTAGTAGCCATACTTATAACCCTATTACTGTGGCACTAGGAGTTTCTACCCTTTCAACTCTTGTTTTATCTGTTGTTTACACTATTTTCCAAGTAAAAAAGAACAGCTACACAAGCTATATTTGCCCCTTCTATGGTACACTGGGATATGAACCAAGGCGATTTAAACTTGAACATGCATATGGACATAACAATTACTAGTCACTAACAGTTAAGAATACGGTCGAGGCGTTCGCTCCAAGGCTCGCCTCATTGCTATTTTCCACTTTAGGAAATGGTGCTAATACCTCAATATCGGAATTTTTCTTCCCGTTGTTTCTTTTCTGCTATTGGAAGCAATAAACTAATCTGAGTAAGGAATTAAATATGTCAAAATATTACTCAGTTTTTGATCCTTAAATGTGGGTTACATGCATCCTCAGGTTTAAAATAATTTTTTTGTTTTCTTAATGGCAACTTTGTAACTAGATCTGTGTAAGAAAATTAAGAAACATCGTCCAGGGTAGGAAATACCAAGGCTTTTACCTGGCTTCTTTATCCATATATATGTTTGTTTCCAATCAAGTACTTTACGTCAACATGGATTAAAAAAAAACTCGGTTTAAATTGGAGATTGCGAAGGCTATAACACTAAATTTTCAGTTTAAAATGGTGATTGGAAAGGAGAAACAGCACTAACCTGAATTTCTTTGTGAAGAAAACAGTTTCCAAGAGAACAGTGCAAGGGATGATAGCCAGCTTGGTCATCTAAATAGCAAGATCGATTGATAAGAGGTCAAAACATTAGTTACCCAAAGTAGAGTGTGTTGCAGAAAGTGAAATACGTAAAATGGTCAATAAATGACAACCGGAGTTATGGACATGACATAATGTGAAAAGGAATTGTACCTGGTAGAAACCGACTGAGTTAAAACCGAGACTAAGATTCAAAAGTCCAATGGATATCCCATTCAGTACTCCAAATCCCATGACAGCTCTAGCATCAAACGGTTTGTGTTCGAACAGTTTCATCCACAATGCGACATGAAGCGAACAGAATGTGACCAATAGATGCCAGCTTGTCAGAGTAGTAGCTGCACAACATATATTAGAGGTCAAGCGTAGAAAAATCTCAACGCATCAAAGAGCAACAAAGTGATACAGTATTACACTATTATCATCTAATAAGAGATGTACTCCCAGATAATATATCAAAAAGGGATAAGCATAGTCCGTGACCAACAAATAACAAACAAAATGGTGCAGCTTCAAAAACAACAACATACTAAAAGAATTAGACCTTATCGTTAAAGGTGACATCCACATAGTCACCATTATCATTAAACCTTGTCCTACCTATATGGGGTCATCTCCTTCTTCTTTGCTTCATTTTCTCAACCCCAGGATAAACTATACAATTTCTTGTCTGATACTAAATGAGGTATTATGTTAGGTAAAACTGAGTTGTTAACGACAACATTCTGAGACCCTACCACCCTCACAGTGGGAAATGCGTGAATCAAATCAAAATTCTATCAGCTACCCACTAAATAATCCAATATCAGGAGATCCTAATGTTACATCTCATTACTAAACAAAGTATTTTCTGTTTTCATAATAGTCTGAAAGATAGCTTACTAAATAAATTCAAGTATATTAACCATAAGAAAAAATTATAGAGAGAGAGAGAGAGAGAGCTCACCAAAATGGAAACCAAGAGAACTAATTAGGGCCTTGTTACAAATCACGATCGACACAGAGGAGACCACAGAGAGACCCAACGCCCCGATTGTTCCTAGCTGGAATCTCCCGCTCTCACTCATCTTCTTCTTCTTCTTCGTTTTTCTTCTTATCTTAATTTCTCTCTCTATCTCTCCGTTTTAATTTCACAAACACTTCGATCTGGATCCACCATTAAAACAACATAAAATCAAATAACAAAAACTCGAAGATCGAAATGAGAGGAAATAACAAGTGAAACTCATACCTCATTCCTATGACGAGAAACAATAAGCCCCAAAATCAAAATCCTGCTCCATCAAAAATCAATCAACTAAAGTTAAAAAAAAGAACAAGTTCGAACAAAAACAAATTTACAACAGTTAATCGTTGTTAAACCCTAGATCTGCTCAAACCAAGTAAAGACAAAGTTTCAGTTTGTATATTCTGAGTTGAATTTGATAGATAAGATCGACAAATGAGAGAAATAGTTAGAGAGAGAACGAAGGAGAGTAATGGAACCTTGGAAGCTCTGGTTTCCCTCCTGCCGTTCTTCGTTTAATTTACGTTGAAGAAATTACACAGGAGAAAAGATAGAGAGAGAGAGAAGACGCCTTATTTAAGGAGGAGAAGGTAACGACCTCTGTGATTTCAGTTCGTCAAATTTGTTTTAACGCCGGGATTAGATGGTCTTGAATGAAATTCTATGGTAAGATAAGGGTCTACTTATAATTTATAAAAATTACTAGAGGAAATTCCTTCACTGTGATATTTGTTTTCCTAACAAATGAGCCAATATTAATACTTTTCTAATTTTAACCACTAAGAAAGGCCGCGCCTTTGGGGAATAAAGAAAATTCTCCGGGGAATAAATTTTCGATTGAATCCAGATTTTTTTGAAAATTCTTCGGGGAATAAATTTTTATGAAGAATACAGAATACATTTTTTTGAAAGTTTTCCTCCATCTCATCTGTTCTCTCTGCCACTTCATCTTCTCGACACCTCATCATCTTCTCCGGCGAGTTGTCGGCCGGCCAATTTTCAGGACGACGACCTTCACCATAATTTTTTTTTTTAATTTTCTCTCTCCTCTCTCTCTCTCTTTAATTTTTTTTTTCTTACCTCTCTCTGTCTAGAACTGTTCTAGAGAGGTCTGTTCGTGTTCATTATTATTAGTAGATCTAATTTTAGGTTTTGATACTGACTTTCTTTCTTGTTTATTATTATTAGTATCAGATCTCATCGTCGTGTTTTCCTTTCTTCTCGCCGTAGTTATTACCGGCGCAATTTTATCTTCAGAAATGGCGGGAAGTGAAGGTCGTCAATGAGATTGTGTTGAATTTGATATTTTGATCTCGAAACTTTCTCCACCGTTTTCTTCTTCTTATAATAAATTGATGGATCGTCACTCACAGCAAAAGATACTGATTCAATTTCTTCGACGGTCATAGAAGAAGATTGAACTTCATTTTTTGTAGGTATAATATAACAAGAAGATGCTAATTCTAATGGAAACTTCATAAGTAAAACTATTTTAGGGCTGATAATTTGATCTTCTTAATCTGAAGAGAAGAATTTGATGGATTTGAAAGTGGGTGTGCACCGTGTGGTTGATGAGTTTCTCTCTCTAAAATCAATCGCTTCAGTTGTACGATTTGATATACTAATTGAGAAATTTGAGAATTTCAGTACTAGTAGTAATAGTTTTGAGAGTGGAGGGCCCTTTTATATAAGTTGTTCGTCTTTATCTTCAACTCTCTGTTTAAAAGATAATCCTAGTGGGTTTTTTGAGGAATAACTAAATTTTACTACTACTTCTTCTTCTTCTTCTTCTTCTTCTTCTTCTTCTTCTTCTTCTTCGTGTTCATTATTAACAGATCTGTTCGTGTTCATCACGAACAAAGTCTGTTCGTGATGGAACACGAACAAACCTCTCTCTCTCTAGATCTGTTCGTGATGGAACACGAACAAACCTCTCTCTCTCTAGATCTGTTCTAGAGAGACCAGGGCCGTGTGGTGGGGGGTGCGGGCCGTGCGCCCGCACAGGGCCCCCCACCACAAGGGGCCTACTGTTCTTAAAAGGTTGGAGGGTCTTAGTTTCTGTTTAATTCATACTATTGATAAGCTCGTGATTCTTAGACAGAAAAGTTGGAATAGCTCAGTGGTTGAGTTGGAGGAACTTCACATGGTTGGCCTTGGGTTCGAACCCCATAGAGGGCATTTTTTCTCTTTTTTTCTTAGATTAAGAGCCTACTTTCTATAGTGTTACATGTAACATATCTACTTCACTTAATCTTATTGGTTTAATTTACCTACAATCTTGATATTTATGTAATTTAGTGTAGTATTTGCATAGTATAAAATGTACTAAGGCCTCCTAGAATCGCGTCTCTTCACTCTCTGCAAATCTCATCTCTTTCACGAAAATTTCTATTTTGCAATATTTTTTATATCTCGCCCATAGACAAATCCTCATTCATTGAGTTTGGATTTATTAATAATTTAATAAAATAATTTATTGATAAATTATTCTAAATTTATGTTATTGCATCGACTGTAATGGTTTTTTACCTCACATCTATCTAAACGGTCTCAATTAAGTTTGGCACTGGGCCCCTAAATTGTCAGGCACGGCCCTGAGAGAGACAGAGGTAAGAAAAAAAAATTTAGAGAGAGAGAGAGAAAATTTAATTTAATTTTTTTTTTATGTTTGAAGGTCGCCGGCCGGAAAATTGGTTGGCCGACGACTTTCGCCGGAGAAGATGATGAGGTGTCGAGAAGATGAAGTGACAGAGAGAGGTGATGAGATGGAGGAACTTTTTTTATAGCATCTTCTAAAATTAGAAGCCCCTTAGCAATAAAAAGAAACATAAAAAGTCAATCTTATTTGACTAGTTTTAAGAAAAGTCTTTATTCTTCGGAGAATTTTCTTTATTCCCCAAAGCCGCGGCCCTAAGAAAAACTAAAATCAGTATAGTCAGTGAAGATAGTTGAACCAACATGGCTACAGATGGAAAAAACTTTACAAATTAAATTGTATCGTTATAGGCTTATAGCACGTCGTGTGACTTCGGTAACAATTACAGATATTCCATACTTGATTATCAAATAAATCACGTTGATTTAGTATTTTCTTTTTATTTATTTTATTTACTTTTTTCCTACTTTTATTTGTTGTTTGTAGAGATCAAATCTTTTATTTATTATATATATTTATTTTTTCCTACTTTTATTTGTTGTTCACTTGTTTGTAGAGATCAAATCTGAAATAAAATTATTAAAGAGTTGGAGTATGTCAGCTCTAACGGATTTGCGTAACACCGTGCATAAATTTTGCGTCTGAAGATGAAACAAACCTTTTCCAAAATGATTTAAAGTAAAATAACGATATAACGGTCATTTAAAAAGATACCATCTTCTTATTATTGTTATGTTACAAATGATCATGTTTTAAATGATGATTTAAATATCAAGTAGAACTAGAGCAAGGCATTAACACTTTCGGAAAAGATAATTTGTTTTCCCTGTTTATATAACTAGTTATAAATTAACATCATGTAGTTTCTAAATATAAAATAAAATATGATGAAATTTACATTTTAGAGACAATTTTCCAAGATCTTTCACCAACATTATACATTAATATAAAATAAAATCTGATGAAATTAACATCATGTTAGTTCAACAAATATTTTTTTTACATTACTATGTTCTATGACAAAATATAAACATCTAAATCATCATCTTTTTTGTTTACAGAACATAACAATTGATAAATAATACATAGAGTTAATTCCTATTTGGCCTCCTACTTTGTGACCAGTTTCCATCTTGGCCCCCTATTTCTTGTAAATTCAAATTTAGCTCCATTTTTAAAGATAAATTTCTTAACTACCCTTCATATAAATTTATATGTTTAAAATAAAAATATTAAGAAACAATCCTCCACCTCACCTCCCTCTCTCTCTCTCTCCACCTCACCCTTCTCTCTCTACCTCACCCTTCTCTCTCTACCTCACCCTTCTCTCTCTACCTCACCCTTCTCTCTCTACCTCACCCTTCTCTCTCTACCTCACCCTTCTCTCTCTGTCTTCTCCGACAAGGTCGCCGGTCGGAAAATTTACCGGTCGGCGACCTTGAAGATTAAAAAAAAAAAAAAATCTCTCTCTAAAAACTCCGGCGAAGGGGGTTCCCTTCGGCGGAGATCTGTTGAACCAGACCTTCGTAGGTCTGGTCGGAACAGACCGTCGCAGGTCTGTTCGAACCAAACCTTCGAAGGTCTGGAAGGAACAGACCTTCCGATCTGTTAAATCAGACCTTTGAAGGTGTGGTTCAACAGATCTCCGGGGAAGGGAAACCCCTTCACCTGAGTTTTTGGAGAGAGAGAGAAAGTGAATCATTTTTTTTTAATCTTCAAGGTCGCCAGCCGAAATTTTTCCGACCGGCGACCTTGTCGGAGAAGACAGATAGACATGGGTGAGGTGGAGAGAGAGAGGTGAGGTGGAGGAATGCTTCTTAATATTTTTATTTTAAACATATAAATTTATAGGAAGGGTAGTTAAGAAATTTATCTTAAAAAAGGCTAAATTTGAATTTACAAGAAATAAGGGGGCCAAGAAGGAAGCTGGTCACAAAGTAGGGGGCCAAATAAGAATTAACTCTAATATATATGATAAATCAAAGTAACTTTTAACAAACCAAATACTATACTATATTTGATATAAGAAAATCAAATTTGATGCAACTTTGTAAAATGTTTGCAAACTTTGTCGATGATATCATAATAATAACGCATTTGTTAACATAATATCTATACATTTGATAAATCAAAGTAAAATTTAACAAACCAAATATATATTGGGGTTATTTCCCGATTGGCTCCTAAAAGTATGACTGGTTTCCCGCGTGCCCCCTTAAAATATGACAAATGTCGAGATGACGCCTTTTTGATTTTTCCATCCAATTGACTATTATGTCAGAGTTAGGTCAGATTTGACTTTTTTCTTTTTCTTATTTCGTCACCGCCATTTCTCCCAACACTTATTCTCTCTCGTGTTCTTCATCTACATCACCACCACAATAAACATCACCACAACAATCAACATCACCACCACCATCATCACCACCGCAATCACCATCACCACCACATCTAACACCACCACCACCATCTCAAGGGAGGTTTGGGGCTTCTTTTAACAATGGATGGCTTGTATTTGTAATATCAATGTGGATTCAATCTGTTGCTGGAATTGCGTATCTATTTAGGATTATTTCACCTAGACTAAAAGCTCCTTAAAACAGATGCAACTTGAATGGAACTTTGTTGTTCCCCAACCATTAATGTTAGTAAAGCTTCAAATCTATAATTTCCTATAGAGATAGAGATGATGTTGATGATGATGGTAGTACTGTTGGTTGTGATGGTGGTGGTGGAAAGAAGAAGGGGGGTGAAGAACACGAGAAAGAAATTTTTGGGAGAAATGACGATGAAGAAATAAGATAAAGGAAAAGAAAAAGAAAAGGTCAAATCAGACCTAACTCTGATATAACAGTCAATTGGATGTAAAAAATCAAAAGGAGGTTATCTCGACATTTCTCATACTTTAGGGGGCCACACGAGAAACTGGTCTTACTTTTGGGAGTAAATCAGAAAATAACCCATATATATTTGAGAAAAGAAGAGAAAAGAGAGAAAAAGAAGATGAAAAGGGAAGATAAAGAAGAAGAAGGTGGAAGAAGAAATCATAGTTTTTTTTGTTGAAGGTCGCCGGAAAATTCGTCCGGCCGACCACCTTTGTCGGAGAAGATGATGTGGTGGCGAGATGGAGGTGATGAAATGGAAGAGAGAGAGAGATACGAGGTGGTGCTTTTAAAATATTTAAGATATATTTTCATTTTGGCCTCTAAATTAATTCTAACAAAGTTGAAATTATTTGTGAATGAGCCCATATCTGAAAGAGGGCTAATTTTGACTTTACAAGATTACTTTATTTAAAGGGTCATTTTGGTAACAAAAATGTTAACCTTTAAAGTTAACTGACGGTGTTAAAAATAGGGGCCAAATTTGAATTTACGAAAAACAAATGGCCATACAGGAAGCTAGTCACAAAGTAGGGGGCGGAAAAGAAAATAACTCATAATAAAACACGTATAATGTTTACCAAAATTTGTAAATGTTTATAGTAAATAATATGTTTGTTAATAATTCAAAATTTGTTTGGTTCGTAGTATGCATTATAAAGTTTTTACATATCAAAAAAGTAACATTGTTAATACAAAATGTGTTATGTATGAAACACAAAATAAAATGTAAACAAATATGAATTCATCCTGATAACTAAAGGGTTATTTATGACACAAAATGAAAATGGGGAAAAATAATATATTTTTTAATATAAAAAACACGATGTGTATATAACATGATTATCAGAAAAGTTGAGTAACTATGACATCCAAAAATATCTTAACATTGCTAAATGCGTTTTGATGTATAAAATATATGTAATGTATCATAAATATGTTGATATTGCGAATCAGATAGTAAACTTGAAAATCAATCGAAAAATATCTTAATAAAATAATATGTGTTTTTATCTATACAAAACACATTATGTTTTATAAATCTGTTGTACTTCAGAATCTATTAGAAACTAATAGTAGGAAAACTTCAAAAAATAAAAACAGATATTTTGAAGATGATGAAGATGACGAAGAAAATGGAGATTAATGACAAATTTTGATTATCAAATTTTAGAAGATGATGAAAACGGTTTGGAAGATGATGAAAACGTTTTAGAGTATTAGCGCTACGTTTTAGAGAGAGAAAGTACGAAGAAAATCACCTTACCCGATGAAGGAATAAAGATATTAGATGAAGATTATGAAGAAAGTATGATGAAAATGATTCTCAGACGACGTCTCTAATCATCTAGGGTTTGTTTTATAGATAGTTTCCCCTTTTAGAGATAAAAATATGGAAAAAATAGTTTATTATGAAGATGAGGAAGAAAAACGATGAATTTGGTGGCACGGTCGTTCAAGGAAGAAACAGGATGGTGAGTTTTTAGTTTTTGATGAAGATGAAGAAGAACAAGATGAAGATGGTTTCTGTTAGGGGTTTGGAATAGGTTTTCTAATTTTAGAGAGAGAAGTAAGAGGGTTTCGGTTGTGGGGAGAGAAGATTGGAGAGAGAAAATCAAATAAAAAAATGAATTTTTTTTAAAGATTGGTTTCAGAAGTGGATTTTATCTTATATATAAGGGTATAGAGGGTATTATGGTAAAATATAAACCCTACAGATTAGTGTTTTCTATGAAGATGGGTCCATTTGGACCAAAACTCTTTTATAAATATTATTTTGGCTTAAAATCATATACTAATATTAGAGTGGACTAAATGTGGATTTAGGTGTTGAAATTGGACTATAAGTGCAAAAATTAATTGTCTAATCATATGAAATAATATATTTATTTGTACTAATATTTCAAAAATATATTTTTCAATGTTTGTAGACATCCGTAGATATCTGTGGACAAAGATGGACATTTGGTAAATATTTATTATTGAATAATATTATTATTGTCTTATAATATGAAAGAACAAATTTATTAATATTTCACAATTATATACTTTTTTACTTTTGTAGATAACTGTGTAAATAGATAGATAATTGGTGGATATTTATTATTTAATATAGTATAATAACATAGTATAATAATAATAATAATACATCTATTATACAAAACAGATCCTTATGACTAGGACAAAATGAATGCCCATTCTGCTGACAAGGATTAATGACTAGGACGGATTAATGACTAGGACAACTACAATCTGTCCGTCCAAATGCGTTTCCATTTAAATGCCCACCGCCGATTTGGTTTAGTCTGTACAATCTCACCATCACAATCTTCCATATCTTCACCAAAATGACGGTCCAAATCTCAAAAAGTGGCACTTCATCTCTAATCGAGCATCTCTTCCTCTTCTTCTTCTTCTTCAACTGAACGTCTGTTTGCCCAATTAATCTTTCTTCTACTTTGCCTTCCATTGCTTACATAGGGTTCTCTAATAGTTTTTGCTTTTTTGGTTTCTCCTTCTTAGAATTAGAGATAGGGTTTATTAGTTGAAGTGGAAGATGGTTGAAAGAGGGAATTAATAGATTTTATTGTCTAATTTTTCCTTCAAATATATCTCTGATCGATAGATCGGGTAAGTTTCTCCCTCCTTCCGTACTGATGTTTATAATTTTGCAATTGGATTTCACAGATGCTTCTGTGTCCTAAACCATACCTCTGACTAAAATTTGAAATTTCTTCAATCGAAGAGCATTCGGCATTTCCGTTTTGGCATCATAGGAACCGAGGTATATATGATCAAGGTTGGAGTATGCATGCTTCATATTTTGATTTTTCTGTATATTCCTTTGAAGTTCATTCTTTTGGATCATTATATAGTTTTTGTTTGTTCAGAATTTTGCATTCAATAATCAATATATTGATCATCCAGTTGATACTTATGATCCTATATTTGATTTTTCTGGTTTAGAAATTTCCTAAAATTTGAACATGGGTTTGTGAATCAATTATAATGTGTATTTTTTCTATTGATCTTGGCCTTACCATTTTTGTAATTCATGTGAAGGCATTGAAATCTCATTTGTGCAAAATTAGACCTTTGCCCTCTACCCTTTAGCTATTCAGAAGATCAAACTGAAGAAGGATACGAGGCATGGTCTATCATGAGGAATGACTACATTGTCTGCTGGGCTATATCAGTGTTATACTTGTTGGAGATGAAGCTTGGAAATTAATCTTATAAAGAGGTATAGTTGAAGTTCTACAACATTTTTAACTTACGTTTATAGAAAATTACATCTTTTTCGGTTTATTTCATACAAATTTGTGGTGTTGCACCTTGAAACGATGTTGATTTTGATAATTTTGTAATTCAGAAGTTCAATTGTAATCGAATTAAACAAGGCCAAAGGTATGGTTTGGATGCTATCGTTTCCCACAACGAGGTAAAATTGTTTGCTGGCCTATGTCAAATTCATCATCATCGGAGAGAAACTTGGGATCCAAACTTACAACATGGTATATTTGTAGTTTTGTAACACTTTAGCTTATGTTTATAAAAAATAAATCCTTTCAATTCACATCGTTGACATTTGTGGGTTTTTTTCACCTTGGAACAATCTTCATTATGAAACTAGAGCCTACTATTCATTTTGAAGTGGATATGTAAACACCATTATCTTGATTTTGAACGTTAAAGATACTTGACTAATGAATTTTCTTAATGGGGCAGTTGGATGTAATAGGTGTCGATGAAGAAACACTCTTCGACCTTCATGATTTTTGTTGTAGAGCGTAGCTAATCTCAACGGAAAAACTATAACTGTGGCTGGTTTAGACGGTGATTACTTGAGGTACCTCACTCTTCATTTTATTCTTATCTTTTTTCTCTTGCATTTCAATAATATGACCATTTCAGACAAGTAGTAGTTCAATATAATCGTTGTAATTGACAGAAGTACATTTGGTTCATTACTCAATGTTTACCAGTAGCTAGCAGTGTAAGTAAGTTAACGAATGTGGTAAACTAGCTTTCTTAGCCTCAAGGGAGACAACATAAACTGAATTGATAGAAAGGTTTGATTTTTATAAACCAGTTCCAGAACTTGAAATTTGGAGGTTATGTTGGAAAATTGAATCTTCTACTGCAGAATCTCTTTTATCAAGTATCCTATCACTGAACGTTTCTAGGCAGGCTGATTTGTTATGCGAAGAACTAATTGGAATAATTTCTGCTGATAGTTCAAGCAATCTGGTTTTAAATTCTGGTGAAATTACAGAATTTCTTCATAGTAATTGCTATCTCTAGAACGGACGGAAACCCTATTGGTTGAATATTACTTTCTCTGTGCTCACTATTTGGATTTGGAATTGAATTTCTTTCACGTACACTTTCTATAGGAAATAAAAATATTGCAGAGCTCTTCAATGAATTTTACTATATTGCCATAAGATTAATTATTTGAATTAGTAGCACCAAACCCAACTGACAAAATTCCTTCAATGAATTTTACTATAACTGTTGAACACTTTGTTGAGTTGCACTTACATCCTCCTTTAATTCTAGAGTTGGATCATTTTATAGCAAATAATACATTCACATCTAATGTATCCACAAATATATCATGAAGAAACTACAATTCAAGCTTATTTGTGAAGGACGAAGACATTCAGCATTTGAGAAGAAGTCAACAAAAGCATATGAAGTCAACTGCATTTTGAAAGTTTTTTTTTAATCTAAGTTAGTAGTTTCTCAAACCAAGCTAGGAACAACCAACCAATAATAGCCTCTTTTTACCAGTATACTCAAAATAATCGGCGCATCAATCCTAATGAAAGCGACTTTCTTCGTTACTTATATAATGGTTAATGGATGGGTTGTAATTGTTGGGGAAAGTTGGAGGTTGAAACGTTGATTCTTTACCATTTGAAGAATTTCTTCTTGGTAAAGACAGAAAAGGATAGAGAATAGCCAGTGGATCCATGAGGTATTTGTTCTAATGTAGGAAAACATCAAATTCAACTTTACTTCTTACTTGGAATGCTTTATGCTGTTGTGACTCCTTTCTTACTTTCGTCGATAATAGTATTCTTTGCCCTTGCCTTTGTTGTTTCTCGTCATCAGGCAACCATTTCATAATTGTAGAAATGATCATTTCAATCGTTCATTTCTCATCTCACAGTAATAATACGTTTAATGATTCTCGATTTTTTAGATTATAAATATTTACAATCAATGATGCGGAAAAGCAGTAGGATTTTAAATGGACGTTCGTGGGGCGTATAATAGCTGCATTGATACACAACTTCTTCTTATGGGATTACTTAGTATGAAAAGAGCGGCTCAGTCAACGCCGTTCCTCATTGTTCTTTCAGTCTTGACCATTTGGTTCATAGATTCCACAAAAATTGGGTCGAACCTGCCTTCAGAAGACATCCCTTTGAGGTATGAATATTATATACTATATTAGTTAATGTAGTTCCATGAGTGACTGAAAATATTATTGGAACTTCAAACTTACCCCAATATTATCAACTCAAGAGCCAATTTTGTGCGTCCGTTATTAATTTTCTGGGGCATAATGTCAAGATCAACAAACTCATCTATTGTTCTGCATTACTTCCTTCGCCATTTTCAAACGACCACATATATTGAGTGGACCATTACATGTTATTTTTAAACAATTGTAAAGTTTCAACATGGTTTCCAACTTCACTTTGTTGGTCTTTTTGGCTTACTTCTGAATATAACCAAAATTCGATAAGTAAAACCAATGTACAATTGCATTTGTCCTACATGTTAGATGTTGCTTGGTATAATCTTTTATAGCTGTTATATGAGATGAATGCGTTCCTACAAATTCTTAAAAAAAATTACCAATCATTACTATGTATTTTCCTAATCAAGTTTGTCATTTCACTAAGTTGTAAGTAGCTTGACTTTCATATGTTCTCAGGTGTTTTGAAATATGCCTACTATGGTTGAGAATTGTTTTCATGATGCCGACTTTTAATTCTTTCATTTCATAATATTAGGTCTACACATGTTCTTCATGGACAACTTTATAACAATCAATCTCAAAAGCAACACTTGCTATGCTCCATCAGCACACTGATAACTTTAACTTCACACTTGCACATTTTGTACTGAAAATGGATTGAAAAACTTGTTTAAATTTTGTAACATAAGTTAATTTATTGTTGTGAACTTGAATCTTTGCACAGTTTGATTTTTTCCCACCTGTGTTTCTTTTTGTCCTGTTTTATTCAACCAAGTTCTTTTGTTTTGGTCATTAAAAAGAAAAACACTTTCTTTCCGTCCAATTTGTATTCTTTGATTTAATTTTCGAATGGTCCATAATCTGACTTAGTGCTTACTGAATATGTAATTCACTAAAAGCAAACTCTTCATTTCAAAATTATGTTTATATTGATGGACTCTGTTATAAGATATCGGGTATGTTTTAAAATATTTGTAGGAAATTAGCTTGTTTTGTTAACTCTTTCTTTATGTAGGAGGGTGTGCCTCTTGGTTTTAAAATTGTACTGGAAACAAAGTTGACGGAGTGAGTAATAAAGTTGCTTCAGCATTCAGGAATGCTTCAACCAGAGTGTTAGCAAACGGAAACTGGAGGATCATATATCGAGCAAGTAAGTCACACTCAAGCAAAAAATTATAGTTTGAAGCGGGTATTTACTAATTTCCAGGCCTTCTGAGGATCGACTACATCTCCTAATTTTTGAAAGCATACTGATTTGTCACTTCTCTTAGGTAAAAAAAAAATGTTTAACTTCCAATTTTGGATGTCAATCAGTTCAACCTATGCTTAAAAGAAGGCAACTTCAGTAAGTGTTTTACTTATTGAATAGTTAGAAGCATTTTCCTTACATTCATTCTGTTTACTATACTCATGCGCCACAAGATGAGACCACTCCTTCAATCAAGTGATTATGTTTCTTGCGTCCCCCCTCCCCACCCCACAAATTTAATTTGTTTGTTTCTCTCTACATGGTTACTTCATTTTTGGCGATGAAGTAAATTTTAATTTTGTTGGGTTCAACTAAGTATATATTCTTGTGTGGGAAACTAATGAGAGTGAGGAAATACATACTGAGGATTCGTAGACCCTGCACTTCAAAATGTTTTATCTTCACTACTCAATATTGAGAAATTGTTAAGTTTCTTATTTGTTATTTATGTTGTCCTTTTCTCATGAAACGAGTATTTTGGTTTTAGGCTGCCCTTGATATACCTTGAATTTTTGTTCAAATTATTTTTGGATAGTAATTAAACAATCACTATACATGAAATTGACAAAAACTAAGAGGGAATTAATGATTTCCATCTTTATAAAAGGTGTGATAATTAATAGGTTCCATCTCGAAAAACAATGTGAATATTAGGCACTTCATTTTAACATTTAAAAAAGAAAGAGAACTTCATTACTATATATACATATATATACTAAGAATGGTCCATGTAAGTTAAATTATCGTGAGCAATTCAATTTAGATCTCTTTGATCCAGTTCAATGAGGCTCTAGGATAAGGGATTGATGGTTACTTTAGTTCATTTGATCTTTATCATGACACAATGTGACCCAATGGTTTGACTTGTTGATTTGGAAGTTTTCTTTTATTTATAATGGAGTTATTTCTATTAAACCAAAATCTTGAATTCATGCTATATTATTGAGTCAAATTTTAAACAAGTAATGCATGCTATAATTTTCTAAGACAGGAAGGATTGTTTCTACTAGAACGGAGTGTTGGGGGCCGTTGGTAGAATATCCCAAATGAACTGCAATTCAGTTGTTGGGTATACAAAAGTCACACGAGAGAATCACGCGCCGACTCCCTTTTACAAAGATCAATAAAACAGCAATAATCATATATCTTCATAAGTATCCGACATTCACAAGAATCGAATCTCAGGATTGTGAAGATTTGAACGAACTTTGACATAACAATGAAGATTTTAGGTTAATGTTGATGTCTTCTTTTAAAACAATTTTTCTTTTATCATTGAAGAAAGGGATATCTTGAAATTCTTCCTCAAGTGAAAACAATTTTCGTGAATTTTCACAATTGTTTATTAGTTTAACACAAATATAATTGTTGGTCAGTTTAACGATTTGTTTTTATTTAGGTAATTACTTGGTTCATTAATTGTTAATAAAAATTTTCTAATTATTTTCAAATTGTGATCGGTATGTTTACTTCTTCCGTTGCGTAAAGGGCATTCCCCCGCCCGCAGGGCGGGGGTCATGCCTAGTATATATAATAATACGAGTATAATAATGAGTTAATATTATGATAATATAATAATAGAATAATATAGTAATATAATAATAATGTTATAATATAATATAATAATAATGATAATATAATAAGAATAATTCATATTGTTATATTATTATATTATTATATATTATTAATATAATTTGATACTAATATTTATTTTTATTATTTTTCTTATTGAAATGTTCCAAAGTATCTTCCATATTTTTCAGAAACATTCTCTTTCCAAAAGCTCTCCAAATTTACACTAAAATGTCTTCGAATGTCCATGAAACTAATTTGTCTTGAAATGTCCATAATTCAGTGTCTTAAACGAATAACAGAGACATTTGAAATGTTTCAAACGAATAACATAGTCATTTCAGACATTTAAAATTTCTCAAACGAATAAAAGAGACATTTCGGAACATTTAAAAAGTCCCAAACGAATACACTGACATGTGGGGACATTTGAAATGTCCCCAACCAATAACACGAAAATTGGGGACATGCAAGTGTCTCACAATGTCCTGAACCACTACCACCCCTTAAAAACACAAAATGATCCAAAATTCTCGAGAAATTCGCCAGCCAACATCTTCCAAGTTTCAATTGGGCATCTGTCGTTAGATGCACTTCTTTCAATTTTGGCCCTTCTCCATCAAAGACAAACCACATTTGTCCACTTAATCCCCATCTGCCATCCTCTCACCTTTTCTATCCATCTCTTATCCCTTAATGTCATCCCAACATGAATCATCCAAAGTCAACTCAAGTCAAAACCAAGTCTCTGAGTCCACTCAACCGAATCAAAACAAACTGAGTTACTATTTGGGAATTCACTCACCTGGATTATTGGAAGAAAAGGACGTCCAAGATCAAATCGGACGTTGTGGATGAATCTGTCCTTGTTAACTTCATACGTGTCATAATCATGTTAAGTTGATGTATCACTTTCTCCTTGATACCAAATAACGTCTCTAATTTATCCGCTATTGTTGACTGATTCTTTATATATCTTCACCATATATTCATACACCTATTTTTTTTTAAATCGTAATTTTTGGAGAAAAACAATTGGGGAACAAAGATGATTTTTTTTAGAGAGATAAACAATTAGGGAAGATGGACTAGTTAAAAACAGAAAATGATGATGTGATAAAACTTTTAGAGAGAGAGAGAGAGTTGATGCGAAAGAATTAAAAGAAGGTAAAACTTTGGAATACAAAATTTGACTTTAACGGTCTTGTGACAGTAACGGCAAAAAAATGGTGATCTGGTAGTTTCGATAAACTAGGAGGCTAAGCGGGAAGCTGATCATGATCATAAAGTAGAGCCCATTTGAGAAATAAATTTAAAATTCATATTACTAAAGGCGCGGAAGTTTGAGGAGGCAGATTGGAGGAGAAAGAAAATTCAGAAAATGGAAGATGAGGAGAGAGACAATTTCATCAATTTCTTCATTGCTTCAGAAGCTTTCTACCTTAAAAGAGCTGAAACAACTTCAAGCTCTCATAACAAAAAATGGTCTCACAAACCACTCTTCTCTTATCCCCAAACTCATCACATTCACTGCCCTTTCTCCTTCTGGTAGCCTCGATTATGCACAAGCAATCTTTGAAGAAACCACCATGGAAGATCCTTTCCTCTGCAACACCATGATCAGAGCTTACTCTCACAGTGTTTTCCCAATCAAAGCTATTCATATTTACAACCAAATGTACCGTATGAATGTGAAATCTGATAATTTCACTTACCCATTTGTTCTTAGAGCTTGTTCCAAACTTATCTCAATTACCAACTCAGATGATTCTAATATTGAAAATAGTAATAAATATGGGTTGATTGTTGTTCGAAAGGGTGGTGAAATTCATTGTAGCGCTCTAAAATTAGGTTTTGAGTCTTACCCATTTGTTCAGAATTCTTTAATATACATGTACTCTCGATGTGGGTACCTTGATTTAGCTCGTTATGTGTTTGATGAAATGTCTGAGAGAACTATTACTTCTTGGAACACTATGATTTCAGCGTATGATAGGATCAATGATTTTGAATCAGCAAATCTGCTTTTTGAATTGATTCCTGAGAAAAATATAGTTTCATGGAATACCCAGATTGGTAGATATGTTAAATTAGGAGATATTGAAAGTTCAAGAAAAGTGTTTGAAGAAATGCCTGAGAGAGATGCTGTTTCTTGGAACTCAATGATTGCTGGTTATGTTCAGATTAAAGATTACAAAAGGGCATTAGAATTCTTTAGAGAAATGCAAGTAAACAAAGTTGAACCCACAGAGATAACACTGATATCAGTTTTGGGTGCTTGTGCCGAAACTGGTTCATTAGTTGTTGGCAGAGAAATTCATGACTTTTTGAAACTCAATGAATTCAAAATTGAAGGATTCTTGGGTGGTGCTCTAGTTGATATGTATGCAAAATGTGGGAATCTTTACCTAGCTCGAGAAGTTTTCAATTCAATGAAGATGAAACATGCGAGTTGTTGGAACTCAATGATCATGGCTTTGGCTGTTCATGGTTACTCGGAGGAAGCTCTAGAACTATTTTCAGGCATGAAAACCAGACAGAATGAAGCTAAACCAAATAGGATAACCTTCATTGGCGTATTAATCGCTTGTAGTCACAACGGTTTAGTTGAAGAAGGTCGTTACTTTTTCCGCCAAATGATCGAGGAATATGGAATTAAGCCTGATATGAAGCATTATGGGTGCATGGTTGATCTTTTAAGTAGATGGGGTTTGCTTGAAGACGCTCATGAGATGATTAAGACAATGCCTTTTGATGCAAACTCAGTTTTATGGAGGACATTATTGGGTGCTTGCAGAGTTCATAGTAATGTTGTATTGGCAGAAGAAGCGTTTCGAAAACTTGCCAATTTAGAACCTCTTACAGATGGTGATTATGTTTTATTATCGAATATTTACGCAGAATCTGAAAGGTGGGATGACGTCGAACGAGTAAGAAATGAGATGATTGGTTATAGAGTTTCCAAGAAACCCGGGTCTAGCAATATCGACACATAGAATAATTGAACAGTTTAAGCGGTTATGAATGATTCAATTGAGCTTGATTCATGATTTTCTTAGTTGACGATTCTTTGGTATGAAGATGGTTTGAGAGTATGGGTAATGAGTGACAATTCTGATTCTGGTTGAGTTTGATCCTTCTTGCAATTATCTTGTATTCCTATGAGACCCCTAAATACTAAAGCAGGTTTAATTTGATGGTCTAAATTGATTGAGAAAATGATATGTAGCTCAGTTTGTTTACATCTTTTACAATATTCATGGGTCACAAGTTCAATATTTCCTTGTCAACTTTTTTATTTTCTCGACTCATTATTATCTTGAATACTATATAGTAACAACAACAACTACTACTATTAGTTATGGATAATAGGTTGATTTTAGGTTAGGTTATATGCTTAAAGACTAGTTATGGATAATCGATTGATTTTAGGTTACGTTGTATGCATGGCCATGACTGAGAATTTAAGGGTCTGGTGCAAAATATGAATCTGGCCTTTTTGAAGAAAATTACAAATAAAAATTGAACAAAGTATAGTTTCTTTGGACAAGTAGAATTCACTTAGCAGTGGTACCGTGCACCAAAAAACCAAATAAAAAACAATAAGAATGTGCAAGAATCAAGTATCCTAACCACCTCAGCTAAGAGGCGTTTTATGTTTAGCTATGTATTTTCACGTCTATATACGTTCAACGTCAAGCCGTCATTGAAAACAGCCATGTATGTGTGGGTGGCCAGTGCAGGCGCCTTACCCGCACGCCCCCAAACGCGCCCTAGCTGGATGCTAACAGACTAGTGATGATATTAAATATTTCTGGTTAATTTTTGTTTTGTTCAAAAATATTTGAGAGCAAAAACAGATTAAAATGCATTTGAACCAACTTGGTTTATTTTAGATTTTGTCAAAAAATGTTACTTTGAAAAAAATTACTCTTTAACATTATCAAAGAAAGAGGTCAAATTTTTTCACAGTGTCTGTCTCTGGGATGGTTAATATAAATACCTTTGGGTGCTCTTCTGCACTAACATGTCTCTCACCGTGTCTGTCTCTGGGATGGTTAATATAAATACCTTTGGGTGCTCTTCTGCACTAACATGTCTCTCACATACGTGTCTGTATATGCAACAAAAAAACGTACATGCTTGTATCTTACTTTTCTAAGTAGATCATATGGTCCTTAACAAATAAAAAAAAGTAGATCATATGGACTTTCAACAAAAGAAAAAAAAATTATATGGACTTGCACCAAAAAAAAAAAAAGTCTGTTTCAACCAAAAAAAAAAAAAAAACAAAAAAAAAGTCGATTGTATGGAGAGACGGGTCACCTTTCTTTACCCCCAACACTTCTTTCTAACGGTCAAGATTTCTTAACGGTGCTCCGACTGACGGTTTCAGTCGCCGTTAACTCCCAGAAATTTCTCCTTCCTTTCACATTTTTTTTTCTTTGTTGCGGTCTGATTCTTCATATTGAAAAATACTCTCAACCCTCTGTCTCTGATCTCTCTCTCTCTCTCTCTCTCTCTCTCTCTCTCTCTCTCGTCTGTGTGTGTTTTAGTCTCTCTCTCTCTAGAAACTACTGAATTGATGATGGAGGAAAACCGATTTTGATTCAAAGCTACGACAAGTCAGAAAGGTTTGTTAAATTCTGTTAAATGTTTTCTTCCATTAAACCCTAGAAATGATTCTTAATTAAGTTGTAGGTTTTTCTTCTCGTGTCGGAATTATAGTCTTGGAAGATATTGTTTGACTCTTAAATAGGGTTGTGATGAATCTTGTAATGGAATTTGATGATTTATTTCTGTGTAAATTTTAAAAGACATTTCCTAAGTTCAATTTTGGCTTAATTAGCTTGTAACCGGATGACCTCGTTATTGTTCTAAACCTAACCTACTGATTAAGGACCTTATGTGCAGTTTTAGTCTCTCTTTTCATTCTCTACAATCATATGATTTTGATGTGATGAACAAATGATGCTAAATTTTTATCTATTTGTGTTTTTTAGTGTAATTAGTTGAACAATGGATGGTTTACTAGACCCTGGTAATCTTGAACCTAGTGGAGATGCTAGAAATAGAGTGCTCGATCAAGCTACTTCTTCGTCTTACACTAGTAATAGGTACCGATTATTTGATCGCCAGAGATCGATGCGCCAAATTATGGGAGGAGGTAAAGGTAAGACACTTTATGATTCTTGAAGTTTGAGGGTCTCTATACCGATTTTCCTATTTCTTTTTTATTTAGGATGGATTCCGTTTGCATTTGTTCTTTTGGTCTTCAATCTTAATTCTAGTACTTTGTTTTAAAACATGACTTCGGTGGGGTTTATCCTTTAAAACAATGTTAACGGATGCTCTAACCCCTCTTGCGTACCACACACCCGATTCCCCGTAACCTTTTTGGGTGAATTCGCGATCCAATACCCAAATATGGCTTACTGGATTTTTCAGGCTGTTAAGCCAACTTCTTTGTAAAAACCTATAAGCTCCACTAGTAAGGTAGTTGACTACAAGATTTCCTTTGAACTAGTTAAAATTTTAAGTTTTATGGAGATAGAATGTTTTGAGTGTAGGTGTATCTATTATAAATGCATCACTAAAAGTATATACTATTTAGGGAAATAGTCCAAAAAGTACCGAATAAGTGTACCCCTCGCGTACCCGATTCTCACATGGTGGCGTATCGCGTACTGGTACCCGTACCATGTACGCGAGGGATCCACGTACTAGGTAACATTATTAAGGAGTAGTGAAATTCTTGGTGACACCTAACTTTATGACGCCATGCATTTTCTGATGATGTGAATTTTTTTGATATATCCATTAAATTTAGTTGAGGAAATGTTTCCTGCTTTTTGTTCCTTGATTATTATTAAGTGGGTTTTCTCTCGACCTAATCCATTAGATACTTCCTTTTAGCTGCTGATGTAATCTTGTGGAAACAACGGCATGTTGCTTGCGGGATCATAGCTGTGGCTACAGTTGCCTGGTTACTGTTTGAGTACTCAGGATTATCATTCTTATCGGTTTGTTCAGATGTATTTCTGATCTTAATAGTATATCAGTTTGTGCGAGCCAACTATGCTGCTTATGTAAATAAGTAAGCTGTTTTAGAGTTCAAGCTTTTGTCTCATATTTCTTACTATTTCAGCTCTGAAATGAAATGGCGTCTAACTGGTTCAATTTTCATGTAATGCCTGTTCTTGAGCAGACAACTTCAACCATTGCCGGAATTGGAATTGTCGGAAGAAATGGTTAACAGTGCAGCGGCTTCTTTTCGTGTTAAAATAAACTACATGCTTCTCATGGCACATGATATCACTCTTGGAAAGGACTTTAGGCTATTCTTCAAGGTTGGTAGTGCTCAATCATTTTGAAATCCGGGTGTGGATGGTTATTTATAATACATTAGATCATTACCCATTCACAGGTGGACACACCTGAGCCGTGTGCTAGGAATTGGGATCAACTATTTTTATGTTTGATGCTTTATTCACTCGAGTGTAAACTCGGTGAAGGATAGTTGAAAAAAACTATTAAAACTTCTGATCCAAAATCTTATGGCCGCAGAAAAGAGTAGACCCATCAATCCTCATTATGTCAAAGCTTCTCATTTGCAAGAAATTCAAGCCTATTGACCAAATAAAGGAGAAAACTTACAAAATATATTGTCTTCATTCAGGTGGTGGCTTGTTTGTGGCTTTTGTCTGTCATTGGAACTGTCTTTTCATCCTTCACTCTTGCTTATATTGGTAAGTTCATCTCTTAGTTTTCTACGGGACGTGCTGCAGCACATATTATGTTTGGATTTGAAGGCGTTATTTTTTTTCTCTCATGTTATTAATCATCTAAATATGCATTTTTCCATTTTTTTGCTTTCCTGATATTTTGGTCTAAATGTCTGTTGAAGTTCAAAATGAAATTCAAAATTAACTGAAGATACTAGTTATTAACACACACTCAGTCACCCACAAACACACACCCACATAGAAGTAAGGTTGATCTTCTCATATTGTTGCTTAGGTACTCAAGGCTGTTCTAAAAGTCCGAAACCGTGAACTCACCGTCATAAGTTTAATCCCAAGGTTCATTATCTGGCTGATTATTTACTTTGTTAGAGGTTTCAGAATTAGTTCAACTTTTCAGCTTTGTGAAGAAAAATTCTGTGAGATCCCCACCAAAAATCTAGAAGTTATGTATATGTTAAGTTGTTAACGTAGGTGATTTTTTTGCGAATTCACTGTGGAAATGCCTTGATGTCGTGTCAAATAACTTGTAAACATGTTTCCCATCTTTGCTAGTTTTACCAGTATTGTTATAAATTATGATACTGAATATTATCAAATATTTTTTTCTTAAAATCCTTCAAATGTTTGGTAAAAAACTTAATGTTCACCCTCTTCTTTTTAAAAAAAAAAATTGAAGTTGGGTTTAAAGTTAGAAGGGAGTATGTATTGGAGTTTGGTCAACACAATGAGAACTAATTTTGCCACAAGTCGGCTTTTGGGTCACTTGCATGAGTATAATGTTGAGCTTATGTACTAAAGGGTGTAAATTTTGATTCTTTCTAGATATTTTGTTCCTACAAATGGTTGTGATTTTTTTCCTTGACTTTCATGGGTCTTGATTTTTGTCATCTGAGTGGTACCCTCATGAAATGAATTCTTAGCTTTGCCACTGAAAGCCTATAATCCAGTAACAAAAGGGTGATTAGATTGAGTAGTATGTTATATAATGGCCTCCTTTTTTTTTACCAATATAAGTACCTCAGTTGAGAAACACACCGTGGTTTGGTGGTATTCTTTTATTCAATGTCGCCCAAGATTTCTTGCAAATCTGGCTCATAGGCTTTAATAAACAATATCATTCTTAAAATCATGCAATTTGCTTGTATTATTGACACATTTTGTTTTGATCCATAACAGGAACTATTGTGTCGATTACAATTCCAGCTTTGTACAATAGATATGCCGAACACGTGGATAGGTATGCGGGTTTTCTCCACAAGGAATTCTCAAAGCACTATAGGACAGTAGACGATAATGTTATAAGCAGAATTCCAAGGAGCTTCTCCAAACACAAAGACACATAATTTTCAAATAGATGGTCATTTGTAAGTTTCCTACTTGCGAGTTAAGTGCAGTATTTTCTGAAAGTAATTCGAAACAACTGCTGCTTAAGCCACACGGTTCTTTCAACTAGACTTGAAAAACAAGTTTTGTAAAAACCTGTAAACAATTGTGAATTCCATGTAGGAATTTCTTGTTAGTTTTGGTTACTTCTCACCACATTTCAAATACTATTGTGCTTCTGCATATAAAGATGATCCATGGCAAGGACTAAGAATTGATTTCATGATGATTTCTAAATCATGTTATGTCCGTTTAGTTAGTATTAACGTAATATTGTATCCAGAGTCAGAACAAGTCTGCAACTAATTCAAAGATGCGACTGGGTGTAAGAATTTGTGAGAAGTGATTCATGTGGAATGTAGTTTTCGATGTTTGTTTGCCCAAATTCCTCAAGATCTATCTTTCACTGAACTAAAACTCTAGCATATTAATCTTCTACCATGATTTTGATGGAGGGGGTTTGATCTCTAGACGGTTTAAGAAAAATATTTACAGCCAAGATTTAGGGTTAGTGAAGCAACATGAACCACTTTGGAGTTATTTAGGTTTTTTTCGCTGTGAATCTGAATCTATATGACTATATGAAACAACGGCCTTTCTGCAACTCGTAAATTTATTATTTCAAACCACCATAGAGTAACTTAGTCCCTCCCCGAAGATTCCGTGTGAGTATTTCAAACTCATTTGTTGTTTCTGAAACTTGGTTAAGCTGAAGTGCTTTATATTTATATCTGTCTGCATTTATCTTGTTACCTAATAGTATGATAGTAACATAAAATCATATATAATATAATCACAATTCAGCATCAACATAAGGGTGACCAACCGATGGATCTTAACTAGCTTGTGATCAATTTTTTCTCAAGTCAAATTTGAGGAATCCGAAATCTAAAAGTGGAAAAACAAACCATCTGAAATCTAGGGTAGATTTGGTCAGCTCATCAAAGCAAAGGAACAATGGATTCTTGAATGAGAAGAATACTACATTTTGAGATTAATCAATAGGATACTTATATTATATAACAAAAAAAGAAAAAGATTACATACTGAATATGTTAAACTAAAACTTAACTTGCTTTAAGTTCATTTTGAGCTTAATCAAGAAAGAAAGGAAAAAAGAAAAATACTACAAACTTGTTTCTATTGATATTCATTGCTTTGATTTTCGGTGAAAAAATCAAAGCCATAGAAAACACCTATTTATACATATAAAATGTAAAATTAAGAAAAAAAAAAAACTATATATTAGAACATATAGAGAAGGCCTAGCGGGTAAAAGTTATTCACCTCAGCCATAGACATAAACTTTACTACTCCATAGATTTTTCATCTATTTTGGCTACTTAATAAGTTGGCCGGACCGAACAAACCGGACGGAGCCGGGCTGGGCCTAAAATTGACCTCCTTGAAATGTTTGTCCAAATTGCCAATTGGATGGTGCAACATTGTTACTAGTAAGTGTACTTCCATCACTAAGAGTGACTTGGAAAGAGAGGGATTGACCATTTAAGTAGGAGTTACTCTGCCAATTTTGACCCCAATTTCTTGACATGGATTGCCAGCCTGATTTGGAACCCTTGATCGACACTGCGTGGACGTCACCCGCACCACCAACATTACTGATCAATACTAAGTTGAAGTAAGAATGACCGTTAATGGTGAACCTAATTCCTCCCTTTTTCATACAAGGAACCCTGTCAAAGGCAAATCACAAAATAAAAATTTAGTACTAGTAAGAATCTAAGAGAGTAGCCAACAACCCAGGTATAGTCTTCCACCTTAGAGGTCAAGGGTTCGAGGCACGCTGAACAATTAAAAAAAAAAGAATCTAACAGAGTAGTAAGTTTTTTTTGGTACTCAATGTTTATTAGGGGACTTGAACCATTTACCTTCTAAAGGAAACAGGTACAATTCCAGCTCTGTACTTAGCAATTTGAAGGAAAGCAGGTTGAGCCATGTCAAAATGTTGAAGAGGAGGATTACACCATCCACCATTATCATTAGATAAAGCTAAGTTTGGTGGGCAGAAATTCGTAGCCGTAATTGTAATCGTTCCGGGTAAACACCATTGTGGATCATCATTGCATTTCATTTCATAACATGATCCACAACTTAATCCATTGTTGAATAAAGCTGTGCTTAATGCTGCAGTGTTTGTTCCATACCCTTGACTATACAAATTCCCATACCCACATGCTCCTCCTAAAATACAAACAAACAAACACTCCCTTAGTAAACCAAACTCTTAAATTACTCAAATTTGTAATATTTGAAAGTTTAAGTGCTTACCCATTGTGCCGGAGGCATCGCCACCACCGTAGAAGGTTGCATGGGCACTCTCCCAGCCGCCGTAGTCGGCGTAAGAAAAGGGGAGGTTTAATTTGAAGAGGAAGAAGAAGAAGAATGGAAGAACAGAGGAGGAAGAGATTGTCATTGTAAAAGGAGATTTTAAGTAGAGAGGGAAAACAGGGGAAGAGAGAGAGAGAGGTTGGTTTTGCTTGGTGGAAGTGAATGAGTGGTGATGGCTATTTATATTAGAGAAGTAGGACCAAGACATGAGGGTGATTGAAGAGAGAGATTGTTGAGGATTTGCAAAGGGCAATTAAGAAACAGAGATTGAGAGAGATTTTGGACAAAAAGATCAAAGGCAATGCACATGTAAATGTTCTTATTTGTTCACCAACCAACGTTTAGCCCTAATGGGTCCTACCCTCACATGCACATCTTAACTAATCTTTTTTTTACAACTTCAAGATTTCCAACCCCTGTTATTTCTAGCAGGCCAGGACAGATACATATTACCATTTCACATCCCTCAAACTATATTGTATACAAAGCACACACTATTCATGGTGGGGGTCATTTTAGAAAGCTAGTCATCTTCGGTAACCAAAATGAATTACCAAAGTTTTTTTTTTTTCTTTTTTTTTTTTGAAATAGCTATATCTTATTATCACGAAATAAGGATTCTATTACAGTACAACTTAAAAAAAAAATAAGGTACATTCTTCCAAACTTTAGTTCTCTTTTTCTTCCTCGCCCATTTTGCCATCTTGTCAGCTGCTACGTTGAAGTTCCTGCTCGTATATTCAAATTTAACTATGTCAAGCCTCCTTTTTATTTCCTGGATTCTTTTAATATGCATTTGCGATTGCCACTGAGTGTCATGTTTACCATTCTGCAGATGTTTTATAAGGTTTTGATTGTCACTTTCAATGATGATTCTGTTATATTTATGAGATTCTGCCCATTTTATTCCATATAGAATAGCAATGGCTTCACCTTCTTCCGGGTTTCTACTCCTAACGGTTGTGGCTTGAGCTTCTATCAATTTAGCCTCTCTGTTATGTATGATTAAACTGATTCCTGTCTCCGAGTGAATGTCTTTAAAAGATGCATCCACGTTAATTTTCAGAAACGACGATTCTGGTGGATTCCATTTGTCTTGGTGCATCTTGGGGTTCGTCTTATTGTTTATCAGATGTTGTGGGAAAGTTGTAATCATTGAAATGGTTTTGTCTATGGTGTTAATTTCATGCTGAAAGCAGTGATCGCAACGCGTTTTCCAAATGTTCCAAAGTATAGTGCCGTAATGGATGTTATTCACAGTCTGTGAATTCTGAGATTCATGTTCCCAAGAGAAAATCCAATCTCTAACTGAGTTGATTTATATTTTAGGTATCCACATTTTGCATATGGTTACACCACCGTCCCTTTCCCATCCGCTTTTTTGTTTTAATGTGGATTATTGAAGATAAGTTGAAGAGAGAGTGTTTCACTGTTTTGTTAGATTGATAATTTTTTTTTTTTGAGAATGTTAGATAAATTTGGATTGTGTAATGTATTACTTAAATCAAATCTATCACCTAGTTGAGAAAGACAAAAAACCCAAGTTATTTATTTTACATATAAGGTTAACTAGATACAAAAAAAAAATATAAGGTTAACTCCAATTTCACCCCCAATTTGCGAGCAACTGGAAAATTAGAACTCCATATTTATCCGACATTCCATTTTAGCCTCTAAAATCATGTTTTCGTTAGTCAAACTTAACAATAATATTTTTCTTTCCCTTGTGACCATCATGACCACCACCAGATTCTCACTCTCTCTCACTCTCACTCCCTTTGTCTCTCTTTAATACCCCGAGGGTTCCATGTAGCTTGTTAGCTTAATTCCTTAAAATCGCATGGGATTTTAGATTTTTTCGAAGTGATAACCCATAATGGCGGATCCATGTAGGGTCTATAGGTCTGTTCGTGAGAACAGATCTGTTCGCACGAACAGTCTCAACTTGTACGATTTCATATACGACATTTAATAAAAAATATAGGGTTATTTTGCGAAAGGGTCGTACTTAAGTACCGTGTTTTGCGAAAGGGACATGACTGTTTATTATTTTGTGAAGGGGTCGTGCACTAGGATTGACCGTTAAATAAATGTTAGATTTAACTTCACATTAGATGAAAAGTTAACTCCGTTATGTAAATGTAACGGTGTTACCTCAAGTAAATCCGATGGACGCTATTCCTCCATATAGATGGCTAAAATCTATTGATAATAATCTCACATTTGCTTTATAAGAAAATAACTTATTCAATTTATTTTCTTCCCTTTTTATTTCTTCTAACTTTTGATTTTCACCGGATAATGAAGAGGAGTTGCCGATTAATAGAACTTGTTTAACCCTTTAGATGATTGCATTGGAACTGACTACAATGCATTGTAGTGGCACAACATTAGTGCACTAAAATGACTAATTTATCAACCATTTTAATGGGATCATTTTGTTTGATCTAATAATTTAGAAGAAATTCGAAGTTACCTAAGTTCTTAACAGAAGTAGCTAAGAAATCTAGAAAAATAATAGTGAATGTTTTAATTTGTTACTTTTGCGAATTAGTGTTAAAATTGTATAAAGTTTACTTAGATATAACCATAAATTTTTAAGTAATATAGATAGAATTAATGGTGTTAAAGTTTAACGGCGTTAAAACTTAACTGGTCAATCTTAGTCCACGACCCCTTTGCAAAATAATAAACGGTCATGTCCCTTTCGCAAAACTCGGTATATATGTACGACCCTTTCGCAAAATAACCCAAAAATATACACATATCGTAATAGTCTAAGTAGATAAAGGTTGCTTCTAATAACAACAATTGTTGTTGGCCCAATGGATAAGGTGTGGAAGTATTTCTATAGTTGACTCAAGTTTGAATCCGAACTTAGGCATTTTTTTTCTTCATTTTGTTGGAAGGAGGAAGCCGTAATAAAGATGATCCCGTGCATACTTAGCCATTAACTGAAGCGTGGCCGATCGGTAAGATCTCAAGGACAAATAGGGAGGGTAATAAGGGGTCACGAGTTCAACTCCCGAAACCATTCTGGAACCTTTTTTGTGGCGAATTAATTTGGGTATAGTTCGTAGATATATCATATATTCCTACTAATCTTCAAATCTAATGCTTTCATTTTTCAACAATTTTTTTTATAAATCTATTACTTATTAAGAAGTTCTAAAAATTCCAGAAAGACCAGATATTTGTTTTATAAATTTCTGTGATTGTAATTTTTAATAGAGATTTTTCAGAGCCCCTCAAAGTAAATCTTGGATAAGCCACTGATAACCCATGAGGTTTCTTCCAAAATATCGAAGGAAAGATTTTAAAATAGGTTAAATATGAAAGAGAAGAAAGAAAGGATAAAAAAAGGAAAGAGTTTTGGAATAGAAGTAAAATAGGAATATGTAATAGTTAAGTATCATTAACGAAAATATGTTATTGGGGCCAAATTGGAATATTGGACAAATGTGTGGGCAAATTTTTGGATCAACCACAAATTTGGGGCAAAATTTAAAATTAACTCCAAATGAAACACTATATTGATGTGAGACGAAGTGTGATATCTCAAAAGACTAGATACGCTTTCTTTTCATTGCGAAGCATTTTAAACTAGTGAAGCCCTAAAATTCCAAAGCGAAATATATCGGTGATAGGCCAGAAAGATGATTTGCATAATCTTATAATTTTTGACATTTATTGCACATATTTTAAATTGAGATTGCTGGAGATGAATTGTAGCAGTGATGGAAGAGAGGAAGAAGAGATATAAACTTTTCCTTTTTGAAAATTTTCAACCTATGGTCAACCGATTTTCTACTAAAGACAAATTTCCAGCCAGGACATAAGAGAAAAAGACAAGAGAAGTAGTTTTTTAACAAGGGATGAAAAAATAAAAGTAAATTTTGATTGTAAAATTGACTAACGAAAATATAGTCTTTCAATTATTTTGAAATATTAGATAAACACTTCGACCAAATTTCACCGTTGGTTAAAAATCGGATACTAATTTACAACACTGTTATCGTAGATTTGTAGTTATAGTGTCTGAGTATGGTAAAATTGTCTTCAAGTCCTACATTGGACAACAGTGGGTTGATTGACCAAAATGTTAGGTATAAACTTGTGACCCTCATTAGGAATCCAACTACTTCGGGTAGTTCTTAAGGTTAGGGTAGGTGTGGGAAGTGGCGTCCTACGTGGCATACAATGTGCTGATGTGTAGCATTATTGTTGAGAAAGTTGGATCACATGAAGATGGAGGGGGGAGCAGTTTTATTAGCTGGCACAGTGGTTGACTTTGACTTTGTTAGGTCTAGGTACGTGGATTGCCGTCTAGGGAAGGTGATCAGTTGGGATATTAATGTGCATACGTGGCACATACTGACGTGTATTACAGCATCCCAATTCACAGTTTCCTTGCTCTTGATGATTCGAGGAGATCTATTTCCATGACTCTCGAGTCCTTTTTCTTTTCTTTACCCTATGGGGATTCTTGATGTCCAAAAACATAGAAATTCTATATTAATTATTTCTATCGCTTGATACACGTATATCAAATACAGAAAGTTTGTTACCATGGTAATCAATGTTCATGAAACGGTTGTTCTAAAGAGAAAACAATTGTATATTGTAAGGGTTCAATTTTAGTTTGTCATTCACATTTTCGTAGTCCTTTGGAAGTTCAAATTTACAGTAGAGAGTTGCTTTCACAAAAGAATTAAACAATATAATCCCATATAGGGTTGGGGTATGGTCATCCACGTAGTATTTATGTTTAAGTAACAATATGTTGGTTTTGACGCAAGACAGACTATCTGATCAACACGTTAAAATGATCGAATTTAAATGTCAAACAATTCAGTTTAATTTCCCAGTTATGTGTGATGTGCGCGTGCGACATGGATACGTCTCTTTCTCCATCTCCTTGCATTTGTGTCATTAGTTTCTCTTCTCATCTAGTCATCTAGGTCATACACTATCTCTTGTGTATCTAGGAGAAAAGCAGATGATTCTTTTGTGAGATATAACTTATTTATCGTGTACATCATATCATATGCTACTCATAGAAGATACCGACATAACCTATCATTACAACATAAATAGTATACATTTTTCAATTTTGTTACACTTCTAATACATGCACTTATTTTGTTGAAATCTAACATAGAAAATAGAAAAAAAAAAAATACAATCACAAAAAAATTACAAGCAACACACTTAGACAATCCTCCTACCAAACAAACCCTACATAACCTTTTAAAGCATATTCTTTTATATATTTGGGCCTTTGAACATTTATCCAAAACACAAATTAGGGTTGTCTGAGAAAAATAACCCTAGAATTTAATGAACAAAAAAATGACATCCACAAAGTGCATGTGCCTTTATACAGTAATATTGTTTGGCTTGGGGCCATTGATGGATGCACCTCACAAGGAATTGTCTCTTGTAGTCCACCCAAATAGTTAATGAGAAGATTAGTATTCCCAACATGGATATGTACCCTCACCCAACAATGGATGTTTCAAATTAAGTAGGTGCTTCCTTGTTTAAAGTTATAGTGACAGTTATAAACCTGGGTCATTCTTGACCTCACCATGAATTTCCATTAGAGTTTTTCCTTCAAAGATCATTGTCAGACCAGGGCCACCACCATGTGTATTCTTAATGGGGAAGTTCATTTTCTTTTGAGTAGTGTCTTATCCAACTAGGGCAACTTGTTGGAGTTCTTTTGATGTAACTAATAACAATTTGAAACCCTACATTATCCTCATGGGATGTTTTCTTTCTTGTTTTATTTATTCATTTGGAGCCAACACCTTTTCAGGTTACAATTTCACATCAATACATAAAGAGTCGCAAACATTTAACATGGTTTGAATATTCAGATAATTAAGATCGACTCTATATGATTAAAGAGATAATAGACAGCTGCAACGACTATTATTCATTGTTATTAAGATCAACTCTATTGAGGGAGAGTTCCCCTATTTTAGTATTAATGTAACTTTTTTTTTTTTTTGTTTTATACATCTTTCTGAGAAAGGGGGAAAAGAGACAGTTGGTATGGTGGCGGTTCTTCGATCTTCATGGAGTTCTTCTTCTTCCATTTCACCAAATTGAAGATGTCTTATAGAAAGGAAACAAGTGTAAACTTTGGGCTTTGTACTCTAGTAATGGGCCTCATATGTACAAGCCCAAAAGTATGTCCCATCCAATTAGCCCATTAAGTTTTGGGCTTGAGAAACTCTAGTATCTAGTTTGTAAGCCACATATGCAACTCTAGAATGAGTTGTGGTGTCTTGTTGTCTTGACACCTAATAGATTTGTTGTCTAGACACCTAATAGATTTGTTGTCTAGACACCTAAGAGACATATGATGAAGGATATATCCGTTCGGTCTGAAGGAGATGTCCTTCCGGAGGAGTGTTTTTCGAGCAAGATGGCAATGCGATCAATTTGTCAGCTAGGATAACGATGACCATATTGTGAAGATCATCCAGTCCGGTCCAATTAGGGATCGTAGCGTTTTGCTAGAAACCAACTACGGTCGTCGGATCACTTTGGTGATTCGCGGCTAACATAGACCGGATCCTACAACGGGTTACGCATAAGAGTGGTAACTTGATCGGAGAGATTTGACTAGACGGGAACAAGCTAAAGATGGATTAGAACCAACTTAAAAGGCAAAAAGGGTTCGAATGGCGATTCGAAACAAGATAGAAAGAACCGGACCCAAAATGGGTGCCCAGAGCAAGGCTCTAAGGGCTGGCCATGTGATGGCCGACCAAGGTAAGTGGGCCGGCAGATAAAGCCCATAGTGGGCTGCCCTGACGGGCCACACTAAAGGGAAAAGCCAAAATACCCCAAAAAGGGTATTTTGGTAATTATCTTTTCTGTGACCCGGAAAATAGAAAGACCTAATTTGAATATGATTCTAATTCGGGTTTCACTATATAAGGGTCATTAGAGAACAGAAAAAGTGTGGATTTTTCTCAGGAAGAAAAATTATACAACTCTCTCTCTCAATATACAGCTAGTGGAGAGAGAGAATTGTAGAGAAGACACTACCGTTCTATCAATCTAGTCAAGAAGAAGGGTTCTTCTCAACCTTCTATTAAGTCCTAGCAGACTGAAAGGAAGGGAGATCAAGTCAACCTACTCGGTGTCTCAAGTAGAGGAGCGACACTTGGTGCTCTCGATCTTCACACGCGATTGGAAAGGTTCGTGGGAAAAACGCGATAGAGGTATTTATTCCCTTCTAATTCATTGATTAGTTCATGCTTTAAGATCCTGGTAATCTAGTGTTAAACATATAGATGTTTGAGATTCCGCTTAGAACACTAGATAGTTGTATTAGATACACACAAAATCCTACATATGACACCTAATCAAGTTGTTGTCTTGACACATAAGGGATGCTTGACTCCCTAAATGGACACAACTATGAGTTGTGGTAGAGAAAATAAATTGCAACGATGGAAATGCTTTTTGTTGTTGTATAAAAGACAGATAGATACAAATAGAAAAATATGCTCTTGCTCATATATAGTTCAAGTTAGGATTTCCATTTATATAGACTTGAAGAAGAGAAGAGAAAAGATTATACTAATTCATCTTTAACCAAAGGAGAAGTTTATTATCTACTCTTTAAACTTTTTTTTTTTGTTGAAATCTCCTCTTTAAACTCAACATGGAGAAAGGTACATAACTTATTAAGAACTTTAAGTTTTCATTCCATGTTAACCAATTGTTGTTTAGTTGTGATAAACATGGTATCTCTAAGTCCCTCTATGTTATGAGATAAATTATGGTCATATGTTTTATCTCATAAACTCCTTGTATATGTGTATTAAGTTTTCTGTTTGGAATATGGACTTTCAAGTCTGATTTTGTGTCTGACTGAAGTTCGGATTTTTAAGTCCGAATTTCTAGAAGAAATTTTTCTCAAACCGTAGTGACCAATATACAAGATTTTGTTAACGACAAGGAGTATCAAGTTAGGTAAATATGTGAAACCATAATTTCTCTACACACGCCTGTACCCAAGAACTTCAAGGAAAATAAACCAACTTATCGCATCAAAATCTTTTTGGGGTTCATTAAAACTGGACTCAAAATGTTTAAAAAACCAAAACCCTTTCTCATACTCACTAATGTATAATTTTCATGTGGTTGGTACATTACAGAATTTCATTCTGTGTAGCCAATCACACAGGCATATAGTCCATAGTCAGTGTAATAGAATATTTGAAAAAAAGTATTTAAATCTTGGAATTGAAATAATAATATTTTGGAGTAGTTTTTTAATTTTGTTTTATTCAAAAAATTCACTTGCAAGATCATATGAAATGAGACGAACCAAGATAAGAAACAAATTGGGAAAAGAAATGGAGAAAAAAAAATAGAAGGACTAACCTAAGAGAACAAAAAAAACTTTAAGGGGGTGGTAGTGGTCCAGGACATTAGAGGACACTCAGAGACAAAATATTCCGCAGATATTTCAAGACATTTTAAGACATGTCAGAACATTTATCCGTAGACAAAATGTCTTTATGAACATTTCAAGACATTTGGTTTATAGACAAAATGTCTTGGAGACATTTCAAGACATTTGGTTCATGAACAAAATGTCCTGGGGACATTTCAAGATATTGAATCCATGGATAAAATGTGTTGTGGATATTACTACAACTATTATAATCTCATCATTGCAGGACAATGTAGACATCTATTATTTTAATATTATCATTATTGTCTAACAATATGAAATAATTTGCTTGTACTAATATTTCAAAAATATATTTTTCGACTTTTGTGGATATCTGAAGACATTGATGGACATTTATTATTTATAATATCATCATTATTGTCTAAATCATATGAAATAATATATTTGTTCTAATATTTCAAAAATATATTTTTATATTTTCGTAGACATCCGTGAATATTTATGGGCATTGATAGACATTTGATTGATATTTATTATTTTGATACTATCATTACTGTCTAATCATATGAAATAATATATTTGTACTAATATTTTAAAAATATATTTTTCAACTTTCGTAGACATCCGTGAATATCGATGGAAATTGATAGTCGTTTGATTGATATTTATTATTTTGATATTATTATTGTCTTATCATATGAAATAAAATATCTTTATTAACATTTTAAATATATATTTTTCGACTTTCGTAGACATCCATAGATATCTGTGGACATTGATGGACATTTGGCAAATATTTATTATTGAATATTATTATTATTGTCTTATCATATGAAAGAACAAACTTCTATTAATATTTCAAATTTATAGTTTTTTTCAATTTTGTAGACAACTTTGTAAATTGATGGATAATTGAGAAATATTTATTATTTAATATAATATAATAATATAATATAATAAGACAATAATATAGTAATATAATAATATAATAATATAATAATATAATAATATAATAATATAATAATATAATAATATAATATAGTAATATGATAATAATATTATTATTACTATAATAGAGTATTATAATAATAATGTAATACTTAATATTGTTATATATTATATATTATTTATCTAATTTGATAATAATAATTATTTTTATTATCTTCTTTACTAAAATGTCCTCAAGTGTTCTCAAGTGTTCTCAAGTGTCTTCCATATTTTGAGAAACATTTTCTCTCAAAAAGCTCTATAAATTTACACCAAAATGTCCATAAAACCAATTTGTCTTGAAACATCCATAATTTCGTAATAATATAATAGTTAATATTGTTAGATATCATTTATCTAATTTGATAATAATAATTATTTTTATTATCTTCCTTACTGAAATGTCCCCAAATGTCCTCAAGTGTCTTTCATATTTTGAGAACATTTTCTCTCAAAAAGCTCCATAAATTTACACTAAAATGTCCCCAAATGTCCATAAAATCAATTTGTCTTGAAATGTCCAGAATTTCGTGTCTCAAACGAATAACACAGACATTTCAGGATATTTGAAATGTCCCAAACGAATAACACAGACATATGGAGACATTTGAAATCTCCCCAACCAATAACACGGACATTCGGGGACATTTTAAATGTGCCCAACCAATAACACAGACATTGAAGGACATGAAAATGTCCCCCAATGCACTGAACGACCTAAACTAGTAGGTCAACTCCCAAAGAAGTTTATGAGTTAGAATTTTGGAAGTTCAAGAATTCAAGCTCACTTTATTTGTGTTTAACATGCATATTTCTTAACTTGAGAGATCGAATCTTTCCGTTTTTAAGAAAAGAATACAAAACTCTCTGATATGTCAATAGGAACAATACCTTGAAAAGAAAGGGAAAATAAAACTTGATTTTATACATATGCACACACATTTCACCTTTTACCCCAACTTTTCATTTTTTTTGATTAAAATCACAATTTCATTCACAAGTGATAACGATCACAAAATTACATGGTAGATAATTCTTATTCCTCTGAGAACTACATGAGAGTTACATAAGTAAAGTTCTACACAGAACTTTCGAATGTAAAGTGCCTCATGAAGGGACTTTACATTGTAGATGAACTTAAGTGGGAACCTTTGTTTTAGCAGACAAAACCACTACATTCTTCTCCGAATCTCCCTAACACTCCCTCTACTCTTATGGTAACTATCTTTCCTATCTCTTTAGCAAATCCTATAGACCTAGGATATCGTCTATTTAAATCTTTGTAACTCTGTAACTCAACTGGCGACCCCAATTGGTGGGGACAATTGAAGATGTTGGCAAGCTACAACATATTTATAGAAAGAATTCGAGATAAAAGATTATAGAAAAATAAAATCTGCATTGGTTTTGTATTGAAAAAGTTTTGAAATTATTTGATATGAACAATGCACTTCTGATCAGTACACTTATGGTTGTTTGAACATTTGACTATAAAAGACCCATTTCGTCTGAGGGAAGAAGGTGAAACACTCCTTGGTCCAGAAGTACCATATTTTGGTCCCTTATTGTATTTAGCTCAATGTAATAGGTCTGGCATTGTTTTTTTTTAGCAAACTTACATGCTAAGTTCAGTTCGATATCAACAAAAAGACACTAGATGGGTGTGAAATAAATTCTTCGTTATCTTCGAGGAACTACTGACATGGGGTTACTTTACTTAAAGACTCCATCTAATGATTCACAACTAATAGGATGCATTGATGTTGGATATCTCTCTGATCCACATAAAGAGACTTCACAAAGTGGTTACGTTTATAACGCTGGAGTACAACTTTCTCATGAAGATCAAGTAGACAAAGTATGACAACTACTTCTTCTTATCGTTAAGATACTATTGCTCTTCATGAACTATTAGAGTAATGCATTTTGTTACGGTCTATTGTTAGTCTAATTAGGAGCTAATGTGATGTTCTTACAATTACAAAATCACTTACTTTAAGATATCAAGACAATGCGGGTTGCATTGCTCAAATCACAGGACAAATATATAAAAGGTGATAGAACGAACCATATTTCACCTAAGTTAGTTTTTCGCACCATCTACAGAAGAATGATGAAATTGATGTTTGGAAGATAAAGGTTTGCGAGATGGGGCCAGAAGAAGCACCAAAATTGCTCGTTCAGACAGAGATGTATGTGTCAAAGTATACCTGCAAGTGTCGGGCACCAGAGTTCCATAGGACACCCATATGAAGTCTTACCATGAGCAGATTCTATCCATTGGGCAAATATGGGTTCGACCCAGATTTCTTTCTCCGGAGTCCAAAAGCGAGCTTCAATCGGTTATTCGACGAGAACATCTAGTGCTTCTTCTCAGCTCGGTCGACATTCACAGGGTTCAACAATGAATATTCCCACCCAACAAGGAACGAAGTCGCTCATAAAACGTTCTTGGTGGAAAAAAATGTGAGTGAAAGACCCCACTGAATCGAATTTGGTCCATGAATCTAAGAAATAGTGAGAATTCTTGATCTCATAATCATGCGATGATTATGCAGACTTATTCACTAAGTCACCACTATCTACTATAACCTTCACAAAATTAATTCACGGAATCGAGATGTGACACATTAGTAACCAGAAAATAGCGAGGTTAGTTTCAGGGGGAGTTTATTGTACAGTGAAGTCTTATGCATCCATTGAAGTATATATGCATAGTAATCTTTTTCAATTTTTCCAGTTTTTATCCCATTGGGGGTTCTTGGCAAGTTTTTATGAGGCAACTACAACGTAACCCACACGTCTCATAATTTTCAGTATTGCTCTCTTTTTTTTTGTCAAATTGTCCCACTAAATTTTTCTGAAAAGTTTTGAAGACAATCATTACAGAAACGACGATGGTCATCCAAAGGAGAGTGTTATGGAGCATGTCGGCTGCCCATAGACTATCCTTAAACTTGAAATAATGAGGCGCCTTCAGAAAAAAAAAATTTGCATCCACCCTACACATGCAAGGATGTGGTGCCTTGGTACAAAATTCAATGCACATATTCCCTGCACATCCTTACCTTATGTCTTATGTTATCATCTTTAAAAGCACTCATTTTGGTATAAATGCCTTCTCTTCTGTAATTTATCTGGTGAAAATTTTTGGAGGATAAAATCATAAAAAGGCAAATTGCAACTTTATTATCTTCAGCCTAATCCCTTGTATCTCATTACACATTAGAAAAAGAATTTTAAAAAAGTACAGAGAAAACTTAAAGACTTAAAATAACAAAACTCGAAAATACAAAATTTGTTACCTGTTTCAGATGGAGATGCTATTAATAAAAATTATATGGTCCTTCCGTCCTTACTTGAGAGTGTCAGTGGGGGCCAGGGGCGGGGCCACATAAGGCCGTGGGGGGACGTGCCCCCACAACCCTACTGTAGAGCATTTTTACTATGTTGCACCAGCCAGCTTATTACAATGTGTATTTTTCTGTTCCTCATACAAAATATTTGCATAGCTTAGATGGTGAAAGGCATGACTTACTGCTTGAGCTATATGCAAAGGTCACGGAATCGATGCCCATACACCACCATTTTTTCTAGACTTTTGCGTTGAATGATAGACTTTTTGGTTTGAAATCATTGGTTATAAGAAAAATACCTTATGAAGATGGCCCGGCCCCGGGCCCAAAGCAGGCAAAGCCTCGCTTTGGGCCACCACCTGATAGGGGCCACATTTTAGTAACCGATTTTAAAGGCCCCCACATGTTATAACTCTTGTAGATAGACTTTAAGGGCCCCCAAAATTTTTAAAACAAGATGAGAGAGCCACATTTTAAAACAAGAGTTTAAAGGCCCTCACACCAGTCCAGCCCACACTTCTTGTTGACCCTCCCAATCCTTTAGTTCCATACCTCTTCTCCCCAAATTTTTATCAACAGCCCACCGTGAAAGATACCAACAAGATCTACCCCGCAAGGCCACAATCATCCGTTGTCCAATCCACAATGAACCACTCATCCACTCTTTCTCACTCCATCACCACTTCTCTGCATTTAATATATAGGACGTGTTTATTTATATTATTATATATTAAAATATTAGATTTTTGTGCTACAAACTTATAATATTAGTTAGTAGTATATTATATTGTAGAGTCGATACAAAAGAAATAATCGTTTAGCTAACTCTTTTTTTTTTACCTCATTGCTAAGTTATTTCATTAATGTTTATTACTTTTATTGTTATAATGTAATAAGGATATGATAATTTGAATTCTACTTTATTAATTTTCGTCTTGTTGTTAAGACAAAATTAATTTAAGTTTCATTTTTTGGATGGTTTCTAATATTTTTTTTATGCTTTTAGTTATTTCTAATTAGAGTTGCCAATAAGCTAGGCCTCTAGGGTATTTTCAACCCTCCTAGATACTAAAATTTATTTAGAACAAATCAAATTCTTCTCAGAATAGGAGGTTCAGAATGTGGTGGCTGGTAGCAAAAAAACAATTTGATCTTTTCTCCGACATTATAAAGCGTAAAACAATGTTATTTACATAATGTGTTTGTCATCTGAATTAGATAAATTTTATTTTGCCTTCCATGAACCTAAATGATCATTATTGTTGGGAGACATCTACATCCGATCTAATATGAGATTTTGTAGACACGTAACTTTAAAATATGTTATGTAGCGATAGGTCTTGCGACCATATAATCAAGGTAATTTTGGAACTAAAATTACCTTTTTGCTTCAAGTCATTGAACAAAGCCCTAAACTTTTCATGCTTAAACCAAAGGGTGGGGAAAACCAAAAAAAAAGAGGGACCAAATATCCCCTATCCGATTTTAGCATCACACAAGGTGAACCATGTCTCGCAGGCAAACTATTGATTAATCAATGGGAATGATGTTATATATGCATTTTCGAACGAAGTTTGGATAATGGGAAAGATGTTAAGTTTTTAATTATATTTTCATAGGATGGGCTTAGGGTCGACCTTAGGTTCGGAGAATTTAAGAGGAAATTTGAATTTGTGTATAATATAGAAGGCCCCAATTTTAGATTTCGCTTCGGGCCACCAGAAACTCAGGGCCGGTTAAATCATGTTGGACTTAGTTTAGTTCTTACTAATTGGACTAATTCAATTTTGACCTCCTCAAAATGATCGACTTATTAAAATAGTTTGGTAGAGATGATAAATTTTCTAACTAATCTCTACCATTTTAATTTTGTCGAATTTTTCTTTGACTTGTATTTTAGAATTCAAAATTTTCTTTTATATGCGTTTGTCATATTTGTCATAGTGAACATGTTATTAGAAAGAAAACTTTATTCTCACCTTTTCTTCCATTACGATCACTTCCCATTCATCATCTCCCCCATTGTTTTATCTTAATCTTCACCACTATCTCTTCATCTCCCTCTCCCTTTCTTTGTTTTGTGTTTTAATACTTTTGGGTATCTAGTTGGGGGAAAGATCCCCGAACCATATTAGTGAGAAAATTAAAGATATAGCTTGTTATACATCAAAATTACCATGGAATATCTTAATTATAACTAAAATTTTGTTGAGAATTTGCTATTTGGTTCTTACCTAATCGTATTTTATAGAATTATTTCATTGACATTAACTAAAAAGTGCCCCCACACATAAAAATATCTGGCTTCGCCATTGAGTGCGGTAAACTGGGCAGTGGCTTTGATTTAGCTACTAAGAGCATCTCCAATGCAAAACTCAAAAAAATCTCTATTCATCCTATGTGTCAAGTTCCAATTGAGATTCTCACGCATAGGTGGCGACAATAGAGATCCTCAATTTTTTTGTGTCTCCAATGCAAAACTCTAAACTAGTCTTATTTACTTATGTGGCATAGTTATTTTTGTAAATAAATAATTAGTTATTTAGAAAATATAGAAGACTCGATTTCTATTGGTTGAAAATCAAATATTGATGAGTTGGACAATTTTCTAGAGTGTCCTCTTGAGATATCTCTATTCCACCCTCGACATGTCATCTTAGAGATCCAAATAGAGTGTTGCATTGGAGAGAGTTAAAAATCATATGTGGCACTCATAGTTTCTAAGATTGAGTGTTGCATTGGAGATGCTCTCACAATTAATTGATACTGTGTATTAATATACAAAAATAAAGTGCATAACCGTGAATTTATTTCAGTTGCATGCACGTCTTAAGTTTCTACATTGAAGAGATAAAAAATTCAGATCTTACTTTAAAAGAAATAAAAAGTGCTCAACTACCTATACAACCACCAGTTGTACCTGTTGGCAAAAATTGATGCCTGGTGAATGAGCATCAATGGAGCAGGTACCATTCCCATTTGAGGGGCACCTCCCTTCACCATATTGGCATCTCCCATGTGAAGGGATATACCCCACTCATTGCCATCTCTTGAATACCTATAAATAAGTTGCCAATTTATCCGTCCGCTAACTAACGAATGGCTCTCTCTCTCTCTCATTTTATAAATTGGTTGCCATCATGTTTTTTTTGTTGAATAAAACAAGAACAACAAAAAACAACAAGAAAATTACAACTTCAGATCCTTCCTGATGTAGAAACGCAGCGGAATTAAAAGATATGAATAACTAAATAAGAACAATGAAAATAAAGATCAAATAACTCTAAATACTCAACTTTATTAAAACTTCAATGGGATTTTTCTCTCAATCTGAGAATAATAGACAAACTAGATATCCTTTTATAGGATTCTGGACTTTCCTAGATAGACTTGAATTAGACTTCCTAAATAATTAAAATACCGCAACTGCCTAAATAACTAGACTCAAATCTGGACCTTTCCAATTATTGGAAATATTAAAATAGCATAATTTCCTAAACCTAAATTATCTAATAATCATACTAAAATAAGGACTTCCTAAATCTACTCTCTCTGGCCGGTTGGTCCATGACCGGGTTCGGTCATGGAAATAGTCTCCACGCCGGGTGCCCCTGCATCAGCATCCCCTTCCCTCAAGAGGTTCGTCCCTAACCGTTTGTGAAGAGAATGTAGTTCCTCCGATCCATCTTCAATTGGCAATAACGTCACGATCTTCTTCTTCCATGGAAATTCATAAACATTCAAACGACCACGGTAAGTGGCATCAACATCAGAATGCCATGGTCGTCCTAATATGACGTGGCATAAATCCATATCGGTGACATCACAATTAACTGTAGACAAATAAGAAGAACCAATAGAAAGATGAATAGTACACATGTGATCAACCCGTGTAGTAGTACCCGACTGAATCCAAGCGGTTTTATACGGGTTTGATTTAATCATTGTTTGAATACCCAAGAAATTGACCAGCTTTGTAGAAATTAAATTCTCTACACAACCATTGTCAATCACAATAGTACACACTTTATTCAGTAATGTTCCCCGTGTAACGAACAAATTCTTTCGTTGAGAAAAATTCCTCTTGACAGGTGTGAAAAGAACTTTCCGAGTGAGTAACATAACCCGATCACCGTTGTCCGGAATAGTGTTAATTCGTTCCAATTGATCTTCATCTGAATCTGAATCTGATTTCTTTTCTACAATATTTGCTTTACCGCGAGAGGGGCAAACATTAGAATAGTGGCCTGTTTCAAAACAACGATAACACTTAACTGGTGGAGGTTTTTTATAAGGATTATCTGCTAGTGATTTAGTACCGTCCTCCGCCTGTTTGGACTGTTCTAATTCATCCGGTATAGTTCGAACTGCTTGACTTCTCGTACTGTGTCCTCAAAAAATGGAACGTGAATCTGATTCAAAAGACCGAGCTACACTAATACATTCAGAAACCGAATTAAAAGCTCTTAAATTAACCAAATCTTTAATATCATTCCGAAGTCCGTCCTTGAATTTTTCTACTTTCATTGACTCTGAATCTGGGAGATTAAGTCTTGTAATTAGTCTTTGGAATTCCGAAGCATATTCCTCAACGGAACGTCTTCCTTGGCGGCAACGTAAATAATCAACACATAATTGGTTCTCATAATCCGGAGGGAGGAAACGGGAGAACATTAATGGTTTCAATTCTAACCAAGAAGAAATAGGAGGTAGGTGTAATAAACGACGATTTTCAGATTCCTATTTCCACCAAGTAAGAGCAGTTTTAGATAAATAACCAGTTACACAACGTACCTGTTCAGGACCTTCAACTTGCATAACATCAAAAAAAATCTCAAGTCTAGAGACGTAATCCAAGAAATCTTCAATATTTATCGAACCATCATATGATGGTACTTCCATTCGAATCCGGTATGATGAACTAGGGTTTGGACATTCGATGTCGGTTGGTGGAGTGTGGTGTTCACGTTCGGTTTGAGTGGTTTGGACAGCCAAGGGGGGTCGTTGTGGTAGGTTGATTGTCCGGTTGATAGGAGTGGTAGGGTCTCGGGTTTGGGAATGGGTGAAGTTGTGTTCTCGGTTTCGGTTTAATGGGTGGAGTTGGTCTCGGTAACGTGGGTGTGTGGTGTTGTCGGGTTGTAGAGGGAGGGTGATGGTCGTCTCGGTTTCATGTGGACGGCGGTGTTGTAGAGGTGGTGTAACTGGATCATGAACCGTGGGGGTGTATCGTGTTTCGGTTTGGAGGTTGTGGTGGGTGTGATGGTGTTGGTATGGTGAGTGGGTTTCGGTTTGGTTGGTAGGGTTTGAAGGGTATCGGGTATACGGGTAAAGAAGACGGGGGTCTTGGTAGGTTGTAATGGTTCCTAAAGGGGCGATTGGTTGGGGTTGGTTGGTGATGTTTCGGTTGTTGGTTTGGGGGTTGGTGAGGAGGTGGTGGTCGGCCGAGAAGAGGCTTTCGTGTGGTGGTCGATGTGGTGTTGTAGTTGGCTCGGGGAAGGAGAACGATGGTGGTGTTGACGTGTGGGTATAGGAGGGGTACGTAGGTGTTTGAAAAGGTGTGTTTTGTGAATAGGATGTGATGAAGGGTGGTGTGATAACCGGAGGGGGGTTGTTAATGGTGTGACCGAATAGTGGTGTCGTGGGCTCGGGAGGAAAACCGAGAGGTGGAAATCGGGTGGTGTTGGTGGTAGTCGGTAGTTGTGAGGGTTGTTGGGGTGTGATAGTGGTGGGAGGTGGAGTTTGGTTTTTACACATACCTTCGAGTTGTTTGGAGATGATGTTGATGGAGTCGTTGAGTTGATCGAATCGTTGATCGACTTTATCGAATTTTTCTGTTGTTTCCTTCTTGTACTCATTGAAACCTTCTTCCAACTTTTTACCTGCAGATAGCCCTTCTTTAATGTTGTCCCATTCAGAGGAAAAGGTTGGTGTGTTCTCCTTAGTTGGTGTAGCAGAGATAGTAGTATTAACCATGATGATAAAAGTGATGAAGACAAGAAAAAAAATTATGGCTCTAGATACCACTTGATGTAGAAACGCAGCGGAATTAAAAGATATGAATAACTAAATAAGAACAATGAAAATAAAGATCAAATAACTCTAAATACTCAACTTTATTAAAACTTCAATGGGGTTTTTCTCTCAATCTGAGAATAATAGACAAACTAGATATCCTTTTATAGGATTCTGGACTTTCCTAGATAGACTTGAATTAGACTTCCTAAATAATTAAAATACTGCAACTGCCTAAATAACTAGACTCAAATCTGGACCTTTCCAATTATTGGAAATATTAAAATAGCATAATTTCCTAAACCTAAATTATCTAATAATCATACTAAAATAAGGACTTCCTAAATCTACTCTCTCTGGCCGGTTGGTCCATGACCGGGTTCGGTCATGGAAATAGTCTCCACGCCGGGTGCCCCTGCATCACTTCCTCAACGCCTCTTTAGAGTTCCATATACGTCTAACTTTATTTCTTCTACCCCATTTGGCTAATTGATCCGCCAGAATATTAGTCGATCGGGGGCTAAAAAGGAATTGTATTTGATCGAAGTTTTTGCTGATTAAACTTATGTTTTCCCTGTGATTCTTCGATTGCCATTGAATATCTTGTTTCTTGTCCCAGAGGTGAGAGATGAGATTGAGGTTGTCACTTTCAACCTGAAGATGGGATATATTGAGATTCGTAGCCCCGTGGATGGCCTTGAGAATCGCTATACATTCACACTCCTCTGCAGTCTGTCCTCTGATGGTGTCGGCCAATGCAATTGTGAATTCCCCTTTCTCATCGTGGATGATGCTACCAATTCCAGCTGGTTCCATGCAGGGGCGGCCCTAGGTCGTGGTAGGCCTAAAGCGAAGCCTGAAAGTGAGGCCCTTTAAAAAATTTAAAAGAAAATTTTATATAATTTTGTTACCTTATTCCTATTAAAAATGTGTACTTATTTTTAGGTTACATTGTTCGGATTTATGAACAAATTTGTGTAGAAAATTTCGAACAACTTAAAAATAATATTTTATTCAATACAAATATAAATTCAATCTCAATTTTAATATGGAATGCATACTAATTTCAATTAATTGTAAAAAAATTATATCTTATTTACCACTTTGTTTCTAATAAAAAAAACGAGAGATCATTACATTACTTTAGTTCGATTGGTATAACAACTTTTTAAAATTAGATTGAAAAGAACATGTAAAAGGATAACATATAAATAACAAAACTACTTACTAAAAGTAAAACTCAATTTGATTATTAAAATAAACAATTAATTAGGATATTAATTAAATAAATGGGTTGTGGTAGAAAAGGAGCAAAATTATGTAGACAATAGGGATTGAACCCATGACCTTTAGGGTTATTAAAGAAAACTTTGCCAACTGAGCTACATGCATACATGTGATACTATCACGTTCAGCTAGTAAATATGTCGTTGGTTGGGGGCCCTCCTGTTGTCATCAAGAGCTGGGGGCCCAAAGCCACCGCTTTGGTGGCTTTGGGCCTAGGCCGCCCCTGGTTCCATGTAACTCGTGAAAGAAGCATCCACATTGATTTTGAGGAAAGGTGGTGTAGGAGGACTCCATTTAGGTTGCTCTGATTTCATAGAGTGCGATTTTGCTTCCTGAGTATTGGTGACGAAACTCTGAATCATATGAACCACTTGTTGTGGTGAATAATCTTTATTACCAAAACTTTTCTCACATCTCGCTTTCCAGATGAACCACATAATTTTACTCATCATTGTGATTTTGGTTTCCTCTAGAGTCTTCCAGTATAGAATCCACTCTAGCACAGACGAGAAGTTGCTAGTTCTGATATTAAAATGAAGCCAAATAGCTCTAGCAAAGGTATAGTGCAGCATCAAATGCGATAAAGATTCGCAATCCTCACAGAACGAGCACGTATAGTAATTTCCAATGAATTGCCCAATTTTGTCTCTTACCGGTAGACTATTTGTGCAGCATTTCCAGAGGAATAGTTTTATCCTCGGGATGGTTTGAATATTCCAAATAAAATTCCAATTGGTTTCTTCATAGTTCAGGCCATTAAGTCGTAAATGCGAATACATCGATTTAATCGTAAAATTTCCAGATTTGGTTAACGTCCAAATCATGGCATCGTCCGCCTGAGGGTGCAAATTAATGCTAAGAATAACATTAATTCTAATGTTCTCTGTGAAGTAAGTATCTAGCAGTTCAATGTTCCACCTATCATTCACGATCAAATTTGCAACCTTATCAAAGGGGCAATTATTAAAATTCGTTATCGGGGGAGCATGGTTGGGAATCCAATAGTCAGTCCATATATTAACCTTAGTACCCTTGTTAACATCCCAGAATATGAGTTTATTTATCTTGCTTATAGGTTGAGCCAGAGATTTCCATATCCAGGAGTGGTTTTGTTTGGGAGGAGTAGGTTGATCTGCTTTCAGAAAGTATTTAGCTTTTAGAAGTTGCACCCAAGGGGCATTAGGGGATTTATGAAGACGCCAACTGAGTTTACTGAGGAAAGCCTCATTATCAAGGATAGGTAAACGAAAGCCCAGCCCACCAAAATGACGCGGGCAGCAGATCGAAGACCAGTTGATAGTATGAATCGATTTGCTTTTTCCCCACCAAAAGGACCGTTGAATGGTCTCGATGCGCTTGCTAACCCCTTTAGGGATGGCAAAGCATTGCATCTGGTATCGGGGAACAGCCGCTGCAACTGTCGAGATGACAACTGAGCGCCCAGCTTGGGAGAGGAGGTTGGTTTTCCATTTGGAAAGTTTATTCTGAATTTGGTCAATCAAAGAAGTAAAGGCCTGCATCTTTTTAGCTCCAATGAAGAGTTTAGACCCAAGGTACTTGTCCAGGGAAGAGGCTTGGTGCACTTTGAGGGCTTTGCTGATCATACGTTTGAACTTAGGGTGAGTGTTTTTAGAGAAAAAAATAGTGGATTTGTTGTAGTTAATAATCTGCCCAGATTCACTGCCGAAGGCATTCAGAATGTTGATCAGAGAAGAGATATTATCAAGCGTGTTACGACCAAAGATAATGCAGTCATCAGCGAAAAGCAGATGGTTGAAACTGAAAGAAGATCGGGGAACGGAGAACCCAGAAAAGATGAAGGGACTATTAGGAGAGTCCAGAAGTCTGCTCAGACCCTCCATGGCAATCGTGAAGAGAAAAGGGGAGATGGGGTCTCCTTGTCTTAATCCCCTAGAGACATTGAAGGAGTTGCCTGAACGACCATTGATCAAAACGGCCATCGAGGAAGAGGAGATACAAGAATGAATCAAACGAATCCAATGAGGATCATAACCCAGCTTAGCCATGATAGAAACCAGATGAGACCATTCAACGCGGTCAAACGCTTTTGACATGTCGAGTTTAAGACCAAAAAAACTTTTCGAACCTCGTTTAGATTTGAAAGAGTGGGCCACCTCCTGGCTAATAATGATGTTATCCGTGATTTGACGACCCGGGACATAAGCTGCTTGGTAAGGGGAAATGATATCCGGAAGCGTGGTTGCCATCATGTTGGATTGCCAACATATGAAATCCCGAATCCATCTCTCTCTTATATTCTTTTGATTCATAAGTGAAGGTGTGTATAGGGTATTTTGTTATACGAATTACTTGGAGAAGTCAGGGTCGTTTTCTCTTTAGCATTATCAGTTATATATATTTCGGAGTATTTTTGGTCAAAGCGTACATACTTTGAACCAAACAGTTGTTGAAGGGCTTCATTATATCCTGAAGGCATAATTCCTGACCCATTATGTACTCGTGGTTTTCATACCAGAAGGGGGCGAATCACTGTCTAAAAGAATCGATTTTTTCAAGCTTTGAAGTCTAGTGATCAACGTGGTTTTATGCATCGATTATTTATCCACCTTCCGCTTCAACTTAAACGCCAAATTTTTCCAACAGTACCTAGAGTCAATTGGCACACATGTCAACACTTAGTGGTCCAAGTGATTGAAAGTGTTGACATAAACTCTAAAACCCTAAAGGTCTTACGTTCGACTCCCAGAGGAAGTGGAATCCACCCATCTTGACCTGTTATCAACGTAGGAGATGAAAATGGAGTAGAAGGTAGAGAAGGCTATCCTCTCATTTTTCGAAGTACAAACATTACTTCATTATCATTTTGTAAACACAAACATTCACATGAATGGAACTTTCTTATTGATTTTGAAACTACCTTTATTTTATTTAGTCCCAATAGGTTACATATATAAGACAAATGTTGAAGCTTAATTACCAGGACGCTCACAACTCCATCCAAGTCTCTCACACAAACTAGGATTAAGTATCTGAAGCATTAATCAATTGTTAAATTTGTAACAAAATTTAACAACTTGTAGGGCAGAGATGAGGGGCTACACGTGGCTCGGCGTATGCCCGTAGTGGCCCTGTGAAGATCATTAGCCGATTTAGAGAGATCGATATATTGTTTACCATGAGGGACACTTCAATTGAACCCTTGAAGAAGTCTCGCTAACAACGTGACGGTAATGGCGGATCCAAATTCGATACCGATGCATCCACGTCGTCCGGTACTAGAGGAAACAAATTGAAGATCTGGCTCAGCGATGTAGATTGTAGCCAAGCCATCCTTCAAAAGGCGTTCGGGTATGTACTTGAGTGGCTCAACCCAGACCTTGGGGTTTAGGCCTCCTCGGCTCAATAGTAGGACTGTGGCAGAGAATTTGGGGACCTTGTACAAAATTTGAAGACGAGCTTTTTGTACAATAAAACAATTAGAAGTAAAAGTTAATCACTGTGCAAGATAATTTAACAACATCTATATGAAAATCATAGATGAATCCAAATATATTTCGAAGGAAGTAGTAACAAAAAAAAAATTCATTTCAGAATTTCTTTTTTATATGAAATCTAGTCTAAGAATCCACAATCAGTTGTGAACAAAAAAGAAATATGTTTATTATATCTTTGATTGTACATTTATAACTCCAAATAACCACAATGAAATTTCAAACTCTTACGGATTGTTTGCACTTTAATATAATATAGTATTGAATATTTTATTTACGAGCTATTAAGTATGACTAGGGCTGAATGAAAATAATTTATTCACAAAAAAAGGTTAAAGACGTGTAATGGAGCAGAAATTAGGAATTGGTTAACAATTGTACCCTAGGTAAAGAAAAATAAAGGATTTGGAGGATACGGGACCTGAACCCGAGCCACCGACATGGAAATTACGATGGCTTTCCAGTTGAGCTAAGAATATGATGATTATATAGCTTTAACTATATAGCGCGACTTTAAATCTCTAAGAGAATTGGACCCCTAATGGTGGGGGGGGCCAACGCGGTCGTCCTGCCTGCACTAAGCCTTCCACGGGCCTGAGTGAGAGCAACGAAGGTTTCATGTAAACTCAAGACTGATTACCAAAACAAGTTCCAGAGAGCAGTCAGAGGTTACCAAGCCACCCTAGGATTTATCTTAATTTGTGTTTTAAAGTTCTAAATTTCTTATAGTACAGTTTTAAGGTTCAAAATTATGTTTTAAGATAAATTTGGTATTACTCTAGTGGCATGCTTGAGTGTATTGATGCATGAAGTTTCTTTTTTTGGTGAATGTTATGCATGTTTTTAGTCTTTTCATGAATGTTTAGTCCTTTAGTGTTTGTTGTCTTATCACGTGAGTAGCGTCCTAAGGAAGAAGGAACATTTAGGAGAGACATATAATAGTCATTAGTGGAGACTTAAACCCATGTGAGATATCTGAGCCTTTATATTGTTTTCGAGTGTACTCTTCTGCGCTGACTCCGAGTAGAATGAAGAGATACTCAACCTCGCAACTTTAAAAAGAACTTAGAAGATCTCATGAGCTCAACTTTCTTAACCACTAGGAGTGACATCAGGATAGCGAATTAACCTTACTCTTGTAGTCCATGAATCCTGATAATGGTGTCTACTTTAGGGAGACATATACTCCACCCATTCACATACTACTCCCGAGAATGAAGGCATGGAAAGTATAGAAAGAATGTGAAACAAAGTGTAAAAGAAGAAAAAGTTGTTTCTTAAGAATGCTAGTGTTAGTGCTTTTGATTTGTTATGGAAAAAAGGAGAAAGAAAAAAAAAACAAAAAAAAAACAAAAAAACAAAAAAAAATGAAAAATATATATTAAGTTTTTGTTATTTTGTGTCTGTGTGCAAGTGTTGTGAAAAATAAAGTATTCAAAGCAGAAAGCTAAGTTTAGAAGTTGTTTGAGCGTTCGTTTTATTGAAGAAGTCGACATTCTCGGGATCTCATCACTTCCATTTCATTACTTGTATCCATTGACCTTTAGGAAGCATTGTTAGAGGGTAGAGTGGGTGTAACTTTGGAATCGAGGTGAAATGTACTAAGATAGGAATCGAGGTGTTGTAACTTTGGACTTAGATGATGCTCATTATGGTTGGACACTTGCATTTTTAGATGAGACTACTAGTGAGGAGACTTTTAGCATTTATATGCGTTTATCGATTTTGATTCACTTGTTTAGGATGCTTGAGTGTGTCACTTGTTGTCATTATCTTATTTACATCAATGTTGAACTCTTTCGTGTCTTTGAAATCTTGAATTTTGTGGGTAAATTCACTGGAAACCCTCACGAGACGACACTCGTCCTCTAACGGTAACCTAGGGGTGTAACTGCTTGTTGCATACGCTAAATACAACCGGAATTCCTCTGAAAGTGAGTTAGGATTTGACTTTATTGTTTTGTTTTTTTTTGTTTGTTTGCTCGAGGACTAGCAAACTCTAAGTTTGGGGATGTTTGATGTGGCGCGAAAATGCCACATTTAGATCACTTAACTTCGATGAGTTATTTCTTTTCGGGTTTTATCTTTCATAATTTATGTGTTTTTCTTGTTAGGTAACTTATTTGGAGTAATGAGCTTAACTCGGAAAAAAATAGAGCATTTATCACATTTTAATCTCATGTGGAAGAGACCGGAAGGAAATAGCATCAGGCATATTTTGGTCATTTTGGTGAAAATCAGAGTTTAAATGGCAAGTAGAGTCAATGGTAAGTCCGTCGGCGAAGATTGAAGTCGAATCGGAGTTCGGACGAAAAGTTATGTAAGAAAGAAGTCGAGAGACATGACAAAGTTGAAGGCACCCCTTTGGGTTCTAATGAGTTACAAGGCCCAAAGCTCAAAAGTGTAAAGAAGAACAAAGAGAAGGTCTATGAGCACCCCTTTTTAAGGGTCCAAATCAAATAAGTCTACCCGACTAGACCAAGTCAAGGTGGACCTAGGTTTCTAATCTTTGGTAAACAAAAGAGGGGGCAAATCAGATTAAGGGGGGATCATCTTCTCCATTATTCAAGAATTAGGTTTTGAGTTGGAGGTTGAAGTTAGAGAGAGAGGGGAGGAGAGAGTCGGCCAAGCTCGGTCAATCATCATCAAAAGCCGGCAAGGCTTTGGCCGGCACGGGACAGAGTAGAGGTTGCTCGAGTATTTGAAGAACCAACTCGGCTAGAACCGGATTTGCCACAACTCCATAGCAGCTGGGGTTGAACCTTCTTGAGGCAGCAGTAGCACGAAGGCAGCTCGGGACAGCACGAGACGGAGCATACTTGGCTCGGACAGTGGCTGGTCTTGGTTGGAACCTCTTTCTTCCTTGGTCGTATTCTTCAAGAGTTTTCCGACCATTATTTTGGCCGGAAACCTTAGGGATTTCACTCCTCATCCCCTTGTCTTACTTCTCCTTGTATTTGATTTGGGTTTGGGTTACATATTTCTAGAGAGAGAAAGCTAGGTTAAGCTTTCATGGTGGTTCTTAGTTGAGAGGAAGAAGACAATGTTGTTAAGAGGAGGTCAAGTTTTACTGAAGAGACGCCTACTTGACACTGTTAAGGGGAAATCAGAACATTGCTAAGGGGAGCTCGACATCACATACATATTCATATTTCCCGACGATCCTAACCTCGAGCCATCATCGGAAGAGGGGGATTTCAACCTTAACTTTTGTCTTTCTTTATCTTTCTCTCGTTTGTTATTTGTTTCGCCATGTCTAACTAGTTTTTATATTCGGGTACTCGTGAAACATGATTCGATATGTGATGAACGACTCATTGTTTATTAAATGTTAGTTTGATTAACTTCGTCTAATTCTATGAATTAGAGGCCTTGATCTTAATCGTCTATTGACATATAGTTTGATAATGTTTCCTTAGTTTGATAATTGATGCTTAGTAACTTTTGATCGCTTATACTTAGTTTGACATATTGTACTTATTAGTGTCATACTTGTTCATTGTCAACTTATTTGATAGTGTGTTATTAGTTTGATAGTCGATGCTTAGTAACTTTTTATCGACTATGCTTAGTTTGACACATTATGCTTTGAATTGTCAATGTGGGTGAAGTTAGCTAAACTTTCATGCTCTAGATAATTAGTTATTGTCATTATCGATCTTGTGGATCGAGTATCCTTCTCACTCGACTCTTGTCTAACTCTTCTTGCAACTCTTTCTCGAATCTCTCTCCTCTCATCTCTCATTTAGATTAGTTTTATTTATTTTGGACAGCGCTTTGGGGAAAGCAAAATAGTTTCCGGGGTGTGAAGACTTGGTCAAAAATTGGTCAATTTTGTTTGACAATTTTATTTAGGGGGAAAGCAAAATAGCTTCTCCACCTCAGCTCTCTCTCTTTCTCCACCTCACTTCTCTCTCTCTGCCACCTCATGTATTCGCCACCTCATCGTCTTCACCGGTGAAGGTCGCCGACCGGCCAATTTCCTGCTGGCGACCTTCAACCTTAAAAAATAAATTTTTTTTCCTTCTCTCTCTCTCTCTAGATCTGTCTAGAGAGAGACTGGAGACCTCCATTAAAGGTCCGAGGCCATCCGAAAGGCCAACAGATTTCTCTTTAAATTGATTTATGAAATCATTAAGAATCAAACCAAGTTTTTTTCCGAAATTGAGCCGGGCTTTCTCGATCCCAAACGGAGTTTTTCTTAAAGTTGATTTTAGAAATCATAAAAGATAAAATGAGAATGCACCATTAGTCGAATTCTTCGAATTTAGACTTAAGGTCCGTAATGTGACATGGGATGTCGACAAAAGTATCTCCCGGATTATCATGCATATATAATTCTTAGCCTTGATATATTATATGATTGCATGTGATGTGAATGCGGGAAACTAGTATGACCATAGAAAGTGTTTCTTTATTCTTGTTTTAAGCACAGATGGGTGCATGCTTTGTAATTAATTTTGATTTCAAGTTTATACGATCTGCGAATCGTAAGAGTCTTGTAATTAGAGTTTAGGGTCAATTAGTCCATTGAAGAAGCTCGATGAAGGAATCCAAAGGCAAGTGGGAGAAACCAGTGGAGGTTCAAAGATGGCGATCTAGGACGAACCAATAGGCGAAACAAGAAGAAAACCAAAGGAGGTTAGATCTTCTAGGTTAGGGGTCATACTAGGATCCATGTCTGCTTGATTTACTTTCTCGCACGCATTTACTTATTTACGCTTTATGTCGTGGATGTTAGTTAGGCTAAATAGTTCACTATAACAAACGCCAGACTAGCGTAAAAGTCCCCAAAAAGTAATTTTAAGTAAAGTGCCTATCCAGATTAAGACACTCGTTGCGCCCTTGTTCGAGGAAGGTGGGTCGGCCTTCGCAGAGTACCTCCTCTACCATGGGACAATGCGGGTAGGTCTATAGATGAGGCCTACATGTCTAAATGGTTCTACTCAACGAGATCAGCAAGAGAGTCTTGGATACTCGAGGCAAAATGATAGATTAGTCATTCATTAATGAAATCTATCAACCAAGAGTCATAAGGTATGATCAGTGAAGTAGTTCACTCACCCGGAACGACGGAATCAAAGGGTAGGGCCTTCGTCCGCTTTACTCCCAAGAACTGGGATCTTGGAATCACTTATTCAATCGGGGACGATTTTATTGAATAATGTGGGAAAACTAATGTTTTTCGAAACTAAAGTTTTTCAAAAACGATAACGAGTTTTAAAACTTTGCCATTTCTTTATGTAGTTATAAGATAACACAAACGAATTCAACTATGAATCACACCTAAGGGAGGTGTTGATCAATTTCCTAGAAAGGAAGAATAAATCGAGAATGGTTCTCAGATTTAAAAGGAAAGCGTACTAGAATACCAATCCCAATGTTGACTCATACCAAAGAAGGTCAAAAGCCATTTGCAAGCAATCGTATAACATTCTCTTTGGAAGAGTAATGGATGCTAGCATAACCATTAGGACAAACTAAGGAAGAAATTCCTATTGAAGTCATAAATGGGGAGGTACGAGACTTCCAAGGCAATCTGAAAGTCATCCTAAGGGAAGACGATAGAATACATCTATCACCCAATTCAATATCGATTGAACAAAAATAGATAAGACCTTAGATGAGTCACTCAGGTTGTTACGAACAAATTGAGCAGAACATATATGAATATCCAGTCTAAGAAAGGTTCTTGAGATTTGGTACAAAGAATCTAAGAAAGAGCTTTTGAGATTCAAAAGGGCAAAAGGATCAGTCAAGTGAGACAAATATTTGATCAAAGAAAAGCAGTTGCCAAGTACATGATCAAGAGTATTCCTCACTACTGTGAATGTTTCCAAACAATGGCTAGACCATTTAAAAGGAAACTACCTTTAGCACCTGGAGGACAAAAGGAATGGAATTATGAATTCCGGTTCCGTATCCTTGTTAACAAAGTTAAAAACAAGTATTGTAAAATTCCTTCATCAAGTGTTTAAGACCAGATGAGCAGCTCAGTGGGAGCTTAAGGGAATTACATACTTGACTAAAAGAAGTAAAGATCCAAGAGGGAGCAGAAGCAATAATGCTAGGGATGCTGAAAGAGATCAAAGTCTTCTTTTAGACACTGATCTAGCTTAACTTAATAATGATTATTTTGTTCTTCTAGAAACATATGATGTTTTAAACCAGTGGTAAAATTAACTGAAGGTTAACATTGATAATGGCTAAAATCAATAGATTCAAACTCATTAAACTTCAGCATTGTCAATTAATTCTTAAGGACTAAATTGACAAAGTCACCCTTTTCAAAAGGCATAGAGACTAGTAATCTATTAGGACTCATACAGTGTTATGCAGACCTATAAGTTTACTTCCAGAAGCTAACGAGAGAAACTTCAAATACGTACTCTGACAACTTCATGAAGTATGGAAATGTACAAATCATAAAGTATAAGTCGGAATGTTGGAAAGGTTCAAACAAAGTACAAACCGAAGTAAAAGAATCATTTTTTACAAGAGAGTTTAAGTCATCCGATTAGATTAGAGTGGTAAAAACTTGAGTCAAATACTTGATAACCATCAAAGGAGTTGAGAAACCGTTTCCTAACTCGCTCCATGGAACACATCTGAGGGATGGTGGATTCAGTGGGAGTAATCGAATATTGCTATGCATAATTCGATCAAAGATGGGTTTAAGCCAGTCTTCCGAATATTTTTGGACATATTCTAGAAACGATTGTTTTCACACTTACCATAGTCCGTCTAACTGCAAAGCTTGTAAAAGTATTACAAAAATTAGCTAAAGTCTAACGCAATTTGTTTAGAAGAAATTTGGGCTTTTTCCACAAGCAATCAAGACAACAAAGTGTTTGTTGCTCATGATAGTATTCTTATAGTAATTAGCACATCTAGTAGTCTGGGAGAAAAGTACTAATTATTACAAGAATAAGTGAGAGAAAAGTACAAGTCGAATTAATTCGATCATGAGAAAAATCATGAAGAGTCCTGAAGAACAATCATGAAACTTGTACAGGACGATTAAGTTCGACCAAGAGCAACAAAACTGTTGAAAGACAGTAAAACCGCGGTTCCTCGAAAAGGAAAAGGTAAAGATTGGATCTTAAAAACCTACCGCACAAAAGCAAATGTAATTCGCAAGAGAACTCTCAAAGTAGTTGAAAGTGTCTCTAAAGGAATATCTCAAAGCTGTTGAGAACATTTCAAATTATTGTTCAAAAGCCCTTAAGGTCAAAAGAAAAATCTCAAAGATTCAGAAGATAAAGGTTATTTCTGAAGAGATAAAAGACCTGCGCAGAGACGGAAACTGACTCTAGATTTTGGCTAGAAGCCAAAAATCATCATGGAATCCATATCTCATCAAGACATGTAGCTTGATAATTTAAGTCAACGGAAGACCTAAATTAGTTTTCCGGAATTGAAAACTGAGAAGGATGGAAACATTCATGGTTCCCGAAACCAGACAAGACGAATAAGATTCCTCTAGTCTAGTTGTGTCCATTAGCATGCTTCAGGAATCCATCGACGGATTAAAAGCAAGCAAGAGTTAGAACCTTCGATCGATAGAGGCAATCAAAGAAGTTTGATTCCTGAGGAATGAAGAAAAATCTTGAATCACGAGTTTCAGGAAGGTAAGTGGGAGAAACAAACCTTCCGAGTCCGTATGCAGAGTACATACAAAACATTGAGTGCGACATAGGATGTTGTATAACAGTAACAAACTGACTCAATAAAAGGACCACACACAAGGATTAAATGCCATTTTGGGCATCTGAAGATCTATAAGCATAGATCAAAAAGATGATAGGATTAGAGAGACACAGTAAGCTGAGATGCTTGAGATTTGAAATCGAAAATCAAAGACTCGGAAAAGTCTAAAAGAATTTCGACCCAAAAACTCATGACAAAGAGCGTTGCAACACTCGAAGTCTGAAAGACACCGATGAGCAAGCACGCGTGAGAGAGACATTTATGTTCGAAAACATAAAGTCAATCATGTTGGACATGATTAGCATTTAGATATCCAAATTCGGATTGGAAAACCGAAAACACTACTTTGAATATCCTAAAAGGCTAAAGGATAAAGTAGTACAAAAGTTGAGCATGTCATCGTAGCAAACTTCCAGACATGGATGGAAAGTAGGGCTAAAAGTTTTAAGCCGGAAACTGTTGCAAATACTATACAAAGAATTAAAAGCCTTAACTCTAGTAAAAGTTACTATAAATTATCAAGGTTGAAGATGGCGATCTACAAATTAATTGATAATTAACAAAGTTCAAAACGGACTACATACGTAGTCAAACTAAACTGTCACCTAAGACATAGCATGAGACTCATACACAGTCTAAGGCATGAGGTAAATTTGGAATAAACCTCGACGAGTAAAACTGAGTGGGTAAAAGGAGTTTTACGGAAGAGGCTCAGATTTACAACTCTCGTTATCGGAACTAATAGAGTTATTTCACAGTCGTCTAAATTTGGTTTAGTATTTAAACGACAGCCCAACGATAATAAAACGTTCCGAATAGGTTCGTCAGATACGTGATCTGATGAATGAAACCCTATTAAGTGAACTTGGAATATTTATTATCAAATCCTTGGTCCAGGTCATTGCATGAACAACAATGACTCACGAAGACTAGCACGGGAGTCGATGGGATAGCGCAGTTTCATGGGCTATAGGAATAGTATATTTTATTCGACTACGTGGGTGTGTAAAAGGTTTATACACTGGATAACCCTCAAATGAGAAGTACATCACTCGTGATGAACGCCAATATTTCTCAAAAAGACAAGATTGGAGAGATTCCTCAAAACATGAGTGCTCCACTCATCTTATGTAAGGAATGTCCGACTTTAGTTCCGTCAAACACCGCGCCGTAAAAGGAGGTTATAAAGACAGGTACTGGGAAGGACAGGATAGACATGAAGTTAAGTGGGAGCGCAAGAATGTATTGCGTCATCCTAATCACATTAGGTACAAAGTGTCTCAAGGCCACTTGATGAGTAGCAACTGAAAATGCGTGGCCGCGCTCAAATAGATTAAAAGTTAATCGTTTGTCTTTTACAATTTTACTCGGAGATGAAGAAAGTCTGAATGACGTGTTGTATCAGATGGGATACTAAATTGACACGGGAATCGAGGCATTGCACTTGTTCTAAGTCCAAGTGGGAGTCTGAAGGAGTTGAAGGAGATGTCCTTCGACCAAGATGGCAATGCGAGCAATTTGTCGGATAGGACAATTGATGTGGAAGATCATCAAATCCGATTGATTTAGGGGTCGTAGAGTTGTAGCTAGAGACCAACAACGATCGTCGAATTACGAAGTAATTCGCGGCTAACTTCGATCGGATCCTACAACGGGTTACACATAAGAGTGACAAATTGATCTAGGATATGACTAGTGGGAGTGAGATATAATCGTGGGAGTGTCCTATAAACATATCTCATAGGCCTAAAAAGGAATTAGGCAAAGATAGTACAAAAAGGCCAAAAATAGGGTTTTTGGGCCTAGACCGGTTCGGGTACTTCTAGGGCTCGGATTGGGCTTAATTTTGGAGGTTTAGTTGCTGATATAATAAAAATTATATCTGCCAATTTTCGTGGTGTTTGGACGCTCCCTCCTTAGGGAATTGAGAAAATATCAATAGTTGCTATTTTCGACTATTTTCCTAAATCTTATTCGAAAGGGTGTTTTGGGAAACCTAAAAGGAGGTGGATTCTTATTAGGGTTCTATATAAACACTCTTAGGGCAGAGAATAAGGTGTGGAATTTCTCTCTAAGCTTTCTTACTCTACCACATCAAGTAGAGAGGTGAAAGTGAGCTAATTCCCATTACTATCTATCTAGTCAAAGAAGAAAGGTGTTCTTCTTCCAACCACCATTGGAGTTCTAGCTAAACAACAAAGGTGGGAGATCAAGTTGATTTCTCGTGTCCCAAGTAGAAGAGCTACGTTTGAAGCTCTTGGTCTTCTCAAAAGCGATTGGAAAGGTTCGAGGGAAAAACTAGCGAATAAGGTAATCGATTATCTAGTTTTGCTTAGTATTATTATAGGCTTATGCATGTGATTCTGGGAATACTAATGTAGACATTAGATGTCTTATTTCCGCTATTGACATTAGTATAAGGGTATAAAACCCAACACCTCGTGCTTAGTTACCACCATTGAGTTTGGAACCCTAAATAGACTGTCGGCGATAAGTCGGGGGACGGTGAGGATCGCGTCAAGTCGTCTTTCCCATCGCTAAGGATATGATACGCTCTAGACACACAATAGTAATGCCCCATTTCCCGTTACTGTGTAATTTAACTACAACTCTGGCTCGCATCCATTAGTACCACGTACCACTAGGTTTAATGATGATCCAAAAAATGGTCATCAGTCGACTACAGTTAATAAGTCAAGAAATGACCAAAAGCCTAGCGGGTCAACCCGTATCAAGTCAACAGGAAGGTTGAATCCGAAAGTGGTCTGCCTCTCAAGCCCAATGGGTAAACCCAATGGATATAGATACTGAAACCCGAAGATGAGACATTCGTCAAGTTCAAGTTGTGGAAGACCTCGATTAAACAGACTGGAAAATCAATCTAACACTTGAGGACTGACAATGGGATGAAATTTTGCGATAATTTAATAGGTTATGTGGGGCACAAAGGATAGTGAGACATCATACGTGTGACACTCCAAACCTTAGCAGTTACGATATTGTCCCCGCTTTAGACACCTCACACATGTACGGGGTTGTGTTCTTGGCGAAGGCTCCGCGAATACCCCAAAAGGCCTCGACACTTACCAAACTTGAGCGTACACCTATAGCTCAGGTTTCGGACACTCTCGTGAGCAATGTGGGACTATCAGAATCCCCCACCCTCAGCGAAGAGCCGTCCTCGGCTCTAATACCACTTGTGACGCCCCAAGCCCTAACAGTTATCGATATTGTCCTGCTTTAGACACCTCACACAGGTACGGGGTTTTGTTATTGGCTAAGGCTCCATGAACCCCCCAAAAGACCTCGACACTACACCTATAGCCCAGGCCCCAGACACTCTCCTAAGCGGTGTGGGACTATCACAATACGGTTCGAAAGACACCACAACAGAATGGTGTGGAGGAACGTATGAACAATACGCTAGTGGAAAGAGCTCGTTGTATGCTTTCAAATGCAGGGCTTCCTGAATTGTTCTGAGCTGACGCAGTGAACCTGACATCGTGTCTGGTGAAAATTTCTTCGTGTACATTTATCGACTTTAAAACTCAGAACAAGGTATGGTCAGACTATCCTGCAAATTATGAGAATTTAAGGATTTTCAATTGGCGACGTATGCACATGTTAATGAAGCTAAATGGAATTCAGGGCGAAGAAATGTGTGTTTCTTAGGTATGAGTCTGGAGTAAAGGGTTATCGATTGTGAAATCCGGATGAGAAATCAAATAAGTTTCTTATAAGTAGAGATGTTATTTTTGATGAGTTATCCATGGTGCTCGGAAAGAAATAGTAAACGGTTGTTGATGCTCAGAAGAATGTTGGTAAACATGCGGAGCAGGAAAATAACGGGGAACATGTGGAATTTGAGATAGGCACTCGGGAAGAAGTCAGACCTCAGACAGATGAGCAAGAAGAGGAAGATGAACGGAATATGAGGTTCATTAAAGTCTTGCGTGGACACCAGAGAGATATGGTATGGCTGATATAGTTGTATTTGCACTTAGTGTGGAGAAAAACATAGATGAGAGTGACGCATGCACCTACAAAAAACTTATGAGGAGTGATAAATCGAGACAATGGTCTTTTTTCATGAATGAAGAGATGAAATCTCTTAATAAGAACAGAGTTTGGTAATTAACCGGGAAGCCTAAGGGTTAGAACATTGTTGGTTGCAAATGCGTTTTCAAGAAGAATGAGGGAATCTCAGGTCTGGAGGATACACGATACGAAGCACGGTTTGTGGCCAAGGGTTTACACAGCGAAAATAATAATTATAATGGATATTTAGTCCAAAAATCTACACCTAAACACATATTTAGTCCACCCTAATATTAATATAAGGTTTTAAGCCAAAATAATAATTATAATGGATACTTAGTCCAAAAGAACCTATCTCTATAGAAAAACAGATCTCTATAATTTCTATTTAATCATAATACGTCGGTAAAGTCAATGCACACTCGGACTTTACCGTTCTTCTTCGGTACGGCAACAATGTTTGCCAACCAGTCCGGGTAAATCACTTCCCTGATTATAACCTTTTATATAAGAAAACCCCACTTTTGAAAATCAATCCCCAAAATTCCCTTCCTTTTTTTTCTTAGATTTTCTCTCTCCAATTTTCTATCCCGTAACTCAAACCCTCTTTCTTTCTCTTTCTATAACAACTGAAACCCTCTTTCTTTCTCTCTCTATAACAACAGAAACCCTCTTTCTTTCTCTCTCCAAAACTAAAAACCCTCTTCTATAACTGAATGGAGAAACTTTCTTCCATGACTGAGTAGTGAAGACGACTACCACCGAAAACCACCATCGTTTGTCCATCAAGGTTTCTATACTATTCTATTTAGATTTTTTCAATTGATTCTTGTTTTGTTTCATAAATAACGTGTTATTTATGGTTAAAGTGTCATATTTCATTTCATTTTTTTTTTGTATGTGTCATACATAACATTATGTATCTACAATGTTTCTTTTATGTGTGGGTAATAAGGTCTAAAAGGGAAAACTGAGTAAACTTTCTTTTTCTAGGAAGATTGGACCTTAATCCCTTTTTAGATTTTATTTTGGGCCTAAAACCCATGGACCCTTAACAAAATGAGTAAACAAATTAGATTTGTTTCACTAAAATTCACCAGATACCGAGTATGAAAGTAATACAAAGTTCATTTGAATCAAGCACATCGACAAATGGCTTGAATTAGCAAATTGATTGCGTAAGAGACTTTACGACTCAAATTTAATAATGCTTCTCGTCAGAAATATATAGTTTATTTCATCGTTTACTTATGGTTAAGTATTGAATGGTCGTCTAAGATAATAAATAGATTTCAAATTGGATTGTTAAATGTGAGACTTTTTTTTGTTGAAAGTTAAACGTGTGATTTGATAAATAAAAACGTGTGATCTCTAGATTCTTTTGGAGTATATGCATAACCAACTGGTCACACAATTGTTGGCCCACATACAATACAAATCATATTTGATTTGTTTTCTTCACCCAAATTTAAACAAACATACAACATTATTCACTCCATAAACCTAGACGGTAATATATAGCGAAAATACACAAGTTATACACTTATAAAGCAAATCCAACAAAGAAGGCAACGTTTTAAACACCACATTTCTGATAGAGATGATCGGGAAGACGGGGTTTAGCAACTGCCGTTAATGGGATCTTTTTAGGCGAAGAAAGCCCCCAAATTTCCTCCATATTCAAGTCTTCTGAAACCATTTTCTCCGGTAAGTTCCACACAAATCCATGTAAAAGATTAGCCAAACTCGATTGGACTACCTTAATCCCAAGCGGATAACCCAGACACATCCTTCTCCCCGAACCGAATGGCAGTAACTCAAAATCATATCCCTTAACATCGATAGAGTTCCCAATAAACCTTTCGGGTTGAAATACTTCGGGTTCTTTCCATAATGTCGGGTCCCTCCCTATCGACCATGTATTAACAAATGCTCGTGTTCCTGCAAGAATATCGTAGCCACTGATCTTACAATCTTCGCGAGCTACACGGGGTAGTAATAATGGTATGACCGGATGCATCCTCATTGTTTCTTTGACTATTGCTTCAATATATGGTAGTTTTGAAATGTCTTTCTCATCTACCCATCTTCCCTTTCCAATCACTCTGTCTAGTTCTTCCGTAGCCTTTTTCATGGTAGTCGGGTTTTTTAGAAGTTCAGATAATGCCCATTCCACTATCACTGCCGAACTTCCAGTGCCACCCAGAATTAAGTCCTGGAACCATTTGAGTACAGAAGACAAAAAACTATCATTATGCACAAAGAGTTCAGATAATGTCTTTCTCATCTACCCATCTTCCCTTTCCAATCACTCTATCTAGTTCTAGCTTTAACAATATTTTGGAAATCGAAAATAACAATTTTCATTTACGAGATTGGCACAAAGAATTTTACGGGGAGTTTTACTTTTGGGAGATGCTAGAGTTACAAAGGATTTTGACAAAAGAAAGTTCCCAGCTGATGTGGCGGTTGTGATATTCATCTCTCAACGGTCTATATTTAGTCAAAGTTTCAACCCTTAACCGCCACATCAGCTGGAAACTATCTTTTGTCAAAATCTTTTGTAACTTTAGCATTTCCCTTTACTTTTACACAATGAAATAATGGAAAGCATTTCCCTTTACTTTTACACAATGAAATAATGGAAAAAATTTTACTTCTAATTTTTTTTAGTTTTCAAAAAATAATTGATGAAAAAATATAGTTAGTAAGATGTCACGTCGGTTTCTATTGATCAAATTTTAGGTAAGACCATCAAATTTGTTTACTTATATATTATATTTGTTAAATTTAAGGGGTTGAAAAATAAACAAGCTTACCAGTGTAAAGGCCTTGACACTTGTTCTTGTAAACTTAACATCAAGATTAGGATCATCAACATGTCCAAGTAACACATCAACCATATCTTTAGCAACAAATTTATCCTTCCCAACACTTTCATTCTTAGCATTATGTTCATCAAGAACATGTTCTAAAAACCTATCAAATTTCTTACTTAAAACCTTCATCCTCTTCACGTAACCTTGTAAATCCATAAACCCTAACCAAGGAATTGAATCTCCTATATTTAACACCCCATTTAAATAAAAGAACTCCTCTATCATCTCCTTAAATTTAACTTGTATAATATTTGAAGATTTAGATATATCATCTGCTTCTTCACCCAAGTACTTCTTTCCTAAAACCATACGACTAATCACACTCAAACTCACATTTAAAAGATGGTCTTTCAGACTGATCGGGCCGTTCGATACATATAGCCCGTGTAGAAATGAACGAACTTCTTCGACCCGTATATGCTTATACGAATCGAGACGTTCAGAAGTAAAGAGTTGGGAAATACACATTTTACGTGCTTGACGCCAATATGGGCCGTATTGAGACCAAACAATATCGGAATTGTTATAAGTTGTGTATTTTCCTGCAGCCGTCAATGGTCGACCCGAAAAAGTAATGTCATGGGTTGTGAGGATTTCTTTAGCCATGTCTGTTGATGAAGCTACAACAACTGGGTATGACCCGAATTGAATTTGCATTAAGGGTCCGTATTTTTTTGAGAGTTTGTCGATGGAACGGTGAGGAAGAGATCCAATTAGGTTTAGGTTTCCGATGACGGGCCATGGTTTTGGACCAGGTGGTAGGTTTAGCTTAGGACGATGGAAGTAGAAGAGTTTTAAGAGGAGAAAAAGTGAAGCAAAGAATACTGCTGGGTATAGAAACCATGGTGGTATTTCCATTTAGTGGTGGTTTGGGTGTTTTTCTGAAAATATTTTTGGTTGTTCCGGCAACTGTGTGTAGAGTGGTGATTATGGTCATGTGGTGGTGAAGTGGTTGGGGGTGGTGTTATTTATAGTTGGAAGAGGAAGACTTGTGGTGGAAACAGTTGAGCTTTATTTCTATTTTAATTTTTTTTTTTTTTTTTTTTTTTTTTTTTTTTTGAGAACTCGACTACGATCCCACAACAAATTTATGACATTATTTACTTTGTTTATCGTCTAAATTACATGGGATAAATCTTGATGGCAAACTGCTTCCACCGAGACTCGATCCCACAACCTCACGGGCTTAAGAGCCCCCTGCACCAAAAGTTTTGGATCATTTCTATTTTAATTGTTGTGATATTATAAACAAAAAAAAGAAATGTATCACTTAGAAACATAGATAAGGTGAACATGAGGATCATTTCGGATGCAAAAGTTTAATAAAAATCTCTATTAACCCCATTATTAAGTCTCAATTGAAATTCTTCTTCTTAGAGGCGCGTAGAATAGATATCTTCTAATAAAAATAAAGAGTTATTTCTCTTTTGGCTTCCCAATTTTTGATCAATTTCTTTTCTGATCTCTGTTTTTCGTAAATTCAAAATTGGTTCCTTTTTTAAAACCGTCACTTTACTTCGACATCTGACTTTTTTGTTTCCCTAATTACTTTCATCTAGAAATAAACTTTTAGTCGTTGCTTCTTCCTTCTTGAGATCCTTCTTTCTTTTTCTTTTTCTGGTTCTTCTTTCTTCCTCTTCTTTGGTCTTGAGATTCACTATAAATGCTAAGATCAATATCATTGCCTCTAGCATCTAGGAAATAAGAAAAAAAAAATTAAAAATACCCATAAGATAACCTAAAATTCTGATCTATAAAATCATAACACGTCGATGGTCTCCACTACTCTCGTTCATCTCATCGCCACAAGTTGTTCTCATCTCCGTTCTATCTCCATCAGAGGTTTTAACTCGAACTAGCATTCCTAATTCTTATTTGATTACTTCAAATCCTTTTTAACAAAGTATTCTAATATTGAACAATGGCAGAGAGACTGAAGGACAAACTTGAATAGTTCTTAATTTAATTGCTAGTTTGATCAAGTTTCAATTCTTATACTTTCGTTTCTTTGCAGTTTCATTTAATCTATTTCCCTATCCTCTTTCTAGAAATTCAAAACCCTAGGAAAAGAAGTACATGTTTCTTTTTGGGTGTTTCAATTTTTCTTGTATGCTGGCAATCACCTTAGAAATCTTTCATGTGAGTTTTATAAATGTGTCCAATTGTAAGAACGAAGAAAAATTACCAGAATTGAAACTATTTACATAATTAAGATCCTTGATTTCTTTGGACGTACTACCCCAATGATTCTTCAAAATGACAATGGACCTTGCCCTCTCCTTGCTACATGTAACTACTTCCTCCTTTTCTTTTCATTTTCTAGGGCTGTAGTATGTTAGTTCATCTATCTCTTGAATCATCATTCATATCCTTCTTAAATGTTGGTTGATCTTAGATCTTTCTTTTTGTTTGCTTAATTTATTCAGAGACTGAAGTTTATCGTATTTGGAGTTTTGATAACGATTTTTGGGGTTATCATATTAATAGAGCAAGATTGATTTTGAATGATACTTTATTCATCTCATATGAGGAGTATATATAATGTTACATGGTAGACAAGAATAGAAATAGAGATTAGGTTTATGTTACAATTTCCTAACATTGGTAAGTATATATTTACAGATAATATTATTTCCTATATAATAATATTATTTCTATATGATAATATTATTTCTTATATGATAACTAGTTATAACCCGTGCCCTTAGGGCACGGACAATTGTGTCTTGCAAATCATAGAAAGTCAATGATTTTCGACCTATGAATATGAAGTACATCACATTTACAAACAATAAGACACAAAAGAACATTGGCGAACATAAGATCACAAATTAAAAATTAAAAATTAAAAATTAAAAATAAGTTAATAGTGTTTAATTCAAAAAAGTCTGAAATTGATAATTAGTTTTGGAAGCAGCATAAAAATTCACAGAAGTTTTGAGGTCGTATAATGAAGGTAAAAATTCATTTGACTTTTATAAGAGGTAATTCGAATTGTTCAAAAGAATTGATAAACAATTCATTTTTATTGAAATCTAAAGAAGAAATCAAGAGAAAATTTATAACAAAGAAAATCCTGTTAAAAAATTACCGGCAAAGATATATATATATATATATGCGTATCTATCTGTTTACATAATTTGTAAAGTCTTGTTAAAAGATTATAAACTACCACTTAATTGACTCTTATTTATCTCAATTTTTTTTTGAAAAGTAAAAAAGATAATAGATTTAAATTGTAAAATCAGAGAAAGAATAACAACTAACTCTTCAAAATAGATGCTTTTCAAATCTAGTAGAAACGATACAAAAAGATTGAAAATCAAAACTTCAATAAAAAAAAAATCAATTCTTCACTTTAGAAAGATTAACATAGAAAGCGAAAATAAAGTAGATCGATAGAGAAAGAGCTACATGTATAGAGAATGAGATTTACCATACAACAATTGTATTTACAATTAAATATTTCAGTAAACTTATGGAGAATACACAATATTAATAAAAGATCTTTATATACTGAATTTTATGTATTAATCATACATTACTAATTACATATTAACAAAATTAAGAAAAACTAATACTAAATCAACTAAGAAAAACTAATGTTGAACCATCGACAAAAATTTCTTCTACTAACAAATGAGAAATTTAGTAAGAAAGAGGGAGATAAAAGTGTAAGAAAGAAAGATTGTAGGTGGAAAGTATATATAGAGAAAGGATTGGGAGATAAAATTCATTAATCTTCGTCTTTTATAACCGAAAGACAATTATTTTTTGGAAAATTATGGGGATAGAGAGGTTATGAGGGAGATATCAAGGTTTAAGATTTAAGGAGATTTTAGGGATTAAGATCTAAGGGTTATGTTTTCATAACCTAAAACACAATTAATATTGAAAAAGTTATAGAGATAATAAATTGTGAAAATGGTCATTAGTATAAAATTAATCTGTCATTAATTTTATGATGGTGGTTATAATTTGAGATAAGAATTAAGGGTTGAGATTTAACTGTGGGAACTGAACGGTTAAAATTTATCATGGGTTTGTATAATAGATTTAGTGAGTGGGTGAACGAATTGTATTTTTTTAGGTAGGTAAGAGATCTAATGGTTAATATCTGAGAAAAAACACAATAGACGGTTAGATTTATCTTTTGGTTTGTCCCAGTCAGCAAAAAACATTGCGTTTTATATAATAGATATTGGGTGATTCATGTTTCCATGATTCACGCCAACACATCTATCTCTTGAATCATCATTCATATTTCTTAAGGCCGCGGCTTTGGGGAATAAAGAAAATTCTCCAGAGAATAAAGACTTTTCTTAAAACTAGTCAAATAAGATTGACTTTTATGTTTCTTTTTTATTGCCAAGGGGCTTCTAATTTTAGCAGATGCTATAAAAAAGGCTCCTTCATCTCATCACCTCTCTCTACCACCTCATCTTCTCGCCACCTCATCATCTTCTCCGGCGAAGGTCGCCGGCCGGCCAATTTTCCGGTCGGCGACCTTCAGACATAAAATAAAAAATAAAAAATTTCCTCTCTCTCTCTCTCCCTAACACTCCGGCGAAGGGAGACCTTCGCCGGAGGTCCGGTCTGTCCACGAACAGACCTTGAAGGTCTGTCCACGAACAAACCGGATCTGTCGTGGACAGACCTTGAAGGTCTGTCCATGGACATACTAGATCTGGTCTGTTCATGGACAGACCAGACCTCCGACGAAGGTCTCCCTTCGCCGGAGTGTTAGAGAGAGAGAGAGAGAGAGAGAGAGGAAGAAAGGATTTTTTTTTTTGTTTGAAGGTCGCCGGCCGGAAAATTGGCCGGCCGGCGACCTTCGCCAGAGAAGATGATGAGATGGCGAGAAGATGAAGTGGCAGAGAGAACAGATGAGATGGAGGAGAACTTTCAAAAAAATGTATTCTGTATTCTCCATAAAAATTTATTCCCCGGAGAATTTTCCAAAAAATCTGGATTCCCTCGAGAATTTATTCCCCGGAGAATTTTCTTTATTCCCCAAAGCCGCGGCCTTTCTTAAATGTTGGTTGATCGTATCTTCCTTTTTGTTTGCTTAATTTATTCAGAGACTGGAGTTTATCGTATTTGGAGTTTTGATAACAATTTTGGGGGTTATATCATATTCAGATTGAACTTTGATGACAATTTGATTAGCCAATGTTCTTCTGTTAAATAACAAATTGAGTTTGGATATAACTGATGCACCACTTCAGAAATTACTTTCTCTTGTAGCGGAAAGATTGATGTATTATTGAGGTAAGAAGTTGTTCTAAATATGTGAGATTATATGATTTTTAATTCAAGTAAGAGAGTGTTTAAAGACCTACTGTATTTTTTTTTTTGTGAATGTAGAATAAAGATGCAGGATAGATTGAGAGTTTCAAGAAACAAGAAGCTAACTGATAATGTATCATTTATAAAGGAGGGTAATTAGGGAAACAAATAACTCAAAACTTAAAGTTAGCTGACGGTCTTACACAAAAGCAAGAGAGATTTTGACATTGTCCCCCACTCTTATATCGATATTAGGACTATACCCCCGTTTTTAAAAACTTTTGATTTACACCCCCACATGGATGGAAACTGTCAACTAGGAGTTAAGTTGAGCGTGTGGGAATCACATGCATACATCTGGACAAAAATGCCCTTATCTAAATTTTAATTTCCATCTTGACATCATCTTCTTATTTCTTCCGGTAATCAATTCCATCAACGGGGAAGACGACAATTCCTTTACATCGTCCGCTACCTCCATCATCATCGCCGTCGTCGTCATCTTCTCCCACCTACACAACCACTGCTACGATCTTCATCTTCACAAACCACCATCACTATTTCCATCTCCACCTTCATCACCACCACCATGTCTACATATTCACCATCTTCACGGTAAAGAATCTAAATTCCACGAAGATTCCCAAAATACCATTCAAACAATCATTCAATTTCATATAAAAGACAAATTCAAAACCCTTAATCATCTAGCTAATTGCCTCGACAAAATCATCAATTACAGTTCCACATAGAAAGTAAGGAATGCCTTTGTATAGAGTTGCCCTATTTTCAATTTTCTCTATTACGAAGAAGAAACTAACAAAATTAAAAGGTTTCAAGTTCACCTCAGCCATGCTCATTTGTAGATTCTCTCAAATCAATACCAAATCAGAATTAAAAGAAACCAATCTTAATCTTCTTTTTACCTGTGAACTCCATTATTCACTTTAGGGTAAATAATTTGGTTCCAATCTTCAATTTGTTTCTTCAAAGATAATGGAGAGAGATATAACTTAAGGTTTTTACATGGTATTGAATTGAAGAACTTGATAATGTCATAACTTTCATTGCAAAAGACTTTTTTTCATATAGCGTAGGAACAGTTGATCTGCCATTGTAGCTACCACTCTGAAGTCTGTAAATTTCTTCAAAACCCTAGTCATGGGCATATTATTTTCTTCAAAACCCTAGTCATGGGCATAGGAACAGTTTTTTTTTTTTTTTGATGAAAGAAAATATATTAAAACCAAGCATCTATTACAAACACGCTAGAAATCAGAGAAGAAAGAGACAACATCATTCCAAAGTTTCTTACTCCCGTGAACACGTCCCCATTTGGCTAACACATCTGCATAACTATTACTGTTCCTAGACACATGAGAGAATATAATTCCTGCGAAGTTATCCTTTATATCTTTGATCTGTCGAATGATACTATGCGATTGCCATTGAGTACATCCTTCATCGCCATTGAGAGCTTGGATTATCGCTTTATTGTCACTTTCTAGATGAACATAAGATAGATGCATTTGTTTCGCGCTTAGCAGACCATGCAGTACCGCTAAACTCTCGCATTCTTCCGCATTCTGTCCTCTAACACTATGTAAATGGCATAGGAACAGTTGATCTGCCATTTACATAATCAGTTCTAGGGTAATTTATTGATAATGAGATAATTTCTTCAAAACCCTAGTCATGGGCATATTATTTTCTTCTCATGGAGCTGATTATGATGCTTTGGAGGAAAGCTTTGAAGTTGTTATTGTAAGATCTATTAATACTCTTTAACGAAAATTGTATAATTCAAATCTCTTTAGAGAGAAAGAGAGAGAGATGGAGCAGTTTGAGGATGAAGAAACTTTGACTTCGATAGAAAAATTTAAGAACAAATAGGGTTTAAGTTTCAACCATTAGATCTTATGAACGGTTGAGATCCATTCGATTAAAAAAGGGCATGATCGTCCTATTCTGCACATGTGATTCGCACGCGCTCAACTTAACTCCTAGTTGACAGTTTCCATCCATGTGGGGGTGTAAATCAAAAGTTTTTAAAAAATGGGAGTGTAGTCCTAATATCGATATAAGAGTGGGGGGCAATGTCAAAATCTCCCAAAAATCAATTTTGAATTTATCAAAAAACAAAGAGGTAAAAAAAGAAGTTGATCACAAATTAAAGAGGCCAAAAGAAATAACTCTAAAAAGAACTTCACCTATCAATTTTGAATTTATTATTTATAGGGTTATTTCCCTAATGGCCCCCTACTTTGTGACCAGCTTCCCGCCTGGCCCCCTACTTTACAAGAAATACCCATATGGCCCCCTAGTCGCCGTTACCGTCAGAAAACCGTGAAATCGCACATTTCACTTCCGTAATTGCCCTTCCGTGTTGTCAGGCGTGCCTGACAACCACGCCCCGTCAAATCGAAACATTAAATGGACGCAGCCCGTCAAATCGACGCATTAAATACCAATCCCCATCAGGTTGCCTTTCCCCCATGCCCGCCGTTTCTTGGGAAGACACCTTCGCCTTCACCTACCCACCCACCATTTAACTTCCCTCTTCTTCTGGTTCATTCTCTCTCTGACTCTTATCTCTTCTCTCTCTAAAACTCTGCTTCATTCACCTACTTTATTCTTCTTCTTCTCATCTGATTTTCCTCAAAATTCTTCCACGGACGACAAATACGAACCCCTTTTTCCAGTAGAAGATCTGATCGATGTTCAGGTTCACTATGGTGGTTATTTTCCTGAGGGCACCGATTGGAACCATATTCACTACACAGAGTACATTGGTGGAGATGTAGTTATATTTCAAGACATTGATGTCCCTCTGACGAAGGAGTGGACGCTCCTGAAGTTCCTTGACGCCGCATGCAAAGGGTTTAAGTTACCAGAGGGAACGCTTGTGCTTAGTTTGTGGGCAATTGTTCAAAGCAAGTCCTTTATTGGTCTGGTCTTAGACGATGAAACATTGAACCTTTGCTTTCTGAAGGCTAGAACTTTGAGAAGGGGCGGTGGATATCTTCATTTTTTTCTTGTTGTTGAACATCCAGAAGCTCCCCCCCCCCCCCCACCACCATGTCTGTACCTTGAATGGCATGGTGAATGGCATAACCCCCCTAAAATGAAGATGTTTAAGTCGAAGGGTGGGCATGGGCTGAGGGAAAGAATTACCACAAAAGGGTTGAGGGTTCTAGAAGAACAGAGGAAGGGAAAAAGGATAATGTTGACTAAAGGAGCAGTAAAAAGAAGACCTAACCTGATCATTATTGATTCTGATGATGAGATTGAACAGAAAAGAGGTGATTTTGCTAGCGGGTCTGGTAGTTGTCTACAATCTTCAGGGGGCGAATGGGAGATGCTTCATCACCGACATCAACAGATTCATCATCGACATCAACGGATTCGTCAGATTCAGGTTCAGAAGTTAGATAACCAGACATTAACCAGAACGAACAAGATTCAACATGCCAGCAAACTGAAATTGATCAACCAGATATAGATTTTGGGGAAGGCACAGAGATTGATGGAATGGAGGAAGACATAGGTGGAGATACTGAGGTTGATATGATGGATCAAGATTTGGGGGGTCAAACGGGAAACAATCAAATGGAAGAAGATTTTGGGGGTCAAACGGGAAACAGTCAAATGGAAGAAGATTTAGGGGGCCAAACAGGAAACGATGAAATGGAGGAAGATCTAGGGGGCCAAACAGGAAACAATGTAATGGGGGAAGATCTAGGGGGCCAAACAGGAAACAATGTAATGGAGGAAGATCTAGGGGGCCAAACAGGAAATAATGAAATGGAGGAAGATTTAGGGGTTCGAACAGATTCAAACCAAGTTGAAGATGATTTAGGGGGTCAAACAGGAAATGATACTGATTGGGCCAACTTTGATTGGGATCAGTTTATGTCTAGTGATGCTGATACATGGAGATCGATACTAAGACAAATGGTGGGGGCAGAAAAGGTCATAGTAGGAGGAACTGAAAGAGGGGATGAGGATAACCCTACTGAAGAAGTGGAGGGTTGTAACTTAGATGAGAATGTCGATCCTCAAGAAGGTTATCAGAGTATGGATTCAGAGGACGAAGATGCTGAATACGATTGAAGATTTGATGAGTATTTAGATTTTGTTGAAGGGACTCAGAATGATGTTTTACTTAGTAATTCGATGTGTTTTGAACTTAGTATTCTGGATGTTATGAATGATGTTTTACTTAGTAATTCGATGTGTTTTGAACTTAGTATTCTGGATGTTATGAATGATGTTTTGAACTTAGTATTCTGGATGTTTATGAGTGATGTTTTGAACTTGGTATGTTGGATGCGTTTTGAACATTATATTTGAGCCTTTTCCCATATGGCCCCATTTTCCCATATGCCCATTTCCCATATGACCCCATTTTCCCGTAAGGCCCCATTTTCCCATATGACCCCCTCACAATGTGATACTGATCTATCCACTCAAATAACAACAGGTAGAACAAAGATGGGCAAAATATAATGAAATTCATACTCAAATAACAGCAGGTAGAACAAAGTTTATAGGTTACATAACATTCTTCTTCATAAAATCCTTACAGAACTCATCACAATGAACCTCACTACATACCATCTTAGACTTTCCTTTGGGTGATTCAACCTTTTCAATCCATTCCGCGACCCAATCGAATTTGTTGCAAGTACCACAAGTAAAGAATTTTCTCCCATAATTTTGAGTCGTTAAGAAAGTTCGGATCACCCTCCTACCTGTGCAATGTGGTCTTGGACAAGGTGTATCGGACCATGGGCATTCCTTAGCCCAATGATCAAGCTGACCACAGTTGAAGCAGGGTTTAGGCAAATCTGAAGCAGTTGAGCCATTTCTTGAAACCGGTGAAGATTTTGAGACACTTGATCCAATTTTTACTTCCTCCTTCGCCTCATCAAGCCACTGGAAGCTAGGGCATGTAATAAACTGACAAGCTAGGTATTTTCGAACTTTATCTTCCCTGTTCGTCGCAGCAGAAACACATCGAATGCCTATACATTTTGTAGCTTTGCAGGGACTGTAGATCCATGGACAATCTAACCCGTAATGTGTTTTTTCATCACAAATTTGACATATCTAGAGAGAGAAAACGTAAAACCAGAGAAGTTTTAAGGGGAAAAATTGGGGGAAAAAATGGGGGAAAATGAAGATGGAGAGAGAGTGAAGATAAATGAAGGTATCTTACCGTAACTGTACTTTGTTGTTCATCGCCACCACCCATATCTTCTTTTTTTGATCTTCTCATGAACCAGTCTTTAATGGTGATGAAGATGGAGACAGAGAGTTAAGCTTGTTGTTGGGAAAGATGAACTAAATAGAGAGAGATAAGATGAAGAATAGAGGAGAGAGAGGGACTAAATCTTGTGTTGGAATTGACAAAAAGGTGAATCTGGGCTTTAATGTTTCGATTTGATGGGGCGTAGTTGTCAGGCACGCCTAACAACACGGAAGGACAATTACTGAAGTGAAATGTGCGATTTCACGGTTTTCTGACGGTAACGGCGACTAGGGGGCCATATGGGTATTTCTTGTAAAGTAGGGGGCCAGGCGGGAAGCTGGTCACAAAGTAGGGGGCCATTAGGGAAATAACCCTTATTTATATCACAATAATGGCCTAGCTGTATGGCATTTAAGAGTCTTATATACTATACTATAATAGTAATAGCAGATATGCCAAGCCATGAATGCAGTGAACCTACGTTATTTCGAAAAAAATACGTGACCCTATCTGTTTGTCCAACCTCTATTCTCTCACCATCTACATCAAAGTGCAATGAACTCATGGGAATATGCATGTCTTGCCCGCCAACGAACACGTATGAAAACCTAAACCACATAACTTGGACGTACTACCATTTTTATTATGATAATTACTTGCATCTTCCAATATTAGAAAGCCTTCCGTTCTATCCAAATTTAAACAATTTCCATTGGTGATCAAAGCCCAACTACCCTTTACCTCAAGCAACCAACTCCTGAACCTCAAATCAATCAAAACAGACATGAATTCCTCATTCGCAAGGTAACAATTAAAGTATAAGCTAATGTTTTTTGTAATGATAATTGCATTGTTTGATTTGTTAAAAACAATATCGATATGTTACAAATTTATTAAAACATGAATATCAACCCTAGAATTTTTTACAACCACTGCAATACGGTATACGGTAAATTTATATAAACCTTAAGCATCTTTTTATTCTTCTTCTTCATCACCAGCAGAATTTGTAGAGAGAAATTGTGGAGACATTGTTGATCATCGAAAGACCAATAAAATCAAAGAAAAATGTTGAAAAATCTTCCTACTAGAAAGAGCATGAAAACGGATCTCTGCTCTTCTCGTGACTCATTGACTTTAGTCAACTAATGACTATTTTTTGTATCACTAGTCATCACAATCTACACTTTTGCTTGCACTTTTAGCCAGAAAACCAAATAAAAAGGAGTTCTAGAGAGAGAAAATATAGGAATTAAAAAGAAGAAGAAGCGATGAGAAAGAAAGCTTTTAGAGAGAGAAAAAGAGTTGATGTGAAAGAATTAAAAAGAAGAATAAATTTGAAAGAGAAAATTTAAAGTTAAAGGTCTTTTGACGGCGAAAAAGAGACCACCTGGATATTTGATAAGTTAGGAGGTTAAACAAAAAACTCGGCATAAATTAGGGGGCCATTTGGAAAATACCCCATAAATATTGGGCTCCGCCTGGGTGAAAGGAATGTACTCATGTTATTTTACAAAAAACGTGATCTATCTGCTTCACTGCTTGTACACCTCTTTTTTCTCACTATCTGCACTACTTGCAATTTACCCTAATATGCATGTCTTGCCCGCCAACAAACACGTATGAAAACCTAAACCACATAACTTGGACGTACTACCCTTTTTATTATGATAATTACTTGCATCTTCCAATATTAGAAAGCCTTCCGTTCTATCCAAATTTAAACAAATCTCCATTGGTGATCAACGCCCAACTACCCTTTACCTCAAGCAACCAACTCCTGAACCTCAAATCAACCACAACAGACATGAATTCCTCATTGGCAAGGAAACAATTGAGGCATAAGCTAATCACTTTTGCAATGATAATTACATTGTTTCATTTGTTAAAAAAAAAAATATTGATATGTAAGATGTTATAAATTTATTAAAATATTAATATCAACCCTAGAATTTTTGGCACAACTTCGGTAGCAAATTCTATAACTAGCATGGATATACACAACAATTTAGGTTGAACGATCAGAAAGCCCTTATATGTAAAACTCACTTTGATTAACAATATGTATATATGTCCATCGCAGAAGATTTAGATTTTACTTTAATAAACAAATATAGTTAATTAAAAGTTCAAAAATCTATTTCGACAGCTCTAATTCACCATAAATTAAAACTACCACCACATATAATTTCATGATTCCATTAAAAAAATAGAAAGATTTATGTTAGATAAAAGTGGTGAAATGACCAACAACACGTAGCTCAATTGGTAGTGCATCTACTTCGCAATACGGAGGTCCCCAATTCGATCTCATGGAAGTGCAAATCTTTAGTTCTTTGTGTTTCGAGAAAGATTTTAGTTCTTGTGTCATCGAAAATCTTTTTTGATTGCTTGTCCTCCATTTGTTATCTTATGGCTCTTTGGTTGGAGAGAAATGATAGGATCCTCGAGGAGAAGTACAGATCTCCCAAACAGCTAATTGTTTTCATTAAAGGACTTATTTTCTATTAGAGTTCCTCGTTGGATTGGAAGAAGACTGCTCCGTTTTCGAATAGTTTTTAATTAGCAGACTTTAATTTCTATGTAATCATGTAATTGTTTTTATAAAAACTAAAACAAATTATAAATTTCTATTTTAGAAAAAAATTAATTGAAATTCTATAAATACCAAATTCTATAAATGTCCTGGTTTGAATAAAACTGATGAAGAGGGACAAGGAGGTCCTACTCAAACACAATTATTTGCTCAAAGTCTAAATTAGTAACTTTTGTCTACGATCCTAACAAACAAAGAGAATTTTTAGCTGAGTATGTGGCTTTTAGTGAGCAACCATTTGTTTTTGGAGAAAATCCGGCGTTAGAATACTACATAAAAAATTGTCTTCAACCGGGTTTTAAAAAAGTTCCACGAAATACTCTTAGACGAGATATTTTGATTAGTTATAGAAAAAAAATAGAATTTATAAAAAATGAACTTAGTAAACATAATTGTCTTATTTCTTTTACTTCTGATTTATGGTCCGGAAATAATGGACTACCGTATGCTGCCCTTACATGTCACTATATTGATGGTAATTGGATGTTACATAAAAGAGTAATTGCTTTTAGGATTTTAGAGTGGCCTCATACCGGTTATACTATCCATAACAAGATTTAAGAAATTATTAATGAGTTTGAAATAAAGGAAAAAAATATTTGCTATTACACTTGACAATGCTTCATCTAACACTAGTGCTATAGAAATTTTTCGTAATCGTTCTCGTGATTGATAGTTAGGCGGGTGCCAACCTAGTTGGGATGTATCTAAACTATAGTGATGCAAATTTCAATCTTTTTCACATTAATAAAGAGGTATTTCGATTTTTATTTTGTTTATAGTTCTACTTCATTCATCTAATATTCTATTGTGTTTACAAATTGTTAGATTTTCATGATAACTACTTTATATTACAAAAAAAAAAAACATTAAAAAAAAAAGTAATACTTGAATCAAAAGAGGTTTTACTTTATTTTTTTTACTTAGATTTTTTTTTGTTGAAACAAACTAAAACTTTTTTCAAAAAAATAAACAAAGAAAATGGTAAAGATAGTCACACATATAAACCACAAAAAGATAAAGTAAATGTGGAGAGTTATAAATATACAACTCTTTTCCAATAAAATAAACAAAGGTATGACATAGACTCTAAAGTTTATGTACATCACAATTTTTTACTTGAGAAAATGTAATATTTCTTTTATTACTTTTTTTTTTGACTAGTAAAAAAAATATTTATGAATGGGTCGGAGCCACGGGAACGCCACGGGAACGACTACGGGAACGCCACGGGAACGGCCAGAAAAGGTCTGGGCACGACACGACACAACTCAAGCTGTGATTGGCGTGCCCGTGGCGTGTCTGACACGCCACGGCTGCCAAACGGGCCGTGCCGGCACGGCACGACCCATTGGCCACCACAAGAGAAACCCACATTAACTGATTATGGTGGGACCATTTTGTTTTCAACTTAAATCTAATTTAATGGCCATGGTGACCTCAACCTCATACTTGCACGTGGGTTAGTTTTGGAAACTTTGATTTATTCATTTCAAGTCCCTGAAAGGTGGACGTCACTACAATTCACCACTTTGAGATATTTCTACTGCAATATAGTTCCAAAAAAAATTTTGTTGCCTGAATTAATTCACTTGGCACCATTGCATGCATCAACCTCCCTTTATGCTCTTCTTCTTTCTTTTTAGGTTGTTCATGAAAAACTCAATTAATTTTATTAGTTTATCAAAATCAACGACTAACAAACGTAAATTGACGACAAATAATTGAGTTCTAACGAACCCATTAAGCATCCCCAAACTTACATTTTGCTAGTCCTCGAGCAAAACAGAAAAATACTGTACTAAGAAAAGTAAATCATAATTCACTTTCGCAGGTACTCGAGATTGCACTTAGCACGTGCAACGAGCCGTTAAATCTCTAGGTTATCCTAGAGGACGAGTTGTGTCTCGTGAAGGTTTGCAGTAAATATACCCACAAAATTCAATATTTCAAAAATCCATAAAGGTCAAACTCTAGCATAGACTGAAAATGTTTATCCGAAATATTTTCGAAAGCTAATAGAAATGAAATCCAAGTCAACCAGAGCATCCAAATGCTAAAAACTTCTTCACTAATAATCTGGACTCGAAGTGTACGTGACCAGCCAAAATGAACATCATTTCGGTTCTGAACGGACAAGACCTTGATTGCCTTCTCAATACATTTCGTCTCGACTCCTGCCTCACGGTCATACACTCAGAAAATTCAAGTCACTCAGAAATAGTTCACTCAATGTGCGAGTATGAGCATGAAGGAGACTCAACACATTACAAAAGACAGACTAAATTTATTGTGAATGACTGATCTCATAGGAAAGAAACAACCACTAATACGGGATGAGGAAGCTTACCAACCCTTCTTACCTGATCTACTTTCTAACAATGTTTCCTAGAGGTCAATAGGCTCTAAGGATGAACTAGAATTCCTGAGAACATGACGTCTTCAAATCTTCAAGGGATCAACATTTAAAAATAACTAAACAAACTATCTTTTCGTTTTGCTCTTTATTTTTTCTTCTATTTCTCTTTTTTTTTTGAAACAATCTCCAATAATAATATAAAAACAACTTTCTTGACATTATTCTTTCCTTAGGCAAAATTCTCTATTCTTTATTTCATACCTTATTCTCAGGGTTCTAGATGATGGATGAGGTTCCTGTCTTCCTCTAGTTGACAGTGCTTTCAAGTTTCTCAGACTACAAGAGAAAGGTTCACATTCCTGACGACATCCCTAGTGGTTGTAAAATTTGAACTAAAGAGATCAAATGAGCGCATTTGATTATTGCGAGGTTGAGTAGCTCTTCATTCTACTCGGAGTTAACGCAGAAGAGATCACTCAAAGCAAAAAAGAAAGGCTCAGAATCTCACATGAATTAAGTCTCCACTAATGACCAATTAAGTTCTCTCAGAAAAGTCTACTCTTCACCTAAGTAACACTCACATGACTAGTTCACGACAACCTTGAGACTCGAAATTCATAGAAAAACCTTTAGCAAGAAGATAGCTTGACCAACTAGATTCTGTAACTACTAACAAGTAAAAACAACTAGACTCACATTTTCAATCAAAAAAAATTAAAATTTTGAACCCTTTTAAAATTTTGAAATAAGGACTTAGCAAAAATTCAATCCCCATATCCCCAAACTTAAACTAAACGTTGTCCTCAATGTTCTGAAAACTATGCAAAAATAATAGGATGAAGGGAAAGATATTACCGGATTTCAACGTCCTAGGCATGGGTTGCCTCCCAGAAAGTTCTAAGTTTAAAGTCTTCACCTAGACTATACGGATCACTCAACCAACTTTATGAAATAACTCCATAAACCAACAAGCGAAACATCTAAGGATCTACCCAAAACCCGGAGTGTTTAGTGAATGATAGTCTCACACTTGTGTAATTATGTGGCAGTGTCGTTGGGACTATCGTGACTAGAGAGAAATCCCCAAACTTAGACGATACTAAGATCGTTGAGTCTGGCGATAACCTAGAAAGAGTACAATCCCGATAAAAAAGATCTATGTAGGACTGACAAACCAGGTGAGAGATTGCACAAACTTCTAAACCTCCTCCCGAGGGACACGATGCAAGAAAATTTAGAGGTCTATCAAAGACACCTAGAGTTGAACCAAGTGATTCTAAAACAGGTAGACTGAGTTCTTCCAAAGGAATCACTCGGTCACCAGACTCAAGTTCTGCTAAAGTCGGTTTAGATAAACCCTCTATAATTTCTTTGATTATGATGTCATTAACGTCCTTAAAGAACTCTAGATCCTTGACTAAGTCAAGCGAGTCATCATTCTCATTTACTAGATTGAGCAGCCAAGATTCGTCATCATCTTCTATGGTGGGAACAGTATTCGGCTCAGACATTAAATGTGGAGTAGGATCCGTTAAGGTATCTATCCCATTAATATTATCCTCCTCATCTACGCTTAAGAAGACCCATAGAGTTTCTAATGGATCTCTTGACTGAGTTGTTGGTAATGTATCTTGAACTAATAACTCTACTAAGTTCAACTCACTAAACTCATCTATGTCATCAGGGTGAAGTCCCGCATTAAAAATATTCATCTCCACCGTCATATTTCCAAATGACAATTTTAGAAAACCACTTCTACAGTATATGACAGCATTTGATGTAGCTAAAAATGGTCGACCTAGCATCACTGAAATTTGACTATTAGAGTTATGGACTGGTTCGGCGTCTAGGATAATGAAGTCAACAAGAAATATAAACTCTCCTACCTTAATCAAAACATCCTCAACAATGCCACGTGGGCGTCTGACAGAGCGATCTGCTAACTGAAGAACTACAGAAGTGGGTTTTATCTCTCCTAAACCTAATTGTAAGTACACAAAGTAAGGAAGAAGGTTGACACTAGCACCTAGATCTAACAAAACTCGTTCAACTTTATAATTTCCTATGGTGCAAGGTAATGTCGGACTTCCTGGGTCTTTGTACTTAGGTGGGGGATTTTGTTGGATGATGGAACTCACTTTCTCAGTCAAAAAGACTTTCTTATGCATGATGCACCCGAAAAGGTTGCACACCCAAGCAGAGATATCAAGTAATAACCGGTAAAACCGGAGTCGATCGAAGGATAGGAAGGTGATTCGAATAACGAAGGAGTCTCGTTCGCCGGTCTAAGTATCACTAGCTAACTTAGATTAAAAAGGAAAAGAACAAAGATAAAGGGGGGGGGGGGTTAGATTGAATGAGTAACAAAAAAAAAAATCAAGCAAAACTAACTAAACAATATAAGTAAAACGGGCGAGAGAGATTCGAGAGAAGTGTCGGAGGAACAAGAGTCAGGAGACGATAAGACTCGATTCGGGCAAACATCGATCAAGAGAGATACTTCGATCCACAAGATTGAAGGTAACAAACACTAAGTATCTCCTCGCATGAAAATGTAATTAACTTCACCCACATTGACAATCCTAAGCATCATGTGTCTAACTAAGCATAATCGATCAAACGTCACTAAGCATCGACTATCAAACTTATAAACACTAACTAATGAATTACAAATGAACAAGTATGACACTAATAAGTATAATACGCCAAACTAAGTATAATCGATCAAAGGCTAGTACGTATCGATTATCAAACTAAATACGCATTATCAAACTTTGTATCAATAGACGATTAAGATCAAGGCTTCTAATTTATAAAACTAGACGAAGTCAATTAAACTCACATGTAAACAAATCAAAAGTCATTCATCGCATTCAAATCATGTTTAACGAGTATCCGAATACAAGAGTTAGCTAAAATGTTGAATGAATAATAAATGCAAAGAAAATGATGAGAGAATCCCCCTTTTTCGTTGTGGTTTGTGCTGATGTCGAAAATTGGCTCCCGGTTAAATCAGCATGAAAAGGGAGTTGATGCATGACAGCCTCCGTTATGATAGAATATTTTGTTTAGAGAGGGAAGATTCCTCTGTACAGCTTTGCTTCTCTACTCTGCTCCGCTCTTCTATTCCGCTTCTTTGCTCCTTGCTTCCTACTTCAGCTCCTGACTTCTTGTCCAACTCCTGATTCCTTGCTCCAGCTCCTGATTCCTTGCTCCTGTTCGTCTGTTCCCGAGCAGGGAATACCTGCAAAGGGTTCGAAAACCGCTCCGGCGCTCAAGACAGTCAGGGTGTTCTTTGCAGTAAAAGAATGAATATTGATTGATCCTCTTGGGGGGCGAGTTATGAGAACTTTGTTTTGGGGGGTGATCCTTCTGGTGTGAAGGGATCTTATTTTTAGGAGAGATCGTCTGTTTGTTTCCCAGAGATCGTGTCCTTTGAAGGGCGATGAGGGGGGCCTTTTATAGGCGAAGGCAAGCCGACTGTCCTTAGTGGCGGTGGTGAGGCGGTGGCCGTCAAACCGTAATAGAAGTTACCTCCTTTGCGTATTTAGGATTTCTCTTCGAGTCTATCCCGGATCTTTGACAAGTGAAAGTTCCTAAGTTCAAGGATACTTCGTTGATATCTTGCCGGAGTGATAGACTCTAAAAGAGAAGTTTCCTCCTTTAGATACTGCTGAGTCCAACCGGGCTTAAACACTTCAAGATGTGTAACCGACTGAGATCTTTCTGGAGAGTCTAGGATTAAGTCATTAGGTTGCGCTGCGCTCATATCTTCCCAGTTCTGGGCGTAGGATATGGGTCGAACCTGTGGAGACCTCCCTTATTCCTTTAGAGATCCTAGGGCTGATCTATCCATGTCAAGGGCATTTTGTGCAGAGCTGGTTTCTTCTGGCCAACCTCCCGGTTGTGGGAATGTGTGGTGGACCATCAGGGGTTTTAGCCGTCCTGCTGCCTTAAGCCGAGCTGTTCCGAGAGACTTCTGGTCTGGTCTTTGACTCTTCGGACGTTTGTCAACGTCCGAAAATTTTATGTATCATCATGAGTCCCGCCACCCCTTAGTTGAAAGTAGAGAGAGTCTAAGGAGTAGAAGTAACTCGTGTGTTTTACTTTGAAGGCCAGAAGTCGAAAGTACTACCTATCCCAGAGCTGTATCGTGAAGCTCTTTGGGCCTTACCTAGACCATGGCTGTTTGGTGGAGTTCTGCCTTACTGTCAGTACTCCAGAGCTGATTGATGTTCACGACTTGGAGATTTTCTTTGACTAGGTGTTAGCTCTGCTGAAGTTGATCCGGCTGTGTTCTGAGACGCGACTTCTTATTCCAAGGCACGTTTCGTCTTCTGCGCAAGTAATTAATTTCTTATCCATGCGTGATTTTATGACGTCATAGATTTGATTTTCTGATCTCGTGCTTCCGGCGCTGATCTTTTGGATCTTTTCACACGGCAACCTGCTCTGCCATTTGTGGACGCGGGGAACGTCGTGACTGGTGGGCGAGGCACGTCTCCTTGAAATCCGCGGAAGCCTCTTTGGTAACCGTAGTTCTCGAGCTGTTTGGGGGGTGATCCTTCTGGTGTGAAGGGATCTTATTTTTAGGAGAGATCGTCTGTTTGTTTCCCAGAGATCGTGTCCTTTGAAGGGCGATGAGGGGGGCCTTTTATAGGCGAAGGCAAGCCGACTGTCCTTAGTGGCGGTGGTGAGGCGGTGGCCGTCAAACCGTAATAGAAGTTACCTCCTTTGCGTATTTAGGATTTCTCTTCGAGTCTATCCCGGATCTTTGACAAGTGAAAGTTCCTAAGTTCAAGGATACTTCGTTGATATCTTGCCGGAGTGATAGACTCTAAAAGAGAAGTTTCCTCCTTTAGATACTGCTGAGTCCAACCGGGCTTAAACACTTCAAGATGTGTAACCGACTGAGATCTTTCTGGAGAGTCTAGGATTAAGTCATTAGGTTGCGCTGCGCTCATATCTTCCCAGTTCTGGGCGTAGGATATGGGTCGAACCCGTGGAGACCTCCCTTATTCCTTTAGAGATCCTAGGGCTGATCTATCCATGTCAAGGGCATTTTGTGCAGAGCTGGTTTCTTCTGGCCAACCTCCCGGTTGTGGGAATGTGTGGTGGACCATCAGGGGTTTTAGCCGTCCTGCTGCCTTAAGCCGAGCTGTTCCGAGAGACTTCTGGTTTGGTCTTTGACTCTTCGGACGTTTGTCAACGTCCGGAAATTTTATGTATCATCATGAGTCCCGCCACCCCTTAGTTGAAAGTAGAGAGAGTCTAAGGAGTAGAAGTAACTCGTGTGTTTTACTTTGAAGGCCAGAAGTCGAAAGTACTACCTATCCCAGAGCTGTATCGTGAAGCTCTTTGGGCCTTACCTAGACCATGGCTGTTTGGTGGAGTTCTGCCTTACTGTCAGTACTCCAGAGCTGATTGATGTTCACGACTTGGAGATTTTCTTTGACTAGGTGTTAGCTCTGCTGAAGTTGATCCGGCTGTGTTCTGAGACGCGACTTCTTATTCCAAGGCACGTTTCGTCTTCTGCGCAAGTAATTAATTTCTTATCCATGCGTGATTTTATGACGTCATAGATTTGATTTTCTGATCTCGTGCTTCCGGCGCTGATCTTTTGGATCTTTTCACACGGCAACCTGCTCTGCCATTTGTGGACGCGGGGAACGTCGTGACTGGTGGGCGAGGCACGTCTCCTTGAAATCCGCGGAAGCCTCTTTGGTAACCGTAGTTCTCGAGCTGTTTGCACTTCCTAGTTATTATTCCGTTGAGTGTTTTCGAGGCGCGTCTGGTATGTCGCCTTTAATGCTGTTTATCTATTTTCAATAGGTCTTTTGGTTATCCTCTCACTATAAATAACGTGCTTTTGCCTCATAATTCTTCATTACGGAAAAGTTTAAAAATCATCTCGGCTGTTCTTTCCTTCTGTTGTTGCTTCGTCATTTCTTCTTGTTTACTTCCCAAAGGTTCGGGATGAGGCCCCTGTTTGAGTTCACGCCAAACGTTTGCTTTGATGAATGTTTCTTCATAATGACCGTGATAAAGGATGGGTTTCTTCATAATGGTCGTGATAATTTCACGTGCTGTTTTGTTTGAGCTCAAAAGAGGGTAAGGATCACCAGTAGTTCCTCCCGCTTAGGTGTTCAGGACAAGGTGATGATGCCAAGTGGGTTCTTTTGTCCTTGGTTGTCTTCCGGTCTTGTGTACGTTTCTGGGGAGGGATACCTAGTAGACTTTCATTTCCTCTTCAACTGAGTCGTGTGACTGTTTTTGTGGCTCACGTTTCTTGATTTTTCCTTTTCCCTTCAACTATTGGGTTCTTATAATTTCTTCTGTAATGGACCCAAATGCCAGTGGTGGTTTTGGGTGTCTTTTTCTGTAATAGCTTCTTCTTATGAATTAATAAAGAATTACCTTTTCTTCATTACGTTTGTGCTTTCCTTTATTTCCCACGTTTGGGTCTGCTAGTTTCCAACGACTGCTCGCCCCGACTTTTCGTTGATCACGCCCTATCATCATGGCCCTTTTTGCCTTATAAATAAACGTTTTAAGGTAAGAATAATTTTTTCAAATCTCACCATGTCTTTTTTAATGGTTAGCGAAACTCTCCCTGGTCGTGATGTTAGGGTTGCCTTCTACATGGTTCTGAATCGTGATGACTTTTCCATTGAGCACTTCGGCATGGAAGTGGCTGGCGAGAGTTTTGTTGACGTCCTTCGTCCGCGCGATCTTATGGGTGACAATCACCTTTCTACCCTCAGTTCCTCCAGGCCACTTAATCCACTGGTTTATTCTCTGACTGGTACTACCAGTACTTCGGAACCTGCTCTTTTCTCTGCTGTGGGTTTTCTAGTTCGTCGCCGTGGAGGTGGTCGCCATCTGGGCGTCATGATCAGGGCTTCGGTGGATATTGGCGGTCCTTCGTCCTCTTTTTCTTCTTCTGGCGAATAAAAGCTTGCCGCCAAACTGTATTTTTCTGTTTTCTTAAATATGTAATTAAAAAGTTAATGTAATTAGCCCTATACTTACTAATGCAATTTTTCTTAGGCTTACTACGCATGCTCCGAATGATCGCTCCCGCAAAAGGACCTAGTCTAACATGCCCTAAGCTTACTATTTCCCTCTGCAAAATAGTACCCGAATTAGCCCTGCGTAAAAAGTTCTGAATAGTGTTAGAGATTTTAGCTCCGTCCCTGGTTGTCTATACTAGAGTTGTCTTCATGTAACTAGTTTTACCAGGATTCCTCCTTGGACCTCTGATTGTGGCTTTCGCTAGCGGAGTTGATATTGCCAGCTTGAGCTCGACAGGTTTCCCTAGGACTTCTCCTTAGACCTCTAGTCGTGGCTTTCGCTACTAGAGCTGGTTTCGTTGGCTTGAACACAACTAGTTTTGCTAGGACTTCTCCTTAGGCCTCTGGTCGTGGCTTTTGCTACCAGAGCTTGTTTCGCCAGCTTGAGCTTGGCTAGTTTAACTAGGACTTCTCCTTAGGCCTCTGGTCGTGGCTTTCGCTATGAGAGCTGGTTTCGCCAGCTTGAGCTTGGCTAGTTTAACTAGGACTTCTCCTTAGGGCCCTCGGTCGTTGCCATAGCTATCGAGGCTGTCCTGTCCCTGTTCGTGGCTTTCGCTAGCAGGGCAGTTTTCGTCGGCTTGAGCTCGACTAGTTTTCATCGGGACTCCTCCCGTGCCCCCGGTCGTGGCCTTAGCTACCAGGGTTGTCTTCCTCATTTTAAGCATGAATAGTTTCGCAAGGACTTCTCCTTATACCCCCGGTCACCTTCATCGGGGCGGTAGTTTTATCTATGACTTCTCCTTAGGGATCCTCAGGGACCACGTTTCACTCGAGTAAAGGGTTGAGTTTAGCTAGGACTCCTCCTTGTGAGGCCTCGGGTCGTAGCCGTAGCTACCGGAGCTACCTCCTTTGCCGGCTTGAGCCGATCAGTGTAACTAGGACTTCTCTTTGGGACCTTGGTGAGGGGTCGGTTTTTACTCGAGCAAAGTTCAGTTTAACTAGGACTTCTCCTTAAGGCCCTCGGTTGTCGCCGTAGCTACGGAGGCTATCCTGTCCCTGATCGTGGCTTTCGCTTAGTAGAGTTGTTTAAATTAGGGCCCTTGGTCGCTGCTCTCACCTACCAAGGCTGCCTTTAGGTCCCCTGGTCGTGGCTTTCGCTGTCAGGGCTACCTGCTCGATTCAGAGCGAGATGAGTTTAACTAGGACTCCTCCTGTTATAGCGTTTTGTGCTAAAAAATATTTTTATTTTATAAGGTAAAATATGTAGCTAGTAATATTACTTCTTTTGCCTAATGGCTTTATTCAAAAAGGAAAGATAGTAGGGGTAGGGATGACCTTAGTTTTTCAGTTCTGCTTATCTGCCGTCGGGTCATCGTAGAATACTTTGTCTCCTCCAACGGTGACTGGATTTACTTCTTCTTGCTCGCTGCCCTGGGCGGAGACGAGATAGCATTCCCGGGCCATTTTCTGGTCTCCCTTGACCGTTCCGATGAGATTCGTTCCCGGAATTGGGAACTTCATCATAAGGTGGTTCATGGAAGCTATTGCTCCTGACTCCCTCACGAAGTTTCTGCCCAATATGATGTTGTAAGCGTACATCTTATTGACAATTGCGAAGTTTAGCATTATCGCATTTGCTGATTCTCCTTCGCCGATCAGTACTGGCAGGGTCGCTATTCCGTCTGTTTCGACCTGATTGTCTCCGAATCCTGTCAAACAAGATTTATAAGATTTGAGATGGAGTTTGCTTACCTCGAGTTTCTGGAAGCACGTTGGGCCCATGACCTCCGTGGAGCTCCCCGTATCGACTAGAATGCGTCCTATCCTCCAATTGGCAACTACGGCTGTTATTACCAGCGGATCTGCGTGTGGAGTTATTACCCCGACCAAATCGTCATCTGTAAAGACAATGGGAGGAGTTTCCATGGCAGGCTTGATCAGAAAGACCGGTCGGTTATTTGCTTCATTGGCGTATCTGCGCTGCTCGCCTTTGGTTGTTCCTCCGAGGGTAGGTCTCATGCTATGGTATTGATATTCCCCATTACTCCGGTGGACCCCTCTGAACCTTCTGTTTGCTTTTTTAGAAATGGGGTCATGCCCGTTGATTTCAGATCCCGATCTGATTTCTGCCCTGTTTATTGGCTTTTTGTTTTGGTATTCGTAGGGTCGTTGTTCTTTATGGATGTATTTATCCAGTTCTCCTTTTCTTACCATCTCCTCAATCAAATTCTTGAAGTGCCGACAGTCGTCGGTCTTGTGGTCGTAGCCTCTGTGAAAGCCACACCACGCAGTCATATCTATGGATCCGAAGTCTCCTCGGTCGTCATTGAGTTTGGGCAGTTCGGCCTTTCCTTTCGCTATCAGTACCTGCAAGATTTCTTCCCTTCCTTTCATTAGGGGGGTGTATGTTGCGAAGTCAGCCTTGGGCTCCTGCCTCGCTCTCGTTCCCTGGGTAACCTGACTTCCTCCCGTTCTCTTTTTCGGTGGCGTTCACTTTCATAAGGAATATTGGTCACCTCCTTCATCCGTAAAAAATTCTCCTCTGTCCTGATAAACTGTTGCAACCTTTCTATCAGATCTGCGAGGCTGTCTGGCTTTCTTCCCGAGATATCTTTGATTACGTCATCTTGTTTGAGACCTCTCTGTAAGGCGACAAAGCGACGTTTGATTCCAGGTCAGGAACCTATACCATAAGGTTGCGAAACCTCTGCCAGTAGCTTGCTAGAGTTTAGCTCTTTCCTTGTACCACATTGAACAACTCGTCGGTCCCTCTCTTGATACTGGTGCTTCCTCGAAGGTTTCATAGAAAGCTTGGGCGAGCTGGTCAAAAGACTTTATTGACCCCGGGGCTAGCGCTTGGTACCATGCCTGAGCTGGCCCTTTTAGGATGGTGGCGAATACCACACACCATATATTTCGGTTGGTTGTACATAAATTCATCCTCGCAACATAGTTGTTGATGAATACTCCCGGGTCCTCCACGGCGTGATAGTGTTCCAGCGTGGGGCACTTGAAGTTTGCCGGCTTTTCGGATTCTAGTATTTCCCGGCAGAGAGGTGGCTGTCAAATTACTGTCCTTCCCCAGAGTTTGTCCTTCTATTTTTCTCTCGTTAGTTCTGCTACTTGGTGTATGAGCAACTCTCAGAGGGTGGGGTCGTCCACGCACCCCTCGCCTATCCCGGCGTTCTTGGGGGTATAAGGTTCGTCTGGGTTTTGCACTGCTTGTTCCCTCAAGATGCTCTCTGCGCTCCGAGATCTGCGGGGTGTCCCACGTGGAGTGTGCTCGTCTGAAGACATGTTTGCCTGAAGAGCTCAGGTGAGTAGTTAGTTCTGAAAAAGTATTAAGTATGATCCGAGTTACCAAATGTGAGGGTTTGCTGGAGAAACCCCCTCCTTCTAGTGCGAAATGCTGATGTCGAAAATTGGCTCCCAGTTAAATCAGCATGAAAAAGGGAATTTATGCATGACAGCCTCTGTTATGATATAATATTCTGTTTAGAGAGGGGAGATTCCTCTGTACAGCTCTGGTTCTCTACTTTGCTCCGCTCCTCTGTTCCGCTTCTTTGCTCCTTGCTTCCTGCTTCAGCTCCAGACTTCTTGTCCAGCTCCAGATTCCTTGCTCCAACTCCTGATTCCTTGCTCCAGCTCCTGATTCCTTGCTCCAGTTCCTGATTCCTTGCTCCTGTTCATCTGTTCCCGAGGGGGAAAACCTGCAAAGGGTTCGAAAACCGCTCCGACGCTCAAGACAATCAGGGTGCTCTTTGCAGTAAAAGAATGAATATTGATTGATCCTTTTGGGGGGCGAGTTATGAGAACTCTGTTTTGGGGGGTGATCCTTCTGGTGTGAAGGGATCTTATTTTTAGGGGAGATTGTTTGTTTGTTTCCCAGAGATCGTGTCCTTTGAAGGACATTGTGGGGGGCCTTTTATAGGCGAAGGCAAACCGACTGTCCTTAGTGGCGGTGGTGAGGCGGTGGTCGTCAAACCTTAATAGAAGTTACCTCCTTTGTGTATGTAGGGTCTCTCTTCGAGTCTATCCCGGATCTTTGACAAGTGAAATTTCCTAAGTTCAAGGATACTTCGTTGATATCTTGCCGGAGTGATAGACTCTAAAGGAGAAGTTTCCTCCTTTAGATACTGCTGAGTCCAACCGGGCTTAAACACTTCAAGATGTGTAACTGCCTGAGATCTTTCTGGAGAGTCCGGGATTAAGTCATTAGGTTGCGCAGCGCTGATATCTTCCCAGTTTTGGGCGTAAGATATGGGTCGAACCTGTGGAGACCCCCCTTATTCCTTTAGAGATCCTAGCTGAGAGACTTCTGGTCTGATCTTTGACTCTTCTGATCTTTGACTGTTCCGTGGTGCTGTCCCGGCCGTGTCGTGCTGTGCGTGCAACTCTAATGCCGTCCCGTGAGCAGTCCCGTGCAAAGAAGCTGCTGCAGCCGCATCCCGTGCGTCTGGTCCGTGCTGGCATCCATGCTCCGGTCTTAGCAGTTGTTGCTGCTGCTGGAAGCTTCCGTCTGTGCACAGTCCGAGCTCCGGCCTTAGCAGCTGCTGCTGCTAGAAGCTTCCCGCGCTGCAGATGCAGCCGACCCTTGTTGCTGCCCGAGCCGGCCAGAGCTTTGGCCTGCCTAATGATGGCCGGCCAAGCTTGGCCGGCTCACTCTTCTTTCTCTTCCCTCTAGCTCTTTCCAAACCCTAAAGCTTCAAGAACAATAAACCCTAGAAACTTCAAGCCCTATCCTCCTTCTCTTTCCTCTTTCTTGGTAGCTTGGTTGATTGTTGAAGAAGATGACTAGTAGAATCCTTTTGACTACTCAAAACCCTAATCAATTTTGACTTTGACTCAGACTTGACTTTGAACCATAAAGAGGGTGCCTCCAAGATTCTTCCTTGTCTTTTTCTTCTTCTCTTCTTTTGTGGACTTTGGGCTTAAACTTGGTTTGATTTAGAAATCAAGAGGTGCCTTCATACTTGGTCTCTACAAATCTAATTTCAAGAGACGACTTTGGCTTGCATCTCCCATAATTTCTCTTACCGAACTCCTATTCAACTTCCGTTTTTACTGTCGGACTCGTCGTTGCGTCTACTTGTAATTTGATTTGCTCGAAATCTTTTTCTCTCGTTTTGGGCACATGAAATGATAGTGATAATTCGTTCCCTTTATTCCGATTTACATGTTTAACTCCAAAAATGATGCCTAACAAGAAAAACACATAAAATATTATTGATAACACTCGAAAAGGACTAATTAGTCCAAGTTAGGCTCTCCAAATGTGACATTTTCGTGTCACATCAAGATCCCCAAACTTAAACTTTGCTAGTCCTCGAGCAAATAAAACAAAATAAAAGCCTAACTCACTTTCGGAGGCATCCCGGTTGCATTTAGCGTATGCAACAAGCCTTTAAACCCCATAGGTTACCCTAGAGGACGAGTGTTGTCTCGTGAGGGTTTCCATAGATGACACCCACAAACATCGAGTCTCGACACAAGGGTCCAACATCCAAATCATAAATAAGCATGGTTCATATAGTAACGGGTTTAAGCATGCCAACACATAATGAATCAAGTAAATAAGTTCATGTGAAAGCTAAAGACCTCTCCACTAATGATCTTATCCTAAAATGCAAGTGTCCTACCATAATGAGCACATCTATGTTCCGAAGTCACAAAACCTTGATTCCTAAGTTAGTACATTTCGCCTCGACTTCGACCTCACGGACATACACTCCAAATATGAAATCACTTAAGAATGGTTCGCTCGTATGTGTGAGTGTGATCACTAACATGGACTCAACACATAAAAAGGGGTGAAGACAACATTTTGGAACGAATGATCTTCGAAAAGGAATTAGCCACTAAATAAAGTGGGGAAGCTCACTCACCTTTCTCACTCATTCTACCCTCTAAAAATGCCTTCTAAAGGTTAACGGATACTAGAGATGGATGACGATGGAGGATTCCCGAGAATGTCGAACTCTTCATGATAGAACCTCTCAAGCACTTTCACATTTGTTTCTTGCTCGAATACTTATTCATGTAACAAAAACACCAACACATATATACAATCACTCACACAAAAGAACTAACACATGCTCAAACATACACATAAATCACTTTATTTCATTTATCTTTCATCTTTTTGTCATCACTTTTGTTTCGCTTTTTTCACTTTTTTTTCTTTCTTTTCGTTCCCCTTTTTTTTTCTTTCTTTTCATAACACATATAACTGAACAAAACAAAAGAAACACAACTCACATTATATTCTTGCAAACAACTTTTCTTCATTTCATACTTGCTTTTGACATTCTTCATTCTTTTCTTCTCATTCTTCATTTTCGGGATATAAGATGCTGGATGATGATGGAGCATCCGCCTTCTTTTAGTTGACACTCTTATTGGGTTTCATGGACTACAAGGGCAAGATTAATTCGCTATCCTAATGTCGCAACTAGTGGCTAAGAAAGTTGAGCACACGAGATCAAATGAGTTCTTTTAATAGTTACGAGGTTGAGTAGGTCTTCATTCTAAACGGAGTTAGCGCGGAAGAGTACACTCGAAGGGCCATTTAGGTTTTGAGATCTCACATGGGTTAGGTCTCCAAATGACTACTCTCTTAGATATGTTTTTTCTTTACTAAGATGTTACTCCTATGGTACAACACAAACACTCAAAGACTCGACTTTCATGCAAAGGTCACTAGCAATCACAAAACTCATCAACTCGACACATATGCATCAACATTCTTAAAACTATCACTACAATCACATGCAAATGTACTCAAAATGTTCAAAATTTTTCAAATTTCGGCTAATTTGAACCCTTTTGTCTTTGAAACCCATGGTCATGCATTGGTTATGGTCAAACCCCCGCATCCCCAAACTTAAAACTAACATTGTCCTCAATGTTGTAAGCATACACTCACCAAATGATAAAGAGGCACATCAATTTAAAGAGAAGAGTGAAGAGATATTACCATAATCGAAGGAGATAAAAGATGATACTACCAAGACTCATGTATAATGAGGTTCCAAGTTGATGCCAAGCTCACGCCATCCCCAAACTTGGAACAAACCACGTCTCAGAAGTAAAACATATAAGAAATGCTCCTAAAATATCCACAAATATCATGAGAATGAAGCACATAAAACACATGACTATATAAAACCTACCACTAACGCGGGTATACACGATTGCATCGAGCTATGCAATTAGCCTTTGATTCTCCTACTTTCACACAAGAGCACGAGTTATGTCTCGTGGAGGGTTTCCAGAGATGTTACCCACAAACATCAGGGCCCATCTCAATCGGCCTAACGCTCATAAAGCAAAAGACAGAAGATTTGGGGGTCAACCCAAAGAAAGCTATATGCAAATGGTAAAAGTCTCACAAGAATATTAAATGAAAGAAGTGCAAGTGAGACGAAAACCGAAAAGAAGCCATCCCCGAACTTAGTGGATATAATCAAAGGCTAGGGGCGACGACTAAGAAGTCGTCAAAAGAATCAACATATAAGTAAAGGGAGAGGAGGTCAGTCGAAGGCAAAAAGTCATCCTCAAGCTTAGTGGATAGAATATCCACTAAGTTCCTAAACATGCAAGGGAAGACGTCCAAAGTGTCCTAGAAGGGGTCAACAACCGAGTCTGAGATCATGTGAAAGGTCGAACTAAACTCTAGGGGTAAGACGATAGGCTCGGGAACCAATTCAAGGTCTGTGGTTTCCTTAGGTAAATGGTCCGATAAACTAACCATTATGTCTCTAACTATTATGTCATCGACGTCCTTAAAGGCATCGGGAGCCTCAAAGTTAGGCATAACACTTTCCATTCTACATAACCCATCCAAATAATCACAAGTGCTAAAGATTGGAAAATTCAACATTGTGTGATTCCCAAGGTTGCTGATAGAGCTATCATCCCGAACATCAAAATCTAGTGTAGTCCTATTATGGTGAGATGACAATGGTCGGGGGAGTGAGCAATGAGAGTCATCGGTCAGTTTATTCTCAAAGGGTCTTTTAAGAGGTTCTTCGACATTTAAGTTAAGACTAGAGTTAGGTATATTACCCTCACCATCATTCATAGTCTCTTCTTGAGTTTGGGGTGCGCAAACCCCTTCCTCGTCGACGATAGACTCTGACTCAAGTCTATCAATAATATTGAGAATTCGTTCCGTGATCTCTGTTATATCTTGATTGAACCTAGTTTGGTACTCTAAAAATGCTTGGAGAGTATCTTCAGACATCTCCTTGTAATAAGGCACATGAGTATAACTAGACGGAGACTTTCGCGGAACACGAATCATGGGACAATACTCGGTCAAATGGTCTAAGCTCGCACAAATAGCACAAATCGGACTAATGGTCTCCATGGTCCTTTCTTCACTACCTTCATGTAGATACCTAGACTCGACTCTTTGAGTGGAATCATCGAGTCGGGAGTTGTCATCACTAAGTGAACCGTTCATATATGTTTGTCGATAGTCACGAAGACTTCGACGTGGTCGATCAATACTCATAGAACTACGGTCCTTATCAAATGACAAATTCATACATGATGGTGTGGTTATCCCAAATTCTTGTCGATAGTCTGAAAGACTCTTACGGGGTTGATTACCCTCATGCTCATAATTCCTAAGACCATATTCATGACTTATCTGACCGACTTCATACATCCGTCGGTATTCGCCCATGGTCGACTAGTGTTGGAAATCTTTAGAATAATGTCGTCCTCATTATCATCAAATGACAAACTTGCCATGGTCTCACAATATTCAAGGATGCAAACACACAATCGCAAATTGGAACAAACACTTATAGAACTAACAACCACACACAAATAAAAAGGAAGAGATAGAATGCGATACTATCGAGTGCTCATCTCGATTCGTTCGCCTTTCCACTTAGCTTCTCGATTCCTTCCTCTTCCTTCGCATTTATGTCACTTTCGGCTCTTTTCGAAAAAAAAGGTACCTAAAAAAGATAAAAAGATAAGAAACAACAAAAACAAACAAAATAGAAACGTCTAACAAGCATATAACACAAGACTAATGAACAAAACAACAAACGTTATCCTAACTACTAAACCTATCCCCGGCAGCGGCGCCAAAAACTTGATATACCCGAAAAGTTTGCACAACTAAGCGGAGGTATCAAGTAGTAACCGGTATAACCGTAGTCGATCCAAGGATAGGAAGGTGATTCGGATAACGAAGGAGTCTCGTTCGCCGGTTTAGGTATCACTAGCTAACTTATATTAAAAAGGAAAGAAAGAAAGATAAATGTGGGGGGGGGGGGGGGGGTTAGATTGAATGAGTAACAAAATAAGAAATCAAGCAAAACTAACTAAACAATATAAGTAAAACGGGCGAGAGAGATTCGAGTCGGAGGAACAAGAGTCGGGAGACGGTAAGACTCCATTTGGCAAAACATCGATCGAGAAGGATACTTCGATCCACAAGATTGAAAGTAACAAACACTAAGTATCTACCCGCATGAAAATGTAATTAACTTCACCCACATTGACAATCCTAAGCATCATGTGTCTAACTAAGCATAATTGGTCAAACATCACTAAGCATCGACTATCAAACTTATACACACTATCTAATGAATTGTAAATGAACAAGTATAACACTAATAAGTATACGTCAAACTAAGTATAATCGATCAAAGGTTAGTAAGTATCGATTATCAAACTAAGTACGCATTATCAAACTTTGTATCAATAAACGATTAAGATCAAGGCTTCTAATTTATAAAACTAGATGAAGTCAATTAAACTCACATGTAAACAAATCAAAAGTCATTCATCGCATTCAAATCATGTTTCACGAGTATCCGAATACAAGAGTTAGCTAAAATATTGAATGAACAATAAATGCAAAGAAAATGATGAGAGAATCCCCCTTTTTCGTTGTGGTTTGAGGCTAAGATCGTCGGAAAATATAAGTCTTTAGTTGCAGTCGATCTCCTATTAGCAAATTTCTAGGTTCCCCATAGCGACCACCATCATCTTCTCCATTTAGAACTCAACCTCTATTAAAGCTAAACCCTAGCTTTCTCTCTCTATAATTTCTAGCCCAAAATCAAATCAAACCACATGGGTAGCTAGCCAAGGACATGGAGAGTAAAAGCCCTCAAGTTTCCGGCCAAGAAAGTGGCTGGAAACTATAGAAAAAATCCGGCCAAGAAGCTTAAAGATCCGGCCAAAAAGATGAAGTTCCGGGCAAAAAAAAGGTGTTGTCTCGGTTGTACCGTGCTGTGCGCGCATCCCTAGTGTCGTCCCGTGAGAAATCCCGTGCAAAGAAGCTGCTGCAGTCGCATCCTGTGCGTCTGGTCCGTGCTGGCGTCTATGCTCCGGCCTTAGCAGCATTTGCTGCTGCTGCTGGAAGCTTCCGTCTGTGCACAGTCCGAGCTCCGGCCTTAGCAGCAGCTGCTGCTGCTGGAAGCTTCCCGCGCTGCAGATGTAGCCGCCCTTGTTGCTGCCCGAGCAGGCCAAAGCTTTGGCCGGCCTAATGATGGCCGACCAAGCTTGGCCGGCTCACTCTTCTTTCTCTTCCCTCTAGCTCTTTCCAAACCCTAAAGCTTCAAGAACAATAAGCCCTAGAAACTTCAAGCCCTAGCCTCCTTCTCTCTCCTCTTTCTTGGTAGCTTGGTTGATTGTTGAAGAAGATGAATAGTAGAATCCTTTTGACTACTCAAAACCCTAGTCAATCTTGACTTTGACTCAGACTTGACTTTGAACCATAAAGAGAGTTCCTCCAAGATTCTTCCTTGTCTTTTTTTTCTTCTTTTCTTTTGTGGGTTTTGGGCTTGAACTTGGTTTTGATTTAGAAATCAAGAGGTGCCTTCATACTTGGTCTCTACAAATCTAATTTCAAGAGACAACTTTGGCTTGCATCCTCCAAAATTTCTCCGTCCGAACTCCGATTCAACTTCCGTTTTTACCGTCGGACTCGTCATTGCCTCCACTTGTAATTTGATTTGCTCGAAAAAAATTTCTCTCGTTTTGGGCACATGAAATGATAGTGACAATTCGTTCCCTTTATTCCGATTTACATGTTTAACTCCAAAAATGATAACAGTATGTTGTTGAGATAAAATTCATGTGACTGAGTTTGCATTTGTGTATCTCCTGTAATAACAATAGGAATAACTTTTCCACTTCCTACTTGAACAAAATTTGAACCAAGATAAGGTTTAGAAGAACTCAATACCTTAGCATTATTGGTCATATGACTGGATGCACCTGTGTCAGCAAGCCAAGTACTTCCACTAGCAATAATAGGTCCCTTTGTTGCTATGTTGCATTCTTCTAGCACAACAAAGTTTCATTCTTCTTGTGGCGTGCTAGTTTCACCATCTTGAGAATCTGAATTGTTGTTTTCTGATATATGCATACCAGCAAATGATTGTGTATTTAATGGTTTCGAAGGTATGAAACGAAATCTGCATTTATAGGCTTGATGCCCCCATTTATGACAGATACCACAAGGAATACTTGTGAAGTCAAAGTTTTTTGCCTTTTGATTGTGTTGATTTTGTTGATATTGAGAATGTTGTTATGTTTTGATCTGATTCTCATTAGATTTTTGTGAATTTGTTGTTGTATAAGTCTTGTTTTGATTTTGTCTCAAGGACTGGTTGTAGCTCGATTTAGAACCAATTTGATTCTGTTTGTATGAATTATGTCTTGAATTCTTGTATGGAGGATTTTTAACAAAATAAGCTGTCTGATCATCTTGTTCTTGAGTCAGAAGCCATTGTTCATGAGAAGGAGCTTGGATCAAAGCTCAGGAAGTGTGATACTGATGTAGATTGTTGCGGAAGCGTAATAATAGAAGAACTCATTACTAAATAACTAAAATAAACAAGATTAATTGAAATAATAATAAAGAAGAACAATGCAATCAAGGAGGTTTTTATTCGATATTCAATTCAATGATCTAATAGACAGACTGGACTTCTCTTTTATAGAGATTATTAATTCCTAGATAGACTCAAATAAGAAAGAAAATAAAAGAAGATAACAACTTAAGTTTCCTTGATTGCTAGGACTCTTAATTATAGGAACTCATAATACTAAAATATAGAAACTATGTTAATATAGCAACTTGGCCATTGGGCCCCATAATGTCCTGGCCGAGAGGCCCTCTTGCCGGATGGTCTCCATCAGATACTTTCAGTTCTATTATGAATTGTTATGACAAATTGATGAAACTCTTTTCCTGAACCAGAGAGTGTGATTCTAATCATCTCTCTATCTAAAACTTTATCTCTAACAACAATTAAATAATCTGAAATCGCTTTGAGTTTATGAAGATACTCACTTACAGTAGATGATCTTCTCTTTGTATTTTGTAATTGTCGCTGAAGGAGATCTTGCTTTGCCTCAAATTCTTCAGCATAAACAGTTTCTAAATAGCTCCAGGTCTGCTGAGATGTTTGAAGACCTAGAACATCTGATGAACTCGATGGTGAGAAGGTTGTTTTCAAGCAAGATGTCACAAAACTATCTTGTTTTCTCCAACTTAGATAAGCAGGATTAAATATTCTTCTTCCTTCTGAATTAAGTATGAATTCTTCAGGTTTATCGATTGTTCCATCAACAAATCCATATAGATCATTGCTTATCAAGATTGTCTCGAATTGATCTTTCCAGACTAGATAATTCGATTCATCTAGATTATTAGATATGAAATTTGTGACATTTAGAGTTTGAGAATTTGATTTAGAGATTGGAGAAGAGCTTGAATTGTCTGAACTTGAAGACTCCATTGTTAGATCCTTGACCGACCTAGAAGCTCCGATACCATGAAATATTTCAAGTTTGGGGTTTTGATCGAGAGAGGTTTAGAGAGAGAAAGTTTTCATTTGTTGTAAATGAGAGATTATCTCAATATTTATACAACTCAGAGAGAGAAGAGATGAGTCTTTAGAGAGAGAAAGTTAGTTAAGAAAACAAACTAACTAACCAGCTGTCATAACAACCTAACAGCTAACTAACATTTGAAACTCTAATTATTATTGGCCAGCGCTTTGGGGAAAGCTAAATAGTTTCCGGGGTGTGAAGACTTGGTCAAAAATTGGTCAATTTTATTTGACAATTTTATTTAGGGGGAAAGCAAAATAGCTTCTCCACCTCAGTTCTCTCTCTCCACCTCACTTCTCTCCCTCCACCTCATCTTCTCTCTCCACCTCATCTTCTCTCTCTCTTCTCCGATAGGTCGCCGGCCAAAAAAATTTCCGGCCGGCGACCATGAAAAAAAAAAAAATTTTCTCTCACATCTCTCTTTCTAAACTCCGGCGAAGGGAAACCCCCTTCGCCGGAGTTTAGAGAGAGAGAGAGATGTGAGAGAAAAAAAAAAAATCATGGTCGCCGGCCGGAAAATTTTCCGGCCGGCGACCTATCGGAGAAGAGAGAGAGAAGATGAGGTGGAGGGAGCTGAGGTGAGGTGGAGGGAGGTGAGGGGGAGAGTTTTTTTTTATTTTGAACCATATTCCCCATAAAATATGTTTCCCCGGAAATTTTTCAAAATTTTGTATATTCCCTTTAAAATTTCACACCCCGGAAACTATTTAGCTTTCCCCAAAGCGCTGGCCTTATTATTACATCATTTTTCAAAGGACAAACATTACTTCATTAACATTTTGAATACACAAACATTCACTTGAATGGAACTTTCTTACTGATTTTGAAACTACCTTTCTTTTATTTAGTCCTATAGGTTACATATATAGGACGAATCTTGAAGCTTAATTACCAGAGCCTTCCCAACTCGATCCAAGACTCTCACTCAAACTAGGATAACTTATTTTAAGCATTAATCAATTGTTAAATTTGTAACAAAATTCAACAACTTGTAGGGTAGAGATGAGGGGCTAAACGTGGCTCGGCGTGTGCCAGTAGTGGCTTAGCCAGTGAAAGATCATTAGCCGATTCAGAGAGACCGATATACTGTTCACCATGAGGGACACTCCAATTGAACCCCTGAAGAAGTCTCGCCAACAACATGACGGTAATGACGGATCCGAGTTCGATACCGATGCATCCACGTCGTCCGGTACTAAAGGAAATGAATCGAAGATCTGGCTCAGCCATGTGGATTGTAGCCAAGCCATCCTTCAAATGGCGTTCGGGTATGTACTTGAGTGGCTCAACCCAGACCTTGGGGTTTAGGCCTCCTCGGCTCAATAGTATATGACTACCTTTAGGGATAAAATAACCAGCAACTGTGGCATCAGACATGGACATATGATTAACGTTATAGGGAACCATTGGATGGAGCCTAAATGCTTCTCTAATACAAGCTTTTACATAGTTTAGCTTTGGAAAATCAGATTCTTGTACTAAACGGTCCTTTCCGACTACGATATCGATTTCTTCAACAGCTTTTCGAAGAATATCAGGTTGGTTGATCATCTCCGCCATTGCCCATTCTATAGCATTTGCAGGATTGTCAACCGTTGCATAAAATAAGTCCTGCAACATTATATTAATTATCATTAGTGTTTGCAATTAATTAATGAGTGGTGACAGAAAACAAGAAAAACTAGGCAAATTTTGGACAAAAATTCTCTGTAGCTTGCCGTGATTCGCAGTTCGGTGGACTAGAATCATGGAAAGCGCAAATCATAACAATCCAGCCAAGATTTCTGTCAAGTTTTTCTGGTTCCTTAACATATTTCTTAATTAAACAGGGAATTTTAGGGTTACCCCTCTAACAACACATGCAACCGTAAATAGGGTAACCCTAGCTTCCCTTAAATTAAGATATGCAAGCAACTACAGTAGTTAATAATTAAGAATCTGATCTTACTGCTGTTTGAGCTTTAATCTCTTGTATTGACAGAGATGGCTTGCCATTGTCGTCCTTCAAGGATATCAATACATCAAGAAGATCCTCTGGTTCCTTTCCGTCTTTCCATTCTCTAATTCTTTCTTCGATTATCGGATCATGATACTTGTTCACAGTACTGACTGCTTTCTTCATAATCTTTTCATGGCCATCCAAATCTAACCATCTCAACCATGGCAAATAATCAGATATACAAAATGCATAAATGTAAGCTAGAATCATAAAAAGTGCATCCACATGTTCTTCTTCTTCAAAACTAGGTCCTCCATCTTCTCTTCCTTCTCCAAAGTACCTCCTATTGAACATCATCTTTCTTATAACATTTCCAGTGTACTGTCTTGAAGCAAGTCTGATATCAATTACTGCACCACCACCACCTTCAGAAGACAACCCTAATTTCTTGCATTGGTTATTTATGTAGAAAACTAGGTTATTGGCTTCCTGGGTTCTCTTCTCAAGTAACCATTTGACCCTTGAAGGATTAATCACACAAGATAAGGATTTTCTCATTTTTTTCCATTGATCTCCCCACTGCACAAGTGCAGTACTCATGTACCCATGGCTCGCTATTTCGGTAGCCATCGTTAAAGGCCTTGATGCAAATGTTGCATCTTGTTTCTTCAAAAACTCCAGGGCCAGCTCCGGTGAGTTTACTGAAATCACATGAACATTGCCAAGACGGATACATGCAATATCAGTTCTAAACTCCCTCATAACCTTAAATATCCATCGATATGCGGGTTTATTTCGACGTAATTCAAGAAGGCTTCCTATAATTGGCCATGGCGCAGGACCTGGAGGTAGTGGAGCTCGGGAACTGCTGGATGGGTTTCGACGTTTTCTCATGAAAACTGTTGCAAGTATGATGAGTACTGTAGTAGTGGTGGCAATTAGGGCTATTCTTGGAAGTTCGCCCACGGATTCCCGCTTGAGTGTAATGAATGAGAAGAAGGTGGACGTGGTGTAGGCCATTTCGAGTATTTTGGGGTTTATCTGCAACAGTAAAACTGTGAGAAATGATTTACATACTCACTATGAAGTTTAGTTCTTTTTTAATTTTTCGGGTACCTATGGGGTGTATCTGAAAAATGGAGGACATAGTTCAATTCTCTATTATTGTCATGTTCACTTGTGTAGCAAGACTTAATTTGGAAAGATAGTATAAACTAAAAATGGAGGACACAGTTCATTTCTCTATTATTGATAAATGTAGTTGTAGATTATTTTTTTGCTAAGTGGTCTCTTATAACTTGTACTTACCCAAATATTACTTTTTACAGAGATGGCCAAACGGCCGAGAGTATTTATTTGAAAATTCCCTTATGATTGATACTTCATGTATCAGTTATTCAAATAACTTGTCCCGTGTTTGGGTGAAGGAATCATGAATAACGAGTCTTTTGCATTCATGATTCTACAGATTCATGAGTCCAAATGATTTATTTTGGGTTATTTAATAACTAATAAGAAATATAATATTTTGCATTTTTTAAGGTTTATTTACGAAAAATTTAAAGAAACTTTTTATTCAAAACCATTTTTTTTTTTTTTGTCAAATATCGTTTTCTTCGAAAACCATCTATTTTTCTCGAAAGTTGTTTCTTCATAATTTTGGTTTTTGAAATCGCATTTTTTCTAAATCCGTTCTTCCGAAAATTATTTTTTTTCTTGTAAAAAGATATTTTTCAGAAACCGTTTTCATTTTATTTTTTTCGTAAACCATTTTTTCCAAAAAAACTTTTTCCGAAAACATTTTATTCCCGAAATCCGTTTTTTGCTCAAACTTTGTTTTCCAAGATAACTGTTATTCCCCGAAAATACATTTTTTTAGAAAACCTATTTTTCAGGAAAAATTGTTTTCGCGAATGAGCGGTTTTTCGACGGGAAACGATTTTCGAGAAAAATCAGTTTTGGGAAAAAAAACAATTTTCGAAAAAAATCTAATCGGAATAAAAAAGTATCTAAAAAAATAATTTTTGAGAAAAAAGGTTATCGCAGAAAAAATGATTCAAGGGCAAAAAAATATTATTTCGGAAAAATTGGTTTTCGAGAAAAAAAATATTCGGAGAAAAGCAGTTTTCGAGAAAAAACAATTTTTGGGGACACTGGTTTTCGGAAAAAATTGATTGTAGGGAGAAAAACGAATATTGGATAAGATGATTTTTCAGAAAAAAAAAAAAGGTTATTCAATTTCGGGGAAAAAGGATTTTCGATGAAAAACTATTTTTGGGGATAAACGGTTTTCAGGGGGAAACGGTTTTGGGGGAAAGTGGTTTTAGGGAAAAGAAAGATTTTGGAGAAAAAATGGTTTCGAATAAATAAATGATTTTCGAAAAAAAAAAGAAATCGGAAAGAAAGGTTTTCTAGAAAACAAGGGCATGGAATTTTTTTGGGGTTTATTTTAATACATAATCTTACTAAATTTTAGAAGGAAGTGCGAGATTTTGATCCAAAAATAAATTTTGGACTTAGGAATTATTAGGAATATAGAGTCCTAGAATTTTTGGTAGTCAAATAGAGCAAGGAATCATGATTCCTACCAAATCCCATTTTTGGTAGGAATCCTTAACGAAACACACCATTAGTTTTTCGCAACAAAGACATTGAAGTTTGTGGCTTCTCTTTGTCGTGGAAATCCAATTCTCTTTATTGACAGTTTCAAATCATATCTTTGTCGCTCCAATATATATTGCCAACCACTCTTTGATGCATTTATTGGACACCCATCTTAAGCTAATGAGTCTTGGGATTGAATCTCGATGGACACAGTTTATCATCTACTTATCCCATGTAACTAAGACAATAAATAAAGTAAGAGTAGATGGGCTTCCAGTCCCCTAGTTAGGATGGCCTTAAGGGCCCAAGATATCTTAATGATGGCGGTTAGGGTACTCATCCATATTGGATTAATGATGCAGCAGTGTCGTATAAACGTAATGACCCTTGGAGTCCAATATAAAAAAAAATGAAACTTTAATATATGTCAAAATTAGCAAACTTAGATTCTTCTTATTTTTCTTTTTCTCAAATGATGAACTATAAGATTGTTTGAAACCACAAAAGACTTAACAAAGAATATGAATTTTGGGTTCTCTTTAACTTTTGTGTTTCTTTGCATTTGATAATTCTGTGATGCAAATATGGTATTTTTCTTCTTTTTGGATTCAAGTAATCTTCAATTAGCTATCTTCAAGAGTATGACTTCTGTACTTTGAGGTTTAAGTGGTGGAAATGTGTTTATCTAGTGAATATTACAAAATATTGCATGTGATTGCATGTGAAAATTGTTATGCAAAAATAAATCTTTAAATAAAATTTTATCATGAATTAACTTGTCTTCGGTATTAGCAGCCTTTGATGTAAATCATATATCCCCCACTAAAAATGGCACGTCAAAATTAATGGTAATATCAATTTCAACAATAATCAATCTAACTCATGTCATTGTTCATTTGAGAATACATATAACAAACAATATTGTTTGCAACCAAGAAAGTAAATAAAGTAATGAAAACTACAAAGAGAATTTTAGCTTATACCTTAAATGAGTGGTTGTCTATGAAAACTGTAGGTTTGAGTGGTAGAAAGAGTTGGGTTGGTTTCTTAAGAAAACTTGGAAACTAGAGAATTTTTGTTTACTGTAGGAACTAGGAAGTAATTGGCATACCCAAAAGTGGGTTGAGGTTGTCCATATAAATAGGGGGGAATGCGTGGGGGTATATTAATTTAATACCAAAAAAATCTGTCACCAATGAAACCTTGTGAGTCTTATAATAAGAACAAGAGTCAAGAATATACAACTAAGTCAACCATTACATCTAAAAATACTAAAAATACCAGTGAGAGATGGAGTTATACATGAATATCTTTTTAGCAATATAGTATGGTTACCTTCGATCAGTGGCGTATCCAAGATTTAATTTGAGGGGGGTCTAAAAAAATTATTACGTTCCAATAAAGATGTGATCTTTCTAGAATGTTAGAACTCTAAAGTTACCAATATCCATAGGTGTTTCAGATTTTTATATTCGGCCAATTTAAAATGGTTGTTTGCTATGGGGTTTGAACTTGCGACCTCCCCCTTAAAGTTACCTTAAGCTCCAACCAATTTACCAACTTCAAAGTTAAGGCAATGCACCGGAATACACAATGTTGTTTCAGAGTGCTAACGGAATAAAAGATAAAAATGAGGAGGGATGAAATCGAACCTAAGACGACAAGAGTGTTAATGCCACCCTCCAACCATTAAGCTAACTACTATTAGTGTTAATAATAGCAACCTACAACTACTTAGACGGTTGATTTTTATTTTTGTTTTTTTTTTCTATCGAATATCGTATACAAAATTGTAAGAGTTGAAGGGGGTCTATAGACCCCCCTAGACCCTCCATAAATCTGCCACTGGCTTCAATATATCAGGGTTATCTCATGAATAAATACATGAATGGATAAGTGTGATAAGTACCATTATCAAAGACATCTTCAATCTTAAAGACCATTGAGGTCAATCTAGGGCAAGAAAGTACATTCATATTTTTTACTTTGTTTATATTCTTTAACATAAGTCAATAAATGATAGACTCTGACTCTACCTTAAATCAAATCTGTAATCTCCAGATTTTTGAAATAGATGCACAACTAACTGGTCAAGCAATTGTAACATAAATATCTCATTTTATGTAAAGATAGACTCCTAAAATCGAAACTGTGTTAAAGACAATACAACTAGCTCAAAAATTACTGACACGTAGCTGCAATATTAATTCTTTATTGAATAACTACAATTCTATGAATGTGTTAAGTTGTTGGACGTCTAATTTAAATCATTGACATTAAATAGAGATCTGTTTTAATATCTTATACGAGGGCATAACTCGTGTTCAGTAGGCACAGACAGTTCTATAATCTTAATTGATAAGTTCGGAAGGCATAATCTTCGCAATTAAAGATAAGTTTGGAAGGTATAACCTTAACCCCTTGGAGATAAGTTTTGAAAATGAAATCTCAACACTTGAAGATAAGTTTGAGAGGTGTAATATTCTTTACCGTTGAAGAGAATTTTTCGCTTTGCCGAAACACTGAAGATATAGAGAGAGAGTCAAGTTTTAGAGAGAGCAACATAGGGGGAGCGAGATTTAGCAGAGATGGAAGGAAAGCGAGATTTAGCAGAGATGGAAGGAAAGAGAGATTTAGTGGGTGGTCGTGGTAGGAGGCGGTCAGAGGTGAGGAAGACGAATAAATGGTGTTTGTACTTTGCACCCAACAATTTTTGTACTCCGCAAAATCATTTTGTTCCCCCCAAAAAATCAACCTTCCCAATATAATACTATTGTCACAAAATGCAGAAAGACTTCGTATATTACCCCCCTAGGTAACTTGTTGTAAGTTAAAATATATTCTTCCATCACCCGACAAATTCTAATATTCTATGCCAAAACACTTAAATCAATGGAGCTTGCCACTATGGGGAGTATTAACCCAGAGAAAGTTTCAGTAGAACTTTCTATCTTTAGCTGCTCCAACTGGAAGAAAAAATAAAACGAGTAAATTATTATAGACTCCAGTTGTGGAAAGAACATGTTTAAAGAAACACATGCTTCTCGGACATAGACAGGACTCCTTGTTCCAACGAGATGATCTTAATTTTCAGTAACCTATCCCTTAAAGGTTCTCGTTATAGATGATTAGCCTGGTTATAGATAAAATAGTCAAACAAAATACCATCATAGATTGAACATAGATTGAAGGGTAAAGATTCTTTCCGAACAACCCAGGGACGAGGCTGCTTAGTGCATATTTTTGATCCGTGGCCGATCTAGAATTTGATTTTGTCCGGAGCTAAAATTAATTCTAACTTAAAACTGAAATTTTCGATGAAATATCAACCTATGCAAACAAAGTTTTTCAATAGTAGTATCTTATTTCACTACAAGTGTATGGCACGTTAATTTTTATTTCAAAATAATAAACAAGAAAATAACATTAAATAATCATATTGGTTGTACAATATAAAACTTATTTCAGTTTAAGTATAAGATATAATCATATAGTCTACACATTTTAGCCATTATCTATTAAAAATGTGTTAAATGTCTCTGTAACTTTCCCATGGGAGCGCATTAGATAACGCGTTCTAGTCGTTCAATTGAATCAAACAAGACAAAACCAATGTAATATACTATTTTTTTCGTAAAAGAAAATGAATACAAACTAGGTAAATTGAATAAGGTAGTTTCAATCATAATTATCTCTTGATGACTTCCTTTAATTTAATGAGGTAAAGTCAATTACAATTAGTTTAGGGTTTAAACTACATTACCAACCGAGAAGTTCTATTCATCCCTCCGATTAGTCTCTCCCCCAGCCCTCCACCTAATGAATACAAACTAGGGATTTGAACCTTTGCTAACTACATGAAGTGTCACAACGAGAACCACTCGGCCAAAGTTCAGTAGTGGTTGAGGAGGGGTTATAGCATCCCCTAGTCCTATGGTAAGTCTGCCACTGGTTCTAATGCAATGTCATAACAATTAATTGGAGTCTGTAAAACAACTCATTTTGGTTGTTGAACACTTTTCGGCTACAACTTTTATCAAAATTGACAAGAAAGTAAATGATGCAACGCAGGTAATAGAAAAAAAGTATAGAGATTTTATAGACTTAAAATTCTAAAACAACAGAAATGTAAAGATTCGAAACCCTAAAACAAGTAATTTAGAAACGGCTAAAACTAGGAAAAACAGAAAATCCTCCCGTAAGTCATCTTAATTAGAAGCACTTTTTATGGTCGATCTATTGGGGCCTTTGGACACTTTGCCACGCGGCCGCGACCGTCTCGTCGATAAGCGACTTTCGGTATATTATAAGGCCTAATCAAAGTCGTATGCAAAAGTTACGACTGTTTTAATTAAGATGTTATTTTGGAGCAAGGTTGGCGATCCGCGATAGTTTGCGAGGCAGGGCTTCTGATCGTTTTAACTATGAGGTATCGCAGTCCCACTTATATTGAAATGTTAATGTTGTTGTGTCTGTTGCATCAGTAAACTGATGTTAAGTCTTAACATGTTTGTTTTTATTTCTTAATTCTCATGTTCACCACCACCTCTTATCATTACCATTACCATCTCCAGTATACATATTCTTTAGTTTTTGTGAGTCTCCAATGCAAATCTTGAAAATTGTTTAGTTTGCTTATTTGACATGATAATTTTTGAAGATATAAAGGCCTGATTTTTATTAGTCCAAATATTGAAAATCATGAGTTTGACATCTACCAATATTTCAATAGGGTATTTTAGAAACAGAGTGTTTGCTTGAGATATCTCTATTTAACTACCGCTGCATCATCTTAGACAAGGCCGATCTTGGACAAAACAAGCAAAGCTTCGATTTGGCCCTAGGGCCAAATGGCCTGACTGACTAACTAAAAAGAATAATAATAAGGTGTTTAATTTATTTATTTTTATGTAAAAATTAACAAGTTATCTACTTTAGATTAGTTGGTTGAGGACATGTTAAAGAGACCAGAGACAAAACTATGCTTTGTCCAAGGGGGCATGCCCCCTCCTAGAATTTGAGTGCAGTCTACTTAAGTCTTCATGTATGTTGATATTTGTCCATGATCGGTCCCTTATTTTTGAAGATCACAAAATTAGTTTCGATCTTGAATCAACTTAGCATTCAAGAACTCCCCTGGTTATCATGGGCTTTTATGTTTTATCTACAATAGTGGTGTGTAAAGGTACTTGAGGAAAATGACTGACATAATGCAATTGGGGATGGCATGAATAAAAATTTTCTCGGGAACTTTGGCGAAAAGCTTCCCCCGGGGAAATATTTTCCAATTTCCGACGGAAACTATATTTCGAGCCGCCGGAAATATTTTCCGCGTAAAATCTTCATGAAAATGGGATGGAAAACCCTCTTGGCAATTTATTTTTCCCAATTTTCGACGGAAACTAATTTCTCGCCTGAATCAAGATTACGACCAAGAATTTACTAGCGCTTTCTCTGAATCCGAGCAAGTTCCCGAGTCGCTCACCAAATTGTCCGAGTCAAAAAACATAGTTACGAACACAAGTTTCATAGTTAAATTTTCACCACCAACTTTCTTTCCACTAATATAATACTTTTCAAAATATTACTCGCCAGTTACAATGTTCAAAACTTATCAAGGTGACTACTAATTTTTACCCTGTGAAATATCTATATTGGGTTTTTTCTAAATGTTGTCAACAAATTAGAGTTAATTTCTATTTGGCCCCCTACTTTATGACCAGCTTCCTTTATGGCACCATATTTTCTGTAAATTCAAATGAAACTCCCTTTTTTAATGTAAATATTAGAACTACTCTTCCTATAAATATTTTTTCAAAATAAAATTAAATAAGAAACATGAATTTCCACCTCACCTCTCTATCCACCTCACATCTCTCTCCACCTCACCCCTCTCTCTCTCCACCTTACATTTCTCTACAACTCACCTTCCTCTCTCTCTCCAAGTCACCTATCTCTTCTCCGGCGAAGTTCGCCGGCCGAAATTTTTTTCGAACGACGACCTTAAAACATAAAAAACTCTCATCTCTTTACACTTCGGCGACGAAGTTTTCCTTCGCCGGAGGTCAGTCTGTTCCTCAATAGACCTTAAAGGTCTGTCAAGGAACAGACCAGATCGGTCTGTTAAGGAACATACCAGATCGGGTCTGTTCCTCAATAGACCTTCAAAGTCTGTTGAAGAACAGATCGATCTTCGGCGAATGAAAACCCCTTCGCCGGGTGTTAAGACAGAGAAAGAGATGAGAGACTTATTTTTATTTTTTTTATGTTTTAAAGTCGCCGGCCAAAAAATTTTTCAGCCGGCGACCTTCGTCGGAGAAGAGATAGGTGACTTGGAGATGGAGGTGAGTTGTAGAGAAATGTAAGGTGGAGAAAGAGAGGGGTGAGGTGGAGAGATGTGAGGTGGATAAAGAGGTGAGGTGGAAGTGAGGTGAATATTCATGTTTTTTATTTAATTTATTTTGAAAAAATATTTATAGGAAGGCTAGTTCTGACATTTACATTAAAAAAAAGGTCATATTTGAATTTACAGAAAGTAGGGAGCCATAAAAGAAGTTGGTCAGAAAGTAAAGGGCCAAATAGGAATTATCTCAACAAATTATGATGTGACAGAGACATGGGCCATACCCTAGTTGTTTTTTTTTTGGAAGTCGACTACGATCTACCTATGTCGTTACATTTGGCACTTGATACATCATAGATGTGATAAGCTCGATAACCGCCCACTCACACTAACAGAACCGGACCTATAGCCCAACAAGACATGGCTTAAAACCCAACAAGACATTATTTACACCCTAATAATCCCGATTCAAATAACTAAAGATTCCACCTTCTCTGAGATTCGAACCTGGGACTTCGAGAGATTTCTGAATTTTATGTCAACACCTTGGAACACTTGGGCTACCAACTGTTGACCACACCCTAGTTGTTGAAAAGACGCATGGAGTCTAAAAGTAAAACAAAATTGATGGAGTTTTCACATCTAGGAGTTTCAACCAAATGTGGTATTTGTATTTAATATTGTGTGACGATCCAATTGTGACGTCTTCCCAGAGAGCTTGAGCTCATATTGTTGTCTTTTCTTGATTATTTACACCACTTGAACTAACAAGTGGTGTAAATAATTAACAAGTGAAGAATAAGTCAACAATGAGATAATACAAACAATTAAACAGTTGAGTTAATGTCATTTAGTCTTTTATACAGTTGCATGTTCATAACTCACATTGTCTGCGTAATGATGCTCATGTATGCAGTTTAGGTCATTGTTTCTTTTATACAAAGAGCAGCCCATCCGACGGTTGTAATGTAATTAGGTATAGGGTTTCTGTCTGTAATTATAAACAACTTGTATTAATTCATAATGAAATACTTTTCGTTCAACTCATTTTCTATAGATCTTCATTATTTTATTGATCCATCAAGATTTTACAACTTTAAACTATAGGTACAATTAAAAAAAAAAATAGGAATTTGGACAAAACTCACTAAAAAGTTTGGATTTTGGTTAAAAAAAACTGATCAAACTTTTTTAGGCTTCATATTGAAAACTATTGAGCTCAAGATACCCTAAGTTGTAGGGTATGATTGTATTTATAATGAAATCAAGAGGAATACAATTACAGATATACCCTTCAATATACATGTAAAGACTAATATATACAATCCCCCCTCAAGCCGAACATCTTGGAAGAAGAGAGAGCTCGAAATTGAGAGTTTGAAACCTCTGAGTGGACAAGCCTTTAGTGAGAATGTCTGCAATTTGATCTTCACCAGGCAAGAAATGAACCTTGAGATTTCCCTTTGCAACTTGCTCACGGACAAAATGAAAATCATGAAGGAGTTGAAGGAGATGTCCTTCGATCAAGATGGCAATGCAAGCAATATATCGGCTAGGAAAATTGATGCAGAAGATCATCAAGTCCGATTGATTTAGGAGTCGTAGTGTTTAACTAGAAACCTACTACGATCGTCGAATTACGAAGTAATTCGCGACTAACTTCCATCGGATCCTACATCGGGTTACACATAAGAATGGGTATTTAATCGGATGATATGACTAGTATGAGTGTGATATAACATTGGGAATGTCCCATAAACATATCTCACATGCCTAAATAGAATTTGGGCAAAAGATAGCAAAAAGGCCCGAAATAAGGGTTTTGGGCCTAGGCCGGTTCGGGTACTTCCAGGACTCGGATTGGGCTGAATTTTGGAAGGTGAGTTTCTGACACACCCAGTAGTATGCATGCAAACTTTAGTAGTGTTTGGGCACATCCTCCTTAGGAAATTGAGAAAATATCAACTAGTTGCTGTTTTCGATAATTTCCCTAAATCTTATTCTAAAGGGTGTTTTAGGAAATCTAAAAGGAGGTGGATTCTTATTAGGGTTCTATATAAAGACTCTTAGGGCAGAGAATAAGGTGTGGAATTTCTCTCTAAGCTTTCTTACTCTACCACATCAAGTAGAGAGGAGAAAGTGAGCTAATTCCCAAGCTATCTTCTAGTCAAGCAAGAAGAAGGTATTCTTATTATCAAACCACCATTGGAGTGCTAGCGAGCTTTCAAGGAGGGAGATTAAATACACCGTTCGGTGTCCTAAGTAGAGGAACTACGTTTGAAGCTCTTCGTCTTCTTTAATCTATTCAACTAGCTCGAGGGAAATAGCGATTAAGGTAATCTACTATCTTCCTATTAGTTAATTACTAGTTTTGCATGATGATCTTGGGGATACTAGTGTTAGACATTAGATGTCATTATCCACTATAAACACTAGTATAATGGTATAATACCCAACAAATCAATGGCCACATGCTTGGTTCGTGAATGAAGAATAGGGCTGACTGTTAGATAGGTGGTGCTTACATTATCACAATAGATAACAGGAGGCTGTGAAGGTGTAAAGCCCAGTTCATCAAGTAGGTTCTTTAGCCAAAGAATTTCTGTTGTAGTTTGGGCCACGACCCTATACTCAGCTTCGGTGGATGAATGGGCAACAGTAGGCTGGGTCTTTGAGGCCCAAGCAATGATATTTGGCCCGAGAAACACACAGGAGTCTGATGTGGACCGTCTATCATCTGGGTTACCTGCCTAGTCAGCATCGGAGTAGCTAGTGAGAGGCAGATGAGCTGCTCGCCGGAAACATAAACCATGAGAGAGAGTTCCTTTCAAGTAGCGAAATATTCGCTTAGCAGCAGAGAGATAACTGTGGTTGGTGTAGCCATGAATTTTGAAATTTGGTTCACAACATAAGCTATGTCAGGTCGAGTAAGAGTTAACTATTGAAGAGATCCAACCATACATCGAAAAATAGTGGGATTGATTATGTAGAAACCTACAGTCCAGTTGTTCTTCCTCAATCTATTAGAACATTCGTCTCTATTGCTCTGTCAGGTAATTGATGTGACACGAAAATGTCACATTTGGAGAGCCTAACTTAGACTAATTAGTCCTTTTTGAGTGTTATCAATAATATTTTATGTGTTTTTCATGTTAGGTACTTATTTTGGAGTTAAGCATGTGATTCGGAATAAAAGGAGCGAATTATCACTATCATTTCATGTGCCGAAAATGAGAGAAAAAAACCTCAAGCAAATCAAATGACAAGTATAGTCAATGACGAGTCCGACGGTGAAAACGGTATTCAATTCGGAGTTCGGACGGGGAAGATGTGGAAGAAAGAAGTCCGAGGGTATTCTAGTCCTTTGTAAGAATTTGAAGATGTAGAGACAAGGATGGAGGCACTCTCTTGGTTTCTAAATCAAAGCTCAAAACCAAGTCCAAGCCCAAGAAATATTAAGAGAAGAAGAATTGGGTAGATATTTTATAGGCACCCATTTGTGGTCTAAAGACTTAGTCAAGTTTGACTAAGTCTAGGGTTTTGACTCAAGTTAGAGTAAGGGGTCAAAGGGTTACTATTCATTATCTTCTTCTTGATTTTCATCATTCAACAACCAAGAAAGAGGAGAGAGAGGAGGCTAGGGTTTGGTGTTCTTCATCAACTTCTAGGGTTGAGTTACTTGAGGGTTTGAAGAGAAAGACAAGAGAGAAGAAGAAGGAGGATCCGGCCAAGCTAGGCCGGCCTAGTTAGGTCGACCAAAGCTTGGCCGGAATAGCAGCTCGGGAAGGCACAAGGAATAGCCCACGGGATGCATCCTTAGCAGCTCCGAGCACCAGCGAACGCGACCTGCAGCACGGGCGCAACAGCAGAGCACGACAACAACAACAACACGGGCTGTGCTTCACGGGAGCTACTGTCGGGCAGCCATTAACAGCAGCTCGGACCAGCAGCTGTGCAGCACACGCTCGGGAAGCTTTCTCATGTTCGGATCTTCACGGGATGTATCCTGCAGCTCGGGACATGACTAAGGACGCGGCTGCAAGGCTCGGGACAACACCCTTTGGCCGGATCTAAGGATTTGGCCGGATTTTTCATGCATACTTTGGCCGGATTTTTATGAGTCTTCCGGAAACTTTTTTGATCCGAAACCATGGGGCTTTTACTTCTCATGTCCTTGGCTAGCTACCTATGTGGTTTGATTTGATTTTGAGCTAAAATTTCTAGAGAGAGAAAACTAGGGTTTAGCTTTAATGGAGGTTGTGTTTTAAATGGAGAAGATGATGGTGGTCGCTATGGGGAACTCAGAATTTGCTAAGGGGAGATCGGCTGCACCTTAAAGACTCATATTTTCCGACGATCTTAGCCTCGAACCACATCGAAAAAGGGGGATTCTCTCATCATTTTCTTTCCATTTCTTATTCAATCACCATATTTAGCTAACTTTAGTGTGTCGAATATATGAGATGAAATGTGATGAATTCGTGATTATGTTTAATATGATTTAATGTTTTGATTATAAATTGATGTTCATTTATTTCGATTATCGTTTTGATCGTATTTTCATGTGTCTTGTCAAGCACTTCGCATAGTTAATAGACGAAACGAAGTATTCGATATCGATCGTAGTCTAAGTCAAAATTTCATATGTCTTGTCATGCACTTCACATAGTTAGGCGACTAGACAACACTTTCGTTGACTCGGGATTAACCGATTATGACGTTTGTTTGACTAAGTATGATCCCCGGATATACGTAGTGCTTATGGACATCACCTTAGGAGTCGAACATCGATTATACTTAGGCACATTAGATCGGACCATACATAGTTGTAGATTTATCATTATGGATTCCCGGTTCGACACCTCTCTCACTTATTTATCTCCCGACTCTTGTTCCTCCGACACTTCTCTCGAATCTCTCTCGCCCGTTTTACTTTTATTGTTTAGTTTAGTTTACTTGTTTGCTTTATTCTCTTATCGCTCGTGCAATCTTTAAACCCCCCATTTACCTTTGTTCCCTTTTCGTTTTAGTCTAAGTTAGCTAGTAACACTTAAACCGACGAATAAGACCCTTCGTCATCCAAACTACCTTCCTATCCTTGGATCGATCCCGGCTTTGCCGGATTACTACTTGATACCTCCGCTTGGGTGTGCAACCTTTTCGGGTGCATCAAGTTTTTAAAAACTTGATGCACCCGAAAAGGTTACACACCCAAGCGGAGGTATCAAGTAGTAACCGGCAAAGCCAGAGTCGATCCAAGGATAGGAAGGTAGTTTAGATATCGAAGGATTTTATCCGTCGATTTAGAGATTAAAGACTTACTTAGACAAGAATTAGAAAGAAACAAGGTAAACGAGGGGGTTTATAATCGAATAAGCAATAAGAAAATAAAGTAAGTAAAACAAACTAAGATATCAATGTAAGAGGGCGAGAGAGATTTGAGAGAAGAATTCGGAGGAACAAGAGTCGGGAACAACAAGTGAGAGAAGTGTCGAGGTCCGGGAATCCGATGTGGTGAACCTACAACTATGTACGGTCTAATCGAATGGATTGATACAAACCTAGTCTCGATTCCTAAGGTGGATGTTCATAAGCACTACGTATGTCCGGAGATAATACTTACTCAAATAAACTTCCTAAACGAGTAAAGCCGAATCATCGATCACATTGCCTAATTGATTAACTATGCGAAGTACTTGATAAGACACATGAAAAACGATTGAAACAAGTAATCGAAATAAGAGAACATCCATTTATTATCAAACACATTAAATTATCACAAACACAATCTCAAATTCATCGCATTTCATCTCATAATCGACACACTAAAGTAAGCTAAACATGGTGCATGAACAAGAAATGAAAGGAAGATGATGAGAAATCCCCCTTTTTCAATATGGCTCGAGGCTAGGATCGTCGGAAAATGTTGGTATATAGGTGCAGCCGATCTTCCCTTAGCAAAGCTCTGATTTCCCCTTAACAGTGTAAAATTAGGTGTTCCCTTAGTAAAAAACCAGGGTCCCTTTAGCAACAATATCATCTTCTTCCTTTAGACAACATCCACCATTAAAGCTTCACCAAGCTCTCTCTCTCTAAGATTTTACCACCAAAACCAAATCAAACACTAAGGAAAGCAAGACAAAGATGTTGGAAGCAAAAGCCCTAAGTTCTCCGGCCTAAATGATGGCGGGAAAAACTAGAAAATCTCGGCAAAGAAGGAGGTAAGATCCGGCCATGGAAGTGAAAGTTCCGGCCAAAATGATGCTGCCCCGAGTTGCGGCTAGTGTCCCGTGCTCCTGCCATGATCGTCCCGTGCTAGATTCGTGAAGAACACCGTGCCTAGGAGAGATCGAGCTGCTGCCGGAGCTGCTGCCCTCACGTCCTTAGCTGCTGCCCGACGGCTTCTCGTACCGGCGACTTGGTCGACCAAGCTTTGGCCGGCCTAGCTTGGCCGACTCCTTCTCTCTCTTTCCCTCTCTTCAACCAAGATTCAAACTTCCAAGAACACCAAGAACTTTAAAACCCTAGCTTTTCTCTCTCTCAAGACTTGTGTAGTGTTCCTTCGTCAAGAAGATGATGAATAGTGTCTAACTTGAATAAAAACCCTAGACTTAGTCAAGTTGACTAAGTCTTTAGACTACTTCAAACCCTTGACTTTGTCCATCATTAAAGACTCTTGACTTGGACCAAAAAGGGTGCCCATAGAATCTCTATTGTTCTCTTCCTCTTTGGGCTCTTGGGTTGGGCTTCTCTCTAAAGCAAGGGAGTGCCTTCATAGAATCCTCGTTTCAAGACCGAACCTCGGCTTCTTTCATTCACAACTTTTCCGTCCGAACTCCGAATCGACTTCCGTTTTCACCGTCGGGCTCGTCATTGACCTCACTTGTTGTTTGACTTCTGATATTGACCAAAAAGACCAAAATACCCCTGGTGCTCTTTTCTTCCCTTTTGCCGCATAAGATGAAAATGTGATAATTCGCTCTCTTTATTCCGAATTACGCGCCAAACCCCAAATAAACTACCTAGCAATGAAAACACATAAATAATTAGAAATAAAACTCGAAAAGAACTAACTCATCAAAGTTAAGTGACCTAAATGTGACATTTTCACGCCACAGCAACATCCCCAAACTTAGAATTTGCTAGTCCTCGAGCAAACAAACAAAACAAGACAATAAAGTAAACCTAGCTCACTTTCGGAGGACTCCCGGTTGCATTTAGCATATGCAACAAGCCTTTAAAGCCTTACGTTACCCCTAAAGGACGAGTTTTGTCTCGTGAGGGTTTCCAGTGAATACACCCACAAAGTTCTAGATTTCCAAGAGACATAAGGGTTCAACTATCGATGCAAATAAGGTGATGATCAACAAGTGAGAGACTTAAGTATGTCAAACATATGAACCAAACCAATAAACACAAAAGCATTCTAAGAGTCTCCTCACTAATAGTTTCATACTCAAGTGCAAATGTCTCATCATCATGAGTATCATCCAAGGCTAAAGTTACAAAACCTTGTTTCCTATCATAGCACATTTCGCCTCAACTTTAGCCTCACGGTCATACGCTCTTAAACATGAAATCACTCAAATCGAATAGTAATGGTTCACTCTCATGTGTGAGCATAGAATAACGGAAACTCAACACATACAAAATTAAATGAGGATAACAAGTTCTAAAACGAAATGATCTCTTAAGAATGGAAATAACCACTAACGGAATGGGGAAGCTCACTCACCCTTCTCACCCACTCTACCCTCTAATAATGTCTCTTAAAAGTCAACGGATACAAGTGATGGAATGGAAGATGATGAAATCCCGAGAATGTCGACGCCTTCAACGATAAAAGAACACTCAAACAACCTTTAAACTTAACTTCTTGCCTTGAATACTTTATTTTCCACAACACTTACACAAACACAAAATAACACATATAGACACTTTCTTTCTTTCTTTCTTTTTTTTTTTCTTTTTTTTTTTTCTTTTTTTTTTTCTTTTTTTTTTTCTTTTTTTTTTCTTTCTTTTCTCTTCTTTTCACTTTTTTCTTTTTTTCGTTTTTTCCTTTTTTCACTTTTCACTTTCTTACACACATACCCAAACACCAAAACAAAAATACAACTAGTATTCTCAACAAATCACCTTTACTTTCACATTTTGCTTTCACATCCTTTCTTCTTTACTTTTCATGTCTTCATTCTCGAGAGTAGTATGATGAATGGATGGTGGAGTATCCGTTTCCCTAAAGTTGACACCATTATCGGGTTTCATGGACTACAAGAGTAAGGTTTATTCGCTATCCTGATGTCACTCCTAGTGGCTAAGGAAGTTGAGCTCATGAGATCGTCTAAGCTCTTTTGAAAGTTGCGAAGTTGAGTAACTCTTCATTCTACTCGGAGTTAGCGCGGAAGAGTACACTCAAAAGCAATAACAAGGCTCAGATATCTCACATGGGTTGAAGTCTCCACTAATGACTATTTTAGGTCACTTAGAAGTGTTCCTTCTTCCTTAAGATGCTACTCAAATGATAAGACACCAACACCAAAGGACTTAACATTCATGAAAAGACTAAGAGCATGCATAAGATTTATCAAGAAAGAACCACATGTATCAACATACTTAAAAATACCACTAGAGTCATACCAAATCTACCCAAAAATTTTCAAATTTGGTCAATTTGTTGAACTCTCTTGTCTTTTGAAATCTAAGGTCATGATGTCATGCGACCAAAAAATCGTATCCCCATCCCCAAACTTAAAACTACATTGTCCTCAATGTTCTAAGCATATACTCACCAAAAGATAAGAGGTACAATAAGTTAAAGAGAAGAGTGGAAGGATATTACCATAGCCGGCGAAGATAGAAATTTATACTACCAAGACTTGTGTATTCGAGTTCCAAGTTGATGATAAGCCCATCGCCATCCCCAAACTTGGAACGAACCACGTCCCAAAAGTATGCAAAGTGAGAAACACTCCTAACACATCAATATAAAACATAAGAATGAAGCATAAGCATGACAACATAAAAATGACCACTAACGCAGGATCACTCGATTGCATCGAACCATGCAATTAGTCATTGATTCTCTTGCTTTCACAAGAGCACGAGTTAGGTCTCGTGGAGGGTTTTCAGAGATGATACCCACAAACATCAAACCCATCTCAATAGACCAACCAATCATATAACAAAAGACGAAATATTTGGGGGTCTACCCATACGAAAGTTTTAACTGGTAAGAACCGTCTCACAACAATGTAATGGTATGGGTTTATACGTGAGACGGCAAAAAATAAGAGGTAATCCCCAAACTTGGATGATGACAAGGCAACAAAGTTTGATAAAATAACAGAGGGGGCATGCATTTCACCAAAATGATCTACAAAGGTCTCAAGAATCAAACTAGTCATGTTGTTATGGTCCTCCTGAGCATTAATAGTATTGTCCCTTTGAACTACCGGTGCAAGCATATATATATCACAGGTAGGCAATAATTGTTGAGAGAATGAGGGTTTAGGTCTATCAACTGGTTTAGACTCAGATTTCGACTGAAAAACCTCGTTATGCCCACCACCATTCTAAAAAATCGTACGATCCTCGGGTATGTCTACCGTCATGGGAGTCTCTAAGTTAATCATTTCATCACTTTCGAGAATGGAATTGGACTTAACATTAGCACTAGGTGTATTACCCTCACCTGTACCCTTAGGATTTGTTGGAGTTTGGGGTTGTGAAACCCCTTTCTCGATGTCTTTCAATTTTGCTTCCATCTCTTTAAGGGCGTGCAAGGTGTTTTGGCTAATCCGAGTTTCTACCTCATAAAATGATTTCGAAACATCTTCAAGAGTCCTCTCATGATGAGATGCATTAGTGAAACCATCTAAGGGTTCTTGAAGATTCTCATAATCATTTGTAAAGGCATCACTACTTGAACCTACGGGCTTCATATACGTGTCTACGACATTTGTGCATCCTAATGAGACATCTCGACAAAGAGAAATAGGAGGGCATTCACCCGTTAGGTGTTCTCGACTTGCACAAATGCTACAAACACTATCAATCACTAAATCACCATCATGCATATCTGTAAATTCTTTCCGAGACACGTTGAAAATTTTATCATGTACTTCCCCATTTTCCTCGAAAAAGCATATGCCTCCTTTTGAGTAATGGTCTCCTTCGGCTATATCTTCGTCACTCTTAACGGGTGTATCCCAATCTTGGGCCTTGTCCGCTAAGAGGTCGAGATACTCCCAAGCCTCATTAGGATTTTTACTCATAAACTCTCCGTTGCACATAACTTCCACGAAGTGTTTCATTTTGGAAGTCAAGCCATCGTAAAAGAATCCGATGACCCTCCATGTTTCGTAGTTATGATGTGGACATGCGAGAAGGAGGTCTTTAAATCTCTCCCAACACCTAAAGAAGGTCTCCTCTTTGTCTTGCTCAAAGTTCATAATTTCTCTTCTTAAGGTGGTGGTTCGATGAGCGGGAAAGAACTTTTTCAAAAACACCCTAGTCATCTCATCCCAACTTCTTATAGTCCTAGGCCTTAAAGAATGAAACCATATCTTCGAATTTTCTTTTAATGAAAACGGAAATAATTTGAGCTTAGCGATTCCCTCAAGTTCTCCATTGATTGGGAGTATCGAGCAAATCTCATCGAACTCTCTCAAATGAAAATATGGATCTTCATTCTCTAAGCCTCGAAATATAGGAAGTAATGGAATAATCTCAGGGTCTATGTCTAAATTGCACACATTACTCGGAAATATGATGCATGAAGGTATGCTAGCCATATTAGGTTCAAGGTAGTCCCTAAGACTTCTAAGCGGTCGATGAACCTCATACCCATCATTCCAACTATCATTCCCATTAACATCCATTGAAGCACAATTAAAAAAATGCTAGCAATCACAAGTGTTCAATTCGACTACAACGATCAATAATAGACAAGATGCAAATGCACTTAAGCCGCTCAAATAGGTAAAGGTTAGGGAACGATACTAGAGGTGGCGTTTGTTACCACAATTGGATCCTCTTCCCTTTTCTTGTCTCTACCTTTTTATCCCCAAACTTGTTTGCTTTCGTCCTTTAAAGCTCCTTGGATGAGTACCTCAAAGAAAACAAGAATTAAAAAAAAACTAAAAAAAAAAAAACAAAGAAAATAAACGTCCAAGTAAGCAAATAACACTAAACTAATGAACAAAACACGTAAACGATATCTAAACTACTAAACCTATCCCCGGCAGCGGCGCCAAAAACTTGATGCACCCGAAAAGGTTACACACCCAAGCGGAGGTATCAAGTAGTAACCGGCAAAGTCGGAGTCGATCCAAGGATAGGAAGGTAGTTTAGATATCGAAGGATTTTATCCGTCGATTTAGAGATTAAAGACTTACTTAGACAAGAATTAGAAAGAAACAAGGTAAACGAGGGGGTTTATAATCGAATAAGCAATAAGAAAATAAAGTAAGTAAAACAAACTAAGATATCAATGTAAGAGGGCGAGAGAGATTTGAGAGAAGAATTCGGAGGAACAAGAGTCGGGAACAACAAGTGAGAGAAATGTCGAGGTCCGGGAATCCGATGTGGTGAACCTACAACTATGTACGGTCTAATCGAATGGATTGATACAAACCTAGTCTCGATTCCTAAGGTGGATGTCCATAAGCACTACGTATGTCCGGAGATAATACTTAGTCAAATAAACTTCCTAAACGAGTAAAGCCGAATCATCGATCACATTGCCTAATTGATTAACTATGCGAAGTACTTGATAAGACACATGAAAAACGATTGAAACAAGTAATCGAAATAAGAGAACATCCATATATTATCAAACACATTAAATTATCACAAACACAATCTCAAATTCATCGCATTCCATCTCATAATCGACACACTAAAGTAAGCTAAACATGGTGCATGAACAAGAAATGAAAGGAAGATGATGAGAAATCCCCCTTTTTCAATATGGCTCGAGGCTAGGATCGTCGGAAAATATGAGTCTTTAAGGTGCAGCCGATCTCCCCTTAGCAAATTCTGGGTTCCCCATAGCGACCACTATCATCTTCTCCATTTAGAACACAACCTCCATTAAAGCTAAACCCTAGTTTTCTCTCTCTAGAAATTTTAGCTCAAAATCAAATCAAACCACATAGGTAGCTAGCCAAGGACATGAGAAGTAAAAGCCCCATGGTTTCGGATCAAAAAAGTTTCCGGAAGACTCATAAAAATCCGGCCAAAGTATGCATGAAAAATCCGGCCAAATCCTTAGATCTGGCCAAAGGGTGTTGTCCCGAGCCTTGCAGCCGCGTCCTTAGTCATGTCCCGAGCTGCAGGATGCATCCCGTGAAGATCCGAACATGAGAAAGCTTCCCGAGCGTGTGCTGCACAGCTGCTGGTCCGAGCTGCTGTTAATGGCTGCCCGACAGTAGCTCCCGTGAAGCACAGCCCGTGTTGTTGTTGTTGTCGTGCTCTGCTGTTGCGCCCGTGCTGCAGGTCGCGTTCGCTGGTGCTCGGAGCTGCTAAGGATGCATCCCGTGGGCTATTCCTTGTGCCTTCCCGAGCTGCTATTCCGGCCAAGCTTTGGTCGACCTAACTAGGCCGGCCTAGCTTGGCCGGATCCTCCTTCTTCTTCTCTCTTGTCTTTCTCTTCAAACCCTCAAGTAACTCAACCCTAGAAGTTGATGAAGAACACCAAACCCTAGCCTCCTCTCTCTCCTCTTTCTTGGTTGTTGAATGATGAAAATCAAGAAGAAGATAATGAATAGTAACCCTTTGACCCCTTACTCTAACTTGAGTCAAAACCCTAGACTTAGTCAAACTTGACTAAGTCTTTAGACCACAAATGGGTGCCTATAAAATATCTACCCAATTCTTCTTCTCTTAATATTTCTTGGGCTTGGACTTGGTTTTGAGCTTTGATTTAGAAACCAAGAGAGTGCCTCCATCCTTGTCTCTACATCTTCAAATTCTTACAAAGGACTAGAATACCCTCGGACTTCTTTCTTCCACATCTTCCCCGTCCGAACTCCGAATTGAATACCGTTTTCACCGTCGGACTCGTCATTGACTATACTTGTCATTTGATTTGCTTGAGGTTTTTTTCTCTCATTTTCGGCACATGAAATGATAGTGATAATTCGCTCCTTTTATTCCGAATCACATGCTTAACTCCAAAATAAGTACCTAACATGAAAAACACATAAAATATTATTGATAACACTCAAAAAGGACTAATTAGTCTAAGTTAGGCTCTCCAAATGTGACATTTTCGTGTCACATCAATTACCTGACAGAGCAATAGAGACGAATGTTCTAATAGATTGAGGAAGAACAACTGGACTGTAGGTTTCTACATAATCAATCCCATGTTGTTGAGTAAACCCCCGAGCGACCAATCGGGCCTTATAGCGTTGAATTGAACCATCGGCCTTCTGCTTCACCTTGAAAATCCATTTACAATCAACTATGTTACCTGTAGAAGGAGCTGGGACTAGAGACCATATGCCATTCTTGTGGAGAGCATTGATTTCCTCAGTCATAGCTTGTCTCCAGTGTTCATGTTTAGAGGCTTGAAGAAAGGTTGTTGGTTCTTCAAGAGGTGTATTATGAACAAGAGAGAGAAGAGGTTGAGGAAGAGAGTGAGGTGTGGTTAATAGTATCCTTAGTTTTCTTGTGCCATCTCTCGTACGAGTGATCATAGGATGTAAAGAAGCTGTAGTGGGTGGAGGGGGAGGAGTAATGGTGGTAGGGTTTTCAGGCAGAGAAGATTAAGGTGGTTCGTCAGGTGGTGGAGAAGATGGATTAGGGTTTGTTACATGTGGAGAGGACAAGTGGGCCAGATGGGGTTGGTTAGAGGACAGATGATGAGCAGGAGGGGACACAGTTGGCACAACATCAGAAACCGCGTGATAATCAGAAGAGAGAGGTGGAGAATTTCCACGTGGTAAGGGAACCAGACCAGCTGTACTGGTGGGAACATACAGAGAATTAGGGGAAACCACGAAAGGATGAGTTGTCGCATTTGTTAGGACAGATGGACGGTCCAGATTGGGATTAGAAGGGACGGTCTAAGTTAGAGAAAGAGGGCGAACATTAGGGTTTAGGAAAGGTTTGTTCGTACAGTGAGAGGGAAAAACATTCTCATCGAAGAGAACATGATGAGAGATGAATATTCATGGGGAAGATTCATCAAGACAAAGATAACCCTTATTTTGGGGACTATAACCAATGAAGATACAGGGTTTTGATTTCACATCAAGCTTGGAAGATCGATAAGGTGTGAGGAGAGGAGAGCATCTACACCCAAAACATCAAAGATCATTGTAATTAGGTTTCTTTTGAAGAAGTTTCTCATATGGAGATAGAGGGAAAACGATTGATAGTATAAATGGCCGTTTGAAAAGCTTCAGGCCAAAAACTTGGTGGGAGAGAACTCTGATTCAAGACACAGAGAGACGTTTCAACCAGATGTCTGATCTTTTGCTCTGCCACCCCATGCCACCCCATTTTGTTGTGGGGTGTGAGGACAGGAGCGTCGATGGTGGATGCCCTTTTTGGTAAGGAAGACAGAAAAGGCAGAACTGACAAATTCGCCTCCTCCGTCAGTCTGAAAATTTTTGATTGGTCTGTCAAATTACTTTTCGACAAAGGTTTTAAATGTTTCAAAATGAGATTGGATTTCTGATTTGTTTTTGAGAAAATAAATCCAGGTAAACTTGGTGTAATCATCAATTAGAAGTAAAACATAACGGTGACCAGTCGGTGATGCTACCGGAGATGGTCCCAGAGGTCAGAGTGGACAATTTCATCAGGAAAAGTAGAAGAGTGGGATAACAGACTGAAAGGGGAGACGATGATGCTGAGCCGAAATCCAATTAGTACATTTAACTGATTGTAGTACAAATTGTTGTAATTTTAATCATTGTTCTTAATTACTGAATTTAAAACTTGCAGATGAGGGTGCGCTAATCGTCGATGCCAAACTTCAGACGAAGCACGAGAAGATGAAGACAATGATGAAGTAAAAAGCGATAAAGGAGGAAGCTCTGTTTTGGAGGAGAGACGAAATAGACCATCATTAAGTGTTCCTACGAGGAGTTTCCTCCCTAAAGGTATTTCCTGAACTAAGAAGCCATGGCGATGAAAGACAACAAGACAGTTAAAGTGACGAAAAAGATGAGAAACAAAAATTAGGTTTTTCTGAAGGAAGTAACTATTAAGACATTTCTGAGATAAAAATGAGAGGAGGGAGGAAGAAAATTACCAGTGCCAGAAACAGGCGTGACTTGACCAGTACCCACCATCACTTAGTCAGGAACAGGACCTCAGAGCGAGATGAGGTTGAAGCGACATCAGAGGAGATATGCATTGTTGCACTAGAGTCCAAGTACCAATTTGGATCAGCAGAGACTGAATCGACTCCCATAGAAGCAAAGGAGTGAGCTAGGTCAGTGAGATTATTGAGAGAGTAGCACTGACGAGCAGAGTGTCCAATTTTGCCACAGTATTGACAAATCAGTGGAAAATGAGGAGGACCAAGAACTGAAGCGGTAGGTCTCTGTTGATGATTTCTGTTTTGATTGAAATTTCTTTGAGACCCTCGATAACCACCTCTATTTTGACGTCCTCTGTTTCCCCTGTATGCATGAACATGAGGAACTCGAGGAGATGAGGGAGTTTGAGAGAAAAGAACAGCTGGTTGAATAGTTTGATTTCGAAGAAGTTCAAGACGAAATTCATGAGTGAGTAAAAGAGAATGCAACTCAAAGTAGGTAGGAGGAATTACTCGAGTGGTTATGGAGGTAACAAAGTTCTCATACTCTGTTCCAAGTCCAGACAGAACAATGAGGACTAGCTCAGTATCAGCTATTTGATGGCCAATGGCCGCAAGAGAGTCTGAGAGAGATTTGATACGAAGGAGGTAGTCTGAAACAGATAGGGACCCCTTTTTACAAGTTTGAAGCTGAATCTTAAGGTTCATTAACATAGCAGAGTTAATGGAGGAAAAGTTTTTCTCAAGAGCTTCCCACACAGCTTGAGAAGAAGTGAGGCCAAGAACATGGCTTAGAACAGGTTCAGTTAGAGTAACATTGAGCCAAGAAAGAAGCATTTGGTCAATATTATACCAGAAAGCAAAGTCAGGGTTGGGAAGAAGAGTAGAAGGAGATTCAGAGGAAGAAGGAAGGTATTCAGAAGGTGGTGGGTAGGTTCCATTAACAAACTTGTAAAGATCTTGAGAGTGAAGGATTGGAAGTAGTTGACTCCTCCATAGAAGATAGTTGGAGTTGTCCAATCGAATAGAGACTAGATTGGCAATGTTGGAGAGATTGGGAAATGAAGAATGAGAAGAGGAGGAAGAGTTTGAGGTGGGGGTGATAGTGATTGGAGAAGAAGAGGGGTTTGGGGTAGAGTCGGCCATTGAAGCACAGGTAAAGAGAAGAAGGCACATAAAACCAAGAAGGAGAAGAAGAATATTTTTAGAAGTTCGCTCTTAATACCATGAAAACTATTGAGCTCAAGATACCCTAAGTTGTAGGGTATGATTGTATTTATAATGAAATCAAGAGGAATACAATTACAGATATACCCTTCAATATACATGTAAAGACTAATATATACAATTCACTCTAATACATATTAGGGGATACCGCCCCAAGTCCACTCGGCCAACCGAGTGGGCTGCCTTGTGTACATAATGGAAACTTCTATGTTGTATATCTTTAGTATAAAAACAATATATCTAGAATAGGAAACCCTATAGTCAAGCTTGACCGGCCAAGCTTGGCCGGAATCCTTCACCCTCTCTACCTTCTCTCAAGCTCAAACCCTCAAAACCCTAGAAACCTTTCTAACTTGGAGAAGATGACTCTCTCTCTCTCTCCAAAATCAGACTTTTCCCCCCAAAACTTCAAGATGTTAGAAGCTGACCCAATACTTGGTATTTTCTTTCCTTAACAACTAATACCCTTAACCAAGACTTGATCTTCCTCTTGACTTTGACTACTTAAAGGATGGTGCTCATAAAAATCTTCATTGTCATCTCTTCTTTAGGTATTTGGGCTTGGTTTTCATTTAAAACTCAAGGGGTGCCTTCATTATTTGTCTACAACTCTAGCTTCAAGAAAGCAAATGACTTGTTTCTTTCACAACTTCTTAGTCCGAACTCCGAATCGATTTCCGTTTTCACCGTCGGACTCACCATTGACTCCACTTGTCATTTGATTTGCTTGAAATACTTTTCTCTCGTTTTGTGCACATGAAATGATAGTGACAATTCGCTCCCTTTATTCCGATTTACATGTTTATATCTACAAATATGATACCTAACAAGAAAAATACATAAAATATTATTTATAATACTCGAAAGGGACTAACTCATCGAAGTTAAGTGAACTAAATGTGGCATTTTCACGCCACATCAGGTAGTCAATGGATATCAGCTACCGCCGCGGGTTTTGCAGAAACTCACTAGGATTTAATTCAATACTCGTTAGGGTTTTTAGGCTCTAGATACCATGATAGAATTAGAGAGAAGAGATAATTCTTATTCCATGACAATTGTTGATTACAACCGAAATATATAGAGAGTTTCAGAGTAACTCTATTAGGTAAGAAGACTAACTAAGATATATTATCAATATTACAATATATCTTTCGTAGATACAATAAAGAATAATATATTTGAAAGACATAAATAATATTATATAAAGCCTTCATCATCTAACGGTAGATGTGGTTAATATCTTCATGATCCAATGGTAGATATTAATCTCATTTACAGTATACATAATACAGTCTAAAGGGTTGTACGTTGACTCCAAAAAATGAGTAAAATACGCAAGCTTCAGAGATCCATCTATAGAGGAAAGTAGACAAGTAGTACTTAGAAATTTCGATTCGATGAGGAAACCGAAAGGTTTGCGTTTGAAAAAAATCCTATCTATAAGAGATGGTTTGTGGGAGTGACACTATTTTCTTGGTTTTGTATGTGGTGAACGTATGTGGTGAACGTATGTGGTGAACGTATTAGAAATTAAGAACAACTCAGTGTCGGGAGGACCCAGATGAGCAAGCACGTATGAGAAAGATGACATGTAAATTTTTGCACTCCTCGAGTTAGGATCACTTTCAGGCGGTGAAATGAATTCTTCGTTATCTCAAGGGAACTATTGATCTCGGTGTACAAATATATAAGGATTCTTGAAGTGCTTCTCTTTTGGCATACTCTGATGTCGATTGGGCTAAGTGCCCTGACACTCGTCGCTCCAATAAAGTTTTTTTATTTTTCTGAGCTTAAATTTAATTGCTTGGAGTGGAAAAAGCAGCCCACGGTCCCTCGCTCGAGCTCTGAAGCTGACTATCGAGTTGTTGTTGCGACGGTTGCTGACTTAACATCGATAATTTTTGTTTTCATGAAACTTGGTATCTCAGTAAATTTATGATGGGCCTATAAGGTTACCCTAAAAGGTCTCTACCCGCAAGTATACGGGTGTCAAGTAATAATCCGGTAAGACCAGGATCGATCCTCAAAGACTTAGTCAAACTTGTTCGTAAATCTAGAACTAGTATGATTTTTCTTCGAAAGTGGTTTTGATGGTAAAATAATAAAATACTAAATCAAATAACGGAAATGAACTCAAATGGGGGAGAAGTATAGGGGTTTCCCATTCTAATCATGCATAAACGTCGACCTAAATCTCAAAAAATTTATGGCTCACTATGATCAATTATTAACAACAATAACCATTACTCATCAACTATCAAGTATCTATCATTAATGAACCTAACCTAAAAATGATGGATCAAGATTTATGAAGCATAAGCAATGAAAGATTAGACGTATTTCAACATTCAACTATTAACTAAGAAAAATTGGTCATTAAAGATGTTACTCTAAATATGACAAATCAACTCAAGATTTTCATTGACGGAGAAATTATGAATATTTATCGAAAAGCAATGCATATGAGTTGCTTATCAAACTATTAAGATAATAAGTCAATATCCATACAATATCATAATCTCATCTAAAGCCTAGACAAAAACAATTAGCAATCCATGAAACACACGAAGAACGTTATAATAAATTTGCTCAATATATTACAATCAAATACAAGTTAAGAAAATAAATAAAGTTAAGAAAGAAATCACCAAAATGTTTGATCTCCTTATTCCATTACAATAGTATCTCTGTAATATCTTCTTTGTTTCTTCCTCTCTCTACATTTGATTGATGGGCCTAAAAGGTGTCCCTTAAAGGTGTCTACCCGCAAGTATACATGTGTCAATTAGTAAAACCCGGTAAGACCGGGGTCGATCTGTGGAGATTAAGTCAAACTCACTCTTAAACTTAAAACTTACTTGCCTTTTGTATTCGAAAGTGATTTTTGTGATGAAGTGATAAAATAACAGAATTAATTGAACAACGAAAATATAATTTATGAAGAAAAAACCTAGGGTTTTGGAATCCCCCTTAGCATGCTTGTAACTAACCTACTCAATCACAACTCAATATTTTTTCATAACTCAAGGTATGGTAACTTTTCTACCAACCCTCGAAAAATCATACGTTTTCAGAACAAACCCACATAATCTTTTAATTTCAAAACAATTTTTCAAAGAATACTAAAATTATTAGCCATCAAATCCTAAGCATGAGACAATGAAGACACTTAGTTTTAATATGAAACATCAAAAACTACGTATAACTAATGAAAGAGATATCGTGAAACTAATGTGAAGAAATTAATTTTACAATATTAAAGCAAATCAAAGATGTTTATTGTGAGATGAGGATCATTTACTTAAGCAAAACTACGGCTTCATCCCAAAACTAGATTAGATGTTTAGCTAGTCATGTTCGAATCAATAATGAAGTTCAAGTTTGAATGAAAACAAGCATACATGATTAGTAATATAAAAACCTTACTAAAATTATTTTCCTTTGCTGCAGCCAAACACACCCCTAAGAAAAATACTTTTCTAGCAACTAGAAAAATACTTTTCCAGCAAAATTTCCAAACCAAACAGAGTCTTCTTCTCCAACAAAATTTCTCTATGATTGTATTAATCTCTTTCTCTCTAAGTTTGAATGAATGAAAAACAGAGAATAATAATTTTGATGAAACTTTAATAATGAAGAACTTTCTGATTTAATTCTTTGTTACAGTTCTCTCTCTTTCTCCCTCTACAAATCACTCTAGTTCTCACTTTTTCTCACTAAAAGAATGAAAACACAAAGATAATCACAAATAAGAAGAAGAAATTATCAAAATAATATTCTCTGTTCTCTTTGATTTCTCTCACAGCCGAATTGATTACAATGAGAGACACTCACTGTTTTTAGCTGTGAGGAGATAATCTTCTCCAACTGATTCTCCTCTATTTAACCTCCTCGAAAACCAGTCCCTCTCTCTCTCTCTCTCTCTCTAAGATATCTTCTCTAATCGATAATCCCTTCTAAAAATAGCTTTGGGGAAGAAGGAAATAAAAGATGTGGACCAAATATTTCTCCAAATCTTCTCAATCTCTTTCTCTATTTCTTCCCATTTCCAACTTTGTTTACAAAAGGGGAGAGAAGAAAATTTCTTTCCTTCTCTAGGTATCACGGTTTGTCACTTTCTACTCTCTTCATCGTTCGAATTATTCTCAGCCGAGAAGAAGAAACTTTCCGTCTCTGTTTTATTTTCATTTCTTTTCTCTCTCCCTTCGCCCTCTGTTTCCAGTTTTCTTTCTTTTATTAAGAGCAAGTCCAACCTGGGGCTGGAGGGGCCCTAAATTTGAATTTAGGGCCCCTCCCCCAGGTCCAACCACATCTGGCGACAGAACTCCCCAACAGACCGTTGGGGAGCTCCCAACGGTCATGTTGGGGGATTACATTCAGCGGTCCAACGTTCTTTTTTTAAAACAAATATTATTAAAAAAAATAGTTACCAGAATCGCTAGGGTGCATCTTGGAGTATTTCAAGGATCCACCTGTGTATAAAGCTTCGGTGGTCGTCAAATTTCCAAGTCACGTATCTGGATGGTGGACGGACTTGGGAGAATGGTAGAAAGTTGTGTTATGGTGCCCCAAATCTTACTCCTAACTGTAACCCGATTTCTGTACCGCACGACCCGAGAAGATACGGCTCGTGATTCTGTTGTGTCACAGCTCCGCGCCACATGTCCTTTGATGCTCCATGCTTGACTTCTAGTCAACTGGTTTTGACAATGACTTGACTTGAACAACTCTCTCTACCGGACTCCGATTTGACTTCCGCTTTCGCCTTTGGGTTCGCCTTGGACTCTATTTTGTATCAGAGTAATAAATATTGGCGAAAATTGTTAGAACATCCATATGACCAAAAGGCCTCTCTTGTGTCTCTTTCTTGTTCTTTATATATTTTTTTGAGCTCAATTTCGTAGAAGAAACCTGGACAAGAGAAACACACAATTCGTCAGAGTAACTGCTCGAACTGGACTAACTAGCCTGAGTTAAGAGATTCAAATGGGACATTTTCATATCTCATCAAACATCTCTAAGCTTAAATTTTGCTAGTCCTCAAGCAAAACAGAAAAACAAAAACTAAACCCATTTCACCACTTTCGTAGGGAATCACGATTGCACTTAGCACGTGCAACAAGATGTTAAACCTCTAGGTTACCCAACAGGACGAGTTTTCTCTCGTGAGGGTTTGCAGTGATATACCTACAAAAGGTCGATAGACTAAGGATGAACTCGGCGTCTTCAAATGTTAAAGAAGTACTTCAAGGGATAAACACTTAAACAAAACTAAACAAACATTTTAGGGAGCTTTTCCAAGGGATATACTTTTGTTCACTTCTACGTCAAAATTTCATTTTAGGGAAGGCAAAAAAAAGCAGCATCAGGGAGCTTTTCCAAGAAGAAGAAGTGGAAGCCGGGGTGCGTGTTTTGAGTCCCTTGCTGGCCGAAAATGCCACTGTTTTTGAAAAAAGAAAAGAAGGCTAAAAAAAGCATGCGCATAGCTTAGATCAATCTCGGCTGTTCGGTCACAATTCAGAGGGAAAATTAAAAAAAGAACTAAGAATTTTCGCCTACGCTGTACTGGCCGGACCATGTTGTATTTCAGCGGCTGCCCGCTCGCCTCCCCTTCCCCTGCCCGGACACAGAAGACCAAATGAATGTTACTGCCATTTCTTCTCCTTTTGTTCCATCTTTTCGATATTAATTTTTTTTTACAACTCTGGTAATAATACTCAAAATACCAAAAAGGACTTTCTTCACATTATTCTTTCCTTGGGTAAAATTCTCTTCATTTTGCTTTATGCCTTATTCTCAGGGTTCTAACAAATGGATTAGTTTTTATCTCTCTCTAGTTGACACGACTTTCAAGTTTCTCAAACAACAAGATAAAGGTTCGCATTATTACGAAAAATTTGAGGGTGTTATCGACTGCAAAACAAACTCACGCATTCAAAATTACCAAACGTAAATAATTTTCGGGTACCTCGGAAAATTAAAAAACGTAAATATGATGTGAGAATCAAGAAATGCTATGAGAACATACACAAAATTTGCGTAACATATAATTACGTACTTTTCATGCAAATTTTCTAGAGAAAACAAGATTGTAGAGAGAGAAACAATGGGACAAGATTTAAAATATTTTCTTAAAAAAAATTGATATCCTAACTTTAAGAATAAGGACAACAAACCCATGCACGGTTCAATGATCTATCGTTGAAAAAAAACGAGAATATAGTAAAAGAAGAAATTTAATCTATTGAGCATCACGTTCTTCTAAGTTTTCTCCAAGTGAAGACTAAAAAGCATGGATGAGTTTTCTCTGCGATTTCTCTAGGTGAACTGCAGAAGAGAGAGTTATGATCAATTTTCTTTAAGTCAAAAGATTAGGGAAACATTCCTATAAACAGAAAAGACAACTTTTTGTATGAATAAAAATTTCTTATTGCGGAATTATTTTAATGAAACTGAAAAAATTATTTGTAACTTCTAATCTGGATAATTTTATTTAACCTGGAATAGATTAGGTAGTAGTGGAGAAAAGAGAGGTTAGACATGTATATTACTCTTAATGGATTTATTTTCTATTTCATATTATATTTGGGCTCTAACCCCATTGACCCAGTGATATCGGACCTAAAACCTATCCACCCGGTTTAATTTTTTTTCTTCAAGAAATTCATTTGGGAGATAGATGAAATGAGACGAACGAAGACAAGAAACAAATTGGGGGGAAAGATTAAGAAACCAAAACTGATGGAATAACCTAAGAGAACATAAAAACTTTAAATGAAGATATGACCTAAATTAGTAGGTCAAATCCCAAGAAATTTATTAGTTAGAACTTCGGTTAAAAGTTCAAAAATTCAAGATCACTTTACTTGAGTGTAACATGTATACTTCTCAACCTAGGATTCCAAATCTTTCAGGTTCCAATAAAATATAATTCTCCTACAAAACTCTGTGATAAGTAAATAGAAACATTACCTTGAAAATTAAGGTAAAACATTACGTAGAAAATATGTATAAAATTAACTTGTGGTGTGTTTGGATGACGGAATCATGAATTCGCGGATTCATGAGTACTTGGAATTCATGATTCCACGGATTCATTAATTCAAGTAATATTTTTAGGTTTGGTTGGCGATTAATAAGAATCCTATGATTTATTATTATTTGAGTATTTTTAAACGTTTATTTAGAAAAAAATATTGAATTAACCTTGTTCTCGAAACTCGTTTTTCAAATATCGTTTCATTCGAGGAAATATCAGATTTTGGGAAAAAAGGGTTTAGGAGAAAATGAATTTCGAGGACAAACTGATTTTTGGAAAAAAAAAGTTTGAAAAAAATAATATTTTGAAGAAAAAATGATTTTCGGAGAAAAAAATTGATTTTTGGGAAAAAAAAATGATTTTCGAGAAAAAATGATCATTTTGTTGAAGAAAATATTTTAAGTTTGGAATTTGAATTAATTAATCGAAAATCCTAGCAAATCCCAAGGGGTAGGGTGAGATTTTGCTCCAATACAAATTTTGGAATTAGGAATCCTTATGATTCAAAAAGATTCTTGATAGCCAAATACATCGAAAAATCATGATTCCTACCAAATCTCACTTTCGATAGAAATCCTGCAACCAAACACACCATTGATTTTATAGAGAGGCACACACATTTCACCTATTCCTCCAACTTTTCATTGCAGACGAACTTGAGTGGAAACCTTTGGTTAAGCAGGCCACATTCTTCTCTGAATCCCCCTAACACTCTCTCTCCTCTCGTGGATATTATATTTCTTATCTCTTTAACAAATCCTATAGACCTAGGATCCAGTCTCTTTAAATCTCTCTTACTATTTAACTCAACTAGCGATCCCAATTGGTGGGTACAATTGAAGATGCATGTTTGCAAGCTGTTTATAAAAAGAATTCTAGATGAAAAATTATGGAAAAATAAAATTCTCCATTAGTTATACGCTCAGAAAGTTTTGAAATAATTTAACGTGACAATGTATTTGTGATCTGTACTCTTATGGTTGTTAGACTTAACTATAAGAGACCCATTTCGTCGGAGGGAAGGAGGTGAAACACTCCTCGGTTCAGTAGTTCCATATTTTAGTGTCCTATTATATTTAGTTCAATGTAATAGGTCTTACATTGCTTTTTTCAGCAAACTTACTTGCTAAGTTCAGTTCGATATCAACAAAAAGACACTGGATGAATGTCAAATATATTTTTAGATATCTTCAAGGACCTACTGACATGGGGTTACTTTACTTAAAGACTTCATCTAATGATTCACAACTAATAGGATACACTAACATCTCTCTGGTCCACATAAAGAGATTTCACAAAGTGATTACGTTTTTACCAGTGGAGTACAACTTTCTCATGGAATTGCAATGATCAAGTAGACAAAGAATGACAGCTACTTCTTCTAAACATTAAGATATTATTGCTTTTCATGAAATTATTAGAGAATGCATTTTTTACGCTCTATTGTTAGTCTTGTTAGGAGCTAATGTGATCTTCTTTCAGTTACGAAATTACCTACTTTAGTGTATGAAGGCAATGCGTTTTGCATGACTCTAATCAAGGACAAATATATTGAATGAAACATATTTGACCCAAGTTATTTTTTTCGAACCATCTACAGAAAAATCGTAAAATTAACATTTGGAAGATATGTTAACCTAGGGTTTCGGCTGAGAACAACCAGAAGAAGAAAAGAATGAAAAGAATGATTCTAGGGTTTTCCCAATTGGTATTTGTTTAGTCAAAGTCAAGGTATCATAGACCAAGTCAAAGCCCAGCTAGTCTATTCTCTGAAGACACCAACATATACACTAGAGGCACACCTGCAAGAAGAATAAAGAAGTTAGTTAGATTATTAACTAATCTTCAAGTTTGTTAAATGTTTGTTATATTTCTGTTAGACAATAACTAACTCTAATCTCTACTATAAAAGCTAGAGTTTGTAATCATTTTCAATTTGATTGAATAAAATTAGAGTTTTGAGAAACTTACATGGTATCAGATTTCAGGTTAGATCATTCTAGGGTTTCTCATCTATACTCAACAGCAATCTTTCATCATCTCCATTTTCTCGGAAAATCACAACAAAATTGCAAGAAGTGTTAAAATCAAGTAAAATTATCATCTTCAAGATCGAAATCAAGTAAAATCAAGATCAAAATCAAGTAAAATCAAGATCAAAATCAAGTTCTAATCAAAATCAAGTAAAATCAAAAGTAAAATCAACAAATATCTTCAACAACTTACTGTTTTTTTCGGCCTTTTTCTAAGCAAGGTTTTCTCTCATCATGTCTTCTGCTAATTCAGGTAATCTTCCTCCTATATCCTCTGTTACTAATTTCATAACTGAAAAGCTAGATGAAACCAATTATTTGATGTGGAAGGACCAAGTTGAAACAATGTTAAGTACATATGAACTTCTAGGGTTTGTAAATGGTTCTATTGAAGTACCAGCTCAAATCAAAATAATAAATGGCATAGAACAGGTGAATCCTGAGTTTCTGATTTGGAGAAGTAAAGAGAGTTTTGTGAAATCTTACCTTAAGAGTACTCTCTCCAAATCCATTTATTATGATATCTATGGACTTCAAACTGCACAAGAAATCTGGGACTATCTAGAACTTACAAACAATGAAGGTTTAGAATCCAAAAAGGATCAGTTAAGGAGAAAATTACAAAGTCTTAAAAAGGGAAGTGCTTCCATTTCTGAATACTTAAGAGAATTAAAGCAGATTTCAGATGCTTTAATCTCTGTTCATGACAGAATTAGTGATCCTGAGCTAGTCAGAATAGCAATACAAGGTCTGCCATCTGACTATGATCAATTTACCATTGCATTAAGGGCAAATAATGAACTACTTTCTTTAGCCCAACTAAAATCTAGGCTCATTCAACATGAGCAATGGTTACTTGCAAAAGAATCAGATCATGAAGTATACTATGTTAGAAGATCAGTTCCTAAACAGATTATGAGGAACAAACCATCCCCAACCTATTATAAGAATCAAGCATATGCTAAAATAGAGGGTTCATCCTCAAATACCCAAAATTCCCAGTCCCAACATAAAAAGGCTGATGATTTTGATTTTTCCACAGTACCATGTGGAATTTGTAAGAGATGGGGACATGTAGCAACTGTCTGTTATTTCAGATATAAACCAAACAAGCCTCAAACAGGATATCATACTGAAGAACTTAATCAAAAAATTGAAAAGGAAAGTGATGAACAATTGTACTCATACCCTTATGAAGAAGAAGCTCTTCTAGAATGTAATACTGCTGTTATCTATGATTGTACTCAAGATAAACCAAATGAGGATGAAGATATATTTGAAGAATGCTATACTGCCATTGAACAAATTCATGATGATGTATTTGAGGATTGTAATTCATATTTTCCTCATGAAGAGTGCTATACTCTAACTATATCTACTCAGTCAGCTGTTAAAGATCAAGCTTGGCTAGCTGATACAGGAGCTAGTAGCCACATGACCCACTCAGCTGAGAATCTATCTCTTCCCAAGTTTACAAAGGAAATGAGGCAGTAATGGTTGGTAGTGGAAAATTCCTACAAATTTCCAGTACAGGTACTTCTAAACTTTCTACCTCAAATTGTGTTTTTGATCTTCACAAAGTATTGTGTGTACCTAGCCTAAAAAGGAACTTGTTGTCTATATCAAAATTTACAAAGGACAACTCAGTTTCAGTGGAATTTATGCCCTGGGGGTATAATATTAAGGACATTTGGTCTCATAAAATTCTGGCAGAGGGTCCTGTTAGGAATAATTTGTATCCTATTGAAGTTCAAGGGGATTTTCTTCAATCTAGGTCTATAGAAGCTCATACAGCTCAAACAGCAACCTCTTATGAAACTTGGCATGCTAGGCTTGGTCATTCTCATTGTGGTATTATAAAACAGTTAAATCAAGAAAACAAAATACTACTGTCAGATACTAGTGATAAGTACTTCTGTAATTCTTGTGCTCTAGGAAAGAGTAAATGCTTACCGTTTGAATCATCCACCACTACAACAAATACCCCATTACACTTGGTACATTGTGATATATGGGGACCAGCACCCATCTCTACTCCAAATGGAGCAAAATATTACATTCTGTTTTTGGATGATTACAGTAAATATAGTTGGGTATATGCTATGAAAGCAAGGTCAGACAGTGTGAAATGCTTTACCCATTTCAAGGCAACCAATGAGAATCTTCTCAAAGAAAAAATAGTCTATTTTCAGTCTGATGGTGCACCTGAATTACAAAAAGGTGCTTTCAGGGCTTTTTTGGATACTAATGGCATTATTTTCAGGAGTTCTTGTCCATATACCCCTCAGCAAAATGGAAAAGCTGAGAGGAAACATAGACATATTACTGAGTTAGCTTACTTATCTATTCTTCAACTACCATCTGAACCCTCAACTTATAAGGAAGCAGCTAAGAGTGAAGAATGGTGTAAGGCTATGAATGAAGAATATCTAGCTTTACAACAGAATGAGACATGGTCTCTTGTTCCATATACTTCTCAAATGAATATTCTAGGCTGCAAATGGGTCTTTAAATTGAAGCAAAAGAGTGATGGTACTATTGAGAGATACAAGGCTAGACTTGTAGTCAAAGGCTTTCATCAACAGGAAGGGGTGGACTATGAAGAAACATTTAGTCCTGTAGTCAAGGCCAATACTATCAGACTCATTTTGACAGTGGCAGTAACTAATTTTTGGCATATCAAACAGCTTGATGTATCCAATGCCTTTCTTCATGGCACATTGGATGAAGCTATTTTTATGATTCAACCACCTGGGTTCATTCAACCAGGTAAAGAGAACTATGTTTGCCACCTTCACAAAGCTCTATATGGCTTGAAACAAGCACCCAGAGCTTGGTACAACAAATTTGCCAATTTTTTATACAAGTATGGTTTTCAAAAGAGTAAGACTGATCTCTCTATGTTTGTTTATCACTGCAACTCTGATATGCTAGTGCTCTTACTATATGTGGATGATATCATCCTTACTGGTAGTTCTATTATTCAGATCAACAAATTAATCTCTGATCTCAGTTCAGTATTCAAAATGAAGGATTTAGGTCAGTTGTCTTATTTTCTTGGTATAGAGGTAAACACTGATCCTCTACAGAAGCATATGGTTCTTACTCAACAGAAATACACTCTACAACTGCTACAAAAGGCAAATTTACTTGATTCAAAGCCATCAAAATTACCAGTTTCTAGTGGGCAGAGGGTATCACTTACTGATGGCACTGCATTATCCAGCCCTACTGAATACAGGAGCTTGGTGGGAGCTCTTCAGTATCTCACTCTTACTCGTCCTGATATATCCTTTGCAGTGAATTATGCCTCCCAGTTTATGCATAAACCAACAACAACACACATGATTATTGTCAAGAAAATTTTAAGATACCTAAAGGGTTCAATGGGGTCGGGTATTAGTATTTCTGCTGGAAATTTATCAACTCTCACAGCTTATTCAGATTCTGATTGGGCTGGATGCCCAGATTCCAGAAAATCGATTGGTGGTTATTGTGTGCTTTTTGGGGGTAATCTTATTTCGTGGAGTTCGAAAAAACAAGCTACTGTTGCTCGGTCCTCAACTGAAGCCGAGTATAAAGCCCTATCATCGGTAGCAACAGAAGTGGTTTGGATCTCTTACCTCATGAGTGAACTTCGTCTTCCATTGATCAAGCCTTTTGTGCTGTTTTGTGACAATATTAGCGCCAAATACCTTGCTTCTAACCCAATATTTCATGCAAGAACGAAGCACATCGAGGTCGATTTCCATTATGTTCGGGACTTGGTTACTGATGGCTCGGTTGTTGTTCATCATGTCTCTACATCAGATCAACTAGCCGATATCTTTACAAAGGGACTTTCTTTTGATCTATTTCCCAACTTAAGAAGCAAACTCATGGTTCATCATCCTTCTTCCCCATTGGTTTGAGGGGGGATGTTAACCTAGGGTTTCGGCTGAGAACAACCAGAAGAAGAAAAGAATGAAAAGAATGATTCTAGGGTTTTCCCAATTGGTATTTGTTTAGTCAAAGTCAAGGTATCATAGACCAAGTCAAAGCCCAGCTAGTCTATTCTCTGAAGACACCAACATATACACTAGAGGCACACCTGCAAGAAGAATAAAGAAGTTAGTTAGATTATTAACTAATCTTCAAGTTTGTTAAATGTTTGTTATATTTCTGTTAGACAATAACTAACTCTAATCTCTACTATAAAAGCTAGAGTTTGTAATCATTTTCAATTTGATTGAATAAAATTAGAGTTTTGAGAAACTTACAAGATATAATCATGCGATGATTATGCGAACTTATTATCTTGAGTCCATATGAAAAAAAAAAATGGTACAAGAAGTCTTCACTTTACCACGTACTTACCACCTTTGAATAGAACAAAGATAAGAACATGAGTTCAATTGCAATCTCATCGTTTCACCCCATCTTGTCCTGTTATCAACATAGGAGATGAGAATGGACTAGAAGGTAGAAGGCTATCCTCTCATTTTTTCAAAGTACAGACATTACCCCATTAACATTTTGGATACACAAACATTCACATGAACCGAACTTTCTTACTGATTTTGAAACTACCTTTGTTACATATATAGGACAAATCTTGAAGCATAATTCCAGAGCCCTGGATCCAAGACTCACACAAACTAGGACAACTTATTTGAAGCATTAATCAATTGATAAATAGTAACAAAATTCAACAACTTGTAGGGTAGAGATGAGGGGCTAAACGTGGCTCGGCTTGTGCCCGTAGTGGCTTAGCCAGTGAAAGATCATTAGTCGATTCAGATAAATCGATATACAGTTCACCATGAGGGACACTCCAATTGAACCCCTGAAGAAGTCTCGCCAACAGCATGACGGTAATGACGGATCCGAGTTCGATACCGATGCATCCACGTCGTCCGGTACTAAAGGAAACAAATCGAAGATCTGGTTCAGCGATGTGGATTGTAGCCAAGCCATCCATCAAATGGCGTTCAGGTATGTAATTGAGTGGCTCAACCCAGACCTTGGGGTTTAGGCCTCCTCGGCTCAATAGTATATGACTACCTTTAGGGATAAAATAACCACCAACTGTGGCATCAGATATGGACATATGAGGAACGTTAAAGGGAAGGATTGGATGGAGCCTAAATGCTTCTCTAATACAAGCTTTTACATAATTTAGCTTTGGAAAATCAGATTCTTGTACCAAACGGTCCTTTCCAACTACCATATCGATTTCTTCAACAGCTTTTCGAAGAATATCAGGTTGGTTGATCATCTCTGCCATTGCCCATTCTGCAACATTTGGAGGATTGTCAACCGTTGCATGCATAAAATAAGTCCTGCAACATTATATTAATCATCATTAGAGTTTTCAATTAATTAATGACTGCTCATAGAGAACAAGAAAAACTAGGTAGATTTTAGACAAAATTGGATGTGGCTTGCCGTGATTCGCAGTGTAGTGGACTAGAATCATTGGAAGAACGAATTATGTACAACAAGCCAGCTAAGATTTCTGTCCTTTCCCAAGTTTTTCTTTTTCCGTGACATTTTTCTTAATTAAACAGAAAATTTTAGGGTTACCCTCTAACAACACATGCAACAGTAATTAGCTAGGGTAACCCTTGCTTCCCTTAAATTAAGATAAGCACGCAACTAGAAAAGTTAATAATTAAGAATTTGATTTGGTGCTATATATCATGAGTTAATGGGAAAATGATCTTACTGCTGTTTGAGCTTTAATCTCGTGTATTGATAGAGATGGCTCGCCATTGTCGTCCTTCAAGGATATGAATACATCAAGAAGATCCTCTGGTTCCTTTCCATCTTTCCATTCTCTAATTCTTTCTTCGATTATCCGATCATGATACTTGTTCACAGTCCTGACTGCTTTCTTCATAATCTTTTCATGGCCATCCAAATCTAACCATCTCAACCATGGCAAATAATCTGATATACAATATGCATAAATGTAACCTAAAATCATAAAAAGTGCATCCACATGTTCTTCTTCTTCAAAACTAGGTCCTCCATCTTCTCTTCCTTCTCCAAAGTACCTCTTATTGAACATCATCCTCCTTATAGCATTTCCAGTGTACTGTCTTGAAGCAAGTCTGATATCAATCACTGCACCACCACCACCACCACCTTCGTAGGATAACCCTAATTTCTTGCATTGGTTATTTATGTAGAGAATTAAGTTATTAGCTTCCTGACTTCTCTTCTCAAGCAACCATTTTACCCTTGAAGGATTAATCACAGAAGCTAGGGATTTTCTCATCTTCTTCCACTGATCTCCCCATGGTACAAGTATAGCATCCATGTACCCGTGGCTAGCTATTTCGGTGGCCATTGTTAAGGGCCTTGATGCAAATGTTGCATCTTGTTTCTTCAAGAACTCCTGGGCTAGCTCCGGTGAGTTTACCAAAATCACATGAACATTGCCAAGACGGATACATGCAATATCAGTATTAAACTCCTCCATAACCCTTAATATCCACCGAAATGCGGGTTTGTTTCGACGTAATTCAAGAAGACTTCCTATAATTGGCCATGGCGCAGGACCCGGAGGTAGTGGAGCTTGGGTACTGGTAGACAGATACCGACGTTTTCTCATGAAAACTGTTGCAAGTATGATAAGTACTGAGGTGGTGGTAATTAGGGCTATTCTTGCAAGTTCGCCCACGGACTCCGGCTTGAGTGTAATGAATGAGAAGAAGGTGGACGTGGTGTAGGCCATTTGGAGTATTTTAGGTTTTATCTGGCAAAAGTAAAACTATGAGAAATGATTTGCATGCTCACTGTAAAGTTCAGAGTTTTTTTTCTTTCGGGTACTTATGGGGTTTATCTGAAAAATGGAGGACATAGTTCATTTCTCTCCTATTGTCATATTCACTTATGTGGCAAAACTTAATTTGAGAAGAAATATAAGCTAAAAAAATTCTTTGAGATATAAGTTATTTTGTAGTAAATTATGATTATTATTTGTATATTGTATCAATATGTAGGTGGGGGGGGGGGGGGTGGTAGTGGTTGAGGATTTGGAGGGACATTGCCATGTCCCTCCAAATCCTATGTTATTGGTTGGGGACATTTTAAATGTCCCCAAATGTCTGTGTTATTGGTTGGGGACATTTAAAATGTCTCAAAATGTCCGTGTTATTCGTTTGAGACATTTCAAATGTCCTGAAATGTCTGTGGTATTCGTTAGAGACACGAAATTACGGACATTTCAAGACAAATTGGTTTTGGAGACATGTGAGGACATTTTAGTGTAAATTTGGAGAGCTTTTGGAGAGAAAATGTCTTTCAAAATATGGAAGACACTTGCGGACATTTCATTAAGAAATATAAAAATAATTATTATTATCAAATTAGATTAAATAATTTATAATAAATAACATATAAAAATATTAATTATTATAATACTTTATTATAGTAATAATGATATTATTGCCATTACTATATTATACTATTATTATATTATTATAATATTATCTTATTATTATATTATTATACTATATTATTATTATCTTATTATATGTTACTATATTATTGTATTATTATTATATTATATTATTATTATATTATATTATTACTATATTATATTATTATTATTATTATTATATTATAGTAATAATGATATTATTATCATATTATTATATTATATTATTATTATCCTATTGTTATTTCATTATTTTCTTATATTACTATATTATTGTATTATTATTATAATATTATTGTATTATTGTTATTATTATTATTATATTTTATAATATTATCTTATTATATTACTATGTTATATTATTATTATCTTATTATATGTTACTATATTATTGTATTATTATATTATTATATTATTATATTATTATATTATATCATAGTAATAATGATATTATTATCATATTACTATATTATATTATTATTATATTATATATATATTAGTATACTATATAAAATAATACATATTTACCAATTGTCCATCAATGTTCACAGATATCTACGGATGGCTACCAAAGTCGAAAAATATATTTTCGAAATAATGGTACAATTATTTTTATTTCATATAATTAAACGATAATGATAAAATTAAATAAATAAATGTCCACTAATTGTCCATAAATGTCCTCAGATATCCACAGACGTCCACAAAACTCGAAAAATATATTTTTAAAATATGAGTACAAATATATTATTTTGTATGGTTAGACAATAATGACAATACTAAAATAATAAATGTCTACCAATTGTCATCCATGATGAGATAATAATAATAATAATAATAATAATAATAATAATATTAATAATAATAATAATAATAATAATAATAATAATAATAATAATAATAATAATAATAATAATATCCACTACACATTTTGTCCATGGATTCAATATGTTGAAATGTCTCCAAAACATTTTGTCTATAAACCAAATGTCTTGAAATGTCCATAAAGACTTTTTGTCCATATATCAAATGTCTTAAAATGTCTATAAAGACCTTTTGTCTACAGACAAATGTCTCGAAATGTCTTAAAATGTCTCGAAATGTCTACGAGACATTTTGTCCACGAATGTCCTCCTAAATCCCTATCCACTACCCCCCCCCCCCCCCGTAGTTTCAATCTTTATCTAGTTAATATATTAATTGTTGATTGTTGATAAATGCAGTTTCAGATTATTTTTTGTCAAGTGGCCTTATTGAGATATGAAAGATTATTAGTTGTGTTAACTACTAATGTAAAAGATATGGAAGATAGAAAAGATATGAGACGGATCGAGATGAAGAGATCCGACGATCAAGAAGAGTCCAAGATATATGAAGATCCAGAAATATTTAGTTTCATGTGTATAGGATCTCTTATAATTATCTTTAGTTAAAGATTATATTCTTTTCTAGTTTATTTGGAGAAACTAGGAAACCCTAAACCCTATGTCTAACCAATATAACCGATCAACCTCACAATTGTATGTGGTGATTATTAAAAGAAGTTATTCTTCGTGGATGTAAGTCATGATTATTCGACCGTACAACGTTAAATTATCGTGTCACTATTTAAATTTATATCTCCAGTTATAATATAATCATGAATTTAACATGGTATAGCAGGTTAACTGATCCTGATTTATGCTTCCGCAAAATTCCAACTTTTCTTTTTCGTTGTGACTACATCATTATCCAATCGCTTTGTGGCTTTGTTAAACTTTTCTAAGATTATTCTTGTGAAAATAAGAGAGGGTTGTAGGATTTAACCCACCGCCATGACTCTCTCTCTAGAAATACATAACAATAGTCGATTTGTTTTAATAGACCGTTTTTTTATTGGCTCAATCGATTAGATTTATCTTTTTCCTCATCGATTTGAGTTCTTCCTGTACCCAAATTCAATTTTCGAGTCTAATTGAGCCATAGTTTTAGTATTCGACAGAACCCTAACTCAGGTGACTATCCCGACCTCTTCGTTGGTCGGAGCTTTTACTTTCGTGACGGGATATTTCGTGACAGATTGTTTTACCCCTGTACCTACCTGTTGGAGAATTTCTTTTGTGATAGGCTACTACTGTCACTTATCCAACTATATCTAGTTGTGACGTTATATTTTCTGTCACATTTTATGTTCGATCTGTGACACTAAATAACTTAATTCCATTAATGCCTTTTCGGATTCACCCGTGACATTTTTACCACCATCTTCTCTTTCCTATCAAATTACATTTTGGACTATCTCTTTCCCAAATAAAATATCTTTGTTTTAACTTTTAATTCCAAAATTCAACGTGTGACTTTACATTTTTTGACAACGAAATTCACATCAACTATAACAACTTGTATTGTTAATTTCTCAGTCTATTTTAGGCTCTTACACTATTTCGCTGAAAATCAATCCCTTGTCGACAATTTTCACAAAATCATCATTCTGGTTGTTACTTATCAATTTTTTTGACATGCGACAATAATTTTCTTGTCGATTTTCAACAAAACTATTTTATTTTGTTGTCACTCGTTAATTTAATACTTGATATTTTTCATACGACAATAACCTTGTCGATATTAACCATCACAACTTTTTTGTTGTTGACATTTTCTTTCACATTGTTCATACAATGACATCTTCTTAATCATGACAACAATATCATTACTTTCATTGCCATTGATATAGATTCACGTTCAAACTTCTGGCATTTCCCGACGTTTTGTTGTGACTTACTCGTCCTTCAATCATCTCCACCAATCATCCAAAATCAGAGTGTTGGAAGAAGAAAAATAAAAAAAGTCAACAAGTTTTTTTTTTTTTTTCTCCAAGCGGGATTCAAACTCGGGCCAAGCACCATTTCTCATAAAAGAAAATAACATTACATGTGAACATGTGAAAAAAATATACTCTAATAATCAATAAGTTAATCAAAATCAATAAGTCTCCATTGGTTGAAGAATTTCACTAAATCTGTTACAAATGTTTGAAAAGACGGTGCATTGACTGGGTTAAATATTAGTTGGCAAGTCATTCTATAATAGGAAATGAGTCCTAATAATGAGACAATATGTGATGTCTTCAATAGTATGTCAGTCTTTCTATGCTATTGAAGTAATAAATTACTTCTGAATAAAATAACATAGGTCATTAACAATTTTAGAATAATTCAACAAAAATAATTGGAATAATATATATTTGGATCTAAAAAGTCTCAAAGATGTAATTGAGAGGTTGAGCAAGTCCAACGTAGGGGTTCGGAGCCCCAATTTTGGGAGCTCCTGATTTTTTTTTCAACTCAAATATCGGTATCTAACAGGAGCTCCCAAATTCAAATTATGTAGGCGCGTGAGATTTTATATCAATTTTCAACTATAAATTATTAGTTCCAAATATAAACTTTAAATTTGATATTATTGTAGAGAGATAATTTAAAAAAGATGTAAAAAAACAGTAAAAAGAAAGAAAAAGTTCTGAAAAAATAACAAAAATAAAATTTAAAAAATAATTTAAAACAAGTTTTTTTTTTTAAACGAAACAACCGGTCACAATTTAGGGTTGGGAGCCCCCAACCCCTGGTCTCCCAAATTTAAATATAGGAGCCCAACCTAACCACATTCGACTTGCTCTAACTCGGTACGACCTAACATGCCGTCTTATGTGTCATCTGAACTTATATATAAAAGTTGTTAACAAATACTACTATTATAATGATATACACATAAGTGTATAGTATGTAGTCCACCATCCTTTGGTGCAGTGGTTGGAAACTCTCTCTTATGCCTATGAAGTCATGGGATCGAGTTTCAGTATGAGTAGTCCATTATTGAGATTTATCCTGTAATTTAGACAACAAAAAAAGTAGATCAAGGAATAGATGGGCTTTCAGGCCCCTTAGAGTAGCCCTAAAGGTCTTAATATGACATTTAGAGTCCAAGATGTCGTAATTGGCTGTTATAGTGCTCATCCAAATTAATGATGCACTACATATTCTAATCACGATGTATAAATGTCATTCTAATGTAATGACTCTTGAAATCCAGTCTCAAAACAAAAGTGTATAATATGTAGTATTTGACTTAAATAAAGTATAACGTAACTTGTCAAAATGAGTTTAGATCCAATTTCAAAAAAGAATTAGAAGTTATATTTAATTTGTTTGTGTAGAGGTTGGACACCCACTCCGTAACACGGAAGTCTCAAGTTCGATTTCATGGAAATACAAAATCCTGAATTTATTGAACTTGAGCACAAATGTAGTTATTTAGTTGGGCTCTTTAGGATGCATTTTAGGATCTTTATGACATCCTTTGAGGGGCTTAAATCAGACGGTTATCGTGCTTATTCAATTTATTAATATTGATGTACCTTTCTATTATTTCTTCATTATGTATTCGTGTCATATGAGTATCGTAGTCGATTTCCAAAAAGATATAAGTAAAGCAAATATATTTTTATAAATGGTCACCCCAATGTAATGCAACCACTTTGAAACTTCATATTTTGTGTAGATGATTATTGCCCCCCCTTAAAACTTCCATTGGAGAAGGATGATGAATGCCAAAGTCTTTAAGGATATATCGAAGCTATTGGAGTTTACAAGTGAGAGAAGCCAAGACTCTATATTCAGCTTCAGCGGAGGAGTGTGCAACAGTGGTTTGTTTCTTAGATTTCCAAGAGAGAGGACTCGGGCCTAGAAAAGTAATATATCCCGTTGTTGAGCGACGGGAGGCCGGGAAGCCGACTCAATCAGTCGCAATAGCTAGAAATCACTATTAGACTCTGTGTAGAGAGAAAAAAGCCATTGTCGAGGGAGCCTTTGAGATAACGAAGAACTTTATGGGCGACATCCAGATGCGAGGATGTCGGTGATTGCAAAAACTGACTCAAATAATTAACCCGCAAAGATAATATCGGGGCGAGTCACCGTGAGATAAAGAAGGCGGCCTATGAGGTGGCGATAAACAGAGGGATCAGGAATGGGATCCCCAGTGGAATTATGAAGGTTCAGCTTCTGTTGCATGGGGAATGGAGAAGGTTTCGAACCAGTGAGGCCAAAATCGGCGATAATGCCAAGGGTGTATTTTCGTTGACGTAGAAAAATTCCCTGAGAAGAGCGTGAAACTTCAATACCTAAAAAGTATCATAGACGACCCTGATCTTGCAGAGAGAATGTCTTATGAAGAAAAGACTTTAAGCGTAAATAACTGAATCGTTAGTACCAACGATAATAATGTCATCAACATAGACAAGGACGTAGAGAGACACTTTCTTAGATGTATAGGTGAATAAAGAGTAATCGGCAAGGGACTGAACGAATCCATGTTGTATTAATGTTGAAGAAAATTTCGTGAACCATTGACAGGAGGCTTGCTTTAGACCATAAAGGGATTTTTTTAACCGACAAACAAGTTGCCCCCCTTTTCGCGAAAATTCCGGAGGAGGTTTCATAAAAACTTCCTCGTCGAGATTGTTAGAAGTGACTCGAATATGGATTGGTATCGAACCCGGTTTACGACCCGCCAACCCGCTTACAAGAGAATTTCAGACCCGTTAGCAGAGCTGATTACTGAGACAGAGCTGGTATGCGAAGCAAGGCTGTGAGGCAGAGCTGGAATCCGAGACAGAGCTGGGATGCGAAAGCTAGGCTTATATCGGTGATTAGTGTTATCTGTGTATAATGTCGGTTGTAGAGAGAGTCGGTTGTAGAGAGTCGGTGAGGCGGTGGTATTAGGGTTTAGTGGATATATAAACTAAACCCTACGGATATATCACTAAGATACAATCTCACGAATCTCTTATGTAAACATGTTTACTTATCATAGTGGAAATCATCGCGCCGTTGTCGCCGTGGAGTAGGTCTCACCAACCGAACCACGTAAATCTCTGTGTTCTGTTCTTGATTGTTCTTTACTATTCCTATTGCTTTTCTTGGATTACTCGTATTGTTCACATTAACCCTGATTGGGCATAACAAGCTGGTATCAGAGCTGAGGTTTTGAGGTTTCTTTGATGGCGAAATACGAGATAGAGAAGTTCGATGGAAGTAACGATTTTAATCTTTAGAAGATTAAGATGCGAGTAGTATTAGTTCAACAGGGTCTACTGAAGACGTTGAATGGGAAGGTTGCACTCGCTGAATCACTTTCAGAGGCAGAGAAGGAAGATCTCATAGAGAGAGCTCATGGTCAGATTCTACTCTGTTTGAGCAATGAGGTCTTGCGGGAAGTAGCGACGGAAACTACAGCCGATGGGCTATAGAGTAAGCTAGAGACAAGGTATATGACGAAATCTCTAACTAATCGTTTGTATCTAAAGAATAAATTATTTAGTTTATAGATGTTAGAAGGAGAATCGTTGAAAGACCATGTGGATGAACTCAACCGAGTATTCTTAGATTTGGCAAATATAGATGTCAAATTCGAAGAAGAAGATAAGGCAGTACTATTGCTTGCATCCCTGCCACCATCATATGAAAGCTTTGTTGATTCTTTTATGTCTGGAAAAACAACTACAACCTTTGAGGATGTTAAATCAACATTGAACTCGAAGGAGTTGAGACGGAGGTCAATGGAAGAAAGCAGCTCATGTGATGGTTTGGTGGTAAGGGGAACGACGCAGCATGTGGTCGATGGGAAGGGTCGTTCTCGGTCTAAATCGAAACCAAAGAATTACAGATGCTTTAATTGTAAGATGGAGGGGCACTTCAAAAAGAATTTTCCTGAGCTTAGAAAGAAGCCAGCAGAGGCAGCAGTCACCGTAGAAGATGATGGTAGTGTCTTGGCAATCATTGAAGAATGTGATGAAGTTTTGGTTCTGGCGATCAATGCCCGCTTCGCAGAAAATAGGTGGATTTTGGATACTGGTTGTACATTCCATGTATGTCCTCATAAGGAATGGTTTTCCACTTACATAGTCATTAATGGCGGTAAGGTGTTAATGGGAAACGACGCTCCTTGTAAGGTGGTTGGAATAGGTACTATTCAGATCAAGATGCACGATGGTGTTGCGAGGACTATAACAGACATCAGACATGTTCCAGATTTGAAGAGGAATCTAATCTCTTTGGGAACTCTGGATGATAATGGTTGCAAATATGTTGGTGAAGGTGGTGTTCTTCGGGTTTTCAAGGGGAGTCTTACAGTTATGAAGGGGTTGAAAAAGAATGGTCTATATGTGCTACAGGGCAACACAGTTACCGGATTTGTAGCGGTATCATCATCAGACAAGGAAACTGAGACTCCCAAGCTATGGCATATGCGGTTAGGGCATATGAGTGAAAGGGGGATGGCTATACTGAGCAAGCAGGGTTTACTCTGTGGGCAGAAGGTTGGAAAACTGGAATTCTATGGACATTGCGTCTTCGGGAAGCAGTGTCGGGTAAAGTTCAGTACAGCAGTTCATAATACCAAAGGAACTCTGGATTACATCCATTTAGATCTTTAGGGTCCCTCTCGGGTTAGCTCACATAGTGGGGGTAGATACATGTTAACCTTGATAGATGATTTTTCCAGGAAAGTATGGGTCTACATACTGAAACGCAAAGATGAGGCATTCGTCAAGTTCAAGCAGTGGAAGACCTTGATCGAGAAGCAGATTGGAAAATCGATCAAACGCTTGAGGACTGACAATGACATGGAATTTTGCGGAAACGAGTTTAATAGGTTCTGTGTATATGAAGGGAAAGTGAGACACCATACGGTCAGAAAGATCATACGGTCAGAAAGACTCCACAATAGAATGGAGCGGCGGAACGTATGAACAGAACTCTATTGGAACGAGCTCGTTGTATGCTTTCGAATGCAGGGCTGCCGGAGGTGTTCTGGGCTGAAGCAGTGAACACGGCAGCGTATCTGGTGAATATTTCACCCTGTACATCTATAGAGTGTAGAACTCCTAATGAAGTGTGGTCTGCTTATCCTGGTAATTATGAGAACTTGAGGATCTTCGGTTGTTCGGCTTATGCACATGTTAAAGAAGGTAAACTTGATCCGAGGGCAAAGAAATGTGTATTTTTTGGGTATGAACCTGGAGTTAAGGGTTATCGGTTGTGGAATCCGGATGGAAAATCGAAGAAGTTTCTCATAAGTAGAGATGTTACCTTTGATGAGTTAGCCATGGTAACTCAGAAGGTAACGCCTGTACATACTCGAGAGGGTGTTGGTAAACAGGTGGAGCAGGAAGATCATGGAGAGCAGGTGGAGTTTGAGATAGACACTCCGGTAGAGGTTCAGCCTCAGGTAGATGAGCAAGCTGAGGAAGATGAACTAGAGCTGGTTCATTACAGTGTTGCGAGGAACAGGAGAAGGAGAGACATCCGGGCACCGGAAAGGTATGGGATGGCAGATATGGTTGCATTTGCACTTAGTGTGGGAGAAAGCATAGATGGAGGTGAACCATGCACCTATGAAGAAGCTATGAGGAACGATGATTCACGTCAGTGGTCTCTTGCCATTATTGAAGAGATTGAGTCTCTTCGGAAGAGCCAGGTCTGGGAATTAGCCGAGCTGCCTAAGGGTCAGAAGATTGTTGGTAGCAAATGGGTTTTCAAGAAGAAGGAAGGAATCCCAGGGGTGGAAGATGCACATTACAAAGCACGGTTAGTAGCTAAGGGGTATACACAGCGTGAAGGGATAGACTTCAATGAGGTATTTTCTCCTGTTGTTGAACATAGCTCTATTAGAGTGATACTTGCTATGGTTGCTTTGTATGATATGGAGTTGGAGCAGCTTGATGTTAAGACTGCGTTCTTACATGGAAAGCTGGAGGAACAAACTTATATGCGTCAGCCAGAGGGGTTTGAGATTCTCGGGAAAGAAGACCAGGTTTGTTTGCTGAAGAAGTCTTTGTATGGACTGAAACAGTCTCCTAGGCAGTGGTATAAGCGTTTTGACACGTTTATGGTTAAAAACGGCTATGACAGAAGTAGGTATGATAGTTATGTGTACCACAGGAAACTATCAGATGGTTCTTATGTGTATCTACTCATGTATGTAGATTACATGCTGATAGCTTGCAAGGATATGTCGGAAATCCACATGTTAAAGGGTCAGTTAAAGGGTGAATTTGGGATGAAAGACTTGGGTGCCTCAAGGAAGATATTGGGTATGGAGATACGGAGAGACAGATCTGCTGGGAAACTGTTATTGTCTCAGAAAACGTACATCGAGAAGGTGTTAGAACGTTTTGGTATGACAGAGGCAAAACTTGTGAGTACTCCATTGGCAGCACACTTCAAGCTTTCGGGGGAACTGTCACCAACAACTGATGACGAGATGGAGTACATGTCTCGGGTGCCTTATGCATGTGCAGTAGGTAGCATTATGTATGCTATGGTGTGCACAAGGCCTGATATTTCACATGCTCTTTGGGCCTTACCAAGACCATGGCCGTTTGGTGGAGTTCTGTTATACTGTCAGTATTCCAGAGCTGATTGATGTTCATGACTTGGAGATTTTCTTACTGTGCGTTAGCTTCGCTGAAGCTGATCCTGCTGTATTCTTGTTTTGACGTGTGATTTGTTATTCCGAGACACGTTTCGTCTCCTGTGCAAGTAATTAATTCCTTTCCATGCGTGATTTTGTGAGGGTGTTTTCCCGAGAGAGTGTGTTTTCGGGGCTGTACACTCCCGATTTGGCAGACTTCGTCTTTTTTGCCGAAGCTCCTTTGGAGTTGTAACCTCTAATTCTTTAGAAGATAGCTCCTGCCTGCGATTTTCTTTCTTGGGTGGCCACTATGTCGATCAACCAGGAGAAGAAACGAGGTGTTGAGCTCCGTCCAAGTTTTTGGAGAGTGGTTTTTCTGCTTCGATTATCACCGAATCTCTACTGATGATATTTTTTATGCTTTCTTGGTTGTAATTTCTTCTGTAATTGCCTTGAATAAAAACCCTATTCTCTTGCTCTGGATCATTTTTGGTTGTGGTTTGGTATTAATACCGTGCGCTGGTTCTGCAAAATCACTGTTAGCACAAATCCTAACTTACTAATGCGTTTTCCTAGGCTTACTACGCATGCTCCGAATGATCGCACCTGCAAGAGAAATAATTTCAGACCTAATCTAGCATGCCTTACTATTTCCTTCTGTAAAATAGAACCCGAATTAGCTCTGTGTAAAAAGTTTTGAATAGTGTTAGAGTTCTTAGCTACGCCTCCGGTTGTCTATTCCAGAGCTGTCTTTGCATAACTAGTTTCGCCAGGACTCCTCCTTAGACCTCTGGTCGTGGCTTTCGCTACTAGAGCCTATATCGCCAGCTTGAGCTTGGCTAGTTTAACTAGGACTTCTCCTTAGGGCCCACGGTCGTTCCCATAGCTATCGAGACTGTCTTGTTCCTGTTCGTGGCTTTCGCTAGCAGGGCTGTTTTCGTCGGCTTGAGCTCGACTAGTTTTCGTCGGGACTCCTCCCGTGCCCCCGGTCGTGGCCTTAGCTACCAGGGTTGTCTTCCTCATTTTAAGCATGAATAGTTTCGCAAGGACTTCTAATTATACCCCCGGTCACCTTCATCGGGGAGTTAGTTTTATCTAGGACTTCTCCTTGGGGATCCACAGGGACCACGTTTCACTCGAGTAAAGGGTTGAGTTTAGCTAGGAATCATCCTTGTGAGGCCTCGGGTCGCAGCCGTAGCTACCAGAGCTACCTCCTTTGCCGTCTTGAGCCGATCAGTGTAACTAGGACTTCTCCTTGGGACCCTGGTGAGGGGTCGGTTTTTACTCGAGCAAATTTCAGTTTAACTAAGACTGCTCCTTAGGGCCCTCGGTTGTCGCCATAGCTACGAAGGCTATCCTGTCCCTGATCGTGGCTTTCGCTTAGCAGGGTTGTTCAAATCAGGGCCCTTTGTCGCTGCTTTCACCTACCAAGGCAGCCTTTAAGTCCCCTGGTCGTGGCTTTCGCTGTCAGGGCTACCTGCTCGATTCAGAGCTTGATGAGTTTAATTAGGACTCCTCCTTTAGGTTCTATGATGGGCAGTGTTATACTAGCAAAGGCTTCTAAGTTCGCTAAACATGGCCAAAATCCTCTATAATTCTCTTACTTGACTCGTTATCATACAAGTAGATCTATGCTTCATCTTCTTGAGTCTGATTCATCCTTCGGTGTTCTAGGATGTATCAGTGTCTTTCTTCTGGAATGCGAATCTGAGATGCTCCGCATTCCAGGGGTGTGTAAGGACGTGACCTGACGTATTCTCTAGCCTATAGGTGCCAGGTCTAACGACTTCTACTATCTTATAAGGCCCTTCCCATGTGGGCCGCTGATTATTTCTGAGTGAATTTAGAGTTCCTCCATACCATGTCTCTGACGTCGAACTTTCTTATCTTCATGTGGGACCTATGTTGTTTAGTCATGGTGTCTTTAAAAGCGAGATTTCGCAGCTCCGCCTGGTCTCGAACTTCGTCGACTAAGTCTAAGTGTTCTAACATTAGTTGTTCATTAGTTTCAGGATCGAAGTGTCCTACTCTTAGACTCGGTTTACCTATTTCTACGGGTAGCACGACGTCCACGTTGTACACCATTCGAAAAGGCGTCTCCCCCGTAGCTCTTCGTGGTGTGATGCGGTAGGTCCACAGCACGTTGGGGAGTTCGTCCACCCAGTTTTTGTTTCTATAGCACTTACTCCCTCCGTCCCAAATTGAATGACCTGATTTCTATTTTGGGTTGTCCCATTTTAGTGTCCTATTTCTAAAAATAAAGAAAACAACTTTTTGCTCTTTCCAATAATACCCATTACTATATATTTAATGACAACTTTATTAAACAGTAAGTTCAACTTTTTCATTGTAAATTAAAAAATTTAATGAGGATACAATTGGAAAACTCATGTTATTTTTCAAAGTCAAACTCTACTTAATGATGTTCCATTAAAAAGTTGGGTTTTCAAAATAGGTCATTCATTTTGGGACTGAGGGAGTAGTTTTAATGTACTTAACCAGAGTTTTGTTGGTTACCTCTACTTGTCCGTTTCTGGCGGGGTGTGTTGGGCTCACGTAAGCCGGCTTGATCCCCTACTCCGTGAGGAACTCATTCATAGCGTCATTGTTGAACTGCGGCCCGTTGTCCATGACCAAGATCATCGGGATTCCGAATCGGGATATTATGTTCGTCCATAATATACTGACGATCTCCTTCGTGCGAGTCCGGGTCAGTGCTACTGCTTCTGCCCACTTGGTGAAATAATCTACCATGACCAGCAACATCTTCTTTCCTCCTGTGCCAGCCGGGAACGGCCCCACCAAGTCGATACCCCATTATGCGAAAGGGCAAGGACTAACAATAGGCGTCAGCTCTGTGGGATGTAAACGATAATCGTTAGCGTACACCTGACACGGCGTGCAATGTCTGGTGTGGTTTATGCAATCTTCTAACATCCTGGCCAATAATACCCAACCAGGGTAAACTGTCTGTTCAGAGTTCTTGGTCCGGCGTGATTTCCAACTGCTCCTCCGTGCATCTCCTTCATCACGTATTCTTGTTCGTCCTTCTCCAAGCAACGTCGTAAAGGGTGAGCCAGTGATTTCCGGTACAGCAGTCCTCCCAGCAAGGTATACCTCGCGGCGTTTCTGCGTACCTTTCTAGCTTCGCTTGCATTTTTCAGGTAATTTTTGTGTTAACAGATACTGAACGTTTGGTCTCATCCAGGTATCCCCCTGGTTTACTCTGATTGCCATACCTTCCTGTGCTTTGTCGATGCTTCTTTCTTCTAGGGTGTGAAATATTACACCGGGGACTACGGTTTGTCCGTTGATCATCTTTGACAGCGCATCAGCCAGAGTATTCTCCTCGGGGTATTCTGGTGATGGGGAACTTCTGGAAGAAACCGACCAGTTCTTTTACCTTCTTTAGATACTTAATCATATCTGTTCCTTTCGCCTCATAGTCACCGTTGACGTGGTTGACTATCAGTTGAGAATCGTTGAAACCCGGACACTCGCAGCTCTGGAAGTCAGAGCTAATTTGAGTCCCGCCAGTAAAGCTTCGTATTTGGCCTCTTTGTTTGTTACCGCGAATTCGAACGAGGTAGTCTGGAAAGTCTTTTCCTCCTCGGGACTGATTAGCACCCCCCTGCTCCTTTCTAGGATTCGCTTGATGCTCCGTCCACGAAGAGAGTCCAAATCTTCTCTGGGCCAAGATTTGTTGCTATGATCGAGCATTCCGTTACGAAATCCGCCAACGCTTGCCCATTTATAGCGGTTCGGGGCTCGTATCGGATGTCGAATTCACTTAGCTCCACTGGCCATTTCGTCAATCGTCCTGAGAGATCCATCTTTTGGTTATATTCTTGAGTAGTTGGTCCGTCTGAACAACTATTGTGTGAGCTTGGAAGTATGGGCGCAGCTTCCTAGCAGTCAGAATGAGCGCGTAAGCCGGTTTCTCTATAGTTGGATAGTTTAGTTCTGCCCCACCCAATACTTTGCTAACAAAGTATACGGGGTGCATGACTCCTTCTATTTTTTTGATTATCGCTGCTGAGACGGCTTCTCCGAAAGTCGCAAGATAAATAATGAGCTTTTCCCGAGCTGATACCCGAATATCCCGTTAACTAGACGTTGATATGTTGCTCCGACATTCCTGAGACCGAAAGGCATTTGTTGATAGCAGTATAGCCCTCGATCTGTCAGGAATGCGGTATTCTCTTGGTCGGCCCAGTGTATGGCGATCTGGTGGTATCCCGCGAAGGCATCCATGAAGCTTAGTAGTTCGTGGCCAGTCGTGGAGTCTACTAGCTAATCTATAGACGGTAGCGAGAAACTATCTTTTGGGCAAGCCTTGTTTAAGTCGGTGAAATCTATGCATATTCTCCACGTTCCATTCTTCTTCTTGACCAAGACCACATTGGCCAGCTACTCCGGGTATCGGGCTTCCCTTGTTACTCCTGATGCCAGGAGTTTCTCGACTTGCTCGACTATCTCAGCCAGCTTGTCTGCTGAAAAATTCCTTTTCGTTTGCTTCACCGGCTTGCTTCCTTCTCTGATATTCAATTTATGGGTGATGATCCCCGGGTACCTCGTCTGCCCCAAACGCAAAGACATGGCGGTGTTCCAGGGTACCAGTTTCTTGAGGGAACACCGCTATGTCTTTGCGTTTGGGACAGACGAGGTACCCGGGATAGACCCGGGGATCATCACCCATAAATTGAATATCAAAGAAGGAAGCAAGCCGGTGAAGCTAAAGGAATTTTTCAGCAGACAAGCAGGCTGAGATAGCCGAGCAAGTCGAGAAAGTCCTTGCATCAGGAGTAATAAGGGAAGCCCGATACCCGGAGTGGCTGGCCAATGTGGTCTTGGTCAAGAAGAAGAATGGAACGTGGAGAATGTGCATAGATTTAACCGACTTAAACGAGGCTTGCCCGAAAGATAGTTTCCCGCTACCGTTCATAGATCAGCTAGTAGACTCCACGGCTGGCCACGACCTACTAAGCTTCGTGGATGCCTTCGCGGAATACCACCAGATCGCCATGCACTGGGCCGACCAAGAGAATACCGCATTCCTGACAGATCGAGGGCTATACTGCTATCAATGCCTTTCGGTCTCAAGAATGCCGGAGCAACATATCAACGTCTGGTTAACGGGATATTCGGGGATCAGCTCGGGAAAACAGTCAAATGTTACGTGGATGACATGATCGTAAAAGGCAAAGCTCGCCGAGACCTGATCACCAACCTTAAGACCGCATTCGACAAACTCCAAGCCTACAATATGAAACTAAACTCAGAAAAGTGCGCGTCTGGCGTAACGTCGGGAAAGTTTCTAGGGTTCATGGTTAGCCACAGAGGGATAGAAGCCAACCCCGCCAAGATCACAGCCTTACGAGATATGCCCAGCCCGCAAAGTCGGAAAGACGTTTAGCGACTAATTGGGAGATTGGCATCGCTCTCCAGATTCTCCAGTAAGATGGGGGATAAGGCCCTACCTTTCTTCAAAACTCTCCGAAAGGTACCTGACTTTACCTGGACCAGCGAGGCAGAGAAGACGTGGAGTTGAAAGCACACCTCATGAAACTGCAACTGCTGGTCAGTCCAAGCCCCGGGGACAAGCTGATTATTTATCTTACGACTTCCGGAGAAGCCGTCTCAACAGCGATAATCAAAACAATAGAAGGAGTCATGCACCCCGTATACTTTGTTAGCAAAGTATTGGGTGGGGCAGAACTGAACTACACAACTATAAAGAAATTGGCTTACGCGCTCATTCTGACTGCTAGGAAGCTGCGCCCATTTCCAAGCTCACACAATAGTGGTTCAGACGGACCAACCACTCAGGAATATACTCCAAAAGATGGATCTCTCAGGACGATTGACGAAATGGGCAGTGGAGCTAAGTGAATTCGACATCAGGTACGGGCCCCGAACCGCTATAAAAGGGCAAGCATTGGCGGATTTCGTAACGGAATGCTCGATCACAAAAACAAATCTTGGCCCAGAGCAAATTTGGACTCTCTTCGTGGGCGGAGCATCAAGCGAATCCTTGAAAGGAGGAGGGGCGGTGCTAATCAGTCCCGAGGAAGAAAATACTTTCCAGATTACCTCGTTCAAATTCGCGGTAACAAACAACGAGGCCGAATACGAAGCTTTACTGGCGGGACTCAAATTAGCTCTGACTTCTAGAGCTGCGAGTGTCTGGGTTTCAACGATTCTCAACTGATAGTCAACCACGTCAACGGTGACTATGAGGCGAAAGGAACAGATATGATTAAGTATCTAAAGAAGGTAAAAGAACTGGTCGGTTTCTTCCAGAAGTTCACCATCACCAGAATACCCCAAGGAGAATACTCTGGCTGATGCGCTGTCAAAGATGATCAACGAACAAACCGCAGTCCCCGGTGTAATCTTTCACACCCTAGAAGAAAGAAGCATTGACAAAGCACAGGAAGGTATGGCAATCAGAGTAAACCAGGGGGATACCTGGATGAGACCATACGTTGAGTATCTGTTAACACAAAAATTGCCTGAAAATGCCAGTGAAGGTAGAAAGGTACGCAGAAACGCCGCGAGGTATACCTTGCTGGGAGGATTGTTGTACCGGAAATCCCTGGCTTACCTTGTACGACATTGCTTGGCGAAGGACGAACAAGAATACGTGATGAAGGAGATGCACAGAGGAGCAGCAGGAAATCACGCCGGACCAAGAACTCTGAACAGACAGTTTATCCTGGCTGGGTATTATTGGCCAGGGATGTTAGAAGATTGCATAATCCACACCAGACATTGCACGCCGTGTCAGGTATACTCTTAACGATTATCGTTTACATCCCACAGAGATGACGCCTATTGTTAGTCCTTGCCCCTTCGCACAATGGGGAATCAACTTGCTGGGGTCGTTCCCGGCTGGCACAGGAGGAAAGAAGATATTGCTGGTCATGGTAGATTATTTCACCAAGTGGGCAGAAGCAGTAGCACTGACCCGGACTCGCACGAAGGAGATCGTCAGTATACTATGGACGAACATAATATGCCGATTGGGAGTCCCGAGGATCTTTGTCATGGACAACGGGCCGCAGTTCAACAATGATGCTATGAAGGAGTTCCTCACAGAGTATGGGATCAACCCCGCTTACGTGAGCCCGGCACACCCCACCGGAAACGGAAAAGTAGAGGTAACCAACAAAACTCTGGTTAAGTACATTAAAACTAAGTCCTATAGAAACAAAAACTGGGTGGACGAACTCCCCAACGTGCTGTGGACCTACCGCATCACACCACGAAGAGCTACAGGGGAGACGCCTTTTCGAATGGTGTACGGCGTGGACGTCGTGCTACCCGTAGAAATAGGTAAACCGAGTCTAAGAGTAAGACACTTCGATCTTGAAACCAATGAACAACTAATGTTCGATTACTTAGACTTAGTCGACGAAGTTCGAGAGCAGGCGGAGCAGCGAAATCTCGCCTTTAAAGACACTATGACTAAACAGCATAGGTCCCACATGAAGATAAGAAAGTTCGACGTTAGAGACATGGTATGGAGGAACTCTAAATTCACCCAGAAACAATCAGTGGCCAAACTGTTTCCCACATGGGAAGGGGCCTTATAAGATAGTAGAAGTCGTTAGACCTGGCACCTATAGGCTAGAGAATACGTCAGGTCACGTCCTTACACACCCCTGGAATGCGGAGCATCTCATATTCGCATTCCAGAAGAAAGACACCGATACATCCTAGAACACCGAAGGATGAATCAGACTCATGAAGATGAAGCATAGATCTACTTGTATGATAACGAGTCAAGTAAGAGAATTATAGAGGACTTTGGCCATGTTTAGCGAACTTAGAAGCCTTTGCTAGTACAATACTGCCCATCATAGAACCTAAAGGAGGAGTCCTAATTAAACTCATCTCGCTCTGAATCGAGCAGGTAGCCCTTACAGCGAAAGCCACGACCACCGGAACCTAAAGGCAGCATTCGTAGGTGAAAGCAACGACCAAGGGCCCTAATTTGAACAACCCTGCTAAGCGAAAGCCACGATCAGGGACAGGATAGCCTCTGTAGCTACGGCGACGACCGAGGGCCCTAAGGACCAGTCCTTGTTAATCTGTACTTTGCTCGAGAAAAAATCGACCCCTCACCAAGGTCCCAAGGAGAAGTCCTAGTTACACTGATCGGCTCAAGCCGGCAAAGGAGGTAGCTACGGCTGCGACCCGAGGCCTCACAAAGAGGAGTCCTAGCTAAACTCAACCCTTTACTCGAGTGAAACGTGGTCCCTGTGGATCTCCAAGGAGAAGTCCTAGATAAAACTAACGCCCCGATGAAGGTGACCGGGGGTATAAGGAGAAGTCCTTGCGAAACTATTCATGCTTAAAATGAGGAAGACAACCCTGGTAGCTAAGGCCACGACCGGAGGCACGGGAGGAGTCCCGGCGAAAACTAGTCGAGCTCAAGCCGACAAAAACAGCCCTGCTAGCGAAAGCCACGAACAGGGACAGGACAACCTCGATAGCTATGGCAACGACCGTGGCCCCTAAGGAAAAGTCCTAGTTAAACTAGCCAAGCTCAAGCTGGCGAAACCAGCTCTGGTAGCGAAAGCCACGACCAGAGGTCTAAGGAGAAGTCCTAGTAAAACTAGTTGCGCCCAAGCCAACGAAACCAGCTCTGGTAGCGAAAGCCACAACCAGAGGCCTAAGGAGAAGTCCTAGTCAAACTAGCCAAGCTCAAGCTGGTGAAACCAGCTCTGGTAGCGAAAGCCACAACCAGAGGCCTAAGGAGAAGTCCTAGTCAAGCTCAAGCTGGCGAAACCAGCTCTTGTAGCGGAAGCCACGACCAGAGGTCTAAGGATAAGTCCTAGTTAAACTAGCGGAGCTCAAGCTGGCGATATAGGCTCTAGTAGCGAAAGCCACAACAAGAGGTCTAAGGAGGAGTCCTGGCGAAACTAGTTATGCAAAGACAGCTCTAGAATAGACAACCGGAGGCGGAGCTAAGAACTCTAACACTATTCAAAACTTTTTACACAGGGCTAATTCGGGTTCTATTTTGCAGAAGGAATAGTAAGGCATGCTAGATTAGGTCTGAAATTATTTCTCTTGTAGGTGCGATCATTCGAAGCATGCGTAGTAACCCTAGGAAAAGGCATTAGTAAGTTAGGATTTGTGCTAACATTGATTTGCAGAACCAGCGCACGGTATCAATACCAAACCACAACAAAAAATGATCCAGAGCAAGAGAAGAGGGTTTTTATTCAAGGCAATTACAGAAGAAATTACAACCACGACAGCATAAAAAATATAATCCGTAGAGATTCGGTGATAATCGAAGCAGAAAAACCACTCGCCAAAAATTTGGACGGAGCTCAACACCTCGTTTCTTCTCCTGGTTGATCGACAAGGTGGCCACCCAAGAAAGAAAATCGCAGGCATGAGCTATCTTCTAAAGAATTGGAGCTTACAACTCCAAAGGAGCTTCGGCCAAAAAGACGAAGTCTGCCAAATCGGGAGTGTACTGCCCCGAAAACACCCTCTCTCGAGAAAGACCCGAACCGACAATTGGGTAACTATCCCCATTGCCGGAAAAGTTGTCCCTAACTATCCCCATTGACGGAAAAATACCCCTTCAGGCAGCCAACAGGTACGAACTCCAAGCAGAAGCCTCATCCCGAATCCTTTACATGAACAGGAAGGAATCATAAAGGAAGAAACCTCTGGGATCGTTCTGATGGAGAAGCAGATTGAAGAATCAAAACAAATATTTATAACAGTGAAGATGATGAAGGAAATGGGTAAAAAGCATTGAAGACAGAAATCGAGCACCTTTTGAAAACATTCGAGAAAATTAAAAGTTCAGCAGGAAACACGCCCCACTCCCAATAACAGAGCTCCGCGTGTCCTTGCGTGACCAAATGAGTTGTCGTGTGCAATAACCCAAAAGATCAACATTGAAGACGCGTGATCAGAAAATCGAATCTATGACGTCACAAAGTCACGCATGGAAAGGAATTAATTACTTGCGCAGGAGACGAAACTTGTCTCGGAATAACAAATCACGCGTCAAAACGAGAATACAGCAGGATCAGCTTCAGCGAAGCTAACGCATAGTAAGAAATCTCCAAGTCATGACATCAATCAGCTCTGGAATACTGACAGTAAGACAGAACTCCACCAAACGGCCATGGTTTAGTTAAGGCCCAAAGAGCTTCACGATACAGCTCTGGGACAGGTAATACTTTCGACTTCTGGCCTTCAAAGTAAAACACACGAGTTACTTCTACTCCTTAGTCTCTTTACTTTCAACTAAGGAGTGGCGGGACTCATGATGATGCATAAAATGTCCAGACACTGACTAACGTCTGAAGAGTCAAAGATCAGACCAGAAGTCTCTCGGAACAGCTCGGCTTAATGCAGCAGGACAGCTGAAACCCCTGATGGTCCACCACACATTCCCATAACCGGGAGGTCGGCCAGAAGAAACCAGCTCTGCACAAAATGACCTTGGCATGGATAGATCATCCCTGTGATCTCTAAAGGAACAAGGGGGGTCTCCACAGGTTCGGCCCATATCTTACGCCCAGAACTGGGAAGATATCAGCGCTGCGCAACCTAATGACTTAATCCCAGACTTTCCAGAAAGATCTCAGTCGGTTACACATCTTGAAGTGTTCAAGCCCGGTTGGACTCCACGTATCTAAAGGAGGAAACTTCTCCTTTAGAGTCTGTCACTCCGACAAGATATCAACGAAGTATCCTTGGACTTACGAACTTTCACTTATCAAAGATCCAGGATAGACTCGAAGAGAAACCCTAGATACGCAAAAGAGGTAACTTCTATTATGGTTTAACGGCCACCGCCTCACCACCGCCACTAATCACAGTCGGCCTACCTTCGCCTATAAAAGGCCCCCCACATCGTCCTTCAAAGGACACGATCTCTGGAAAAGAAACACACCATCTCTCCTAAACATAAGATACCTTCATACCAGAAGGACCCCCCCCCCCCTAAAACAGAGTTCTCATCACTCGCCCCCAAATGGATCAATCAACATTCGTTCTTATACTGCAAAGAGCACCCTGACTGTCTTGAGCGTCGGAGCGATTTTCGAACCCTTTCCAGGTTTTCCCCCTCGGGAACAGACGAACAGGAGCAAGGAATCAGGAGCTGGAGCAAGGAGTCAATAGTTGGAGCAAGACGCAAGGAGCGGAGAAGTAAAGCAAATGAGTAGAGCAGAGTAGAGAAGCAGAGCTGAACAGAAGAATCTCACCTCTCTAAACAGAATATTCTTTCATAACGGAGGCTATCATGCATCAACTCTCTTTTTTATGCTGATTTAACCAGGAGCCAATTTTTGACATCAACAAGTAAGACACAATCTCACGAATCTCTTGTGTAAACTTGTTTGCTTATCATAGTGGAAATCATCGCGCCGTTGTCACCGAGGAGTAGGTCTCACCAACCGAACCACGTAAATCTCTGTGTTCTGTTCTTGATTGTTCTTTACTATTCCTATTGCTTTTCTTGGATTACTCGTATTGTTCACATTAACCCCGATTGGGCATAACAGAGATCGCCTTGGAGAAAGGCGTTGTTAACATCCAATTGATGGACAATGACTAATTTTGCAACAAGAGCAAAAGTGTCATGGTAATCACGCCTTCGATTTGGGTGTACCCTTTGGCAACAAGGCGGGCCTTATAATGTTCGGTAGATCCGTCTGAACGATACTTAATCTTATACAACCATTTGGAGCCAATGGGACATTTGCTTGGTGGTAAGGGAACAAGGGACCATGTATTATTAGATTCCAGAGCCTTGATTTCGGCAGCCATGACATCACGCCAAATTGAAGATTCCATGGTCTTGGCGAAGGAGGAGGGTACAGTATTAGAATCAACCGAACCGATAAACAATCTATGAGATAGAGAGAGACAGTCCAAAGAAATATGATCACAGAGAGGGACCTTGACTGCCGAATTGGCCGATGAAGCGCAAATATAGTCTGAAAGGTGTTTCAGAGGAAGAAGGGTGCAGGTTGGACGACCCTGCTGTTCGGTGGGTACCGAAACCAATGTTGGTAGAACTGGGGTGCCTGCAGAACCCGTCGAACAGCTTGTGTTGTCGGGTCCACTATAGGCACCCACAGATTGAGGCATCGACGAGACAATCCGACTGACCAGCAGGGTTGGCGGAAGGAGATGACTAGCTCAGCGGAGCATCGACGACGATTTCGCATGAAAAGAACTAATAATGAACTAGAAACTGAAAGTAGAATACCTGGATTCGCGTTTAGGAATAAAATTCCAACTCCTTTATCACGAAGATGAGAGCTCCAATTGTCGCTCCTCTACTTGACATACCCAAGCAAGTGACTTGATCTCCCTTCTTTGATGTCAGCTAGGACTCTCAGAGAGAGAGGGGTTGTTTTTCTCCTAAGAAAATGCCACCCCTTTTCTGTTCTCTAATGAGCCTTATATGGAGAAACCCTAATAGGAATCTCATTCCCATTTTCAATAAGAGTCCCAGAAAAGATAAACACGAGAGTCCCATCTGATTAGGAAACCCTGGGATTCCCATTAGGGTTTCCCCTAATAGTGTGGCCGACAACTTTAGCCCATAAATGGGCTTGGCCAGGCCGGCCCACTCCTTTTATGTGGTCGGCTAAATCAACCCATTAAGGGGTTTGATCTGTCCGGCCCAAAAATGGGTTTTACACCTTTTCGGGCTTCCCCTTTCGAGCCTGTTTTTTCTATCTTTTTGTGCCTATCAAACTGGATCATATCCATCTACAAGAAAGCTCCCACTAGTCAACTCTCCCAATCAAGCTACCACTCTTTGGTGTAACCCGTTATAGGATCCGGTATATGTTAGTTGTGATCCCTAATTGGACCGGACTAGATGATCTTTCTTATGAAGTCATCGTAATCCTAACTGACAAATTGAGCGCGTTGCTATCTTGGTCGAATGACACTTCTTCGGAAGGACATCGCCTTCAGACCAAACAGAAATATCCTTCAGTCCCCACTTGTACTTAGAATAAGTGCAATGCTCGATTCCATGTCACTTCACATCTCATCTGATACGTCATATCTTTTCAGACTTTCTTGATCTCGAGAACAACTGTTTAAAGCAGATGATTAACTATTAATCCATTTGAGTATGGTCGTACACTTCCCAGTTGCTTCTGCTCAACCGGCCTAGAGATACATTCCCTAACCTAGTTAGGAGGACATAATCTAGTCTTGAACTCCTACTTAACTTCATATATATCCTGTCATTCACAGTACCCGCTTTTATAACCTCCTTTGACGACGCGGCGTTTGGCGGTACCAAAGTTTGACATTCCTTACATAAGATGAGTGGAGCACTCATGTTTAAGGAACCTTTCCAATCTTTCCTATGAGAGTTCATGACGCTTTTCATAACTTGAAGAACTTTCATGTTTGGGTTATCCAGTGTATATTCCCAATCATACACTGTAACACCCCTATTTTCTTGATATACCAAATTGGGTGGAAATAATAAAAGTCTAGGTCAGTTTTGTTTAGATGAAATACTGGTGGGTTTAAAAACCCTATTTCTCTTCACTTTTGAGGAAACCCTATAGAAAAGAAAGAGGGTGCAGCCGCTCCTTAGTGATGGGAGGAGGAATAAAGAAGAAAAGTGATGGAAATAGAGTTCTCTAGTGAGAGAACAAGCCATGGTTGTGGTCTTAAAGTCATCTAACGCGAAAAGAGGTAGATTTCCTATCTCCTAATTTTTTTGTAGGCTCTTTCAATTTATTCCATGATAGGTATAGTATTGTTAATCACATGAAAGAACGATTAAATGGCTTAGAGACTAGTTTTATCTAGAATTTCATAAAACATATAGAGAGGACAGTATTTTAGTCTAAATTCAACTTACATCTGGTATTGATATATGAAGAATCTCGGTGTGATTCTTATATTTTTGGAAAGTTCTGTTTGTCTACTTTCTAATAGTTCAAACGGTTTGTTAATCCGAGTTCCGAGTGAAGAGTTACGATAGTTTTCGTACAAGGTGTCAGAACAGTGTCTACTGCAGTCAGTTTATATTAAAATTAAATCTGGTGTAGATATATAATGAATCTAAGTGTGATTCTTATATTTTCGGAAAGGTATGTTTGTCTACTTTCTATTAATTCAAACGGTTCGTTAATCCGAGTTCTGAGTGAAGAGTTACGATAGTTTTCGTACAAGGTGTCAGAACAATGTCTACTGCACGTCGGTTTATATTAAAATTAAATCTGGTGTAGATATATAATTAATCTAAGTTTTATTCTTATATGGTTGGAAAGGTCTATTCGTCTAATTTTTAGTAGTTCAAACGGTTCATTAATCCGATTTTCGAGTGAGAAGTTATGATTGTTTTCGTACAAGGTGTCAGAACAGTCTCCGATGGACGAATTTATTGAGATAATTCACATGGTTTCTGTTCTTTAGGCAATGTATCTCCTAGGTAGATACCTTTTAGTGGTGAGCCTATGTTTGTTAATTAATATTTTTATTTGCTTGTTTGAGATTGCGATCCACGTGAGGATCTACTATAAGCATCATCCCTTCTGACTTGTCATGTGTTGTTGACTTGAATTGTTTGGTGAGTTTGTTTGTAAGTCTTGATAAGAGTCAATGTTTGTTGTGTATTGGTCTGAGATACCTGAACAAGAGTTTGATGATTGTGTCTTTCGACATAATGTGGTTGTCGACGTACATGTCAAGTTTGTGGCCATAAAGGTTTACCTTAGTTAAAGGCATGATATTTTTTATCTGCTGAAAAAAAAAAAGATCGTTGTATTATCAGGGTTAGTATTAGATTAAAATAATACGAGAACCGGAAAACCTAATAATTAATCAAATGACATAAATTATTAGTTTCGAGAGGGATTGGATAAATCTGATATATTATGTTAGTATTCACCGTTAAATTTCAGATAATGCCAATAATGAATATGAATGCAATGCTTCCTTGATTGGGGATTGAGCTTGCCTACCCGAGACTTAGGTTTGAGGAAATCTACTGCAGTTGGGTTTTAACCCAGCTATTTTGTTTTTCAGGTAATTATTGTGCACTCATGGTAGGTGTTGCTCGTGGATCCAGTTTGAAGGTCTCAAATCTTGGATTTCAAGGCGGTTAGCTTGAGATTTGGGATTTGGGGCGCTACAAAGTGGTATCAGAGCTCTAGGTTTAGTAGTCCTAGGGTTGTATTGTGGGTTTGATTGTCGTCGTTAGACACGTCATTGTTATGAACACTTTAATTAGTGTCTTGCAGAACTGGTTGAATCTAGAATGTGCTTTTGGAATTGCTTTCTTGTGAAAACTTGAAAGAAGTTGTCTTTATATTTTCGGAATCTAAATTGTGATTGCAAATTTTCCATGGGAAGGATAATGGCTATTGATGTGATGTACTTTTTGTTTGTGATGCGTGCGAGTAAATGTCTTATTTGACCGTGATGTCAAACCTAAGGTATGTGATTGTGATTGTAGCAATACATATATTTATGATATACATGAGGGTACTGAAAATCCCTACTTTTATGGGGTTTTGGGTTGTTTGAATGTGTGTTGTGTGATAGTGTATCAGTTGATTATGAATTAACTTAAAAATTTGTTTCGATGAGAAAATGTTAACTGAGAATGGTTGGCTCGACATGTGGGTCGATGCAAACACGAATTTGTTGTCGTGATAGTGGACAACCTCGTGGACCATGATTTTAAGTTCTACTTATTGGATTGAACCAAGAATGGTTGGCTCGACATGTGGGTTGATTGCAAACACTAGTTACTAATGCGATATTAGATAACTTGGTGGACCATGATCTTGAGTTTCGTTAATGGATTGAACTAAGACTGGTTGGCTCGACATGTGGGTCGATTGCAAACACGGGCTTGTCAATTTGATATTGAACAACCCAGTGGACCAGGGACTTGAGTTCTAATATGGATTGACGATTATAATCCATAAGTGATAGGTGGTTGGCTCGACAGGATGATCGATGCAAACACAAGTTCATTATTGTGGACCACATACTTCTAGTTTGAGAAGTAATAAATTGAACTAAGACTGGTTGGCTCGACATATGGGTCGATTGCAAACACGGGTTTGTCAATGTGATATTGGACAACCTAGTGGACCAGGGGCTTGGATTCTAATATGGATTGACGGTTGTAATCCATAGGTGGTTGGCTCGACAGGATGATCGATGCAAACACAAGTTCATTCTTGTGGACCACATACTTCTAGTTTGAGAAGTAATTTACCAAGTAGAGGTTGGCTCGCCTCCTGCTCATATGTAAAGTGCTCGTGTTGCACGGATCCCCTCTTTGGGAGGTATCAATGGTTTATTGAGAGGTTTAAGTCGATGCAAACACGGATGCTAAGTGAAGCTATCTTGTGGACCTCAAAAATTGGTTATGCCCCTCCAAAGGGAAGTTGTATTGTATGAATCTTTTCAACCGTGTAACAGGTTGACTTCAGTTGTGTTGTATTTCTTGTGCTTGTATAACATTTATGTTCTAGCATTTGCTAGACTTGATTGCATATTGTTTGTGATTGTGGTATGTTTGATTTCGAGGACGAAATCCTCTTTTTAGGGTGGAAGATTGTAACACCCCTATTTTCTTGATATACCAAATTGGGTGGAAATAATAAAAGTCTAGGTCAGTTTTGTTTAGATGAAATACTGGTAGGTTTAAAAACCCTATTTCTCTTCACTTTTGAGGAAACCCTATAGAAAAGAAAGAGGGTGCAGCCGCTCCTTAGTGATGGGAGGAGGAATAAAGAAGAAAAGTGATGGAAATAGAGTTCTCTAGTGAGAGAACAAGCCATGGTTGTGGTCTTAAAGTCATCTAACGCGAAAAGAGGTAGATTTCCTATCTCCTAATTTTTTTGTAGGCTCTTTCAATTTATTCCATGATAGGTATAGTATTGTTAATCACATGAAAGAACGATTAAATGGCTTAGAGACTAGTTTTATCTAGAATTTCATAAAACATATAGAGAGGACAGTATTTTAGTCTAAATTCAACTTACATCTGGTATTGATATATGAAGAATCTCGGTGTGATTCTTATATTTTTGGAAAGTTCTGTTTGTCTACTTTCTAGTAGTTCAAACGGTTTGTTAATCCGAGTTCCGAGTGAAGAGTTACGATAGTTTTCGTACAAGGTGTCAGAACAGTGTCTACTGCAGTCAGTTTATATTAAAATTAAATCTGGTGTAGATATATAATGAATCTAAGTGTGATTCTTATATTTTCGGAAAGGTATGTTTGTCTACTTTCTATTAATTCAAACGGTTCGTTAATCCGAGTTCTGAGTGAAGAGTTACGATAGTTTTCGTACAAGGTGTCAGAACAATGTCTACTGCACGTCAGTTTATATTAAAATTAAATCTGGTGTAGATATATAATTAATCTAAGTTTGATTCTTATATGGTTGGAAAGGTCTATTCGTCTACTTTTTAGTAGTTCAAACGGTTCATTAATCCGATTTTCGAGTGAGAAGTTATGATTGTTTTCGTACAAGGTGTCAGAACAGTCTCCGATGGACGAATTTATTGAGATAATTCACATGGTTTCTGTTCTTTAGGCAATGTATCTCCTAGGTAGATACCTTTTAGTGGTGAGCCTATGTTTGTTAATTAATATTTTTATTTGCTTGTTTGAGATTGCGATCCACGTGAGGATCTACTATAAGCATCATCCCTTCTGACTTGTCATGTGTTGTTGACTTGAATTGTTTGGTGAGTTTGTTTATAAGTCTTGATAAGAGTCAATGTTTGTTGTGTATTGGTCTGAGATACCTGAACAAGAGTTTGATGATTATGTCTTTCGACATAATGTGGTTGTCGACGTACATGTCAAGTTTGTGGCCATAAAGGTTTACCTTAGTTAAAGGCATGATATTTTTTATCTGCTGAAAAAAAAAAGATCGTTGTATTATCAGGGTTAGTATTAGATTAAAATAATATGAGAACCGGAAAACCTAATAATTAATCAAATGACATAAATTATTAGTTTCGAGAGGGATTGGATAAATCTGATATATTATGTTAGTATTCACCGTTAAATTTCAGATAATGCCAATAATGAATATGAATGCAATGCTTCCTTGATTGGGGATTGAGCTTGCCTACCCGAGACTTAGGTTTGAGGAAATCTACTGCAGTTGGGTTTTAACCCAGCTATTTTGTTTTTCAGGTAATTATTGTGCACTCATGGTAGGTGTTGCTCGTGGATCCAGTTTGAAGGTCTCAAATCTTGGATTTCAAGGCGGTTAGCTTGAGATTTGGGATTTGGGGCGCTACATACACCCATGTAGTTGACTTGAATACTATATTCTTATAGCCCATGAAACTTTGCTATCAGTCAATCTCACATGCTAGTCTTCGCAAGTCATTGTTGTCCATGCAGTGACCTGGACTAGGGACTTAATAATGAATTTATTCCAAGTTCACTTAGTATGGTTTCATTTACCGGATCAAGTATCTGATAAGTGGAATGCTTCATTATTTTTTTGGACTGTCGGTTAAATACTAAACCACAATTAACGACGAAATAATTAACTTATTTATGATAATAAGAGTTTGTAAATAAGAGTTTGTAAATTTTAGTCTTTCCGTGTAACTCCTTACACCCTAAATTTTACCAGTCTAAGCTTAATGCTTATGACCCTGATATAACTTCCATACCTGTCTAAGGTGACAATTTAGTTAATAGATCTTATCTATCTAGATTTTGATGATTATAATCCCGACTGAAGGATGATAATTGATGGGCCTAAAAAGTTTCCTAAATAGGTCTACACCCGCAAGTGCACGGGTGTCAAGTTGTAATAAATTTCGGTAAGACCGGTTCGTTCCTCAGAGACTAGTTGAACCTATTCTAAAATTAGGAAGTAATAAGATTTTAAAATGATTTGGTTTTGGTTTTTAAAATAAAATATTAAAATAAAATTACGGAAAGAAAATAATTACAAATGATACAAGGAACTCAAATGGGGGAAAGCCTAGGGTTTTCTGAATCCGTTCTCCTAACAATTCTAACGACAATTTATTTAGATTTAATTAGCGAATTTTATATATAACTCAGATTCTAGTCCATGAATGGTCTAAAAATCCGGAAGATTTTATCATGAAAAGCAATAAAAATATTAATAAATCATATCGATAAAATTACTTATGAAGAACTTCATCTAAAACCCTAGATAGAGAATTAGTTACTCATGGACATTATATAAAAGAAATTGGAAAATAAAATAAAAAGATTCGGAGAAGAAAACACCTTTTTTCGCTTTTTTTTTTCCTTCTGCGCAGCCAAACAGAACCTTAGGGAAAATTATTTTCTCATCTTCCCGGAAACGATTTCCAGGTAAGAAAATAATTTTCCTTCTCTGGTTTTTCTCTTTCCTTCTCTGTTTTCTCTTTCTTTCTCTTTCTAAACTTTCTCTTTATCTCTCTATAGTAAAACAGTAACACTCTCTTTCTCTCTCTTAGCCGAAACAGTAAAGGATGAAGAAGATAAAGATAATTCAATGGAGTTTATTAATTCAATCTCTTTCTCTCTCTACAGAACAGGAGCTCCTCTCTCTCTTAATTCTTCTAATCTAAACTTCTCTCTCTCACTAAGAGAAGAAGAAAAAAAGAATAAGAAACATAAAACAGAAACTCTCCTTCTCTTTCTACCTCGGTTTTCTTCTTTAATGGCCGTGAGGAGCTATCCCCTCCCTCCTGTTTCCTTCTCTCTCTACTAAACCTATTTCTCTTTCTTAGCCGAGAGGACCCCCAAACCGAGATGATCTTAACTTTTCTTTCTCTGTTTTTTATTATCACCCCCTCAGTCGACCACTTCTCCCTCTAGAAATATTTCTTCATCAATCAAGCTTCTTTCCTTGCTGTCCTCTTTCCTTCTCTATCAATATCTCTGTTTTCTTTCCATCTTCAACAGCCCTCTTTCCTTCATGTGTTCACTGTTTCTAAAAGAAGAGAGAACGGTTTAGAGAAGGATAGAAAAGGAAAAAATATTCCCATGATTTTGGGTCAATCCCGTAGTTGTCAAACACGGAGGATTCAGTGCTTCTCGGCGCTCTATAAAAGCTTGCAACAGGCCTTCGGATTCAGACACGTGGACAAAAGCTAACCGGGCCATTGGATCTCGCGGGAGCATCCACAAAACTGTTATACCGAATTTTGTATCTCTCTGCCCGAGTGACTCCCGTACGCGAATATGTTGCGCCTCTGGTCAGCGACACATGTCCATCTTGGTCTTTTGTCAATTGACTTTGACCAAAACTTTAACTTAGATTATCTTTCGAATCCGGACTCCGATTCCACTTCCGCTTTCGCCGATGGATTCGTATTGGAATCTACTTTCACATGAGCACTAATATTGACCAGAATGCCCTTGTCATTAAAATGACCAAAATGCCCCTCAAGTATGTCTTTATCACGATGTTTTCGCATCGAACTCCGTAAATGAGACCTGAGAAAGAAAATCAAACAAATCATCAGAGTAACCGCTCGAACTGGACTAACTAACCCGAGTTAAGAGATTCAGATGGGACATTTTCATGTCTCATCAAACATCCCCAAACTTAGATTTTGCTAGTCCTCGAGCAAAACAGAAAAATAAAACTAAACCATTTCACCACTTTCGTAGGGAATCACGATTGCACTTAGCACGTGCAACAAGCCGTTAAACCTCTAGGTTACCCAAGAGGACGAGTTTTGTCTCGTGAGGGTTTGCAGTGAATATACCCACAAAATTCCAAAAATCTCAAAAATGCATAAGGGTTTAAATATGATATGGACTAAAAATGTTCATCCGGTAGGTTTTCGAAAGTTAATAGAAATGAAATCCAAGTCAATCAAACCATACAAACGCTAAAAATCTCTTTACTAGTAATCAAGACTCGAAGTGCACGTGACCAGCCAATATAAGTATCATTTCGGTTCTGAAAAGACAAGACCTTGATTACCGTCTCGATACATTTCGCCTCGACTACTGCCTTACGGTCATACACTCAAAAATGAAAGTCACTCAGAAATGGCTCACTCAATGTGCGAGTATGAGTATGAAAGAAAACTCAACACATGGAAAAGATGGACTAAAAATTTGGTGAACGACTGATCTCATAGGAAGGAAACAACCACTAATATGGAATGGGGAAGCTAACCAACTCTTCTCACCTGATCTACTATCTAGCAATGCTTCCTAGAGGTCGATAGACACTAATGAGGATGTGACTAGAACTCCCGAGAACTCGACGTCTTCAAATCTTCAAGAACTACTTCAAGGGATAAACATTTAAACAAAACTAATCAAACACTTTGTTTTTTTTTTTTTTTTTTTTTTTTCAGTACACTGTACTATACTCAAAATACAAATACTACTTTCTTGATATTATTATTTCCTTGGTAATATTCTCTTCGTTTTGCTTCATGCCTTATCCTCAGGGTTCTAACAAATGGATTTCTATCTTCCTCTAGTTGACACTGTTTTCAAGTTTCTCAGACCACAAGAGAAAGGTTTACTTCCTGATGACATCCCTAGTGGTTGTAAAATTTGAACTCAAGAGATCAACTGAGCTCTAATGAATATTGCGAGGTTGAGTAGCTCTTCATTCTACTCAGAGTTAGCTCAGAAGAGATCACTCAAAACAAAAAGAAAGGCTCAGAATCTCATATGGGTTAAGTCTTCACTAATGATCGATTAAGTTCTCTCAGAAAAGTCAATTCTTCACCTATCTAATCACTCACATGGCTAGTGCACAGACAACCTCAAGACTCGAAATTCGTGGAAAAACCTTTAGCAAAAGCATAGTACAACCAACTAGACTCTATAACTATTAACAAGCAAAAACAACTAGACTCACATTTTCAATCCAAAAATTAAAAAAATTTGAAAAATTTTAAACCCTTTTGAATTTTTGAAATAAGGACTTAGCAAAAAATTTCAATCCCCTATCCCCAAACTTAAACCGAACATTGTCCTCAATGTTCTGAAGACTATGTAAAAAAAAAATAACAGGGTGAAGGGAAAGATATTACCTGATTCGGAAGTCCTAAGCGTGGGTTGCCTCCCAGAAAGCGCTAAGTTTAACGTCTTCAGCCAGACGAAACAAATGAACCGAAAAATAGAAAGAATTAACCTACTGGATTACAGATATGTAATTAACTGTAAACCAATATTCGATACATCTGTGGGTCCACCCAAAACACAAAGTTTTCAGTGAACGATAGTCTCACATTTTTGTGAATTGCAGAGAGTGCATGTGAGACTGTCAAAGAAGAGGGGCAATCCCCAAATTTAGTGGATGCACAGTCCACTAAGTAACTATAAATACTAGGACCAACGTCTAGAAAGTCATCAAAAGGATCGACATAACAATGAAGGGCCAATATATCCGTCGAAGGCAGAAAGTCATCTGCAAGTTTAGTGGATAGAATATCCACTATTTCCATAGACGTTCTCGAGGAGACATCTGAAGTGTCCCAAAAGGGATCAACAACCGAGTCTGAGACCATGTGAAAGGTCAAACTAGACTCTAAGGGTAAGGCAATATGCTTGGGGACCGCATCAAGGTCCATGGTTTCCTTAGGTAAACAGTCTGACAAACTATCCAACATGTCTCTAGCGTCATCAATGTCCTCAAAGACATCTGCGGCCTCGCAGTTATTCATAATATCATGCCTTCTTAGCTTTTCATCTAAGACTGACTCCTTACAAATCTCAAATGTCGAAAAGTTAAGAATTGTGTCATCCCCAAACTTGCTCATTGAGCCATCATCTTGAATATCAACGTTTAGTGTAGTCCGATCATGGTGAGGCGACACGAGTGGAGGAAACAAGTCAACATCAGACCTTTCAGGCTCTAGGGTATTATCAGTAAATTCATCGACATTTAACTTAGTACTAGGGTTAGACGTATTAACCTCGTCATCGTACCTAGTACCTTCCTGAGTTTGGGGTTGTGAAACCCCTTCCTCGTCAGCGAATGACTGTGACTTAAGCATCTTTACCTGTTGAGTCAAGGACTCGATCTCCTGCTTTGTTTGAGTCGCAAATTGTGACATCATCTCAATAAGACGACTCTCGGACTCTGATCGAGATCTATCTTCAAGAGTGTCCTCATAATAAGGCTCACTAGTGTAATTAAAATAAGACTCTTGATAAAAACTCCCACCATACATATTAGGATCATCGTACCTAGTACCTTCCTGAGTTTGGGGTTGTGAAACCCCTTCCTCGTCGGCGAATGACTGTGACTTAAGCATTTTTACCTGTTGAGTCAAGGACTCGATCTCCTGCTTTGTTTGAGTCGCAAATTGTGACATCATCTCCCTGAGACGACTCTCGGACTCTGATCGAGATCTATCTTCAAGAGTCTCCTCATAGTAAGGCTCACTAGTGTAATTAAATGGAGACTCTTGATAATAACTTCCTCCGTACATATTAGGATCATACCTGTCTCTAAAGTCATTGGCCTCATAATAGTATGGACTATAAGGTCTCTCATACATATTTCGTGTCGGACCATATCCATCACTATTTTGACCATCTCTATACATTTGTCGGTGTTCTCCTAATGTCATACGAGATCGATCAGGTTCTGGTCTACTCCACTCACTAGTCGGACCGTTTCTAGACATTTATTGATAATCTTCAAATGTGATACCAGGTCGGTTAGGCTCGGTTCTACACATTTGTTGGTATTCTCCTAGGGTCATTCCAGTCCGGTTGATGACGGGTCCCTTTAGATCAAGGTCATCATCATCAACAGGGTACGTCCAACCATTAGAAAAATGTGCCATGATGGTCAGGCACGATCACAAGATGAGAATTGACACTTATGTAACTAAACTTGACTCCTTTCTTTTGGTCCAAAGTTTTTTTTTTTTTTTAACACGAAAACCGAGGAAGCACTACTAAGATCTTATAAAAAGTACCCACTAACAGGGGATTCGTGGGTGATTAGAAAAATTACCTCCCGTTCAAGACGGGCGACGACCTTTGTAGACGACCCGGGCCACTCTTCCCTCAAGTGTTCGAACCCGAGGCTTCGTTGGATTTTCGGTTACAATTTATAAAAGCCCTCCAATTTAGGGTCAAAACAAAAGAAAGTACTAAAAAGTCTAAGTCTCTCTCTCACCAAAATAAATACAAAAAAAATAAAAATAAAAACAGTAAATTTCTTCTTTTGAGGTCCTCCTCCTTGTTGCGCCTCCTCTTCAGCTCCTTAGTGTTCTGCACACCAAAAACAGAGAAGCAAGTCAAAGTATACAAAATTCAAAACTTACCAAAAATAAAAACTTTCCAAAATTAGAATAAATTTAAAACATAGTCCCCGGCAGCGGCGCCAAAAACTTGATGGGCCTAAAAAGTTTCCTAAATAGGTCTACACCCGCAAGTGCACGGGTGTCAAGTTGTAATAAATTCCGGTAAGACCGGTTCGTTCCTCAGAGACTAGTTGAACCTATTCTAAAATTAGGAAGTAATAAGATTTTAAAATGATTTGGTTTTGGTTTTTAAAATAAAATATTAAAATAAAATTACGGAAAGAAAATAATTACAAATGATACAAGGAACTCAAATGGGGGAGAGCCTAGGGTTTTCTGAATCCGTTCTCCTAACAATTCTAACGACAATTTATTTGGATTTAATTAGCGAATTTTATATATAACTCAGATTCTAGTCCATGAATGGTCTAAAAATCCGGAAGATTTTATCATGAAAAGCAATAAAAATATTAATAAATCATTATCAATAAAATTACTTATGAAGAACTTCATCTAAAACCCTAGATAGAGAATTAGTTACTCATGGACATTATATAAAAGAAATTGGAAAATAAAATAAAAAGATTCGGAGAAGAAAACACCTTTTTTCGCTTTTTTTTTTTCCTTCTGCGCAGCCAAACAGAACCTTAGGGAAAATTATTTTCTCATCTTCCCGGAAACGATTTCCAGGTAAGAAAATAATTTTCCTTCTCTGGTTTTTCTCTTTCCTTCTCTGTTTTCTCTTTCTTTCTCTTTCTAAACTTTCTCTTTATCTCTCTATAGTAAAACAGTAACACTCTCTTTCTCTCTCTTAGCCGAAACAGTAAAGGATGAAGAAGATAAAGATAATTCAATGGAGTTTATTAATTCAATCTTTTTCTCTCTCTACAGAACAGGAGCTCCTCTCTCTCTTAATTCTTCTAATCTAAACTTCTCTCTCTCACTAAGAGAAGAAGAAAAAAAGAATAAGAAACAGAAAACAGAAACTCTCCTTCTCTTTCTACCTCGGTTTTCTTCTTTAATGGCCGTGAGGAGCTATCCCCTCCCTCCTGTTTCCTTCTCTCTCTACTAAACCTATTTCTCTTTCTTAGCCGAGAGGACCCCCAAACCGAGATGATCTTAACTTTTCTTTCTCTGTTTTTTATTATCACCCCCTCAGTCGACCACTTCTCCCTCTAGAAATATTTCTTCATCAATCAAGCTTCTTTCCTTGCTGTCTTCTTTCCTTCTCTATCAATATCTCTGTTTTCTTTCCATCTTCAACAGCCCTCTTTCCTTCATGTGTTCACTGTTTCTAAAAGAAGAGAGAACGGTTTAGAGAAGGATAGAAAGGAAAAAATATTCCCATGATTTTGGGTCAATCCCGTAGTTGTCAAACACGGAGGATTCAGTGCTTCTCGGCGCTCTTTAAAAGCTTGCAACAGGCCTTCGGATTCAGACACGTGGACAAAAGCTAACCGGGCCATTGGATCTCGCGGGAGCATCCACAAAACAGTTATACCGAATTTTGTATCTCTCTGCCCGAGTGACTCCCGTACGCGAATATGTTGCGCCTCTGGTCAGCGACACATGTCCATTTTGGTCTTTTGTCAATTGACTTTGACCAAAACTTTAACTTGGATTATCTTTCGGATCCGGACTCTGATTCCACTTCCGCTTTCGCCGATGGATTCGTATTGGAATCTACTTTCACATGAGCACTAATATTGACCAGAATGCCCTTGTCATTAAAATGACCAAAATGCCCCTCAAGTATGTCTTTATCACGATGTTTTCGCATCGAACTCCGTAAATGAGACCTGAGAAAGAAAATCAAACAAATCATCAGAGTAACCGCTCGAACTGGACTAACTAACCCGAGTTAAGAGATTCAGATGGGACATTTTCATGTCTCATCAATAATATTTAGTACTCTAATACTAAATTAAAGCTTCTCAAGCTTTAACTTTTCTTTTATTTGCAAGGTTTGCAACAGTCTTTGCCTGGAACTTTTCCAGCTTACTGTTCTTCCAAGTTAAGATTGTCATCCTGTTCTTGAAGTTTGCAACATATGACTTTTCCCGCTTTACACCGAGAATTTATCATAAGTCTTTCTCAAGTACTTTATGATATTTCTCAATTGCGATCTAGATCATCTTATCTAGATTTGATTGGTGACGATCATAAATACTCCAAGTAATTTGAGACATCGAGGTGAACGCTAATCATGTCCAACATGACCAATCTTATGCCTATAGCATAACCATCTTTTCTCATGTGTGCTTGCTCATTTGAATTATTCGGATGCTGGATCTTGCTAACCTATGTGCTAATAGACTTTGGTAGAAATACTCTACTTGAGTCTTTCTCGTTGGACTTTTCAAGACTTTTTCTTGAACGAATCTTATCATCTTTTCGATCTATCTCTATAGATTTTCGATGCCCAAAAGCCTTTCACCTTTATGTGTGGCCCTTTTATTGAGTCGGTTCTAAACTGTTTTCAACATCATATTGTTGTTTTTAATCTCTAGTATGTTTTCTACATACTGAACCAAGAAAACTGGGTCCATCCCACTAACTTTCTTGAACTTCCTGAAATTCAAGATTTCTCTTCATTCTCAAATAAATCAACTTTTGATTACTTTGCTGAATCGATGATTCCAACTTCTACTTGCCCGTTTCAATCCTTCGATGGAATTTTTGAAGTTTGCGATTATCATCAGCTTTTTAGAAGAGTCAACTCTCGTCTAGAATGTTCATGTATGCATTTTTTTGCTCAGTGATTGATCATTATGGTCTTAAGCATTGTGACCCGAGAGATGTTCTTTTCATGGTCTATACCAAGAACTCTGTGACCTTCATTTCTAGTCTTGCTTTGGGAAACACTAATGTTTCCATCCTTGTCCATTTTTCAAACTCTTTAAAACACCTATTCTATTTAACAAAAACTATCCCGTTAAGCAAAATAGACAAAGTTCCAAACTTGATTTCAGACATGGATTCCATTCTGGTCTTATGGTTTCAAACCATATTTCGGAGTGATTCTGTCCTAATTATTGGTAGGGAGCTCACTTTCTTCTTCAACAGGATTTTAGTCCTCTAAGACAGATCTATGAGCCTTCAAGGACTATGAGGGGTTTGAACAACTTTGAGACGCTCTCAACTTCTTGAGGGTTCTCATGCGAATCCAATTCAACTCATATGGGAGGATCGCCGAGATCTTCTATCTCTACCTCTCTTTCCATGTCTATCGGCTAGAACAGATAGGAACTGTGATTTCCGACATTCATATAACACAGTTCTAAACGGTTATACCATTGTCAGTTTGTTGCTAAGATCGAAATTCTTCGATATCTTAAATTTCTCCCAATTGTGGAAATAACTCTTATTTCAAGGAAGAAACATCACGAGCAACAAACACTTTGTCTCTGATGGGTTGTAGAAGAATCCCCAATATTTCCTTATCCCATAAAGAAATACTTTGTCTGATATGGTAACGTTAGTTTCGCACTTTCAGACATTAAGAAAAGACTACTTTGGAACCATTCCAAATCCATACTCTTATGGTGTCTTTTCAACTGTTAGACGGAATGTAGATAGGTAGGAAGAACGACCGTGTTGGGAATATATCCCATAAAGTGTTCTAAAGATTGGCATATACCCATCATCAATCGACTCATGTCTAACATGTTCGATTACTCCCACTGAACTCATCATCCATATGATGTGATCTTTGGAGCAAGATGGGAAACTATTTCTCAACTTCTTTGATGGTCATCAAATTCTTTACTCTAATATTCATCATCCCGACCCGATTGGATAATTCATAGTTTCTTGTCAAGTTGATTTGTTACTTCATCTTGTGCTTCTTCGAACTATTTAAACAATTTCGACTTGTGCTTCATGACTAGTATGTTTCCATACTTTCTGAAGTTGTCAGTGCACATGGCAAAGTAATTCCGGTTAACTTGAGTTGACCGGTTTGAATCCTTTGATTATAGCCTTAAGTACCATTGTTAACGTTTTAGTTTTCCTAGAACCAAATTTGCTAATTTACCACTGGTTTAAAACATTTTATGTTTTTAGAAAAACATAATAACACTTCTTAAGTTCTAAGCTATATCGGTGTCTAAAAGAACACTTTGATCCCTTTCAGCATCCTTAGCAATTACTTGCTTCTGCTCCCTCTTGGATCAGTTCTTCTTTTAGTCCAGTAAGTCATACCCTTGAGCTCCAACCGAGCTTCACATCCGATCTTAAACACCTGATGAAGGGAGTCTACTATACTTGCCAAATTAAATTTGTTAACAAAATAAAAGAACCGGAATTCGCAATCCCGTTTCTTTTGTCTTCCAGGTACTTTGAGGTAGTTTCCTTTAATGGCCTAGTCATTGCTTTAGAAACTCTGACCCTGTGTCCTATGAATCATAAGAACTTTTCTTATATTCGTTTGGTTGTTGAAACTCAATAACCCAGGACTCCTCCTTGGCCAGACGCGTCTGAGCATGCCTAGGGCATCTCGGATTGGGAATCCGAGATAGCCCAGGACTCCTCCTTGGCCAGACGCGTCTAGAGATTCCTAGGGCATCTCGGACTTGGAACCCGAGATGTCCCAGGTTACGTCCTTGGTCAGATGCGTCTGGCTATGGGACAGAGCACGTTTGGAATGTGTTGTCCCCATGCCATCTTGTCTAAGGCCCATGCCTAGGCATGTCTCGGACCTGTCTGAGGCTAACCTAAAGGTCTTAACCGAGAGGGTCTCGAACCTAGACCAAGGCAAGTTCCGGGCCATTCCAAGAGGAGTCTTGGACCATGGACTAAAGTTTCTCGGGTCTTGACCCGAGTGGGAGTTTTTCGGGCCCTTTTGCCGTTTTTCCTCCCGTTTCCACCCGAATTTTTCCGAAAGTGACCCGGGCTTTCCAAAGGCCCAAAACGGAGTTTTTCCTTGAATTGATTTTGGAAATCATTAAGGAATAAACATAATGTGCCTTTAGTTCGAGTTTTACGAAAATAAACTTTAGAGCCGATTAGACATAGATATGTCAGAATTTCCCACAATTAGCTATACGAAACGTAGCAAACCTAGAACCGAATCTAGGATACATACTTTGTTTTTAAATTATGAATGTCATATTATTGTATGTATGAATGTATGTTATTGCGTAGATTAGTATACCTTTAGATAAGTAATTGTTTCTTGTTTCTAAGCACAAGTGAATGTGCCCGAATAATACTTAGAGTATAGGGTCTTAGAATCCATTGATGAACCGAACGATGAGGTCATGGTTCAAGTGGGAGTAATAAATGGAGGTTCAAGGATATGAATCCAAACGAACCATAGGCGAACAAGAAATAACCTAAAAGATGAGATCTTTTAGGGGCTATACTAAGATTTAATAAATCATTACGCAAACCCACATAAACTTTTACGTAATAAATCATAACTTGTTATGCTAGAGTTCACAGTAACGCAACTTATAAATTACGTAATAAGTCCCAAAAAGAATTTTGAGTAAAGTCTACCCAGATTAAGACACATGTTGCGCCTTTGTTCATCGATGGTGGGTCATGCCAAAGCAGGGTGTCATCTTTTACCTCGGAACAATACGGAGAGACCTGTGAAGAGGTGTACGCGTCTAAATGGTTATTCTCAACGAGTCAGCGAAAGGGTTTTGGATTTCGAGGCAAAAGGATGAATTAAACACATAAGTGTTATTCATCAACCAAGAGTCATAGGAGTATGATCAGTAAAGAGTTTACTCACCCAGGAGGGCGGAGTTAAGGGCAGTGCCAAAGTACGCTTAACTTCGTAGGAATGGGGTCTTGGAATCGCATTATTCAACCGGGGACGGTTTTGAATAATGTGGCAAAAACTGGTTTTGCAATGATAATAAGTTTTAGGATTTTACTTTTCTTTTACTGTACTGTATATATGACTATTAGAAAATAGTTTTCCAACCTACGTTCATTCCTTGAGAAGGAATTAAACGAAAATTATTTTCATGATTGGTAAAGAATCTGAGAAACATTCTCGTATTCGAAACAAAGGACCACTTCAAACGACTTAGGATATGATTATCCATAAATTCTTTTGTGAACATCCATAAAACTATTCTCTCTCATAGAGATTAATGATATGGATGCTTACACAACCATTTGACAACTTGAGGAAAAGTTCCACTAGATGTCGTGAATGGAGAGGTTGGTACCTCTAAGAAAGTCGTCTTGAAAAGAACATTAAGGAATATTGAATCTAAGAACCATGTTCTTAAGATTATGTTACCAAAGGAATATAAGAAGAGTTCTTATGAATCAAAAGGTTGAAGGGTCAACGTAAAGGTTTCTAAAGCAATGGCTAGGCCATTCAAGGAAACTACCCTAAGTACCTGGAAGACAAAGGAAAAGGAATTACGAATTCCAATTCTTGTGTCTTTGTTAACTAAGTTAATCTAGTAAGTATCGTATACTACCCTCATCAGGTGTTTAAGACCGGATGTGCGGCTCAGTGGGAGCCCAAAAAAATTACATACTCTACTAAAAGAAGAAAGGATCCGAGAGGGAGCAGAAGCAAAGTGTTGCTAAGGATGCTGAAAGGGATCAAAGTCTTCTTTTAGACACTGATCTAGGTAGAACTTAATAAGTGTTATTATGTTCTTCTAGAAACATCAAATGTTTTAAAACGGTGCTAAATTGACAAAAGGGTTCTTAGAGAACCCAAAGCGTTAACAGTGATATTATAGGCTATAATCAAATTATTCAAACCGGTCAACTCTGGTTTTGTCATTGGTCAAATTGACATAAGACACATGAAAAGGATCCAATTGTATGAACTTCTGCGTCCGGATGATTTAGAATCATAAAACACTTGTGAATTTGTTCAAAAGGACCATTTGACAAAGTCACCTTTTAGAAAGGGAGAAATGACTAGTAAACTAATAGTCTTCGTAAATAAAGATGTACGGAAAACTATTAATACACTAACTAGAGTTAACCAGAATCCACTTGACGAAACTATAAGTCATTTGATTGGATCTAGGTGATGAATATTTGAATCAAAAATTTGATGAGCATCAAAGAAGTTGAGAAATAGTTTCTCACCTTGCTCCACAAACACATCATATGGGTGATGAGTCCAAGGGGGGGAAATTGAACATGTTAAACATGAGTCGATCGATGATGGGTATAAGCCAATCTTCCGAACACTTTCTGGGATATATTCTTAAACCCGGTCGTTCTTCTTAGCTAACCATATTCCGTCTAAAGCTGAAAAGACACCATAAGAGTATGGGTTTGGAATGGTTCCAAAGTGGTCTTTTCTTAAAGGTCTAATGGTATGAAATTAACGTAAATGGTTTCCGAGAACTAAGTTTACATATCAGACAAAATATTTCTTTATGGGATAAAGAAATATTAGGGATTCTTCCACAAGCAATAAGAGAACAAGATGGTTGTTGCTCGTGGTGGTGTCTTCCTTGAAATAAGAGTTATTTCAAGAAGAGAAATGGGAGAAATATTAGATATCGAAGAAATTCGATCTGAGCAACAAACTGACAGTAATGTACGAATGTCAGTAATTGTGGTTCCTATCTATTCCCAGCCAATAGACATGAAAGAGGTAAAGATAGGAGATCTCGAAGATCCTCCCGCACAAGGCGAATTAGATTCACAGGAGAACTCTCAAAGAGTTGAGAGCGTCTCAAAGTTGCTCAAACCCCTTATAGACCTTGAAAGCTCATAAATCTTTCTTAGAGGATGAAGATCCTAGTAAAGAAGAAAATGAGCTAGCTACACAAAAGCTATGACGGAATCACTCTGGAACATGACTTGGAGCCATATGATCAGAATGGAATCCATGTCGAAAATCAAGTTTGGAACTTGGTCTATTTGCTTAAAGGAATGGTTCCTGTTAAGTCCAAATAGGTTTTTCAAAGTGAAAAACAGACAAGGATGGAAATATTGGTGTTTCCCAGAGCAAGACTTAGAAAGAAGGTCGCAAAATTCGTGGTATGGACCAGGAAAGACCAACCCTCGTGTCACAATGCTCAATACCATAATGATCTATTACTAGCAAAAGAATGTGTACATGACACATTCAGGATGAAGTTAACTCTTCTAAAGCTGGTGTAAAACGCAAGCTTCAAAATCCATCGAGGGATTAAAGCGGGTGATGGGCCTAGAAAGTTTCCTAAATAGGTATACACCCGCAAGTGCACGGGTGTCAAGTTGTAATAAATTCTGGTAAGACCGGTTCGTTCCTCAGAGACTTAGTCAACTCAAATTCTAACCTTAATTCTAACTTGGTTTTGATGATATAATTCAAATAAAGATAACAAATAAACTTAAATGATATAAAATTCAAGAAATGGGAGAACCTAGGGTTTTTTGAATCCGTCCTCCTAATAATTCTAACGACAATTTATTTGGATTTAATTAGCGAATTCCTTATATAACTCAGATTCTAGTCCATGAACGGTCTAAAAATCCGGAAGATTTTATCATTAAAAACAACTAAAACTTGTTTGTAAATTGTATCGAGAAAATAGTTATGATGAACTTCATCTAAAACCCTAGATAAAAGAGTTAGTTACTCATGGACATTATAAAAAAAAAATTGGAAAATAAAGTAAAGAGAGAGAGGAGAAAACAGACTTTTTTCCTCGCTGGAAATGATTTCCTTCTGATTTTCCACTGGCAGCCAAACGCACCCCTGATGGAAAACGATTTTCTCGTCTTCTCCAACTACTTTCTCTCTCTACTGTTTCTGTCTCTCTCTGTGTAATCACCCTCTCTCTGTAATCTCAACAATCACTCTCACTTTCTCTGTAATCTCTCTCTTTCTCACAAAGAAACAGAATACAAAAAAGAAAAATCAAGAAAAACGAGTAATAAAGAAGATAAAAAATGGTGTAGCTCTCTGTTTCAATTATTCTCCTCTTTTCTGTTGTTCAAACCGTCATCACTCTCTCTACAAACTCTCTCTCTTTCTCTGTAATCTCCCTCTCTCTCACAAAGAAGAAGAACAAAAAAGAAAAAATATGAGTGATGATAAAAAAAAACCAAGATGATAAGCTCTCCCTCTTGCTTTCTTCTCTAAACCGTGATGTTCAAAAAGTGATCCCCCTCTGTTGTTTTAGCTGTTCTTCTATATAGAAAAGAAAAGTTGAAATCTTCTCTCTATCTCCAGTAAGCTCCAGCTACATTAGTTGCGTTTTTTAGAGAGAGAAAATAACTTCTCTCTCTAAAAACAGCAACTCCATCTCTTCCTCTCTTAGCCGAAAATACCTTCCTCTAATCTCTCCCCTGGTTTCCTTCCATATTCTCTCACTTAGTAGCAAATCTCTCTGTCTTTCCATTCACGAGAAATCCCCCATCTTTCCATCCTCTGTTCGGTTTTAAAAGAGAAAGAAACTTTCTCTTACTAATGTTTGAAGAAACAACCATAGATGAGAGAAGGAGGATATATCTTCCCAAAAATGTGGTAACAAATCAAGGGACGTGTGCTGGCTATAGAGTGGAGTTACAGTGTGTCTCGGGCTATAGAGTGGAGTTATGCTGCACGTCCTAGAGTACGAGATAAGTGAGAGCATTCATCAGCCGTTGGATCTTCCAAACGCGTTGGGATACAAAGTACTTCAGTGCTCTCGTGTGCATGGGATCTCTTTCCACTGGGAAACCCGGAGTACACCCTCCAATAACCGAAGATAGCCCGGAAATAATACGAGCCGTCAGATTCACCTCCCTGTAGCGTGCCACGTGTTCCTGAATGTTCCATCACTCAATTTAGTCCACTCTCTTTGACCCAATATTTGACTTTCGCTAGTTTGCTCCCCCGAACTCCGATTTTACTTCCGTTTTCGCCTTAGGTTCGTCTTGGACTCTACAGTTCATCGGAATATCATATTGACCAAAACCATCTCAGAGTACCCATATGACCAAAATGCCCTTTTGTGTGTCTTTCTCCCGTTTTTATTCGTTTATCACACTGACTCCGTAAAGATACCTGAGAAAGAAAATCAAACAAATCATCAGAGTAACCGCTCGAACTGGACTAACTAACCCGAGTTAAGAGGTTTAGATGGGACATTTTCATGTCTCATCAGCGGGCAAATAGAAGTTGGAATCTTCGATTCAGCAAAGTAATCAAGAGTTGGTTTCTTTGAGAATGAAGAGAAATCTTGAATTCAGGAAGTTCAAGAAGGTTAGTGGGAGTGACCCAGTTTTCTTTGGTCCGATATGTAGACGACATACTAGAAATTGAGTACAACATTATGATGTTGAAAAACAGTTTAGAACTGACTCAATAAAAGGACCACACACAAAGGTGAAATGCTTTTTGGGCACCAAAGATCTATGGAGATAGATTAAGAAAGTGATAAGACTTGTTCAAGAAAACGTCTTGAAAAGTCCAAAGTAAAAAACTCAAAAAGGATTTCTACCCAACTCTCATGGCACAAAGCTTAGCAAGATTCAGAATCTGAAGGATTCTGATGAGCAGGCACGCATGAGAAAGATGGTTATGCTAAAGGCATAAGATCGGTCATGAGGGATATGATTAGCATTCGCCTCGACGTCGCAAAATACTTGGAGTATCTATGGTCGTCACCAATCAAATCCAGATGAGTTGATCTGGATCGCACAATGTACTTGAGAAGAACTTGTGAGATCTCGGTAGGAAAATAAAAGGTTAAAAAGTCATATGTTGCAAACTTCAAGAATAAGATGGCAATCTTGACATGGAAGAACAGTAAGCTGGAAAGGTTCCAGGCAGAGACTGTTGCAAACTTTACAAATAAAAGAAAGTAGTTAAAGATTGAGAAGTTTTAATTCTGTATGGAAATACTGAAGATCATCATAGGGATGATAACAAGTAAAATCCAGATTTAATCTATTAACTAAACTGTCACCTTAGACTAAGTATGGAAATAATACTAGGGTCATAAGCATTAAGTTTTAAGCTTAGACTAGTAAAATTGAGAGTGTAAAGAGTTAGACGCGCAAGCTCAAATTTTACAAACTCTTATTATCAAAAATAAGTTAATTATTTCGTCATTAAATCGTAGTTTAGTATTTAATCGACAGTCCAAAAATAGTGAAGCATTCCAAGTAGGTTTATCAGATGCGTGATCTGGTAAATGAAACCCTACTAAGTGAACTTGGAATAGATTCATTATTAAGTCCCTAGTCCAGGTTATTGCATGGACAACAATGACTCATGAAGACTAGCATGTGAGATTGACTGATGACGCAGTTTCATGGGTTATAGGAATATAGTATTCAAGTCAATTACATGAGTGTATGATTGGGGAATATACACCGGATAACCCAAACATGAGAGTTCTTCAAATGTCGAAAGAACGTCATGAACACTCATAGACAAGATTAGAGAGATTTCTTAAACATAAGTAATCCACTCATCTTCTGTAAGGAATGTCAAACTTTAGTACCGTCAAACGCCGTGTTGTGAAAGGAGGTTATAAAGGCGGATTGTTGGGGGAGACAGGATAGACATGAAGTTCAGTGGGAGTACAAGACTAGATTATGTCCTTCTATTAGGTTAGCATTAGTATCTCCGGACCACTTGAGGAGCAGTAACTGGAAAATGTGTGGCCACACTCAAATGGATTAATGATTAATCATTTTCTTTGACAGTTGTTCTCCAGATCAAGAAAGTCTGAAAGGTATGACGTATCAGATGAGATACGAATAGACATGGGAGTCAAGCATTGCACTTGTTCTAAGTACAAGTGGGAGACTGAAGGATATATCCGTTCGGTCTGAAGGAGATGTCCTCCCGAAGGAGTGCCCTTCGACCAAGATAGCAATGCGATCAATTTGTCAGCTAGGATAACGATGAACTCATCCTGAAGATCATCCAGTCCGGTCCAATTAGGGATCGTAACGTTTTGCTAGAAGCCAACTACGATCGTCGGATCACTTCGGTGATTCGCGGCTAACATAGACCGGATCCTACAACGGGTTACACATAAGAGTGGTAACTTGATCTGAGAGATTTGACTAGACGGGAATAGGCTAAAGATGGATTGTATCCAACTAAATATGCAAAAAAGGTTCGAATGGCGATTCGGAACAAGATAGAAAGAACTGGGCCAAAAAAGGGTGCCCGGAGCAAGGCTCTAAGGGTCGGCCATGTGATGGCCGACCAAGGGAAGTGGGCCGGCCACATAAAGCCCATGGTGGGCTGCTATGACCGGCCACACTAAAGGGTAAAACACTAAATACCCCAAAAAGGTATTTTGGGTATTATCTTTTCTGTGACCCGGAGAATAGAAAGACCTAATTTAAATATGATTCTAATTAGGGTTTCTCTATATAACGGTCATTAGAGAACAGAAAAAGTGTGGATTTTTCTCAGAAAGAAAAATTATACAGCTCTCTCTCTCTCTCTCTCAATATACAACTAGTGGAGAGAAAGGATTGTAGAGAAAAAACTCTCACTCTATCAATCTAGTCAAGAAGAAGGGTTATTCTCAACCTTCCCTTAAGTTCTAGTAGACATTAAGGAAGAAGATCAAGTTAACCTACTCGGTGTCTCAAGTAGAGGAGCTACACTTGGAGCACTAGATCTTCACATTCGATTGGAAAAGTTCGAGGGAAAAACGCGATAAAGGTATTTATTCCTCTTCTAGTTCATTGATTAGTTCTTGCTTTATGATCCTGGTAATCTAGTGTTAACATATAGATGTTTGAGATTCCGCTTAGAACACTAGATAGATGTATTAGATATACACAAAATCCGACATGTTTATGCATCCATATTATTAATCTCTATAAAAGAGAAAACTTTTATGTATGTTCACAAAAGACTTTTCGGATAACCACTTCCTGCTTTTATCCTCAGTCGCTGAGGTAGCAATGAACATTAGGAATGGAAATTCTCTGACGTTTTCTTTGTTTCGAATTCGAGAACGTTTCTCGAATTCTTTACCAATAAAGAAAATTGCCTTCGTTTGATTCCTTCTCAAGGAATGAACGAAGATTGGAAAAACTGTTTCCTAACGTACAGTCATATATTATATACGTCAAAGAAAAAGCAAAATCCTAAAATTTACTATCATAGCAAAAACACAGTTTTTGCCACATTATTCGACGAAAACCGTCCCCGATTTGAACAATGCGATTTTAAGATCTCATTTCTTCAAAATTAAGCGTACTTGGGCACTACAATTAACTCTGTCGTCCTGGTCGAGTAAGTCTTTATTGATAATAATTCTATGATTTTTGGTTGATGAATAACACGTTTATGAGTTGAATTCATTATTTTGCCTCGAAATCCGAAATTCTTTTGCTGATTCGTTGAGAATAACCATTTAGACGCAAAGACCTCTTCATAGATCTACCGTATTGTCCCGAGGTAAAAGATGGCACCCTGTGTAGGCCGAAACTACCATCGATGAATAAGGGCGCAACAAGTGTCTTAATTTGGGTCGGCGTTACTACAAATTCTTTTTGGGGACTTTTACGTTTTTATCTTAGATGCATTACTGTGAATTCTGACGTAATCATCCACAATGTAAAACGTAAATTAGTGAATGCACGCGAGAATTATATCAAGCTGATTTGATCCTAGTATGGCCCTAACCTAAAGATCTAATCTTCATAGGTAGCTTCTTGTTTCGCCTTAGCTCGCATGGATCTCCATCCTCGAACCTCCATCGATTTCTCATACTCGAACCACGATCTCATCCTTAGGTTCTTCAATGGACATTTCTATTGCCATACTATTCTCCACATTCACACTTATACATACAATAATATGATGTTCATAGTATTGTTTAGAATGTATGAGATTCGATTCTAAGATCGAGTCTGGGTTCGCTATAATTTAGATAGCTCTTCGAAAGAAACTATTTCACATCTGTATGCCAAACGGGTCCTAAGTCCACTTTCATAAGATTCAGACTAATGTCGTATTGTTGTTTTACCTTTAATGATTTCCAAAATCAATTTTAGGAAATACTCCGTTTGGACATAGGAGGGCCCGGGTGAATTTCAAAAATTTCAGTGCAACCGGGAGAAAAATCAGAGAAAAGACCGAGAAACTCCCACTCGGGTCAAGGCCCAAGTCAAACTCAAAATAGCCGAGTCAAACTCTTGGTCAAGGCCCATTGACTAATTCTCGGGTACGTCCAAGACCAGTCACGGCATAGCTCGGACACAACCTGGACCAGTGACAACACGTTCCAAACGTGTCGAGTCCCTCGGTCCTGAGGCGTCCTAGCCTTAGGCAGGACGTGTCCTTATGTCCTAGACACGCCCTGGACGCGTCTTGACCAAGACCGTGTCATTGGTCATCTCAAACAAGAAGCACGAGATGCCTTAGACACATCCAGACGCATCTGAACAGCAGCTCATGGATGCGTCTCAAGCTTGAGACGTGTGTTGACTTTGGCCGCGTCCTTAAGACGCGACCGAGTCAAGGTTGCCAGATTAGGACCCATCCTAGTCCTACACAGACTAGGATTCCTGGTCCGGGAAGGACGGAGCTCCTAATCCGAGATGGACTAGGATCTCTGATCCGATATTATAATACGCGACTAAGTTGCATCTTTGACGCGTTCTGGAGCGCGTCCTGGACGAGACCGACCAGCTCGACCCAGACAACCAAGAGTCTTATCTTTTCCTTCCCTTCTCTCTGTAGCTGTTGTTCTATATTGTTGTTTTTTTATGATTCGGTCAAAAAAATACTGATTTTGTAAAACTTCTTTCAAAAATCCAAACCCTAAAATCTTTGTTTTAGAAAACCCTTTTCAAAAACTCGAAAAACTAAGGTGTTTGCGCATTGAAACTCTTTAAATTTCTCGTTTGATTACGTCTAAATCTAATTCAAACTAATCAAAAAAGTGTTTGAAACTCTTATTCAAACTAATCTATCTAATAAATCAAGTCTGAATCTAATTCGTCTAGTTAAAACTAGTTACATGCAAGAGGCTCTGATACCACTGTTGGGTTTTGTACGTCTCTAAGACTACTTAATCACCATACCAATGTTGTAAGTGTAATCTTAAACATCATATGTTTAACACTAGTTTACCAGGATCGCATGCAAGAACTAATAATGAACAAGAAACTGAAAGTAGAATACCTGGATTCGCTTAAGCGAATAAGATTCCAACTCCTTTATCCCGAAGATGACAGCTCCAATTCTCACTCCTCTACTTGAGACACCCGAGCAAGTGACTTGATTTCCCTTCTTTGATGTCATCTATGACTCCATTGAAGGTTGAGGAGAAGAATCATTCTTCTTTTGACTCTTTAGATAGATTGGGAGTTTTTTCTCTAAACCCTCTCTCTCCACTTAGCAATCTAATAGAGATAGAGAGAGGTTGTTTTTCGCCTGAGAAAAATCCACCCCTTTTATGTTCTCTAATGACCCTTATATAGACAAACCCTAATAGGAATCCCATTCCCATTAGGTTTCAATAAGAGTCATAGAAAAGATAAACACCAGAGTCCTCTCTGATTGGGAAACCCTAAGATTCCCATTAGGGTTTCCCCTAATAGTGTGGCTGGTCACTTTAGCCATAAATAGGTTTGGCCTGGCCAACCCACTCCCTTTATTTGGTCGGTCAGATCAACCCATTAATGGGATTGATCTGTCCGGCCCAAAAATGGGTTTTACACATTTTCGCGCTTCCCCTTTCGAGCATGTTTCTTTCTATCTTTTTGCGCCTATCAAACTGGATCATATCCATCTATAGGCAAGCTCCCACTAGTCAACTCTCCGGTCAAGCTACCACTATTTGGTGTAACCCGTTGTAAAATCCGGTCTATGTAAGCAGGGAATCACTGAAGTGACCTGACGATCGTAATCGACTTCTAGCTAAGCATTACGATCCCTAATTGGACCGGATGATCTTCAAGAATGTGGCGATGTTTCCTCTCAACAACACTGTTTTGTTGAGGGGTGTGGGTAAAATTTCGTTGATGAAGGATCACATTATCAAAAAGAATTTCGTGAATTTGGAATTTAGGAATTCCTTTCCATTATCAGATCGAAAGAAACTGAATTGATGTTTGAAATTGTGTCTTAACGTAGTAAAAAAAAATTGAGAAACAAAATAAAAGACATCCGACTTAGATGGCATAAGAAAGAGCCATGTACAACGACTAAAATTGTCAACTAATCTGAGGAAGTATCGACTTCCTGAAGTAGAGAGGACGGGAAAGGGTCCCCATAAATCAACATGAACTAACTCAAATGAAAGAGAAGTAGTAGATTTACTACTTGGAAAAGGTAAACGAGAAGCCTTGGAAAGCAGGCAAATATCGCACGAAACTTTATTATATTTATTAAGAAAAGAAAAATCCATACAAAGAAGATTTCTTTGAAAACTTAAACAAACAAACGAGGAGAGTAAAAAAGAACATGAATCTTACCTATCTCTAATACAGCGGTCTAATTCTAAATACTTAATAAGTTGTGATACTAAAAAACGTATCTACAAATATTTAGTTCTACGAATAGCTCTTAGTAGCTCTGTGAATACCAGCTGCCCAAAGGTAACCAAGAAAGAAAGAGGATTAAAAGAGCCTAGAGAGAAAAAGTGGTTCAAACATAATAACGAACTAGTCTAGAGAGGGAAAAAAGATTTGAGCGGAGAGAAACTAATACTCCTTCTATCTCATATTAAGAGTCTCACTTTAGAACTCCAACTGTTTTTCATATATTTTGTTTTTTCATTTGTACCCTTATTTATTGTAGAAAAATGTCTAAAATCAAGAGTCTCATTTTTCTACCCTACTGAACATCGAAGTGTTTTTATTGTTAAAACTGATTCTAACAAATTGTAGTTGACTCAAGGTAAGGGCATTGTTGTAAAGCAGATGGATTTTATATGATAAAAAGGGAAGTAGGACTATTAAAATGAGACATATTTACAAGAAAATGAGACTCTTAATACGTGATAGATGGAGTATAAATTTAATAAAGAATCAGAGAGATAAGGAATAAAGAAAGAATGAGAGAGATAAACAATTGGGAGGGAAAGTTATTGTCTTTCAAATTCTTTAGGGATGAAGGGACCCCAACAAAAACGATTTTATAGCTTTTTAAAAAGTACTTCCTTTTTTGTACACACGCTACCTAAACTATAAGCACTTACAAAATAGCTAAAAAAAATATTTGGGTGATTTTATAGGGCCCCCCGTTCTTGTTAAAAGGCCCCCTCATGGTTCCATTGACTTAGTAAAAGACCTTTGACTTAGCTTGGTTAAAGGGCCCCCCTCCTTGAATGGGTGAAACAAACTCCCTTTAAAGGTGTATTTCACCCACGTTAGGAATTTATTTGTGAAAATTATAAATCTTCCTAAAACCCAAATCCCTAGACATTCCTCTCTTATATTCTTCTTCCTTCTTCTTCCACCGGAATTGGCAACATCACCGACGACCATTATCAACGGGAAAAGTATATCGCAGTTGTGCAGCAATCTCACATTGTTGTTGCACTCATATCTGAAGCTACGAAGTATATTCATTGTTGAATACCACCATGGATGAACCAAGTTCCAAAAATTTTGGAGAAAATATTAAAGGATCCTAAATCATCATTTCGGTTCGAGGTAGCCGAAATCTAAATTTTACAGCCATACAATGTTACTGTACAACATTACAGCGGGGCGACACCGTTAGGTGTGACCAATCTACTGTGGCCTCGGGCCGTAAAAGTAGCATATATCGGTTCTTAGCCGTCGTTTTGACAAAAAATCTCTTTTTTCCTTTAGGACTTTGCTGTTGTGGCTACTTCACAACTTCCATCTCAAATTACTACAGACACTTGGGATTTTGGAGGTCCTAATACACAAGAAAGGTGGCATGATGCAGCCGAAGGAAACGAAGCATCATCGGAATTTGGATGTCTTAAAATTGGAGATCGTGAATGTGGAGAAGAAGAACCCAACCTTGAAGTTCCAGATAAGAAAGAAGAAAATCAAGAAGAAAATAGACCATATGAAGGTTTGTGCTCGGTTCGTCTTCCGATGGATTGGGTTTTGGACCTTCGGGTGTGAAATTCTACTAAACCACTCAGCATATTTATCATCGACCTCCCAAGCCGAACCAACCTGGTGTGACCTGTCTGTCTCGTTGAGGACATGATGAGTCCAGTTATCCCAATACCATGTATGTTCTCCATAATCCTTTGCTTCACTCCTTCTCTTCTATGTTGCTCTCATGGGCGCAGACGGAATATGTTGAACCACACCAAATTGCCTCGACACCCTTTCGGATTGATACAGCTCGGCAATATCATCAAATAAGATACAACCGCTGTAGAAGACATATAAAGGGGGAGATGACTCACCAATGCCTATGAGCCTATATGGGTCCCAAATAACCTAAATAACACAATTATTAAATAATCTAGATGCTCATTCAATGTCAAATTCACATGCAAAATACCATAGTATATAGAATTTTACCTCTCGATCCTCCAAATCAGCGATCATCTCTTTGAGGCTAACCAGTCTATCATCTAGATTTCCATGTGCATCATGCTCCGTACATCTACCCATTAGAGGCAAATCCGAGCTAATGTCGAAATCCTTTTTCAAATCCGACAGACCAAGCTTAAAATGCTCGTCAATCCATGCCTATACAAGAAAACAATTATTACTACCAAAAAGATAGACTCCTAAATCAATCAACTTATAATGATGTGAGAAATACCTGAAGGAGGAGCAGATAACCCGCCATTTGTCCACCCTTAGTGGAAGCATGACCGAGCTGTCTATAAAGGTAAGCAAGCACAGTCGTGCCCCACGAATATTTAGGGACCTTTGTCAAGTCCATCAAATATCTAACGTAGCAAACAGGCACCTTCGAACCACTCTTGTCACAGAAAAAAACCCATAAGATGGATAAGGTACCCTCTCACGCAAATGTCTTTCTTCCTCCCGTCATCTTTGTCTAAGCTACCGAACAGATTTGCCTCAACCACAACATCCGGACACTCTTGCACTTAGTCACCTTCAATTCTGCTTCTGCATCCTCAAGTGTCACCCCTAAACCTTTCACCAGAAGTGCACATTCATTTACATGATCATTATCAAGATAAACCGAGTGACCTTTAATCTGAAGTCCTGTAATACGATCCACATCCTCTAGTGTGATCGTCATTTCTCCAAAGGGCATATGAAAGGTGTTAGTATCTTTATGCCACCTCTCATTGAAAGCCGTGATAAAAATCCGATCAAGTTTCTAGTAAGAGTACTTAGCGATTTGCATAAGTCCTGATGCTTGCACCTTCTCACGAACTACTTTACACTCGAGTTCTAGGTCCCAAACATGTTCCTTCTTTGTGTCTCGTATAGTTTTATTTTGAAGGGCCCCCACTAGCACACCACTTGTGTGATTGTGTAGTTTCGAAACAGGACGATCCTACATAAACATAAAAGTTACGTTTATTGAAAGTTAAAGATATATCATTATATTAAACATTGATAAGTGCGAAAAACAGAAAAACATACACATACCTCGCCCTTCCAAATCTGATATGCAATATGGTTCTCATAGTTCTTGAGAACGCTTCGGTCCGTCGGCCCTCCTGGAAAATGATCGTTCGGACCAATTGTCACCGGCTGAGATGAATCTGCTTCAGTCGTCGAGTCGTTCAACCTTTGCTTCTTCCTAACTTCCTCCTCCCTCTTTCTCGCACTTGCAGTTTGTGCGACACGTTCACACATGACTAAAAGTAACAATAGGATATATATAAATAAAGTCAAACATCATGAAAAAATGGCATTTGGAAGCTACTGATGTAAAACGGTGGGTTAGGGCCGAATTATGAGCACACAACGGCTCGAGGCCACCGAAAATTTGCACAGTAAGTACTGTGCAATATTTCGGTGGGTGAAGACCGAATTTTTGACATTTAACGGCTCGCACCCACCGAATAATTGCACAGTACCTACTGTGTAAATTTTCGGTCAGTTCGAGTCGTTAATGGCACAAATAACGGTTCGAACCCACCGTATTGCTATCCAAGAACCCTAGCGGTCTGGTGCGACCGTATGATGATCTTCAAACAATAAAATTACTAACTCTAATTGAATTTCTCACACTAAATTGAACAAAAATCGTGAATATCATAACAACACACATCATAAAATCAAAAACAACTACATAAAATGATGAAAAGGTTAGATTTAATGTTTTACCTGAAAATTTTGGGGGTTTTCTATCTCTCTCTTTTCTCCCACTACCAGACGCAATGAACTACAAATTAGGTCTGAAATTTGTTGGCTTCTGTTGTAAATCAATCAATTGAATTGTTCAAGCCATTAATTTTAAAAATCAAACAAATTATCACCTAGGGCTTTTCTTGGTTTAATTTAGAAAGAGATACAGGGATAGAGAGAGAGAGATACTAACCGAGAGAGAAGAAGCCGAGAGAGAAGAAACCGAGAGAGAGAACTGATGTTGTGTTTGGGTGATTTGAGAGAGAGATTTTCTTTGTTTCATTTTTAGTGTAGAAATGAAAGGGAAAGAGAAGGTCAATTGCTTTTAGGTCTACTCTGGTCTTGGGGTTAAAGTTTGACCTAACGGCGTTAACTTTGTCGTTAGATCAAATATAGACGAAGGAGGTGCTCATTTGTAAAAAGAGCCCTGTAACCAAATTGCTTAATGTGAGGGGCGCTTTTAGTGGGGAGGCCTATAAAATTTCCCAAAATATTTTTTTTGATTTTAAACTTGCCCAAGCGCCGACTAAATAGATTTCAAATAGTATTGTTAAATGTGAAACTCTTTTTAGTTGAAAGTTAAACGTGTGATTTGATAAATGAAAACTCATTCCTATCTTTCTTTTATCTATATCTTACCACTATTAAATAACTCAAGATGTCTAATGTTACTCGTAGTGTTATACTCCCTCTGTCTCATATTAAGAGTCTCACTTTGGAACTCCAACTTCTTTTTATATATTTTGTTCTTCCATTTGTACCTTATTTATTGTAGAAAAAAGTCTAAAATTCAAGATAGCCTCATTTTTTCACCTCACTAAACATTAAAGTGTTTTTATTGCAAAAACAAATTCCAACAAATTATAGTTGACTCAAGGTAAGGGCATTGTGGGAAAGTAGATGGATTTTATATGATAAAAAAGAAAGTAAAACTCTTAATATGAGACATCTTTAAAAGGAAAGTGAGACTCTTAATATGAGACAGAGGGAATATTAAATTCATGATGTATCTTCGTATTATCTATCCATCATGTATATTTATCATGTAATGTATGTAACGATTCTTGGAGACACATATCCAAAAAAGATCTACCCCTTGCAAAGAATATTGCCCAAACTTGCAAATAATATCTACCATAGATGTATCCAACACATGTATCGTGCTTGGCATATGGAATGCATCCATATCAAACTGCTTTAACCAAAGGATAGATATAATGTTCTCTAATTGGATCTTTGAATTAAATTAAAATTTGAAGTCCTTCCGGTTTACTAATAAACATGTACCACAAGAACAATAATCAACTGATGGAAAAAAACAAATGAGAGATTATTATTGAGATTATTAAGGAAACCAAAGAATTTAAATAGTACATGTTTCTAGTCCAATTAATTCTCATTTTCTTGTTTTCCCACTATTTTTGTTTCCGTTGCCGAATATGAACTAAATGAAGAAGTTAAGATTACTAACCTCAATAAGTAATTATATTTGTAATCAACAAAGACTTGGGTAGAACTCCGAGGACATCTTGAATGTTGCAACATCTTCGATAGCTTTGACGGATCCCCATTGAGCTTCTGCCTCTTTCATGTCAGTGTCGCACCCCCACACACGTACTGCAAGTCGTCGACAATGTGGAGATTCGGCTCTCAGATAAGTTCTATACCAGTCGATAACATCACTCTTCTTTATGGTTTTCAGTTCTTCAGCTTCTTTCTCTGTCATGTCAAATAAATACCTGTAGATGAAAAGTTTAGTATTTTAGTCATCTATTGATTTCCATGTCTTGTGAAACTCCACAATGTGATGAGGATGGGAGACTCGAGAATTCAACTATTATTGCGATATACAAATAAAATGAACAGAGTAGTACCTCTTATCAACGATTTGATCCCAAAGTCTATTGGTCTCGTAAGAAAGTGATGGATCCTTCTCTAACTTTTTTGCTATCAACCCGCTCTTATAATTCTCAAACGATTCATCATCAAGCTTATCCTGTAGTGACCCAAAAAGAAACATGCCCGCATGAGGTGAGAGATTCTGAAAAGAACTAAAAATTTCACACTACTTGATTAAAAAGTAAAACTTATGCAGCAAACAGTTGTGAGACAGCTTACAGTTTCATTAGTTTTAGTCTCAGCAAGAGTATAAACTACAAAAACACACTAATAAGGCAAAATCTTCAGAAATGAATATCAAAAAGTAGATTTGCCTTCTCTAAAGCGATGAGGGGCAGAAAGTTTGGTCTTTCCTCAGACCCAAGCAATTAAAGATCACCTGCTTCATAATGGTGTCTTCTTACCTTCTTAATCAATGCTTTATTTTAGCATTTCTTTTAGTTACTGAATTATCTCTTCCCAGAAAGTATCTACTTGAATTGGTTCATTACTGAATATAACGCTAAGGGCAATAATAAAGAACCAGATTCAGCCCGGTTAATATCCAGTTTGATTTTCTTTTTTAGCCTCTAATGCACCTTCTAGATAAATTTAGCTCCACAAGTGTTTCGTAAACTAAGATTGAAATGTTTATGTTAAAAGCAATAACACTAAACAATTATAAATTGCGGGGTTCTAAGAGATAATTGCACACCAGTAACTCCTGCATGTTCTCAATGAAGTTTTCGATCCTCCCTTGCAAGTAAACTGGATTGTACTTGGAAGACTGAACGACGAAACAGAATCCCAGCACACGATATGTTATACGTGGGCTACACTGAACAGTATATCCAAGCTGCTCCTTTGTCCTGCGTCGATGTTGTAGTTGGTTAAGAACTTAAACCATAAACCCTACACACTTACTCAAGGGGGCAGTTATCCATGATAAAGATATATTCTAGGACAGAATGATAGATGACTAGATATCACAATTTTTGTTACAGATGGTTTTATCGCCTAAATCTAGACACTAACTACAAATTTTCAAAAACAAAATTGTCATAATGGACTTGAACTGCGGTCATCCGAAGGGATGCATAATATTTTTTTTCCGACTTCCGGCAACGTGGTACTTTTCTCAGGGAAGTTCTAGAAGCACTCCAGCTTTGTTGGCAGCCCTATGGAAGCAAAAGATGTGGGAGCTCCGAGCTCTACATGGAAATGGGTGCTCACAGCAGTAATGTGGGGCACGTATAGAATTTCCCTTTTTCTTAATGTGGGCAAGAATAGAATACGTCCCCAAGCTATAACAAGAACTTGACCAAGCATCCGGTTTTACTTATTGGAGCTCTCAAAGGTAAGATTCACTTAGTGGTTTTCGCGAATTATAGAAACAGTTAAATATGGAATACTTCGAGCAGAAAACTGTGTACCTTAGTTGATCAAAAAGTGGTTCCTCCACAATATCATCAAAGAGATCTGCCACGGCTCTCAGTTTGGTAGACTCCAACCCAATGTCCTGCTCGATTTGGAAGTACAGCTACAAGGGGATATAGAAAGGTAAAAACAAAAACGAATAAGACAAAAAAAAGTCGAAAACCTATTCTGACTGCCTCATGAATCATAGAAGTAAAATAGATAATAGTGGTTGACCACTATTTCAAGTTACCTCGATTACTGAATTTACTTCCAGCTTATTCTTCACAGGGACATCTCTGACAAGATGGGAACCCGAGGGCAGACAAATAACATGTTCCTCGTGCCTTAATTCCACTAAGAGTGGTTGTACAGAGAAGTTCCTTCTGAAGATATCAGATATAGAGATTGCTTCTTCCTCTGATATATTACCATGGCAAAGGCACTCGATATGCAACTGCAAATATGCATAGAAACAAAAAAAATTATTAAGCCTCCAAAAGCAACCTGGAGACAGGATACTTGATTAGATATTTTCGAATTATTGACTCCTGGTCCACTGTTTGTACAGAGCAACTTCGTCTCAGTATTCAGTGTAACTGTGCCATCATTCGAGGCCAAGAATAGACCAATAAACAATTCGTTTTTAGTTTTATCGTATAGGTTATAGGCTTATAGCTATTATATTCTGTTAGACTACTACTCAGAAAAACGGTGCCTATAAGCATGTAAAACTATTTAGCCTCAGTCCAGGAGTCAGCAAACTCCCAAGACCTACTAACGAGAGGTCATTTTTCCCAGTTGCTACCCCCACGTGGGTCATACACATCACTGCATATATAGCCAGAGGTTGACCAAGCATTGAGTATCCAAATGGTAGGCAAAATGATGATCATATAGAACTTAAACTCATTTTGTCGTTTACCTGCGAAAGAAGGTCAGGAATGAAAGCCTTCAACTCAGCAAGTGATAAGTCAGTGAGACAAGATAGTTTGTCGTCTACATCCCAGAAATCCTCCCGTAGGACTTGCAATCTCAGGTACGAAGAATGACTCAAAGGCTTCATATTCGCGTTTCTAAAAGATCTCTCCATCTGTTCTTTTATAACCTGTTATATTTCATATCAGTTAAACAAACTGTGTATACATATCCGAGATCAAATAATGCATTAACATAAACAACTAAGTGCTGAACTTATACATGAACATTTAGAGTATCACCAAGATATTATACACGACCCAAAGCCTACTAGGCTACTACAATCCGACAATACTGTTTTTTACGTTACTAAACAATAATCACAGGCCTAGGGATCAATACTGACTCTAAGGGATGAAAATAGGGTTGTCTCAGATGTTTAAGTTACAACAAAAGGTTAGGAAATCTGATTCAGCAACTCATCAGGCAAAATAAGTTAATATAAGATGGATAAAATGCCTGGGATGGGAAAGAGAAGGACATGGAAAACCTTGCTTACTTAGTAGATAGGAGATAGAAAGGTAGGACATGACTTGGGCAGCAACATCCACCACCTCTTGGTGTAGTGGTTTGACACTCACTCCGCAACACGGAGGTCCCAGGTTCCATCCCATGGAAGTGCAAATCAAGGATTTATTGAACTTGGGTATCAATGAAGTTAATTAGTTAGGCACTTAGGCTTTAGGCTATTTAGATGGTCTTTAAAGGACTTAAATCAGGTGGTTATAGTGCTTATTCAAATTATGAATCATGATGAACTTTGTACTATCTCTTCATGATGTATCAATGCCATGAAATGACTATCGTAGTCGATTTCCAAAAAGAAATGAAAAACTTGGACTGCAACAATAATCTTTCATTACTCGTAACCAAACATCAAAATACATACGTAATAATGCTATTGGCTTCTTACAGAGAACAGTTTCTTGGAATCACTCCAAGTGGCTTCCCACCAAAGTTAAGGAATCACTCCAAAACTCCCAAACTTCAACTTCGAATCTATTTCCTTTTCTTTCTTTTTCTACAGAATACAACTAAGAATAACTACTTAAAACTACCCTACTCAACACATGTCATTCACACATAACATAACCGCATATAACTACCCTAGTTGATACATGTCTGTCACACATCAAAAGCAATAACCATAAAACTAACAAAAAACAAGAACTGCAAATTACTTGCAAATCTAATCAGCAACAGGGCCAAAAGTTGTCGGCGTCACAACCACTCAGTAGACTGAATAAACAAAGCATAACATAGCTAAGGGATAAATAATAGGTATTTCACCAGGTCCATTAGAAGCTTCTCCTGTACCAATTCATACAGCAATTACTACATTATTTAGGCCAAAGCATGTCAAATACAAATGTCCAACCAAATATTTATTTAAAATCGGGCAACACACCTGACGTTTTAGGTCACCATACTCTATTTAGCACGGTTGATGTCTCCGTTGAATAAAATTACAATAGCATTGAGGTAATATTGTTATTGTACATTGACTGAATGAGGACTAATGCCAATATTTATAGTTTCACAAGGTCTACAAATTTTGCTCAGGACTTTAGCCTCGAAAACATTCATAACAATTATCATGCAAAGATATAGGAGCGGGCACAAGCAAGTGATGATTAAGTAGAGGGAAGATATGTGCATTAGAAAGAAAGAAAAAGAAAACATAATAAGCTGCCGATACGGTAGTACCTTAAACCGATCATCCTTCGGAGAAAAGCATTTTGCTATGCTCAAGATCTTAGACAATAGAACTTGGAGCTTATCATTGAAACCATATGCCTTTAGCTCGAGCTTGTCACCAACAATAGACAAGGAAGTATCTAATTTGGCAACACCAGCCTACACATAAGAGTTTGAAGATTCATGATGTGCCAACCATCTGGTTTTTAGAGATCACTACAACCACATAGTAAGAACAGAATCGATGATAATAATATGTAGAATTATATATCCAAGAGTTTTGTTCCATTAACTTATAAGATTTGGCATGTATTTCTATTTTTAATTTCAATAGGTATTGTCGCAAATAGATATGGAAGTGTCGCAAAACGAAAAAATATGGTCGGCACGAAGGTTATTTCAATTGATCTCCACTAGAATTAAGGTCATGCCTGCACGGGAAATAATTACTGTAGTAGGGAAAAGGAGAGTAGAATGGCTTCATATATAGTCATATACCTGATACAAAATCTCATTCAACTCATCTTTGAGAAGATTGACAAATAATTCGGTCAGAACACAACTTTTCACACTGTTGTATCCTCCCTTCACGGATATAAGAAAATACGTATCTGCACGAGGAACTTTGAATGTCCGGTCAGGTTTATGCCAAAACTTCATCAATGGTTCGTCAAGTATGCATCTTGGCATGCATATATTTGCATCATCATTAGAGAAGCTAGAACTGCGGAGGGAGAAGTCACTTGGAATGAACTCATTTTTCAAAGGTATATGCAAGGAAGGATCAATTTCCAAAGGATCCTTCCAGCTATCCAAAAGTGATGGAGAAATGTCTTCTTCGGTATATTGAGATCCAAACCATGGCTCATATTGAATATCTAAAACAGCCAAAAAAAATGAAATTAAAACACCATAACATATAGTTTGAAGTTAGGATGGCTATAAAATAATTAAGATAGGCGAAAGGAACTGACAAGTGGTCCCGCTTGCTTATACAAGCGTTGTTGGCCAGTACTAAAGATTTTATATCTAAACTGCCGGGGTGTGAAATTAGATTTATATTATATTGGTTCTTACTATTCATCTGGTACTAGGGATCGGGCACTTCTTTGTGTGAATGCTGATTCTAGGCTCATGTCATAAAAACGAAACACAATCAACTAGGTGGTAATTGAAAGTTCCATGCAGTAAATCTCTAGGTTAGCGTCAATTGTGCAAACTTTAAAATTGATTGATCCAAAAGCAAAAATATTGTAAAGAAAGATAAGCAACCACATAACTAAGAAAAGAAATATATGTACAGCCAAGTCTTATACTATGATTTTTAGTTTGCTGCATCTGACACCTCGAACCGGCAACAGATATTAATACCATTATTTGTTGGTGTAGATGTTACAGAGATAGGGGTTAAGGTTGGCTCGCAAATCCAGTACTTGTATTTGAAATCTCATAATAGTATACGCCATGACTACGGCACTGTCTGGCCAACAGATTTGCCAAAATAATTTTATTTCCACGTCTAAACTTCAAATTTGTTGTCTACTAAGTTAAAGCAATTTTGCAGCCTGAGATAAAACATAATATTCTTAAATTTTGGTGTATCAAATTGATAATATTCTTTTCAACCAAGCCTAAAACGCCATTAGTAAACAAATATTTCTGTGATTTTAACGTGAAGAATGACCAATGGGAAGGATTTCCTCCTTCCAAAAAAATATTTTAACATATGCTTCCCGGGCCAAAGTATAAAAGTTACCTTTAGACTGCACGTCAAAAGACTTGGACAAAATGTCAACCCTCATGTTTTCTGGAGTAAAAAAGCTTAAGACATGCTTTACCAAATCTGCATCCCAAACTTCATATGCATAGTCCCCATAAATAATGTGTTCATCTGGATATAGGAGCAAGTTTTCTGCAAGAGAGGAACATGAACTGATAATTAGTAGACAACTAGACATAGAGCGGTATGCCTGTATATATCCACAGCAAGCACCAATTACGTTTATGAACCTTCAGCTCAAACATTTTGATGATATTTATTCACACACCAAACCAGTTTCTAAAGAGCAAAAAGTTGTTGGATTCAATGTTTTAAGAAAGTCTTAATGCATGTGTATCGAGGCGCGCCTCATGGCGAGGCCGTCCCTGATGCCTCGAGGCGTACTATTTGAACTCGGGTCTAAACGGGTGCTTCTGAAAGTCACATTTTATATTTGAGTTGTTGGGCAACACAAAAATATTAATATTTTGCTTATTTAACACTTAGGACTTCATATAAAGGTAGTAAAGTATACAGACTATATTAAGTTTGTAGACAGTGATATCATTTCCCAAAAGATAATACTTCACCTATTACGCATCGAGGCGTGTGACTCGAGGCCCGCCTTGTAAGGGCAAACCACCTTGAGGCGAAAAGACGTATTTTAAAACATTGGCTGGATAGCATCATTTAATTTTCCTCACTCTGATCAGAACCAACTTTAAGAGCTTCTCCAGATCCTAAGAGGAGCTCTTTTATCATTTTGAGAAGAACTCCTACCTTAATGCTCACATTGTAAACGTGATAAACTATTAAGTGTTACATCTACTTAGACAACAAAACTAGGCCATTAACTGATCTTATTTGCATTGTATATGGTTTTCCGCCCCCACTTTAAATTAAGAGATTCAGAGGCCATCTAGGAAGTGAGCTACAAGAGGATGTCTCCATGGTTATAAAATGGAGAAAGCTCACCATTCGGCAACGGAGGCACTCAAGGGTAACTAATAATGTGGGTGCTCTTTCCAGAATAATAGCAAGTTGGTCCAAATAATGTGGTTGTTATTAAAAGTGAGCATGTATACGTGATCTCTTAAATCATGAAAAGAGTCCAGAAAAAGAATTATTTATAGCATAGAAGTCGAGGTCATGGTTCCGTATCATATGACATGAGGTGTATGTATATGGATGCAGGACCATGATAAAAGTAGACTATGAATAGTTTTGAAAATTAATGAGCATCTCTGGTTGAGAACACTAGATAGCTGAAGCTCCCCACACAAGCCACATCTATGTATTAGTCAACATAAGGGAACAATGTAACAGAATGTTTTGAATATAAGGTAGTTTTTTTTTTTGAAAAGCTCTTTTTTGAAAATTTGAATGAATTATATTGAAGAAGGAAAAAACTAAAGAGAAAATAAAACCTGCAAGTTCTGCAGCATAATCATCTTGTGGCTGCTCCTCCGCAAATCTAAACTCCATATTTCCAATATCCTGGAGCTCCTTAAATATCCATTGCTGGGAATCAGTTTGACGAAGTAATTTAAGGTACTGATAAACAACCCCTATGACATCATAAACCTGCCACATGAAAGCAAGAAAATATGCGTTACAAAAGACACATCCATTAGCATAAGATCCTTCACAAAAATATGAGCAATGAAGTACCTTTTCCAAGCCAGAATCAGTTAGGTATATAGACATGTTAAATATGTATGCAATAGAAGATCGGTGCATTCCCTCATCCCCAACACCAGCTGATAATGAAGTAGCCCATCCTTTAGCCTTTAGATAATATAGTAAGCTTCCCTTTCCCTCTGAAATCAGGGTTTTGCTTTGTTAGCTTAGCAGCAGGACGAATACAAAACGGCATCATAGAATAAGCAGAAAATAGTTAAAGAGAACCTCGTGACTAGTATTAATGCATTTTTCTGTTGAACTAACACTTGATCAGTGAATACTAAGAAGGTAGAAAGCTTCACAAGATGCTAAAACATAACGTGCAATTCTGTAATTATACAGCCTCAACTGTACTTTGTTGAGCAATAGTCCAGTAAGACTGGAGGCTCAAACCAACGTACTTTTTAAAAGGCGAACTTCCATCACCACTGACGATACAGACACACCAATCAAAATCAAAATTTAACAAGAATCAGAAAAGAAATACACAAAGATGATTTTAAGCATACACTAGGAATCAGTAACTAAAAAAAACATTAACCAGCAGATCAGATATAATTGTTTGTTTAAATAATATAAACTTATTTACAATTTGTTTGAAGTCTCCAGTAAATTATAAGAATGAATATGACAGGGCTTACCATGCCCTATGAGATGGGCTAAGTAGTCCTCTGGTTTCTTGAGGTATTCTTTATGAAGACACGGCAATGTCCATGTGAGATTGAGATTATGAAGATCTTTAACTGCCTGTGACTTATAAACTTTACCAGCCTTCCAAATAGGAACTTGCACCTGAGCTTTTGTATTTAACTGATGCCCTTTTTTAACATTGCTGAATAGTTCCGTCACCCAATCCTCCAGCACATCTAGAGACTCTGTGGCATTTCACAATACAAAACAATCATGTGATTAATATTACATGGTACTATTATTCATATCGATAATTAAATAAGATTACATGGATCTCCCTTCACTACTAATTGATAATTCCCTCAGAGGCTAAGACCACTTGGGTAGTGGGTCAGGCACTATGCTGAAGACCCATGTGCACATTTTTCCAATGCATATGAAGACTAGGACTGCAGGTTCTGTTTCAATCCAAAAGCCACTAAAGCCTTTGATGCTGCCCTTTATTTCTTCTACGACTACGTGTGCCTTACATCTTCAAATCTGAATTTTGCTTCTCTCTTTTTCTTTTTTAAGAACTTTAAATGGGAAACTAGAAGTAAATTACATTCAATAATATCAATCACCGCAACATCTATGTATTGCCAAGATAAGAATGACAAAACCAAAACCATAAGAAAACTAAAGAAACGACGTGATTTCTACACAGTGGTGTGCATTAATTCTCATTTTTGTTAGATACTTATAGTGTTACAATCGGTCTTTGTTTGGGTCATACTTGCGCCTTATAAACAAATTGTATAGAATTTATGTATAAGATATATGTTTTTATAAGACTAACCTCCCCCAATGACAACTAGTTTCATAATACCACCATGGTAATTTTCTCTGTACAGCTGAAGAATCCGCTCACGTAAATTGATTCCACTCTCCATAGCATCAGCCAGGCTCTTCTTATTCCCTTTCAGTAAACATACAGAAATATTAATGCATGATCAAATTCGACGAACTGCGAAAATGCAACAGAAGTCCCTAACTGTTCAAGGGGTGTCACAAGATGTTTACCCCAAGAAAATCTGTTCAGAGGATGACCAGGAGCGGAGGTATGACACTGGAGCTGCTGAAGACGACAAGCATCATTCTGCAGAACCTGATTAAATTCTATGTTCGGGTTTGATTCAGAGTGACAAGTAATACGTCAAGATTGAAAAAAGTTAGAAATGTGTGTGCTATGATAAATGGCAATATCTAAACAAATAGCGGGTTTGAGAAAGAACAGAAAACTGAATCAAATTAACTTCAGAACTACCTGAATCAACAGCTAAAACCTCTCGTTCCATAGCTTCGGCCTTAACTAAGGGCGAAATAAAGAACTGTGAAAATCTGAGAACAACGAAAAATTACGAAGTTAGCGTAAAACTCTGCTGCACAAAAAAAATAGAGAAAAGTAGGGAATTAACATAAATGAAGATAAAAAGTGTACCGCTTGAAAATAAGAAATGATATCCATAAGAAAAGGTCAAACAAATAACCTAATTATGAATAAGATAGTACAGAACTACAGATCATTCAATGCAGACGAAAGGAATACATGGAACAATGAAGGGAAATGAATTAGATTGAGAAGACAGGCAAAAACAGATTACTACAAATATTTCTTTCAGCACTTGTTCACAATAGTTTTTTTTTTTGAAAACTTTGAATTAATTTAAAAGGAAAGAAAGAATGAGACTGTACAAGGGATGGGGGTTAGCACAATTACAAGATTACATGCTTATGACACCCCCCCAGTTCGACACGAAGTCTAAATAAGAATACGCCCTAGCCCAGCCCAGGGACCTACTCCAATGGAATAGGACCCCCAAAACATCCTCCTCCCCCACCTAATAGTGTGAAGTAGAGAACTCTGCCATCAAAATAAATGAATACATATGACAAACAAAATAAACTTACCCTTTCTAACAGTTTCCATGTATGATTATGAATACACGACAGTTCTCCTTTTGTAGGATTTGTTTTCTTGAATATATGTATTAGTAAAGCTAAATGAGAAAACAATTTGCGTGAAAACTCATAAGGAATCAAAAACTATAAGAGGAGGTTGGATAGATTGAACTTGAGAACAACCAAAAAGTTCAACCTCGCTAAATCTCAATAGTTTAATTTTTGGACCCAACAACTTCAAACAAAGAGAGAAGAAAACCATTAGATTAAAAGATATGCTTTCACCTTTTCAGGGCTCCCTTGAGAAACTCCCTCTTGACCTCAAAATGGTAGCAAGTATGCTCACTTTCTGTATAAGCATTTGATGAACCACCATGTTTGGACAAGTAACTGTCATACTAGGATACGAAAGAGGGACATTCAGCACATCAATAGTTAATAGCAAATAATTCAATAGTCCAATTATATTGCTAAAATACAAGTAAACGGATAAACACTATATATAGATGTGCTATGAACCATGATACAACTCTCAATTTGAATCTCTAGACCAACCAAAATCTCAAAAAATACTGACCAGCAATGATAAACCCTAACTCTTATCCCCAACTACTAACATCCTTCATCCCAGTCTATGCCGACTTGTTGAGGGTTGTAGAGCAGTTTAAACCCTCTTTTGGTATTGAGGACTCGAAGGTTTGGAGTAGAGAGATAAAGATGCCTTCTCGGTGAAGCATTGTTACTCTAGGCTGAGCAGGCAAGCAGCAAACTCGAGCAACCCGAATTCAAGTCTCTTTGGTCGAGCAATATTCCCCCTAGGGTAAGCTTCATCATGTGGGCAGCAGTCTTGGGCAAGCTTTCCACAGTTGATAATCTCAAGATACGTGGGATGATGCTCCCTAATAGATGCGGCAGATGTAAAATCAGTGAAGAATCTATAAGTCACTTGCTGATTCACTGTGTGGAGGCCTCGAAGCTTTGGAACTTTTTCCTAGGCTCTTTAGAGATCACTTGGTGCCCTCCTGAATCTATAGACCAGCTCTTAGAGCAATGGGGCAAATTCCCTGTCAAGAAATTGAAGAGAGACCTTTGGCGCTTAGTTCCATATGCAGTTTGCTGGTCTATTTGGAAGGCGAGGAATGATGGAATCTTCAAAGACTCAAATGCCTGCTTCAAGGTGGAGGAGGAAGATGTGCTTGGAGTTTTATACTCCTGGAGTAGGAATTTTGGGTGGGCTAGAGCCTATTCATATCTTGATTTTGTTTCGAATTGGGGGTGTGTCTTAAGATAAGATGTGATTGTTATAACCCTCCCCTTTTCTTGTTCTCCTTCGTTGCATTCTTTTTCTCGATATATTAATTCAAAGTTTTCAAAAAAAAAAATTAACATCCTTTAAGGTCTGCTAGGAGATAGCGACAGTGGAAAACAATCTTATGGAGGTGGTGAGATTATTCATTGATTCGTCCATAGAATATAGATTATATTCTTACATGTAAGGGCCTCTCTTTGTTGCACCACAAAAAAAGGAGCAAAAACTTGAAGACTCTATTATATGAAGACTCTAAGATTCACAAAACTACTAGTTAATGAACTAAACGAGTATAGTAGCAAACCTCATTTTCATCAGGAAATTCAGCACTTCCCATGAACAGCATGTGTTCTGCCAAAGATTAAAAAGATTACAAGAAATGACTGATGACATAGCAGAACAGAACGTTTCAGGCAATACATGAATACATACAGTATATTTCTAAGTTTAAGGTTTTGAAGTGTTAAACCTGAGATGAGCATAATCAGATTTCTACACATACTTTTTTTGTGTTTATTTATTTATTGAACTGTGAATGGTGGTTTATGTTTCTATAGCATAACTTTGGCTATAAGCTTACAAGTAAACAAAATTGATGGTTCTGAAGTCCAAAAACACAGTATAGATTGAAGCAGTGGTAGAATCAAACCTAGAAAATGAGCAAGACCCTGTGCCTCAGAAGGGTCGGAGAAACTACCCATTCCTACACACATAGCAGCAGCTGCCTGCCAACAGAAAAAATGAACAATAATTAGATTAAAAACAATGATGTGAAACAAATAAACTGAAGACAAGAAATCAAACAAGATTCATCAAGAACCTGAAGCAGTTTCAGCGAGAATTAGGGTTCACATAACAAAATGTCATCAATAGCAAGACAAATGCACGTCCAGAACGGCAAATGTGGACCTAAAGATTAGTTTAACTTGAAAACAATGGATATCGGAACTAGTTGATCAAATCCATCAACGATTGCAACAAGAAAATAAAATGTACCTTCTTAGTTGGTGGAACTCCAGTTGCTTTCTTTTTATTAATTTCTTCATCCTCGTCTTCTTCATCATCTTCCTCGTCTTCATCATCGTCATCTTCATCGTCTTCGTCATCTTCGTCGTCTTCTTCATCCTCTTCTAAATCACCATTTTCTAGGGTTTCAGAAGGTTCAGGAACTCCTTCAGGGTAGATCTCAGGATCATGGATGAGAAGAGCAGAGAGACCATTGGGGAGACGAAGAACTCTGTATAAACGCTTGTCACTAGGAGCTCTAATCACGACTTCGTCTGAAGAACGCCCACCCGCCATTTTATTTCTCCCGCGAAGAGAGGTAGAGAGAGAAAGGGGGAGGGGGAGAGGGAGAGATACAGAAGAGCAGCTGAAGAGGGGGAGATATTCATATACAGCGCAACGACCTAGGGGGGCCGAGGTGCTTCGAATCAGGAATTGTCTACTTGTTTAGGTCTCTAATCTGTTTTGTTAACCTAATCTAATTTGTAGAGTTCAACAAAAACAAAAATCTTATTTGTATTATTTATTTTTTTTAGAAGACGACTACGATCTACGTACGTCGTGATATTTGACATTTGATACATCATAGATGTGATAAACTTAATAACTGCCCACTCAAATACTAACCAGACCGGACCTATAGCCCAACAAAAAAATGGCCCGAAGCCCAACAACATTATTTATACCAAAGATTTCACCTTCTCTGGGATTCGAACTTAGGACCTCCAGGGCTTTCTGGAGTTTTTTTGTTCTTTTTTTTTTTGAGAATTCGACTACGATAACGGCCTAATTTATACCATGAAAGGCCTAAAGCCCGACCACATGAAAGAGGCCTAAAGCCCGACAAATTTATGACATTATTTACTTTATTTATAGCCTAAACTACATGAGATAAATCTTGATGGTAAACTACTTCCACTGACTCGATCCCACGACCTCATGGGATTAAGAGGGGTGTCCAACAACTGCTTAAAAAGTACGAGTAGTTAATTAGGCTACTCTTGTGATTTTTTTGTTGCAAAGTACTAGTAGTTAATTAGGCTATTCTTTCAACAAAAAAATGTCGGTGTTACGAGGAAATAAAAAAAAAATCAGGGTGCAAAGCTTTGGGTGGAAACAAAAATAATTTTGAATATTTTGTTTTCTCCAAAAACCCAAACCCTTATATTTTCAGATTCTTCTCTCTTCTTCCTTTCCCACTACCACCATCATCTTTGCCAAAAACCACCACAAATTCCTGCGACACCTCCACCATCTCCTGCGGCAATCTTCTTCTCTCATCTTCTCTCTTTTTTCTCATCTCTTTCTTTATCTTTCACCTTCTCTATTTTTTTTCTCCGCAAATTGGAATGAAGGAAGAAACCTGAGTCAAGCCCAACTTGAAAAGAAGTCGTTGGAATTTAACTTGATCAGCATAAAGTAGGTATTGAGTTTGAATGAGACCGAACAACCTTTTCACGAACAAAGTGCCAATCGAGCTCTATGTGCTTGGTGCGTTCATGAAAGGTTGGGTTCGCAGATATGTGCATAGCTGCTTTATTGTCATAGAAAATCGAAAATATTCTTGAATAGAGATGCAGAGGTTATGAAATAGGTATTTCAACCATTGGAGTTCTGCAGTAAGAGAAGCAAGGGCACAATATTGTACCTCAGCAGAAGACATGAAAACCGTCGAGTGTACCTTTAAGGTAACGTAGAACTCGAGTAGCAACATCCGTATGATAGAGCGGGGGTGTTGCATGAAAATAGTTAATTCACTGAAAAAGTAATGTCCGGTCGAGTGACAATAACATAAGGAAGGCGCCCTATGAAACGACGAAAAGAAGTTGGATCGTCCAAAATGGTGTTGTCAGTAGGTGGGAATTTTACGCGTCGTTTCATAAAAAAGGAACTAGGTTTGACACCACGGAGACCTGAATCGCGTACAGCATACAAGGTGTACTTCCGTTGACATAGGAAAGCACCCTTGGGAGACCGGGAAACCTCAAGGCCAAGGAAATATTGAAGGCACCCCAAATTTTTAAAAGAAAAACGTTTCTCGAGACGGATTCGAACGGAACGAATTTCCGTAGGGTCATTGTCGACGATGATGATATCATCAACATAAACAAGAATATAAATAAAACTCGAACCACGGAAGTAACAGAAAAGGGAGTGGTTGAAGAAAGATGGAGCAAAGCCCTCAGCTTGTAAGTCAGAGGAAAATTCGGTGAACCATTGACGAGAGGCTTGTTTTAGACCATAAAGGTATATGTTCAAGCGATAAACACGATTGTAACCGCTTTTACTAAAACCGGGTGGGATGATCATATAGACCTCCTCATCCAAGTCACCCTGTAGGAAAGCCTTATTCACGTCTAATTGAAGCAGGGGTCATCCCTTTATGGAAGCAAGGGATAATAAGACACGTATTGTGACCGTTTTGGCTACAGGGGCAAATGTGTCATGATAGTCAACACCTTTTATTTCGGTAAAGCCTTTTGCAACAAGGCGTGCTTTATGACATTCCATAGAACCGTCAGAATGATACTTGCTTTTGTAAACTCATTTACAAACAATGGGTCTCTTGTCAAGAGGCAAGGGAAGAGTCCAATTATTATTGGTCTCGAGTGTGGAGATTTCCTTAGACATGGCATCGCGCTAGATAGGGGAAGTGAAGCGATTTTGTAAGACTTAGGTTCATCCCTCGTGATGACGGAGGTGAGGAAGGTCTGATGAGGAGGGTTGAAATTCTCGAAAGTGATATAATAAACTAATGGGTAGGGAGTCTGTGAAGGGTAAGACTCAAAAGTTTAAAGGATCTAATCAACAAGTAACTCGACAGATGTCGATCCCGAACAGGACGAGAATGGAGCTGCTCAGAAGGAAGCGACTCGTCAGTCTGCTCAGAAGGTGGCGAGTCATCAGTTTGCTCAAAAGGGAGTGAGTCAGCAGACTGCGAGGAACCAGGAGTAGAAGAATGCAAATTGGGATCATCGCCTAGATTATCCAACTACTCCGAAGAGGTGGGAGAATCTACTGAAATGGATGTAGGCGATGAGGGTAGATTTGGGGCTTCACTTCTGGAAGAGGAGGTGTCACGAGAACCTACAGAAGAAAGCGAAGAAATAGCGATTGGGTTAGGTGAAGCGGTAGTCGCAGGGGGATATTCAATATGATCATCCACAGCAGGAAGATTGAAGGGAGTGTAAGTCTGGGATAAAGAAGAATCAAAATAAATTGTGGAAAAAGCAAAGTTGTCTACAAAGAAGCGAACATTTCGTGATTCATAGAGAGTCTTGCTCTCGAGATCATAAACGGTGTAGCCATTTTTATCGACAGGGTAGCCAACAAATATGTCAGATTTTGCTCGTTGGTCAAATTTGTTTGTAGCATGAACGTTGTGGGCAAAGCAAAGGCACCCAAACACCCGGAGAAGTTGATAATCCGGATGGGCACCGTATAATAGCTCATGAGGAGACTTATTGAAAAGGAGCGGGGTGGGCATCTTGTTAATAAGATACATAGCAGTTTTGAGACATTTACCCCAAAAGGAAAGTGGGAGATTAGATTGGAAATTGCAGGGCGCGAGCGACATCGAGTAAGTGGCGATATTTGCGTTCGACCACGCCATTTTGTTCGGGAGTGTAGACACGACTGCATTGATGAACAATGTCATTTGATTGGAACCATGATTGAAGGTCCTTTGTGAGAAATTTAGTTTTGTTATCAGAACGTAAGGTCTGAATATGGCACGTGCTAGGAAGCCCCAAGTTAGAAGAAATAGACTTGATGGATTTCTGATATTGTTTAGTTGTGAAGTTGAAGAAAAAATCCAAATAAAATTTCGTTCCAGGCCTAGACTGCATTAAGAAAGTCCAAGTGTAACGAGAATAATCATCAACTAAAGTGAGAATGTAACGTTTATTTGAAAGCGATGGAACAAGAAAATGTCCTCAAATATCAACACATACTAATTGAAAAGGGAAAGTACTAACCGAAATACTTTTACTAAAAGGTAATTTAGATTGTTTTGTCATATGACAAATAATACACTTATCCAAATGAGGACTAGAAATATAATTTAAACGTTTAGAAAGAAAACGTAAACGACCTAAACAAGGATGTCCAAGGCGACGGTGTCAAACGTCGAGCGACTTATTGAATGCAAATGTTGAAAAAGTATTACGGAAGTAATAGAGACTCTCATTTTCATCATCATGACCAATCAGACGGTTCGTCGAAAGTGCTTGAAAAACACAACGAGTGGGGTTAAAAGTAACAGAACAATTAATAGATTTACTTAATTGGCTAATAGAAATCAAGTTGAATTGAAAATTTAGAATGTGGTAGACATTGTCGATGTAGATAAAGTCAGAGAAGACAACTTTACCAACATGTTGAACTAAAAAAGTGCTCCCAGCGGTATTTGAACATAAAGAGAAGGTGGCAGTTTGATAAAAAATAAAACTACTCAATGAGGGACAAACGTGGTCAGAAACACCACTATCAACATTCCATGAATTAGAAAGTGTTCAATTAATTTTACCTGTCAAGAGAGTAGTTGCAGGAGGTGGAGAAGGCCCATGAATAAGAGACATGATTTTATCATAGTCTTCTCTGAAATGGTCGGAGCAGGAGAAGTGATCGAAGTAGAAGCGCTAGACACCGCCAAAGATCGCTTAGTAACTTGAGAACGATTAAGTCGACCATGGAGAATGAAGCACAATTCAACGGGGTAACTAATTTTCTTACAGTGGTCACAAAAGACATTTCTGTTGCAACGATCAATAATGTGACGGTGTCGTTCACAAGTCTCGCAATAAGGACGCGGTTTCTTACCTCGGTAGGAATGATCAGAAAATTGTGATTGAGAAAGAGGAGCCACCTTAGAGGCGAGGGTTGAATAATCAAAGGGGAGCGCCAGTAGTGATGTGTTCTTGTTGCTCTTCTTGCTTAATTAAGTTATACACCTGTGCAAAAGGGGTCAATGGATCTGAAAGTAAAATACTACTCCGAACAACAAAAAAATGATCATCAAGACCTTCAAGGAATTTCATAATGCGGATGCTAACATATTCAAGCATAGCCTTACCAACACCACAAACACAGTGATGTGGAGGCATTATTGTGTAATGTTCATCCTAGAGGGACTTCAACTTGAAAAAAGAAGAAGTAACAGTCAAATTACCCTGACAAAGTGCAACAATATTCTTATGAATCTGAAACATGTATGGGTTATTTGACTGAGCATAATGTTCCTTCAGAATTTTCCAAACCAAAAAACAGAAGTGCAACGCATATAACTCTTCCGAATTTCAGGACAGACAAAGTTCTGAATCCAGCTAGAAACCATTACGTCGCAACGTGTCCATAAAGTAGCTGATGTAGAGTACATAGGCTTAGGCAGAGAGCAATCGATAAAAACTCTGTCTGATTTTAGCAACAAGGGCCATGGTCATGCCATGAGCCCATTGGGCATAATCATCTCCCGAAAGTGTTGGAGAGTAAAACAAGAAAGTCGGGTTGTCAGATGGGTGGATATAGTAAGTTATATCTAAGGCCGAAGCATTCATCTCCATAAGAGAGGAGTCATCATAGATAGTCGTGCCCGAGGGAATCGTAGCGTCTGAAGTCATGACTGTGTAATAAGTCAGAAGAGGAACAAAATAATTAATTGAAGACCATTAATGAAGGGAACAAAAATGAAAAATAACTTACAACAATAAGTAACTAAGGTATAAAAAAGGTGACCAAATACTATAATAATAGGTGGCAAATGGATATAATGGACGAATGGGTCAAAGTAGCAATTAAATTATTTGGCCCTACCAAAAAGAAGGGGGTGTGGGTAGAATATAGGGCTAATTCCCTAAAGGCTGAAGCAATTTGGAAATGATCCAATATGGCCCACGTGTAATTGTTCAAGTGGATACAAGTTTTATTCCCTGATTGGTTAAGGTTTCTAGCTATGCAAAAGAAGGAAAAGGGTTTGGAGAGGCAACAATGGCGATGCTCGTCTTTGACGATTATGGAGTTGAAAAAAAAGATCAGGGAGGTCAACGGCAAAGAGAATCAATCCTGGTATGATAGATTTTTATCTCTCACTCTATGTCCCTCTCTCTCTCTCTCTCCCTCGTTTTCTCTGTCTCTTGCAAAGAACTCTAAGTTGATGGTAAAATGGAGCAGACCTTGAAGAAAGTCGGGATAATTAAGGTGAACCAAGTTAGACCAGGAAGATCCGAGCTGAAGTGGTATGAACATGAGCAAGAGTCGAATCAGACCAGTAAGATCTGACTCGAATTTGAAAAGAAAGATTAAAAAAGGGGAAAAGAAAATTAAAGAATAATAGACTGACACGATAGATTCAATGATATGGAAAGAATATATTAAGAACCAATAAATTGATGAAGACGATCTTGCGAGAGAGAAAAAATTATGCTCTTGATACCGTGTGAAATTAACTATCTCGCGCTAAATATTGGAACTTGAATACAGAGTAATTGTGATCGAAATGTGAGTTTGTATTATGAACAAGTTGTATATATAGTTCACATTAGGTTCGAATATATTTACAATATATAGAACGAAATTATTCAGGAAATTTATCTCATATTTTTTTCCTTATATCTTGATACGTCTCGGATTTTTTTCTCGATGTCTAACTTGATACGCCAATACACCATTAATCCCCTAATCACTCTCAGTAACAGCTACAACTTTTACCCTACCATTATTTGTTTCACCATAAATGGAGAGAATAATAATTAATACCGGGATTTACTCCTTTCAATTGCAAAAACAATCACAATAGATTGTGTACCATCTAGCTCAATTATGTTTTCAATTTTCTTTCAAGTGTTGATCTGCACATATCATCACAAAGATTAAATTGATTTCTTGTATCAAACTTTACAGGTATTATCTGGCTCCTTCTTTAATTCAATATTTTCTTTAATTGTGTCATGTTACTTTTGTTTTTTTTTTTTACCTCTAACTCAATATATTTTTCATAATTTAAGGTTTCGTGTTTTCTTTCTTCAGTTTGTTATACTCAATACACCTTAATGTGTACCTATAATATCGTCAACAAGAGTAACTAATGGGTTTACTCGGAAGACATTTATTTAAATGGAAAAATGTCTCAATTACATTGGAATTCGATTACCGAAGAGAGCTTGAAGTATTTGGGCAAGTTAAAATTGAGGAAATTTAATATTTGTTAGAGATTGCAACAAATTTATTAACTGCTATTTCATCGCAAAGAGTTGAATAGATCCAAGAACAAACCAAGTTATATTATGATATATCATCTTATAGCTTTATTTGGATTGTAAAACTGTCGCTCCAATGAAAGTGAAGTTTAAGATAAATTTGCAAGGTTTTCTTGCTTGCAGTTTAACCTTTTATCTACTTAAATGGTCGAAATCTAACTCATAATTTAGACAAAGGGTCAGACCTCAATTTTGTCCCACTCACTATGTGATGTTTCATTGTCGACATCGAACTGTTTCAGAAAATGCTCTATACAGATCAGATAATGTACCTAATACAGCTAGATGATGTGATTTGGTTTTACTCAATCATTAACTTTTCTCTACATATATACAGAGAGGAACTTGAAGCTAAATGGATGTCGACAAAGTTTAATACGTCTTTTACTTTTATTTGTATATACATTGGAGTGTAAATGTTTGTTCTAAAACATATATCACTATTTTGTATCCATTTGTTGATTTTATTTATACCTTTTCATGTTTCAATTGTTTATCTTTCCCACTCTCTGAAAGACTGTCTCATTTCCTTTATTTATTGATTTATGCAAGTCTCGTGTGATTCACTAATCGACTTTAGATTTAATTTCTTTCGCTGATGTATAACATATGTTATTTTGTATTTCTTCTTTTATATATGAGATGAATTAAAGTTACAAATTTTTTTATCAAATAGGTTCCATGAAATGCCTTTCAACAAAAAAAAGGTTCCACGAAATGCTTTGATAAAATTTCTTGTAGAATCAAGCAAGTAATAAGTTTCTAAGATAATATTTGTTTGCTAATTTTGTGCTTATTGGAGTGTCTGAAATATCTTTAATTATTTTGACATTGTCCGTTGAAAATTGCAGTTTTGGATGGTCACTATGGTTGACAAATATACATTAGATTATCTAGATTCTGACATTATTAATGAATGGGATGAAACCAAACATCTCATTTTTATCTTTCTTTTTTCTTCATCCATTTATTGTTCACATATTTTGTCTGAATATAAAGGTGAGACTACTAATTATATCTATTTTCCATTCAGATTTATTTTATTTTCAAAAAAAAAGTTGAACTTTAACATCTCATATCAAAACTCTGTAACATGTGTTTTCAATTTTAACTCAACAGTTTTACTTCTATTATACACTTTTCAGAATATTATGCTTATGATAATACACATAGAGATTTGGCTCATTTTTATGATATACCTTATCAAAAAGTCTTACTACAATCTCGAAAATAAGTATGGATTATTTTTCTTCAATTTTTCCTACTATTTTTTTTCTCTCCCATGTCAGCTACTAGATGTTCTTTATCTATGTAAATCTCTCTTCATTGACATAACTTAATAACTAGAAGATACATTTAGGTATTGAAAAATGATAATACATCGGTTGTTTTTGTTTAAAATTTATAATATCCAAACATAAGAAATTTTTGTTTCTGACATTGTTTTAATCCCAGACACAAGTTTATTATCTTTCGTTCTCCTTTAGTTACGCCATAATTTCTATCTCATCCTTTAATTTTTTTTTTCTTTCAACTTACCACCTGCTTACACACGTAAATTGCACAAAGCAAGTGCTCGTGCTGAGGCACGGGTTATACCTAGTACATAACAAAACACAAAACTAAATAATAAATAAGACTATATCGTCTCTTAGAATTTAATCATGTTCTAAGACAAAGCATCACCTCATCTTGCCCATAATCGCACAACCAAAACATTTCTCAACGCGTAATGACTCTCCTTTTATCTTTAATTATTTTTGTCAAGATAGGAATCGTGTAAAACTTTTGTATCGTCTTCTTGGATATCTTCATCTGAGTCAAGTGTTTCATAAATATTCTCAACATCCTTTTCATGTTCATCCTCTACGATCATGTTATGCATTATAATGCATGCAGTTATTATATCATAGAGCATACTTTTTTCCCAAAAACGTGCAGGTCCCTTAATAATGGAAAATCTAGCTTGAAGAACACCAAAAGCTTGTTCAACATTTTCCCCACATGCTTCTTGTATTGCAGAATGTCTTCTCTTCATTTTTTAGTGTTAGAGATAGTTTGGTCAAGAGTTGTCCACTTCAGTTGTATACCATCTGTCAAATAGTTGTCGACATTGTATTCAGTTCCTCAGATATCATATCGTACAGGCGGAGTTTTACCATTGGCAAACTGTGCAAACAAAGTAGATGATTGTAGTATATTAATGTCATTGTTAGATCTTGGAAGTCTGAAATATGCATGTCATATGCAGAGGTCGTAAAAGACAACTGACTCTAGAATTATAGTTGGGTGTTCTCTACGACCAGAATATTGTCCAGCCCAAGCTGCATGGCAGTTTTTCTCAGCCCAATGCATGCAATCAAGACTCCCCAGCATTTTAGGAAAACCTCTTTCTTCACCTTTTTGCAGTAATTTTGCAATATCATTATCTTTAGGCGCTCTCAAGTATTGTTGCCCATAAGTCTCAACAATTACGCGACAAAATATTTTTAAGGATTTAATTGTTGTAGATTCCCCACTTCTTAAATATTCATCAGCTGCGTCTGTTGTTTTCCATACGCTAACATTCAGAAAGTAGCGGTTACTTTTTGCAAAGTTGATAATTTTACCTTATTAGTTACCATTAATTTTTGCTCAAATAGCTATCATTAGATTTCAGTGCATTGGTAGTACGCAGAAATAAATCCATTCTCATTCGAAAACGTTTGCGGAATCAATTACTTGGGTAGTTTGGATTATCCAAGAAATAGTCGTTCTATAGTTTAATACAGTATGTCCTTCTTCTCGTCCACAATTAATTACTCTTTGTACAGGAACTAAACATTTATGAAATTACGCTTATGATGGGCCTAAAAGGTTACACCGAAGAGGTCTCCACCCGCAAGTATACGGGTGTCAAGTAGTATCTCGGTAAGTCCGAGGTCAATCCACGAGACTAAGTCAAACCTATTCTACAACTTAGAACTAACACGTTTTCTTTGAAAATTAGTTTTGTGATGGCAAAATGAAGTAGTAAAATTATTTTGAAACAAAGGACAAAGAAAATTAGTAATGGTAAAAGGATCAATGGGGGGGAGTCTAGGGTTTTTAATCCATTCTAATCATGCATAAATGTCGATTTAAATCTTATATCTTTTGTAACTAAAAAATAATCGACTCTTAAGGGCTCTAACTATTACCTATCAAGTATCTACCATTAAAGAACCTAATCTAAATATAATGGATCAAGACTTTCGAAGTATAATTAATGAAAGATTTAAAAGAAATCAATATATGTTTAAGTAATTAAGCTATCAAACTAAGAATCTAAAAATCATACATAACCAAAACATCATCAAAACCCTAAACTAGTGAAATTAGCTACTCATAATAAAAGATATTAAAACTAATAAGTATGAAGAATAAGAGAAAAACATGGAAGACGAACTAAACTTTTATTACTAAAAATGATTTTTCGTCTGGCAGCCAAACGCTCGCCTGAAAAAAATAATTTTCCAGCAACAGTGAAAAATTATTCTCCAGCAACACTTCCGAACCAAACAGGGTCTTCTTCTCAACTCTTTATCACTCTCTTTACTGTTTGAGTTTAAACTCAATCGAGAAACATCAAAATTGAAGAAGATAATTCAGTATTGAATGATAAATAATGTTCTCTGTTCATTCCTTCTCTCTCTTTACAAATACCTTCTTCTCAACTCTCTGTATCTCTCACAAACTCTCTCTCTCTCTCTTTCTACTCTGTTTTCTTTTTCTCACTAAAATAACAATAAAAGAAGAAGGAGATGAAGATGGTGATAACTCTCTGGTTTTCTTTTTTCTCTCACAAAAAGAAGAAGCAAGAGAAGAAGATGAGATGCTCTGTTTTAACCAAGATGTCTTTGTTTCTTTTGTTTCAGCCCGAGATAAGATATCCCTCACTGTCTCTTCCTTCAGCTTTTATAATACGAACCCAGAAGATAGAAGATATCCTCTACAATCAATCACAACTCCCTCTCCTTCCATTTTCGAAAATATCTCTAGCTATCCCTTACCTTTCACTCTCTCACTCTCTCTAAAAATACCACGACACCTTCCTTCAACCTCTCCACTTTCTGTTTTAACCAATATTTCCTCCAAAATCTCTCCATCAATCTCTGCTAATTTCTAAATCAAGTTCCAACTTTCTTTTTATTCAAAATATATTTCCTTTCGGCTCTCTTATGATATATGTTATTTTCCTCTCTATGTTTAATTTCCTTTCTCTAAGAATAAAGTGGTAAGATGAAAGGAAAAAGAGTCGTTAATACCACCAATTGTGGGCTGGAGTGTTGGCTGTCAAAAGGAAGAGATCATGTGCCTCACGGAGTAGCAGAAGAAGATGAGACGAGTTGAAGAGATGGTGTCATTTGTTTGGAATTAACAACAACCGTCTGATTGCGCGGGCCTACTGTAGTAAAGTGTGAAAAGCACACTGGATCCCCAGAACGAGGTATCCCTTGCGCGCCCGATTCTTGTCCCGAGGAAATTCTGTTGCTAACAGATCCTCGCTCCAACACCATCAGATTGAGCGAGGCTATCGAAACCTCTGCTACACGAAGTACCGGATCACCTGCTCTGGTATCCCTGCTGACTTGGTCACCCGTACTTGACTTCAACTTTGACTTAGGTATCTTTCTCATCGAACTCCGATTCGACTTTTGTTTTCGCCTCTAGGTTCGTCTTGGACTCTACTTCTCATCCGAATATCAACATTGATAAGAATTATCAGAATATCTAAATGACCAAAATGCCCTTTTTTGTGTCTTTCTCCCGTTTTTATCCGTTTTTCGCATTGAACTTCGTAAAAGATACCTGAGTAAGAGAAACACTTAATTTAGGTCGCGGCTTTGGGGAATAAAGAAAATTCTCCGGGGAATAAATTCTCGAGGGAATCCAGATTTTTTTGAAAGTTCTCCGGAGAATAAATTTTTATGGGGAATACAAAGTACATTTTTTTGAAAGTTCTCCTCCATCTCATCTGTTCTCTCTGCCACTTCATCTTCTCGCCACCTCATCATCTTCTCCGGCGAAGGTCGTCGACCGGGCAATTTTCTGGCCGGCGACCTTCAAACATAAAAAAAATTAAATTTTAATTTTTTTCTCTCTCAAATTTTTTTTCCTCTCTCTCTCTAGAACAGATCTAGAGAGAGTAGATCACGACAGACCTAGGTCTGTTCGTGAAGATCTACTCTCTCTCTCTCTCTCTAGATCTGTTCTAGAGAGAGAAAGGAAAAAAATTAGAGGAGAGAGAAAAAAAATTAATTTAATTTTTATTTTTTTATGTTTGAAGGTCGCCGGCCAGAAAATTAGCCGGTCGGCGACCTTCGCCGGAGAAGATGATGAGATGGCGTGAAGATGAGGTGGTAGAGAGAGGTGATGAGATGGAGGAGAACTCCCAAAAACTAAAAGTCCCTTAGCAATAAAAAAAACATAAAAGTCAAACTTATTTGACTAGTTTTAAGAAAAGTCTTTATTCCCCAGAGAATTTTCTTTATTCCTCAAAGCCGCGGCCTTAATTTATCAGAGTAACTGCTCGAAATAGACTAACCAATCCAAGTTAAGAGATTTTGATGGGACATTTTCATGTCCCATCACTTTATCATCACCATCTTCTTCTTTATCTAAAATAGAATTAGCGAAAGTATTGTTATGTGTATGCTAATATAAGAAAACTTTTTGGGTTCACTCGTATTCTTCAAGTTCTTCTTGAAGTTGTCCAACTAGATTTACATCGTAGTCAGGATTATGAGATGAGCCTTCATCGGAATTCATTGTTGTAATATTGATGTGGTAGAGAAATGTAAGATGATCGATCACTACAATTAGTGTTTATTTATAACTTCAATCTTGTGTTGGGTCTTAAGAAAAAACTTGAAAAAATAAAGCTATCGGAAAATCTTATCGAATCTGAAAAGAAACAAGGATACGAATTTTATCGTCAGACATGCCTTATCAAATAATCTTGACAAAAAAAGCTAAGAGATTTTCTCTCTAGCTTGATTTTTTTAATGGAATTTGAAAAAGCTGTAAGAATACGGATTTTCTTATTACTCGGATTTTATCAAATAATTTTGAAAAAATAAAGCTGGAGATTATCTTATCAGAAAATCTTATAGATCTGAAAAAGCTATAAGAATATGAATTTTATTATCAATCCAGTCTTATCAAATAATTTTGAAAAACTAAAACTAGAGAATTTTTTATCAGAAAATTTTATGGATCTGAAAAAGTTATAAGAATACGAATTTTCTTCTCAGTCAAGTCTTATCAAATAATCTTAAAAAAAATAAAGCTAGAGATTTTTCTACCCAAAGTTGTCTATATATACATGAGTTCTCATATCTTTCATAATATATCTAAAAGCATACATCTTTAAGGGTTATCTAAAGATCAAAAATATGCAAAGTAGCAAAAAGACTAAGGTACCTCGTGGAAAAACATTTCATTGGAAAAAGATGTTATTTTAGCTAATTCTTATCTTGAGATATCTCAGGATCTTATTAAAGGTAACAATAAAAATAATTGACTGTCTACCGAATTGAATAACTGAAAATTTTCTCAGTCATTTGCCCAAGAGTGGTGAGCGATCTAGAATATCTAAGTCCTTGGCATGCCGGTGGAACGTGATTTCAAGGGAAATAAACGAATTTAGAGGATGTGTTCCTCAAGTAGGAAATTGAAATCAAAGTGGTGTTAATGAGTTAGCCATTGAAAGTATTTACTTGATTTTGTTAATTTTTGAAGTATCTCTCCACATATATCTAATTGATCTATAGTTTTCAAACATTGTAGCTTAATCAAGCGAAATCATTGTATGGACAAGATCCAGGTGAAAAAAAAAGTTCTTTGAGCACATATAGTCAGTATTGAAAATTGTGAAACAAAACAGGAAGAAACCTGTGCAGAGACAACAACACTTCTCTAATGCATTTGACGAATATGAACCAAAATGCATTTGACGAATATGAACCAAACACTCCTACATCGGAATTTCTTGGAGTTCAATTCTCAATAAATTTTGTGGAAACTAGTAATGAATCTCCATCGGGAATACAATCACATCACTGTAGTCGGTCCGTCGAGAGAAAGAAATTGAAGATGAGAAAGAACATGGAAGATACGAAAAGGAATTACCTAGATAAAGTGTCACAGAAATGAACAAAAATTTGTCACATACTAGAGCAAGTACAAATGAAGAGCATGCAAAAACATGCAACCTTTGTTAAAACAAACTCAGAAGTGTCATCAACTTATGATGTTTCAAGCTGAAAGAATGTAACAAAATAGAAGTGAAACGTAATAAAGTAGATAATGATCGTGCATGACTAAAGAACAACATTATGGAGAAAGACCTAAGTTCTATAATAGACCTAGAAGAACTTGAGTATTTTTTGAAACAACAACAAATAATTATGAGAAAAATACTGGAACTGGGGTGGGGGTGTCTTCATCAATTTTTACCCAATATGGAAATGGGTATGGAGGGTGGTTGATATGGAAGAGAGTATGGAGGTGGTCGATGCGAAAGTAGTGTGCATGAAGGCGGTGGACGTGAAATCGTACGAAAGTGGTGGACACAAAAGTGGGTATGGAGGTGTAGACGAAAGTGGAGACTTACCAGAGTACCAAACTTTTACGGGAGTTACGTAATAGTTTTAGTTTATATTTTTGTATTTTGTAGTAGTGTATGGATTGTAATATCTTTAATATAATTATACAAAGTTTTTTTACCTATATTAATTGTATTTCATTCAAATTTGAGAAGTTATAATAAATAGAAATAATAAGTTAATAGATTTAAAACTAAGAAAATAACAAAGATGTCAACATAGAGATTTGTGCTTGGAGTGAAACTCCAGTGAAGGAGTAAAATACAAAGATTATGCCAATACAGAGCTCCAACAGTTGGAGTTGCTCTAAATGATTGTTTTTTTAATTTTGGGACGAGCCAAATTTAAAAAACACCACAAATAACAAATTATCGAATGAAAGTGAGTGAGTCTCTATACATGGGAGACAAATATTTTATTATTATTTTCATGATTTTGGTTAAATATGTCTTTCTTGTTAGGTTAATCTCACATTGGTTGTGCAAGGGGCATCAGATGTGTTAATAAGCGTGGGAGAAGCCTTACCTCTTGAGCTAGTGGTCTTGGGCCTCTCTTACCCCAAAAGCTAGCTCAAGAGGTAAGGCTTCTCCCACTCTTATTAACACATCTGATGCCCCTTCCACAATCAATGTGGGATTAACCTAACATTTCTCTCCAAACCTATTTACAACTACCATTGTGATTACATTGTAGAAATTTTAGGTATTTGGTATAGGAAGAGCACTACCTGGTATAAACAGTGCATTACATAAATTCGATTTGTGTACTTGTTTTTCCTTTACCAAATCAATTTTAGGATAGTATTATAAGAATATTCGTTTAATAAACAACACTAAAATATAAGGACTTGATAAAAAAAGTAACAATTTTTTTTTTCGTAGTTTTGTTTAACATAAACAATTGAATTCTAATTAATATCGATAACTACCATCCACATCACCATTAACATAACAAAAATTATGAAATACTTAGGGTTACTATCACTACTGTCTTAGCTACACGATCTTAATCATGACTCAAGATCTCATGAATGAAAAACCACCAAATAAGAAGGAGGCAATCAAGAAGAGTCTTTCGATTTAAATGATGACATCGACATATCGACTAATGAAGATGGTAGGTTATAGGTAAAAAGATCTTCATATTTGTTTCTAACTCGTAATGGAGTTTGTGAAAAGTCTAAAAAAAAATTTAATAGTCAATGAATGGAAAAGTAGGAAATGAAGTCATTCGGGTATTTTCGATAAACTAGAGGACTAGGCAGAAAGCAGGTCATAAACTGGGGGGTCGTTTAAGAAATAACCCGAATATAATTTGTTTATATCATTTAGTCATCACGTATTAGATGACGAAATTCACTATCTAAATGTATAATGATCGAAAATTTAAAAAAGTAATATTTTGAGGTGGTTGTCATAATTTTTTCCCTTTACGAATTTAGTGTCGAAATCGTATGAAGTTTACTTAAAATGCAACAATATATTTTTTTACCAATGGGGTTAAGGTTAAAGATGTTAAAATTTAACTGGTCAATACTAGTCTACGACTCTTTTGTACAAACATAAAAAGTCATGCTCCTTTCGCAAAACTCATTAGTTATGTACACTCCTTTTGCAAAATAATTTTTTTTAACGGGGGATGAGATTTAAGTCCAAAATCGCATGATCAACGAGTCTAGAGACCAAAGATAATCTGAAATAGAAAATAAATTCACTCAAAGTAAATTACATGTCTATCCTCTTATTCTCTTTTACTGCCTAACCTATCCTAAGTTAAAAAAAAAACAACCCAAAATAAAAGATACCATAATATATAGATTCATTACATTTATTTCTTTAAAAACAAACTTTCTTTCCCCGAAAAAATTTGCCTTTTTCGTTTAGCATAACAAAAAAAAGTAGTCTTTTCTGTTTCAAAAAAATAACCAAAAAAAAAAAGTTGCATTTTTCTCAAATATCAAACCAAAGAGAGAGAGAGAGGGAAACTCTTATCTTAAACACGCCCAAAATAAACCTAACAGAGAGAGAGAGAGCATCGAGTAGGAGAGAGGAAGAATCCATTGTTAGTTTCGTTCATCATCATCAACAGTAAAGAGTAAGTTATTTTGGTTTTCATCATTTTTGTTGTTCCTTCAACTTTGTTTATGATTTAGATTGATTTCTACAACACAAAACGAATTAGGTTTTGATTTTTACAACTTTAACTATGATTTATTTTTCTGAAATTGATTAGTTAATAAGAAATTTCTAGGGTTTAGTTGTTTCGAAGTGGTTTAATGGAAGTTATTTTCAAAACCCTAAATTAGTTCAAAGTGAAGAGTATGTTTCTTTTTATTTTAGACCGACAATTTAGGGTTCTATCTAATTTAGGATTTTGTATTGTAGACTTTCAAGCATAGTGTTAGATCCAGAATATAGTTACTTTCAATAAAACTTAATATTTTATCTAGCATTATTAAGTTTCTTATAAAATTTTATCAATGGTTACCTGTCAAACCTGATTTTTTGATACCATAGAACATTACATGGTGTAATATGGGAAAAAAAAAATGTGAGAATAAATTGGATTGTAAAAACAATGTCATTTTTTTAGTTTATCATAGAACCTTGAAATGGTTACTGTTCAAAACTGGTTTCATAAGAAAAATGACTTGTTTGATTAGCATTTTTTAGTTTCTTATAGAAACGCATAAATGGTTACAATCCAAAGATGTTGAATTGGTTTGTTGTTTGAACTTTGACTGGCCTGATTGTAGGTTGTATGTGATTTTGCACATGGAAGAACTTTATATCGAATCGAACTATAAATATTTTCCTAACGAGATGCCAAAAGATGATTGAACAAAGCTAGCGCAAAGGAAGAGGGGTGAACTAACTTGGTTGTTGCTGAATGAATCGAAGGATATATGGAGAAAAAATGTTTAAGTACTTTAACTTGTATTTTGTAACGGACTATGTGATAAAACGTAGCAAACATGTTTATGTTTTAAGTTTGAATAACATCTTGAGCAGTTATGGGATTATTTATCAATGTTATATAATACCACAATTATATTATATTTTAGATGTCGTTCAACAGGTTCATAGATACGATAAAGATGTTACTCAAATTTCTTGGACACTATTGAAACTATACAATTATAATACGTGGTAGGGCAAAGGCATGATGAACTCAAACACTTAATGTTGAATCCATTGATAACATATATAACTAAGGAAACAAATAGTTCGTACAAAATATATAAAAAATATGGACATTTTAATTAAAATATAACAAAGGCTAAAACCAACCTGCTTTGATTGTATTGAAAATTGCTGAATTGCTAGAAACATCAAACAAATTTTTCTAGCATGGTCCAATGGGTATAAAGATACCAGTATGATGTTGACAAAATTTCTCCAACACTACCAGCATTTTTCAGTTTTTCGATATTTTGTAACTTACTCTAGCCAAATACATATGAGTATAACTACGATAATATCGTAACCATTGATAAAATTTAATAGGAAATAGGAAAATCCTCTTGTTTAAATACGATAATCTGGTAAAATTGATCAAATTCTCTAAACATATAAAAGACATAAGTAGAATATTTATGTTTCTAGCAGAATAAGTAAACCTACATAATCAAAATTTAAGTTAGTTATTATATAGCTGCGGTGCATGAGGCACTATTGTGATAAGCCGGTTTTTTACACCGACCGCAAACCCTCATTTTTTTGGGTATGTTTCCTGAGCTCTCTCTTCTTACTGTCCTTGGTCTTTCCGGTTTTCTCGTTGTTAACGGAGGTAGTGTTCTTGTTTCATCGATGTACTCCATTGGCTCATCATAATTTGGTATTGGGTAGACATAACATTGATAAGTGTTGACGAACGCTTGTTTGGTGAAAATGATCAAAAAAACTTGTCGTATCACCATCATAATTCTTGATGCAAAACATGACATGTTGACAAGGGATACCATCTATCGACCACCTACCGCAACTACATGTGAGATCAATGAGATTGACAGAGTAGAATACGAATGTAGAAAATGCTAGTAGATGTCACTAGAATCGATAAAATGCTAGTAGAATACGGAAAATGTAACAAAAACAATTTCACCTTATACATTTTAATTACTAAAAAGTATTTGTTAACCTACTGTAACAAATTCATTCAACAGATACTGATAGAATGTAGAATATGCTAGTAGAATCAATAGGATGCTAGAAAAATAGTATTTGTATTTTAACCTACTGCAATAAATACATTCAACAGATGCTAATGGAATGTAAAAAATGTTATTAGAATCAATAAGATGTTAACAAAATAGTATTTGCTTTTTAACCTATTGTAACAAATTCATAACAGATGCTGATAGAATGTAGAAAATGGTAGTAGAATACCGAAAATGTAGCAAACACAATTTCACTTTATAAAACTTTTTTATGAAAAAAATATTGAATTAATAGAGATTTCAACATTCACTTTTTACCAAAAAGTGATAAAAAAATGTTACATATAAGTTTTTTGTTAGAATAAATAATTTTTTTAAGAAGATTGTAGTAATAGAGATTTATAGATTCTGACGATCAATTTAAGTTAGACATACCACACAAACGAATTTGTAGATGTCTAATTAGATCGAGGTAGAGATAAAACGCAAATCACAACTTCATACTTTCTTGAAGTTCAAAGAACAAAGAGTTACAGAGAGAGAAATTCGTTTTTGGGATTGAGCATCTCGTTTTAGGCAAATATCCATTGATTTGGTAGGTTACTTTAATCAAATACAATGGATTTAGAAATAATATACTTTCTTGAATTCAAAGAATACAGAGTTACATAGATAGAAACTCGTTTTTTTTAGAGTGCAACTCATTTTTGTTAAATATCCACTGATTTGGTTAAATATTTATGGAGTTTATGGAAATAAAGATTGGTATTAAATATTTAACATAAATATTCTTTCATAAAATATATGGAAAGAGTTATTAACTTAACCAGTATAAACCTTTGGTTTACCAATGGTTAAAAAATATTTATGGAAAAGCAAAAATGAGAGATAATTAAAGGATTGATGCATGGGGCCCACCAAATAGTTAATTTTTGGACTTATTTTACATTTTCGGTTTATTTTGGTTTTATTTTATTTATTAATTTAGGAGTGGATATATGGCTCATTACTCCCCCTATTTTTGGACCTTAAACTCAAAAATCCTTTTTTTAATCACCTTTGAATCACAAAGGTTTTAATTCTAACTAATTTTTCAAATTAAGGTACGTGATATTCATAATTTGCTCGTGATTAAGACTTCAAAACATGGAGTAACCTTTTCGTAAGTCTATATGCCACTCGTAATTACCCTACTTTTAATTTATGGGTTCTCGACATCGACATGTTCGAATATTATGTACATCACGTACATATGTGACAACCAATTATCGTCCTATATGTTTAACAAATACATTTAAACAATTAATTAATCCACAATTGAAGTGAATGAATCAAATTTTTAATCATTTTTAACTTTCAAGAGTTCTTTTAAGTTCTATCTCCCCTTTGAATTTCCTTTTCTAGGTGACAGATTTTGCCATCCATAGAGAAAATAACGAGACATAGGGATATTAATAGGCCATTTGTGACCTAACAACGGTATCAACTTTTTTTTTTGTTGAAAGACAACTTGTATTCAATAGTTATCTAAATCTGAGTCGTTGTATTAAATAGTTATCTAAATCTGAGTCGCTTGACCACTAGGTCAAATGACATGTATAAATTACAATCTACGTGTCAAAAATCTGCACCAACCAGAGAACGACAGTTGATCTATACCCATATATTCCAAGCATATTACGGTGAGAATATGCTCGAAACCTTAGGGCATTACATCAGTAGTCAGATTGTGACCTCGTAGTTGATCTCTATGTGTATGTACATAGTGTTACTTACAAATTTGATTGGAAAATTATTTTCTGTCACTAGTATTGAGAGTAACATGGATGTGAGGTATTTATGGACCCTGTCTATGGTCTAACCTTTCTTTGACAAGGCAAGTGGGATATTAGTGATTGAGGTGATTTTCTCTGAATATAAAAACAGAGTCACCGGCAATTTGTCAAGAAAAGTCTACTTTTAAGGAAGATGGTGGCTTTCTGGAGGCTCACATGCCAAAAGGATTGCTCCCAAAGGCAAAACTCACGTGAAAAGCACTTTCCGTAGTCCTTCGTAAATAGGAATGTGTCTGTTAGCACATTTTATATCCTAATGAAAACTCCCATAAACATCATAAATCGACATTTATCTTGCTAAGGGTTATTCGAAACAACCGTAAGCCTTTAGAGTCTCAAACCTAATAGATTTTAACTACTCATATTAACACAACATTGGCTGTCGTTGAACAAATTGTTTTTTTTTTTGTTGAACTAAATCATTGAACAAATTGTTAAAAAGTAAATATCACTCTAATTTTGAGATCTTATTCATCAATTCTAATCTTGCTCCGAGCTTAAGAGGCATCAAATATGTATACAAATAGAATAAAAGACGAGAATATTAAAGAATTTGAACGTAAAAAAATGTTTAACTGTAGTGATTTTCTGAACAGTTTGATTTAGTCGGACACTCAGTAACTGAATGAGATTACTAGGAATCACAATCTCATAACTAACTACCAGTAGTAGCGAAACTTTATTTTGGTTTTGTTCGTAATATGATGGTTGGAAATTGATGTTACAAGTAGATCAGAATGACAAACTCACCTTGATCTTCTGGGTCGGAAATCTTATGATTTCCACACCCCAAAGCAAAAACATATTATACTGAGAATGCTATGTCTGATGTATCTTGGTGATTCTAATCATATTTTGAGTTGCAATTTCTGATCATTTGTATTTCATTATCATCGAACCCTAAACTATGCCTCAAAGGTGATTGATGAGTGAGTTGAGTTAGTGATTTCACCGTATGGGGTAAATGAAAATTTTCTTTTATGGGACATGAAGAAGATAAAGTTCAAGATTTCCCCCCTAAAATAAAAAATGTATTAAAAAACTAATTTACCGAACAACTGAAAAAACAAACACAAACAGCAATCCCCATATCAAGAATCTCTTTCTTCTTCTTCTCTCCCATCATCTAGAGAGAGAGAAAGAAAGAAAACCATGGAAATGCAGCAAGATCTTTCAAACCCTAATAATCAAAATCCTCAAAAATTAAACTCAACAATGTTTGGAAATTCAAGTGGTCCGTTTAGAGGATCACATCATAGACGAGCACAATCAGAGGTAAATTTTCGAATCCCTGAAGACCTAGATCTAATTTCAGATCCATTTGATACTACAACAACAACAACAAGTTTTGAAGAGATCGGATCAGAAGATGATTTGTTTTGTGCTTATATGGATATTGAGAAATTTGGATCTAAAATTGAAGATTGTCAACAAACAGATAACATCAATTCTGGATCTGGTAATGATGATAGACAAAATGTTGTGAATCAGAACGGAGGAAATGTTAGGTTAGAGAGTGGTGGTGGTGGTGGAGAGAAGAATGTAAGATCTAGACATAGGTATAGTAGTTCCGTCGATGGTTCTTCGATTTCTAGAGGAGAAAGTGAAAGTTTTTTTGGAGATGTGATGGAAGCTAAGAAGGCAATGGCTCCTGATAAACTTGCTGAACTTTGGGCACTTGATCCAAAGCGAGCTAAAAGGTTTGAAAATCGAAAAATCTCAACTTTTTCGATTTTGTGTTGTTTAAATTGCTGTTTTTTTTTCTATCTTTTGATGAGTTATTAGTTTGTAGTTCTTGTTTCTGAAATTGAATTGAAGTTTGATATTCAAATTCTGTAAATAGTTGAATTACTTCAAAAATTTATGTTGCGTTTAGTTTACTCCCTAATAGAAAGGAAGGGAATTTCTTTGAACAGTTAGGGTAATACAAGTTTCTTTTGAATTCAAGAAACCTATTAGGACTGAAAAATCAGAAATTTGAAGGTGGTTCGTGTGTGTCGAGTATCAGACATTAAGATCTGAATTGCTTATAATATAAATTGTTCAGATACGGGGAAAGTTCGAAGATGCAGTGTCATGTATCTGTGCATATTTTGACCACGTTATTGGAATATGCCATAATAGTGTCTATTTAAGTGTGAAACCTACCAGTAGGCATGGAGGTAGGGTTAGTCTTCACAATAAAATTTGTACCTTTGAGCTTCATTTGTGTTCTCTTGATAATTGAATCTAGTAAAGAATATCTCGAGTCAAGTAGTCTTTTGCTTATTGCGATACCAAAAGTCAATGAGTGGAACCATTGTCATTAGTTGTTTGTAGTAGTCGAATGATGATGAAGTAATCCAAGTATCAATTAGAGTTTTGTTTGCCTCATTTGAATTTCGGGTAGAGTTGAGTCATTCAATATATCCTTTTTTACTTGCTTATGTGCTTGAACTATTCGTCTAAAAAAAAATTATAGTTAACGAGGAGGATCGAGGCTAGTTGAACTGAATAATTTATATCCTCTATTAATGTGAGATATGGGTTACTACCTGTTACTATTATCTACATGCTTATGTCTTTATCCCTAAATTGCATTCCTAAGGGCTAAGACCAGAACCTTATAAAGCGAACATGATGATCCAGTGTTCAGGTTTCAACCCCTATCTTACTGATCTCATGTGATCGGTCATCTTGTACTCAAAACACTTGATTGATTGAACTTTCTTTCTTGTTATCGTCTTATTATTATTATAGCTTGTATTTGTATTAAGGTTTCTGTGATTTAAGAAATATATAATTATACGCAGAATTCTGGCAAATCGTCAGTCAGCTGCTCGCTCTAAAGAGAGGAAGGCTCGATATATAATAGAGCTTGAACGAAAAGTTCAGTCCCTTCAAACTGAAGCAACAACTCTTTCTGCACAACTTACACTTTTCCAGGTTTGTATTAGTTGACTTAAATTGACTTTGTTTTATAAGTCACAACAGAAGTAGAAACATTCCGCAATTTTCATCTATCACTTACGAGTCTCCTTTTGTTTTGTCCAAGATATAAGTTGCACGGCAGAATAACATGTTTCGACAAAAACTATAGAACACCCACTAAGGAATGGGAAGTGCATGTTTTGATAAAGATTATGTAGCTTTAATAACTAAACTGATATGGTCTTTAAAGAGATTATCTTTTTCAGAAGTTTTTCTTTTCTAATAGAGAATAAGAAATGAAGCAAATCTAAACCTTAATCAGAGAAGAGCATTTACTGTTTTTGCCTTTTCTTTCTTTGGTTGGTAATGTTGAGAGTTGATCATTAACTATTCTCTTTTTTCCCCTCTCCATTTAGAGAGATACATCAGGTCTTTCTACTGAAAACACAGAGCTACAGCTGCGGTTACAAGCCATGGAACAACAAGCACAGTTACGAGATGGTGAGTTTCATTTTACTTCCTGTTTCTCAAGTACTCGTGTAGTCTTATAAAATGCTAAATACGGCTGTCGGTAATTTCCTTCACATCCATCTTTCATCAAACCAGACGATTTTTTTTTTTGGTATGCCAAGAATAGTGCCTCAGCCTCACAACCCCGCCTAAAAAGAATCTATTTATTTGTTTAAAGTCACTTCGAATTCTTGTCGGGTTAAACGATATCAAGAGTCAGTGTCTCAAGTATCTAATCTCATATTGATAACTAAATGCAGCTCTAAACGAAGCACTAAAGCAAGAACTAGAGAGGCTTAAGGTTGCTACAGGAGAAACAATGAACTCCTCTGAGGCATTCAACATGGGAATTCGTTACATGCCATATAACTCATCTTCATCCTTCTTTTCACATCCTCAACTACCAGGACAAGGAGGTGGTTACCACACCATGCAGTTACCTCAGTTTCATCACTCAAACTCTAACATGACCAGCCACCAACTTTTTGCTTCCCGTGGTGGTGGTGGTGGCAATGGCGGTGGCGGTGACTCTTTCTCAGAAATGATGCAGCAAGATCAGATTGGACGGTTTCAAGGGCTTGATATAAGTAATAACAGCAGAGGATCTCACATGGTAAAGTCTGAAGGACCCTCGATCTCTGCTAGTGAAAGCAGTACCACATTGTAACAAAAACCAATGCGAATTCGCCATTGCTGACTACCAACCTATGTTTGTTCATAGACTGACCATCTCCACTCCCATTTCTATAGGATTCTTTCTTCTTCAGGTACATCTAATTTTAATTTTTTTTTCAAGTGGTCTTCTTTGTTGTTGCTTAATGCTTGTTTATTTTTAGGGTTATTCGTTAATTGTTAATCTATGTTTTGTTGTGAATGTTCTTCAGTTATTTTTTTTTCTCAATTCAATTTGGATTAATTTTTTCCCTCAATTCAATTTGGATTATCTTTTTTTCTGGGTGTGCTTGTAATTTGTGAAACCAAAAGATTGTTTCCCAAAAAAAAATGTTAGAAAAGAATGGGATTGTATTTTTCTATAATATCAACTCCTTTGTATCTTCTCTTTAGGTTTTCTATTTATCTTTCCTTGGTAATTTTAGAACTAATCTTAAACTTATAATATTTTCCACTAGAGAGACAAGAGTTCGAATCTAACCGTTTCAAATGAAGTTTTAAACCTATAAGCAAATTTTAATCCTTAACTAAAAATCAATGCCAACTAAAATTTGAAATCAGATTCATCACTCCTATCTGATAAAGAACCTAAAAACAAATAGTTGTATAATAAATTGACATCAATGATGATTAAAAATAAAACGAAACCACCTACGTGAAATTTCTTAAAGAATGAATATTTTGCACAAAACTCCTCCCCATGAAAAACCTACCTTCATCACTAGAACTCGAATCTCTTTCGTCTTGATGAGTTTTCTTGTTTGAAGATCGTAAAGTCGAAAATCTTTCCCTTGTACACAACACCTTATAATAATATTCTTAAAAGTACGTAACAACAAACTAGGTAATATTTGGAGAAGGAGGAGGAGAAATTGGAAGAACAATAATCTTCTTGATCCATATTTTGTTTATTATATCCTTCAATATATCTATATGAACTTTACAACTACAAATACTATCATTATCACTATCCTTATGGTTATCATTGTCAGTTGTTAGTGATTTTTGGAGTCTTCAAAAACATAAACAACCATCAAACAATTGAGAATTTTTCATACCTCCTAATATCACTAATATCAATGATGAAACTTGTTATTTAATGTTCAAAATGAGAACTTACCAATCAAACTACAAAGCAAACCATTGCAATATCCTGTCATAATGAAGGTTGAAGGGATAATTCTCTGCCATCTTCAGTTCTTTCTTCATTGGTGTTTTTTATCGGTTTATGATTAATTAGCTAGGGTTTAATATTTGGAAGGGTGGGATTCTTCCATTTGACTAAATAAGGGGGAGGTGGTGCTCACTTTCACGCTATGTGGGGTCACGCGAGTGGCTGTCATCTGAAATTATGTACCAAGAAGCATGAAATTACGTACTGATTTCACATGCCAGTTAACAACATATTGCTAAAAGGTGTGAAAATAGGCACCACTAAGCATGCATGCGAGATTGTAAGCTCGGCCCAATATGACACCCAATATGACGTCAGAAAACGTGAGCATAGACACTACAATACACACACTCAGAGAATGCTCAAAACACCTTAGATCGAAATGTGATCTACAACGGTGTTAGCCAAGAATGGTCTAGGTGAAAACTTAGTCCATATAAAATCTGAGAAATTACACAATTTCTCCTTAAGCAACTTCATATACAATTTGACCCCTGCAGGCCAAAAGAAAATCAACAATGGAATAAAGTTCCTTCATTGAGCACAGAGACCTCACTCCCACAACGACACTAAGCCATCACAATTTATACTTCAAATTGGTATCAAATTTCAAAAGAAGATCTGATTAGGAAACCAAACCACTATCCAACAATCACCAATTTGGAAAATTTTAAGTACCAAAAATAGATAACAAAAAAACAGTACCAATTATGTCAAACTAAACTGTAGTTTTCAGATTTTGAGGTTTGTAAAAGAAGCCCATAGAAAGGCTTGGTATAATGCCAAGATTAGCATCTGCAAGTATATATATATAAATGAAATCCAGAATAAAAACTTATAAAAGGAAAATAAATGAAGTCTCACACTTTATCATCTCGGTTTTGATCCTGTGCAGAATGTCCTTCGTCACTCTCAAACTCACGCTTCTCACGTTCACGATCCGAAGAAATTTGGTTCCCAGACGGCATATCCTGGTTGACTTCTCCTGGCAGTGCAGCAGAAACGGAACTCGAGCTTGCTTGTTGATAATGATGCTCCCATGTCAAGCTTTCTAGTCCTCTCTGCTTTAAGTAAATATCTAGAGGAAGACTTGCCTCCTGAAGAAGACTCACCATGCTAAGCGATGGAGACGCCCCTAATCCTAAAAGTTCAATCTCATCACGGTTAGGATAACAGTTCAAATCTAGCCGACCGAAGTTGGTGTTGGAGGTTTGATCCGAAAAAATTTCCTTCTGATTAATGCCGAATCCGGACTCATGTGATGGTCTGGTGTCATTATCCCGAGGGCCCGTCGACAATACTATGCTTGTTGAGGCACCTTCTTCTGGTCCACTCATTGTAGGACTCTGTAGTGTGTTTGGCTTCTTCTGGGGCTGGGCCATTCCCTTTCTGAGTTCCTGCTTTTCCTTCTTCCGCAGCTTATTAGTTTCAACACGTCTTCTCCTTGTCAAGCACAAAGTGCATGTGCAATCGGGCTTATGCTTTGGGCCCATCCCACTAGGATGCTGGATGCACACAATGCACGTGCATCCGGGGCGGTGTCTTGGGTGTTTTGTTGTAGTTACTACAGAATTCATCACAGGGTTACCTTCATTATCAATAGTAACAGGAGCATCTTTGGCAGAAGATTCATGCTCTTGCCGTGATTTGTCGCTTGTCAGAACTCTCCTTCGCTTGATATCTGCTTAAGAAAATAGATAGTCAAATGTGATTCCTATCTAGTTGGTGACTTAACTGCACCAAAAATATAATATATATATATATATATATATATATATATATGTATGTATGTATGTATATATAATAAATAACGTGTGTTCATCTAACCATGGGTATTCTAAAGCTGATAAAGTAATAGGGGAGTTTAAATGTTTTGTAGTTTTTCGCTGAACAAAAGAGTTCTAAACAACAAGTTAATAGTTAGTGAATACACTATAATGTGGCAACATTTATCCTCTCCTATTAATCAACTGGAAAAAACTTCGTTAGAAACTTCAAACTACAAGCTCACATCGTTAAAAGATAGGGGAAAGGAGGAAAAGAAATGACACATCTAGAGACGGATTAACCAGATACTTAGATATGACTACTCTTTCTGTTAATTAACATTATAATATTAATAAGATCTCTTTCTCTGAACACTACTGAAGCATGTGAGGGAAATTAATTCTAAGACCCAATTCGTATAAGAAATAACCCATTTCTAGAGAGCATAGTTGCATCATACTTAACACGACTGCATATGATGAATCAAAACAAGTAAACATGAGCTTATTGCATATGATTCACCCTGTAACAATGCCTGTGTTTCCTTTTTTACTAATTGAGGGCTGAGAAATTTTTTTTATTGGGGATAAACAAGAACCATACCATTTTTCAGCCTGAAACAATTGTCCAGTTCTTTTGAGCTCATTTCTTCTGGTGCAGAACAGGAACATCTACAAGCATTGCCATGAAAAAGGTAAAGAAGAAAAAAGAAGTATGAACATTAAGTGTTTTTTAAAAATATTACGAAGTCTAGCATAACTCTTGTTACAAACCTGTCAGGGTCCCAAGCATTATCCACACAAGTCCACTTTGGAGGGAGAAGAACATCTGCAGGCAACTTTCGCCACCTTGAACAGCTATCACATTGAGCCCATTGATCTTGACCTCTGAATGATAGAGAGAAGTTCAATCCATCATTACAAGGATATTTAAAATTACATCAGTGGTGAGAAACTGAGAATGTTCGGATCTAGATGGTCAAGACATGCATAATTGTACTAGAACTAACTGTGACCTCTGAAGGATAGAGAGAAGTTCAAGCCATCATTACAAGGATATTTAAAATTACATCACTGGTGAGAAACTGATAATGTTTGGATCTAGATGGTCAAGACATGCATAATTGAACTAGAACTAACTGACACTAACACAGAACGATTCGAGGAACTAAAGGAAACCCGGACAAAACAATTCTTTTTCACTAGAAAAAAGGTACTAGTAATCAATTAATTCTGAAAGTTCAATCTATCCTGACACTCAAATAGTTCATTAATCATATTTATGGAGAAGAAAACTTCAACCTTTTTTCAAAAGGCATTGCCTTCATATGGAGGGCCCGTGTAAAGAAAAAAGAGATAGAATGTATCAGTCTGTGTAGTCTAAACTCACCCTAAAGTCAAATTCCAATACAAGGGTCAATATGTTCCGCTTAAAACTTAACAAGTCTAACTTTGCGAGGGGATTGCTGCATATTCTACTCATCAAAGAAAAACCTATATAATAATAATTACAAGAAATGACAACTTCCTTACCCAGATGGTTTTGCAGTGAAAATAGTTTTCTTGCCAAAAACAGGACCTTCCTACACGCAAAAAGCCAAGATGAAAGTCAGAGGAATTGAAGTAAAGCAACATTTTTAGTAAGAAAATTCCAAGAAACTAATAATTAAGATTATGGATTTTCTTTGACCTAGTAAAGAAAATACACATATCATATAAAAATTTGAAATATTTAGGCTGTTCTTACTTCATATTCTTCAAATTCATGGTCATCAATCCTGACAGTGCTAGGTTTGACAGTTGGGGGTGGACGAAGCAAATCCTGTGCCTCTTCCCAAGTAAGCTTCAGCTCAGTAGCATCTTCACTATCCATAAGCAACCTCCTACTTTTGGATCCAATATTACGACTTCTCTTCTTCTCAGAAACCAACAGTGGTTGCATTGGCAAGACCTCACTTGGCCGACCTCCATTTTCTTCAGGTTTATGCCTCCTACTTGTATCTCCATTTCCAGAATTCAATTGTGACACTGTATTTATTTGAGAACCCATACCTCCCTCCAGCCATGGAAAAATATGATCTGGGTGGCCACTTGCAACAGGCCGATGTTCAACAGCACCCGGAAAGAAATTTCCATTCCCTAATGGACTATTAGAGATGGAAGATACCTGGTTTCCCTGCTGATATTAATGGTTACACTGTCAGTAAAATGATGAGTGAAGAGAAAAACAAACATGGTCCCATCAGGGGCGAAGATAAAGGAAAGTGAAAGAAGAGCAAGTTCTATACCTGCATAGGCACAGGGGTTGATGCCTTTCGGAAGCCCATCAGGAGTTTCTCTCCAGGATCTATGCGGCTAAAAATTACTGCAACAGGGAAGGAAACAAGACAGAAAATATAGGGAAAACTGGTAACAACTCCTATAAAGAACTTGAGGCATAACAAAACATTTTGAGGTCACTATATACAAGAACAAGAAATATGACGACTAAGATTATAAAAGAGAGGCATGCATAATACCTGTATCGCCAGCTTGTAACTGCAGAGACTGCATGCAAGGTGTTATACCCTCTAAAACATACATTCTACTATTGTTATTAGGCCAGAATCTGAATTGGAACACCCAGTCTTTCCCATTTGTATCTTGAATCCTTATCGGAATACCTTCTGCTAGAGGGATTGGAGGAAAGTACGCCTACACGTTGTATTGTTTTAAAAAAATTACTAAAAACAAAGCTACAGATATCAAGAAAGGCAAGAAAACAGTACGGTATTATAGTACGATCTCACCTCAGCACATGCTTTTGGGAGAACTAAACGACCAATTCGACCTGCATCACTTGCGCTGAGAACCTTCTCAAATAGTGGCACAATAGTTGAATTTGAACTTGAAGATTGGTTATGGAAAATTTAATTTTGCATCAGAGGATAGATAATATTATCAGTTTTTAATGGTAAAGTTGAAAAAAATAGTGCTAAAGGATACCCTGCTGCTATTTGCTGCAGTTCTTGATCTGTAATCTTGGGCCAATAGCGTGGAAGCAATTGGGCCCGACCACGTACATCAACAGGTGGCCTTGCAATACGTACCGGGGCAACCACATCCTTTGGTGCCTCAGAGCTTGAACCAGGGCAAATGCTGAGGGGTTTTGGCACAATAGGATGGGGCTTCTGTCCTTGCGGAAAAGAGGTTACTAGTTTGTTTTGCTCTGTTGTATCGACATAAACACCAGGAATATGTGGTCCAAGATTTGGTATTCCAGGAGGGGCACCCATGTTCATGCCCAAGCAACTTTGCGCTATGGAGTTGTATATCGTATTAACCGGAAGATTCTCGTTTCGTTCTTCTTGTCTGACAATCTGAGAAGATCCAGTGAGTGCTCTTTCTAAGTTAAGAAGCCCTGTTCTTGAACTTTCCCCAACAGAATATTTTGCCTCTTCTCTATTTCTTTGCCAAAGTGAACTATTTAGATTGTTTTTGTAAGATTGAAGAAAGTTCATATGAGCATCACCATGTGCCCTCATCGCCGTAAACCTGGGTTTTTCCCTATCAAACCCATCTATTTTGTTGCCCAATGAAATTGATTGTGTTTTAGCACCATTATCTGTTGATGTCGAAGCAACATTTGGCTCTTCATCTCTTTGGGTCTGCTTGTAATTCGGGAAAGGATCAGAATTAAATGATGTTTTCTAGCCAGGGCGCGTAGATTATTCATATGCATTTTGACAAAACACCACCAAATATCAATGAACACAAAACAGAAATTTTGAAAAAAATTCTAACAAATAATCAGTCTTTTAGACTAACTAATGAAATCAACAAAACCTCTTAAGACACTCATCTAAATAGGTTTCAACAAGAAATATAACATGCTCTAAAGCTTCTTATCATCTGACTATGTGAGATCAGTACAAGAATAAAATTTCAGACATGAAGGCTAAATACAAATTCATAGAAGTGATAGTATCTACTTCTAGTTCTTAACATGTCGAGAGAGCAGAATATTGAATGAGGTGAAAGCATGTATCGTAGATGGCTTTGCGATAGATAACATATAAATGTGGTTATATGACATTAATATAATTATGTAGTATTAGTGAATCGATCTTACAGCGGAAAGTAGTGAACTTGTCAAACACTTAGTACACCCTATACCCCCATTATCGAGCAGCTCAAACAGAGACTTGGAAGCAATACATCCACAGTGAAGAGGCTGCCATTACAAAGCTCAAATTAGATCTAGGGTGCATAAAAACAAAAATCCAAAAGGAGAGAACTCTGAAAACAAGTCATCAGATGTCCCAATTTACCTTGCCACAAGAACCACATTCCCTCCAACCAGATTCTTGTAGATGGAAAGTGTCACAGTAGATTAATTGCTCATAAATGGACCTGCAATTCATGAGAATAAAGGGAGAATAGATATACTAGAATTTGGAATAATAAGAGTCCATAGTTGGATCTTCGTATGATCACAGATAACAGAGTTAAGAAAAGAAGAGGTCCATTTCTCCATCGATCATAAATTCACATAATTTTTTTTTTACATATTATGATGTATAATAGGTGCAAATTAGGCTTGTGAAGATACGGATGAGACATAATTCTTGGAGATTCAGTTGTACATTAGCACGGAGCAGTAGTCAAGTTAAGGTTTTGTCGAGAGAGAAATGTGTGGGCAGGTATTATGCATAGGGAACCAAAGTTTTCTACATAATATAGAATTTATTTTAACAAACCCACAAAGTACAAACAAAAATTTCTTCTAGTTACACACTAAAATGGTTAAATATAATTAAAATCTAAAAAAGGAAAAAATATATTGTAGATTCGGCATAATTATACACATTCAAGCCGAGATAGTCTCTTATGGCCTCTAACATCCTACAAATTGAAGCAGTTTGACTTCCTTTTAACATCTAAGAAACTTCTTGATGTAGATAACCTACAGAATGTTTGAACAAGGCTTTCCCGACAACAAGGAAGTAATACTCTTATAATGTATAAATAATAGACTTTCCATCTTTTCCTAAATCATATGTTTGTGCTACAACTAGCTTATAGTTGTTTCCTGAATCTCTCGAAGCTAGTACTAACCTCATTCTATTTGTTGCTCGGAATTTTCAGAAATAAGCTCCTATTCCCACATAAAACCACAACTCTTCCTTCAGTTTAAGGCCAAAACACCTCTTCCTTGAATAACATCAGTAGTTCAGTACTTTCCTGCCGTCTAGCGTCTAGCCAATACACGCAAGTTTAGCATGCGCACGAGTTTGGTTAACTCCCATAACAAGAACTGCGCTTACTCTGTCCTTAATACTCTGATAACTGCCTTCTCCCCCAATATCTATCTTAAAAATGCTGTTACCATGGTCCGTGGACTATGTAATGCGTAAGACATTACGGCATTCAGTATTCGTGAATCCTTCCTGCTAAAACATAATATTTTGATATCATGTATGGCCACTGATAATTTTTTCAAATTACTCCATTGCGAAATACCAGTCTCTTTAAGCTACATGTCGTGTGCTATGTGGGCTCTGATTATGACTTCCTCACATTTCACATTTTTAACACTCCATGAACCACAGATTAGGCTAGGCTAAACCACATGCATGAACTAGATTTGCATAAGCATAACTATATTGGTCCAGAAAAACTGGTCCAACACACCATTTACTCACACATGGAAATGAAGACATCATTTGGCCAACTCCATGTTGACTCAACCAATGTTCATATTTGCTTGACTAATGCCAGGATCTTGCTCGTGCCATCATCTCCTTCCAATACAATAGTCTATAAGAAACTAACAAGTATTTTTCTATCTCCTTTCTCTCAATTACTATCACAATTATGATTACCATATTTAGTATTAGTATTAGGACTACCTCATTATAATTAGCAAATTAATGAAGTAAAGCAAGACTAGCAAAAACACAAAATAAGGGTAAAAATGTCCAACCATTCTATCACCAAAATTGCCACATGGCATTGTGATAATTGTGAGATTTTACAAGATTAACAGAATTCCTATAAATGCTTTGAGATTGAAACTCAAAAAACTTTTCAGAATAGAAAGTTTTCACTTTTAATGACCCCTTAAACAAAATGTTTATATATGGCAGAACTATCAAACTTAAGCCCTAGATTTAAGTAAATAACATGTCCATGAGACCCAAAATATCCCAATTTACCACAACCAATGATAATAAAAACCAATTGAAATCCATGAAAAAGATAAAATTAAAGAAAACCCCAATAAAAACAAAAAAATTATTACAAAACCCTTAATAAACCCTTCAATCACAATAAACCCAAGTTGATTATCAAAATCAAAAAACCCAAATTTTTTCGCTACTATATTAAATTTGAAGATTAAAAACTCAAAATAAATCAAATTTCAAGAACAAACAATTAGGTAAAATAATATCATTACCCGCAGTCATCACAGAGGATAGCAAATTCCCCAGATCGTAATTTCCATCCTTTCTTCCATTGAATCGAAGATTCAGAACCGCATGAAACATTCATACAAATATTCGACGCCATATTTCGCAATCAGTATGTAAGAACCTGAAAAAACCCCTCAGAGAAAAAAAAAATCAGTTCCATAATCCCCTTTTCTCAAACCAAACAACAAATAATAACCGATTAAGGTCAATCCGATAAAACCAAAGTATAGAGAGAGAGAGAGAGAAAGTGAAAAGAAAACATATAGAAAAAAACAACTAAATAAAGATCGTACCTTAATAATCCTAAATCCAAAACCCTAACTAGTTTCTCCTTACTCCTCAAACCCTATAAATGTAAACCTAAAACTCCATCCCCTTTTCTCCCGATTACATATTAGAGTTCTTCAAATCAATAAAGCTATGAGTCTATGTTTAATCGGAGTTCAGTCGGATTTTGAGATAGGAATAAAGTAAGATTGAAGAAGTGGGTAAGATTCCGATGACCGGTGGATTAGTTGAAGCTGATCGGGATTTGATGGAGGTGAATGGGAAGCGTGTGCATGCAGGCCGGACGCAGAGAATATGCATGCACGACCGAGCAAGCACTCTTCTCTTTTCTCTCTCCCACTCTTCTCTTTCTCTCTCTAAACCCCACTAATTATATCCCTCTAGAAAAATTCTTATATATTTTAAAATTGGGGGACCGTAAACTGCGCCACAAGGCGCTTTTTAGCCCTCAACGCATGCTTCATTTGGAATCTTCAAAGCCAATTTACTATATTATCCTCTTACTTCTAATAACCAGTTAGGTCATGTTTGTCATGCAGGAATAGAATGTGATTACGAAAATTGTATTTTACAGGGGCTGTTTGGGGCACAAGTATGAATTAAAATCCCATTTCACTAGGTGTAGGTAGAGTTCTTCCTAAGAAGGGAAATCTCAAAGCTAGGAGGTGGTGAGTTTGGGATTATCTTTTCTTAAAGAATAATAAATCGTATGATCCTACAAATAAAAATCGATTTTTTCAGATTCTATTCTTTCTGAGCCAAACAATAAAGTAAGATTTCGCGATTAGTAAGATGACATAACAAAATTGTTATTCTTGGCAATTACATTCATCTCTACGTGCCAAACGTGACCTCAAAGATTTCTTACCCGAAACTTTTAGTTCAAAATTCAAAATTTAAATTTTGAGTTTTAAAATTTGAAAATTCAGAACTTTTTGAGCGGCACGTTGAGAGAGGAATCATACTAGAAACAAACTTAGCAACAGAAAAGGAAAACCTGTTAAGCCAGCGTTACACAAAATTTTCATTCTTATCCTTTTGCAAGATTCCCACAAAACTTATCTAAGAAGACCGTTGACTGCATTTCTTCAGGTAGGGAAGTTCTTTTAATTGTATCTTCTAATGTGACAAAATAAAAATCTTCTATTTATTTGGTTTTAACGTATTTTATTGGCGTAATATATTGATACAAAAAATAAATAAATATTGTCAGTGCTTCCCGTACAGATATTATACCGTAGCGTTTTAGCGACGAGCTCGTCATATAGAGCGAGTAACCTCTATACAATTGTATACATGGGGAGGCTCTACAGAACAATCTATCTCATTCCACACTTGGCCAATCTAGTACTCGCAAGTTCTCTCTTTTGTCTCTTATTTTCTCTTTCTCGCGTTCTCTTCATTAACGCACTTACCTCACACTTCTTTCCTCACTTTAGACTTAGTTTCTGACTCATGCTTATAGAAGTAAGCTTCTGGCTGACCTTACAGAAGGCGAAGCTCTGTGCAATGCTTACAGAAAGTGAAACTTTTGTCGACGAGTACAGAAGGTGAAGTCTCTAGCTGGTGCACACAAAACTCTTGTTGAAGAGTTGTTGAGTTCAACCTTGATCTCTTTTGCGGTTTGACAATCCTAGTAGAGCACAGGCTAATCACCCAAACCTGTAGAGCACAAGATTCATCTAAAGACCCACGGAGTCCAAGTTTTGCGCTCACTCGTCTTTATCTTCTTATTAACTTACAGTAAAAAATTCTACTGCATAGTCGAAACTCCAACCACTCCACGAGTCATGCGAGACTTTGATTTCTCTACGATTGTTACATCTTTCACCCTGGTTTCTTCCTCTTCCGTTTTATTCACTACTTTCGCCCACTAATTAGATCGTCAAAAATCTTTTTGGACGTCGTCCTAGTGTCTATTGGCGTAACTATCTTTTATGTCTCGTGATGTAGTCGGTCCCACAAATCAAGAACCAACTCGTTAGATTTATGATCGTTGACCTTTAGAGTTTCGACACTAAGGGTTTGTAGTGGATAAGGATTTAAAAGGACATTCAAGGCAAAATGTCTCTAAAGGCATTTCTAGACATTTATCCCATAGACAAAATAATTTATAGACATTTCAAGACTTGGAGTTTGTAGACAAAATGTCTTGTAGACATTGGGTCCATTGACAAAATATCTTATGGATATTTCACGATATCGAGTCCTTAGACAAAATGTGTAGTGGATATTTATTATTATAATTATTGTTATTATTATTTTATGATTAATATTATTATTATTACTGTCATTACTATCTCATCATTAATGGACAATTAGTGAATATTTATTATTTTAATTTTATCATTATCGTCCGATTATATGAAATAATATATTCTTACTAATGTTTCAAATATATTTTGACTTTCTTATACATCTATGGATATCTGTGGACATCGATAGACATTTGGTGTATATTTATTATTTTAATATTATTCATATCAAATTCAAATATATACTAGGGTATATCCCGTGTCTTAGGGCACGAACATGCCACCCTACTTTCCATATTTATTATTACTATATTCTGGATATCCTAATTTTTTTGTTTTTATTTTCTTTTATTTCATTTTTTCTTATATTAGTTGTTTTATTGAGAGAGATTAAAGTTTTCTTTTTTTAACCCTTACAATTTCTTTTGTTTTTTTTCTTCTTAAATTTGTTATTTTATTTCTAAGAAGGGCACAATTATTTTTTTTAAATAAGTTATTTATTTCTAAGAAGGACTACACTTTAAATTTTGGGAAGGACTTCTAGACAACATCCTTTATTAAAAAATGACGTTTGCCCCAGTAATCATTTTTCCCTTCTGTTTTGTTATAATAGATATTTCAACTTTCGTAGACATCTGTAGATAACTGTGGACATTGATAAACATTTGGCGGCGTATTTACTATTTTAATATTATTATTGTTTTTCCATATGAAATAACATATTTTCATTAATATTTCAAACATATATATTTTTTTACTTTCATATATATATATATGGACGTCGGACAGTTGGTGGTTATTTATTATTTTAATATAATATAATGTTATAATAATATGTATAGTAATAATATAATATAATAATAATAATATCTATGGTTTCAACTAGTTTTTAAATTCTAGAGAGAAAAAGTTTTAATTTTTATTTATAAATAATAACGGAAGCAAAATCTTCTATTATTTCAAGGTATAATTTTACTTTTAGATTTACTTATTTTCATTGTTTTAACAGTTCTATACATACAAAAGTAACTTGAGCTTCTAATTATTTTGTGGTAGCTGAACAAAATGTTGGTGGCTATAGTTAATGTAAAGCACTGCAAACTTGTTGCAAGCATGGCAAAACACTCAAACTCATTGCAAAGCAGTGCAAGCTCATTGCAAAACAGTGCAAACTCATTGCAAAATAATGCAAACTTGTTGCAAGTTCTTCCAAAGTTTTGGAAATCTTTTTCAAATTAAAATGAAGATACTTTGGAAGTCATTGCAAAGCTCGACAAAGTCATTGCAACCCAGTTTGCAAAGCACTGCAAACTCTTTGCAAAGTCATCAAAAGCTTTGGAATCCTTTGCACCTTAGATGGAAATAAAATTACTTTTAGAATCCACATGTGTTAAATTTGATGAATTACAAATTATTTGTATTACGTATTCAATGATAACCAGTTTGATCCTTCTTTAACTTTGGATGATTAAGCGGGAATATCAACATTTCAGAAGTAACATCAAAGTTGCATATCCTTTTATTTTAATCTTTCGTTCATCTTCGACATCCATTGAAAAAGATTTAAAGAAACATGTGAATATGTTGTGATTATTTTCCAAAAAAATATATTTGTAATTGAGTTGCAAAGCTCTGCAACCCATATTGCAAAGTAGTGCAAACTATTGTGTTTTGGCCAATAAGGTCTATTCGTCTTTTCTCTCTGTTGGATAATTTACAAAAATGCCACAGGGAGTTGAAGCCTGCAAAAAGTTAATAAAATCCTTTTTAACCAAAGTCCAATTTTTTTTGGGGAGTTTGATCAAATTCCCCTATGCTTAACTAATGTAGTCACTAATGATCCAAAATATGGTCATCAGTTGACTAATGTGGTTACCGATGATCCAAAAAATGGGCATCAGTTGACTGAGGTGAATGAGTCAATAGAAGACAAAAAGTTCAGCGAGTAAACCCGCCTCAAGTCAACAGGAGGTTGAATCCAAAAGAGTATGCTACTTAAGTCTAAAATTGGGGGTCGACATGATTATCCGAGACGCATTAAGACCTGATTCAAATACAACCACGTATGTCCTGAAATTTACGAGAAGGTTTGGGAAGTCTATGTAAGCAGGACCGATACCTTAATCCCAAAACATGGGAGGTAGAAGCATGCCTCACACCTACCGACTTAACTAGAATCTGATCAAAGATCTCAGTCGGCGAAAATCGAAAGTATTTAACTAGCTTGTGCTTCAAGAGTCTTCGAAGGAGAAAACATCTCCTATAAGATCTATCAACTAGGAAAGATATCTATCAAGAATCCTAAAACAAAGTAACTCATATATATCAAAGATACGAAATAACTTAAAAAAGAAACCCTAAATCTCTTAATTACGGAATAGTAGTCTCAATCCCAGACGGTGGATCTCAACCGCTTCATCATCACTGTCTATCAACAGTCGGCCAAAACAACTTATAAAAAGACTTGATCTCACCTTGAACAAGGTACAAAATACACGATTTATTCAATTCTTAATGTTTTAGCTACAAGGGCAATCTGACTGTTTTGAGCGTGGTAGAAGTTTTCAAGTTCCTTACAGTGTTTTCCCCTGGTTTCCAAAAGTATGAGTAGGAGCATGATTGATCGTAGCGGGATTCAACATAGCAGTCTCATCCATCAGACGGGATCCAACACTGGGGATTCACAATTCTGACTGATAATCGGATTGACAAATTTTGACATCAAGAATTACTTTTGGAACTGCTGCCTGTATAGTTGGTAATTGAATAAAATAAAGGCAGTGCCTTCTTGTATCTCCTCCATATGCTATTTATTAAGACACTTATGAGTTAATTAAGTTAGATTTCGACCTTCCAATTATATATTTTATTTTATTTTATTTCTTAGGCTAACTGTTTTTACATCATTCAAACACAACCTACTATTTGCACTAAAATGAGATCTATAATAAGAGGAATGATCAATTTCTCTAATCCACCGAGGGTGATCTCAAGATATTTTCAATCATATTGATTAATGTTAGAATTCATATATAATGAATTCTCAATCATAAACATGATAATATAATTATCGACAAGTTGACACTTGTAAATCATCTTTTTTCACATTATATTGATTAATGTTAGAATTCATATATAATGAGTTAGAATTCCAGGGATAATACATAATAGAGATAAAAAAAAGTTGTGTGATCCGTTGACAACATGAAGCATTTTTTGTCGATGTTCTAACTAATACTAAGTGAGATGAATCCAATTTTACGATCATATTATAATACTATGCATAGTTTTCTAGCCCAAGAGAACCTGGAAAGAAACCAGGTTCGCACTTAGTACGGAAATAAGATGCAATCTCAAGTTGACTCTGATTTCCAGTATATTCTTCAGCCAATTTCTTGTTCAGGCTTTGTTCATCATCCCCATTAATAACCTTCGAAGAAAAGTTAATTTACCAAACAAATTATATGTGAATTTTCAATCTAATTCTCTCTTTCCTCTGATATTCTTGTTATCCATTTCTCTCTATTTTTAAACGTTAAACAAAGAATAGCTTTCGTTTCTCTATTTCTATTGTTGTTTTTCATGATTCGATTTGAGTTTTCAGTCTATTTGGTTTACTCATTAAAACTAAGTTTGCGTTCGTACTCAAAGCAAAATAGTCTGACTATATTTTTGAGTTGTCACTCTATCTATTTCGTCGAATGAAAACAAAGTTTTTGTTATACTCAAACATAATACCCCTTTTTTAAAATTGGTAGAGTGATAACGTTGGTGCCTAACAGTAGACGTTCATTCGGACAAAACTTAGGTAGACGTAATGCGAGTAAGTCAAGGCGGTAATAAACTATATTTTCTTAAGATATTTTACACCTATGTAACAATGCCAATGTTTGAGTCTATGCCTCTTAGGATCCAATGACTCCCTTTTAGGGTTATGATGGTACTTCACAGTTTTGAAAGCGGGGGAACTTTCGCAAGCACTATAAACTCTTTGACTTCTTATGACTTGCACTTTTTGACTCCTAATTTAATTTCTACATAACTCCTGACTTGATTTCTAGGTAACTCATTACTTCAATTTAATTTTCCACTCACGATAGGATGCTCTGGACATCATATTCTAGATTCAGTAGAATGCGGTTAATTATATAATCAAGTTACACTATAGTGATTTGGACTCAATATTCAAGATATACTAGAATACTACTGATTTTGGATTATAGACATATGGAAATGTTCCCGATTATGATTCTAGACATACTAGAATCTTTCTCACGTTTATCATAGCGGTGATATCCTGGATACCTAAAATGCTCCCGACTTTCTTTTTAAAGTTGATATCCTAGACACAAATGAAGATAAAACTCTTGATGTTGAATGCATTGGAAAAAACATAATGAGTTTGGAGATACTTTTCATCAAAAAGAATGAGGGACTTTCTATCATTACAATGAACCTTCACATTTTTATGTCAAGGAAGGGGGTTAACGGAGAGAGACAAAGATAATATAGTGATTTCAAGAAATATATCAATTGCTCATATACATAGACATAACTGAAGCGTAAATAAGACATAAGGGCAGGTGCTGACCCAGACATTTGAGGGACCCCAAACAGAGTTAAAAGTTGAGACCCTACATGATGCATGTTGGAAAAAATAAATAAAATTCCTTATAATGTTTAATGGAGGATTTGAAGCATTGACTTATTGCACCTATTTAAATACTTTACCAGTAAGCTACAACTTAAAACATGTTACATATTTGTTAAGAATATAATTTTTATTTTTGAAATTGACATACAAAATTCAAACACATGAGGCCCTTCATCACGTTGGGGCCCAAGCAACCGCACTAAGACAAGAAAACAACTTAAAGTTTGGATGGAATCGTAAGAAGAAAATGTCAAACTTGAATAAAAAATTTATGGGGCCAAACAAGATACATATTAATGTACAGGAAGGGTAAAAAAAAAAGGACAAATAGGGTCCAGAGGTAGCTAGTAAGAAAGTAAGGACAATCACGAATTAAACAAAATTAAGCGGGTAAAACTACTACAATTGTCAAAAAGGGGATTCAAAGTGGAAGTGAGATCTCCTTGTCGGATAACTTGCCTTCGCACTAGAGAGTCTGACTGTTTCTTGTTCAGTAAATATTTTTAACTTTTATACTTATATGCTTCGCTGGCTTTACACTCTACGTGGACATCTCTCTGTTGAAGGTGTGATAAATAATGACCGTAGAAGAAAAATGAAAAACAAAACGATTTTTAAAAAGTTAATTTTGACTTCACCTAACTATACTCGAAAACGAAAAAAAAAACTGAACATCTTGTATAAATTAAGGGCAACGTGGGAAACTAACTAACCTAAACTTAGAGTATCTCCAATGCGAAACTAAAAAAAAACTTTAATTGACTTCGGTGTCAAGTCTTAATTGAGATTCTCTTTCCTATATGGCTAAATTGAGTGTCTCTAACTCGAGCCATTCTCCAATGCAACACTCAAAAAACTCTAATAGTTACAAATTGATGATACATAAAATGGTCACTCGTTGACTGGCGTCAAGAAGTCAAGAAAAGATCAAAAGCGCAATGGGTCAACCCGTCTTATTACAATAAGACAACTGAGTCTGAAAATGTCTGCCACCTAAGCCCAGAATCGTGAAGTCAGCAAGATCATTTAAGGAGCTCCATCCTTGCCTCCCTCAAACACAACCAGGTCTGCCTTGGGATTCGCTAGAAGTGTAGGGGTCCATGTGAGCTAAGTCGATGCCTTACACCTTAAACACGAGAAGGCAAAAGCGCTCCACAGGCTTACCGACTTCATCTTGAATCTTTATCAAGATCTCAGTCGGCTACAAGCCTACGATCTTAATTATTTGATTAACTTGGGTTTCAAAAGTCTCAAAGGAGGAAATATCTCGTAGAAGATCTATTATCTTAACAGGATATCTACGAAGGATCTCTAAACAATGGAACTTCTAATTATCCTAGATACGAGATAAACTCAAAACGAGACTCTAACTACGAAATAGTAGTTTCGATACAACACAGTAGATTTGAACCGCCTCAATCTCACTGTTTATCACAGTCGATCCAAAACAGCCTATAAAAGGGCATCACATCACCTTCAACAAGGTACGTTCCTAAAGGATCAATCAATACTCAATCTTTAACTTCAAAGGACAATCTGACTGTCTTGAGCGTCGAAGAGGTTCCTGAACTCTTTGCAGGTTTTCCGCCAGGTTTCCAAGAGTGGGAGTTAAAGGAGCGGTATCATTTCTTCAGACGAAATATCAACCATTCAGACGTGATCCAACATCAAATCTTTGTTTCTTGACTGATAATCGGGGCTGACGTTTTTTGACATCGACACAAATGTCACACAGATACTTAATACAAAAATGATACTATGTCCGACTAGTATCTCGGTTGAATCCCGACCGGGGTACTTGGACGAGCATGATCACTTTTCTTACTAGATCTGGACAGGCCAAGTACCCTAACCGGGATACTGGTCGGGCATAGTATCAACTCTGTATTTAATAGAACAAAGTAGGTGAGAGATAAAGTCTTTTTATTAGTCTAAAAATTTGATGACTATGACACTTAAGATACTCAAAAATAAAATTTGTAATTGAGACATCATAAAATTAAATATTTTTACATCATGTTAAGATCTCATTTAAGTTTTGCATCGAGATGTTTTTTTAGAAAAACTTTAAGGTTCTAGGTGTTTCTTAAGATTTTAAGATTGAGTTTTGCATCGGAGATGCTCTTAGAGCATTTCCAATGCAAATATCTTTGAAAAGCTGAAAGTGCCACCTAGGATTTTTTTTGTTTTTTTTTTAACAAAAAAAACTCTCTCCAATGCAAGTTTAAATATCTTTAATTACAAGATGTCTTAAGAAGAAACTCAATATTTGAGATTTCTATTGAGAATCTCAATTGTCCAATTAATATTAAATACAAAATTAACCATTTAGGAAATACCCTTAAGTAATTTTAAAGTTTTTAAAATGTTATACTGAAGATATCTTTCGAATTAAAGATCTCAATTGTGTCATCTAGAAAAGAGAATCTCAATTGATACTCGATACATGGTGTAATTTAATTTAATTTTTTTTGAATTATGGATTGGAGATGCTCTTTAGGGCACATGAAATAGAAACTAATTAGGAATGAATAAGAGAGTTGTGGTTACTCACATTATGAGTGGGGTGAATAGTACAACCTAAAATAACGGAATCCAAAGTCCTGTGACAAAATGAAAACTAGGGATAACCAATAGGCGCCAACAAAATCTTATTTTGGCTCAAATTCAACTTTCTCTACTTTTTAAACCACACTAACTCAGCCGTCCCTCCAAATTTTGAATTTCAAAAAACAAAACAAAAAAATTTCAAAACACAATCGTTGTGTGAGATCTGACTGATTTCATTTTTTAAGAGAGAGAGAGAGAGAGAGACCAGAAAACTCTAAATGCAGCCGGCGGGTTAATGTCTATTGAAACAAATAAATGAGAAAACCCTAATTTCTCACAATAAGTTATACAGCATAAATGCAAAATTGAAAGATTGGGTTATCTTATTAGCAGATTATAAGAAAAACCCAGAAGAATTTTGAGTTGAATCTTTTTGTTTCTTTTCAACATCTGAAATCTTTATCTGTATTTTTAGTGAATACTTTGATGATTATGAGCAGATTGAATAACAGTGTTAGCAGCTCAGTATCTCTCTCAGATCCTTCTTTTGCTAATACCAGATCTGACTCCAAGGTTGGGTTTTTATTCTTTGTCTTATTAAGTTTGTGAATTTCTCTAATGGGTGGATGGATTATTGAATTAGTATCTCTCTTAGTTTCTTTTTCTACCCCAATTTTTTTTTTGATTTCTTGATTTGATTTTTTGTTAATTATCTTGATTGCTAGGTAATGGGAGAAAAGAGGAGACAATTGAGTAGCAATGAATCAGAAGAAGATTTTGAGATTTGTCATAAGAGAGTTAAAATGCGAGACATTGAGTCCGTTTTACGATCTGAAGGTAATTTATAATTTCAATTATACTGATTTTAGATCATGGGTTGTTCTTTAATATGTGAATTATATAGTTTATCAGGATCTTTTCTTATCAAACTTATTGTGTTTTCTCAAAATCGACAAATCGATATCCTTACCCCCAATGACAATTCCCTTATGCATCAATTCATATGAACCATATCTATTCATAGAAGAAAGAAATGGCCTTAGTTAGGGGATTAGCCATACATATGGTTATTGAGTTGGATATTGAGGTATCAAATCTTCAGGCTTAAATGGGTTATAAGAGCAAATAATATTTTCTGGACTACTTCGTGGATGTAAGATTTTTATTTCTAGAATTAAACATAAGGGAATTTGGTTCTTGTAAGTGGGGTTGTCTCTTCTTTGCGTATCTCCTCGGTTACACATGAATTTACTCGTGATATTCTATTTCGGTCTTATTTGTTTGTATATATGGAAATTAAGATTTTACTTAATATCTAGTTCTTAATTTTTTTCCACTAGGAAGCGAAACCCGTGGTTCAGAATCTTCAATAAGCAAAGAGACCATGAATCGACTTCAATTTGGTCAAAACAAAGAGAGTCTTCATATTGCAGAAAACTGTCATCGAGAACCTGTACATCTTCAACTTACAATGCCACAAGCGGAAAAGCCATCCTCTGTTGTCTATGCTTCAAGCGTTGCCGGAAACTGCAACAACACTGTGCTTTCAAAGCAGGATAAAGATCGACAACTTGGAAGTGAAACCTCAAGAAGTTTCAGATTTGATCTAAATGCAGATGACAATTCTAACTCAGTAGAAAAAGATCCATTTTATGCTTACAAAGTTCATCATCAACTGAAATCTAGAGAAGATTCTGAGTGTGGGAGCTCTACTGGTCCTATAGAGGAGACCGACTCACTCAGAAAGTGGAAAGAGATGAAACAAAATGGGTTCCTGTCAATTTCACAGGCGAGCATACCAATACCAAAACGCCGTGGAAGGAAAACTAAAAGTGAAACACTAAAGAAAAAAATGGATGTTGCAAAGAAAGAAGAGATCAATAGGTTCACAAGAATAGCAGCTCCAAGTGGACTACTGACTGGATTGAACCCTGGGATCATAACCCATGTTAGAAATAGTAAGCAGGTCCATTCCATAATCAAAGCTCTCGTGAGGTCAGAAAAAAATGAAAACGGCAAAGCGGATAAGCTGACAGGAAGCGAGTTGATAAGAGTAACCAAGGAAACACAAGATCAAAAGACTGATCCTAAAAGAATTCTTGTTTCAGAAGCTCGCGGATTTAGTATTTTTCGTAAAAATGAATTTGCAAAAGGAAAAGATGATGCTATTTATCGAGCATATAAAAGGGTTTGTGATGATACTTCTGGTTCTTCAAGTTTTGTCTCAGTCCCAGAGAATAGAACATATAAAAGGCTTAAGTTATATCCTTCCATCTCTATGCCATCAGAGAACATAAGTTCCATGAGTTCCCAAGACTCGACAAATCAATCAAGTATTACTTCTCTTTCTGTAAAAGGTCAGTTTCATTATAAAACACACTCTTCTCATCTTATTGTTACACCAGTATAATTTTATCCATGTTTTCTTCAAATTCATCCGCTTTCAACTTCGCTATTATTGAAAAGAACTGCTTTTCCTTCATTTTTTGTAGCTGCAACTGTGGCTTCACAATGGTTGGAAGTTGTTTATCAAGATATAAGAGGGCGCCTGGCAGGTAATAATCGGCTTTCTGAAGTCTCTTAAACAAATTACGAGAATGAAAATAGACTCTCCTATCGATGATTTTCTGATTTTTTTTTTAATATACAGCGCTAGAACGCAGTAAGAAGAGACTACAAGCTGTAATTCAGATTGAATTGCCTTTGTTAATGGCAAGAGAGTTCTCATCTGAACAAGAGAACGCTTCCTACTCTACCAATTCTCTTACTGTTCTCAGAAATTCAAACTCAGACGTACACCGAGCAAGATGGTCTGCTCTTTTTGGTCAGATGGAAGTAGCACTCTCTGAAGAGGGAAAGCAGCTAGTAAGTATAGTCTCACAAAGTTGGATCATTATTTTCTTTGTTTCCAATTTCCATTAGACTAGATTTATTTCACTCCAAGGTCCTTGAGCCATTTCGAATGTCTTTTAAGTTATGCCTACTCAAATGATAAATTAACAAAATCCGGAATCATTTTCTTTGATCTTAGAAAGTTCTGTTTTTTGTTTCTCAAATTTAAGATCTTTTGTTGAATTTTGATTCAGGAATGCTGGATGAATAAAGTGAAAGAGATGCAAATGCACTGTGAATGGGGTCTCCAATGTGTAAACTGGCATGATTTTCAGTTAGGCGGACCAGAACATGACTCCAGGTACACCTATTCAATCTTTCGACAGTGCAGCAAATTCTCAAGTTGCTACTACCATATCGTGACCAAACGATATAACTTCTACTTAGTCTAGGTTAGAAGATTGTGGTTAAGTTCTAGCTAGACTTGCTCTTTATGCACTATAAATATTATACATAAATATGTCATAGGATATAGTATAGTTCATTGCAGTTTCTCAAAAGGCGACAAATCAGAGAGACGAGGTACCCATAATATGAAATAGAATTATGACAGAACCGTGGTATCGGGCTTTGACAACATAAAGGTTACTTATACGAAAAACTAGTTATATTCTATTTGTTGTCAACAAAAGAGTTACATTCTATCTGTGATTAAAATGCATATTCACGGTCATGTGAGAAGTTCATCTTTCATATTAAGTCCAAGATTTTTGCTCAAATTGAAATTACTCTTAAATTGCAGATTGAAAAAAGTTGGGAACCCAGCAAAAGAACTATCTGTTAAAGCAGCAGCAGCCTCAATCTACTCCACAAGTGACTTAATCATGGGTAGTAAAAATGTCTACCCTTTTTAACCTTATTATTTGCTTAAACTTCATTCCCCCAAATTTTAAGTGCTTATAATTTTAAATACCAAAAAAAGATTCAAAAAAACAAAATAAAATCATCTTATTTAACTTCATTCCCCCAAATCCCCTCTGTTGTACACTTCTTGATTTTCCATTCAATTATTGTAGAGATTAATTTAAACATTTGGATGTTAAGAGAATTATAACACAAAAGCTCTTTTAGGGTTTTATTTAAGTGTTGATCATGATTAATGCAAAACACTTTTGTTTATGCTGATTGTTGTTTTCCTGGTTCAATTCTGAGTATTCACTCTTTCTGGTTTACTCATTAAAAAACCCGAATTTTTGTTCTAAGTTGAATCAGAATAGCAAGACTGTTTTTCGAGTTGTCACTTTATCTGTTTTGTCAAACAGAAGTTCTGGTTATACTCATACTAGAATAACCCGTTCCCTAATTATTTTTTGAGAGATCGACAACGTTTATGCCTAACATTAGACGTTCATTCAGACAAAACAGAGATAGACATAAAGTTAAGTTGAGGTGATAATATATCATCATTTCTTAAGACATTTTACATCCCTGTAATAGTACTAATAGTTGGGTGTATGTCTCCCAGAATACAACGACTTCCTTTCATGATTGTGACAATACTTTATGATTCTGAAAGTGTGCGAACCCATAAGCAATATGAACTTCTTGACTTGTCCTTCTAAACTCTTGACTTGATTTCTTCATAATCATGACTTGTGGCTTGGTTTCGAGATAACTCATGACTTTGGTTTTGTCTTCTAGACATAATTAGATGCCCCTAACTCCAAGTTCCAGACTCAATCGAAAGCTCTTGATTTAAGAGTCTAAAGATACACTATAAAACTCTTGATTCTTGATTTTAGATATATTGGAATGCTTTTGATTTCGTATTCTAGACATACTAGAATGCCTTTGATCTCATGCTCTTGATTACATCTTTTGATTTAAGGGTTATATTCGAAACATGCATGGAAAGCTTAATTTACTCAGAAGAGAGGAAAGGACTTAATGGAATCCTTCAGATATTTCCACTGAAGTGCTATTCTAGAACACCAGAATGCTCCTAACTTGTACCTTTTAGCTATATTCTCGACACACAAGAATATAGAGCTCTGAGTGTTGAATTCCCAAGAGAAAACAGAATGAAATTTGGAGTTATTTTGGGTTCAATTTATAAGAATCTAATAGGTAGCTTCATTTGGGACACATCTCTTGATTTTTAGTGACACATCTCTAGAGCGCTGGATCTTGCTTAAAACCGTGGAGAGAATATGATCCCTTTATTAATACTGAAATCCTCCCAACAAAATGAAACAATTGACCGTTACATTGAGAGAATTGAGATATCTGACCTCCTGCACGAAGCAGAATGATCTTGGGTCGTCTGATTGGGCGCGATCGAGCCCTTTTAGAAGGTGACCTAAGTACGCCCGAAAGAGAATGTCATCCGTTGGATCGCATGCATTGGATGCAGACACTCAACACTCTGTCTGTTAGCCACATTCTGCGCTTCATTATCTAGCCCCCCCAAACCAACTATTCCTCTTTGTCGTTTTAGTCCCTAAAATAACCAAATCTCGTCCAAACTTTAAACGTGAATATATCATTCATCCGAAATCGATTTTAAGTGATTTTTGGCTCTAAACTCAAGATCTCGACCAGGGTTGGAACCATAAATTTTAGATAGCCGGAGCAGACTTACATAAGACGTATCAAAGAAAAAAGACAAAAAAAAAAAAATGCTTAAGGAGCTATTTTAGAAGCTGGTTAAAATTTGGGGGTTATTTTTGTGAGTTGACCATATTATAAGGGTAGAATAGAGAGAAAAGTTAGTTCTCTAGTTAAGAAGGGTGGGTTTAAAGACACCCCCTAAAAATTTATAAGGCACCTATTTCCCTCACAAAACTTTCCCTTGTGGAGGCGCCTTTCGTATATGCACGAGATGTTTTTAACACTTCGAAAAGAAGATAAAAAGATCAAAAATGAGGATGGAAGTATGGGTGAGGAGAACCGACCGTCACGCCTCTAGAGCGCAAGGCAAGGTCCCAACCACTGAGCTATAGTTCCGTCTCTTGTATAACAGTGAAGGTTTTTAATGACATCATCCATCAGATTAAAAACAAACTCGAGAAATGGAACCGCTCGTTCCTTTCCCAAGCTGGGCGCACTGTTGTCATATCGACAATAGCTGCGGCTGTACCCCGATACCAAATGCAATGCTTTGCCATTCCCAAAGACATTAGCAAAAGCATTTCGACTGTCCAAAAGTCGTTCTGGTGTGGTAGGTCCAGAGGCATATGCACCAAATCTTGGTCTGCAATTTGCCTCCCTAAACACATGGGTGGTCTTGGTATTCATCGCCCCGAACTTGATAACATAGCTATGTTAAGCAAGTTAGCCTGGAGAATCAAAGCTGAACCTCAGGCCATTTGGGTCCAGTTCTTAAAAGCTAAGTATTTCCCGCACACGGAAAACCCAGGTCCAGCTAAGTCTCATCACTCTTGGCAATGGAAAACAATCAGAAAACACCTCAATAATATCGAAGATTTTACTACGTGGGAAGTTCACAATGGAGAAAAGATTAATATTTGGGAAGATAAGTGGATCCCCTCTCTCAGTAACCCTCCTTGCAATAACCAAAATTCTAATCTTACCACGGTCTCTCAACTTATCTCGAATAATAACTGGAATGAGGATACTCTAACCAACAACTTTGATGATGCTACTAAGAACCTAATCAAAGCTATCCCCATTTACGAAGATGGTGAAGACCAGAAGAAATGGATCCTCACCGAATCAGGTAAGTTCACGGTTAAATCTATGTATCAACACCTTTGCAATAGCATGAACTCCCCTATGCCCCAGTCCCCCAACTGGAATTTTATTTGGTCTATCCCTACGGTGCATAGAATCCAAATTTTCATTTGGAAAATTTGCTCCAAAGCTCTTCCGGTGAAAGCGAGAATTAGTCAATATATTGACAATAATCTGAACTGTCCCAATTGCAATGAAATTGAATCAATAGAACACGCTTTGCTGCACTGCCCTCTAGCGAGAAATGTGTGGTTTTACTTTAACATCATCTCCACCAATATTCCCTCAGTGACGGATTGGATCTTCTCTTGGGAGAATGCATCGAATAAAGGTAAAACGACAAATAACATTCACTATGCAACCATCTTATGGATAATATGGAAAACCAGATGTGATCACTGCTTCCAGAAATCAATTCTATCAATACGATAATAAATATGATTCAAAACTACCCGAAAACAATATCTCATCTGAGGAACAAAAATATAATCAATCAACATAAATGGCAACCCCCAGAACAGTCCTGCTTGAAAATAAATGTAGATGCTTCCTTTATAAATGTTGAATCTATAACAGGTACCAGCTTAATAATACATGATTCGAATTCGAATTTCATAGAAGCGCACGCCACCACAATTAGGTGTCGAACCAGTGAGGAAAGTGAAGCCATAGCTATCCTTGGACAAAAGCTAAAAACTATAACGACATCATCATCGAAAGTGACAATATCAACATCATCAATAACATAAAGAACGGCAATCAAGGAATACAATGGCAATGCAAAATGCACATTCAAAAAATTCACGAAGTCAAAAAGAGGCTACAAAAGGTGCAATTCAAACACACGATTAGGAAATTCAACACTCCTGCAGACAAGCTATCGAAATGGGCTAGGATAAAGAATAGAACGAAGACTTGGCATAATGTTCCCTGTTTTCTTGTTAATTTTTATTGTAAGAATGCTTTAATTTCTTAATACTATATGTACCGTTTCAAAAAAAAAGAGAACAAGATAAAAGAAGTTGAAAGTAAAAAAGAGATGTTATTTGAAAAACTGAAGAGGTGAGCATTGGTTCCAGTTTTTTCTTAAACTAGGGTATATCTCGTGCCCTAGGGCACGGACACTTATATCAATCAAATGTTACGAAATTTATTGTTATATTTTATTGAGAGAGGGAGATTTTTATTAGTTATTATTTTTTTTTATTTTCTCTTAAATTAGTTATTATTTTATTGAGAGAGAGAGATTTTAATTTCTTTTCTTCTTTAAACCCTTGAAATTTATTTTGTTTCTTTTTTTTTTCTTAAATTAGAATTTTTATTTCTAAGAAGGAAAGGATTATTGTTTTTTAAATAGGTAACTTTATTTTTACGAAGGACTATATTTTAAATTTTGAGAAGGGCTTCTAGACAATATTCTTTATTAAAAAAAGATGTTTGTCCCCGTCATCGATTTCCCTTCTGTTTTATTATATAGATTTGAAAAGAATCCTAATTGAATTGATAGGTTTTTTTTTTTTTTTTTTTGAAAGGAATTGATAGGTTTGATAGGTTCTACATGGGTAGTAAAAGCTTAATTGGCTGAAGTCCTTATTCTTCCACTATTTTAGTTTGGATGAAATTAAAAGATCTAAAACTAAAGGTTTTTTTTTTCTTTTATCACCATTTTACTAGATCACCACCATTTACTTCATCTTCTCTATCAATCCTCTCCATCTTTATCGTCACAAACACGCCTCCACCAACACATCCTCAATGTCTTTCTTTCTCTTGTTTGGCTAAACCTTGTCGAGGCTTGGTAGTGATATGTTGGTAAAGAAGATTGTAGAGAATATGAAGGTGGTAATGGTCGATGTTTGATGAAAGTGGTGGTTGTTCGCGAAGTGGCGATGAAGGAGAAGACAAAAGAAAGCTTTACTTGTGAAGTGAGAAATTTTATCTTCCACAAATAGAGGGCGAAAGCAAATTCTATTTCTACATTTCATCTATAAAAAAGGCCTCTATGGGGCTAGGTCTCTTCCATGCACATCGTCTGTACTTTTAATTTGTCTTAATTGTTAATTATTTAAAGATATGATATCCTTCCAACTCACTCGTATGATATTTATATTTTCGTACGAATCTCGGTAATTTGAATACGTAATTACCACCTCAGTTACACGACTCGAGTGATGATGTGGCAACTCTGAAGTAGAAAATAAGCCTTCCACGTTACAACTCGACGTATATCAGGCAAAAATCTGGCCAGGTAGGCCAGATACTTTGACCTACGAAGTTTGTTTTAGCAAATTTTATTAGGTCTTAACATAATTGTTGGAGTCCAAAACACTCCAAAAAGGATACTTTGACCTACCTACAAGTATTCTCCTTTTTCGTGCGACACAGGGGGATTCTCTCTCTCTCTCTCTCTGTTCCTACTCCATTTCTTTTGCTGAGTACTTCTCCAACACACATAAAACCTACTTCTCATCCAACACTTTTAAATCCCTAAACCCTAATTTCTTCCTCTGAAGAAAAATTCATTCATTCTCCATGGCTTTAGCTCATTCTCCTTCTTTATATTCCATTCGATCCAAAACTCATCTTCGTCCTCATGTTCACAGATTCTCCACAACCATTACTCCTCGTTGCAGCTTCACAAGAGGGTTTACATCTCATTTTCTCTCACTAGATCAACGGAGAAAGACTAAAGATCAATTTATCTCATCCTTCTCCGCTTCGCATGAGGATTCGGTAATTCATTTTCACTGTTATCAACCTTCATTTCTATGCTCGATCTTTTATTTTGTTCATTTTCATAGGTAATTTTCATGTAGAATCACTCTAGAGTTTTTCCTATTTGTTAATTTTGTGAAGTTCATTTGGATAGAAAGTATTTATACTCTTTTTCTGATTGAATTTAACTGTGAACAGTTTTTGGGAATTTCTTCATATTGTTGTCTTTGAAGATTAGGGGGAAAAGAGGTTTCTCTTTTGTTCAGCTACATAATTGGGAGTTAGTTAGCAGGTTAATTGGTATAGGAAGAGAGTCCTTGAAATGCAATGACCTATAAAGACCCGAATTTAAACTTTCTTTTTTTTTTACGAATGTATTGACATGGAAACCCTTGAAAATTTGTTATGTTGATTAGTATATGGCTTGGGTAGGACCAGGGATTCAGCCTAAGCATATGAAGGAATTTTCTGTTTCTAAAGTTACGGTGATTCAGTGGTATTTTTAGGGTTTATATCCTTCATAATCAAGTAACAATGTCATAAATCTCAGATGGACATTCTATCACTTAAATCAGTAGTCTGTTTTGTGTGCTTCCGGCTTGAGGCCGTGCATGTCAAAAGCGAAAAGAACCCCATTTGTCTAGTTCCTTATTTACGTGCCAATGTTGCCACACGGGATGAAAATGGATCATTTATGCGGGTGACTGTTTGATTTAACTCATTTGATTATTTAAGTATTTTGAGTAGTACAATTGGCAGTTTGGCTTTCTTGCTTTCCTTCTATTACAATGCTCTTGGTTTTCATCCTGCTTTTAGAACCATTCAGAGATAGAAGTAGAAAAATCGAAAAGTGAGCTTGAAGCAGAAGCTGAGGAATCACAAGAAGCATGGAAAAAGATGCTGGAATCTCTCAAAGAACAGACAATAAAGATGCAGGGCATTTCCCAAGAGGCATATGAGTTGTATTCTAAGAAAGCAAAGGTGATCCTGAAAGAGACTTCAGAGCAGTTGAAAATTCAAGCAGAGAAAGCAAGTCAAGAATTGAGTGTAATAGCAAAGGAATTCAGTGAAGAAGGTAAAGAATATCTTCTGACAGCAGCAGAAAATTCTCCTGAGGAGGTGAAGGATATCGTAGAAACTTTTGCTTCATCGTCAGTTGACCTCAAAGAACCCTCAAAAGTTCAAGACTTTTACCTTGGGATTCCATATGGTATGTATCAAGTATTTAAATCTTGCAAAACATAAACACTTCGTGGGCGCTGGGTGCCCAGTAGTTTTTGTGTTTTAACCTATGTTATGAATTTTGTACTCCGTGTAGGTACACTCCTCACTGCTTTGGGTTTCCTCTCATTCATGTTTACTGGTAGTCTTTCCGGCATTAGGTTTGGTGTTATCCTAGGTGGTGCCCTTCTGGCTTTAAGTATATCAAGTCTTAGATCCTGGAAAAGAGGGGAGTCTTCTGATATGGCTCTGAAAGGCCAAGCAGGTGTGTGCAGCCTAGAAATTTCAATTTGTTCCAATTAGTAAAATTATAACTTATGATAACCTCTGATGTAGATTTATGATAAAAGTTCGTATATGGCTTATATAATCATATGTAGAAATTTAATCGCATGTTCTGCTTCAGGGAAATATTTAATGGATAGTTCTTCTTAATTTGAAGTTTTATTGTATTTTTACAGTTAAACTCACCATGGATCCGTGGAATAACATGTTATGCTAAATAGTAAATACAAAATTTCACGAATCACACTATCTCTAGTCGCTTTTCCTTATCTTTACCAGTTAATGTGAAAACCTCAATGCTACTGTAGAATATAGATCTGTCACTGCAGCATAAATAATTCGTATGAGGTAGTTGTTCCATTTTTGCAGCATATGACAATGTGTTAATTGAGCAAAAGAAGCATACCTTGAGCATATTTGGAATAAATCATTACAGCCATGGCCCCAGAAGGGCCAGAACATAGTTCTTACTAGTTAGTATAGCTTTTGCAGTAGGTATCAGTGAGATGTTTTACTGTCTGAGGCTGTTTTATAGATTGAGCATTTGTTGTCTGTCTCCATCTACCATTGAAATTATCTGCATCCTGACAATAGGAAGATGGAAGTCCGAATTAGGTATAAATAACTAAACTAGATTCCACAGGTAATTTCTTGGTGGTTCTAGGGTCTAGACAAGTCGTTGAATATTGTATGATGTTTTGTCTTCGTTTTTTAAAACAAAAAGCTGTTGTATTTGATTTCCTTGTCATTGTTTTACAGTAGTGAGTTCTGATATTCTAATAAGGGATGGATTTTTAGATCTTTCTATTATTTCTTCATTTCAACTCTCAAAATCCTGTCCTAATATTTCTTCTTTCAATTGGCAGCTATTACGGGTATACTCTTTCTAAGGGATATGCTATTACTTTCTCAAGTAAGAACTCTACGTAGTTGAATGTCTGATGTTAGTCGAGTGCTATAGTTTATCTTTACATTTTTTGCCGGATTCTGATAGAGTTGTTTCATGTTCTTGTAGAGGCCATCACTTCCATCTTTTCTGAGGACCTTCATCAGGTTTTTATGACCTGTCCTTCTAAAGAATTGCTGTTATTATTTGTCTATTTTAATTTATTATACAGATATATATATATATATATATATATATATATATATATATATATCTGTGATGTGTAGAAAATTGTGTTTCAACTTCTTAGGTTTAGAGGTGTATTGGCTCACTTGAAAGTGGTGTATTTTTTAGTATATGCCCCACCTCTTACCCTCCCCCCCCATCCCCTTCCTTTTTCTTTTATATAAATTTTCTTTTAGGTTTAATATGTAGGCCTTGAGAAAGCATGGCTATGAATGGTAGGCTTTTGAATGCAAGGTTTACTGCTTATTTTCCTGTTCTCCTATTTCAGTTCTTTGTTCATCGTCTTTGGCAATCATAATTCCTTAGGGTTATTTCCTCTCGAAGTGAAGGTCATTTCACACTTATGAATGCAAAAGACACCCTAATCCAATATAACCTATATTTCTCATACGTATATATCTTTAACCCCGTTTCCCGGATCTTCACTTTCTAAGGTTTTCTCTGTTTGTTCCTTCAAAGTGAAGATATCTGCTGAAAGCACCAAATAAACTTCTCTTGTGTTGTTCATCAAATACGATTCTTAACACAGATCTCCTAATTGGTTTTTAAAGCACTCACTATAATCAAAATAATTACTGTTTTGTCAGTACCGTTGGGAGACTGTTACCTGTTCTTCAAGTTCTCGGATAACGTTGTTTTGCCACATTCATTATAACCGTTCCAACTGTTATTTTGATATCAAGAAAAGCAAGACCGTTCTGAAAACCGTTTTACCGTTGTCCATGGACCAATTTACTCTATTCTTTTGAAAGCGTAGCTCCTGATATTTGTTTAATTTTTGTGAGTGGGTGAAATGATGCTTCTTGTATCACTCTTTCAAGTTCTCTGACACACATTACAACTTTGTTTTGCAGTGGTTCAATTGTTGTTTTCTATCTCTATAGAATCATGGTAGATGGCAATCAGAACAAGAGCACAAACTTTGAGCGTGGAGAGACGAATTAGGTTACCTAATACTGGGTTAGTATATCTATTCTTAGTTTCGCTTTTGTTAAAAATATTGTAACTGGTTCCTCTATAGTGAATGAAATGATAGTACCAAAACCAAATAACAAGTATTCTGACCCATTCTTTCCCAAAACAAGCTTCTCAATGAGCCTAAGATCTCATTACTAAACCTAGACGGCATAACTTCTTGATTATTACTTTATGCTAATTCGCCGTCATGTTGGGCCCGTGACCACTACGTCCAGCCGAGTATTTCTCCTGGCCAGAAGCTGCGGGCATGGGCCAGACCCGTAAAGAGTCCTTTCTTTTGTTTCAGGTGATGCTGATTTGTTTCTGTTTTTTTTTTTCTAAACCAGGTGGGTGCAAGATCCATTGGAGAGAATTTAGGTAACCTTGCTTTAGCTAAGAAGAAAATTGAAGGAAACTTGAAGGCCATCAAGAAACCGGGAGAATTGGGCACACCCCTGCTTTTTCTTTTGTTAATTTCATTACTTGTATTGTGTGCTCATGAAGGTTTGAGGAAGTAAGTAGAAAATAAGTCACTGAGATATCTGAGAACAAAAATATTAGGGGTATTGGAAATTCTAAAGGAGCATTTGTTTATCTTGTCCTTTATATATAGGTCTTAAAGTCCATTTAGTCCCTAGATTATTGACCTGCAAAATACAGATATTGAATTATGAAGGAGATGATGAAGAAATATTTATAAAATGAAGAGTAATGAAGAGAAAATTTCAACTTTAAAATTGACTAACAAAAGTATGGTTTTGATGGTCATCTTGGAACGCCAGATAAATATAGGGCTAAATTAGAATTAACCTTTGATATTTGGGAAAATGATTGTTTGGGTACAAAAACTTTTGAAATTAACTATAAAAACCCCCACCTTTTAATATTATGTATTAGTTATCATAACATTAAGGCTAATAACTGATTAGGTTTAAAATAATATAGAATATTATTAATCAGGTCAAAAATTAAAACATATTTTAAATATATACCAATATTACCCTTGTATGGTTTTATACTCTCTCTCTACAACTATAGCAGTGGACGAAGTACGAACCCTAAGTTCCCTCCATGGCAGACGATTTGGAGCTGAAAAGAAGCTAATTCCGCCGTAGTTCGTGCTTCTGAGGTAATGTTCTAGGATTTCTTCTTCTTTTCGTTTCGTTTTATACAGAGAATTAGGGTTTATTTGAAATTAGTGGGAAAGTCTAGTGATTGTGGCTGGTTATGGTGGTAGGGGTTTGGAAAGTTACATCAAGTAGGCATCCATGTGCGTCTCCCAGATCTCTAAAAAACTTGATTGTGGTGGTGGCTTTTGAGAAACTACTAGTGTGGAAAGTGATCGGTGATGGAAACTAGCCCTAACCATCTAGGAACTAAATTTTGGTTTATTTCTATATGGAGCTCTCTAACTAAGTCAATGGTTTGGAATGTTGAATACACAGGGACAACCATCACCATCTTTGCGAACAACGACTCTTGCTTTGATTTGATTTTCAATAGTAGTATGTTAGATTTAGATGATGTACTCAGTAGTAGTCAAATTAGGTTTTCTTTGCGATGTTAATGTAGGGAACACATTCATTTTAATGTGTAGTTCTTGTTGTAGTATGTTAAATGCAAGTTATGTGTTTGATGAAATGCCTCTTACAACTAAAGTTTCATGGACTATTGTGATTTCTTGTTATTCAAAGCAAGGGGATGTTAATTCTGCTCGTTTAATCTTTTTGACAAAACAAAGGGATGTTAATTATGCATGTTTCATATTTCTTGTAGTGCTACACATTCATCAGCTGTCACTTTTTCAAGTAACCCTTCAGGTGATTTATCGACTTTAGTAACCACAGTCAAAGTTCTCTCACCAGTTTTATAAACTTTCCGAGACATCCTAATTGACTCACAGGTAGAGAAACAGTAGCAATTAACACATTGAGAATTATGCTTTCTTTTGGGCTAATATACTTCATGAGTTACTAACTTGTTCATATATGTCTTCTGGCTGACCATAAACAGGAGTTCGAGTAATACCAGGCAAATCAACCATGGTTAAATCGGGAACACCATTTTTGTTAACAAGTGTAAGAGGAGTGTCCAATATACACTTACCATTTCCCGTAATCTCTTCGGTTGCAGAACAAATAGCTTCAGAAATATTAGCTTCATCAGTAGGCGCAACCTTTCCATGATACTCCAACTGATTTTTTGGTTCAGGAAATGAGAGATTTTGTAGGCGCATAATGAGCGGTACACGAGTACATATTCCTTGACCACGAGGGAGACTAATGCCAGCTAATGACTCGAGAACACTCGAGTTCCCCGAGGATTGATCGCCAACTACAAGAATGGTAGGTAGTTGAATTCCTCCACTCATAACTTGTAGGTGACGAAGCTTATCAACAGCGTCAAGAAGAGGACGAACACGATCGTTGTAGTTAGATATAAGAGGTGGAATAGAATTTTGTCGAGTTTCTTTTGCTACAACATTTGTGCTCGTAAACTTGTAGTCGTTGTCAATGTCATTGTTGTGAGGAGTTATAATATGCTGAGTTTTGTCACCTCTTTGAGAAGCATCATGAAGTGGACGAGAAAGAGTTACTTTTTTGCTATTCAGGGTGCTTTCTGGGCTACTTATTTTGAACTTGGAAGTTCTATCTTGAAGGGAAGCCATTGAGAGTCTAAAAGAGAGAAACAGAGCTAGAGAGCTAGAGATGGAGCTAGGAGAAGTTGGATGGGTAATTTGGTAGCAATGGTGGGTATAATCAGCTGATATTTATAGTGGGTTGGGGAAGTTGGAGATGGAAGAAGAGTGTTCATGCATTTAATAATGAAATTGGAACTTGATTTTATTAAAGGATAGTTAGTATTGAATTATAATGAGAAAACGTTTAGTCTGTCAAAAAAGTGTACTTACTCTACATTTTGCAAACACAGTTTGCAGTTTACATTTTGCAAACACAGTTTGCAGTTTACATTTTGCAAACACAGTTTGCAGTTTACATTATGCAAACACGTGTTTGCAGATTAGATTGTTGCAAACACGTTTGCAGAACAGATTGTTGCAAACACGTTTGCATATCAGATTGTTGCAAACACGTTTGCATATCAGATTGTTGCAAACACGTTTGCATATCAGATTGTTGCAAACACGTTTGCAGAAAAGCGTAAAGGAAAAAAACGCCGTTTTTTTCTGGGTGTTTTTTTTTGAAAAAAAAGTATTGAAAGTGGATCTTGTTAGAAAGCTAATGAAAAATCATTTTTAAATATATAATTTTTATAGAAATCCGACATCTCAAACAAAAGTTATATCGATTTAAAATTTAAAGAAAAATAAAAAAATTTAGTTACACAAAATGACAAAAAGGGGTATTTTAGTATTTGCACACTTTTTGACCTGAATAATAATTTTCAAATGTTTTGTGCTTTTCTACTCATTTTCAATATTATTTTGACCTTTTTAGAAATTACCCCTTGATATTTAACGCTAAACTCAATATGTTTGAATGGACGTGTATTAAAATGAAGACCATTGAAGAAGTTGATGAAGATTTTGTAGTTTTGGATGGACAAATGTGGATGCTCCCAGAAGATCATTGAATATTTGTCGAGCGTATGAACAGTGTAGTAAAACATGAGAGATCGTTTCAATACTATCACAATAAGTACAAGTGAGAATGTTGCCGATGTATTTCCCAATTCTATCTCTGACAGGTAGACTATTGGTGCAGCATTTCCATAGAAATAGTTTGGTTCTTGGAGTGGTGTTAATATTCCATTCAATGGATTCATAATCCTGGTTGATTGTCCCTAAAAAATTATATATAGATCGTATCGTGAAGTTACCTGATTTGGTCAGTGTCCATCTCATATTGTCTTTTTGGGATTCCTGCAAATTTATACTGAGAATAACACTACATATATCAGGGTTAAAAATCTGAGTTATAACATTTTTGTTCCACGTATTATTTTCAATTAGTTGGGAAACCATCTTGAGGTCGCAGTTACTATCATTGTTAATTGGCGAAGGGTGGTCTGGGATCCAGAAATCGTGCCAGATATTAACCTTAGTACCTTTGTTAACCTCTTAGAAGATTAACTTTGATACCTGTTCATAGTGTTTAAAAAGGGATTTCCACAACCACGAGTGATTCTGTTTGGCTGAACTGGGTTTGGGGTTCTTTGGGGAAGTATTTAGCTTTGAGGATCCGAGCCCACGGAGTGTCTGGGTTCTTCAGAGTTCTCCACACTAGTTTGCCGAGGAAAGCTTGGTTATCAATGGTTGGGAGTCTGAAACCTAGACCACCTAGTTTTTGGGGGCGGCAAATTTTAGACCAGTTTATGGAATGGATGGATTTGATTTTTCCCCACCAGAAAAGACCATTGTAAGGTCTCGATGCGATTACTTATGCGTTTAGGAGAGAGAAGCTCTATGCTGACATCATCAAGGCGATTTTACAAGCAATCCTAACCCATTTTTCACCTTTGTCAACACTTTCCACACTAATTTCGACTCCAATCCCTCTCTATTTGTAGATGCAGAGACTTTAATTTCCACCTAAATCCTATAATAATCATTAACCATAACCAAATCTAGAAAATAACTCAGAGCTACTCTCATCTTGGAAATCGAATCGAGAAGAACAACGATTGGAGGTACATCACAACATGAACAACATGGAGATTGACCTGATCATCGATTTCTGGCCTATAACTCTCGGATCTGAGAAGTGACGCTCAATCACACCAAAGACAAGCATCAACTAAAATCAGGGAAGTCCTCTCGAATTATTTTGTAGCTTTCTAGGGCTTTTGGATATAACCTATCTACTGTTAATTTCACTTGGTTCATGTTCTTATTTATTAATAGTTGATAGCTTTGACTTCAAATCTGTTTTGCATGGTAGAATATTAAGTTTTAATGGAGTCTACTTCCTTCACTACCACACCCAGTAGACTACCACATCTGTGTTTTGCTTCTTCTTTTGTATTTAATCTCTCTAATTAATTAATGTTCTTAGTCCACCACTGTTGTAGTTTCATAACATAATCTATTTATCTTGTCTCTTTCCCCTTCACTGTTTTCACTTATTCGTTCTAGAGTGTTGTGGTTTTTTGTGCCTCCAGAGTCTTGCTAGGTTGTCTCTTGTGTCTCTGAATATCAGAGTTAGTGGTTGGCTGGATTTGAAGTGCTCCCCCCATTGAGACATTGGAGCCTCGGGGTGTATCACTTCAACTTTTGTTTCGTCTCCATTGCCTCTTGTCTCATAGTCTATTAATTAGTGTGTTTTACTTTTCTTTTTCTTCTTGCTTCAACTCTATCTTGCGACATCTTCCTTTATCTGTTTTTAGAGGCTCTTCTACCAGACTTAGTAATCTTGAATAACTAAGCTATTAACCCTGGTTAGCGCCTTTAGACAGACTACTTCCTTTCTATTGTCTGTATCCGGCATTTCGCATAGCCAGTATCCGATTAACCTTAATCTGGTAACTTAAACTCCGGAAAGCGCCTTTAGACATAGTAGTGCCATTTGGCCTGGATCGGGACTATTACTCAGCCAGTGGGCCTGTAATGGCAACTAAGGACACCTGTTTTGGTAACCTTTCGATACTGAGTTGGAACGTCAGGGGCACGTCCTCTTTCATAATTAGAAAACGTATGCTTCACCTAATTAATTATAAATAACCAGACATTATATTCCTATCCGAGACCAAGAATAAATCGTTTAACGTCATCAAACATATACTAATAGCAAAGTATTATGCTAGTCATCTTTTAGAGCCTAACAACAAAGCTGGAGGTCTAGTCCTCTACTAGAAACACAATCTCTACAATCTCAATCTCTCCATTATCACTTCTAATGCTAACATTATACATGCCGAACTCCTTATTCCTAACACTAACACCAAAACGGTCATATCCGGTTTTTATGGTTGCCCCTATCAAAAGAATAAAATTTCACCCTGGAAAATGCTTAGTAACCTTGCCCCAGATCAAAATCACCCTTGGATTGTCATTGGGGACCTCAACAACATCCTAGACCCTCAGGAGAAATGTGGAGGCAAGGAAACCTGAGACTCCAACCTCCCCAAAATTCTTGACATCATTCAGCATCTAGGACTGATGGACCTAGGTTTTCAGGGTAATCCCTTCACATGTAACCGCTTGGTTACTGGTAATCTTGTCCACGAGAGATTGGACAGAGCTCTGGCAAATGTGGTTTGGCTTCAGTATTTTCCTAACTCCTGCATTACCCACCTTGACACAATAGGTCCTGACCATAATCCTATATTCTTCAACGCTGTGGACAATAATCACTCTTTCCCTAAACCTTTCAAGTTCATCCGTACATGGATGTCTCACCCAGACTGCCATGATTTCATAGCCAACAAATGAGCTCAATATCCTAGTAGCAGATCGACCCATAACATTCAAAATCATCTTTCCAATCTTGGTAAACACCTTACTAAATGGAATTGGGAGGTGTTTGGAAACATTGAACAACAAATTAAATCCATCACCTCCTCCCTCCAACATACTCACAACACTAAGGACATTATCACTCTTAAGGCGCGACTAGAAGAACTATACCTGCAGCAGGAAACCCTCTGGAAAGAAAAATCGCGAAACAACTTCATTTCCTTGGGAGACAAAAATACCAAGTACTTTCACTCTCAAGCAGTTCAGCGTAACCGGAACAACCGCATCCTAGCCATTAAGAACTATAATGGAGAATGGCAAGAGGATAAAGCAGAGATTCATCGAATCTTCACCAACCACCTCCACAATATTAACACCACTTCTAATAGTGACATATCCACCACTATTTCTAACCTCTTTAGCCCCATGATCACTCCGTTGCAGAATGGAGAAATGTCTGCCATACCTGACAAAACGGAAATTGATCAGGCGATTCAGTGGCTTAAAAAAGATGCGGCTCTGGAGCCAGACGGCTACCCTTCCTTCTTCTTCCAGTCTGACTGGGATATTGTGAATCACGATATTTACAACTTACTTCAAACTTTCTTTGAAACGGCTATCCTCCCTCCAACGTAACTACAAACCATACTCACATATGCCTTATTCCAAAAACTGCTACCCCTTAAACTATCAACCTATCAATCTTCTGAATACTACTTATAAAATCATCACAAATATTCTTGCAGAGAGACTGAAAACCATTCTTGGATCCATCATCTCCCCCATTCAAGCGGCCTACATCCCAGGTCGGCAAATATCTGATAATATTATTATAGGACAGGAAATCATCCACTCGTTCAGAAAGATGAAAGGAGGAACAAGATATTTTGGCTTGAAACTTGACATGTCTAAAGCTTATGATAGGATAAAGTGGTCTTTCCTTATTGACATTATGATAAACTAGGATTCTCTGAGCACTGGATAAATACGATCTCCACGTTCATCTCTACTTCCTCCATGGAAGTTCCCATTATGGTTGTCCCGGCCCGACCTTCTACCCAACCAGGGGCATTCGTCATGGAGACCCCCTCTCTCCTTTTTTATTCACCCTGGCTATGGAAGGGCTTAGCAGACTCATTACGGACCCAAAAAACAACAAGTTTCTAGGTTTCCCTACCAACTATCCAGACCTTACCATCCCGCATTTGTTGTTTGCAGACAACTGTATTATCTTTGGTAAAAACTCTTTTGATAATATTCATAATCTCAAACAAATCCTCAATCTATTCTGCTCTGCTTAGGGTCAAATGATCAATTACGCTAAATCAAGCATCTTCTTCTCCAAAAACTCCCACCCGAAATTTAAGCAGATTATTATGAAAACTCTTAAAGTTAAATATGCGTCCACTTCCGAGAAAGACCTAGGAGCTCAACTCTTTATAGGGGTGCAGAAAACAAAGGTTTTCAATAACCTCCTGGACCAGATAAAGTCCAAACTGTCTAAATGGAACCATTCATTTTTATCCCAAGCTGGCTGAATAGTAGTTATCTCTGCTGTAGCCCCGACCGTTCCCTGACACTAGATGCAATTCTTCGCCATTCCCAAAGGCATGAGCAAACTCATAGCGACTTTACAAAAGTCCTTCTGGTGGAGAAAGTCTAAAGGTATATGTACCAAAGCCTGGTCTGATATCTGTCTTCCTAAAAAGGCAGGAGGGCTAGGTATACATCATCCTCATCTAGACAACACAACCCTTCTCAGTAAATTGGCCTGGAGGCTCTAGACGGAACCAAAGGCTATCTGGGTTAAATTTCTCAAAGCCAACTATTTCCATCAATCTCATTCTCCTGGTCCTGCTAAAACGCATCATTCGTGGAACTGGAAAACTATAAGAAAACACTATGGGCTAATTGAGAATCTGATTACTTGGGAGATTCACACGGTGGAGAAAATCAATATCTAGAAGGATAATTGGATCCCAGGTACTCGTTACCCTCTTAATAATAGTACTAATTAGAATCTCGTTACTGTTTCTCAACTTATTAATAATAACCAGCGGTGTGAAGAGACCCTGAGCGAGAACTTTGATAATAATACCTGCAATTTGATTAAGGTCATTCCCCTTCAGAATGAGGGCTCTGATAAGATGAAATGGACTCTCACTCAATCTGGAAATTTTTCGGTTAAATCTATGTATCAACATCTTAGCCTTATCCTTAATCCACACCTTCTTCCATCTATCAACTAGAACTTCATATGGTCTATCCCAACTATCCCCCGTATTCATCTCTTTCTTTGGAAATGTTGCTCGGGAGCCCTCCTATGTAAGCGTATTGGTAAATTCATAGGGAATTTATATACTTGTCCAAATTGTACTGATATCGAGTCTATTGAACATGCATCACTTCATTGTCCCTTTGCTAAAAACGTGTGGTTCCACTTTAATATTTTATCCACCAATATTCAATCCATATCCGAGTGGATTTTGTCTTGGTAGGATCCATCTCAAACCAGTTGCCCCTCCAATGACATTCACTTTGTTAATATCATGTGGCATATACGGAAGGCAAGATGTGATCACTGTTTCCAACACACGATACATACTACTAGCACAGTTATTAAAAGAATTATGGCGTTCCCAAGAATGAATAATGTACGGAAGAAACCTTTGATGAACACAGTTGGAAAATGGCGACCCTCTAATCTACCTATTATAAAAATAAATGTGGACGCGCCTTTTATAGATATTAATACCAATATTGGAATCAGTATGATTATTCATAACAGTCAATCTAAATTCGTGGAAGCGAAAGTACAAACGACTCGGGCAAGAAATAGCGAAGAAAGTGAGGCTATAGCGATTCTACATGGCATCAAGTGGGCAGAGGAACATAATTATAAAGAAATTATCATCGGAAGTGACAATATCAATCTGATACAACATCTGAAAAACCTAAGACACAAAATCCAATGGCAGTCGATGGTCCACACAAAAAATAAAGGAAATCAATAACAAACTTAACAGTATCAAGTTCAACTACATAAATCGCAATCAAAACACTCAAGCAGACAAGTTGACGAAACAAACAAGGAGAAAAAACATCTCCAAACTATGGAAATATGTACCTCATTTTCTGTCTAATATGTATTGTAGTGGTACTCTTGTTAATTTAATGTAATGTATCTTTCAACAAAAAAAAGTTTATATGTAAGCCAAAAAGGAATACAATAAAAGAAGGATGAAAATAAAAGGGACAATAACTAAATGGTCGATGTTTCGGGAAAATCTTCTTATGTTTTTATTTTGTTCTTCCTCCGTCTTCCTTCTCACCACCATTAACTCTGGCGGCTATTAATTCCGGCGACAACAACTCCGGTCATCTATTTCCCTTTCTTTCTATCTTTCTCTTCATCCCTCTCTCTTCATCACTCTCTTTTCTCTTCCCTCTCTTTTTTTTCATGTTTCCGGCGAAGGTTTTTTTTTCATGTTATCGGTGAAGGGGAGGCCCCTTCGCCGGAACCCTCGTCTGGAAAACCAGACGCTTCGCCTGGATCTAAAGTCCAGATCAATACGACCTTCATCTGCAAAACTAGACAAAGGAATCCTTCCTTCGTTTGGTTTTCTAGACGAAGGGTTCCGGCGAAGGGACCATTCCCTTCGCCCGAATTTAAAGAGAGAAGAGAGAGAGAGAGAGCGAGAGAGAGAGAGTGAGAGGAGAGAAAGTGAGAAGAGAGAGAGAGAAAAAAAATAAGAGAGAAAGACAGTGAGGAGACAGAGGAGCGAGAGAGACAGTCGAAGATGGCCGAAGAGAGAGAGCCGGCCAAAGAGAGAAAGTTTGTCGTAGAAGAATGAAGAGAGATAAAGGTGCGTTCGGCGACTTGTTTTTTAGTTTTCCACCTTTTCTCCAGAATTTTCTTTGTTTTCCTAAAATACCGACCTAACTAAATAGGTCAAAATAACTTTGAAAATGAGTAGAAAAAACACAAAACATTTGATAATTATTATTCATGTAAAAAAATATACAAAGTCTAAAAATACCCTTTTGTCATTTTGTGTAACTAAATTTTTATTTTTTCCTTTATTTAAACTTTAAATCAATGTAACCTTTTCTTGAAATGTCTGGTTTCCATGAAACTTATATATTTAGAGAGGATTTTTTCATTAGCTTTCTAACAAGATCAACATTCGATATTTTTTTTCAAAAAATAAGTTAGAAATCGATTTTTTGCAAACTGGATTTGCAAATATAAATTGCAAACTACGTTTGCAAATTATAAAATGCAAACTAGATTTGCAAAATATAAAATACAAACTAGATTTGCAAAATGTAAATTGCAATCTTGATTTGCAAACTTTGCAGAATATAATTTCAGATTGGAGATCATGCAAACTCGGTTTGCAAACTTTGCAAACTCGGTATGCAAATTCCAAATGTTTGGATGTAGTTTTAGGGTTTCTTTGGAGATGAAGAAGAAGAGGAAAAATCAAATAAGAATAATTTAAAAAGTCTAAAAAGAATTCAAGATGAGAGATGAATTTACACCCATTACTTACTATATGAATTATCTCTTTTATAACAATAAATTTACACCCATTACTTACTATTGGAATCAGGGAGGATAGGTTTTAAGTCCAAAATCGAATGATCAATGGGTCTAGAGCCCAAAGATAATCTGTAATAGAAAATAAATCCACTTAGAGTAAATTACATGTCTAATCTTTGATTTTTTTCTATTACTATCTAATCTATCCTAAGTTAAAAAAATACCCAAATTAAAGTTTTGCTAAATTATTTCCTCAAAAACGAAATTTCCTTCCACAACAAAAGTTTCCTTTTCCGTTTATCGTAATGACTAAGCTTTTAGTCATACATTTTTTATACCGATTTGGTTAACATAATAAAATTTCAGGAGAATTGTGTCAGAATAAATAAGATGCTAGAAAAATATAAGTATTGCAGGAGAATCAATGAAATGTTAGAGAAACATAATTTAAGACATGTGCAGGAGAATCAGTGAAATGCTAGAGAAATATTAAAAATTTGGTTAACATAATATAATTCTAGACAAATTTTGTTAGAATCAATAAGATGCTAGAGAAATATAAGATGCTAGAGAAATATAATTATTGCAGGAGAATCAAAGAAATTCTAGAGAAAAAAATGGTCCTTCTTCTTAAATAAATTTTTTAGAATGTTGTTAGAATCAATAAGATGCTAGAGAAATGCAATCCTAATTTCAGAATAATTTATTTTTGTAAGTATATTATTGAATTTTAAAAAATAAATAAAATACCAGAATAAAATTTGAGAATTCTGTTATATATAAGAATGTTTTTAAAATTAATAAGATGCTAGCGAAATAATGAAATGATTATTAACCTACTTCTAACATATTCATAACAGATGCTAATAGAATCAAGAAGATGCTAGTAAAATACTGAAAATGTAGCAAAAACAAATTCAGTTTATATTTTTTTATGAGAACAAGATTATAGTGATAGAGATCTCAAAATTACTGTGTACGAAAAAGTGTAACATTTTAAGTTTGTTGTTATAATAAAATAATTTTTTAACAATATTCTAAGTTTAATGTACATTTATACAAGTTTCTTAATGATTTCCAAGAAAAAATATGTCTTAGAGATGGAAATATCGAGGTAGAGATAAAAAACCAATCACAAATTCACAATTTCGTCAAGTTCGAAGAACAGAAAGTTAGAGAGAGAGGACTCGTTTTAGGTAAATCACTATTGTTTTGGTAGGTTACTTTAGACAAATATAAGTTTTGGAAATAAATATTGACAATAAATATTTACCACAAATATTTTTCTTAAAATTTATGGAAAGAGTAAATATATTAACTCAACCGTTAGAAACCTTTGGTTTACCAATGGTTAAATATATATTTATGAAAGGGTAAGAATGGGAGGAAATAAATGGTTTGATGCATGGGGCTACTAAATAGTAAATTTTTAGACTTATTTTCCATTTCTGTTTATTTTGGTTTTATATTATTTATTAATTTAGGAGTGGATATATGACTAATTACCACCTAGTTTTGGACCTTTTGGACAATTTATTAATTAACTATTTTACAAATTAGAAATTAGTTTTATAATATTTGAAGTTGAATTTTATGTCTAATAGTTATATCTTTTGATAAATTATTTAGAGAGATATATCTATTTGTGAAAAGTTTTTCTACTTGATAAATGTGTCTTTTTGTTTTCTATATAAATAAGGTTTTCTCTAAACAGATTTTAAGGTTGTAAAAACAATGTACAAATTGTGTTGCAATCTCCTTTGCCATCTTCAATGTGTTCTAATGCTCCTTAAGTGAAATCTCCACAGATACTCGGTGTAATTTCACAAAGGCTTGTCGTATCTTGGGAAGCAATTTACCTAGTAACCTTCAAGTAATCTCGAGTGAGAGGGGGCAAATAATGCTTTAAGGAAAGTGTACTTAGTACACGTTTCAAGCCTCTAATCTCCATCCTCTTATTTGTGTTTCTGAATACTATTTTTTTAACAGAGGAAGGAGAAGGAGAAGGAGAAGGAAAACGGGAAGGGGAAGGAGAAGGAGGAGGAGAAGAAGAAAGATGTTGTTTTCCCTTAAAATTTGTTTTTCCGGAAAGTCTTCTAAATCTCACATATTTCCACTAGAATTTTCCACTCCGAAAAATACTATTATTTCTCCAAAGCGACAACCAAAATAAAACTAAAAAATACATATATGATGCAAGACAAATAAGTGTGGGAGTCAGCAAAAAGTGTGAAAAGGTTAAACCTTTGAATGATAAAACACTCGAGTGTAACGAGTGGAGATGAAGGAGGTGATGTTCTCGGTTGATGACCGAGAGGGAGAGTGTCTCGGTTATAGCCGAGAGCTATATAACAACTCTTGGTGAAGACCGAGAGTGATGATGCTCGGGTATAACCGAGTGTGAAGGAGACTCTATCTCGGTTGTGATAGCCGAGAGAGGAAGATGATGATCTTGAGTAAACAATCGAGATGATGATGAGCTTCGGGTGAGAGCCGAGAAGGATAATAGTTGATGGTGAAGAGAGACAATAGTTTAGGTAAATACCTTGGTTATATTATTCACTTACAACTTCTATATTACAATATGAATGAACCTCTTTATATAGGTTTACATGATGAAGAGTTTAAAGTAATCAAAACTTATCTAAACTAATCCTAAACTAATCTAAATTACAATCCTAATAACTAAGGAATCCTAGTTGTAGTAGGATTCCTATTTGGACCAAGTCCACTCGGTTTGGCCGAGTGGAGTGGACCTTCCAACACTCCCCCTCAAGTTAGAGCGGGAATGGAAGTAACGCCTAACTTGCCAATAATGTTCTTGAACGGTTCTGCCCCAAGTGGCTTTGTGAAGATATCCGCTAACTGATTTTCTGTACTGGTGAAGCGTGTGGCAATGACGTTGTCTTTAATCTTTTCACGAACGATGTGACAATCTATCTCAATGTGTTTTGTACGTTCGTGGAAGACGGGATTATCAGCAATGTGGAGAGCGGCCCGATTGTCACAGTAAACTGTCATCGGGTCAGAGTGATTGATTCCAAAATCAAGTAGTAAATACTTGAGCCATTGTAATTCGCATGTGAGGATGGCTAAAGCTCGATATTCTGCTTCTGCCGAAGATTTTGCAACTGTGGGTTGCTTCTTTGATTTCCAGGAGAGAGGGCTGGATCCCAACATTGTGAAATACCCAGTAGTAGATCTACGGGTTGAAGGACAGCCTGCCCAATCCGAATCACAGTATCCTGTAATATGGAGAGAGCTGTCTGCGGGTAAGAAGACTCCTTTATCAAGAGTACCCTTCAAGTATCGTAGAACGCGATGAGCTGCGTCTAAGTGTACTTGGCTAGGTGTTTGCATGAACTGACTGAGGTTGTTTACGGCAAAAGTGATATCCGGTCGTGTAACCGTTAAGTAAAGTAACCTGCCTATGAGACGGCGGTAAACTGACGGATCTGGTAAAGGTGTACCGTCAGTGGGACTGAGACGTAATTTTTGTTCCATGGGAAACTCAGAAGGACGTGCAGCGGTGAGTCCAGAATCTTTTAAAATATCAAGAGCATATTTCCTTTGACATAGAAATATGCCTTGTGATGAGCGAGATACTTCGATACCAAGGAAGTATTGTAGGCGGCCCAGATCCTTTAGTGAAAAGGCTTTATTTAGAAATATTTTTAATTGGGAAATAGCATGATCATTATTTCCCGTGATGATTATGTCGTCTACGTAGACGAGGACATAGATTTGAGTGGAGTGAGATCTAAAGGTGAAAAGAGAATAGTCACTTTTAGACTGAGAAAAGCCACGTTCGATGAGAACGGAGGAAAATTTTGAAAACCATTGTCGGGAGGCTTGCTTGAGACCATAAAGTGATTTATGGAGACGACATACTTTAGACTCCCCCTGAGATGAAAAACCGGGGGGTAATTTCATGTATACTTCTTCATCAAGGTCGCCTTGAAGAAAGGCGTTATTGACATCCAATTGATGGAGATTCCAACCTTTAATGGCGGCAATTGAAAGAAGGACACGAACAGTTACTAATTTGGCAACTGGAGCGAAGGTGTCATTATAATCCAACCCCTCGATTTGGGTGTAGCCTTTGGCTACTAGGCGGGCTTTATATCGTTCTATAGAACCATCGGATTTGAATTTAACTTTATACACCCACTTACAACCAATAGGCTTCTTGCCGGGTGGTAAGCTAGTGAGAGTCCAAGTTTTGTTATCTTCCAAGGCCGAAATTTCCTTAGCCATGGCCTCCTTCCAATGAGAAGATTTCATTGCTTGGGTGAAGGAAGTGGGTTCGGTCGAGGACAAGACCGAGGAAAGAAATTGTTGATGAGAAGTTGAAAAGGAATTTATAGAAAAATAGTTTTCAAGTGGATACTTGACGGTAGTGGTGTTGGAGCAAACATAGTCTTTGAGATGACTAGGTGGTTGACGAGACCGAACCGGTCTGCCGGAGTCAACGTCGGGAGCGCCGGAAGTGGGAACACCGGTCGCGGGCGGTGGAAGAGAAGAGCCCGAACCGGGAGTGGTGACAGGGGGTTCTGTCGGCACCCCTGAAGCGGGGTGTGTGTTAGAATAATCTGTCGGCACCCCTGAATCAGGGAGCTCGGTAGAGATATCTGTAGGCACCCCCGAAGGGAAAGAATGGTTTTCTGTCGGCACCCCCGAAGGTGTGTTACCAGGGGTGTCTGGAGGCACCCCTGAAACAGTATCCAAAACCGGGACGACAGGGTCAGTGGGTTCTTCGGTGAACCTGCTGCTGTCGGACGGTGAATCGGGAGGAGGCTCGGTATTCACCGGAAAATCAAAGGTTCCGTCATCATCAATAGAGAGGGATGGAGACGGGTCGGCGAGAGGAGCTTGTGCCGGAGGTGGAGAAGCCATAGGAAAGCGGCTCTCGAAGAATGTAACGTCTCGTGAGATGAAAATACGTTGAGTAGAGATGTCGTAGATACGGTAACCCTTTTGTCCACTTGGGTAGCCAAGAAAAATGCCGGCGGAGGACCGGGCGTCCATCTTGGTTTTGACCAAAGGGATACGGGCATAGCAAAGGCATCCGAATACACGTAAGTGTGAAAGATTCGGAGGAGCACCCATGAGGATTTCATGAGGGGATTTCCCATCAAGGATTGGTGTGGGTAATTTATTAATGAGATAGACGGCGGTTAGAACGCATTCTCCCCAAAACGAAAGAGGGAGGTGAGCTTGAAGTCGTAAAGATCTAGCGACTTCAAGAATATGGCGATGTTTTCGCTCAACAACACCGTTTTGTTGAGGTGTATAAGTGCAACTACGTTGATGGGTGATTCCTTTTTCAAGAAACCAACTTTGGAGGGAATGATTCATGAACTCAGAACCATTGTCTGATCTAATTGTTTTTATCACACAGTTAAATTGTGTATGAACATAATTAGAAAAATTCCTAATTTTCATGGTGGAGTCCGATTTAGAACTTAGAAGGAATATCCAAGTACAACGAGAAAAATTGTCAACAAGGGTCAAAAAATAACGACACCCGGAGGTGGAGGGAACCGGAAAGGGACCCCATATATCGGCATGAACTAACTCAAATATATGAGTGGAAGAAGTAGTGCTAGAAGGAAAAGGCAATCGACATTGCTTAGAAAGCGGACATATATCGCACGGCACTTTATTTGATAAGGATTTAAAATTCATACATGGAAGTCTAGAATTAAAAAATTGAAAACGAGAGAAAGATGGATGGCCTAAACGGCAATGCCATAAAGAAAAAGACTCATGACTAGGTTTATCTTGAAATAAATTTGTAACGGAAAAAATTTGACGCTCCGTGCGGAGGAAGTAAAGATCATCATGGAGACTACCATGCCCAATCTCCATCTTCGTTGTTCGGTCTTGAAAAAGACATAAGTCATCGTCAAATAAGACGGTACAACGAAGAGATTTAGAAATTTGAGATATAGATATGAGATTAAATTGAAAAGATGGAATATGAAGCACATCTTGTAAATAAAATCTATTGGAAAAATAGACCGAACCAATATGGTGAACCTTAACTCTTGATCCATCGGGTAGTCTAACAAATAAATCCGGAGGAGCAAGAGAATATGAAGAAAAACGTGATAAAACCGAACATATGTGTTTAGCGGCACCGGAATCAATAACCCAAGGAGGATGAAAAGAAGAATAATACTTACCTGTAAGATTGACGTGAGGGTCTTTAGTGGTACCATGAGAAGATGTGGGCTGTTTGTTTTGTTCCAATAAGGCAATTATAGATTGGTATTGCTCCGGTGTGAGAGTAGTTGCTGAAGGCATCGTGGTGGGAGAATCCGAGTGGTGAACCTCAAACGGTCCACTATTAATGGTAGCATGAACTTGAGAAGTTTCAGAAGCTTCGGGAGTAGTCATGATTCAAGAGAAAAAAAAAAATTTGAAGGCTCTTATACCATGTGAAAAGGTTAAACCTTTGAATGATAAAACACTCGAGTGTAACGAGTGGAGATGAAGGAGGTGATGTTCTCGGTTGATGACCGAGAGGGAGAGTGTCTCGGTTATAGCCGAGAGCTATATAACAACTCTTGGTGAAGACCGAGAGTGATGATGCTCGGGTATAACCGAGTGTGAAGGAGACTCTATCTCGGTTGTGATAGCCGAGAGAGGAAGATGATGATCTTGAGTAAACAATCGAGATGATGATGAGCTTCGGGTGAGAGCCGAGAAGGATAATAGTTGATGGTGAAGAGAGACAATAGTTTAGGTAAATACCTTGGTTATATTATTCACTTACAACTTCTATATTACAATATGAATGAACCTCTTTATATAGGTTTACATGATGAAGAGTTTAAAGTAATCAAAACTTATCTAAACTAATCCTAAACTAATCTAAATTACAATCCTAATAACTAAGGAATCCTAGTTGTAGTAGGATTCCTATTTGGACCAAGTCCACTCGGTTTGGCCGAGTGGAGTGGACCTTCCAACAAAAAGTTTATGGTAATATAATGTAATGTAGGCTTTCAGTTGAAAAATTAGTTTCTGCTAGCTAGACAATTTAAATGTCGTTTCAAATTAGTTACCGGTCATAGAATTTTTGTTGAAAGTTTAGAAGGATGTAGAATCAAGAGATTTTGACAAAGTCGGGGACAATTTATATATAGTGAAGAAACCCCTATCAATTTTCCTAGTACTGTACAAAAAAATGGATGTTAGTTGACTAGTTTCACCTTCAAGATATTAAAATGATAAATTTAGAAATACTACCCAAGAGATGATGGAGATATTGGAGAAAACTACAAAAGAATAATGCTTCGGGTTTGGGTTCTAGGTCGTAAGCCATGGATTGAGACATTAATCCAAAAAGTTATTGGAAAAAGCGTTGCAAGTATAATGCTTCTGAGTTTGGGTTCTAGGTGGTAAGCCATGGATGGAGATGATGGAGATATTGGAAAAAGCCTTGCAAGTATTTGCGTGTATGCTTAGGTAACTTCATTTTTCTGAGACATTAATCCAAAAAGTTCAATAGCTTCATTGACTCTCTTGACAAGTTCCTAAATGGCATCTTATTGAATAGTTTTCGAGCTTCTTCAATTTGATTGTATTCAACATAGGATTTTATCATAGAATTCCAAGCAACAATAATTTTAAATGGCATTTGATCCAAAAGTTCCCTCAATTCTGAAATCAACCCATTTCTAGCACCATTGTTGTCCAAGAAACATTATTTCTCTCGGGCATTCGGTCCAAAAGCTTACGAGCTTCATCGATTTGTCCAATTCTCAAATACCCAGACATCAAACTTGTCCAAGATATCACATTTCTCTCGAGCATTTCATCATAAATACGGCCAGCTTCCTCAATTCGAGAAGCTTTAGCATAAGGTACTCTTTAATTTTTCTGAGTGGGTGAAATTATGAAATAGAAAACAATTGATAGAGATGAAGACTCAAATGAGTCGGTGAGAGATAAAGAGAAACCAAGAAAGTCAGAGAGAAAACTATAGCTAGAGATAGAGATGTACTTCAAATAGATTTCTCTTGTTATTCATAAATGATGTTGGTTTACATGTATATATAGGTTGGGTTAGGATAAGATACAATGAGGATACAATCTAAGTAAATCTTAACAATCTAAATGGTTAGTTTGACTTGGTATACGGGTTCATATGTTGGGTCATTGACACACCCGAGCGGTCGGGTGTGTATACGATAATACTCCCCCTCAAGTTGGAGCAGAAATGGAAGTGATGCCCAACTTGCAAACAATCTTCTGAAATTGATCTGCACCCAGAGGCTTGGTAAATATGTCGGCGAGTTGCTCAGTTGTCGGAGTAATGTGGTGCAATTAAGTTCTTCTTGATCTTCTCACGAACAAGGTGACAGTCAATTTCTATGTGTTTTGTCCTTTCATGAAAAACTGGATTGTCAGCAATGTGGAGAGTAGCTTGATTGTCACAGTATATAGACATTAGATCAGAATGATCAATGCCAAGGTCTTGAAGTAAGAATTTTAACCATTAAAGTTTGCAGGAAAGAGAGGCCATTGCCCTGTATTCGGCTTCAGCAGATGATCTAGCGATTGTGGACTGCTTTTTAGATTTCCAGGATAGCGGACTTGAACCGAGCATTGTTAAGTATCCTGTTGTTGATTTTCTAGTGGATGGACAGCCATCCCAGTCAGAGTCGCAGTAACCAGAAACCTGAAGAGTACTGGAGGAAGAAAGAAATATGCCATGTCCAAAAGAACCTTTAAGATATTTAAGACCCTATGAGCAGCATCAAGATGGGAGGTGTGAGGATTTTGCATAAATTGACTCAAATTATTCACTGCATATGTGATATCCGGTCGAGTGACTGTAAGATATATAAGTCGACCAATGAGACGTCGATAGATAGATGGATCAGGAAGTGGTGAACCATCAGTTGGACCGAGTCGTAATTTTTGGTCCATTGGAAAAGGTGAAGGACGGGATGTTGTAAGACCGGAATCTTCTAGTATGTCCAAAGTGTAACGACGTTGACAGAGAAAGATTCCTTTAGAAGATCTAGAAACTTCTATGCCTAAGAAATATTGTAGATTACCTAGGTCCTTAAGGGAGAAGGTGCGATCAAGGAATGATTTAAGAGTGAAAATCGCAACATCATCTGTACCAGTTATGACGATGTCATCAACATATACTAGTACATAGAGAGAGACAGATCCCTTGGTAAAGGTAAAAAGAGAGTAATCAGCTAGAGATTAAATAAATCCTTTCTGCACTAGGACAGAGGAAAATTTGGCGAACCATTGACGAGAGGCTTGTTTCAAGCCGTAAAGAGATTTATTCAATTTGCAGACACGGGTCTCCCCCTGAGTCGAAAATCCAGGTGGGAGTTTCATGAAGACCTCTTCTTCAAGATCACCTTGAAGAAAAGCATTATTGACGTCGAGTTGGTGTAGTGACCATCCTCGAATTGCTGCAATTGATAAGAGGGCTCCACCTGAAACTAGCTTTGCAACCGGGGCAAAGGTGTCGTTATAGTCAAGACCCTCGATTTGTGTGTAACCTTTAGCGACTAATCGAGCCTTGTATCGTTCAATCGATCCATCAGATCGATGTTTGATTTTGTAGACCCATTTGCAACCAATGGGTCTTTTACCATGAGGAAGGGGAACCAAAGACCATGTATTATTAGATTCCAACGCGGAAATTTCTTTTGCCATAGCTTCACGCCAATGTGGGGATTGCATGGCTTGAGAATAAGACCGAGGTTCGGTGTTTGAAATTACCGAAGTGAGAAAAATTCTATGTTGTGTTGATAATGAATTAAAATTTATAAATTTGGTAAGTGGATGATCAACTTTCGGATTGGGAGATGTGATGGCGGTGCATACGTAATCTTTGAGATGTGGAGGAGGTCGGCGGGATCGATGTGGCCGAACCGGAGTGGTCGGGTGTTCTTCGCTGACCACATGATGGGGAATGTCTACCAATTCCAGGGAATCGGTAGGATTATTAGATTCCTGTGTAGAGGTGTGTATAGAATCAAGAGGGGAAGATGGAGGAACTGTTGAGTCCATGATAGGGGTGCTTGCAGAATCTGAAGTGAGTAAAGGAGAATCGGCTCTAGAGGTGCCTGCAGAATCAGGGACGGAGGTTGAAGACAGAGGCAACATAGTGAGCTCGTCCATAGTAGCAGCTTGACGATTAGGGGACTGCTTAGAGAATGGAGAATAATCGAAAGAATTATTATCCGAAATGTTAATGAAAGGTCGACGTTGAGTCATGTCGGGAGAAGAAGAACCGAATTTAGACATTGGAAAACGGTGTTCATAAAAAATAACATCACGAGAAATAAATATTTTTCGTGAGGAGAGACAAAAGATTTTGTATCCTTTTTTACCATGAGGATATCCTAAGAAAATGTCCGGAATGGAACGTGGGTCAAGCTTAGTTTTAGGTGATGGATGACGAGCGAAACATAAACAACCAAATACTCGAAGATGAGTAATGGTCGGAGGAGATTGAAGAAGTTTCTCATGAGGAGATAATCCGTTAAGTAGAGGAGTATACGGTCGTTAAAATACATTCGGCCCAAAATTCGAGTGGAAGATTTGCTTGTAAACGAAGTGAATGAGCAACTTCCAAAATATGCCGATGTTTCCTTTCGACAATCCCATTTTGTTGGGGGGTGTAAGGGCAAGAGCGTTGGTGATTGATCCCATTTTCTTGAAGCCAAGATTGAATATCACGATTTAAAATTTCTGCTCCGTTATCGGAACGGATAGTTTGGATTTATGGGAAAGGAATTCCTCCTTGACCGGAATGGAGAGTTGTAACTAAGGAACCAAATTGGGTTTTAATATAAGTTAAAAAGTTTTTAAGATAAGTTTTAGTATCCGATTTAGAAGGAAGAAAGAATACCCATGTACATCGAGTAAAATCATCGACAATGGTGAGAAAAAAACGACTTCCGGAAAGAGAAGAGATTGAAAACAGACCCCATAGGTCCACATGAATAAGTTCGAAAGGCTTGGAAGAAGTAGACATGCTAATAGGAAATGGTAAATGTTTGCTTTGATAACGGACAAACGTTACAAGAATCTTTATTAATTGAACTAGAAGGAATACACGGGAATTTATTCACTAAGAACTTAAAACGAGATGGACTAGGATGTCCCAAACAACAGTGCCATAAGTCCGAAACATTATTACAATGAAAATTTGCAGAAAAGAAAATTCTAGGTTCCGTGCGAAGAAAATATAACCCATCTCTTGGATCTCTATGTCCAATCCTCTTTCCCGTTGCTAGGTCCTGAAAGACACAAGAAAAGGAGTTGAATGTTACTTCACAATCAAGTGAGTTAGAAATTTGAGAGACGGAGATTAAATTGAACTTAAAACATGGAATATGTAGAACATGTTGTAAAGAAAGAGAGTTTGAAAAAGAAACAGAATCAATATGAGAGACATGAACCCGACTATCATCAGGTAAACGAACATAAAAATTAGGAGGGGCGAGATAATAAATAGTAAATAAAGATAAATCCGAACAAATATGTCGTGAAGCACCTGAGTCTATAACCCAGGGGGTGTCGTTAGAGATTTTACCTGTTAGGTTCACGTGTGGGTCAGAAGAGGAGGGCCCAGGTAGGTTTGTTCTAGTCTGGACAGAGGGGGTGCCTGTAGATGCTCGCTGATGGGTCAGAATGTTGCACAAGTTCACATATTGTTCTTGAGACATGGAGGTGGCTAGAGGCACCTCGTTGTTGTTAGGAACCGAATGAACATTGGCAGCAGTGACATTTTGGCGAGGACGTGGTGGATAACCATGTATTTTGTAACATGTAGTGATCAAATGGCCATGCATACGGCAATTATCACAGAATGGACGCGGACGCTTGGATCGTGGTTTGTCCATATGGTCCACCTTTTCCGAGCGATTGAACTGTCCATGATTCGAGTGATGAACCGCAAGGGCAGCACCTTTTGGATTGATGGTGGTCTCATTCATTAGATTTTGTTGGACCTCTTCTTGCTTGCATAAGCTATGAATACGAAGTATTGACAGGAAGGGATCCATGAGCAAAATCTGACTTCTAATGGATGAAAACCGATCGTGTAAGCCTTGGAGAAATTCCATGGCACGATCTTGGTTTAAACGATCCATCATGGTCTTACCATGACCACAAATACATGGTTCAAAAGAGATAAGCGATTGGAGTTCGTATTGGAGTGACTTTAGACGTGTGAAATATGCGGAAACGTTGGATCCATCTTGTCTCAAACATGAAATAACACGTTTGAGTTGAAAAATTTTGAGAGCGTTAGTTTGGTAGAAACGCTCATGTAAATTTCTCCATATTTCCGCGGCATTGTCATCGTAGGGAATCGACTGACGAATGTCGGGATCCACTGAATTTAAAAGCCAACTTGTTACCAAATCATTACAACGATTCCATGAATGGAGATCGGTTGGAGAAGTTGGACGAGGAAGAGTGCCATCGACAAAGGCGAACTTATCTTTGGCACGTAAGCCATCTTCATGGCACGAGACCATGAAGGATAATTGTCACCCGAGAGAAGGGGTGTGATCAAGATGGTCGTGGGTGAGTCCGAATGGTGAACATCGAACAAAGGAGATGATTGAGTGATAGTGGCAGCCGAAGTGTCCATTGAAGTAGTCATTGATGATAAAAAAAATTAGTGCTCTATTACCATATGAAATAGAAAACAATTGATAGAGATGAAGACTCAAATGAGTCGGTGAGAGATAAAGAGAAACCGAGAAAGTCAGAGAGAAAACTATAGCTAGAGATAGAGATGTATTTCAAATATATTTCTCTTGTTATTCATAAATGATGTTGGTTTACATGTATATATAGGTTGGGTTAGGATAAGATACAATGAGGATACAATCTAAGTAAATCTTAACAATCTAAATGGTTAGTTTGACTTGGTATACGGGTTCATATGTTGGGTCATTGACACACCCGAGTGGTCGGGTGTGTATACGATAATAGAAATGATGCTTCTTGTATCACTCTTTTAAGTTCTCTGACACACATTACAACTTTGTTTTGCAGTGGTTCAATTGTAGGTTTCTATCTCTGTAGAATCATGGTAGATGGCAATCCCAACAAGGGCCCAAATTTTGAACGTGGAGAGATGAATTAGGTTACCTAATACTGGGTTAGTATATCTATTCTTTAGTTTCGCTTTTGTTAAAAATATTGGAACTGGTTCTCTATAACGAATGAAGTGATTGTGTACCAAAACCAAATAACAAGTATTCTGACCGATTCTTTCCCAAAACAAGCTTCTCAATGAGCCTAAGAGCATCTCCAATGCAAGACTCAAGAAAAACTCTAAAAATCTTGTGTCATGTGTGAAAGTGGATCTCTAAATGGTCTCATTCGTATTTGTCCATTCAGAGACACTTTATTAGAAAACCTTCTCCAATGCAACACTGAATAGAATTTCTAGAAACTTATATTTTAAAAACTAATGGATTTGCTTATGTGACACTTAGATATCTTCAAGGGGACACTCTAAAATAAATCTTGACACATCACTTGAGATTTATGTTGAGTTTTGCATTGGAGATGGATTTTAAAGAAAAACTCTAAAAAATCTTATGTGACACTCTAAGATTTAGAGTTTGAGTATTGCATTGGAGATGCTTAGAGTGCCACATAGGATTTTTTTAGAGTTTAGAACATAAACAAATCAATTAATTTTATACCAAAATATTAGTTTTTAGAGTTTCTCTTAAGTGTTGCATTGGAGAAGGTTTTCTGATAGAGTGTCTCTAAATGGCAAAATAGGAAAGAGACCATCTAGAAATTCATTTTTCACACTTGACACATAAGAACTTTAGAATTGTTCATGAGTCTTGCACAGAGCCGACCCTGGCCCAAAGCGAACAAGCCTCGCTTTGGGCCACCAAATCTACGGGCCACAATTTCGGGAAGACGACCCTAAAAGTTTTGTTGTCTTACTGGAGTTTTAATCTAATTCAGAGGCCCGTTAATTGAGTAACAAAGGAAAAGTAATAAAAGCAACCACTGATGAAATAACCTAACAGTGGGCCCCGCAACGGTAACTACCTCGTCCATCCGTTCTATTCTTTCTATCTCTCCTCTTCAATCCCAACCATTCATGTGCGGCACTTTCTATTGATTAAAATTGTTGAACTATTATTCTGTCATCTCCCTACATAATATTCATATGTATATAATTAATTATATACAATAAAAATCTTATCTTCAAGAAAACCCCTCGGGTCATATTTATGTTTCAGGGTGGGAGTGTTATTGACTTGTATTAGAAGACATATATATAGTGAAAGTATGTATCATTTATCGATATTAGCCACGTAAAATTCCTTTGATGTTCTCTAAATGGTTTTTAGGGTCTAAAGATATCTCTGATGATAGAAATTATATGACTGATCACGATTAAATTTCATACTCATTTATACACGATATATTCGTATCATATTGAATGTAATAAATTGTAAAGTGTCAACAACTATATAAGAAGTCAACAGTTGGTAGCCCAAGTGGTTCCAAGGTGTTGACATAAACTCCAGAAATCTCTGGAGGTCTCAGGTTCAAATCCCAGAGAAGGTGGAATCTTTGGTTATTTGATTTGGGATTATTAGGGTGTAAATAATGTAGTTGGACTTTAGGCCATTGTCTTGTTGGGCTATAGGTCCGGTCTTGTTTCAGTTTGAGTGGACAGTTATTGAGCGTATCACATCTTTGATGTATCAATGCCAAATGTAACGACATACGTATATCGTAGTCGACTTCCAAAAAAAAAACAACTATATAAAAACAAATTAAAGTTATATGCATGTACATACATATAACGTGTGCATGCTCACATACATATATATATGTATAAATAATCGTTTAGGATGTCAAAAAGCACATGATAAATCTAAAAATCTTTTAACTATTTTATTTGCATACATTATTATAATTATTATGTGTTACCGTTATTTGCGGGGGTATTGAAAATTCTAGGGGACATTTGTTTATCTTGTCCTTTATATATCCAAATTTTAGACAGTTAAAATACATGAGAATAGGATAGTTCAATCTCTCAACAATCTTACAAGACACTAACATTGGGTTATCTAAAAAAATAAAAATTTGTCATTGTGAAAAAATGAAACAACCCCGAATGTGGATTCCTTATTCTCATAATTTATCTTTCATCTCTTAATTGCAATGATCAAGCCACTTACGTTCCGCCCATAACAGGGTGATTAGTGTGCGACCCTTAAACTTAGCCGGTAAACAAATGCGAGTGAGGAAATTTAAGACTGTCGTTTCAACTGAGGAGGCTCCCTTCATCCAGTTGGACGGGTCGTACAACAACCTGGGCATCCAACAACAAGAGGCCCAGGAACAAGTGAGTTTTGTAGCAGAAACTATGGTTGACTCTGGCCGCAACAAGTTGAAAAGACTAGCGAGGGGGGTGATCAGTGAGGATATGCAAATCAACAAGTCCTCCAAGAGTGATAATGCAGTGGGCAAGGGTACTGAAAGGGTCGTGACGACTGCTCCACAAGCCATACATCATCGCAGTTCCTCCAGTCAGTCAAACCACATATTCTATTCCTGACTGAAACTAAACTTCAAGATACTAGTAATAATCTCATCCTTGACCGACATCAACTTCACAATGGAGTTACGGTTCCGACCGATGGTCGAAGTGGTGGCCTGGCCTTGTACTGGCGCAATGATGTTCCAATTATGATTATTTCTCACAGTCCAAACCTGATCCACGGTCGTATTACGGCTACAAATGGAGACCAACCGTGGGAATTATTTTGTATCTATGGGCCGCCAAGACTAGTAGATAAACATCATTTCTGGGAGGGAATTCAACATACTATCAATGCCCTTATTATTCCCCATTGTTGTATAGGGGACCTAAATCTGATCACATCGTTATCAGAAAAATTTGGGGGTACCAATTCAGTCCCATTCATGGCAGAATTTAAGGCGTTCATTTGCAACACTGGGTTGATAGATTTAAGGTTCAACGGGCCGGCATACACCTGGACTAACAATCGAGCTCACGGGGCTCTAACTAGAGAACGACTTGATCGTGTCTTGGCATCCACTAGCTGGCTTGAAATGTTCCCTAACGCGGGGGTTTTCCATCTCCCTCGGTACCATAGCTATCACTGCCCAATGCTCTTAAAAACGTAAGGGGATCAGTGGTTCCGTCTCAGGTAAAGTTTGAATCCTTCTGGCTCAAAAATGACGGGTACAAAGCTCAGCTCGGCTATCATTGGCATCAAGCTGACTCGGTCTTACTCCAAAGGTTACAAGGTGTCAAAGAAAAGTTACATATATGGGGCAAAAGCAGCTTCGGTAATCTGGACAGATGACTGTCTATCCTGAGAGCCCGATTGGTTAAAATCCAATCTTCACATATCTCAGATAGGTCTATCCAAGAAGAGTCGATAATTCAAGAGGACCTCAACAAATTAAAAGAAATTCAAAGAACCAAGTCAGAACAAAGAAAAAGACAGTATTGGGCTTCAAACGAGGACAGAAATACAAGGGCTTTTCATATTGCGATGTCGATACGAAGGAGGAAAAACCGAATCACAAGACTAGTAACCCAAGAAGGAGAAATCGTGACTTCGGAAACAGCTATTGCAGATTGCCTTGTTGCTCACTTTCAGAACTTACTAACAGCTGAACAGGTATCCCCCATCCCAACTGAGGTATAAGCACAGTACCAAACTTTGCCACAAGAAAGTCTACTTTCCATTTCAGGGGTTCCCACAGATGAAGAGATCGGTAATGTTATCGCCAAAATGGGGTCTCTGAAAAGTCCAGGACTGGACGGGCTCCCTTGTCTATTTTACCAAAGTGGATGGAATATCATAGGCCCAGACATCATCAACTTTATTCAGGACTGTTTCAGGCGAGGCCAACTTCCGGCGGAGTACAATGAAACAAATTTAGTTCTCATCCCAAAATCTGAAAACCCATCGAAGGCAGCTGACTATAGGTCAATAGCACTGTGCAATACACTCTACAAGTTCATCACCAAGATCATAGCATTACGACCACTGCTGGATTCGTGCATTAATTGGCAACAGAATGCGCTCGTCCTCAACAAACAGATTGTGGACAATATCGTTATTGTCTAGGAATCGATGCACTCAATGAAGCTTTCTAACTCAAAATTGGGAGCGTTTATGCTTAAGCTAGACATGGCAAAAGCTTATGATCGTGTGGACTGGGGATTTCTTGAACAGGTCCTCTGGCAGATTGACATTCGAGGTAACCTTTTGAACCTAATTATCAGTTGTGTCTCAACTCCGACCTTTAGTGTTTTGGGTAGTGGGAAAATATATGGAAGGTTCTCTTCCACGAGAGGACTTAGACAGGGGTGTCCATTATCTCCGTATCTATTTATTTTGTTTTCACAATCTCTTTCGTTGCTCATCAAAAAATACGAAAGAGATTCCTTATTCAATGGGTACAGAGTTAATCGACACGCGCTGAGAGTCTCTCACTTACTCTTTGTCGATGATTTGATCATTATGGGGGAGGTCTCCTTACAAAACTTGCTGGTCATTCAAGAGATGGTGGATTGTTATACAGGCTATTCAGGTTAGTTGGTCAACTTCGCAAAATCATCGCTCTACTTTAGTACGGGGGGTGCCTCCAGCAATTTGGGATTTATTTACTAGTCAATTGCAGGCACCGATTATGGAACAGTCTGAGAAATACTTGGGGACCCTCATTCTAAAGCCAAACTATCGGATCCAATCGCATTCTTTCTTAACTCAAAAATTCAGTAAAAGATTGGCGGGTAAGAAGAGAAAGTTTATCTCCCAGGCAGGTCGTACAACACTTATCAAGGGGGCCCTCGGCCCAATTTGCACCCACTCTATGGGCCTCGCACTTCTACCTCAAGGCACATTAAATCATTTGGAGAAGTTAGAGAGGAACTTTTGGTGGCACCACAACGACAATGAGCGCAAAATGCACTTCCTCCTATGGGAAATTCTCCAAAAACCAAAGGAATTGGGTGGTCTATGTGTAAGACAATTATCTAAAGTCAATCAATCTCTCGTGGCAAAAATTACATGGAGACTGTTGATCCAACCTAATGCTACCTAGGCTAAAATCATTAGTGCTAAGTATTACAGATCAGATACATTTTGGGATGCACAAAATAAATCAAATGTGACTCCTCTGTGGAAGGCCCTTATACAAGTGAAAGATACCCTTAGAGGTAGATGTTGCTGGCAAATGGGGGACGGATCAACCTTGAAAATATCGCAGGACCCATGGATTCCGAATGCACCAAGTTTTAAACCACTATTCCTTGAGCAATTACCTGAAAATATATATTGGGTTTCAGGCTTTATAGACCACTCGTCCAATAGTTGGAAAATGGATATTATACAAAGATACTGTACTGAAGAGTCGGCTAAAGCTATTTCTGAGATTAACCTTTCTAGATTAATGGTGGTTGACAGACTCATATGGGGCCCCACAGAAAATGGTCAATTTACAACAAAATCGTTTTTCAAGGAAATCTCGTCTCACCTTCCGAATGCTCGAGCAAAGGCAGACTTCCCGTGGTCCAAACTTTGGAAGATTACTTCTGTGGAACCAAAGGTAATACATTTCATTTAGAAATTGGTGAACAAGGGTCTATCTCTTTTAACCAGCATTGAAAAAGGAAATATGCAAATCTCCACCACCTGTAGATTGTGTAATCAAGAAAGAGAGACCACCAACCACTTATTTCATGGATGCACAAAATTTGTAGAACTTTGGAATCTCGCTCAACATCATCATCTAGGTACATGGGAAGAAAGTCCAGAAGAACTAATCAGGAATCTTATATTGAGAAATAAAAGCAATCCAAAGAAAACTAAGTACTACTTTTACCTCATCTCGCTATTTTGGAAGGCAAGAAATGATCTGATTTTTAAAAACAAACAATTTCGTTTACCTTCCATCCATCTCCAAGCATTTAAAGCAAGCAATAATGACCTTACTGTATCATCGGACGACTTGATTCAGGACGTACTCATGCAACGGGCGATGGATGCTGTTATGGTTTTCTTTGATGGTTCGTTTGGTAACAATGGTGCTCCAAGAGGAGTGGTGATTAGAAATGGTAATGGAGAAGTTTTGGTACAAACAGGAAAACGAATCTCTTCTAACTCGATTGTGGAGAGTGAAGGCAAGACACTTTTGGAGGCGGCGACTCTGGTAAGGGAACTAGGGTTTCTTAAAGCCCTATTTATAGGGGATTCCAAGACGGTAATTCAAGCCATATCCAACGGTGGAGAATGGGTCCCGTGGAGGATATCTACGTTGATCCTTCAGATTTGCGAACAGGTGGCGGACCTCACTTGGATCAACTTTGTGGCAATCCCGCGTGTGGAGAAGACGTGCGCTCATGACGCCACGGCCTCAGCCTTAGCCCACTAATTTGTTGGTCAATCACTGTTCAGTCCTTTACTTTAGTTGGTCTGATTGGTTGGTCATTTGCTTCCTTTACTTCATTATGTAACCTTTTATTGTTGATTATTAATGAAGTCTTTTTCCAAAAAAAAAAACTTTCATCTCTTAAATTCCAAGATTAGCTTTATGCAAATAAAATACTCGTCAAACGAGAAATGTTTTACATGAAAAATGATTTTTTTTTTAAATCAAACTTCATTTAAAGGCCAAAAGGCTAATGAGAATTACATCATGAAGTTTAAAATAACAAAGACACAACCAAAACCGGACAAACAAGACAAGTTATGCCCACTTCGGGTGCCTCTAGAGTTGCCTGATCTAGCTGGTGGGCTTCTTCTGGTACAACCACCACTAAACATCTAAGGGTAGTTTTATAACCGATGCTTCTTTCACCTTCTTCTTTTCTCGCTGTCAACCGTGGCGTGCAGATCTTTGGTTAGCGCCTCTGATTCCGGTACATCGGTAGAGAAAGTTGTAAGTTGATGAAGAAACTTCCAATAGTGGTCTATGATCAAAACACTCGACCCTGAATAAAACGAAAATAACAAAAGGTCCTAAAGACCAGCAAAGAAACATAACATTTATTGTACTAAGTAAATAGAAAACTACGAACTCTTTTTTCTCCCTTTCTCCGCATCACTCACTGAATCGGTCTTTGATTCCATAATACTACCATATGAATGAACCAGTTATTATCCTGTAATTAAGAAAAAACTTTCACCAAGAGCACCACCGGCGCCACCACTAGAATCCGACGATCGCCCAAAAAATCAATGCCACCATTACATGAAAAATGTTAAATCAATCATATATTGTGTTCATACTTTGTGTTTATATTTATCAATGTTATAATCTTTCCTTTATAATTAGGTCGTTACAAAATGAAAACTTACGCAAAAGATTCTTTAAACTTTCGCGTTTTGCCTACAAAAGGTCCTGTTTGAAATTTGGCACTGGGCTCCTAAATTCTCCGGCACGACCCTGATTCTAGTCTTGGAGTCTATTTAGTCCCTAGATTACATGCCTGCAAAATACAAATATTGATTTATAAAGGTGGCCAATATATGGACAATCAAATATATTATATGGACAATAATTTTATAAGGACAAATGATAAAATTAGAATATATGGACAACAATTTTATAGGGGACATTACTCTAATATATTTCACTCATGTCATTTAAAAATCAGAAATTTAAGTATTCCCCCTTTTCTTCTCCCACAAACCCTAGGCACCACATACTCATTCTTCTTCTTCGTCACCAACTACTTAAATTTTAGAGAGAGAAATGGTGGGAGAGATTGATGAACAATGGGCATGAGTTCTATACATAAAACCTAATTTAGTCTAGTCAAATCTACCATTGTTGCTTCATATCTGTGCCATGACTAAAAGAAAACCTAACTACAATGAGGGTTTCTTTGAAAGTTGACCTTCAAATCGACTCAAAATGATTCCGTTTTACTTAACCTTCAATTTCTTAAGGAAATATTGTCCATTAACAATCCTTTAATCTACCTAATAATTCAATGACAGGAAACTTTCCTTCAAATTCTACAACCTTCTCAAATTCAACAACTTGATCTTGACCATAACAAACTAACCAGAGTTTTTACTGTTCAAAGTCTTTCAACCCTAAAAAGTCTTACTAATCTTAATCTCTTATAATCATTTATCAAATTGAAACATTAGGTATACAACCGTTCAATTCATAAAGTTTCTTCATTTTACCGTTCTAGTTGCATTTCCAGTCTTTTTTGGGTGGATATGTTTTTGGAGACCTAATTGTTCACCAAATTTCTTCTATACCAGCAAAATTTACTCATCCCATGATCAAGGCAGCAACGGATTCTCCGGATTAAAAGGTTTGATGATCAAGCTTGTAAATTAGTTGTAGGAATGAGAGTTGATTTGTAACTGATAAAAGCTGAATGAAAGCTTTAATGGTGTTTGATCTTGTAAATTAGTTGTAGGAATGAGAGAATGTACTATTAATCGTAAAATTGTTCAGAGATTTCATCTGATAGGAAATTATTCAGTTGGATTTGGTAAGATCAAGCTTCATCTCTGTTGTTGCATCGTCTTCCCTAATTGGTGGATCGGTTTCTTCTTTTTTTCAGATGGAAATACCACCATCGATCATCGTCTTCTTCATTATACTTTCCTCCTAGGTCAGTATTATAACAACCTCTCTCTCTCTTATCTTATTTGTCCTTTATTATCATAAAATGTTGAATAAATTTTGTTATCGAAGCTCTAATGAACTTGTCATATTCATCTCTTTAGGTTTCAGTAGGTAGGATTAATTAGTGTTAATATTAAGTCCTTGTAGAGTTGTTCCCTTATTAAATTAAAGTCAACTAAATCAAACACATTTGACTTGCAGCGGGCCCGAAAATAGTTGTCCATATTAAAAGAATTGGTTGTCCACGTATTGGTCACCTTTATAAAGGAGATGGTGATGGAAGGAGTGAAGAAAAGAAGAGAGAAATCAGACTTATTTTATTATTTTATCTTTTATTGAAGAAGGATGGTGTATGGTTGGCAGGTTGTTTTCGCATGATCTTCATTCAGACGAAAAACGAGAGAAAGGATAGGGAAGAAATATTTTTAAAATGAACAGTAACGAAAAGAAAAACTCATCAACTTAAAATTGAATAACGAAAGTATGGTTTTGAGGGTCATCTTGGAATGCTAGATATATATGGAGTTAAAATAGAATTAACTTTTGATATGACGAAGATTTTGTGTTTTTGGATGGACAAATATGGCGACTAGCGAGCGCAAGATAAAATGCCGTGTGGTCACATGGATGCTCCTAGAAGATTATGTTCCCTCTCGAATGATAAGGTACAAGTGCGTAAACACTTTTGCGCGCTTATAAGTTTATATGCATGCGAAAAACAAATACAATAAAAAGGATGAACATAAAATCTAACAAAAATTCGTTAATCAAAACGCCCCAAATTGAAATACTGCATTGGACTGGGACTAGAAAACTCGTTGTCTTTTTTATTCGACAGCCCTAATTTAAATAATATTAAGTTGTTAATATCTGGAATTAACCCAACTTACTAAGATTTTATCAGTCATCCTCTATATTTTTTTGTTGTTGCAAGGAATCATCTTCCATAGAGTCTATACCTGTGAGTGTGGAAGCAAATAAAAGTTTCTTTGTTAGTGAGACTCAACAATGGAGTATATCATTAATTCTTGTTAGTGCGGAATGCAAATGAAGTGTAACAACTTGAAAATAAAACTGAAAAATACATATGTGATACAAGACAAAAAGTGTGAGAGTTGTAAAAAGTTATGGTAATATAATTTACGTTTTTATTTGAAAAATTAGTTTCGTGCTAACTAGACAATTTAAAACTTGTTTCAGATTAGTTATTGGCCATGGAAATTTTGTTGAATTTTTTAGAAGGCCGTCGAAACAAAAAGATATATTGACACAAATCTACAACAATCTCCAAAGTTAATTGATGCATTATATATAGTGTATAAACCTTATCAATTCTCCTAGTACTTTCTCTCAACCAAAAAAAGAAAATTTCTCCTGGTACTTCACAACAAAGGGATGTTATTTAACAAGTTTCACCTTCAAGATATTAACATCGGGGTTGGACAAGTTAACGTTCTCTACTATGAATAGAGTTTAATTTTAATTAATTCCCATTAGTTAGCTGTCTTTTACTTAGGATTCTTTAGTTTTTCTTTAGGTAGTTTTATAAATACTACCCAAGAGATAATGATGAGATATTGGAGAAAACTATGCTAGACTATTATGTAAACATCTTTTGGTTGCCTAGCTTTGAGAACTGAGTCAGAAGGGGGGCTTTCAGATCATTATTATCTAAAACTTGAGTTCAACTTCAACATCAGTAGCCTAAATCTCTCCAATATGTCATCCACTTTCTAAATTTCAATTAATCATAATTTATCTCAATTTATTTTCTTTGTTCATCCACTAATATATCGAAATTCATAATAAACTTGGTTACATTGTAATCTCCATTGTATTCCGTACTTTTTGTTATTTTCTTAATTTGGTATGTTTTAAAACCTAATCCTAAAAGAAAGAGACAAAGAGTTGCAAAGCTTTTTAGAGAGAAAAAATGTTTTAGATAGAGATATGGAGGTCTTTGGAGGATTGGAGAGTGTTCTTGTAGAGGTGGTAGATGGTCTCTATGAAGGTGTTTGATTTCTCTAACTGTTAGAGAACAAGATGTAATGAAGAAGAAACTCAAAGAAAACAAAACAAAAGGAAGAAGAAGACAAGATAAAGAATGGGAGCACACATAAGAAGATAAAGTGTTGTTAACACTTCACGTGGAGTGCCCCTGACCAGCTGATGTACACAAAGTGTCACTTTGTGTTTATTGTTTGTAGTCAAAAGAGTGTAAGCCAGGTGTTCCTCGATAAGTCATCCTTTGCAATTACTTTTCAACTTTTACCCTTTGTAGAGTATTCCCAATGGTCATCCATAACGTATATATTTGGCGTTATGGAGGGAAAGCTCTACCCGACTGCACTGAGAATCACCGAAGATTTCCAGTGTCGCGAACATGGTGGGATGGTGGGCAGTGTTTTTTTCTTTAGGTGCTTTCTTGTTTTTTCATTGAAGTCTTTTTTTTATGTTTACTTTTCTTTCTTTTAGTGTTTATTTTTTGTTTGGTTGGTCCCATAAAAATTTTAGTTACTTAATTACATTATAATAAAACTGTAAATTAAACATTTGATTAAAATATTCGAAAAAAATCGATGTATGATGATTATCATCTCCACCGAGTATCGATTTTGTGTACTCTGGGTTTCCGGAGAAATTACAGTATTGTTAGTCCCAAGTGAATAACTTATTGAAGAATCAATAATGTACATAATTGCCTTTTTTTCCATATATGATCTTAGTGCAAAATGAGCTTGTTTATCTTTAATTTTCCCGTGTCTAGACAAGAATCGTTTGAAACGTTCTGCTTCATTTTCAACAATTTCTACCGTTGGAATCTCAGAGAAAATGTTGGGTATTGTACGATCGTCATATTCATACTCTACAATCATGTTATGTATTATGATGCAAGCAAACATTATATCACGGAGAACATTTTTATCCCAAAAGCGTTGGATCCTTAATAATGCCAAATCGAGCTTGAAGAACTCCAAATGCATGTTCAACATCTTTGCGACATTCTTGCATAATTGCAAAATGTTGTTACTTCAAACCTTGAGGCTGGGAAATAGTTTAAACAAGAGTCGACCATTTCAGATATATACCATAATATCCTGTATCATATTCGTTTTCCATGATATTATATTTCACTGGGGTGTTTTACCTTCTGCTAAATCTGCAAATAAATTAGAAGACTGTAGCACATTAATGTCATTGTCGGAACCCGATAGTCCAAAGTATGCATGCCATATCCAGAGGTTGTAAGAGGCAACTGCCTCTAAAGTTATAGTTGGATGGCCACTACGTCTAGTGTATTGTCATGCCCAAGCCGCAAGACAATTTATCTAAACTCAGTGCATGCAATGAAGACTCTCCAACATGTCAGGAAAACCTATTTCTTCTCCTTTTTGCAAGAGTCTTGCAATATCATTAGCATTAGGAGTTCCCAAGTATTCAGTATCAAAGATTTCGATTATTGCACGATAAAATCTTTTTAAATAGTTTGTCGTTGTTGATTCACCAATTCTTACATAATCATCTGTTGCATCTGCTGCTATTTCATATGCTAATAACTGCATAGCAGCTGGCATTTTTTTTGCAAAGGAGATAATTCAAGTTTTTCGTTGCATCTCTGGATTGAACAAATTCCTTGTCATGAGCTCCGACTGCACTGGAAATCCATAGGAAGGGATTCTTCTCCATTGTAAAACGTCGACGGAAGTGAAAATCATTGAATGATGGAGTTTCTGAGAAATAGTCATTCCAGATTTGCTTGTGCCCTTTTTCCCTTTCACGATTAATCGTTATACGTCTAGGAACTGAACCCTTATAATGTGGTTCATCATATATATTTATCTAATAAATGATGTATTATCCCGTTGTCATTGATGAGTATAAATGCGGCCATATTTTTGTTGGTTTTCAATTCTTCAAGTTCAGAATCTGAGCTAGGGTAACTTGATGAGCCTGGGTAAGAATACATTATTTTACTCCAGATAAGGCGTTGCAGAAGTATGTGATTTGCTCTACAAGTTGTAATGAATTTTAAAGACATAAAATTACAGTCTTCAAGAAAAACGTTCCCCGGTGTCTTACAGTTTGAAAAATTCCTTACCCACTTACACACTTTATCTCAATTCAACACAAAAATTATAATCTTCAAGAAAAACGTCCTTCGATGACTTACAGTCTGACAGATTCCTTACCTACTTACACACTTTATCTCAATTCAACACATAAAATTACAGTCTTCAAGAAAAACGTCCCCCGATGTCTTACAGTCTGACAGATTCCTTACCCACTCACACACTTTATATCAATTCAACACATAAATTTACAGCCTTCAAGAAAAATGTCCTCTGATGTCTTACAATCTGAAAGATTCCTTACCCACTTAAAACACTTTATCTCAATCCAACACATAAAATTACAATTTTCCGTAGTTTATAAATACATGCCTTCACAACTCTTTATGAAGTATTACAAAACATTTAACTTCATAATCTTCAATACTTCTATTTTTGCATCTCATACTCAAAAGATATTGCAGAAAATAACAACGTATCTCGCAACCAAGCTTTCTTAACTAGTGATAATATAGTCTTATGTACAACGTTTATTGGGTCATCTCAATGTCCAATATATGGTACCAACCAAACCAAAGATCAATTATGGTCTCGTAGTGCTACAAAATATAATGAAGAGATGCAAAGATATTGTGAGTTATGTAGAAGAGATAGGTCTTTAAAGAGTCGTTAGTGTCTAAACGCTACTGCTATTTCAAAATTTCGAGGATGTGTCCGGCAAATTGAGAATCGAAATCCGAGTGACACCAATGAGTTAGACACTGTAAGCACATATTTATACAAAAAACTCAAAAATATACTTAATACATTTAATTTGACTTATTTTCAACCTTGTAGCTAGCAAGTGTGAGAACTTTGTACACACAAGAAATAGACGGGAGAAAAGGTTTATTGTTTGATAATGTATGGCCTATACTAAAAGATTGTGAAAATTTTGCCACGCCTGATCCAAAAAGAATAAATTTTATGGAATCGTTAAATGAGACACAATCAGGGATCCTTTCATCTGATTCTCTTGGGTCAGCATTCTCGGTTAATCTTGATGCAAAAGATAATCAAACTACACCAGATTCCTCTAGTCAGTCAACTGGAAGAAAGAAAGAGAAAACAAGGAAGAGGGTAGACGGGGACCAAACTAGAGACATTGCTCGATTCCACAATCGAGGCTATGAAGCCCTTGATATTATGATAAGGACCGAAATAACATGACTTGAAAGGAATGTTCAGAAAGATAAATACACTGAAAATGACCAAGAAATTGAGATGGCAAAAGTTATGAATGAATGAAAATAATCGAAAAAGATCGCAAAGAGGTGGAGTATAACGTAATGAATATGAACGTCAATTCTATTGCAGACCCGGTACGACAAGAATACTTTTGTAGAAAACAACAAAAAATATTACTTGAAAAATGAAATAGTGTAGTAAGTGGTAGCTCGTTGGGAGGTGCGAATGGACGTGGAGATGGAGGTGGCTACATCGGTGGGTGCGGAGGTGACTATGGAGCTGGCGATTTACTTGTGTATTAACGAAGTAGTTTCAGTTTGTAGTTTTCGTAAAATTTGTAGTTTTAGTAAAATGTTATATTAGCTTCAATTTGTAGTTTTGGTAAAATGTCGTAGTTTTAGTAAAATTTCGTATCAGTTTAATTTGTAGTTAAGTCTTGTAATTTCAATTAGTTGTTAATAAATTGATTATTATCTTATTTTATTTAATTTGAGAAATTGACTACGATCTGCGTTAGTCATTACAAGGCATTGATACATCATGAATATGTGATAAGCACGATAACCACCTAAACCCGACAAATTTATTACGTTATTTGTACCTTTAATAACCCAACTTCAATAAACCATGGAATCCGCCTCCGTTGGGAATCGAATCTGGGACCTTCAGAGTTTTGGAGTTTATGTCAATACTTTCAACCACTTGGGCAAGCAAGTGTTGACTTTATTTTATTTAATAAATGAGTGTTGAAAATGATAAAAATGAAATTTGGTGCGATGAATAGTTGTTTTGGTGGGAGTTTTAGAGTTTTGTCTTTAAGTTCAAAAATTTGAAAACGCCAAAAAATTTGGTGCAAGATTCGTTTTTGGTGTTCTTTTTTTTTGTGCTAACAATTGGGGATGCTTTTAGTGGCAAGTTTTGTAAGCCCATAAAAGACACTACTATTAATGAGAAATACAAGATTAGAGTTATTTGTACGGACATATTTCTTGCCTACTATTAGTGGGCAAGTTTTGTAAGCCCATAAAAAACACAATAGAAAATCGCGGGAGAGATGGAAATAACTAACCCACTCTCCTGTATCTTCCTAATTTCTCTCTCAACTGCCTAACTATTTGACTTAAAATTGAAATTCTCTCATTTCATCTCCAGGTTCTTTCTCTACACCATGCTGTCTCAACAACAAAGAAATTTTATTAAAAAAAACAACAACAAAAGAAATCTTCGATCTCCCAATTTTTTTATCAAATCTCTCATGTTAGTGATTTTCTTATGTGTTCTTCCTTCACATAAAATGGGATTTACTGGCGAAGCCAAGAGGGGTCTGTCGCTACTGTAGGACGCGGCGGAAACCTAGTACAAATAATAACTAGTCGCAATCATCTTAGAGATTAATTAATTGAAGATAAAAGGAAAGAAAAAGAGAGAGGGGAGAAAAAAATAGAGAAAACAACAAATTGGAGAGACTAGAGATAGTAGAGGGTAAAATTGGAAAGAATATTGACCTTAGTAAATTTAAGAAGTGGTTTTTGGACCAAACTTACCACTTAGTCAAATATGGGGCTAAACTTATATACTGGTGAAAAGTTGAGAGCTGGAACTAACCCAAAGTGAAAAAGTTCTATCTTTTTTTTTTGTTGAAAGACAAAGTTCTCAGTATGCTGGCTTCTATTGTAAAAGAAAGATTTTGATAAACCTCCTCAATCAAATTTTCTTTAGTAAATAATGATGATTCACCAATTTTTTATTCTTTAACTCTCTCCCGAGTTTCCGTAATATGACATAACAAATTATGGGTTACTTTTTTTTTCGATGAACAGACATAACATTAATAAAAGCGTCTATTACAAGCCAAACTAGAAATCAGAAAAGAAAGAAGCAACATCCGTCCATGTTTTCCTACACCCATGAGATCTCCCCCATTTTGCTAATGCATCCGCATAACCATTAGCATTTCTAGACACATGAGAAAACATAATTTCTGAAAATTTATCTTTGATGGTCTTGATTTGATGGATGATACTTTGGGATTGCCATTGAATACATCCTTCCTCACCGTTGATAGCTTGAATAATGGACTTGTTATCACTTTCTAGATGCACGAAAGGTATTTGTAGCTGCATCGCTTCTAATAGCCCATTTAATATTGCTAAGCTTTCACATTCTTCCACGTTCTGCCCTCGAACTGAGTCTGCTACTGCTCTCAACAGATTAGCATCGGCATCACGCATAATGTAACCAATCCCTGCCGTATCAGTAAGATTAATAAATGAGGCATCTACATTTATTTTGATAAAGGGTGCCGAGGGAGGTTTCCATTCTTGTCTAACTGTAGTTTCCTTACTCTTAGGGTTGTTGCATATACCTGTTTTGAGCGGGGTTGTAATAGTGCTATTTATCCTTTCAATCGTTTGGATTGGGTTTAGTTTATTCGTCGTAAAGCAGTTATCACATCTGGTTTTCCAAAGTAACCACATAATCTTAGCATAAAGATTAATAGTTTCTTCCTCCAGTGACTTCCATTGTTGAATCCATAGAGTGATAGTAGCAATATAGTCCGTTTTGACATTAAAGTGAAACCAGATTGCCTTCGCGAAGGGACAGTAAAGCATAACATGGTCGATAGTTTCGTCTTCGTTACAGTTATAACAAGAGTAATTATTACCAATGAACTTGCCAATTTTAGCCTTGACTGGTAGGCTGTTCGTGCAGCATTTCCACAGAAATAGTTTGATTTTAGGGATGGTGTTCATGTTCCATATGAAGAACCATTCCATCTGGTCATTAGTGTTAAACATAGTATTATTACGTAAATAATTGTACATGGATTTAAGGGAGAAGTTACCTGATTTAGTCAGTGTCCAAATGGGTTTATCTTCTTCCTGCGGAATTAGATTGATGTTGAGAATCGCCCTGCAAATATCATTATTGAAATACATATTAATAACATTAAGATTCCAATTTCCGTTCATTATGAGTTGGGAAACCCTATTTAAAGTGCATCCTTTATCGTTCGTAATCGGAGGTGGATGATTAGGTATCCAGTAGTCCGTCCAGATATTGATATAATCTCCTCTGTTAATATTCCAAAAGATCAAACTCTCACTAAGAGGATAGAGTTTAGATATAGTTTTCCACGGCCAAGAATGGTGATTCTTCGGCGGTTTAGGTTTAGTAGAGTTATGGAAATACTTCCCTTTAAGCACTTGCACCCAAATCGCCTTCGGATTGCTGATAATACGCCAGTTCAGCTTGTGTAAGAATGCTTGATTATCCAGATGAGGCAGACGGAGCCCAAGACCTCCAAATTTGCGGGGTTTGCAAATAGAATTCCAATTGATAGTATGAAAAGTTTTGGATTTTCCCCACCAAAAAGTCCTTTGAATGGACTCAATGCTGTTACTAATGCCTTTAGGAAGGGCAAAGCACTGCATCTGGTATCGGGGAACAGCCGCTGCGATAGTTGAGATAACTATCGAGCGGCCAGCTTGCGAAAGAAGATGAGTTTGCCATTTGGCGAGCTTATTCTTTATTTGAGTGACAATAGAATTGAAAGCTTGTTTCTTGCTACGATCGATAAAGAGTTTGGTACCGAGGTATTTGTCACCAGAAGAAGAAATATGGACTTTAAGTTCTCTGATGATTATCCTTTTGAACTTGGGGTGCGAATTTTTAGAAAAGAAAATGTTTGACTTCGCATAGTTGATCATCTGACCAGAGGCTTCACTGAACTCCTTAAGAATTTGTTTCAGATTGTAGATGTTATCAAGAGAGTTCTGCCCGAAAATGATGCAATCATCCGCGAAAAGATGTTTAATCGAGAAGTTGGCGTTCGGGATAGGGAAGCCAATGAAGGAGGTGGCACTATGATTGTTCTCGAGAAGCCGACTAAGACCTTCCATGGCTATGGCGAAAAGGAAGGGAGAGAGCGGGTCTCCCTGTCTAATACCCCTGCTGACATTAAAAGTACTACCCGGTCTCCCATTAATAAGAATCGCCATGGAGCTAGTAGAGAGGCAGACACTGATGAGATTAATCCAGGTGCTAGAAAACCCCATCCATTTCATCACGTTTTCCAGATAGCTCCATTCAATTCTGTCAAAGGCTTTAGACATGTCTAATTTTAAACCGAAGTAGCTTTTGGCTCCCTTGACTTTCTTGAAGGAGTGGATGATCTCTTGACTGATAATAATGTTATCAGTGATTTGTCTGCCCGGAACGAAAGCTCCTTGGAACGGAGAGATAATATCTACCAGGATAGGTTTAAGTCTATTAGCCAGAATTTTGGTGATGATTTTATATGTGGTGTTCAGCAGGCTAATAGGACGGTAGTCGGCCGGAGATTGCGGAGTCTTAGTTTTGGGGAGGAGGCAGATATGAGTATGGTTAGAGTTATCAGGGAGAGAATGATTTTGAAAGAAAGTATTGATCATAAGTTGTATGTCTTCCTTGACAGTGTCCCAGTTAGACTGGTAAAAGTGCGGAGGAAAACCATCAGGACCCGGGGCCGCTCCAGGCTTGAGAGAAAAGGTGGCCCTCCGAAATTCCTCGTACTGCGGAATCGCAGTAAGAGACTCATTCTGAACATCAGAGATTTGAGGATAGAAACAATCTCTAATGTTAGAGGAGATCGCCGATCCCGCTGTGGTGGAGATTTGCTGAATATGATTGGAAAAAATCGACGCAATCTCCACTTCATCATTCGTCCAAGTGTTATCAACCCTTTTGATGGCAAGAAATCTCGTAGTGGCTTTGGCATGGAAATATTGAGTGTTCCTGTCCCCCAAGTTGATATTAGTGACTCTTGATTTCTCCTTCCAAAGGCTCTCTTGCTGAAGAAGTAAGTTTTCAATATTAGCAAATGTATTCTTAAACTCTTCAGCGTTGCGCATTCTCTGGACACTCTCACAAAAATCATGGGTTACTTATAGGTAAAGGTGATGAATATTGTGTTGAATTTTTCAGAAGTACATTACATTTCAACGGAGTTCTGAGACACTCTCACAAAATAATTGGTGTATATATATATATATATATATATATAATCTTAATTTTCAACAATATTTAGTTTAACATAATGTAATGTATTCAAATTTACAACCTTTTTTGTTTTAATTTTGGATCTCTACCCAAGAGAAAGTACTTAATAGATATTGGAGAGAATTTTGATAGGCATATCTTTATCGATTAAAACATTTACTCCTATTGCTTATCATCTTTGGCAATACAAAATTATTTATGATATAAATTTTTTCAAATAAATAGGTTTTTATATATTGAATTTGTGTTTGAAAGATATTATACATTAAGAATGCAATACTGATTACTGACTGTACGATAAAACTTACTTATAAGTAAAGAGTCACGCGTAAAAATTAGTGGATGAACCACTTAAAATAAAAGATAGGACTTATGTGAGGAAGTTTAAACTTTACCATTATCATTAGTCTTTCATTGTGGACACTCACCTTCTAACCTAATTACTATTAGTTTAATTACCTTCTTGTTTTCGTATATAAGTTACTTCTTCTGACCTAATTATTTGCTTTCTAAGTGTGGAACTCTAATTAAACCCTCAAACCATTAACTTATGAAATGACTTTAGTTTGGTCACCACCAAGAAATCGAAGGATAATTTGTTAACAGATTATTGAAATGACATGACAAGGAAATATAGAAGCAATAGAAAATAACTAAAGGGAGAAAAGCAAGTTGGAAAGAAACTCATAATACCCCATATTTATATACCATTTCTTTCATATGAATTTGCAGCAAAAATAAACCTTTTGTAATGAATTTTAGTATAACGGGAGAACACTAAAGCGAAAGAACAAGATAGAAATGGTTATGTTAGCATACTTTGATATAATACTAAGTTTTGCCCTAACAATAGGATACACTGTTTATGCATGGTATCTTAATCATTTTTACTGGAAAAATAACAACAAAAGTATTAATGGTTGTCTTCTTCATAGTTTTACCACCATTTTTGGTGCCTCAAGTAACACCCCAGTTTTTACTAGAAGATTAATGTGGGCTCAAAGCATCATAGAGGTATGTTTTCACTTAAATTATTGTTCTTTTCAATTATCTTCTTCTATTTTTACAAATATTTTTTTCTATTTGAAGATTAAGTCTTCGAGATATCTTATTCAAAGCTATTTAATTTTGACCTAGTTTATTTTGGTATAATTTAAGTCTGATCTTCTAAGTTGAAGGAAAATATCTGAAAACTATTGTTTTACCTTCAACCGAGTTAGAAACTAGGGAGAACAAAGACTTGATCAATCTTACTCGGGTCGAATCAGACATTGGACTAAGATATTCGAGTAAATTAGTTATACTACTTAAAAAATTGAAGTACATAATTATGGAGCAATAAAGTTTGCATCTCAAATTATATACAGGTAACTTGTATCTACAACTTAGATGAGATGGAATGGATTGATTTTGAGAGAAGTTGTTCTTGGATTCTTCTTGAGAAGTTGTTTGAGAGCTCTGTAATTTGTATGCTTTTCATCCAAGTGTGTGGGAGAAGTATATGTTTAGTACATGTATGGAAAGTAATTATGTCTTAAGTCTATTCCAAACCCAAAATTTTAGAGGGATCCAAATGAAGAAGGCCTAGCTGTAAGTTTTAAAGGCACTCATTGTAATCTTGCACTTTAGTGACTAAGGTTCTTTTTAGGGTTTTTTTTTACCTCCTTGGTAATGGGTAACTGAGCCTGCATCTTTTGGTGTGTTACTTTTGTCAAAATTACGTGGCGTTCAGAATAGCTGAATAGAATTGTAGATCAAATAATCTATAGACATTTCAACAAAAAAAATAATCTATAGACAAAACTAATAGTGTACCAAACCAAATCAAATAATGCAACAAGATATAAAAATGAATGTTTATCACAAATCATTTATCCACATAACCACATTTATTTTCGCGTAATATCACGGGATTCATCTTTTTCTCTGGAATTGTTGTTCAAATACCCTTTCGTTAAGCGATGTATTGGTAAGTTTATCAATAATAATCTTAACTGTTCTCGATGCCAGATCAACGAATCGATAGAGCATGGTTAACTCCACTGCTCCTTTGCAAATAATATTTGGTTCTATTTTAATATTTTTCTACGAAAATCACTTCAATTCTTGAACGGATCACCTCTTGGGAACCGATACTGGTAATAATGCTCAGATCAATTTTCATGCGACTGTTCTTTGGTTCATTTGGAAACTAATATGTGCCAATTGTTTTCAACAAACAATAGTGTCTACTTTTTTTTATTTTGTTGAAAACAATAGTGTCTACTAAACAAGCTATCAACCACCTTAACAAAAAAAAAAAAAAAACAAGCTATCAACCAAATTTTGGCTTTCCCCAATCATATGTTACACCACAACAACAAAGTGAAATTCTAAATCCTATAACTGGTCACCTCCCATGTCTCCTTGTATCAAGATAAATACAGTTGCTTATTTCAACATTAGTTTTATTATTGGTACGAGTTGTGTTACGATCACATAAATAAACTTGTTACAACAAGACTCATACAAACATAGCAAGAAATGTTGAAAAAAGCGAAGCAAAAGCTATCCTGGTTAGTATTCAATGGGCAATAGAAAACAATCAGAAATACATCCATGTGGAAAGTGACAAACTGACAATATAACTATTATCAATCATCTCAAAGTCGCAAGAAAAATTATTCAATGGCAATTCCAATCTCACATCACCAACATCAGGAAGCTTCTACCTAATTTTGACAACATCAAATTCACATATATTCCAAGAAGGTGCAACGTCCCAGCTGATAGATTGCCAAAATTGGCTTGAACTCACAAGCTTAATAGGACTTCTAATGTTATTCCTCCTTTTCTAATGCAACTATATCTTAATGTTACTCTTTTACATTAATACTACGGTATATCCCGTGCCCCAAGGCACGAACATAAAGTGACGAAAATCTAACCCAGTGCTTCTAGAGTCGCTCCATAGTATTTTTTTTAGGCGCTCTCTCCAAACATGTCACCCGACTTTTCATATTTAATATTGTTATATTCTGGATACTCTAATTTTTTGGTATTATTTTCTTTCGTTTCCGTTTCTTAAATTAGTTATTATTTTAGGTCCTTATTTTATTGAGAGAGATTTTAATTTTTTTTAACCTTTGAAATATCTTTTGTTTCATTTTTCCTTAAATTAGTTATTTTTTCTAAGAATACAGTTATTTTTTTCTTCTAATAAGTTATTTTATTTCTAAGAAGGGCTATGTTTTAAATTTTGAGAAGGACTTCTACATAATATCCTTTATTAAAAAAAGGATGTTTGTCCCAGTTATCGTTTTTCCTTATGTTTTATTATATATAGACTAGGATATAGCTCGTGCCTCCGACACGGATAATATTATTATAATTAATTTGGTTTGATTTTTCATCTAAATTTTAAAAAATTACCTGTCGGTAGGACTCATTGGCTTATACTGGGTTATGGACTCATTTTGCCCTTGAAAATCAATCATTCGTAGATGGTCTTCGTCATTAGATAATGTTATTAAAGTACTTATATTATTAATGAGTAAGTGCTTGACAAAAATGGTTTTTATATCCATATTCCAGGTTCCAGCTAGTTCTTGTTGGGGTCCCTCCTTATAATTAAAGGACTCCTAGTTGGAATAGGATTTCCCTTATTCCTTGTTTAGGGAAAAAATAGAAGTTTCTATTTTTTCAAGCCTAAAAAGGAATTCCTATTTCTATTGGTAAACCTCCTTATTTATTATTATAAAAGGGAATGAAAGGGAAGAGATTATACACAACAACTTCCAGAACAAAGAGAATCCAGAGAAAGAGAGATTTCTGAAGTGGTTCTTTCAAGAGAGATTGAAAGAGCAGAATATTGGTTTGAAGAAAAGAAGATTATTAATCTTGTGAAGCAATTTAGTTTGTGGTTATCTTCTTCAACCTTTAGTAATCTAGGATTTGTTCAAATCCTAAGGAGTAAGAGATTTTATTTCTTTGTTTCTTTGTTCAGTTTATCCACCATAGGTTTGGTGAAGAGTTGTGTAAACCATTATTTAATTATAGTGGAAGATTTCTGGACTAGGTCCCGTGGTTTTTTTACCTTCTAGTTTGGAGGGGTTTTTTGCCACGTTAAATAATCTTGGTGTCTCTACTTTTACTTTCGCATCGTTTATCTTCATATTCCTGAACAAGTTAATTAGGTTATTTTTCCTAACAAGTGGTATCAGAGCTAAGGTTGAATTTATTGTTCAGAAATATGGAAGTGAATACTAATCGCATGATTAGTTTAGATGGAGAAAACTACTTGATGTGGAAAGCAAAAATGGAAGATTTGTTATACTGCAAAGACCTAGCTGCACCCATTGAAAATCACGGTACAAAACCGATGAAGATAGATGAAGAAGACTGGAAGGTATTAGATCGTAAGGTTGTTGGATTTATTCGACAATGGGTAGAACCCAGTGTTTTTCATCATGTATCGACGGAGACTTCCGCTTATAGTCTATGGAGGAAATTAGAAGAATTGTATGATCAGAAGACAGCTGCCAAAAAGGCTTACTTGTTCAGAAAGCTAGGAAAATTACAATATAAAGAAGGAACCTCAATTGCTCAACACTTGAATGAGATGAAAAGTCTAGTAAACCAGCTTTCTGCAATGAAGTTAGTTTTGGATGATGAGTTGCAGGCCTTACTTCTTCTAAATTCTTTACCAGATAGTTGGGAGACATTGGTGGTGTCTCTTAGCAATTCTGTTCCTGATGGCATAATGCGTATGAATCACGTAACAGGTAGTTTGTTGAATGAAGAAACAAGAAGGAAATCATCGTCAGACGAGTCTCATTCAGAGGCACTTGTTACAGAAAGACGGGGGAGAGGTAAAAGTAGAAAACCTCATAACCGTGATAAGTCAAGGGGGAGATCAAAACCAAAGAAAGAAGTTAGATGTTTTGGTTGTGGAAAAATGGGTCATTACAAGAGTGATTGCAGGAAACCAAAGAAGGAAAATAAAAAGGATGATGAAAAACAAGATAATGTTGCGGCAGTTGCCTCAGGTGATGACATTATCTTACTCTCAGGTTGTGGAGACACTTGCTTAAGTATGACTGAGTCAGAACCAGAAACAACATGGTTGGTTGACTCAGGTGCTTCGTATCATGCTATTCCATGTAAGGATTTCTTTAACTCTAACAAAACTGGTGACCTTGGCAAAGTCAGGATGGGAAACTTAGGTTTCTCAAAAATCGTAGGAATTGGAGAAGTGAAAATTGAGACGGCACAGGGAGTACATTGATTCTTAAGAATGTGAGGCATATACCAGATCTTCGATATAACCTAATCTCTACCGGAGTATTAGATGATGAAGGGTACCACAGTCACTTTGGTGATGGAAAGTGGAAGCTCACAAAAGGGTCAATGGTGATAGCAAGAGGGAAGAAGTGTTGTACTTTATACAGGACTCAAGTAAAACTGTGTAAAGGAGAATTGAATGCAGTTGAAAAAGATTCTTCCACTGATCTTTGGCATAGAAGACTCGGGCACATGAGCGAGAAAGGACTTCAAATCCTTGCTAAACGACAAGACTTACCGAACGTAAAAGGTATAAATTTAAACACTTGTTCTCATTGTTTAGTAGGAAAGCAACATAGAGTTTCCTTTCAAAGGAATGCATCTGAAAGAAAATCCAGTGTTTTGGAGCTTGTTTATTCTAACGTTTGTGGACCTTTAAAGGTCAAAACACTTGGTGGTGCTTTGTATTTCGTTACTTTTATAGATGATGCTTCCAGGAAAGTTTGGGCATATGCCATAAAGACCAAAGATCAGGTACTTGCAGTTTTCAAGAATTTCCACAACATGGTAGAACGGGAGACAGGAAAATCATTGAAGTGCATTCGCACTGACAATGGAGGAGAATACATCGGGTCGTTTGAAGAGTATTGCAAAACCCATGGTATTCGACATGAACAGACAGTTCCCAAAACTCCACAACAAAATGGTGTAGCAGAACGCATGAACCGCACTATTGTGGAGAGGATCAGATGTATGCTCTCAGAAGCAAAGCTGCCTAAAAGCTTCTGGGGTGAGGCAATGCGTACGGCATGTTATCTGATTAATTTATCACCTTCAGCACCATTAGATGGAGATGTAGCTGAGAGAGTGTGGGCTGGGAAAGAAGTCAGTTATGAACACTTTAGGGTGTTTGGTTGCAGGGCTTTTGTGCATATACCTAAAGATCAAAGAGCAAAGCTTGATGATAAAGCCAAGCAATGCATCTTTTTAGGGTATGCAGATGAGAAATTCGGATACAGGTTATGGGATCCAGTCGATAAGAAGATTATTAGAAGTAGAGATGTGGTCTTTCTTGAAAATCAAACTATTGAGGACTTCGGGAAAGTTGAGAAGCATGAGAATCATAGTAATGATCTCATTGATCTAGATCCACATATCTCTTCTAAGGTTATGCATGATAATGCAGGTGAAGAACAAAATCATGAAGATGAAGCTCATGAAGATATTCCTATGAGTGATGATGTTGAGCAAGGAATGGAAGTTCAACATGAACCACCAGCTGAATTGAGAAGATCGACTAGAGATAGAGCACCATCTACCAAGTATCCTCCACACGAGTATGTGATGGTTACAGATAGTGGAGAACCACAGTGTTATGAAGAAGCCCTAGATGATGAACACAAGAAGGAGTGGTTGAAAGCTATGCAAGATGAAATTGAATCATTGCATAAAAACAACACTTTTAAGTTGGTTGAAAAACCTAAGAATAAGAAAATTCTTAAAAATAAGTGGGTTTTCAAAATCAAGACCGAAGAAAGAAATTCACAACCACGGTATAAGGCACGCCTAGTGGTGAAAGGATTTGGGCAGAAGAAGGGTATTGATTTTGATGAGATTTTCTCTCCGGTGGTGAAGATGTCCTCTATACGGTTAGTATTGGGATTGGCTGCAAGTATGAACCTAGAAATTGAACAACTAGATGTCAAGACCGCTTTCCTTCATGGTGACTTGGAGGAAGATGTGTATATGGAACAACCAACAGGGTTTGAAGTTAAAGGTAAGGAACACTTGGTTTGTAAGTTATAGAGGAGTTTATATGGGCTGAAACAAGCACCAAGACAGTGGTACAAAAAGTTTGAATCATTCATGAAGGATCAAGGGTATCACAGGACGGCTTCAGATCATTGTGTTTTCGTTCATAAATTTCCTGATGGAGATTTGATTATACTTCTACTTTATGTTGATGATATGTTGATTGTTGGTCAGGATGCTAATAAAATTAGCAGGTTAAAGAAGGAACTAAACAAGTATTTCGATATGAAAAACTTGGGTCCAGCAAAACAAATTCTTGGCATGCATATCTCTCGTGATAGGAAAGCTGGAAAACTTTGGCTATCACAAGAAAGATACATAGAAAGGTTCAATATGGACAAGACAAAACCAGTGAGTTGTCCATTAGCCAGTCACTTCAAGTTGACTCGTGATCAGTGTCCATCAACTAGAAGTGAGAAAGAAGAAATGGAGAAAATTCCTTATGCTTCAGCTGTAGGAAGCTTGATGTATGCAATGGTGTGTACAAGACCGGACATTGCATTTGCAGTTGGAGTAGTAAGCAGATTTCTTGCTAATCCAGGCAAAGAGCATTGGTTAGCAGTGAAGTGGATTCTGAAGTATCTTAGAGGTACGTCTAAAGCTCGTATATGTTTTGGTAATGATAAGCCAGTATTAGTCGGTTACACAGATGCAGACATGGCAGGAGATGTAGACTCTAAAAGGTCCACATCAGGCTACTTATTTACATTTTCAGGGGGAGCAGTGTCATGGCAATCTAAATTACAAAAGTGTGTAGCTTTATCTACTACAGAGGCAGAATATATTGCCATTACAGAATGTTGCAAGGAGATGTTATGGATGAAGAGATTGTTAGAAGAACTTGGTATGAAACAGGATAATTATGTTATTCATTGCGACAGTCAAAGTGCCATCCACCTCAGTAAGAATTCTAGTTTCCATTCAAAGTCCAAGCATATAAATGTGAGATACCAGTGGATTCAAGATGTTCTTGAAGAAAAGGTGTTGAAGATCGAGAAAATCCATACTGACGACAATGGTTCAGATATGATGACAAAACCATTACCCAAAGGCAAACATGAGCTATGTAGCAGTGTTGCAGGTTTGGGGATGGTAGGTCCCTCTTCATAAGTCGGGAGGGGGAGTTTGTTGGGGTCCCTCCTTATAATTAAAGGACTCCTAGTTGGAATAGGATTTCCCTTATTCCTTGTTTAGGGAAAAAATAGAAGTTTCTATTTTTTCAAGCCTAAAAAGGAATTCCTATTTCTATTGGTAAACCTCCTTATTTATTATTATAAAAGGGAATGAAAGGGAAGAGATTATACACAACAACTTCCAGAACAAAGAGAAGCCAGAGAAAGAGAGATTTCTGAAGTGGTTCTTTCAAGAGAGATTGAAAGAGCAGAATATTGGTTTGAAGAAAAGAAGATTATTAATCTTGTGAAGCAATTTAGTTTGTGGTTATCTTCTTCAACCTTTAGTAATCTAGGATTTGTTCAAATCCTAAGGAGTAAGAGATTTTATTTCTTTGTTTCTTTGTTCAGTTTATCCACCATAGGTTTGGTGAAGAGTTGTGTAAACCATTATTTAATTATAGTGGAAGATTTCTGGACTAGGTCCCGTGGTTTTTTTACCTTCTAGTTTGGAGGGGTTTTTTGCCACGTTAAATAATCTTGGTGTCTCTACTTTTACTTTCGCATCGTTTATCTTCATATTCCTGAACAAGTTAATTAGGTTATTTTTCCTAACAGTTCTAACATAAGACTATCAGTTTGAGTTTCAGATTCGACATCAATGGGCATGAGCTTCTCCACCATTATATGATAAAGACCCATCATTATCATATAAACAGAGAAAACAATGAAGTGAACCTATTAAGAAATAGTCTGAGGCAGGGCCGGCCCAAGTAGTTGGGAGGCCTAAAGCGACAAAAAACTTTGGGGCCCTTTTACACTCGTTATAAAAATTAATTTTTCTGTAACAAGTAAATTAGTATCAAAAGCATAACTAAAAATCATAAACCTAAACTATATACTATGTAAGAAGATCCATTTTACATATAGGGATGAGCTAAATATGTTCTGAACCTCTTTGAGATTTCGTTAATCGTTCTAACCTCTTTTTCTCTTTTGGAATACCCCGATTGATATGAACGCTTCATTATCACACTAATTTCAATTGAATAATTGAAGTACAATACGATAATTTATAATAAACTTATTGAATGTAATTATTGTTTGTTAAACCTAATTTTAAAATTAATAAAATTAATACTTATTCTTAAATAATAGAATAAAAATTAAATCTTAAAAAAAATAACATCAAATATAACAAACCCAAAATAATAGAAAATTTACCGACCATCATAAAAATAAGAAAAATAAGAGAAAGAAAGAGTTACCTAGTATTTTTTGTATAAGTTATATGGATTCTTTTTCCCCCTTTGAGTTGTGTTTCAGGAGTAATATGAGGAAGATAACAAAGAATGCATCTTGGGTCAATCTTCATTTGCGAGTTTGAGGTGTTTGATGTAATGCCAGAATGAATTTGTTTTATTGATTTTTCTTCTCCTTTTCATGGTGATGTTCTCCTTAGATCTGCAATGGTTACAGCTTCTGGAGGTTTCTCCACGAGAAATTACATCGAATCCTCAGCTTGCCGAAGAGTTGTTTTCACAGCTACTTTCACTTTCCGAAACCAGTCGGAAGGTAGTGTTGACTAGGACAAAATAAATGCACCTAGATGCTGACTGGACAGCCACGTAGTTATATCAAATTTCATATGATTATTTGCATTCCCAAACAACTCATCCTTGAATCTCTAATGAATATCAAATTTAATATGATTCTTTGAATATCCAAACAACTCATCTCTTGAGATACTCTAATGAATTATGATTTTTTTAATTCCCAAACTGATTCATCCCTTGAAATTCCTTTTCATTAAGAGCTTTTGATCTCTCTTTAATAGAGAATTTTTCTAAGGGTAAAGATAACTCCAGATTTTTCTTCAAAAATTCTCCATCTTTCATCTCGTTCTCTCTCTATCTCTCTTTACTCTAATCTATTGGAAAAATGAACATTTCTATATTTTACACAAATTTATTTGTGAAAGTATATTAGAAAATGAACATTTCCAATATTGAAAAAATTTATTTGTGTAAGTATATTGAAAAAATGAACATTTTCTTATGCAAATTTATTTGCAGCTTCCTCCTTTCCTTTCCTTATGCATTGCCTCGTGGAGAAAGTCTTAGGGCAATTGTTTGTTTTGGATGAATGGCAATTATAGTGGGTTCATAAAATTTTTTGGCAAGTGTGTACTATTTATTTTAATTTATTTTTTGAAAGTGTGTACTATTTACTTGAATATTACTTTTTTTTTTGTAAGGTAATGTTAAATTTTGTATATTGTTAAGAACTATTGAAGATTAAAATTTGCAAGCTTTAGTTTGAGCTTTCAAAGATTTGGAAGTGAAGCGTCAAACGTATAGTTGTGTGTATCCAATGTCGCTTCTGACTTCCGACTTCTTCATCCTACGGAACAAGGATGGCGTTGTCATTCGGGATGCTTTTCGCTTCGTTCTTTGCAAATAAAGAGATGTGTATTCTTGTGATGGGTCTCGATGCAGTAAGACAATTATGTTATACAAATTCAAGTTGGGAGATACTGTGACCACAATTTCTACTATTTGTATGCATTCTTTTACATACTTTCACTAACAAATAAAAATAGTTAATTTCTTTAGGAAGTGGAAATTATTGCAAGACAAATTTGCTGTTACTGAGTTTATTAATGCAACCATACATCAATAGCCCTTGTGTCTCATTTCTATAGATTGAAATTGAGTATCATGCTTATTGTTGTTTCCTGGTTGTCAGGTAACTATTATATTTCTAACTCCATTTTCACTTGTTATTGGACTAAAAAAATATACACAGTAGTGCATTTTGACCATCCTAATCCGTTAATATCTTGGAATGTGTTTTAGTTCACAAGTTACCTAAAATTTATTAGTCCTTTTTGGTTTCTTAAAGAATTATACGAGAACATAAGTTCTTTGTTATCTCTTCCAGAATCTATAACTGGACATTTTGATGAAAGTCTTTCAGAGTTTTAATCTACAAGTTACTTGTAATTCAATAGTCCTCTTTATTTTTTTTAAAAATTATACGAGATCATAACCTCTTTGTTATGTCTTCCAGAATCTATAAATGAACATCGTGATGGAAATCTTTCATAATTCTATACATGAACATTTTGGTGTACAATTTTAAGTTAGTGTAATATCCTTACAATAGGTCGTCATAAACTACTTATTGAGACAGTGGGACATAATTACTCCAATACATTTGGAGTACTTGAATTTGGAGGTAGTTCTACTCAAATGGCTTACGCCATCTCAAAAAGTCTGCTGGAAAAACTCCAAAAGAATGGTTTGGTTCGGTATAATTGTGTGTATCTAATGTTGCTTCCGACTTCTTGATCTTACAAAATCTATAAATGAACATTTTGATGGCTTACATCATCTCAAAAACAAATATAGTACCGAATCAAACTATGAAAGGTTTGGTAACGGTTTGAGAAATCATTAACCAAACCATCAGCGGTTTGGTAACGGATGATTCCAAAATACTGGATATCAAACCAACGAACGCCCCTAGAAATACAATATGTAAACGCGTAAAATGTTTAAAGGAAGTAGTAGTGCCGAAGGCACGGGTTATGCCTAGTACTATATAAAGAGGATCTAGTACGTAGTTGTTTCATTTAATTTAGTTATTTAACAAAATTTTAACATTTTTTTACTCTTTGTGACTTTCGAGTTTTGATGTATTGTACGGAGATAGAGTTCCTATCATGATATGTAGTGTTAATAATTTTGTAAGTGCTAAACTAATTATCTTAGTTAAAGATTAGCAGAAATATCATCTATTTATAGAAATATAATTTAGTTTACATGTGATTAGCAGTTGTGCTAAAAGATAAACCAATAGACTTACCCTATTCACATCCACTTAGGTCTCTTTTAGATAAGCGGAATATTTTTCAGTTTTTTTGTTTTTCATTTTGCTAAAAAAAGTTAAGTGTGGTTGTTTGGTTGAATTTAAAAAGCGCTCTTAGAAAATAAATTAAATTTTATGTGTTTGGTAAAAATAATTTAAAAGTGTTTCTCTATTAAATATTATATGTTAAATTTTTAAAAGCACTCTTAGAAAAATAAATTAAACTTGGCGCGTTAAGTAAAAATAATTTAAAAGTGTTTTTTAATAAATATTATATATTCAACCTTCCATGTTCATAAGAACTAACCGATAAAACTATTTATCTAAATTTATTATACAATCAAATTTGATAAATTAATCACTTAATTAGTAGAAATAATTTAAAAGTGTTTCTAGTAGGTTCTGTAATGGAACAAGAAAATGAGAGAGGCTATTCTCATCTCATTGAACATTTAGTTGTGGTTTCATCAGATCACAAATATATTGAAAGTATAGGAGGACATATAAACGGAGTAACCAAATTTGATAGCACTTCTTATGTTGTTGTTCCAAACTTTCAACATTAAGAGCAAGTCATTTCTTCTCTGGCTTACATCTCTTCAGAGGTACTACTATTATATAAAGGGAATCTAGTACGTAGTTGTTTCATTTAATTTAGTTGTTTGACAAAGTTTTAACATTTTTTTTACTCTTTCTGAGTCAAGTTTTGACGCATTGTACGGAGATAGAGTTCCTATCAGGATATATAGTGTTAATAATTTTGTAAGTGCTAAACTAATTAAATTAGTTAAAGATTAGCAGAAATATCATCTATTTATAGAAATATAATTTAGTTTACATGTGATTAGCAATTGTGCTAAAAGATAAGCCAATAGACTTACCTTATTCTCATCCACTTAGGTCTCTTTTAAATAAGCGGAATATTTTTTCAGTTTTTTTTTTCATTTAGTGATGAAAAAAGTTAAGTGTGGTTGTTTCGTTAAATTTTAAAGCGCACTTAGAAAATAAATTAAACTTGGCGTGTTTGGTAAAAATAATTTAAAAGTGTTTTTTAATAAATATTATATGTTAAATTTTTAAAAGCACTCTTAGAAAAATTAATTAAACTTGGCGCGGTTGGTAAAAATAATTTAAAATTGATTTTTTTAATAAATATTATATATTCAACCTTCCATGTTCATAAGAACTAACCGATAAAACTATTTACTTAAATTTATTATACAATCAAATTTGATAAATTAATCACTTAATTAGTAAAAATAATTTAAAAGTGCTTTTTAATAAATATTATATGTCCGCCATGCGTCAAGAAAAGACCAAAAGCCTAATGGTCAACCCATCCAAAGGCAACAGAATTGTTGAACCCGAAGAGATCTGCCACCTGAGCGCGTAATCGGGAGGTCGGCAAGATCATCTAGGGAGCTCCAACCTGACCATGCCTCAAATACAGACAGGTCCGCCATGCGATTCACAGAAGTACAGGGGGTCCATGTAAGCAAGGAGGATGTCTTAAGCCCTGACATGGGAAGGCAGAAGTGTGCCACAGACTTACCGACTCAATCCCGAATCTTCCGAAAGATCTTAGTCGCCCAAGATCTCAAGTATTTAACTAACTTGGGCTTCAAGAGTCTCGGAGGAGAAAACATCTCCTAGAGAATCTATCAACTCCACATGATACCTAGTAAAGATCCTTGAACATAAGAACTTCTAAATATCCAAGATACAAGATAAACGCAAAGAGGAAACCCTAAATCTCCTAAATACCGAAGAGTAGTCTAAATCCCGAGAGGTGGATCTCAATCGCCTCAATCTCACCTACAATCAATGTCCGCCCAAAACAACCTATAAAAGGGCATCACATCACCTTCAGCAAGGTACGTTCCACAATGATATTTTTAACATCTTTTTCATGGATATTATCTCAAATAACCTTTTCCAACCCATGATTTATATTCCATCTCCTTCCTTGAGAACAATATTTATTCCCAGTATAAATACTGGTGACCCTAGCCCAACCACTACGAGACTTCTCTCAGACACTATACTTTTCATTCACCACACTTCGTGGATTATCGATAGTGGTGCTCTGAACCACGTATGTTGTTGTTTACACAATTTAGTTCTTAACTTGTTCCTCCATCGGTCCAAATCCTTGATGAAAGCACCTTTTTGGTTAAACATATTAGTAAAGTATTTTTTTCTGAATTTTTACACATCGACGATGTTTATCATATTCCAACTTTTAAAATTTAATTTAATATTTGTACGAAAGTTATGAAAATCATTACACTGTATTGCGACTTTCTCACCTTATCAATGTGTCTTTACTAACACTTTGACGACTCATCTAACCTACAACACTTACTTTATGCAAGTCGTTTGACATCTGTCACCGACAATTGGGACATTCTAGTTTGGATCGTTTCAAACACTTATCTTATCATTTTGATTTTTATTCGTTTGGACTCCACGAATAACTGCAAAATTTGTCTTATGGCAAAGGAATCTAAATTGCCTTTTTCATAAGCGATTACTTTCTCACCACTAAATTTCCATTTAGAATATTTCTTCAATTTCACAATTAAACAATATCAAACAACTATTAAGTTCATATTTTCTGATTTGGCAACAAGCTTTACCTTCCCTATTAAGCCTTTCATTCAAACAACGAAATCGAATTTCTCATTAAGGACTTACAGTCTTGGTTTCAGACGCATGGTATTCTCCACCAGCGCAGTTGCATTCATACTCCATAACAAAATGGGGTAGTTCAATGCGAATATAGCCATTTGCTAGATGTCGCTCATGCTTTGCGATTTCAAGCTAACCCCCCCTCCCCCCTCTTCCTCGGTTTTTTTGTGAGTGCTTAAAAACGGAAACTTACTTGATTGATCAGATGCAGATTCCGATTTTATCTCTTAAGTAACCTTATGAGGTGTTATAGGACACTCCACCGAATTACTCGACCCTATGTGTTTTTAAATGTTTGTGCTTTGCGCATATGTCAAAGCTACTGATAAATTTGATATGTGAGCTAAACTAGGAATCTTTGTCAAGCACCCTTACGGGAAAAAAGGTTACATCATTTGTGACGTAGAGACCAAAACCCTTTATGGCTCTCAAATGTCACATTTTTTAACATAAATTTTTTTTGAGTCGGTTATTGACATTTCATCTGACCCACAAATTTTTACTCTTTTGAATATTTTGGATGATTTTGTACCTTCTCCCCACTCATTGTGGTCTCAGTCGAGGCCCAATATTCTTCCACCTCCACCTTTGGGCGAGTCTTCGCCCTCGTCTTTGGCTGATTCTCCTCGTTTGTCTTTCATATAGTCATCCCCCTACTGCTTTGGTTTAACCTCTGGCTTCCTCTGATTCCAACGAGGATTTCTCTGAACCATCTCCTATAGAGGCGCCTTTAGCCTCTTGTGATAGTACAACTTCTCAAACCTTTTCTGCTTTTGGATCTCCTCTGTTTTCTACCGCTAGTGATTTATCATTACTTGACTCTCCTGTCGAGGAACCTGATAATCTTATACGACCCATCTGTGTTAGGAATCCACCTGTTTATCTGACTGACTATATTCTTTTTACAGAGACAACATCTTCGCGTACTCCTTATCCGTTGGTCCACTATATCAACTTCGACCGTTTTTGTCCTTCCCATAAGGCTTGTCTCGCTTCTGTTATCACCATGGAAGAACCCAAATCTTACAAAACCGCCTATGCCTCTCCGGAATGGCGTCAGGCAATGGCTAAACAAATTTCCACCCTCGAGACAAATAAGACTTGGTCTCTGACTTCCTTGCCTCCTGACAAGAAACTCATTGGTTGTAAGTAGGTTTACGAAATTAAATACCGTTTTGATGGGTCTATCGAACTTTATAAAGCATGGCTCGTCGCCAAAGGGTATACTCAAGTTGAAGGAGTCGACCATCATGATACTTTTGCTCCAGTTGCCAAATCAGTAACTGTTGATTTCCTTCTATCCCTTGCATCTATTCGAAGATGGTTGTTGCATCAGTTAGATGTCAATAATGTTTTCCTCTAAGGAGACTTGGAAGATGAAGTATGTATGACCATTCCTCCTGGTTTTAGCAGCAAAAGTGATACTAGAGTCTGTCGCTTGAACAAGTCATTATATGGTTTTAAACAAGCTTCTAAGCAATCGTTTGCTAAATTTTCCTCTGATTTAAAGGGTAAAATTTTTCCAAACCTCCGTTGGATCATTCTATTTCAGCTTTTTCAATGGTCCGATTGCTATTTACATTCTTGTTTACGTGGATGACATCATCATAATGAGTAATGATGGAGCAATCGAATATAAATTCTGAGATTGAAAAGATTTGTTGCAGAAATGAATTAAGGTTTCATGTTATAAATGTATTAATCGATTGATTTGTTTAACAAGAAGACGAAGAAGAAGAAGAAAAAGAACCAAGCCTGGTGGTGAGAAGATGCCGACAAACCTCTGATGCCGCAAAAAAAAACCTAAAAGAAAAAGATGAACAAATTGCAGAGGCTACAACTCCGATTTAACCCTTTACTAATAAGAACAATGGTAAGTATATACGTATGATTAAATTGCGAAAACAAAAGATCATGAGAGAATTTGGTGCGGCTCACAAAAAAGCAACAACACCTTCTTAACTCTCCTACACTTTAGTCATGTACCCGTACTAGTGTTAGTTTTAAACTATCTAAAATTAAACATCCTAACCAATTCATAAACAATTGGTAGTTTCATACACAATTCATATTTCATGAGCAAAACCTCTTACAGTTTCCTACTTTTAAAATTGTAGATTTTGAAAAAGACTAAATCAAATAATAAAACAAGGTGTTGACATAAACTCCAGAAAATCCTGGAAGTCCCAGGTCCGAATCCCAGAGAAGGTGGAATCTTTGGTTATTTGAATTGAGATTATTAGAGTATAAATAATGTAGTTGAGCTTTAGGTCATTGTCTTGTTGGGCTATAGGTCCGGTCTTGTTGGAGTTTGAGTGGGCGGTTATCGACTTATCACATCTATGATGTATCAATAGCAATTGTAACGATTGACGTAGACCATAGTCGACTTCCAAAAAAGAAGTTAAAATAAAATAAAACAATGTATAAAAATAAATTATATTAAAGTACCGTTTTATCCCATTAATCACATTTGTTTGTGACAAGAGAAATGCTACTTGGGGCGACATAGTTGTAACGACTCAAAAGCGAACTAGCGGAAACCTGACACGTGGTGCCAGAAAAAGAGAATCACGTGAACTTCAAAGAAAGCTTTTTTGATTTTTACACTTCAGTCCATATTTATCCCGTGTTTACAGTTGACTCCCTCTGTCCAAAAAATTCATTTCCAGCAAAAGTAAACCCACTCCTGACTGGTCTCGGCCTCTCTCTCCATCCTTTTTTTTTCTATTCTTTTTTTTGTTAAACGTCTGTCCATCCTCCTTGACACTTTTGAGTCTTGTTTGATAAAATAAGTGCAATTTAAAACAACGTTTGTTTCTAATGATATAATCTATGTTTACTTCTATAGTATATGATGTTTCGAGTATGTTGAAGAGCTTTGGAATTTTTCACAACCTATGTAGTAAACAAAATAAAATAACATACCATAACACTATAATGTAAAATATGTAATAAACTAATTGATCTACTGATGAACTAAACAGGATCATTGTTATTGATGCTAAAATTCCAATTGAATTTTATGCTAAGACTCAATCAACATTATGCCCCCTACTTACAAAACGAATGACTTGTGTCACAGTTTTGACCAAACTCATTAGGCAAATTATCTCGCTTGTATAGTTTTATAATTGTTACTATTATTATTGAGTATTAGTTTAGGAAAAGGTGAAAATTTGCAAATATCAAAATTGTCTAATTTTGTGTGTAATAGTTTACAAACTTAAAGAGAAATTATGAAAATTTTATGTTATGATTTTCATATTCAAGCATGCTGCAAGAAAATCACAAGATTGTGTTAATATTAGATGAACCCAAAATAAGGGAAATTAATTTTTTTGTACCAATGATTTGAAATATGGTTAAACTGATCATGTAACTCCGAGTCTAGCCAAAAGTCGATCTTCTTTAGATTCAACTACTAGTTTAATATCTGAATTATTTAGATATTCAGAGTCGTACGAATTATGTACGCGAAACCGCACAATTTAACCAGAAAATGATTGATTGGATATTCATTTTTAACATATTTAATAGGTCCATGGTGTTTTGGTTTGTGTACCCAAATGTTTATGATCCAAGTTAAAGAAATATAAGGGTTGGTTCCAGGGGCGTGGAAGAGGGGGTGCCATAGGTGCGACGGCACCGGGCCCCGCTCACACGACAAGAAAAAATCGAAGAAATTGGGGCCCCCTCGAATAACTTATTTCGGTATAAATATTTAAAGGACTAAACCTTTATCATAACTTAGTTGTAGCTCATTTGGTAACCTCCTTGTTTTACAAACAAGAGGTCAAGAGTTCAAATCTCACTACCTTCATTTTTTTTCTTTTTTAAATATCAATTACAAATATATGCTTCTAGACTAATGATTCAAAGGAAGTTTAATAAGTATTGTGTTCGTCCTTTTCTTTTTCAAAAATGATTCTTGAAAATTTGTATAGAATTAAAATTAATATTTTTTTATCTTGAAAAAAATAAATGGTTGGCAAGTTATTTTGTCATAAATATTTTTTTAATTGTCTTAAATAGTTTGAAGCATCAAACATATTCAATTGTTATATTCATTCACATTCATCTAAAATATATCAAAAATGAATTTAGTAACCAAAGTAAATTTTTTTGGTTAACTATGATACGTATAAGAAATTTTTTCGTCTTATATTATCGAAGGGCCCCAAATAAAACTTCGCACCGGACTCCGTTTTTCTCAGCCACGCCACTGGTTGGTTCAAGAATCCAAGTTGATACTGGCCCCAAATTGACAGATCAGTAAGAAAAGGGAGAGAGAGAGAGGGAGACCAGCTAGGAGTGGGGGTTTACTTTTGGTAGAAATGAAGTTTTTGGGCGGAAGGACTCAACTGTAAACACGGGATAAATATGGACTGAAGTGTAAAACTCGAAACAACTTTCTTTCAAATCCGCGTGATTTTCTTTTTCTGTCGCCACGTGGCAGGTTCTCATTAGTTCGCTTTTGAGTCGATATAACTATGTCGCTCCAAATAGCATTTCTCTTGTGACAAATGTATTTTTCACAAAAATAGTGAATATAAACTTGATTATTAATTAGTGAGGAAAGTAAACTAAATTATTATTGAGAGTTAAGATAAAAAAAAATGAAACCATTCTTTTTAATCATTGTCGGTATTTGACTTGTTTGAGTCTCAATCTTAATCGTGTAAATGAGTTGTCTTAGTGAATGGAACAACATCATTTGTGGTTGTCATATTTCAAAAATATGATCAAATTTATCCCAAAATCATAATGTAAAATGAAACAATAAAGTGGCATACATTATTGAAGGGGATATCAAAATTACAACATAGATATTAAAAAAGATTAATTCAAACTATGATATGAACAAATTAAACAAAGATTGACCAAGATTAACAGTGACGGTGGTGATGATGATGATGGTGTCCATATTCATCCCACCCAAAGCATTGCAAGATAGGATAACAAGCAACAAATACACAAGCTCCAATCCCTCTAAAAATGGAAGAAATTAGAAGACATGGGCAACAACAACAAGCCAAAATTGGATTGTCAAATGGGCCATCATCATGGTGGTGATGGTGGTGATGACCCACTGTGATTCTTCAACAAATTAACAAGAAAGAAGATAGGGAGAGTGGAGGACTTTGGTTGGTTGGATTGAATAGGGTTGGATGGGTTTGATACACTGTGGGAAGATGTTATACTGACCTTTACTTGATGGTTAAGGATTTGAATAAGCTGGACAGCCTGGACCGCGTGAACAAAGACGTGTATGCTGCCTGCTAGTACTTATCAACACAAGTATATCACTCAAGTGACCTAGTATTTAATCTGTCGACCTCCTAGTTTACAAAGATAAAATGTGAAAAACGATATAGAACTATAGAAGATTAGAATAAAATAATATAAGATAAATCTGGATTGATAGTCCTTAAAGTCTGTTTTTTCAATGGGATTCTTGCGTGTTATAGTCGGTTTGTCTGTCTTTCTTTATAATGGTCATGTTGTCGTGAAAAGGTATGTGTAAGCAACAGGAAATCGTTGGTAATAGTATTGCCTACACCACTAATTTTGACAATCTAAAATTTTTTATGACAAATTTTGCAATAGGTATAACATTTTCTTGATAGTTTGACTATTCCCGACAGTTCACTGTGGTCGAAAATATACTTTTTAGTTGGTAGTGCCCATAAATGTGTTTGTGGTGTAACCTTATGCATACATATCATATCTTCTTTGCCTTACAAACTTAGAAGTGACTAAACGGTAGTTAGTTTTTATTTGGGAGATTTTATAAGCAATGCTCAAAGTTGTTATAGACAATCTCCTTAAAGGCAATCTCTAATTTGGCTAAAGGCAATATGAGTTGAGGAGGCAATGCCTAGTGGCATAAGTCTCCCGCCGGAAATGCGTCAAATCGTCGGCCAACAATTTCCGTGCGGCGACCTTAACTTGAGAAAGAAAAATTTTCTCTTCTTCTCTTTCCTTCTTCTTATTGGGAAATACTTGCAAACCCAATGACTTCCACCTCGTGAATTTTGTTGTAATGGGGCATCACTCGTATCTCGGACAAAAAGCATCAAATATCCATCAAGGGTCAAGGGAAACAAACAATAAACGTCCTTCAACCACCAAGTAGTATCCATTATCTTTCAACAAAAAAAAAAAGTAGTATCCATCACTCCACACAACTCCTATTCATTTTACTAAGTAAAAATATAAAAGGAAAGGATTAAAAGAAAAGTTGATGAAAACAAAAGAACAAAACCCTTTGTTAACCTTCCATTTAGGTCGATCATAAGAACAAGTATGGAGCTCTAGATCAGGAAACCCAAAATAACAGATCTGACTAACTGGTGTGGAATCGAAGCTTCCGAAACAAAGAAAGGAAGCAAATTTATACAACTCTAAGAGAAACGATATACCCAGATGAAAAATTAAGGGTTATTTTTCTAATGGCCCCCAACTTTGTGACCAGCTTCCCGCCTGACCCCCTACTTTACGAGAAACCCATATGGCCCCCTTCCGTTATAACACCGTTACTCTCTCTCCTCCATCATGTTTTCTCTCTCTGCCAAGTCATGCCACATCATCTGTTATGCCACCTCATCACCTTCTCCGGCGAGAGTCGCCGGCCGGCGACTTCAAACCTAAAAAAAAATTTCTCTCTTCCTCTCTCTATCTCTAAAAAAAAATTTTTTTTTCTTTCTTCTCTCTCTTTCTCTAGAACTGTTAGATCTAGAGAGAGAGAAGATTCATCACGAACAGATGTTCGTGATGAATCTTCTCTCTCTAGATCTGTTCTAGAGAGATAGAGAAATGAAATTTTTTTTTTTAAAGAAAGAGAGAGAGAGAGAAAAAAAAATTAGTTTCAAGGCCGCTGGCCGACGACCTCTGCCGGAGAAGGTGATGAGGTGGCGTAACAGATGATGTTGCGTGAGTTGGCAGAGAGAGAAAACATGATGGAGGAGAGAGAGTGACGGTGTTATAACGGAAGGGGGCCATATGGGTATTTCTCGTAAAGTAGGGGGCCAAGCGGGAAGCTGGTCACAAAGTTAGGGGCCATTAAGGAAATAACCCAAAAATTAAAGACAACCCAAATGCTGAGAGACTCTTTCTTAGGGTTTTCAAATGGTTTGGGAGGGTAAAAGTTGAATAGTTAATATACGGGTTTTCTTTTTATTTATTTTGAATGATAGGTGGTATTGTTGTTTTTAGAGTCAGTAAATAACCACTGTTCCTGCCTAGTTCTACTTCTACCAGCCACCGCCACCTCCATCTTCGACACGACGGAGACAGAAGTGAGAGAGAGTAAAGAGAAAATCGAAGAGAGTAGAAGGAGGAAGAAGGGAATGTAACTAAATTTAGTCAACTTCTTTTGACCAAATCTTTGAGGCAAAATACAGCGTCTTTAACAACTTTAGGCATTGCCTATAAAATCACCCTTTTTATTTTGTAATACAGTAATTATTTAACTTCCAATATTTGAAATGGATTTACTCAAGTCTCGAAGGGTCAAGGAGCCATCCATGAACGTTTCAACAAAAAAAAAAAAAAAAAAAAAGGAGCCATCCATGAAGACTAAAAAATAAAAAGGAGCCATCCATGACCCCTTTCACAACATGGCTCCATCCCAATTGAATTCATAATCACTTTCTCTCTCTTACAATTTCTTTGATCCTTTTACTACTTCACACTACTTAGATAAAAAGGCAAATATTCCTACCAACCTATTAGTATTTTATTAGTATCTATTAAGAAATTGTTATGGGTCTTAATGGATGTAATTTAGTGGGTATGCCACTATAAAGATATACATAATTATTAGGGTATATCTGCCATTTTATATCTAATAAACCCTTATTTCAACTACCTACAATATGAGTCATAAACAACTTTATCCTGTCCATCCCCTGACCTAATTATCCCACTATTTTGTCTGTTTCTAGAGGCAATCGAGTCACACACATACATCTTTCAACCTCTTCCTTCTCTTATATGAACTCAATATTGTTAAATGAACTATTAATTGATTCAGCCCAAACAATATTAGTTTTAACAGCTTAGTTCTTCCGAAAAACATTTATGAAGATTGAAGAACAAGATGGTAATGGTAATTACTAACTATTTCGACACGATTTTGCTTCCTCTTGGATTTCTACTCACAATAGTATACCATGTTTACTTGTATTATTGCTTCATCAACAAACCTCATCTTAGCAAGCTTTCTATGAACAACATCAGAAGGAGAATTTGGGCACAAAGCCTTATATCGGTATGACTATTTTTTTTCACGATGAACGATTGCTTAAAATAAGAATATAGGATAACTCAACTCTTCTATAATAATCTAAAGGATGTTATTCCTTTGTATATAAAATAATTTTTTGAATCAAAATATTATACAAAATAATTGCAGAAAACGCGCGTAACTATGTCAAAAATGTTATTCTTACAACATGAGTTAAAGTAATTTATTACGAATGCAGGAATACGATGAAAAAAAGGGGACATTGGCTGTTCAAAGTATAAGAAACTTTCAAATGGGGGCAATACTTGCTTCTGCAATTACAATTATCCTAATCTCTTCCCTTGCAGCTATAACCAACAACACCTTCAATGCAAGTCATGACCTACTCACAAACCACTCTTACTTTGGCTCACAATCCATCACAACCCTACTACTGAAGTATGGTTTGGAATATATTTTCTTGGTATTTTCTTTCTTATGCAGCACAATTGCCCTTGGTTGTTTTGTAGACGCTAATTTCCTTTTAAACGTTACTGATCTTTCCTCTCGATATGTTCAAGATATGTTAGAGAGAGGGTTCCTCTTCGCTTTTCTTGGTAATAGGGCATTTTACATTTCGTTGTCGTTATTGTTTTGGATGTTTGGACCCTTACCTATGTTATTATCATCGATATCACTTGTTTGGGTGTTATACAAACTTGATTTTGGCTCAAGAAATATGTAGCTCTTTTGTTCGTAAATAAAAAAATTTATCATGATAAGTGATCAATGAGTTACCATGAGAAGTTAGAAGTAATACATGTAAAGATGTGATTGCACCACATAATAATTAAGTTCAAATATATAGCCAAGACGGATTAAACTGCATTTCACAATAATCATGTAAGAAAAGAGAATTAAACTGAATTGACTTGATATTCCTAGCTATTACATAAGATCTTTATAAAGAGTTTTACAAGAGAGAAGTTTTACCAATTGTATATGTGGGAATATATAACTATTTTAATATTCTCCCTCAAACGAATGACTTTTGCTAGTGAAAATTTATGAGTTTGCTACAAAAATTTATAGAGTTTGATTTGTTATTGATACGGAAACATCATTTTGAGGTTGCTCATGTATTTGTATCTTTTTGTTGTTGTTCTATCTTGACTTTGTTGTTGTTCTATCTTGTACTTTGTTCACTTTGTTCTATCTTGCACTTTGTTGTTGTTGTTGTTGTTGTTGTTGTTGTTGTTGTTGTTGTTCTATCTTGTACTTTGTTGTTGTTGTTGTTCTATCTTGCACTTTGTTGTTGTTGTTGTTGTTCTATCTCGCAGTTGTTGTTGTTGTTTCTTTTCTCTATTGAAGAGTTGTTTGATAGTTACCAACCATTGTCCGATTTGACAATTACTAACCATTGCCCGGTTTTGTTTGAGTTTTTTTTTCTCCCATGGGTTTTAATAGCTCTCGCACATGATTATTACTCCAACATCATCAACGCAATAAAATCCAAGCCTTTGATTTACTTGATTTTATTCTTTGTTAAACATAAACACTAGTAATCATCGTTCTTGAGATTTCTAAACTTGAATATAAGAAGTATAAGCAAATCAAGAAAATTGACTCGATTGCCATTAACAAACCCATAAACATGTTTACAAAAAAACATCAAAAGCAAACCCTCTCTGAGAATAGCATCATTTCTTTCACGCATTCTATCGAACACTTGGTGTGCATCATTTAGTAAATCAAAATTGTGAAAACTATAAGTCTAGTTTCAAGATAAACACGGGGGTTATAGTTTTAATAATAAGTCCATGAATTCTTTTCCCCTTTCTCTCTTTGTTTGGACATCTCAAATAGAGCTTCATTTAAATGACCATTGATGCACATAGATTTCATGTCGTAGAAAATTTGAGGCATTTGAAATGCTTGAGATCATTTAAGAGCTTATCTTTTGATTTCTTCATAAGAGCTTCATTTAAATGACCATCTTATCTTTTGATTTCTTCATAAACATATGGTCAAGAAACCCTCCATCATTTACACTAGACTCCTTTATTAATTTGGCCAGATCAATGGTGTAATCAAATTAAAAGCCTATTCAACGATCCAGATATAATCTCTCAGACTTTTAGACTTTCAATTATGGTTTATTGATTCCTTTTACGAGCCTCCATATCAAAGAGAGAAAGAAACTCAACCATAAAGCGTCATCTATGGGATCGCCGAAATAGTTAAAGATGATTTCGTGTATAAGAATAGTAAAGAGGGTATTCTCTTTTAAGGAAAAAATTTAAGGAAAAAATTGTAGGTTCTTTCTGCAAAGTCATATATAAGTACCAGTTTGGGGTATCACTTTTATTTTTCGAAAGAGTCACTAACTAATAATATTTAGAGTTAATATCTGATGTTTAGAACTTTAATCCTAAATATGAAAACTATAGACTCTACTTGCAGAAAATAAGTAACTTTTTGTTTGGATTTTTTGGAAACAATTAGATTGCTAACCATTTATTTCGTTAATAACTTTGAAAATCTACCAATATATACAACTGAAAAGTCATTTTAATAAAACAAATGAAATTTAAATTTGTAGGCGTTTTTTTTACTAAGGAAATTTGTAGGCGTTAGGCTGAAAATCTTTTCCAGACCCAAAAATGAACGTGAGATCCTCCCTGCAGCAATATAGAACGAAATTTACAAGAATTCGCGGGATTTCACAAGTAGAGTGGTATTTTCGTCAGAAAAAATCAATTTTGAACCTCTCGTTAGTTATGGTCGATTTTCTCAGCAGTCGCATATTTTTTGCCGAATCAAGAGACTAATTGCCTATTTCTTGACATATAATGAAATTTAGGATCATTTGGATTCAGAATGTAGCTCGACCCTGGCCGGAAGCCCGAATCTCGTCATGTATTAGGAACACTCTCATTAGAAAGCTTTAAAGTTGATTGAAATCTTGCTTATTGCAAAAAAGTAAAAAAAAAAAAAAACATTATATATTTCTTCTCTCTTTCATGAAATTCTTATTTTCAGAATTGTTAGCCTGGTGTACAATTTTAATCTATTATTTTTGAACCATTTCAAATTTCAATTGATAATTTTTTTTCATATTTACTTATATTCTCCGTGCCAGAGGCACAAGATGTACCCTCGTATTGTACCGTAGTATATAATTTCCCATCTAGCTATGCCAGACTTTGAGGCATATAAAAGTTTTGGGTGGAAATTCTTCGATGCCTTCCGTAAGTCTGTTAATCTTTATGCCAGGGAATGGTTGTCGCCCACCCTTCTTTAAAACACACTAATGCTTGTCTTCCTTTATTTAAATTGCCACCACCTCCGATTACCAGTGCCACCATAATTCTTTTTTTCTCTTTTTGTGTCCCTCCATTTCTTCTCCTTAACCTCTCTTTCGCTCTCTCACTCTTTATTCCATTTCTTTCACGCATTCTATCGAACACTTGGTGTGCATCATTTAGTAAATCAAAATTGGGAAAACTATAAGTCTAGTTTCAAGATGAACATGGAGTAAATAACTAGTTTTAATAATAAGTCCATGAATTCTTTTCGTCTCTCTAATAGCTTTCCAATTTCTCTTTGTTTGGACATCTCAAATAGAGCTTCATTTAAATGACCGTTGATGCACATAGATTTCATATCGTAGAAAATTTAAGGCATTTGAAATGCTTGAGATCATTTAAGAGCTTATCTTTTGATTTCTTCATAAATCACTCTTGTTTTGATTTTTCTTCTATCTTGTTAATCTTCATCATTATCAAATACTATTGAGAAAAGTATTGAATAATGACTAAATTTGAATAATAGAAGAGAATTACTCTTATTGAAAAAAAAATAACTAGAAGTAGAAGCTAAATTTCGGCGAAGTCTGGCGGACGGTAGGTATTAATGGGACTACCGTTGCCGGCTAAGCGGAAGACTATGATTGGCTAACTACTCCCAAGAAAGAAAACCTTAGACTCTTATACCATGTAAGAAAAGAAAATTGTATTGAATTGACTTGATATTCCTTGCTATTACATAAGATCTTTATAAAGAGTTTTACAAGAGAGAAGTTTTAACAATTGTACTATATGGAGGGTGAGACTATATAATTATTCTAATAAATCATACAACAAATTCCAATCAAGGGAATCTTAGTATTTTGCAAAAGGTTTTAAATTAAAAAAAATAAATATGAATTGAAAAAATCATTTCCAAAGAAATGGAATCATACTATATAATTATTGTATTATACTTACATGAATATTTTTCTCATATAAATAATTTATATAATAAAACAGAAGAGAAAAAGTTTACTAGGACAAACATCCTTTCTTAATAAAACGTATGGTCAAGAAACCCTCCATCAATTACACTAGACTCCTATATTAATTTGGCCAGATCAATGGTGAAATCAAATTAAAAGCCTATTCAACAACTCATATATAATCTCTCAGATTTTTAGACTTTCAATTATGATTTATTGACTCCTTCTACAAGCCTCTATATCAAAGAGAGAAAGAAACTCAACCATAAAGCGCCATTTACGGGATCGCCGAAATAGTTAAAGATGATTTCGTGTATAAGAATAATAAAGAGGGTATTCCTTCTAAAGAAAGATCATATGGTACGTATTCAAAATTGTAGGTTCTTTCTGCAAAGTCATATATAAGCACCAGTTCGGGGTATCATTTTTATTTTTCGAAAGAGTCAATAACTAATAATACTTAAAGTTTATATTTGATGTTTAGAACCTTAATCCTAAATATGAAAACTATAGACTCTACTTGCAAAAATAAGTAACTTTTTGTTTGGATTTTTTTGAAAACAATTAGATTGCTAACCATTTATTTCATTAATAACTTTAAAAATCTACCAATATATACAATTGAAAAGTCATTTTAACAAAACAAATGAAATTTAAATTTGTAGGCGTTATGCTGAAAATCTTTTCCAGACCCAAAAATGAACGTGGGATCCTCCTTTCAGCAATTTAGAACGAAAAACGAAAAAAAATTACATTGTGAGTATTCATAAAGAAAAGTTCTGAAATAAAGCAGCTCATAATACATTATAAGGATCGTAGTGCATTATAGAAATTTACAGGAATTCGCGGGATTTCACAAATAGAGGGGTATTTTCGTCAGAAAAAATCGATTTTGAACCTCTCGTTAGTTATGGTCGATTTTCTCAGCAGTCGCATATTTTTTGTCGAATCAAGAGACTAATTGGCTATTTCGTGACACATAATGAAATTTAGGATCATTTGGATTCAAAATGTAGCTCGACCCTGACCGGAAGCCTCAATCTCGTCATGTATTAGGAACACTCTCATTTTTTTTTGTTGAGAAAGGAACACTCTCATTAGAAAGCTTTAAAGTTGATTGAAATCTTGCTTATTGCAAAAAAAGTAATAAAAAACATTATATATTTCTTCTTTCTTCCTTGAAATTCTTATTTTCAGAATTGTTAGTCTATTGTACAATTTTAATCTATTATTTTGAACCATTTCAAATTCCAATTAATAATTTTTTTTTTTCATATTTACTTATATTCTCCGTTCCAGAGGCACGAGATGTACCCTCGTATTGTAACGTAGTATATAATTTCCCATCTAGCTATATTTGATTTTGGATGATTTCTTATTTTGAACTTTTTTTACATCAAATTTCGAGGCGAAAAAAAAAATATTTAGAAATCTAATTGAATCTTACGTAAATATTAAATTATAGGCTATTTTTCCAAAATACTACATTCAATCTCGTTCTTACATGGTACAGGAACCTAAGTATACTATATCTCAATTTTCAAATTTGATTTCTATAAACCAGACTTCGAGGCATATAAAAGTTTTGGGTGGAAATTCTTCGATGCCCTCCGTGAGTCTGTTAATCTTTATGCCAGAGAATGGTTGTCGCCCACCCTTCTTTAAAAAACACTAATGTTTGTCTTCCTTTATTTAAATTGCCACCACCTCTGATTACCAGTGCCACCATAATTCTTTTTTTCTCTTTTTGTGTCCCTCCAGTTCTTCTCCTTAACCTCTCTTTCGCTCTCTCACTCTTTATTCTGGCGAAAGGAAAAAGTATCTTGCACTGGAAAAGATCGATAAGACCCCCATAAGAAGTCGAGCAACTAGTTTATGTTTTTTTCACTAGAGAGAAGTCAATCAATTGGTTTGAAATTTTCTCCTAAACTGGTTGATCCTGTTCGAGCTGAGAGAGAAGAAACTTGAGTCGAAAGGCGATGAGATAAGAAAAAGAGCCAGGGGGAAATGTTACATACAAGATTTTTACACCCAAAGTTTTAGATCTCTAGAAACTTTTTGGAACACCCCGAAGAAGGTGACTTCAGCTAAATCCCGAGAACCCAAACAAAGGTGTTTTCTGTAAATTCCGCAAGTGAACTGGAAACCCTAATCGATCACCTTTTCCTATAAATATTCGGTGATGTCACAAACTTAAGAAACATAACAGGGTTCGTGTGATCTGTTTCTCTCTCGTAGTTCTCTTCATCTCTTAGGGTTTAGAAAGACATACCAGGGTTCATCTGATCTATCCCCCTTAATTGCCTTCGCTGCTTTCGGTTTTGATTCCATAAAAAACTTCTTATTGATTTCTCTTTGTTTTTTTAGATTTTCGTATTTTTGTTAGTATTTAGGGTTTTGATTTCTAAACTCTTCAATTTATTCGATGTGAAAGTCTATTTTTTTTTTGTAAAATAAGTTTCTCCATTCTGTATGTAGAATATGGGGAGGAAGCCGTGGACAATAAGCCGATGCTCTGGATTAATTGAGCATGAAGGAAGCATGGTTATGTCCACGGAAATTAAATAAGTGGGTACTAATGTCTGCCGCTTCTGATTGCCTTCTTTGGCTCTTGATTTTGTTGGCCTGGAAATATACCCAAATTTCTACTTTTTCCTGTTCATTTTTGGTGTCTTTTAAGGATTTTCAAATCATAGATCAGTTTATTTTGATTTGGTTTTCCCGGGAATTTTAGATTCCGGTTCTTTTAGATCTGAATTTTAGCAAGTACAGTTTTTTAGTTGATTGCTTGTATTTGTTGTACAATTTGACTGGCTTAATGAAGTAAACGGATTTAGTTAGGGTTTTGAAGTGGTATTCCTGGGGCGGGATTTGGTCCGGATGAATGGTCAGTCTTTTGACAACTAACACCGATTTGGTCCTGATGGATTGGGCACCATACATTTTAGTTACAAAAACAAAAGAAAAATCACTGATTTAATAGATTAGGATAATAACAATAAAATAAAAAAATACCAAGATCGAAGTTTCAGTTATAAAATCTTCAAAAATATGGTAAATAAGAGGCAATATGCATATGATGAAAACATGAAGACCCTTCCAGAAAAGATCAGGACTGAAATTAAGCCAACTTTCTTATGGAGTATGGGTGTGTTTAGGAAATCAATTAGATGTAAAAGATTAGATTAGATTTATTAATTCAAAATCCTAGCAAAATAGTGGTCTAGGATTCTTGGTAGTCAAACAGACTAAGGATTCATGATTCTTCTCAAATCTCACTTTTGATAGGAATCCTACTTAGGAATCCTGCAACCAAACACACTGTAAGATCTTTTTTGCTTCTTCATATCATGATACGGATGCTTCATCTATAGAAATCAAATTTTAATGACATCATCTCAATTTTAATTACATCATCTCATAAGTGATTAGCACCACCACTGCCTCAACCCAAGTAGCCTGGCTGGGATTTTGGAGGGTGGGTGGGAATTTTTTATTAGACTCTAATGTGATAATATATAAAAAAAATATAAAATTTCTACAAAATTAATGGTATTTTCACCTTTACAAGTAGAGGGTCGAACTTATATTTCAATGTAAAAATAATCTTGGATGTAATCAATCCTTTGACCTCTCGAGTTGCTTGATCCTATTCATGGACGGATACAAGATTTTCACTTAGGAGTGCAGAAGAGTTGTGTACCTATTATTGCTCCAATACGACACATCAAAGACGACTTAATAAGAGAATGTTGTCCACTACCGCTAGGCTTAGTGGTTGGACACCCTTTTTGCATAAATGATTCCCCCATATTCCACAAGATGACTTCAAGATCATGTTTGACGCGCGGAAATGAAATGTGATTCTTGCAAATCACATTCCTATAACCGTATAACGTGATTTTTTAGAATTAGATTATTTTAGTTTAATGTTTAGTTTGACCAAAAATATGAATTTGACTCATGATTCCTAATTTGGTGTTTTGTAATTCTTTGTAAAGCTCTGTTATGTCTTTCTAATCAAACTACATAAATTACACATTAACTTTGTTATATACTTTAATCATGCTGATTTGGGGAAATAAGAAAATAATTTGGGGTGCAAAGACTTTATAAAAAATTGGTCAACTTTAGTTGACCAATATATATTTTCAAATTGTTATGGGGAATAAAATTGTGTTCAACATTTCTTCTCCACGCCGGTGAGGGTTGCCGGTAAACTGCAATTACCGGTAACCTCAAGTTTTTTTTTTTTTTGTCAAATTTTCCCTCTTATCTCTCTTTTTCCGATCACCAAATCCGTCCTCCACCACCCCGACCACCACCATCATCATTTTTCCCTCTCTCACTCTCACTTGCTCTCTTTCCCTCTAACTCTCTCTCGTTCTTTCACTATTCTCATTGTTTCAGACGTGGTTCCCTCTCTCTAACTAGTTGCTCTATCTTCCTCTCTTTCTCTTAGGGTTCTAGAAGTAAGAACTATCACACACTTCCTGGTCTATTTCTAAGGTTTCCCAAAGGTTCCCTTTAGACAAGAAGAATTTTAGTTGAAATCTTCCAATTATATTCTTGTAAATGGATAACTTTGTTTCGACTGACAAGTTAGGTAGGAATGAGCTCCGCCTTAACTTTCTTTGCATCATTACAGAGATGTTCTTGCATAAATCTCAGTACTACTGATTTAGTTGATGAAGAATCAGAAGAAGAAGCAAATGATCGTCCTTTGATGCTAACCAAACCGATCGTTCATCACGAAACCGAGATCTACAGTGTTGATAAACTTCCCCTTTGATTTGATTGATCGAGTGATGATCCAGTGTGTCTAGTATTTATCTTTCCGTTCTGTTTTGATTTTCATGGTAAAAGTTTGTGATTTTATGGTACGTGAGAAGTTCATAATTGTGTTTAATGACTTTCGGTATTGTTAACATGAACCACGAATAGTTGTTTGAATCTTGGTTTAATATAAAAAAAAATTTGGGTTCCTAGTCCAAAAATCTACCCCTAAACACACATTTAGTCCACCCTAATATTAATATAGGATTTTAAGCCAAAATAATAATCATAATGGATATTTATTCCAAATTAGTTAAAGTATATATATATGTCAAAGTTAGTGTGTTTTTCTGCTTATTGTTTCTTGTTTTGTTTCATAAATTACCTGTTATTTATTGTTAAAGTTTCATACTTTATTTCATTTTTTTATATGTGTCATACATAACACATTATGTATCAACAATGTTTTTTCCAAAACGGAAAAGGACTAAAAACCCATTTTTTGAGAAGATTGGACCTTAAATCCTTTTTGAACTTTATTTTGGACTTAAAACCCATGGACCCTATTGATGAAATTAAGTTGATAGAGTGAATAAATAATATGACCGCTGATTTGGGGAAATAAGAACATAATTCAGGGTGGAAATTTTTAAAAGGAAGATGTGAAATTTAGAAGATTATCCGGAGAATCAAATTTTAAGGAGAAATAAAATACTTCTTTACATAAAATTGACAAACCATTTGGGTCCATGGGTTTTAAGTCCACCCTGAATTATGTTCTTATTTCCCCAAATAAGCGGTCATATTATTTATTCACTCTATCAACTAAATTTCATCAATATCCACCTAGGTCCATAGATATATATATATTTTTTATGTATACAAATTACTCTCATCTTTCCATACTAAAACTCTCGCTTAATTTTTTTTTCTTAAACAGTATGAAATCGATTGGAATAAAAAATGACGAGAGAAAAGGAAAAACTAAAGATAGAGTTACCTTGGGTTCAGAGAGCGCTCCTACGCTGGTGGCCATAGTTAAAACCCTAGGTTTTAAATTTTATAGTTTTGATATTATACTAAGGATGATTTTATTAGTCATTCTAATAGTATTATATTAAGGATTATTTTGTCCGTAAATATCAAAACAAATAATTCCTAAGAAAATGAATCACAAACGCATCCACCTACTGATAAGCCCAAAGGTTTATATCCGCAATTATACGAGGTCAAGTAATAATGGGTTTATTCCACCACATAAATTCACTCCCTAAAGCAGACAATTATAACTAATTCTTCTTCATTATAAATCGAAATCTAATATAATTGACTATTTAAATTTCGGAAGATAATCTCGATTAACTCATTTCATAATCATGCAATTCTAATTGACTATCATATAAAGACTATACTCTTTTAACTACCATTCATCATCTAACAAGCATATTCAATTTAACAACTTAACGAAAGCATGAGATATCTAACTATGAAGCCTGAACAATGAAAAGATTATAAAATCTAACAATGAAAAGATTATAAAATCTGTATGGAAAGACAATTAATAGGCATTTAAGCTCAATTAAAGGATTCAATTAATCAGTAACACATCTCAAAAAGATAAAATATGGTTTTCATCTACATCATTAGATATGAAATTAGCTACTCATTGAATTTGAGGACATTCATTAATGAAACAAGATACATGGAAATATAAGAGACAGAGAGAGAAATCACCAAAGGAATCTAATCTTTGCTCCAAATATGCTCCAAATAATCCTCAAGTTATGCTCTAAATTCCAAGTGCTAGATCTTCGATTGAAATGAGAGAAAATGAATTTAGAAACGAAAATGGAGAGAAATAGGTGTAAACAAAAAATGGGAGAAGAAAATAGTTTAAAAATAGGAATTAGAGGTAGACATTGGAAGTAGAAAGAAATTGAGAAGAAGAGATGAAGGTGACTAAATATGCTCCAAATAATCTAATCTCTGGAAGTAGAAAGAAATAGAGAGAAGTCACCAAAGGAATCTAATCTTTGCTCCAAATAATCCCCAAGTTATGCTCTAAATTCCAAGTGCTAGATCTTCGGTTGAAATGAGAAAAATGAATTTAGAAAAGACGATGGAGAGAAATAGGTGTAAACAAAAAATGGGAGAGAAAATAGTTTAGAAATAAGAATTAGATGTAGAAATAGAAGTAGAAAGAAATTGAGAAGAAGAGATGAAGGTGACTAAAGAAAGTAGAAGAATATAAGTTTTAGGGATACAATTAGGGGGGAGTGGTATTTTGAAGGTCTTCATGTACAGCTAGGGTTTTTAGTATGGTTTAACAGTAGAAAGTGGGAAATGAGAGGTCTATTTCCGTAATTCTAGGGGTTTAAAAATATAAAATAACCAAGTGAGTTCTGGTGGCTAGGGTTGGAATTATTTCCCAAAGAGAAGAGAGGAGGACATGTGTTGGCGCCTTAGATCGGTTAGGGCTTGTGTTGGAAATGTGCGGGATTTAGTACAGCCAGTCACATTAATGCTAGAGTGGGATGCTCATAACTAGCCATCGGACCTGAAGTGCACAGATCTTGACGCATCTGAATGAAGCTACAAGAGGGAGCATGATGGGCCTAGAAAGTTTCCTAAATAGGTCTCCACCTGCAAGTATACGGGTGTCAAGTAATAATTCCGGTAAGACCGGGTCGATCCGCAGAGACTAGTCAAACCTATTCTAAACTTAGAAGTAACTCGTTTTCTTTTAAAATTGGGTTTTTGCGATAAAAGAATAAAATACTAAAACAAATAAAATAAAGATGAACTCAAATGGGGGGAGATGACCTAGGATTTTAGAATCCGTTTTAACAAGTATTAATGACGACCTAATCATGCATATCTTTTTTTATCACTCTAGTTTTGGTATTAAGTATTAAACCACGAAAAATATTCGAATTAAAGCTGAATAATCCTAAAGTCAAAACTCTAAGTATCGAAATATCGAACTCGCAACTATTAACTATCAATCTATAAGCATACACCATCAAAGGACCTAACCTAAGTATGATGTATCAAACTAAAAGTATAGCTAATGAAGAAATATTCGTCCATTGAAACTAAGAATTCTTTTATAATAATCAAAACACTTCAAGATAATAGAACATGAAAGGAATATCATCAAAAATTATATGTTATAACTTCATCATAAACCCTAGTCAGAGAGTTTTAGCTATTCATGAAACAAAATTAAACTAAACATGAAATATAAGAGAGAAAATAGAAGAAGGATAAAGTTTTTCTCACTGATTTAACCAAACGCGCCTTAAAGGAGCAGTTTTCTCGTCTTCTCGGAAATATTTTCTTTCTGGGAAAATTATTTTCCAACCAGTTTTCTCGTCTTCCTCAATTGATTTCTCTCTCTTTCTATTTCCTCTTTCTCTTCTCACTCGTTCTGTTTTTCTTCTTCTCTCACTAAAGGTGTGAAAATCAGAAAATTGAAGAAGAAAAATGGATAATCTGCTCTGAATTGTTTCTGATTTTTCTGTTAATCTCTCTCTACAATGTCTCTCTCTCTACAATCACTTCTTTCTCTCACAAAAAGAAATAAAATAAAAAGAAAAGAACAGAGTAGATGATGGTGATGATTCTTTCTAACCAATAGTACCAATCTCTGTTTTTCCTTCTCTCTGAACTCTCTGTCTATTTCTCTCTCTACTATAATCTCTCTCTCTCTCACAAAGAAGGAGAATACAGAGAAAATAGAAAAAGAAAAAATAATGATCGAAACAATGGTTCTCTCTGTGATGATAATGGTCTTCTAGTTTTCTGTTCAAGCATAGATACTCTCTCTCTCTCTCTCTAATGTTTATGTTCTAGTTGAGCTTAAGAGAAAACATCCCCCCAACTGAGATAAGATGATTATAAGATGTCCTTGCTGTTATATAGATGTAGAAGAAGAGTCCCTTCTCTCTCTGATGTTTCTGATTTCTAACAGCAAGAAATCTCAATCGAATCCACTTCATTCATTCTTTCCTTCTGTGTTATTTTATGTAGCAGAAGAAGAATAAAATCAGTTATCTGTTTCTCTCTCTAGAATATCTCTGATTTCAATTTCTTTTTCTACAAACACAACTCACCAATTCTCCCTTTGAATCGAATCGTATCATTTCAATCTTCCTCCATGATTTTCTTTCTCTCTATCTCCAACTATTACCGTATAAGATTTATTCCAATATTGCTGAAATCTTTGTAGCTGAATCTCCATTATCATCCTTCCAAAACCTTGTTGAAACCTCCTCTGCAACGCCAATCTCTCTGACTCTCTCTGTCTAAAATTCTTTTTTCCTTTTTCGTTTTGAATAATGGAGGAAAGAGTCGCCAAGAATTTGGGTCAAAGCAGTGATTGGTTGTTGGCAAGGGGTATTATCGTGCATCTCGGCCGGACGAAAAGAGATGCAGCGCGCGCTGGGATGAGGCTTTATACGCTGGAACAACAGAAACCGTTCGATCTCTTAGAGGCGCCTGGGTCTTTGGTTATAATTTGTCCTCGGATGTACGGGATCAAGAGTCCCTGAAAAATGCCAAACGTTGTCCCGCTATACCCACCAGTATACCGAAATAGTCACCTCTCCCTATGGATTTGCGCCACATATCTCTGGCTGAATGCTCCATTTTCATCTTTAGTCAACTAATCTTGACCTCTAGTCCTCTACTTTGACCTGGTCTAACTTTGTCGTCCGGACTCCGATCTGACTTCTGCCTTCGCTGTTGGGTTCGTCTTGGACTTTACATTTCATTCGAGCCCCAATGTTGACCAAATAACCAGACTATCATAATTCCCAAATGACCAAAATGCCCATGGACCTGTCTTTCCCCGATTTTATCTGTCTTTCGAGCACAATTCTTGTAAGAGACACCTAGACAAAAGAAACAAACAATTCATCAGAGTAACTACTCGAATTGGACTAACTGACCCGAGTTAAAAGATTCAGATGAGACATTTTCATGTCTCATCAGAGCACGAGAATTAACTTGAATCACGTTACTCTGAATCTCAATTGCAAAACACGTGTTGCCAACAGAAACATCTAGTGCGGCATCAACAACGACTGTCATATGTGCAAAATCTGGATCTGGAAGGCTGGCGAGTATCGGGCTACATAACTACGCTGTTACGCGAAGCACCGGAGTGAACATCTTTCAGTGGCGTTAATCTGCTTAGTGATGCACAAGATTATATAGCAACGCCCCTGAGATTGCGCCATCTCATTGCTTAGGTATTCCGCGTGCCCAAAACCTGACCGAGAATGTCCCACATGGTCATGCATTTGACCCCACTTTGACTTTGGCTTATTTGCTTATCCGGACTCCGATTTGACTTCCGTTTCCTCCTACAGGTTCGTCTTGAACTTTTCTTTTCACCCATATACTGAGCTTGATCCAAGTTCCCAGAATACCCTTGACGCCAAAAGACCAAAATGTCATTTGTATACCTTTCGCCTGTTTTTAGTCGGTTTTCCACTCTTAACTCCATAAAAGACATCCAATCAAGAAAACCAAACATTTTATTGTAATAAAGACTTGAAATGGACTAATTCGCCTAAGTTAAACGATTCAGATGAGACATTTCCATAGCCCATCACCTACCTTGGGTTGTTATTACCCTCTTTAGGGGGAATGCCATTCCCGAAGGAATACGATTCCTCCTCCATTCCCACGAGCCAACTAGTAATTTAGATTGTGATTTCCAAGAATCATATTACATTCCCCCTTTGTTCCTGCGCTTCAAACATGGCCTAAAGGTTATATATGGCCCTTCGGGCCCAAAATGTTTTTGAGATGGTAGCTATTAAGTTTATCCAATTCATGATGTAATATGTTCATGATATATCCATGCCATGTGATGATGATGATTCTTGAGTCCATATAAAAAAAATAAAAAATAAAAGAAGAGAGTGTTGCTTTCTTAGTGCGGTCACAAACGTGTGGTCTGGAGAAATGCTTATCAGTTTTGGAGTTGAAACTCTTAACAAGACTATGAAAAAAAGTAACTTTTTTACTGAGTAACCCTTGCTTTATTTTGACAACTCAATACGACAAATAGTACAACAAGCAAAACTCGAGGGCAATCGTATCTGAAGTGTTGATATTAAGGGAACGGCTAAAGTCAGGTGTCAGATCGTTCTTCATGTCGGGTGTCTGTTAGCACCCAGTCTGCTGGGCATCCAATCCGCCCAACCTTATTTTTTTTTCTTTTCTTGTTCTTCTTCTTCTCCTTCTCTTTTTTTCTTCTTCTCTTTTTCTTATCCTTCTTCGTGTCATCGTCATCATCAAGTTATCATGAAAACAACCTTGTTTCCAAACTCATTATCATCGATCTACAATGAGTAGTTAGAGAGATAAATAACCTTGTTTTAGAGAAAGAAAGAGAGTAAAACCATCACGGGAAGAACTTTGATTCCGAGCCAATCTTGATCTATGATGAGGAGTTAGAGAAAGGAAGAACCTTGATTCCAAATCCTTAATCCACAACCACCATTAAAACCATTCTCAGGAACCCTAATTTTGGACTGGTCAGTCCGAGACCTTAAGCAAAGTTTAAGATTGATCAGTCGAAAACCCAAAGCAAGAGCTCGAACTGGGCCAGTCCGGAATCTCTTGGACTGAAACGAGTCTGAAACCTTGCTTTGGATTTCGGACGGACGATCCATGCCCGGGTGCCAATAGATGTTTGGGGCCAAAGAAGATTGACCTTAATCGATCTTTTCCCCTCGTGGCTGGTGCTAACACCCATATTTTTCGGGTGCTTTTAGCAGCTCCCTGATGCTAGTGGTCAAATTAAGCAACTCTTTGTTCTCACCAACTAAAAGTTCTGTTAATGGTTGATCTATTATTTCAACTTGTTTTGTTCAACGATCAAAATGCATAAAATATCCAACAAATTGAAAATTAATTTTAGTTTCTCTCTAAGTCCTACTCGCCCACGTACTCTCATCTGAAATTTGGTCGGGATTCACGTTGGGAAACTAACGGGCTAACAACCTTCGTATCTTCCTTATGTTAATTAGCTTTTCTTTAATGTTAATGACATCATTATCGCTATACATTTTGAGTAGATTTGAAATAAACAACTTGATGAAGGATTACCCCAAACTACACCACTAAACACAAGAAGCATATACCCAAGAAACAATTCCAGTGGACATCAAAATATATTGCAACTGGAGTATAATACTTGTAAAAGTACTTATTTTACCATGTGCACATCTCATAAATTTCTTACATTAATAGTCATTAACCAAGAACAGAACCAATAGGATTTTGAGTACTTGTACTTAACCAAGAAAAAGACAAACCAAAGAAGTTCAATATGGAACCAAATTTAGAGCACTCTAGGTTTAGCAACAATAGTAGAATGCTTTAGTATATGTAAACTGAACTGCCCACCTTTCTCTGATGTATCAAGTTTGCTCATTCCTTGCCCTGGCAAAAGCTCAAAATTCTGCACCAATCGACCAATTGTTATCCCAAGAATAGGCAATGCTAGTATAATTCCGGGGCAACTTCGCCTTCCGACCCCAAACGGAAGGTATCGAAAATCGTTCCCATTAGCTTCCACTTTCGATTCTTCTTCCAAAAATCTTTCGGGTCGAAATTCCTCGGGGTTTTTCCAGTTTTCTGGGTTATTAGCAAGCCACCAAGCATTGACAAGGATTTTACTTTCAGCAGGAATGTCATAACCTTTGAGTTTAGCATCATGGAGGTTCATGTGTGGAACCAATAGAGGGATTGCCATTCTTAGTCTAAGAGTTTCTTTGATTACTGCTTGGAGGTATGGGAGTTTGTAAGTATCTGGTTCTGTTATTTGTTCGCTACCAAGGACATCGTCGAGTTCTTTTCGGAGCTTTTGTTGAATCTCTGGGTGGTTTACGAGCTCTGCTATTCCCCATTCAATCGACCATAATGTTGTCTCAATCGCTGCATATAACACGACATTACATAATTATAGCGCCATATAAAATTGTTTTTTAAGAAAATAATTGAAGTTATACAATTATTTACAAAAAGGTCTTAAATGCGTGGTGGTGAAAAAACTTATGTCGAATTTCGAAAAATTGTAATTCAAATATAGTGCGGGTGCTAGCAGACCCGCCAGCTAATAACAGGTTTAATGAATGGGACATGAATTTTGTACCGTCCACATTTTCCCTGCCTAGATGATCATCCCACAAAAGACAAAGACAAAATCGTAATTACATATAAAATTAAAATTTTGTCCTTATCTCTTGTGGGCCGATCATTTAGGTTGTGAAAAGTTGGCGGTATACCTACCAGGTTTGCTAATGAATGTCTTTACGAGTGCTTTCATTTTAGGGAGCGATTAAAGACACAAGCGACTAAAATCACCCGGTGACAAAAGACAGCATTAGAGACGTCCCGGACTGGTTTGATTTGGATTTCAGACGGATCCATATATATATGCGTCCCTTATATACGAGTGCCAATAGGTTTTTGGGTCGATCTCCTCTTCAATGTGCTAACAGCCTTTGGGTCCGGTGTTGAGCTTTATTGTATCATCTAAGGCAGGAAGACAATCGAACCGAAAGTGGTTGGTCACCTGAGGTGCAACGTGGCAAAAGTGTGGCCACTAGGAAATTAGGTGGTCTGCCACTTCATAACACCATGATGACAAAGTTTAGGTATACACCAAAAGTGGTTTAAACTACTTCATCCACCCAATATTACATGGGACCCCCCAATTTTGTAATCCACCCAAATAGAGTTGTTCAAAACTTGAGAAGGATGCTTGTGTACTTATCAAGTAACATTTTTTTTTTGTTGAACTACCAAGTAACCTTTGTAGTTGAGGAAAATTAAGGTTGGCAAGGATATTGAAAGGAAAAATAAAAGGTGGTGTTATCAAATTAGACTAATGGGAGAGGATTTTCAGCAAAAAAAAAAAAACAAAAGATTAGTATAATATAGTCATTTCATGCCAATTTAGGTGAAAATAGGCTTTCTACTTTATGGACAAATGGGGCATATTTGAAAAAAAATGTTAACCCACACCTGTTAAATATTATTGGTGGAAAAGAGATCGTTTTCAAAAATGATTTAGTGGCATGAGAAAAATAGAACTTACTTGAATAAATTGTTAACGTGTAACTATTTAATACTATTAGTACAGAAAAAGTGATAGTTTCAAAGATGATTTAGTAGTGTATAGGAAAAGTATAACTTTTTTTAACAAATTGTTCACTCACAACAATTTGATGTTATTGTCAAAACAACAGATATATACGACAATATTAAGGTCTTGATATAGAATAGAACGATATGTAATTGACTTAGTGGCATTTATGTTATGAATTAATATGCCAAATATTATGGTAACAAATTAAAAGAATTAATTGTAAAATATGATGTATAACTTGACAATCATTAAGAAATTAGGATCTGACAATTAACTGTTATCATTTAAATTGGAAAAATAATAGTAACTTTTGGCATATATTATATGAAAATGTGTTAAGTCTCAATTACGATTCTATTTTTATGTGGTAAAGTAGAGACCTACTAAATCCTTTTTGTTCCTGATGTAAGCGGCTAAAATTATTTCATTTGTTCACATACCATTTGTAATTTGATAGAATTTCTTTATGCAATTTTAAAAATTATTAAAGATACCTAGTGACACCGAATGTGCTCCTATATAACATTAAAAGATAATTAAGTTTAGATGTTAATGCTTACCAGCAACATTGATGTTCTCAACGATATAAAGAACGTTATCTTCGTTGATTTCACCCTTTTGTTGAGCTTCAAGTATATGATCGATGGCACATTTTAATCCTACATTGTCTGCTCCTTTTGTACTTGCAAGTTTTCTAAAAGAAAGAATAATGACCATCAAATCATTTCACTCATAAAAACAAATTTATTCATAAAAATGCCAAAAATAACCATAAGAGATGTGCTTTTAGTCCAACTTAAAGCTTTTTACTTAAATGGGCCTATCGAAATTCGCAAGTTATATGACTATATTTAAATCTATTTCAAAAAAAGAAAATTGTAGATCAGAAAGATGCTCATTTTATAGAGTATCACGAATCAGATAAATGATTTTTTTTTCTTTTAAAATTGGGTTAACAAAGTTTCTCTAAACTATTTTTAAAATAAATTAAATAAATAAACACTTTTATGGAGGGAAAAAAATTAAAAGGAAAAAAAGAAAGAAAAACTTACTTTCTTTCTTCAAGAAAAGAGTCCTTGAAAAGTTGAATTCTTTTCTCCTTAATTTCTTTGCAGATCTTCAAATACCCTCTTAGAAATGGTCTCAAAATAGGAATAAAATCACCATAATTGTATTCAAAACTTTGAGCCAATCTACTTCTTTCACCATTTAAAGCTTTAAGTTTCAAAAATAAAGGATCTTCTTCACTTTCAAATCTTCTATCAAACATAATTCTGTACATATTATTGTACATCATTAGTTGTAATCTTTTCCTTAATACAATTCCATTTCTAGAAGCTTCTGGATTATTCTTAACATCTTCAACAACTTTAGAAATTTCATATTCCCAACCATGTCTATATTGTTGAACAACTTTATTTGTAAAAAATGGTACGGTCATAATCCGTCTCATTTTTCGCCAATGTTCACCGTAAACGGTAAATACCATATCTTGCCCTTTTCCGGTAAATATATCGAAAACTACGTTACGGGTTCTTGACCCGAATTCCACACCTTGGGTATGGAGTACTTCTTTTGCTAATTCGGGTGATGAAACTACGACAAGATTTCTTTGACCCATTCGGAGAAGTAGAATTTCTCCAAATTTTTTAGCTAAATCGGTTAGATTTCGGTGATTTAAATCGTCACCTACTTGAAGCCAATTACCGAATATAGGTACGGGTAAAGGACCCGGTGGGAGTTTAAAACGCTTACCTCGCATTTTAGAGACGACAATTGCGAGAATGGTTGCAAAGAAGAGACCCAATAGAACTTTTTCCAAGAGGATAAGATCCATGGTGAAGGTGGCTGCCGAAGTGGTGGCAGCGGTGGTGGTGGTGGTAGTGGTGTAGGTTAACATAAAAAGGTGCGCAGGTTCAGAGAGGTTGAAGTGGTGGTGCTATGGAGGACAAGTGATGAGTTGGAGGAAGGTAGGTTTGAGATTTTATAAGTGAGAAGAGTTGGTGGGAATGACGTTAGTTTTGACGGAAAACGTTAATTTTGGTAAAGTGAGGTGGTAGGTTGAACGTTGACGGAGTTAAATTTGACGATTAGATTTTGGATGGTAGGAAGTAGGTAAAATGGGTGGGTGATGAAAGCCGACGTGGAAATTGAATTGCACCATAAATTTGAATAACTTTTCAAGATCGCTAAACTTTAAACAAATTCATTTTTTGATCATACAAATTTTAGACAAATTAGTAATTAGATTCTTACAAATCTTTCATTATTGTTTTCCTTTTCTATCATGTGCTATAAGGGTAGAAGATCAAACTTTTGATATTATAAATTAAAATTAGAGTCGGGTAAAATCATTGATAACATTATAATAATCTTAAATTCTTCTATTAGCTAAAAAAGAGAGAAATTCGTGACTTATGAGGTGCCCTTAGGACACATGACGGAAGACACAAATAAAAGCTTCCAAACATGTCATAAAATTCTAGTTCTTAAACATATATTTTTTTTTCAAATTCAAAAAGGAATTCAAATATTATTGGGAAAATACTTTTATGATCTCAAATCTATCTCCGAGAAGAAACTGTCATGAGAGTTTCTTCTCATCCATATCAGTTTCTTCTCGTTCAGTTACTTCCGCATTAAATGATTCAGTACTGTTACAAATATATAATGAATTAAATATTAATACTATTCTAAATAAGAAATTTTTTAAATTTGAATCTAATATAATTTGAACTGTCTCCAGTGTCTGGTAGCAAGAGGATAATAAAAACCCAAAAATGTTATCTTGCAATAGACACCCATCACTAATTCTATCTACTTTTTAGGAAATAGATTCCATTTTCTTACTAACTATACCGATTAATATTTCCATATTAAAGTAAAAATATTATGTTGGGTCTTTCTACTTGTGTCCTAAAATTACATGATAAAAATATAGATTCTTCTAATATTACCATATCCACTACCTACACATAAGAAAACACATTATCTTTCACCACTTGTTTTAAGTTAGAGAACCAGCCATCAATAGACTTTCTCCAATACAACATGAGCAAACCTTCGTTTTTGAAAAACATGGGGACACCTTGAAAATAGTAGTTGACCAACCAATTTTTAGTATGAACTAAGCAATCTTTTTTTTTGTTGAAAGGAACTAAGCAATTTGATGGTTAATGGATTTGAGTGGTATTTTCATTATCTTAAATCAATGTGCTCTATCTCACCAAAAAAAAAAAAAATCAATGTGCTTTTTAACACGTGCACTAAAAGCATATGATAGTTGGAATTTTTTTTGGTTAAAAAACTAAATATTATATTTTTTTTCTTAAAAACTCAAATATTTGTGATTTGTTGGTTAAAAATCTAATATTGTTCACAAAGATGTTGCAAGGTCGCAAGGCGTTGCAAAGATGTCGCAAGGTGTTGCAAATTAAAAAATTACTCAGCGTGCTGAAGACTTAAAAAAAATTGACTAATCCTTTTTAACTAAAGTCCAAATTTTTAGAAAGTTTTGGCCAAATTTCTCTTTTTTTTTCTACTTTGACACGTAAATATTTAACTTTTCTCACAAAATTTCTAATCTCAACCTTTCTTAATTAAGATATACTAATGTTCAATTATGTTTTAACATGTGTATTTTTTTCATGAAGAACAAAAACTTTTTTATGAACTATCCGGAAGAACTTTTGTTATAATATACTAATAAATTTTATTAACATGAATAAAATATGTTATGTTGATTTGGTCTTTTCCCTTTTCTAGCCAATTTTATCAACATTTGAAATATTGAATATCATCATTAAGGAATTTCAATAAATAATAAATTGATATTTATAGTCTGACTTTGGAGTGAGTAAGAATTACTAGAGACATAGACAGGGTAGGGTGGTCAGGTAATCAAATTCTGTGATAAATTGGTTAGTAAGAATTAATAAATGGGTTATTCATTTCTCCATTGCCCTTAACTTTTTGCCAGGATACAACTTTAGCCCCTAATATTGTCAAATTTGAACAATAGTCTTTTTATCCTAAATAAGTTTTAATTTCGAGTCAAACTATAACAATTCCTTGAAAAACTAACTTTAAAAGCAAAACTATCGCTAGAATAAACTTTTATGTTTGAGAGTAAAGAAATTATTCTACGAGAAGTGTTGTTTCCCTTGTTCTCTTTTAAAATAATAATTTTTAAATCTTTTTGTTTACACAAAATAGAGTACGACCACTTTAGTTTTCTTTCTATCTGATAAATCAGAGAAAGAGTTATGTTCTCTCAACTAATACAAAAAAGATGAAAGCAATGATTATAAAAAAGGATTATTTCTCGAAAAGGCCCTTACTTTGTGACCAGCTTTCCGCGTAGCCCCTACTTTATCAAATATACTTAGATGACCCCCTTTTTCCGTTCTTGTTAAATGTCTGTTAACTCTCTCTCCTCCATCTTATCACCTATCTCTGCCACCTCATTTCTCTCGCCACCTCATCATCTTCTCCGATAAGGTCGTCGGGCAGTCAAATTTTCGGCAACCTTCATCCTTAAATTTTTTTTTTTCTCCCTCCCTCTCTCCACCCCATCTCTCTCTTCCCGGCGACCTTCGAACACAAAAAAAAACATCTTTTTTTAAGAATACGATTTAGCAAGTAAAGGGAAATCGTCACCATTAAAGATCAAAGCATTTCTTTGGCGTAAGAAATCAACTAAAAAAACATCTCTTCCTTCATCAGTCATCAATTGTCCCAAATTTTCAACCTTAGCTATTGATGTCGGCAATGGATGTCTTCGTCACAACATTTCAGCAGCAACATCACCGCTTCGATTCCCAAAACCAATCGTAACAAAGCCTCATTATCATTATTATCATCACCCTTCTCCTTGTGGTCATCCTCAACAAGGAAGCCCTAGAAATCATTACCTTGTTCACAATGGAAATTAATGGCAATAACCCTAATTACTTAATGAAATCAAATTAGAAGAGAGAGAGAGAGAAAAAAAAAACCTAAAAGTAGCTTATTTGATGTAATTTTGGACGGTATAAATCCATTAATCAGGATTCCAAAGGAATTAATGTTTTTATAAGGTTTTCAATTTTCAAACCTATTTTCTGTTGATTTCCTTTTATCTTCTATGTCGTCATTATCTCCCTTAAATTTTCCTTTATCTTCCACCGTTTAATTGTTTGTCACATAAAACAACAAAAACCATCAATGACGTTACGAGATAGTGAGAGAAAGAGTGATTATGGTTTGACACGATTTCTGCCACCAATACAAGTGTTGGACCTATGTTGTGGTAAACACGTAGCACAATTGAATTTTATTGGTGATCTTACAATATGATTTGATCTGAGAAATTTTATAGTAATTTGGAAGTAATTTTATTGATGTTGAAGATTGTTTTTTTTTTGTTAAAGTGATGTTGAAGATTGTTGATTGGAGAAAAGAAGAGTTTATGTCATGGATAAACCTCTATTAGAAATCAAACAAGAAGTCGTTTTAAGATTTTTATTTTGATTGTTGCTAGGGAATCCTATACATAGACAACAATTTCTTATGGCATAAATAAATTGAAAGATGCTAATTGTGTGGTACATATAGTTCTATTTTTTTTTTTCTGTTCGAACCAGACCTCCGGCAAAGAGAAATCCCTTTGCAGGAGTGTTTAGAGAAAGAAAGAGGAGATAAAAAATTTTTTTGCTTGAATGTCGCTGGAGAAGAAAGAGGTGAGGTGGAGAGAGAGAGAGAAAAAAAAAATTTAAGGATGAAGGTCGCCGGAAATTTTGACCGGCCGACGACCTTATCGGAGAAGATGATGAGTGGCGAGAGAGGTGATGAGATGGAGGAGAGAGAGTTAATGGACATTTAACGGTAATAGAAAAGGCCACGGCTTTGGGGAATAAAGAAAACTCCCCGGGGAATAAATTCTCGAGGGAATCCAGATTTTTTTGAAAATTCTCCGGTGAATAAATTTTTATGGGGAATACAGAATACATTTTTTTGAAAGTTCTCCTCTATCTCATCACCTCTCTCTGCCACTTCATCTTCTCTACACCTCATCATCTTCTCTACACCTCATCATCTTCTCCGGCGAAAGTTGCCGGCCGGCTAATTTTCCGGTCGGCGACCTTCAAACACAAATTTTTTTTATTTTCTCTCTCCTCTCTCTCTCTAATTTTTTTTTTCTTTTTTCTCTCTCTCTAGAACAGATTTAGAGAGAGAGAGAGAAGGTCTGTTCTCACGAACAAACCTTCAATGGTCTGTTCGTGAAAACAGTCTGTTTTAATGTGTTTGACCCATTAAAACAGATAATAAAACAGTCTGTTTTATTATCCTCCTCAAGCTGGTGAATTGTACAGTCTCATTTTGAACAAGGTAAAGGTGAAGACTGAAAAAAGCTTCTTCCTATTAATCCATTTCCTTCATTCAATACTTTTATGAATTCATACTTGCCACTAGATTCTTTCTCTTATCTCGATTTACGGGTGAGATAGTGATCATTTCGAAATGTTGTCATTCAATGTGTTTGATAAATTTTCTCAATGAGAGAAGAAACGAATTCCTTTGATCTCTGTGATAAAAATGATGAAGTTTCGTTTTTCGTACATCAATTCTTGTTCCATTAGCTTGTTCTTAAGTACAGTATGATATTTTATAAATGTATATGTAATTTGATGACTGACAAATGACTTTTAGGAATCATAGGATCTCATTTGGTTGCCCAAATAGACCCATAGATTATGGATTTTCATGAATCCTAAGAATTTCTTATTGGTTACCCAATAGACCAAGCAAAATTTTGAGTATTTTATGAATCCTAGGATCGCTTATTGATTACCAAATAGACCTAGGAAAATCCTAAGTATTCATGATCTGAATATTCATGCATCCTACACCCAAACGGAGCATACAGGTAGTTCTTCATGTCCCTTAGATTTGTTGTTACGGTGTTTAAGGTTTGTTTCAATGGCCTTTAGCTTCTTATCATATTGTTTAAATGGCGGCTTATGACCTTTGTGGTCTGTTCTCACGAACAGACCTTTTCTCTCTCTCTAGACCTGTTCTAGAGAGAGAAAAGAAAAAAAAAATTTAGAGAGAGAAAGAGGAGAGATAAAATATTTTTTTTTAAAAAAATTTATGTTTGAAGGTCGCCAGCCGGGAAATTGGCCGGCCGGCAACTTATGCCGGAGAAGATGATGAGGTGTCGAGAAGATGAAGTGGCAGAGAGAGGTGATGAGATGGAGGAGCCTTTTTTATAGCATCTTCTAAAATTAGAAGCCCCTTAGCAATAAAAAGAAACATAAAAAGTCAATCTTATTTGACTAGTTTTAAGAAAAGTCTTTATTCCCCGGAGAATTTTTTTTATTCCCCAAAGCCGCGGCCAATAGAAAAAGGGGGTCACTTGAGTATTTTTGATAACGTAGGGGGATACGCGGGAAGCTGGTTACCAAGTAGGGGGTCTTTCGAGAAATAATCCTTATAAAAATGAAAATTAAATGATACAAGTATCCGAGTCAAGAAATACCTCTCTCTTTAAAAGAATTTACACCCTGTATATTAGTACCAACCGTAATGGTGTATGTCTCCCAGGATAAAATGGATTACCTATCAAGTTAAAGATGGTACCTCTTAGTTATGTTAGTCTGTCGAACTTTGTAAGCAATACGAACTTCTGCAAAATGATCCTTGAACTAACGCTTGAATGAATACTCTGAAAATGCTAATAACTCATGTGTTTAGTTTGTTGTATTCTCATGGTAGCTATAGGGGTCTTCGGAACACTTCGTATGGGGACCTATAGACGAACTGATGTTTCCAACAACCACAGTTGACTGTTGGGTTTCAGGTCGAATTTTGTATGGGTCCCAATAGACGAATGTATAACTTTCCTTATTCCAATACGATACTAACAATAAAACTACACGTTGGTTGTAGTTATCCTTATATATATTCTCCAAGTAAATCAATGATAACTCATTCTTATCAGATTTTGACAAAATTTATGTCTAAATTCAAGAGGTCAACAAGACGAATCTAATGGTCCATCTTGATCCTGATTTGGACAACGTTTGGTTGCCCAAATTGGCCAAAAACAAATCCGGTTTCTATAGGAAGTGTGTTAATTTGTACAAATTCATGAACTTGTTTAAAAATCACATTTATTTTGTCATCGTTCCAATGGCGGAGCTATGTGGGGAGCAAACCTCGCTGTAGTCAGGTGAGATTGTGTGATTGTGTAATTCATGAACTTGGTTAAAGTTTGCATTGCCATTAGAAGGAGGTGAGATTCTGTAATAGGTAATAAGTATAGCTCAGTTGGTTCAAGGCGTCTATGTTTGCCTACAGGGTCACTAGTTCGAACCTGTGCATCTTGTTCCTCTTTTTCTTTTCTTTTTTTTCTTTTTTTTTTGCTTAGAGGGAAAGATCTTTTACCAGGGACAAATCCAAGATTTCTATTTAGAGGGTGTGAAATTATATATCAAACAATTATTTTTTTCGCAATATTCATAAACTATATTCATTAATTATATTAATACATCAACGATTACAAAAGCAATTGACAAGAGTTCAAGTTTTGAAATGTTCGCATAATCTGCTCAGTATTGGAATGGGAAATAACGTTGGAATCGAGTCCGTAACTTTCAGTGTTGAACTTGGTGAATCCGAAAAAAAAATTCGGATAATTTCTTTTCCATAGTTGATAGTTGAACTCGAATACTTGATTAAATGAATAAGAAGAACCAGTAGTATTAGTAGTAGTAGAGAAGAAGTGGGAGTTATATATACAGGTAGAGAATTGAATTGTGTAGTTGGATAGTTGAATTGAAGTTTATGAGATTTTAAGTAGATGAAATGAAGTTTATATAGAGCTTAGGGTAGTTGAATTGAAGTTTATAGAATTCAGGGTAGTGACTCCATCCCTCGACACTAACTATTACCGCTGAGCTAAACAACAGTAATTGTCATAACATACATATCTATTATATAAAACGCAAAATTTTTTGCTGACTCGGACAAGTCGAAAGACAAATCCGGTCGTTCGTTGGCTTTTTTGTTAAATCTAGGTCACTAGATCTATTACCTACCTATAAAAAAAAATATTTAGTTCACCCACTCAATGCAACATAACTTTGTTCACCCTCGTGAAATACTAATATCAATGCACCTCAGGAAATGAAATTGAATACCATTGAATAATAAAGATGACAGTTTTTTTTTCAAAGAATAAAGAGGGCTATTAAGGCAATGGTTCAACTATCTCCTTTGGCCCTCATAAAATGAAATTGAATACCATTAAATAATAAAGAGGACTGTTTTTTTTGTTCAAAGAATAAAGAGGGCAGTTAAGAGTCTTCCTACAATCCTACCTATCTCTCTCCCTAATCACTCTTTCACATGCAAACATTTCTTTTTTTCCTTCTCTTTAAATACTGACTTATCTTTAGATTCCTCTAACTAAACATGTACAAGGGGTGGATTCGAGGTAAGAATTAACAACCAAGGTGGACATTCGAGGTAAAAACTAACAAATCTTTATACTACAATTATGGTGAATATTTCATGTGGAACAACTTAAATTTTAAGTGTTCGTTGGAATGCGTAAAAGAAAAAAAAAATGTGGGCCTCTTCAAATTGGAAGAAAGAGAACAACTTAAAATTTGTTTTTGTTTGAATATAGCAAGAATATAGCAATTCTAATACTTAGGTGATTTTTTAGATTGTACACTATTTTTAATGGTTTAACTTACGCGAAGGTTTTTTGGTAACCGTAGAATTCTAAACAGAAGCGTCCGTGCCGGAGGCACGGGTTATGCCTAGTAAAGATATAAAAGGTATGATACAAAATGTGTTCAGTAAAGAACACAAACATAATTTTAACGTGGAATGTAACATAAATATGGTCCATGATGGTTATATGTTCCGCAAGAACTTTAACGTGAAATGTAAGGAACATAAACAGAAAGTTACAATACAAATGCATTATGTAACATCATTTTATAAAATTTATCACACAAAACCAATTTTGCGTAATATAAAGTTTCTCTTGTGCATCTTAATTTTCTAGACCAGTCAAAAGATCTTTTGTGTCGAAAATGTTGACCCAAAATTGATATTGAAAAATACAAAATCAAGAATAACAAGAGAAATTTTTGGACAAAATGAATGGAATCACCATATGTCAAACATATGAAACATTATGCTCAACAAAACACGTTTTGTGAGATGAACTATGCTCAATTATAAAACAAAACAGAGCTTGCATCAACATCCATATTAATGAGTTTTGTTAAAAATATAATTTTGCTCGATAACAAAATGAGTTTTTTTATAACCAAATTATGTTGTGTATATCATACATTTGTTAAGAATATCAAATCTGTAGATACCTCTGTAATAAAAACAAATATCCTAACAAAGAAGGAAGAAGATGATGGAGCGAAAAAGAAAAATAAGATGAAGATGATTGGGAACATGAAGAAGAATGAGAGAGAGAAAGAAAAATACTTTTGCTTTATATTAAAACCACAACAAAACTTGTTTCTGAAAACTATGAATAATATGATGAAGACGAACAAATATTGCGTAAAAACTACCTAGACAGATGAAAAAGATGAATGAAGATGGCATGAACCGATTGGATTAGGATTTTATGTTTGAGTTTTGGGTAACCCATTTTGTAAAGAGAGAGAAAGAATGGAGCTCTCCAAAAAGGGATTGTTTCTAGAGAGAAAAAGTGAGAGAAACTGTGACAGGTTTATTTGGGATTGTTTAAAAAGGACATTTTGAGCCTATGTATATACAAGGTTATAATTGGTATTAAAAGAAAATATCAATTATAGGGATTTGTGTTTTGTATAAAGATGGGTACTTTTGGGGTAGATTTTTAATTAAAATCCTATATAAATATTACGGCGGACTAAAAGTAATATTAGGGGTGGATTTTTGGACCCCAAATCTATTTACTTTTTCTCATGGAAAAGAATATCAAAATTTTCGTATGTGAATCAAGTTTAAAGTGTTTGATTGGGAGGAAAATATTGTGTGCCTTTAAAAAATCACGTTCCCTACATTTATTCATCAATTAAATGAGAAGTGCCTTTAGAATTTCGTGACTATCTTCTTCTTGTTGGTAGGATACTAACCTCAGAAACCCAATTTATAAATTTCACAATATCAAAACTCCAAATTTTAGTTATCTCTACACTAATTCATGAAATCTCCTATCTATATATATATGAATCTCATCGTGAGAAATGATTTTTCTACATCACAATCTTGAATCTATAAATCTGACCACGATAAATGATTTTAAAGGAAGCAAAGAAAGAGTCAATTAGAGAAGAAACTGAAACCCATCTATATTTGACTTCGATCTAGAGAGAGATATGCTAAAGAGAAGGAATATAGGGACGCTAGAAAGATATGAAATTAGACCGGGGCACTGAACCATCATGAATGATTTTTCACTACCCTAATTATACCGGGTTGAGCGGCCAAGATCATGGGCCTCATGGCCAAGCCATTGGGCCTCACGGTCGAACTAGTATATATATAAATTACTACTACTATAGATCTTTTTAGGAGAATTCAGTAGGTGCAGGCACACAAACTCACACTTCTTTAGATCGGTTACTGCTTTTTATAACATATACTTATCTTTATTTTATTTGTTTTGTTGAAATCACCCTATATTTATTGTGAGTGTAAGAAAATATTTTATTTATGAATATTCTATTTATACATTGGCAGCCTAAACTAATAGGTCTATTATCTACCCACCTCTTCTGACAATCGAACCTAAAACCTCCAGAATTTTGGAGTTTATGTCAACACATTGGACCACTAGGGCAACCAATTGTGACGAAGTACTTTTTCATTAATGAAGTCAAATACTCTAACTACGAGTCATCATATTACAATATATTCCAAGATCAGTTTTTAGCGTACAATGATACAATTATGGACCACTACATTAGTAGTTTGGGTTACTAGATTTATACTATGGTTCTTCTTCATTTATAGTGATGGCATGATGGGGACTATTTCCCAATGGTGGCCAATACGCGGACAACCGTTTTTCTTATATGCACAACTATCTTATGTGGACAACGCAAAAAAATTAAATTTTTATATGGACATCAGTTTCTAAGGGGACAACTCCCTATTATTTTCACTCAAGTCCTCTTAGAATCAGATATATTATTTGATGACTTCTCTCTTTCTCCATAAACCCTAGGTTAGTTTAGTCTTCATCTCTTCTATTATTTGTTCTTCATCATCACCCAAATTTCTAGAGAGAGAAACTCCTTGGAGAAGCATTGGTGATTATGGCATCAAACAAAGGCAAGGGAGTTGTTGTAGAATCTCCCCAAAGACAAAGGTTAGAACCCTAAAACTCTAAAACCAACCATTAAGAAGAAGATGGTATTGATGGCAGAGAAAATTAGAGAAGATGTGGAAGACGAAGATGGATCTGTTGGTTCCGACTCTGAAAACGATGGTGAAGAGGAAGATGAATCTGGTAATTCGGGTTGTGCAAAAATATGGCATAACAGAACATCACTTGCGACGAAAATCTGGCATAATCAGAAAACTTGCCAGATTTTCGTCGCAACTTAGCTTCTGTTATGCAATATTTTCGTCGGTTTTCTTCGAAAATATGGCATAACAGAAGCTAACTTGCTACGAAAATCTGGAAAATTGTCCGATTTTTCCAGATTTTCGTCGCAAGTTATGTTCTGTTTTACCTCATCAATGTCATTAATGCCTATTATAGAAACGCCCGGAAAAACTTCTTCAGGTGCAGATTGAGGGATTTTGTCTTCTTCTTCCATCTAGGGTTTGATAAAAAAAAATGGTAGAAACTACAGTTTATTTTTAGTAGAAGTGAAGAAAGAAGAATAAGACTAAGAAGATATTTTGTCTTCTTCACAAAAAAAATGGTAGAAACTACAGTTTACTTTTAGTAGAAGTGAAGAAAGAAGAATAAGACTAAGAAGAAGGAAGAAGATGAAGAAGAAGAAGACAGTTTAGGTTTTCAATCTTTAACTATTATTTTTGTTAGTAGTCCACAAGTTACTAATTATTAGTATTTAAGACTTTATGGAGTTGTCCCCTTATTAAATCAAAGTCAACTAAGTCAAGCATAGTTGACTCGCATCGGACCGGAAAATAGCTGTCCGTATAAGAAAAACGGTTGTCCGCGTATTGGCCACCTTCCCAATAATACCATTAGGGCCATTATGGGCCTAAATCATCCGCTTTGGTTTAATAGGCTATTATGAACTATTGTGTCAACTGATTATAAACTTAGTTGGAGCTTAATAGTTAATACTTAGATGTATGCATACAAAGGCGAATGTTCAATTCCTCACAAAAAATCCTTTGAGTATTTTATTTTAATTTTCCTGCTATACGTAAAGGTCTCGTTTGTATTTGGTTGTTCTTAGATTTCTCAAGGGCTCTCTTGGTTCTGGAATTTGTTTTCTTTCAGGAAATCTGTCTTCTCTCTATGCTTATGTTGATTTGGATAAAGTTGGATGTCCAGATTCTCGACGCTCAACCTCAGACTATATGTCGTGTCCTTTGGAACTACATTGGTTGTTTGGCCTTTAAAGAAACTATCTACAGTTGTTCGCTCTAACACTGAGGCCAAATACAAAGTCATGGCTTATGCTTCTTTTGAGATATACTTTGGATCTCCTATGAATTCGTGGGGTCTCCACTCCCCACTCTTTTCACACTCAAATGCCGTTAGATGGGAGCTAAATATCTTACAATGAATCACGTTTTTCGTGCTCTAGTCAAACATGTTGAAGTGATTAATTGAACTATCATTTTTTTCTTGAGGAGCTTGTTGCTTCTGGAATTCTTATTCCTATAACTTCGTCCTCAATACTTCTCAATTCACATGATGTCTTTACAAAAGGGCTCTTTGTTCCTTCATTATCTTCTATTGTCTCCAATTTTTTTATGCATCTCCCCAGCGTCCAAATTGCGTGGAGTGTAACGATAATGGTTCATTTCTAAATGTAACATACGTGTAGGTCTAATTCAGAGAGATGAGAGAGTTGATGTAAGAGGTCTGTGGGAATAATTTTTTCGTATAGTTTTGACTTAACTAAGTTTTAACGTTAGCCAACAACCTTTGGTCGGAGTGGTAAGAGGTATAGTCTTCCACCTTAGAGGTCAAAGGTTCGAGGCACGCTGAACAATTAAAAAAAAACAAAAAAAAAAGTTTTGACATTAAAAGTTTGTCACATTTTCTGACAAACTCTTAACTACTTTCCTGTTACTTTAAAAAAAAAAAAAAAAAAAAAACTACTTTCCCGTTCAACAAAAAAAAAACTACTTTTTCCGCTTCTTCTCTCTCTAATTCTCACCAAAATAACTCTATTATAATATTTCTTTTATGGAACTTAAATAGTCTCATCCTGGAACTTTTTTCTCACAACTATGGCTCTAAATATTAAATAAATTTTAAGAGAAAAAAATGTAATCATCACTATGTCACCAATAGACGTATGTAATTACCTAAACAAAATAAATTTCTGCCAGTGGTTTTATGAAAGTGATAGGAGAAATTTTTTTAAGTGGGTGGCTACTCTTTTTATTCTAGTTGTATCTTTCAATGGAGTGGGTTTGGGTTTGGTAGGTTGAAATAATGAGTGATACTCGGTCTGAGAAGTTAACGAAAAAGAACAATTTCTATATAAGAGGAAAAGCAACTTCGATCATTTTCAGTTCTAGATTTCAAATTTATCAACCTTTAATTTATTTTAATTTTGAAATCTTTTCTTTTATCTATGGCGTGAACATTTTTAACTCTCACTTAAAGTGTACATTTTTAGGGGTCACCAAAGAATAGTACAAAATAAAATCCTAAAAAGATTTAAGATCCTACCAAAAAAAATGAGTTTTGTCTTTCAAGCATTTTGCTCGTAATAATGTTATTTGTATTTGATAAATCCATTTTCATTTTTTTATAAATATCTTGCAGATCTTTAGAAACTTCTACGTTTCTTCTCATTAGTTCTAACTCATCTTCTCTCTTCATTGGAAAATTACATTCTCTCTCCAACATAATCATTTTTATCTTCTTTATTAATTTCTTCTCCAACAATGTTTGTTTTGTAATTTTAAGATTCATTTTTTTGGTTGTTTTCTCTCATTGAAGCAACTATGTTCATCTTCAAACCAAAACAACTAAACCATGTTCAACAATGATTTTGAGTTTCCCATATTTAAAGATGAAAGAACCAGATTTGAAGATGAACATGGATGTTATGGTTTTGTTCATCATTGATTCAATGGTTTTGGTCATTTTCGTTTTACTTTTGTTCATGTTTTGATTTTGGTTTGTAATAAATCTGGTTTTTGTAGTTTCAAATATGTTTTTTGCACCTTCAAACATGTTTTTCTTAGCTTTAGATCTGATTTTTAATGGCCATAGTTTTTCAAAACAAAATAAATACAACTATGATATATTTTTCTCGTTTTTTTTTCTCTCATCAACTACTGTTTTTGCAGCAGTCATTATTTTTTGCAGACGAAATTGTATCCTAGTGAGAGCAATATATATTTTGCTTGTTTATGTTGCTTTCAGCAAAATGTTATTTGCTTTTGTGACAAATCTACGTGTACAATTTCAAATTTTAAAATTGTCGTTATGTCTCTATTAGACGTTTGATTTGACCTTTGGAGCAAAATTATTTTATAAAGTTCATTTGCTGTCATGACGTCATAAGTTGGTTTTATTCATCGCAAAATGTGTTTTTTTGGAATATATGTAATATTATAAGCAGATACACAATGTTATGTACATAGGCAAAATGTATTTTGCTTCAATTTTGTAACTTTTTCGTATGAATTTTTTCATAATTGTTTCATTCTTCATTCTTTATTTCTTCAAACTTTTGAAAATGTTATATACGCAAATATAAACACTCTTGTTTACTGCACTTTGTATTTTGCGTTACTAACTTAAGCTGATACATAACATACGTTAGCTTTGTACTTAGGCTTATATCAAAGCAAACTCAACTTGTCTCAAAGCAAAATAAGCGTTCTTATGACAAACTCAACTAATCTCAAAACAAAATAAGTTTTCCTATAACAAACTCAACTAGTGTCAAAGCAAAACATGTTTTGTTATGGTAGGTAAGTATTGTCCAAGCAAATTATGTTTTGTTATGGCAAAATAAATAATGTGTCTAAAATTAATAATTTTCTAGGCTTCACACCAATTTGAAAACGAATCCATATTTTCGACATTTAACTTGGACTACTTTAACAAAACACGAAATGACAAACACAAAACCAAATTCAACTACAACAAGTTACGTTTTACTCAAACCACATATAAATTTCATATAAGTTGTAATTGAACGTGCTTATATCGCACAAAACACATATTGCCACAAACAAAACCAACTTATGACGATCGATAACAATGAATGAACGTCACAAAATGTATTTTGCTCCAAAAAAAATCAATTGAAAGTAGCCTATTTTATCATTATAGTTGTACTCTTAGACTTTTTTTTACGGAGTAGGTTCCTTCAGAGGGCTCTTCGTTTTCTTTTGGTTGAGTCTAGTAAGAGTTGCCTCCATCATCTTTCGTTTTATGTGTGGTCATTGAGGAACCAAATCTAGTTACCACAAAATACGTTTTGCCCAAACTCAATATTATTTCATACAAGCTGTAATTATAGTTGTTTGCAAAATCCCATATATTTCAAACAAAACATATTTCTAATGAACAAAACCAACTTATGACAGACTATAACAACAATTTGGCATTACAAAATATACTTTGCATCAACCGTCGAATCATACTTGTGATAGATACAAGACACCAATTTTGAACACATAGATTTGTCACAATAGCAATGACAGTTTGCTAAAAGCAACATATCTTTTAGAACAAGTAAAATATATATTGTTTGCGCCAAGATACAATTTAGCTTGTAAAAACAATGTCGGTTGAAAAAATAATAGTTGATGACAGATGAAAGGAGAAAATTTGATCCAACTTGTACTTTGTTTTACAAAAAAACTTTGAGAATCCATTAAAAGCTAGATCGAAAGCTAAAAAAACATATTTGAAGACGCAAAAAACATAGCTGAAGCTAGAAAATTAGAACTATCAAAAACAAAAACATGACCAAAATCAAAACTGAAATGACCAAAATCATTAAAGTAATTATGAACAAAACCAAAACTTCATCATTTAGAAGTACTTTTGAACCTGAACAACGGTTTCAAAAAAATATTAGATTTAGTTTTGGAGATGAACAAATCGGTAATGAGAGATTGAAGAAGAAGAAGCCTGGAAATGAAGCAATTGTGTTAATGAAGGAACCGGGATCTTAAGAAGCTAAAGCTTGAAGATGAAGCAAATGAAGAAGATGAAGATGTAAGAGATGAAGAGTTTGTAGAGAGAGATAGGGAAACAAAGTTTTGGAAAAGAGAACGAGATTAGGGTTTTATGAAATAGAAAATAGAATTTGAAATCTATATAGGAGATTCTTATGAGAATTAATAGAAATTGTTAATCCTAGAGATTCATATTTGTGGATCGAGTTGTGTTTTATTTTCTAGATATCTACTTTTTTTTGTGGATAATAAGTGTTTATTACATTTTTGTGGATGAAATCTACTATGAGGGGTCAAATTTTTTTTATCAAAAAACCAAATTTTTACACAGGGTTATATCTCGAAAGGCCCCCCTACTTTGTGACCAGCTTCCCGCGTAGTTCCCTACTTTATTAAGAATATCCAGATGGTTTTCTTTTTTTCGTTGCCATTAAATATCCGTTAACTCTCTCTCCTCCATCTCATCACCTCTCTCTGTCACGCCATCTATCACGCCATCTCATCATCTTCTCCTATAAGGTCTCCAAACAAAATTTCGGTGACCGGCTGGCTGTAGGGATTCTTATGTATCTAATACATCTAATTGCTAGTGTCGTTAGCGGAATCTCAAACATCTATATGTTTAACACTAGGTTACCAGGATCTATACATTAACATATCAATGAACTAGAACAGAAAGAAGGTTACCTTAATCTCTTTCCCACGAACTAAATCCCGACCAGTATTTGGAAGATAAGAGCCCCAATTGTTGCTCCTCTACTTGAGACACCGAGTGTATAACTTTAACTCCCTTCTTTCAGTCAGCTAGGACCTTCTTAAAGGTTGAGATGAAGAACTCCTTCTTCTTGACTAGATAGTTGAGAAAACACCTTTTTTCTCTCTGAGATGTATTTACTGAACTCTTTTCAGTTGGCTTTTCTGTCTCTCTTTCAGACTTTTTTTCCCCCCTCTTTAGGTTGTCTAATTAGGTCCTTATATAGAAATTCCTAAAATAGGTAATGGACCTAAACTAGGATTACTAAAGCCTAATTATGAGTATTTTTCTAAAATACCCTTTTAGGGTTCCCTTTGTGTGGCCGGCCAACATAGTCCTTTATGGGCTGGGCTTCCTTGACCGACCCACTTAGGGCCTAACCGACCATGACATGGCTAGGGGTGTGCAAAAATAGACCGAACCAATCAAACCAAACCAATCCAAACCGGTCCAGTCGGTTTTCAAACCAAACCAAACAACGAGTGGTTTGGTACGGTTGTAGATTTTCAAAAACCAACTGGTTTGGTTCGGTGAGTGGATGCACTTTTTATGAACCATTAAAACCAAACCGAACCAGTCAAGTTCAATTAATATATATAATTATATATTTACATAATTTTTTCTAAAATACATCTATCATATCCCTATAATTTCATACAAATACACATCTTTCATCAAGTTGCTATAAATAAGAATAACTACTACCCATACAAAACAACAACACTACTACAATATAATGTTACTAGCTAGTATTATATTAAAACAATTCATGTATCATCAATGTTACTAGCTACTATATAATATTTCGCGGGGGACCTGCACATGTCTTTCATGTTTCAAATGTTTTTTCGATCCATTATGTTAGTTTGATTGTTTCTCCAGATTTTTCAGGGGTGTTGTCTTGATTTTATACGTCAATGTATGAAGAAAGTAACTCGATTCGCCGATTTTCATGGAGAACAAATTGTGTTTTATGGATGGTTTGGTATCCAGTAGTATCCAAACCGCTTATGATGGTTTGGTTAGTAACCGAACCAAACTCTGACCGGTTTGGTAACGGTTTGAAAAATCACTAACCAAACCATGAGTGGTTTGGTAACGGATGACACCAAAATACCGGATACCGAACCAACGAACACCCCTAGACATGGCCAACCCCTTGCTTAGGTCGGCCATCACATGGCCGGCCCACCTAAAGCCTCCCCGGGTCTTCTTTTAAGACCCGGATGTGTATCTCTGTTCGGACTCCTCCAAACTAATTGGTCTTACCTATAATGGATCCAATCCACTTATATGCCATCCAGCCACTAGTCAATTCTCTTTGTTCAAACCATCACTCTTATGTGTAACCATTGTAGGATCCGGTCTATGTTAGCCGCGGATTACCGAAGTTATCCGACGATCGTAGTTGACGTCTAGCTAAGCATTACGACCCCTAATTGCACCGGACTAATGATCTTCCGAGTAAGGTCATTAAGATCCTATTCGCCAAATCGTACGCATTGACATCTTGGTCGAAGGACACTCCTTCGGAAGGATACCATTCCTTCTGACCGGGGGAATATATCCTTCACCGGCGACCTTCATACTTCAAAATTTTTTTTTTTTTCTTCTAACTCTCTCTCTGTTCTGGTCGGCGAACGGGGGATCCCTTCGCTGGCGGCTAGTCTGGAAAAAAATTTAAGTATGAAGGTCGCCGAAAATTTTGGCTGGTCAACGACCTTATCGGAGAAGATGATGAATTGGCGTGATAGATGATGTGGCAGAGAGAGGTGATGAGATGGAGAAGAGAGAGTTAACGGACATTTAACGGTAACGGAAAAAGGAGGCCATCTAGGTATTTTTGATAAAATAGGGGGCTACGCGGGAAACTGGTCACAAAGTAAGGGGCCTTTCGGAAAATAACCCTTTTACATTTTATGTAGGACACTAATTATTTTGGGTGTAAATATAAACTTTAACTTAAATACATCTCTTTTTCTCTCTAAAATCTTTACCCTTCACCGCTATCACCATGAGAATAAGGAGTTTTCACCTTATGAAGAACCATCGATTCCATGAATTATAACATTTGGTTTCTCTTGTCCTCTCCATTTTATGTGAAACATTAATTACGTTTTTATTTGGTGACAGTGAAACATTAACTACGTGAAACATTAATTATGTCATTTGGTTTATGCGGTTTTTAGTGTTTGGAAATTTTGATGTGTTTTCTTCTTGTTTACTTTGGTATCTAGCTGAAATCAAACATATTAGGTCGGGATAGTTTCTTTCTATAGATTATATCATATGGTCTTTGGTAAAGAGACATGTCTCTAATGCATTGGGACACTATTAGTAAAGGGATATTGGTCCTTTCAGTGAGTAAACATTTTTATCAAAAAATTAAATAAATCATCATATATTCACTTTAAAATGATTGTATTAAAAACACTTCATTATTTAACATTAACCACAAAAAGATAAAACATTTTAAATAGTTGAAGATCTATTTCCTTGTCTAAAAACACAGACAAACGATGGAATAAAATTCGAATTAAAAATTTCGGATATAACAATTAAAATTTGCTCAAAGTTTAATCGAAATATATTTAACATTTCGACAATATTGGCCGAAATATTTCATCTTCACCAAAAACAGGTGGCCGAAATTCCGGCGACAAAGAATATAAAGTGAATAAAAATGTAGCGCCTATATGTGGTGGTTATTTTGTAGGATAGGTTACAAATAGATCTCGTACTAGGATTTGTGGATCTAAGGAAGAAGAAAATGAAAATAAAAGAAAATTCAGATACTTGTATTATTTTAATCTTAGTTTTAATTCCAGTAAAAACTAATTTATTCGATTTACAACCCTAAAAGTAATGTCCCTTTTTTAATTGGTAGAGGGACTTAAAATCTAAAATATAATACTTTGAACATGCCCTGATACCATTTAGTCGAGTACCTATACCAAACACCATCATAATTTGTTCCTTAAATGGGAAACCAATGAAGAAGCAGAAAAATCAGATGAAACTAATGAATGATAAGCTATAATTCTTTTTAGGGTTTTCAAATAATTAAGAGAATTAGAGATTTTGTCGTTGAGCACTCTTGATTCATTAGAGAAATATCATCGATTGGAGAAGGTGGTGGTGGTTGGTTAGAGAAGAAGTTGGTTGGAGTTTCTGTAGATTTTTACAAAAAATATATTACCCATATTAAAAATAATTAGTTATATTTACACTGATATAGTTGTCCACGTAAAAAAATTGTTAGTCCCTATATTGCCCACATATATATATATATATATATGATATAAATATTATTTTTTTTTGTTGAAATATATGATATAAATAGTCAATAATTTTACAAGCGTTTCTTCCCTTGTTTCTAGCTGGCTTTGCATGAAATCGGATTTCATAATGCTTTTAGGGATGGAAAATTTTACAGGCAGCAACATGTGACTATAAGCGCCTTCTAGTGTGTTTGACTTTGGAAATTAAACTGGATGCATTTGGGATGTGCCTGTCATAGTGTGGGCTGGGCTTGGGGAATATGGTGGCACCCATAAAATCAGTGTACCCTTCCCTTTTTGCAAGAAAGGCTAGAAAGCAAAGGCCTATGGACTTACTGTTCAACCAAAACATACTTCACATGATGAAAGAAAACCGCTTGAAATAAACAAAGCTCGTTTAATTTTCATCCCAACATAATATTGAGTTAGAAGTATCAAGTATTGTTAAAAGAAAACAATAACGATTCTCCTCACCAGAACATCAATCTTCAAACCGGTCTCGCCTCTCCATGGCGAACTCTTGGGGATTAAAACTAGGGTTTTTTATGGCAGCAGATCTAGGGTTAATGACTTTGATAGTGGAATCAGATTCAAAGGTTCTGATAGAGTATTTATTGGACGGATATCCGATGGTTCCATGATGTTTGGTTCCAAATCTCGAGGAGTTACGTGCCTTTGCCTCACACTTTAACGTAATGCTTTCCCACTATCGTAGAGGATGCAACGTGGCGACTGACGACCTTCCCGCCTTAGCTAGACCCCTGCGACCTTCTTGACGTGTTTCCTTCAGTTCCCGACGACAATTCTAGTGCGTTTTAGTCCTCTAATTGTTTGATATTCCTTATTTTGGTCCATCATGAGAACAACACAATGTAATTTATCTTATTTTAATTGTACTAGGTTTCCACCGCGTCCTACGGACGCGGTAGATTCCTTTTGGCTAACGTCATTGTCATTGTATCCGTCGTGGTCGACCACCCTTCAGTGACGTGTGTATCTCAAAGTTGTGCACATCCAGATATGAACGCATCACTAATTCTATTGTTACACCATCCAACATTATACAGGGACCTGTAATTCGCATATTCGGATCTTTGTGTCATCTTAGATGGTGTAGAAATGAAACCCAAGATGCGTTCTCATTTGCATATGTACAACTTCGAGATACAAACACCACTGAAGGGTGGTCGACCACGATGGATACAATGACAATGGCGTTAGCCAAAAGGGATCTACCGCGTCCTACGGACGCGGTGGAAACCTAGTTATAATAAATAAAAGATAAGAAAGATAAAAGAAGCGGAAACCTAGTTTTTATTAAAACCATTGAGTGGAAAAACTAACTTTGATTGAATCATACAGTTAAGCAACAAAACTTACATCTTAAATCTTTAAAACCAACAAAATTGGAGCGGTTTTAACATGAACAAAAAAACTTAGAGAACCAAAAGTGCAGATACAAAAACTATATTGTTGAAGTAAAAGAACAAACATAACTATATTGTTCAAGTGGAAACTAAATGAAGAAGTAATTTAACATGAAAACCTATAGTTTTACAATCGTACTTGCAAACTCTATTTGTCTACAAACCATCAAAATCTTCAAGAAAAGAATATCAAAAGATGAATATCCTGAACAATTTGGTTAGTTCAGGAGATTCCATACCCAAAGTAAAGAAAAACTTAAAAGAGATGAAGAACTTGGATATGATGAACAAAATAATAACCAGAGAGAAACTTAATGAGTAGTAAACATACATACACTTAGATGAACAAAATAATATACTAAGATAAAATTACGCAAAAAATACAATAGATGTGAGGAAACAATAGTACAAAATATTAGGGAATTACATGTATTTTCAATAACATTAAACTACTTGAAGAATCCACCCAAGTTTATTCTCATCTTCATTCATTCTTGGAGAAGGTTTCATATTCATCATTCTTAGAAAAAGTTTTGTTGGAGATTAGAGGTATAGATACTTCAATACACTCAAATAAACTCAAAAGATTCACATCAACATACTTTCATATAATAAAGCTTCTTTAGATCTACACAATCTCATAAAACAAGAGACACAAAGTTTTGTCACAATATTAAACTAGATATTGAAATTAGTTCTTACCTTAAGCACAATATTCATACTAGATCTATGTCTTCTTCTACAAGTTTCTTGTATACTATTCTCCTTTTACTTTCTCTCTCTAGATTGTTCTTGAACTTGACTAAGAAATGAACTCTCTACACCCTTTTAATTAATTTCATGAGGCTTTTACTTTTTTACCCCTTCTAGTTTGGTAAACCATTTACTCAAACCCACACTTTTATATTGGGCCCAAACCCAAATTTGGTTTAAAAGCCCCCTTTTCAACATCCCCCCTTAAACCAAATTTCCATAGCTTCTCATACCTAACATCCACTTCAATCTCTCAAAGACATCATGCTTCAAGGGCTTCGTAAACATATCCGCTATTTGATCTTGAGACTTGCAATACATCACTTCAATATCACCTTCCTTAACATGTTCACGAATAAAATGGTAGCGTGTATCAATGTGCTTGCTTCTTTCATGACAAACGGGATTCTTGGCTAAAGCAATAGCCGATTTGTTATCAAGGAACACTTCGGTTGGACCAACTTGAGGGCATTGAAGATGCTTCAACATATTTCTTAACCAAATTGCATGACAAACCATAGAGCTAGCGGCTACATATTCTGCCTCACAAGTAGATAAAGTCACAATGGGTTGTTTTTTAGAAGACCAAGTAAATGCCGTGTAACCCATAAAAAATACAAACCCCGATGTACTCTTTCTTTCATCTAAGTCTCTACCCCAATCACTATCGGAATAACCGATAAGCTTAAAATCTTGTTCACAAGAGAAAAATAAACCATCATTGAGCGTACCTTTAATATATCGAAGGAGCCTCTTTGCAACATTAAGATGAGATTCATCCGGTGTCTCCATGTACCTACTCACTAGCCCAACTCCATAAAGAATATCCGGTCTTGTACATGTAAGATAACGTAGACTTCCTATCAAACTTTTGAAATATGTAGGATCGACATCACTTCTTCTTGAGCATTTTCTCAACTCCACTCCACTTTCAAGAGGGGTGTTTACCGGATTACATGACTCCATTTTAAACCTTCTAAGAACTTCCTTAGCATATCCACTTTGAGAAATAAATATGCCATTTTCCATTTGCTTCACTTCAATACCAAGGAAATGACCCATCAACCCAATATCGGTCATATCAAATTCCTTAATCATGCTCTTCTTGAACTCATCAAATAGACTTGAATCATTACCGGTGAATATCAAATCATCAACATAGAGACAAACAAATAACATACCTCCACCTTCTTTCACTTTCATATATAAAGTGTGCTCATGAGGACACTTTTCAAATCCATTTTCTTGAAAATACTTATCAATTCTTGCATTCCATGCACGTGGAGCTTGCTTTAACCCATAAAGGGCCTTCTTTAACTTATAAACTTTATCTTCTTTGCCCTTTCTAATATACCCTAAAGGTTGTTCAACATATATCTCCTCCTCAAGGATACCATTCAAGAATGCCGACTTGACATCAAGTTGATAAATTTTCCATGAATATTGAGCCGCTATAGAGATTAACAATCTAATTGTTTCCATACGAGCAACGGGAGCAAATACCTCACTATAATCAATGCCGGCTCTTTGCTTGTAACCTTTAGCTACAAGTCTTGCTTTGTATCTTTGGACTTCTCCACTTGCATTCTTCTTTGTCTTATACACCCACTTCACACCAATAGGTTTGTATCCTTTTGGCAAATTTGTCAACTCCCAAGTATCATTTTTTTCAATTGCATTAATTTCTTCATTCATAGCATTTTCCCATTTTTCTTCTTGGATGGCTTCTTCATAACTAATAGGATCACAATCCATGAGAAAACAACACAAGTTTAATTCTTCTTCATTATCCACAACTTCATATATCTCTCTCAAACTTCTTGTTTTCATTGGCCCTTCATTAGAACTTCCCCCCGATGATGAGGATGATGGAGATGAGGACGATGGTGTTTGTGGGTCTCTTTGAAATTCTCTTGGTGGCACATCTTCTTCTTCTTCTCCTTCAAGTCTAAGTTCAACTTGAACAATTTCTTTTCCTTTCCATTCCCATGCCAAATCTTCTTCAAATACCACATCCCTACTAAATAGAACTTTATTGACAATTGGATTAAACAACTTGTAACATTTCATTTGCTCATTATACCCAAGAAAGATACATTTCTCACCTTTGTCATCAAGTTTTGTTCTTCTTGCTTCCGGTATCTTTGCATAAGCAATACATCCAAATATCTTTAAATGAGATACACTAGGCTTGTAATAACCCCATGCCTCTTGTGGGGTCTTCATATAGACACTTTTAGTGGGACATCTATTTAACAAGTATACGGCACATGCAACGGCTTCACCCCAAAATTCTCTAGGCAAACTTTTTTCTTTTAACATGCTTCTTGCCATGTCTAATATGGTGCGATTTTTCCTTTCGGCAACTCCATTTAGTTGTGGTGTGTATGACGGAGTAAGTTCATGAACAATCCCATGTTCTCTACAAAACATATCAAATGCTCTTGAGGTGTATTCTCCACCTCTATCGGACCTTAGTTTCTTTATCATAAAACCACTTTGTTTCTCAACCATGTTCTTGAACTCTTTGAATGCCTCAAATACTTCGGATTTATTTTTTAAGAAATAAACCCATGTTTTTCTACTAAAATCATCAATAAAAGTGAGAAAGTAATTGTTACCTCCATTTGTCATTGGCTTCAATGGACCACAAACATCGGTATGCACAAGCTCCAATATATTAGATGCTCTCCACCTCCCTTCTTTAGAAAAACTTGTGCGATGATGCTTGCCAAAGATACACCCTTCACACACTTTGTTTGGGTGATCAATACATGGTAAACCCCTTACCATATTCTTGCTTGCCAAGGTCTTCATCCCATCAAAGTTTAGATGCCCAAGTCTCAAGTGCCACAACCAAGATTCATCTTTCACAATAGAGTTTAAGCATTTTGCATCACCATGTTGAATGTTCAAGGGAAATAATCTATTCTTTGCCATCTTTACCTTAGCAATTAGAGTTCCACTTCTATCTCTTAATGTGAGATGAAGATCCTTCAATCTTATATCATAACCTTTTTCTAAAAGTTGTCCCAAACTCAAAATATTATTTTTCATTGCGGGAACATAATAGACATCGGAAATATAGTTATGTTTTCCATTTTTTAGTTGAATGAGGATATTACCTTTCCCTAGCACCGGTATCTTTGAGGAGTCACCGAACTTTACACATCCTTTCACACTTTCATTCACTTCAACAAACAATTCTCTTTTTCCACAAATATGATTACTTGCACCGGTGTCGAAATACCAAGTGTTTGTTTGTGATTCGTCAAAACCATCACAAGAAAATAACAATGTAGGATCAACATTAATTTCTACTTCATCTTCAACAAGGTTTGATTCTTCCTTAACTTGATTTTTATACCAACATTCATTACTATAATGCCCGAGCTTGTGACAATTATAACATTCAATATCCCTTTTGTCTCTACCTTGGCTATTATAAGCTCTAGTAAAGTTTCCTCTACCTCTTCCTCTTGGTTCATTTGTTCTTCCTCTATTAAAAAAATTTCTTCCTCTTTGGTTTCCAAAGCCTCTTCTACCATTATCATAAGCTCTACCATAACTCTCATAGCCTCTTTCTTTTTGGGGTGTATATTGTTTTTCTTCTAAAGTGAGTTTTGCTTGAAGTACTTGATCAACCGAACAATTTGAAGAGGTTGCGACATTTCTATTCACCCTTTGCTCATGGATTTGCAATGTTCCCATCAATTCATCTACCGTCATGGATTCCAAATCTTTTGATTCTTCAACGATAATAACCACATTATCAAATTTAGGTGTCAAAGACCGTAAAATCTTCTCCATCACCCGAACATCATCACATTTTTCACCACACCTTTTCATTTCGTTAACATTAGACAATACTCTTGAAACATAATCGGAGACAAGTTCTCCTTCATTCATACTCAATCTTTCAAATTCACCACGCAAAATTTGGAGACGAACCTTTACCACTTTATCAACTCCTCTAAATGAATTCTTGAGAATATTCCAAGCCTCTTTTGATGATTTTGCTTCGGACACTTTTTCAAATGTAGGACTATCAATTCCTTGATAGATAAGAAATAAGGCTTTTTTATCCATCTTTCTTGAGTCTTTAAGAACACACTTTTGTACATCATTCATAAAACTCTCTTCTTCTTGAGTTGGTTCTACATAACCATTTTGAACAATATCCCACAAATCTTGAGATCCCAATAATACACTCATTTGAATACACCAATGTTCATAGTTCTCTTTAGTTAACCTAGGTATTTGAGGTTGTATCATATTTGACATTTTCTTAAAAGATCCCCAAAAATTTCACAAACCCTAGATCTTAAAAAAGTTGAAAAAGCTTGAATTGATAAACTAATATGACTCTGATACCAATTTGTTGGAGATTAGAGGTATAGATACTTCAATACACTCAAATAAACTCAAAAGATTCACATCAACATACTTTCATATAATAAAGCTTCTTTAGATCTACACAATCTCATAAAACAAGAGACACAAAGTTTTGTCACAATATTAAACTAGATATTGAAATTAGTTCTTACCTTAAGCACAATATTCATACTAGATCTATGTCTTCTTCTACAAGTTTCTTGTATACTATTCTCCTTTTACTTTCTCTCTCTAGATTGTTCTTGAACTTGACTAAGAAATGAACTCTCTACACCCTTTTAATTAATTTCATGAGGCTTTTACTTTTTTACCCCTTCTAGTTTGGTAAACCATTTACTCAAACCCACACTTTTATATTGGGCCCAAACCCAAATTTGGTTTAAAAGCCCCCTTTTCAACAAGTTTGACCATGGAAAAAGTTCCATTAAATCATCCATTTTCTATTTCTTTCTCCCTCAAAAAAACAGATCAAACTTTAGATCAAAAGGGACAGGGAGAGAGATTTAAGAATCACTTGGATATTGTAACTTAACACAAACTGCCCATATTCTAAGTTAACACAAACACCAAAAATATACATGAGTACATATATTAATTCTCTTACTCTAGAGATAGAGAAGACTGGTATAATGAAGCAAGAAGCTAATTTTTTTACTTGAAACATGCATTGAAATTAATTTGAAAACCAAAAAAATATTAGAGAATTCACACATTCAAAGAACATAAGAATACATGGGTCTCTTGGCTAGAGTGAGAGAGAGAGATATAATAGTAACACTATAAAAATCAAACTGAGCTTTCTCTCCATCTAAACTTACCTGCAAAAATCAAAATTATCAATCCCATGCCAAAGAGAGGAGAGGGTTTAGAGAGAGATTAGTTCAACAGTGGATCGATAGGAAGAACTGTGTATTAGACCCCAATAATAATCCGAAATTGCATTAAATTTGCAGAAGCAATCAAGACTAAAAATTGTAGATTTAGTTTTAGAAGAGAAGGAAACGAAGAGAATATTGATTGTTGGGATTTTAGTGGTTAGCTGGAAACCGAATGCTCAAACCATTTCCGCCTTTTCTTTCATTTTCAAAAAGGGAGATTAATGACCTAAATACCCTTCCATCTTAAGTCTATTTACATAAGTAAATCTTCAATATGGCGATTGGATTTAATCGAATAAAAAAAACGGACGGGCAGATGAGATAATATAACCGCAAGAGATTTAACGTGATACAGAAAGTAGAGAGAAGCGATGTGCAGTGGTTACTTATGGTTATTATAACGGTTTTGGTACAGAAAAATAATAAGTTTTGACACTATTACCCTTCCATTTTGAGTCGATTTACACGAACATGAACTATATCATCCGTGGGATTTGATCTCTGTCAAAATCTCAACAGAAATGAATGGCCAGACTTATCTCCTAAATAACTGACTGAGTTGTTTTAATATAGTAGATTGACTCTACTTTTAAAAAAGAATTCATCCAAATATAATGCGGCCAAGCAAAATTTTTTTTTGACTAAGTGAAACCATATTTCATTCATAAGTGATACAATCACTTTACAAGGATGATAATTTATTCCTTTGAAAACTACATGAAAGTTACATAGGTTCAAATGTAAAGTGCCTCATGAAGGGAAAGGAATTGACTAGACACGGACATAAAGATTCTATAGATCGAAAATTAAAGACCCTAAAGGTCGACAAAAAGATCCTATAGATCGTGAATAAAAGACCCTAAAGGTCGACAAAATATAACTAAGACTGAAAGTGCCCCAGCCGAGAGAATCGCCGCCGCCATTACCAAGAAGTCGCAACCACCACTGAGGAACCCCGAAATTTATTGAACTAAATATAGTGAAATACTAAATAACCTTTCTCTTCTACCTTTCTCCGCACCACCACCACCGCCACGAAACACACCACCAAAAACACTACCATTGCTAAACACTACAGACCACACCACCACCACAAAGCCCACCACCACCACCATTAATCACAACCCTCTTCTCCACCACCACACCACCACCATCACCATTAACCACATCCCTCTTCTTCATTGCTCCATGCCACCACCACCACACCACCACTGAATCACAGAACCCACTACCACCACTAACCCCCAGAGTCGTGGCTGAGAATTTGAAGGTCCAGTGTCAAACTTTACAAGAAACCCTCTTGTATGATAACAGAGAGTTAAAAAACACTATGATAGCATAAAGTTAAATTGTTGACGAAACCAAACTTGTTGTATGAGGTTTCTGAATGATCGCTTCAATTATTTATTTATTTTTTATATGCAAGCATCATACCAACTAAGTAATTAGATTCTTAGTTGCTTAAAGAAAACATAATAAATGTTAACCACAATAGTTGAAACATGTTGTTAATTAAGTATCATCTCGCGAATTAATGCTCTTAAGGAGCCATATCAGGACAATTTCCCCTTGGAATCACCTAATACACATTTTTGTTTTCTTCTTTAATAACTAATGAGACGGTTAGAAAGTTACAATTTAAAAATAATTGTAACGTTATAAAAATAATTACAAAGTTATTAATCTTGATATCTTTCTCCTCTTAAATAATAAAAATATAAGGTACTTTGTCCCAAAGTTCAAATATCCCTAGAAATATGAAAACAGAACAAATTATAAGCCCCTAGAATATTTGATTTGTACTAATTAAACAATTAAAAAACAATATAAAATTGGAAGCTGAGAAACTAAAACCGGTCGGTCAATTTTCTGACCGACGACCTTCAAATATTTAAAAGAAAAATTAATTTTTTTCCCTCTCCTCTCTCCCTAGATCTGTTCTTGAACAAACCTTCAATGGTCTGTTCTTGAACAAACCTTCAATGGTCTGTTCTTGAACAAACCTTCAATGGTCTGTTCTTGAACGGGTCTTCTCTCTCTCTCTAGAGCGAGACAGAGAGAGGAGAGGAAAAAAAAATTTATTTTTAGAGAGAGAAAGAGATGAAAAAAATTAATATTTTTTTTAAATGTATGAAGGTCGCCGGCCGAAAAATTGGTCGGCCGGCGACCTTTGTCGGAGAAAGACGATGAGGTGGCGAGAAGATGAGGTGGCAGAGAGAGGTGATGAGATGGAAGAGAGAGAAATATTGACTGGTTAACGATGTTATAACGGTGAGCGAAAAAGGGGGCTATCTAGGAATTTTTGATAAAGTAAGGGACAAGGCAGGAAACTGGTCACAAAGTTGGGGGCTATTTAGGAAATAACCATTTAAAATTCTTCCGCTCGAGAATTAGGGGGTGTAGTAATCAGGACTTTTTTTTTTTTCAGCAAAAGTTCATATATAAACATAAAGTTACATTGTTCGGCCTCGGATTACAATAAAGTAAAACATATAAGGACTAAAATGTAGCAAATTTAACGTCTAAAGGGCTAAAACAACAACTTGGTTTTAGTTCGGTAGTAAAGCAGAAGCCGCCAAATTGTGTGCCTCCAAATTACAATGTCTCGGACAGTAGCTGAATGTGACTTGGATATTAGAAACCCTAATACGTAGGTTATTTAGAGCCGTTGAGATGCGCCAAGGTACTTCCATATCAACCGTCGAGATTAAATCTAGGGCAACTTTTGCATCTCCCTCAATTATAAAAGCAGTCAATCCCAAGTCTGCCGCTAACTCCATCCCAACTTTGAAGCCATTCATCTCGCTATCTAGGGCAGAAATAGGATGTATTCTTCTCGATTTTGTTCCTAAAATGACTCCATTAGAGTCTCTTGCAATGGCACCGCATGATGCTTCCTCTGGTTTAAACGAGCCGTCGAAATTTATCTTTATCTCTCCTGTTGAAGGAGGACACCATTGTTGTACCTGCATGAAATTGTTAGAAGGTTGGAGTTCATTAAAATTTGGGAGATACCTCATGGTTTGCTTCATACGCCACCAGCATCGATTTAGATCCGGGTTATGGTTGCGAAAGTATTTTTCATTTCTTTCCTTCCACCATTCCCACATCAGGTGAGTAATCTCAAACCAGACTTTGTTGTTGTTTGTTTCATCCAATAAGATCTTCTTAAGGTAGATTTTAGGATCCATTTTAATCTCTGCTACCTCTATTATTCCAGATAATCTCACTAACTCTTGAAATTTTGGGCAATCTGAAAACAAATGATGAATTGTTTCGATTTCTCCTTCTTCACACAGTAGACAATTTTGAGGTATATTCATAACTCTTTTCCCAATATTGTTGAGTGTTGGTAATCCATCATGAATGATCTTCCAAATAAAGGTTTGAATCCGAGGTATCATCTTACTTTGTTTACAAAACTTTTTCCATGGAAAATTTTGAATGGCTTCTGGGAGTTCTGGGTTAATTTTAATTTCCTCATAATAAGACTTGGTTGTGAATTTTCCTGTTGGTGTTTGTTTCCAAATCATTCTATCTCTTTGATAAGTCTGTGGGAGTTGAATACTTACAATAGCCTGTGTGGTTGTAGCATCAAAGTATGTTGAAATCAGGACTTATGTTGACATTCGTAGACTTCATGTCGATGCACATTTGGCAATAGAGGGTATATGGACTTTCATGGATTCTCGTTGTCATTTTACCTAGCATTTTTATTGGCATTATATAAGCCATCATGGATTTTCATTGACAATTTTCATTGAAATTGTACGGGTTGACTTTCATGGATTTCAAGTAAATGAAAATGTAATATATTGTGATGAAGTGATTAATAACCCATATGAAGGGAAAATGGGTATTTGGGTTTATGATAGGCCTAAAATTAGGTCTTTCCCCAAGTGTAGGGGTCAAGTTATAGTATTTATAATAAGATCGAGTATCGTTCCAAAGGACAAGCTATTTTACCTAAATCTCGAATTAAAACCCCCTTTCAAATTTTTGATTTGATTTGGAAACTACTTAAAGAAAGAAAACAATACTAATAGACTAATAAGAATGAAATCAAGGTGAGAAAAAGGATCTAGGGATTTCGATTTCACCACATAAATGAACTACTTAAGACAAGCATTCAATCAACAAATCACTTTTTGTTTATAACTCAAAACCTAGCTTAATGAACTAATTAGGTTTCGGATAATATTCTTTAATAACACAATTCAAAATCAAGAATATTTGATTGACTATCATATAAAACTAAATTCCTACACTATCATTCATTATCTAAAAGGCATATCTCATCTAATAATTCAATAAAAGCATGAAATATCTAATTATAATGCATGAATGATAATAAGGTTATAGAATCAACATGAAATGACAATCAATAGGCATTGAAGCTCAATATAAGGATTCATTGATTTATAACATATCTCAAAATAAGCCCAAATATGGGCTTCCTCTACACCCTAGATACAAATTTAGCTACTCATGGAATCTAAAGTAATATTCATTGAATTTATAAAGTAAATGGAATTACAAAAGATTCCATGAGTAGCTAAATTTGTATCTAGGGTGTAGAGGAAACCTATATTTGGGCTTATTTTGAGATATATTATAAATCAATGAATCCTTATATTGAGCTTCAATGCCTATTGATTGTCATTTCATGTTGATTCTATAACTTTATTATCATTCATGCATTATAATTAGATATTTCATGCTTTTATTGAATTATTAGATGAGATATGCCTTTTAGATAATGAATGATAGTGTAGGAATTTAGTTTTATATGATAGTCAATCATATATTCTTGATTTTGAATTGTGTTATTAAAGAATATTATCCGAAACCTAATTAGTTCATTAAGCTAGGTTTTGAGTTATAAACAAAAAGTGATTTGTTGATTGAATGCTTGTCTTAAGTAGTCCATTTATGTGGTGAAATCGAAATCCCTAGATTTTTTTTCTCATCTTGATTTCATTCTTATTAGTCTATTACTATTGTTTTCTTTCTTTAAGTAGTTTCCAAATCAAACCAAAAATTCGAAGGGGGTTTTTAATTTGAGATTTAGGTAAAATAGCTTGTCCTTTGGAACGATACTCGATCTTATTTTAAATACTATAACTTGACCCCTACACTTGGGGAATAGACCTATTTTAGGCTTATCAAGTTTTTGGCGCCGCTGCCGGGGATAAGTTTAATTTTATTTTCAATCTTGAATTGGTTTTTATTTTTATTTTTGTCTATTTTGATTACTTTGACTTGTTTTTCCTTTCCTTGTGTAGATTCACAAAGGAGCTAAAGGGAGGGAACATCAAGAAGGAGGACATCAAAGAAGACCTTTTTAGTTATTTTAGTACTTTATTTTTATTTTGGTGAGAGAGTGTTATAACTTTTTTGTATTTCTTTATTTTTGTTGTTTTGTAATAAGGCCTTTATTGTTTTGACCCTAAATTGGAGGGCATTTAATTTTGTAACCGAAACTAAGAAGCCTCGGGTTCGCACACTTGCGGGAAGAGTGGCCCGGGTCGTCTACAAAGGTCGTCGTTCGTCTTGAACGGGAGGTAACTTCTAGATCACCCACGAATCTCCTGTAAGTGGGTACTTGTGATGTTTTTGCTTGCCTAATTGATTGTCGAACTGTTAGTTTAATTATCATATTAGTAAGGGCATTAACCCATTACAAGATAGGAGTCGGATTTCATCACCGGTCTCTTGCCCATTTAGGTAACAACATTGCGCGATCCCAAGCCTCACTTAAAATTAAAAATCGATTTAGACATTGGCCAAAGGGTAACGAGCTTATAGGACATTCTTGACAAATCTCGAACTTGATTAGTATTTGGAGTTTTCCCAGGAAGAGGGAACGATCCAAGAACACAATTCTTGATCGTTGTACTGTGACGGAGTAACTCCTCATAAGAATCATAGTTCAAGTTTTGGTAAGAAGTAGAAGCTGTCTAGATCAATTTTTAGGTGAAAAAGACTACCCAGCCGTCTAGATTGTGTCTAGGTTGCTTGGTGGAGTCAGCTTGCTTGCTTCGTTGTTTTCCTTAGGATCTTCGTAGTTTCCTTACTCCTTTTATTTTCAAAAACAAGTTTTCAAAAGAGTCCCATGTCTTGTCTTTTGGTTTATGCCCCCTAGGTTGCGTGATAAGAGAGGTCGTTTTGTTAAAGAGTCTGATTTGAGTATTTTACTTGAAAACCTTTCTTTAAACAAGTCTATGGAGGATCACGTTGATCAAGCTAGGGTCGAGGATCAACTTATGACTCTCAAAAACTACATGCATCCGGCTAGAGTTAGCCAACCATCATGCATTAGACTACCCCCGACTAACACTTACTTCGAGTTAAAGTCGGGAATCATCAATATACTTCCGGTGTTTCGTGGTTTAGAGAACGAGAACGCTTACTATCATGTTAGGGAATTTGAGGACGTTTGTAAGACCATGAACGTCCCTAACTCGATTGATACAGTTAGATTAAGGTTGTTCCCTTTTTCTCTAAAGGATAAAGCAAAGTCGTGGTTGTATGCCTTACAACCTGAGTCTATTTCTACTTGGGCAGAACTTAGTGGTGTCTTTCTAGAAAAATTCTTTCCCAAGCATAAAACTAGAGCTTTAAGGCAGAGTTTGCTTAATTTCGAGCAACTCCAAGGAGAATCTCTCTACTCCTATATTGAGAGATTCAAAGATATTCTTCTAGAGTGTCCACATCATGGGTTCGAAAAAATGAAACTAGTCCAACTGTTGTATGAAGGACTAGATTATCCCACCACCTCCATGATCGAGTCATTCTGTAATGGCGGATTCTCCAACAAATCCGCCGATGAGGCCATGGATTTTCTTGAGGAACTAGCCGCACAATCCCAACAATGGGAAACTTCTAGAGAACCTATCACTAGGGCAAAGCCTAATCCAACTAAAGGCGGGATTTATAGGATCGATGATTATGAGTCCAAACTTGACGCCATTACCAGAAGGTTGGAAGCCTTAGTGATGAATCAACCTAAAACCTTCACGGAGGATCCCACTCATGTCATGAGTGTTGGAAATGAACCCATCTCTTACCCATGTTCTGTCTGTGGAGACCCTACTCATACGGGGAACAAATGTGCCTTATTCTTTGAGTCTGCTAACAAAGAACAAGCTCATGCTCTCTATCAAAACTCTAGGCAAGACAATCGTCAGAAGTATGATCCTTTCTCTAACGCGTATAATCCAAGCTGGAGAAATCATCCCGATCTCTCTTGGTCTAAAGGTCAATACTAGAGTCAGCCTAGTAGTTCTATGAACCCTCATGGGTTTAATGCACCTAGCAACCCTTATGCTCAGCCCAGTGTCCAACATCCACCAGAAAAGAAGACATCATTAGTGGACACCATGCATATGCTAGCTCAGAACCAGGACAGGTTAACTAAGAACCATGAGGAATTTCAGGAATCCACCCGTCAATCTTTGACTAGGATAGAATCATCTACCCGTCAATCTTTGACTAAGCTAGAAACATCTACCCAACAATCTTTGACTAAGCTAGAAACCCAAATAGGTCTACTTCATGAAGCCTTTAGTCAGAGAGAAAAAGGTAAGTTTCCGAGTCAGGTTGAGCAGAACCCAAAAGGTCTATTAGGTAGACCACCACCAGATGAAGCTAATGCCATAACAACCCTTAGAAGTGGTAAAATTGTGGATAACAAGGTAAGAGTACCTGAAGAGGAAGAGAGTGAGAACGAGCCATCCTCGTTGCCAACCAGAGTCTTTAGAGATGAGCCAGAAAAGGCTACTGAGTCAGAAAGTCCACCCTTAGTACCCGAGCCTTATGTCCCTAGAGCTTCATACCCTCAACGTTTGGTCGAGTCAAAGAAGAAATCTCAGTTTCAGGAAATAATGGAGTTGTTCAAACAAGTTAGTATCAACATTCCACTTTTAGATGCGATCAAACAGATCCCAGCTCACGCCAAGTTTCTTAAGGATTTATGTACTAGTAAGCGTAAGATGAATGTGCATAAGAAAGTTTTCCTTACTCAGAATGTTAGTTCGATGATCCAATAAAATATTCCACCTAAGTACAAAGATCCAGGAAGTCCTACACTACCATGTACCATAGAAGATTATAAAATAGAGCGTGCTCTATTGGATCTTGGTGCTAGTGTTAACCTTCTTCCTTATTCTGTGTACTTACAGTTGGGATTAGGAGAGATCAAACCAACCTCTGTGGTCCTTCAGTTAGCGGATCGGTCTGTTAGGCACCCACGTGGCATAGTCGAAGATGTTTTGATCAAAGTTGGTGAATTCTTATTTCCTGTTGATTTCATCATTTTAGATACTGAGCCAGTCCATAATTCCAAAAATCAAATACCTGTCATACTAGGGCGACGATTCTTAGCTACATCCAATGCTATCATCTATTGTCGTAGTGGTCTTTTAAAATTGTCTTTTGGAAATATGACTGTAGAGATGAACATCTTCCATGCTGGACTTCAACCCGATGATGTTGATGATTTTAACTAGTTAAATTTGATAGATATGTTGGTTCAGGATTCCTTACCAACAACTCTATTAGATGACCCGTTGGAAACATTGTTGGCCTACTTTGGTTTAGATTTTGATGAGGAAAGTAGTATCAATGAGGTGAATGCTTTATTAGATTCCACCCCATTACTGGATACTGAGAAATGGAAAGCAAAGACTAAATCTCTCACAATGTCTGGACCAAGTATGACATCAACTTTAGAGACAACTCAACCATTGGCAAGTGATGAGTCCAAATCACCCTTTGTCTCAGAGTCGTCTCAGCCTATTGAGAGCCCACCATCCTTAGAGTTGAAACCTTTACCTGCGAACATGAAGTATTCGTTTTTAGGACCTTCAGAAACCCTACCTGTTATTATTGCATCCGAGCTAGAGAAAGAACAAGAGGGTCGATTGTTAGATGTCCTAAGAGAACACAAAGAGGCACTAGGATGGTCTATAGCCGATCTCAAGGGTATAAGTCCGTTAGTTTGCATGCACCACATTTACTTAGAAGAAGATGCTAAACCATCGAGAGAGATGCAACGTCGACTTAACCCTCATATGAAGGAAGTTGTCAGATCTGAAGTCCTGAAATTATTAGATGCGGGTATTATCTACCCTATTTCAGATAGCACTTGGGTCAGTCCTGTTCAAACTGTTCCCAAGAAGTCAGGCATTACTGTAGTTAGAAATGAGTGCAATGAGTTAATACCCACCAGGATGACCACATCGTGGCGTGTTTGTGTAGACTACAGGAAGTTGAACACGGTCACGAGGAAAGATCATTTTCCTCTTCCATTCATTGATCAGATGCTCGAGAGACTGGCAGGACATATTTACTATTGTTTCTTAGATGGCTATTCCGGGTATAATCAAATTGCCATTGCTCCTGAAGATCAAGAGAAAACAACCTTCACTTGCCCATTTGGAACTTATGCTTATCGTCGTATGCCGTTTGGGTTGTGTAATGCACCCGCTACTTTTCAACGTTGTATGATGGGCATATTTTCCGATATGGTAGAAAGGTTTCTCGAAGTTTTTATGGATGATTTTTCAGTCTTCGGGTCATCATTTGATGAATGTCTACATCACCTCACACTCGTGTTGGTCAGATGTAAAGAGAAGAATTTAGTGCTTAATTGGGAGAAGTGTCATTTCATGGTTCGTTCAGGAATTGTCTTAGGGCATGTCATTTCAGCTAAGGGTATAGAAGTAGATAAAGCCAAAGTAGATTTGATAAAAAGTCTTTCTGTACCAAAAACAGTTAAAGACATCCGATCATTCTTAGGGCATGCTGGCTTTTATCGTCGATTTATCAAAGACTTTAGTAAGATATCAAGACCTCTTTGTAATCTTTTGGCAAAAGAGAACAAGTTTGTCTTTGATAATGCTTGTCTAGAGGCCTTTGATAAACTCAAATTTTTGCTTACTACTGCTCCTATTGTTCAACCGCCTAACTGGAAAGCTCCTTTTGAGATCATGTGCGATGCATCTGATTATGCAATAGGAGTCGTTTTAGGTCAACGTGAAAACAAATTACTTCACGTAATCTATTATGCTAGTAAGACGTTGAATGATGCACAACTCAACTACTCGACCACTGAAAAAGAGTTGTTAGCTGTTGTTTATGCCTTAGAGAAGTTTCGATCATACCTAGTAGGTTCTAAGGTCATAGTATTTTCTGATCATGCCGCATTAAAGTACCTCCTCTCTAAAAAAGAGGCCAAACCTAGGTTGATTAGATGGATACTTTTGCTACAAGAGTTTGATATAGAGATACGGGATAAGAAAGGTTCCGAAAATGTTGTAGCAGACCACTTGTCTAGGCTTGTTGTGGAGTCCGTAAATGATGAGTTACCTATTAGAGAGAGTTTTCCTGATGAACAACTTCTTGTAGTCTCCCAATTACCTTGGTTCGCAGACATAGTGAACTATCTTGTTATGGGACAAATGCCCAAGCATTGGACTAAGCAAGATTGTGATAAATTCTTGTCCGAGGTAAAGCGGTTCTTCTGGGATGATCCATACTTGTTTAAGTATTGTCCCGATCAGATTACTAGGAGATGTGTCCCTGATAGTGAACAAACCAACATCATCTCCTTTTGTCATGACCATGCATGTGGGGGTCACTTTAGTAGCAAAAAGACGGCCGCCAAAATTTTACAATGTGGTTTCTATTGGCCGTCTTTATTTAAGGATACCCATGCATATTGTGTAGCTTGTGAGCGATGTCAGAAGTTGGGGAGTATTTCACGTAGAAATATGATGCCCCTAAATCTTATTCCTGTCATTGAGGTCTTCGATGTATGGGGCATCGATTTCATGGGTCCGTTTCCGAACTCCTTCGGCAATCTATATATTCTAGTCGCGGTCGATTATGTGTCTAAGTGGATAGAGGCGGTTGCTTGCAAAACGAATGATCACAAGGTTGTGATCAAGTTTCTAAAAGAAAACATCCTTTCTCGTTTTGGTACACCGCGAGCGATTATTAGTGATGGGGGAACACACTTTTGTAATAGGCAGTTTGAGGTTCTAATGAAAAAGTATGGTATTACTCATCGAGTGGCCACCCCGTATCATCCACAGACAAGCGGTCAAGTTGAGGTTTCCAATAGGGAAATTAAACGCATTCTTGAGAAAACGGTTAATCCAAATAGAAAGGATTGGTCATTACGACTAACTGATGCATTATGAGCTTATCGTACCGCGTTTAAGACTCCCATTGGAATGTCTCCATATAGATTGGTGTATGGCAAGGCTTGCCACCTCCCTGTAGAGTTAGAGCATAAAGCATAGAGCATATTGGGCTATCAAGCAAATGAACTTTTCGCTTGACAACGCAGGTATAGAGAGAAAACTCCAACTTAGTGAGTTAGAAGAATTGAGGAATGATGCATATGAGAGTTCCAGAGTGTATAAGCATAAAATGAAGGTGTTTAATGATAAAAACATTTTGAGAAAATCATTTTCACCAGGTCAAAAAGTTCTTTTATACAACACTCGTTTACATTTATTTCCTGGAAAACTTCGTTCTAGATGGTCGGGGTCTTTTGTTGTCAAATTTGTGTATCCCCATGGTGCGGTTGATATTGAGGATAAAAATGGTGCATGTTTTAAAGTCAATGGTCAACGTTTAAAACCATTTTTAGAAATATCACCCGAAACCGTGGATGTTTTTATCGAAAATCCTGTCTATCAGAAGTGATTCCCGATGTTCAGCTTAGTCTGGCTGAAGACTTTAAACTTAGCGCTTCTTGGGAGGCAACCCATGCTTCTGATATAGGACAGTGGAGTCTGGTAATATTTTTCCTCTCATCTTTTTATTTTGGCATAGTCTTCAGAACATTGCGGACAATGTTCGGTTTAAGTTTGGGGATAGGGAAAAACTTTTGCTAAGTCCTTCATTTCGAAAATTCAAGAGGGTTCAAAATTTTTCAATTTTGGACCGAAAATGTGAGTCTAATAGTTGTTTTTGGCTTGTTAATAGTTATAAGGTCGAGTTGATCGTACTATCCGGTTGTTAAAGGTTTCTTCATGAATTTCGAGTCTTGAGGTTGTCTGTGTGCTAGCCATGTGAGTATTATGAAAGTGAAGGGTAGACGGTTCTGAGTGAACTAGATTAATCATTAGTGGAGACTTAACCCTTGTGAGATTTCTGAGCCTTTCTATTACCTTTGAGTGTACTCTTCTGCGCTGACTCTGAGTAGAGTGAAGAGCTACTCAACCTCGCAACTTTGTAAAAAGAGCTCATTTGATCTCGTGTGCTCAACTTCCATAGCCACTAGGAGTGACATCAGGATAGCGAATAAACCTTACTCTTGTAGTCCATGAAACCCGATAATAGTATCAACTTTAAGAAGACGGATACTCCACCATCCATTCATCACATGACTCCCGAGAATGAAGGCATGAAAAGTAAAGGAAGAAGAATGTGAAAGCAAAGTGCGAAAAATGGAAAAGTTGATTGTTGAGAATACTAGTGTTGGTAATTGTATTGTTTGTAGTTGTTCAAAAAAAAAAAAAACTTAAAAAGAAAAGTGAAGAGAAAAATCTCTGAAAAAGAAAGTTTGTGTAAGAAAGTTCATGTGAACTTTAGTTTGTTATGTAAAATAAGTGTTCAAAGCAAAAAGCTAAGTATGGAAGTTGCTTGAAGTTCTCTAGCATTGAAGACGTCGACATTCTCGGGATCTCATCACCATTCATCTCATCACTTGTATCCGTTGACCTTTAGGAAGCATTATTAGAGGGTAGAGTGGGTGAGAAGGGTAAGTGAGCTTCCCCATTCCATTTAGTGGTTATATTCCTTTTCGTAGATCATTCGTTCTAAAATGTCGTCCTCACCCTTTTTATGTGTTGAGTTCAAGTTAAGTGATCACACTCACACATATGAGCAAACCATTCTTGAGTGATTTCATATTTAGAGCGAATGTCTGTGAGGCCAAAGTCGAGGCGAAATGTATTAAGATAGAGATCAAGGCTCTGTTTGTTCGGAACTGAAGTGATTCTCATTGTGGCTAGTCACGTACACTTTGAGTCTAGATTACTAGTGAAGAGATCTTTAACGTCTGTATAGTGTTGTTAACTTTGACTGATTCCTATTAGCTTGCTAAATTTTCTAGGAGATAAACATTTTTGGTCTGTCTTAGTTGACTTTGAGTGTTTTTGAACCCTATTGTATTTTTGAAATGTTTTTGAATTTTGTGGGTATATTCTCTGGAAACCCTCACGAGACAAAACTCGTCCACTAGGGCAACCTAGGGGTTCAACGGCTTGTTGCATACGCTAAATGCAACCGAGATTCCTCCGAAAGTGAGTTAGGTTTTTCTTTTATTTTTGTTTTGCTCGGGGACTAGCAAAATCTAAGTTTGGGGATGTTTGATGGGTCATGAAAATGTCCCATCTAAGTCGTTTAATTTAGCCAAGTTAGTCGGTTTCGAGTCTTTATTGTAATAAAATGATTGGTTTTCTTGACTAGGTGTCTTTTGCAGAGTTAGGTGTGAAAAACAGTTAAAAACGAGGAAAAGATGCATGAAGGGTAGTTTGGTCATTTGGAGTCAAGGACATTCTGGTATTTTGGCCAATGCGAGTACATGGGTGAAAAGTAGAGGTCGAGACGAGTTCGTAGGAGAAAACAGAAGTCAAATCGGAGTCCGGACGAAGGAATAAATCAAGGTCAAAGTTGTGTCAAAGGGAGTTGACTTGCGGGACAATAGCGGGCACAGATTTGGCGCGCGGTACACCATCAGACACGTGTCGAAGGACGGAGGCCGGTGTATCCAATTGTCGTGTTAGCGCTGAGCAGCGAAAAGGACTCTTAGAATGTGATCCCGTATAGCCCGTTGCAACTTAACTCGGTGGTCCCGATCCCACATTTTAATCTCAGCCGCTTCCTTCCGTGTTTTTGAAATCCGACGGCTCCTGTGCATCAGCCCCTTTATCATTTATCCCGTGCACCAGAAATAGTTTTGCTCCCTGCTCCTGGACGCGTGGCCCTTTACTGTCCCTCCAGATCCGCGCGCTTCAAGATCTAACGGTTGCTGAGACGTCCCACCTTATTATCTTATACCCGGTTACACCAAATCACCCGAATTCCCAAGTTAAAACCCTAGCCGCCAGTCCAACTGGGGTTTTACCCTTATTAAACCCTCCTATTACCCTTTTAGCCCTCAAACTTCCCACTTTTTACCACTTTAACCCCAACCAAATCCTAACTCTATATAAAGACTTTTAGAGAACCAACCAAGTCTCTCCCCTCTTAGCCTCTCTCTCCTCTTTTAGCCTCCTTTTCTCTCTACCTCTTCTAAACTAAAAACCCTAGCCCCTCATTCTTTTCTTCTACTTTCTCTACCACCTTCATCTCTTCTCTACATTTTCTTTCTACTTCTAATTTCTTCTTCTAACCTTCTAATTTCTCCATACCTTCTTCTCTAAAATCTCTTCTTATCCTATCTCTCTTCTAAATTTCTCTTCTTTTATCTTCTATAAGCTATTATTTGGAGTTTTGGGTAATATTCTTGAGACATTTGGAGCTAATATGGGACATCAAAATGGAGATACATGAGAATATGGATTTTGAACATTCTTGGTGATTTCTTTCCATTAATCTTTGTAATTCCATTTACTTTATAAATTCAATGAATATTACTTTAGATTCCATGAGTAGCTAAATTTGTATCTAGGGTGTAGAGGAAACCCATATTTGGGCTTATTTTGAGATATGTTATAAATCAATGAATCCTTATATTGAGCTTCAATGCCTATTGATTGTCATTTCATGTTGATTCTATAACCTTATTATCATTCATGCATTATAATTAGATATTTCATGCTTTTATTGAATGATTAGATGAGATATGCCTTTTGGATAATGAATGATAGTGTAGGAATTTAGTTTTATATGATAGTCAATCATATATTCTTGATTTTGAATTGTGTTATTAAAGAATATTATCCGAAACCTAATTAGTTCATTAAGCTAGGTTTTGAGTTATAAACAAAAAGTGATTTGTTGATTGAATGCTTGTCTTAAGTAGTCCATTTATGTGGTGAAATCGAAATCCCTAGATTCTTTTTCTCATCTTGATTTCATTCTTATTAGTCTATTAGTATTGTTTTCTTTCTTTAAGTATTCTTTCTTTAGTATAGTGGTAAGTATTCCCGCAAGTATACGGGGTCAAGTTATAGTATAATTTGTAAATCGGGAAATCGTCCCAAGGAATAGGTAGGTAACTTCGGATATTGACGGCGAGTTTAGCCCAATAATCAAAATGTTAATAGCTAACTTAGACTAACACACACACACACCCCACTTCATAGATTTGATGATTGATATGTAAGAAATAAGAAAACGAATAAAACTAAATAAACTAACTAAGAGAGAGGTAAGAAGATATCTAAGGTTATAAAATCCACCGCATAATTTCACTTTATAAAACAAGCACTTAATTACTTAAATCTCTTTTGTATTTACTCGGGATCCAATATAATGAACTATTTGGATTCCGGATGATGTTCTAGATAAAACAATTTTATAATCACTAATTCTAATCGTCTTCCTTATAAAGATTCGGATCACTTAACTATTATTCATCATCTAAAAAGCATACTCCATCTAACAACTTAACGAAAGTATGAAATATCTAATTATGAGGCATGAGTAATGGAAAGAAAATCCAATCCATATAGATAAACAATCAATAGACATTAAAGCACATCAAAGGATTTAATTAATCAAGACAAGTATTACAAAGATCCAAAATGGGTTTCATTTATAACCTTAGATTGCTAAGTTAACTATACATGGAATCTAGAATAACATTCATTGACATTGTAAAATAAATGAAAATACTAAGAAATTAATGGAAAGAAATCACCAATCAAATTCCATATCCCCATGTATCTCCAATTTGTCTAAGATTTGCTCCATTTGTGCTCAAGAATCTTACTCCAAGAATTCCAAGTAATAGCTATTTTATTGCACCCAAATAAGAAAAAGAAAGAGAAGGAAGAAATTAGATGTAGAAAGAAGTTAAAAAGAAGATATGAAAGGGGATAAAGATGATAAAAGAATATGGAAGAAAGATGGAGATGACTATTAAAGGAAGAATAATAGTGGTAGAGAAGAAGTAGTAGTGGTAGTAGAGAAAGATGGAAAAAGAATGGAAAAGATGGATTTAGTAGTAGAGAAGAGAAGAGAGAAAGAAATAAGTAAGAGGGGATTGAGAGGATGATTTTAGGGTTAGAGAAAGAGAAGGTATAGGAATAGAGAAGAGGGATTAGGTAAGAAGAGGTTTGAGAGGATGATTTTAGTTAGAGAAAGAAAAGTAGAGAACGAGAAGGTAAGGGAATAGAGAAGAGGGACTGAGAGGGTTTGCAAGTCTAGCTTTAATGGAGGATCAAGAGTTATTATATAGGGTTAGGGTTTTTGTTGGGTTAAATTGGTAAAAACTGAAAAAGAGAGGGTCACTTTTGGAATTTGGGAGGGTTAAAAGGATAAACCCAGGCGGCTAGGGTTTGTGAAGCTGGTGGGATGGACACGTGTCGGCGTCTGGAACCTGCTGGAAATTCGGCAGCTACTGTGTTTCTCGGCCGAGCAATTGACGTTCGGCAGCAAGCAGCAGCCCTCGGATCAGGAGAACGCGTGATCTGGACGGCTTAGAGGGAGACACGTGCTTGGGAGCACGGTAGCTATGTTGCTACGAGTGACACGGGATTAGAACAAACGAGCAAACCATCCGAAGCTGTCAGATTTTGAAAACGCGGAAGCGTATGGATAGGATTAGAACGTGGGCACGGGACTACTGCAGCTCGCTGAAACGCGCTACACTGGATGATTCTCGTTGGCCCAACTTTGCTGCTCAGCGCGAATACGGTAACTGGATGATCCTACCTCCGCACCAAGACACGTGTCTGTCGGTATACCGGGCGCCAGAATTCATCCCGACAGTGTCCTGAAAATTGACCAAATATGCACCTGACTTTGACTTTGCATTTTTCACACATCCGGACTCCGAATTGACTTCCGTTTTCTCCTACGAACTCGTCTCGACCTATACTTTTCACCCATGCACTGACCTTGGCCAAATTATCAGAATGTCCTTTACTCCAAATGACCAAAATACCCTTCATGCATCTTTTCCTCGTTTTTAACCATTTTTCACACCTAACTCTGCAAAAGACACCTAATCAAGAAAACCAACCATTTTATTATAATAAAGGCTCGAAACTGACTAACTCGACTAAATTAAAAGACTTAGATGGGACATTTTCATGACCCATCAGTTTACAAAATTATCATAATAATTAAAAACACCTAGATCTTTTCCTATTAAGTAGAAGTTACCAAAATATTATGGGTAATAATAGGTCAAGTTTGAAATAATTTTGATAATTACTATTCAGGTCATTTTTTAATTGTTTGGTTCCTAAAATACCCTTGCCCCTTAGAAATCACTTTCTTTCTAAAAAAACCCAAGTTTTGTTGAGTTATTTCCTATTTGACTCCCTACTTGGTGACCAGCTTCCTTTATGACCCCCTGTTTCCGCAAATTCAAATATGGCCCTCTTTTTTTTAATGTAAATGTCATAACTACCTTTCATATATGTATTTTTTTTAAATAAAATTAAATAAAAAACATGATTTCCACCTCACTTCCACCCCACATCTCTCTTCACCTCACTTCCTTGAGAGAGAGAGAAATGACGTGGAGAGAGATGTGAGGTGGAGAGAGATGTGAGGTGGAAATCATGTTTTCTATTTAATTTTATTTTGAAAAAATATATATAGGAAGGGTAGTTCTGGCATTTACATTAAAAAAAGAGGGTCAGATTTGAATTTACGGAAAAATGGGAGCCATAAAGGAAGCTCGTCACAAAGTAGGAGGCCAAATAGGAAATAACTCAATGTTTATTAGGGTTTTTCTTCTTCTTCTCCTTCTTCAAATCCCCTTCTTCTCCGAATCTCTTTTTCTTCGATCTTCTTCGAATCTTCTTCTTCTTCGAATATCTTCTTCTTCAAATCTTCTTCTTCTTCGAATCTCTTCTTCTTCAAATCTTCTTCTTCTTCGAACCTCTTCTTCTTCGATTTGTTTCATCAAGCTCTATTCGAAGAAGTCATAGTCGATATAGAAAGCATGGTGATTTTTGTTGCTGATTTTGGCTGGAAACATAGTTGTTAAGAAGCAGCAACTACATGTCGATTTGGTGGTGGATTTCAATTTAGAATAAGAAGCAGCAAACCCTAAAGCTATTAATTAAGAAGTAGCAAATTCTAGACAGAGAGAGATGTTGATTTGTGTCATCAAACATAGCTGAGCTTGTGATGGATCTCAACAAATCTCTCTCTGCTTCTTCTTCTTCTTCTTCTTCTTCTTCTTCTTCTTCTTCTTCTTCTTCTTCTTCTTCTTCTTCTTATCTATCTCTTAAATCCGAAACCCTAATATTAATGATGATGATAATGAATCTGATGTTGACGATGAATTTGATGTTGAAGATGATGTGCTCTCTTAAACCCGAAACCCTAATTTATCTCATGATGATGAAGATGAAATTTTTCAGATTTGAAGAAAACCTCGATTTTTTGTTATCAATTTGCAAATTGAGTTTGAAAAATCTGAACCTGAGATTGCATTCTGTAAAGCTTGCAAATCCAGTTTGCAATTTACATTTTGCAAACGCCGGTTTGTAGGAAAATAGAAAAAAACGATGTTTTTTTGAGTTTTTTTTTTGAAAAAAAATATTGAAAGTGGATCTTGTTAAAAAGATAATGAAAAATCACTTCCAAATATATAAATTTCATCGAAATCCGACATTTCAAGAAAAAGTTATATGGATTTAAAATTAGAATAAAAATAAAAGAATTAGTTACACAAAATGACAAAAGGGTATTTTAGACTTTGTATGTTTTTTGACCTAAATAATGATTATCAAATATTTTGTGTTTTCCACTCATTTTCAATACTATTTTGACCTTTTTAGTCATTGTCCCTCTTTATTATTATTATTTTTTACATGGACTCTAAGAATCATTACATTCAACATAGTGTGGATATATCATGAATAAATACATGAATGACTGCCATCATTATAGACATCTTGGGCTTTAAAGACCCTTACAACCGTCTTTGGGCATGAAAACCCATTTGTACTTTTATTTTTTAATACCCTTTAAGTCTATAAATGGTAGATTCCACTATAAATCAAACTTGTGACCTCCAGATTTTGTTGTACAACCGCAACCAACTGGCCGAGCAAATGTTGACATATTACTATAATATCAACAATATATTATTATATAGCAATATACAGACACATATTATTGTTACAGTAATGGTGTACTTTGAGTCGACTAGATTATGTCAGCATAAACAAGACAGGTTAGCCCACAAATCATATATCATTGAGATATCAAAATAGTTTGAAATATCAAGATACTTTGAAATATTAGGTTGTGTTTGATTACAAGTTGGGGAAAGGAAAATAAAAAGAGAAAGTGATTTTTTGGTGAACATTTTCATTTAGAAAACGATTCTTTTGAAACATTTTCCAAGTTTTCTACTATTTGGTTCACCACGGAAAAATAAAATTGTTCACCATCATTCTCATTCCTCTCATAATCAGGTTATTATCCTCTTTTAATGCAGTCCTAAAACCAAATTCCAATAACCTAGACCTTGAACTAACCCCATTTTTAGTATATAAACGGAGGCATAAGGTGATTCGTTTCGAGTTAATCACGAACTTCAATTTGGATCAAAAACAAATTTAATCACTACATCTACATTTTATCAAATCTCAAAACATCCAAACCACAACAAAATAACCAGCACGTAAAAGTAACTAAATGCCTGTCGTATTTTTGTATTCATATATCTCAAAGCTGAAAGCTTAGATTTCATGAACAACAACACATGAAATTGATGAAACCAAAATGAGAAAACTAAGAATGATATTAAGAAATCAAAATGGATAACTAAGAATAACCCATATATAGAATTTTCTCTTGAGAAAGTGTTAATTGGATCTAGTTATGAACAAAATACAAGAATTAAGAGATACTTAGAAATAAATTGATAGGAAAAACAAAATCCATGGAATAGAATGAGGCAAACTTTTTTCTTTTTTAGAATTCAACTACGATATACGTTAGTCGTTACAAGGCATTGATGCATCATAAAGATGTAATAAGCACGATAACCGCCTAATTTAAACCAAGAATGAAAGAGGCCTAAAGCCCAACAAAATACTATTTATAGCCTGAATTACATAGTATAAATCTTGATGGCGAATTGCTTCTACCGAGACTCGATCCCACAACCTCATGGGCTTAAGAGGGGTGTCCAACCACTACAACAAAGGTTGGTGGACTAATGGTGATCAAGATGAACAATGAGGATACTGAATATGAGCGAAACTAATGGTGATCAGATGAATAATGAGAATACGAAATAAGCTAGAAATTAGGGATAAAGACTAGTTCTCTTTTGGACATTTCATCGAACAGTATGTCAACAATGATTCAAACTGTTACATCATTTGTATCTAGCTAAAGATTTTCAATAGTAAAACATATTTTATGATCCAGAGAATATCAAATCAATGAAATACAAAAATGTGAATAAACCAAATCTAATGAAATAAAATTTTATAACTTTGAATATTTCTCTCATAAATAAATATAGTCATTGGAATCACACCACTCAAATTGGTTCTTGTTTAACAAGGATAGTTACAAGAGATTGTGAGAGAGATAGATGTCACCTTTTTTTATAACAAAGTGATAATTAATCTAGACTTAGATAAAACTTCCTAAAGAAATCCTGAACTACATTATTGCAAGAGCATCTGAACAATCTCTGGAGATTTTTTTCCCAAATTTCGGTTGAAGAAGATGTCCTGGAAATTTCGACTGAAAGAAGGTGTTTAGTAGTAGATGAAGCTTGGTGGGTCAAAGTTGTTGAGATTCTTAGGGAGGAGGTGGGTCAGAACTTTCCCTTATTTCATGAAAAATTAGAAAATTTTGGTCACGTGAGTGAAAATTTATGATTCCCTAAAGATCGTAACAAATGCGTGAAAATCTAAAATTTTAGAGAAAATGTTTCTATTTTCCCCAGAAACTCGTAATCAAACATACCCTTAATAAAAACATGTTATTTCAGATGATAAGAATAATAATAATTATTATTAATTATCATTATTGATATTAATTATTAATTAAACTAAAATCTACCAAAATTTCCATGAAAGTAACACATGTTTTGGTTGACAAATTTGGCTCTCGTTTTACTCTAGAATCCACCAAAATGTCAATGAAAGTCCAAATCCACCAAAGTTCATGGGTTTGTGGATGCCGCTGACATTTAAGGACTTTAAAATATATGGGATTAAACGCCTCTGACATTAGTGGACTTTAAAATGTTTGTAATTTAAAGGCCTGGACATTCGCGGACTTTTAAATGTTCACGTTTGAATGCCGCGAACATTCGCGAGTTTGGAATGTCAACCAGAGACACCATCGACTACCCTCCAGAGAATAATTCTAGATTTAAATTTTAAATCTGGAGCTGACAATTTATTGTTGAAAATAGATTTATAATCTTACACACATACAAGATAAATTAAATTTGGTTTACGAGACACTTTTAGAAATTAAAATTTTAGGGACTTCCCAAATTTCAGAGACTCCTAAAATAGGATATGAACCCTTCATTTGGGAGCCCCTATTGAATTTGCTAAAACAAACTTTCATTAGTGCATGAATCAACATGAGTTTCGTACTAAAACATAGTTGTTGGGTGGGGGAGGAAACCATCTTTACACAAAGTAAACGGGATAAGGGTCAAAGAATTGATATGGATTGATGCCCATGCAAGTTGTGATATTGAGCTCACTCACACTTCAATGATCATTCATTCTACTCGAGTAACTCAGACCAACAAGATATTGAGCTCACTTATATCGTTTGTATATATAGGTTCTGAGGTTCATGTCCGTGCAAGCAGGGATGGCCCGTGACCAAAGTTACCAAAGCGGTCGCTTTAGGCCCCAAATAATCAAGGGCCTTATGTTTCCTATTTCGTATGTAACTTTCGAAAAACTAATTATACTTTAACTCAATTTTAAACATAATTTAAAGCGTACCTTAGTGGTAAAGAATTTAGATGTTGGATAAAAGGTTAAGATTTGATTCCTACCCTTTGCATTGTTTAAATTTTATTTAATTTTTTTCTAATATCTATTGTATGGGGCCCCAATTTTAAATTTCGTTTGGGGCCTCAGATATACTTGGGCCGGCCCTGCATGCAAGTTGTGATAGTAAAAGTCTAAGAAATTATACTAAGAAAGTTGTTCCTCTAGTAGGATAGTTGCATACTTATCCCATACAACAGCCTCTAGGAAGATAAAACCAAAATAGGGCATTATGTTGAAACCACTTGGCCAATTTTAGATTAGGGCCATAATTGTGAAGCCCAAAATATGGGTCATAGTACAAAAGTAAGCCCAATCATAACCTTTATTAAGAAAAAAAAATCCAGTGTAAAAGTACCCCATTATCCCTTGTTACACAAAATCCTACCCAGAGAACCCCACAATCTTCCCGCCCAAAATTTGGTCAGACTTCCTCTTTTCCCAAAATTTGGTCAGACTCGCTGTTATAATCCAAAAAATTTCACTTTCTCTCTCTTCGTTCTTTTCCACCACAACTCTACATCTTCTTCCTCTCTTTCTACATTTTGATACCACACTTTTGCATCTTCTTCCTCTCTCTCTACATTTCTCGGGTTACCCTATTCATATAGCTATTTATTTACATTTTCTTCTTCTCTCTCTACATTTCTTGAGTTACCACCTTCTTCTCTCTAAAAAAAACTCGCGAAACCTCTGCATCTTCGTAGATTTGTTAGCACCGTTGGGGGTTTAGTAATAGAACTCAAAGTTAACCGACATTTTGAAAGAGCTAGAGGTGTGTTGATTCCTTGCTCCTACACTTCGTAGATCCGTTAGCACCGGTTAGGGTTTAGTTGAAAACTTTTTTCAGAACTGATAATAATTTCTTTGCATTTCTTTTTTGTGATCTATATCAGATTTTACTTGTTGTGATCCGTTCAAAAAATATTTTTTTACTTACCTGATGGGTTATTTTGCGGAAAACTTGTTTCAGCAACTTTTATTTTTTGGTTGCAAATTTGTGGTTGCTAAAGGTAAATTTTATTTGTTGTATATATCTATTAAGATGTGAAAGACATATCATATTGGTTGCATATTTTGTGTTGATTTTAGTAATTTTTGTTTTGTTGTGAATATTTTGTGGTAAGTTTTTTTTGTGGACAACTTTTTTTTTAAACTGATCATAATTTGTTTGCATATTTTGGATTGTTCTAAATCGGTTTTTATTTGTTGTGAACATTTTTCAAAATGCTTTAGTATTTCATGGTGGCTCTTAATGTTGATAACTTCCACAGCATCGAGGGTTATTTTATTGCATATTTTCATTAATTTCAGTAAATTATGTTTCTTTGCGAAAAGTTTTAAAAATGTTACAGTCTAGTTTTGCATGGTCAGTTTATAGAGGAAAACTTTTTTCAGCATTGATGATAATTTGTTTGCATATTTTGGATTGCTCTAAATTAATGGTTTTTAATTGTTGTGAATATTTTTCAGGATGTTTAGACTAACCAGGTTTGATGCATTTTTGGGGTTGGTATTAGTCCTTTTACAGACGTTGTGAACATATTTAAAAGGCCAGCGCTTTGGGAAAGCATATATGCAAAAATTTATAAATTTTCCGGAGAAGCACATCTTATGGGGAATACTTTTTACCAAGTCCAAATACTATTTTGCTTTTCGTCATAGGTCCTTGGCCCATTTAACCTGAGACACCCTAACCCCTTATCTTCTTCTTCTTCCCTTACCTTCTTATGCAGCCAAAAATCTAGAGAGAGAGAGAACCCGGAATTTAGAGAGAGAGAGAGATCTTCATCAACAAAACTACAGCAAGCATTAATCTTCAAGAGATCATGGGTCGTTCAAAGGCTTCTTCAAGCATTAATCTTCAAGAGAGGTGCCCATTCTTCCCATTAAATGTAGGGTTTTGATTTCTGTAACATTAGGTGTTTAGTTCTAGTAGTTATTAAGGTTTAGGTTAAGTTTGAAAACGATTTTGGGTGTTTAGGGTTTTGAACCACGATTTTTGGGGGTTTATTGAAGGCCTTTTAGGGTTTAGGGTAGAACCACGATTTTTTGGGTTCTCAGAACCCACGAACAGTTCGTGGTTCTCAGAACCCACTGTTCGTGGTTCTCAGAACCCACGAAATTTCGTGGTTCTCTTCTCTCTCTTATATTGGTACTAATATTTAATGATTTTCAGATTTGATTTACGGTTTTCTTTGAAGTTTGTAGTGATATTCATAAATCTTTGTAAGATTTGAAGCTCATTCTGTTGTCAATGATGTTTCTTCTGACTTCTTTAACTCACTAGTTTATTACTTTTATGATAGAAAGATGAAATTTGATTCATTTACTAGGTTTCTAGTGAGTTACCAACACATTACTTTCTATCCTGTTATGTGTTTAGCAATAATCACTCTGTTTGCTCAATCAATTATCTTATTCATTTCAAAATGAAGGGTTATAAATAGAAAAACATTAAATGTTTGGTCTTATGTTGTTTCGGACTTGGTTTCCTCTTCTTTTTGTTACTGGAATTCAACATGTTCAATTCTGTTTAAACCATTTCAGAATGAAGTGTTGTTATGTACTTTTTCTTCACTTATTTTTTTTCTCTTCTTCTTATAATTTTACTTTAATATATTGATATGTAGGAGCAAAAAACAGAGAGTGGATCAATCTGCTGAAGTGTCCCCTCCACGTGGAGTGGTGCCTCACATTAGGCCTTCCGTGTCGGTACGTGATAGACGTGGGGGGACTCGCACGAAACAAATGAAGAGAAATAGGGGGACTCAGCAACCTAACTTGTTGGAGGACGAGTCTCGTGATGAAATAATGAACAGAGAGTAGGCTGAAGAATTACAGGACGTCTCGAGCGAGGAATCCAGCGAGGAAGGACGAGTTGGAGGAGGAGGCGAAGAATTCGAAGAAGAACAAGGCTATTTTACTTCTGATGTTGGATTCCCTATGGACAGAACATTACTTAAGTTCTATAGGTGGCACATTGCCAACCATATATGGCGTGGAAAGGTATGTTGTATTTGTTTCCATAAGCCAATGTTCTATTTCAATGGCAATGAGTAACTCAGATAGCTATATCTAACTATTTAAGCTTAGTATATCAGGATGCTTAGTCTGCTTAAAAAACAGATGAATTAATATGACAAAAATTTGTGCAATACTAGTTGATTCTCTATATTAGCTTCATTTAATGTATACTAAGCTCTGCAATTGGATTTCCTAGACCTTATATTCATGATTCTAATTAAACTTGCACACAGTGATGCCTTTGAACTAGGATTAATCCCATTTGTTGTGAACTCAATTCCAATGCCTTTGAACTTAATGGCTCTTAAGTAGTTCCATAATCCCTGCTATATTTTGTATATGATTGATTTCTTATGTATTTTGTTTTTTTAATCTTTTCTCTAATGTATTTTATTTTTTTCCTTAATTTCGCGTTTGCTTTTAGTTTCTGGAAAGAGTTTTGACTGTGGAACCCACGGCTGGGTGGATTGATAAATGGAATCTCGACATAGAGTGCAACTTTGTAAAAGAAACGATTCAAAATTCCGGATTTCAGTCTATCATTGACTGTGTATAGTAGGCCAGATGAGGCACTTATTAGTGCTTTCGTTCAGAGGTTTTATCCAGAGACCAACACTTTTCATTTACCCTTTGGGTAGATGATGATCACACTGAACGATGTGAAACGCATCGTTGCTCTCCCTATTGATGGAAGTGCGGTAAATGGTGTAATATACAATACAACGAACTTGGATCAAATGTTAGATATGATGAATAAAACTCTGGGACTTAGCCGTCTAGAGTCGATGGATGCTCTAAAGAACGGGCATTTGAAAACAGTGAAGTTAGAATTTCTTAAGTCAAAATTTGGAAAATCAAAGAACAATTTTTCGAGGCAGAATAAGGAGTATGCGGCGAGAGCGTATTTACCTTACGTTGTCGGATCTTGTATTTGCCCCGACAAGAGTGGGAACAGGGTGATGTTTAATATTTTCAGTGTTTTGAAGAGTTGGACAAGGTCAATACTTATTCATGGGGCTCCGCCTGTCTTGCTAACCTGTTGAATCAAATGTCAACTACGAGCAGGTTTGAAGTTAAACAGATGGGTGAATGCTTTACCCTTCTCATGGTACGTTCGAGTTTCGTACTCAATCATTTTATTAATTAGTTTACTGAATATCTGAAGCATTTTCTTAGGTTTGGATTTACGAGTATTTTCCTACTCTTAATGCTTCGGAATTTAAACCGGAAGTTGAACAAGGGTTGGCATTGGCTGCGAGATGGTTACCGAAGCCTGCTAGGGTCCAAGCTAGAAAGAGATCACTCGTAGAGTACAGGAAGAAACTAGACAACCTATTAGTTAAACAAGTAGGTCATATACTCCATATAATTTTCATACGTAAATTAGTTTTAGTTACTTCGATATGAATATTTATAATTATTTTTATTGTTTGGGGCAGGTTGTTTGGAATCCTTACGCGAAGTATGGAGATGATTATGAGGAGGACGGGTTGTTATTCTATGCTGGGATGATTGTCAATCTCGACATCATTGGTTTATTATACCCAAAACGAACCATCCGTCAGCTCGGATTTTGTCAGACGGTTCCAGAACCTCTTCGCGACCATGATGCACAGAAGTTTGTATTGACGAGCAAGAGGTATGTGCCTTATTATGGTCCATCACCTGTTTGGGAATGGTCAACCAGAAACGATCGGAGATTAAACCACATGGGAACTCGTAATGATATGACTACTCCCGGTGCTATTGTCCCAGAGTACATGCCATGGTATGAAATGGTTTCTCACCTGAAGGTGTGTAACCCAAATTATGTTCGAGTTGAAGAAGTTCCTCCTCCTCCTCCAGGCGCAAAAGACTATGAACAAAGGTTCAAAAAAATGGTAAGTAATACAACTTACGAAATTAAATTCTTATTGAACCACCAAACTTTAGTACTAAACTAAACTCTTTTTTTCAGAAATCTCGTTTACAAAAATTTGTTAAAAAGTTGAAGACATGTGAGGGTGGTCAAAGCGAGCCAATTTCTCCAGAGACGAAGGAGAGAATGGTGCACATCGGGGAGTTGATAGTCAACGAAGCTAAAGATGTGCCGTCAGATTAAGAAAGTTTAAGAAACTTTTTATTGTTTTTTAATGTATGTTATATATTTGATGTAAGACGACTTTGATAGGGGTTTTGATGTAAGACCACTTTGATAGGGGGTTTTGATGTAAGCCAACTTTGATAGGGGTTTTGGCCAATTAGAATAAAGAGTAGTTTAAATGCTCATCTTCTCTCTCTAAACCACACAGACAGACTTTCAAAACGTTCAAAAGGAAAGAATATCTCAATGGATTTCATCCAGACTACACAGACGACTTCGATAGGTGTTTTGTCTTTTTTGGAAAAGTACCATTTCGTGGCATGAAACACGGTACTGTTTCATGGATATTTCGTGGCCACGAAATAACCATGAAACAGTACCATGTTTCATGCCACGAAACGGAAAAGTTAATGTTTTTTGGAAGGCTCTGTTCCATTTCGTGGCTCGAAACATGGTACTGTTTCATGGCTATTTCGTGGCCACGAAATACCTATGAAACAGTACCATGTTTCGAGCCACGAAATGACCATGAAAAGTACCATTTCGTGGCATGAAACACGGTACTGTTTCATGGATATTTCTTGGCCACGAAATATTATGAAACAGTACCATGTTTCATGCCACGAAACGGAAAAGTTATTGTTTTTTGGAAGGCTCTGTTCCATTTCGTGGCTCGAAACATGGTACTGTTTCATAGGTATTTCGTGGCCACGAAATACCTATGAAACAGTACCATGTTTCGAGCCACGAAATGAGACTTTTCCAAAACTTAACTAAGTCCCTTTCGTGGCATAAACACATTACTGTTTCATGGATATTTCGTGGCATGAAAATTGATACTGTTTCATGGCTATTTCGTGGGCACGAAATGGGACTTTTCTAAAAATTAACTAAGTCCCATTTCGTGGCATGAAACTTGGTACTGTTTCAAGGGTTTTTCGTGGCCACGAAATGGGAATGAAACAGTACCAATTTTTAGGTCACGAAATGGGTCAGAGCCTTTAAAAAAGACCTGTTCCATTTCGTGGCATGAAATAGTATTGTGTTTCATCTCACAAAATGGACTTGGCCTTTCTAAAAGTTGCTTAAGTTACTCATTCCTTCCCCAACTTTAAATGAAATCCATTGAGATATTCATTCCTTTTGAGAAATGAATAACCAGGAAACAGTAACGTGTTCGACGCCACGAAATGGAACAGTTGTTTTTGGTTTCCCGAGTCGTTTCCTATCATATAAACAAACATTAAACCGAAGTAATAGGTAATCAAAAAATTAATAACATTCATCTTTGTGTTAGTTAATAATATATACTCATAGTTTTCGATTACATTTCCCCAAAAGATGTTAAACACGTGTGAAACTAAAATCTTACGAAACTCAAAAAACTAAAACTAAATAATAATCATAGGATCATCAAAACTTTCTATCAGACCCGTACCAACCAAATCCTTATAACCACCAAATTCTGCTTCAAATAACTTGTACCAAGCCCAGTGATTTTCGTTTTTAACTTTTTCGTAGAAAGTAAATGGTGGGACAAAAGGCAGAGGTGAAAAATTCTTCAAAGTGACCCATAGATAATGATCATTTTTATGACGAGCAAGAACGATCGTTTGACATTTGTTGTAATTCGACGGCCCAGTCAAAGTCGACAAAAAGGTCAAATTCATGTTGATTGATAATATCACCACCGGACGGGCAAAAGTCTCTGCTACAACAAATCCACAGAATGACATACAAAACCAATTTTTTTCGGGAGAAATATCATCCGTGCACATTATAAAGTCTTTTAGTTGGAGAATGATATCATCATGCCACATTAACTTGTAAAAAGCTTCATTCGCGACAATGTGATCATACATCTTAAGTCGAATTTCTTTACCCAATGTTTGACGTCCTTCAGTAATTGCTTTACTTACAACATGAAAGCCACAATGCCCGTCACCCGGGACATTCTATATATTGTGGATAAATGGTTGCATGTGATTAGGGATTGATTTCAAAAATATTGAATCTATCATTAGAGGATATATCCTTCTCGACTGGCATCTTTGTGGAATGACTTTATGTCTTTCAAAATCCTCTCTCTTGTTTTTTATCTTCAGATCTAGTTCTTCTTCATTCATTTGGCTAAAGTGGATAATCCTATTTGATCCTCTTATATCAGACATAATCTCGGCATACCCGCCGTTTTTTTGCACAACATCATCATCATCATCTTTTTCTATTTTTATCTTCACTTCTTCTTCCTTTTGCATATCCGCCGTTTCTTTTTTGGCTTTATCCTTTTCTGTCTTTTTATCTAATCTCTCCTTCAATGCTTTTTCTTTTTCTAATTTCTTCTCTAATTTCTCTGTTAACGCTTTCTGTTTTTGTAAAATCTCAAAGCTAGATGGATTCCTTTTAGTCGACCTATCATTCTGACTTTGCTTTTTTGAAGGCCAACCTTTTCCAACAATCGGTTGTTGAGGTTCTCTCATGTTTGTCGTTTTAGGAGCACCGATTAACCATAGGTCAATTCTCATTTGCTCCTTTTCTGGTTGTGAGGCTTTACACCACCTTTCTCTGACGATCATATGTACAAGTAGGTCATCATAGTTTGTTTGCTCGACCTCAATCAAGACGTCATATGACAATTGTCTCCAATATCTATCGATCGCATCAAGTGGTATAGGAACATTACTGGCAAGTTGCTTCATCAACTCATGTTTACACTGTAAACCATGCGTACGCCTATGTATACAAAGGCAAACATTCTCACTACCATAATCAGTCCGACTCATCTCTTTCAACATTATATCCATCGCACGGTGTGCAACCACGTTCCTTAATTTGTCGTAAAGCTTAATTTGATGGGCATGCAACACCTTTCTCAAATTATTCTCAAATGAGTCTGTGAGGCCAATAAACTGAACATCTAAGCACTTATGAGCAGCTTCCCAACATGAAACAAAATTTCCTAACGAATTATTCAAGAAACACTGGAGCCTCTCGTGTTCTCCCTCGGCTCTACTTGTTGATGTGGTGCCGTAATGTCGTATCTAGTTTGTCCAAAAATTGACAAATCTCTCTTTGTAGAGTGACAACCATGTATCTTGACAATAACTTACTAACTCCAGGGAGACTTTTCTCCATTTCTCTACGAGCTTATTTACCCGAGTCTTGTATAGCTCCTTGGTATCTGCCCACGTGACAAGCTGACATTCATTGAATAACTCTGATGGGCCTAAAAGGTCTCCACCCGCAATTATACGAGTGTCAAGTAATAAACCGGTAAGACCGAGATCGATCCTCAAGGATAGAGAGGTAATTCGGATATCGAGAGAGTCTAGCCCACCGGTCTAGATGTCACTCACTATCTCAGGCTAAAACAAAAGATGATAATTTGGGTTTTTGGATTGATTCGAAATAAATAAACAAATAAGAAGTAACTAAACTAAAGATGAGAGGTGAGAGTGAATCAGGAGAAGCGTCGAGCAAGAACAGGAGGAGGATACTTCGATCCACAAAATCGATAGTGACTAGTACTAATAATGTACAAGCATGAAACACCACATTGACAATCCTAAGCATAATATGTCAAACCAAGCATAATCGATCAAAAGTGACTAAGTATCGACTATCAAACTAATAACATACTATCAAATGAGTCGACAATGATCAAAGTATGACACTAATAAGCATAATCCGTCAAACTAAGTATAACCGATCAAAAGTTATTAAGCATCGACTATCAAATTAAGTACGCACTATCAAACTATGTGTCAATAAACGATTAAGACCGAGGTTTCTAATTTATAACTAGACAAAGTTAATCAAACTAACATTCAATAAACAATGAGTCATTCATCACAAATCGATTCATGCTTCATGAGTATCGGAATTCAAAAGTTAGCTAGACATGGTGGAACACATAATAAACGAGAAGAAAATAAAGAAAGACATGAGTTAAGGTGAAAATCTCCCTATTCCGATGAGGCGCGAGACTAAGATCGACGGGAAATAAAAGTCTTTGTGTTGTCGATCTCCCTGTAACAGAATGCAGAAGTCCCCTTAACAGTGTACACTAGGTGTCCTCTCAGCAGAACTTGACCTCCCCTTAACAGAGTGTCATCTTCTTCCTCTCAAACCAAATCCACCATGAAAGCTAAAATCTAGCTTTGTCTCTCTAGAAAACCAACACCAAATCCAAAGAACACACAACCAAATGACAAGGAAATCAAACCAAGGGAATCTCAATTAAATCAGCACAGTTTCCGGCCAAAATGATGGCCGGAACAACCTAGCAAAACCCGGCCAGAGAAGAGAAAGATTCGACCAAAGCAAAGATGGATTCCAGCCAAGAACTTGCTGTCCCGAGTTGCTGATGCCGTCCCGAGTTGTCCTTCAAGTAACCGAGCTATTGTTGCTGTCCACAATGAAACCCGAGCTGGTGAAGATCTTCTCGGTTGTTGTAGAGCTCGAGCTTGCTGCTGGTGGCCTTTTGCTGCTATTCGTGTTTGATGTAGCGGCCAAGCTTGGCCGGTCCTTGATCGATTGCCGGCCAAAGCTTGGCCGGTTCCTCTTTCCTTTCTTTTTCTCTCTCTCTTTTCTCCAAGCCTCCACACAAACCCTAATTTTCTAATTGAGAAGATCCTCCCTCTTTCTTTTTTAGACTTGTCTTATTTCTTTTCTTAATTAATGGCCCAAAAGACTTAAAGACTTGGTCCATCTTCTTTGACTTGGGCCAGACTAGGGGTGCTCATAAAACTTCTAATTGTCCTTTCTCTGTGAATTTTTGGGCTGCTCATTTAGAAATCAAGGGTGTGCCTTCATAATTTTCTCTACATCATCTAATTTCCAGAAAAGACAAAAATACCCTCCAACTTATTTCTTCCGTAATTTATTCGTTCGAACTCCGATTCGACTTCCGTCTTCGCTGTTGAACTCACCATAGACTCCACTTGCCATTTAAGCTCTGATTTTCACAAAATGACCAAAATACCCCTTGTGCTATTTCCTTCCGGTCTCTTCCACGTGAGATGAAAATGTGATGAATTGCTTCGTTTTATTTCAAATCAAACATCAAAGTCCAAATAAGTTCCCTAACACGAAAAATACATAAATCATTAGAAATAAAAGCCGAAAATAACTAACTCATCCAAGTTAAGTCATCCAAATGTGGCATTTTAACGCCACATCAAACTCATCAACCATTTTATCTTTCTCAAGTTCCTTCTCACTTGCATCCATCTTCTTATACTTATTTACAATCTCTAAGTATTTTTCAGCCTTGGTCCGGACATTCTTGTTTATATGTCATATACAAAGTATATTTTTCGCATTTGGATATGATCTCAATTGCATTCATCAATGCGAGTTCCTTATCAGTAATGAATACAGTAGGAGAGTCACCAACACTATATAACTCTCGCAAACATTCCATAACCCAAGTATAATGTTCCGTCTTTTCGTTGCTTATAAATGCGTTTGCCACTACGAAGGTCTTCCCAGTTGAACTGGCTGAGACTACCTGAAGCAAAGGGTGTTTGAACTTGTTAGTTTTATAAGTGCAATCAATGACAACAAACTGAGATAAACACAGAGCAAGTTGAACACTCCTGGGGTGTGCAAAAAACAAGTCCTTTACCTCTTCGGAATTTTCATACCATCTATACTTGACTACATAGTGGTAATCCATGCACAACTTCATAAACTGTTGCATTACTCACCTACCTTCACTTTACTCACACTTGACCTTTCGTTGAGCATTGTACACAATCCTCATTGTAGAAAAGTTAGGCTTATCTTTCTTCATTTATTTTATATGCAACAATATATCTTTGGGGCGTGATCCACTTTTAGTTAATGCGGTAACTAATTCTAGCTCATCTTCTTTAAACCTAGCTGCATATGCATGACCCGTGAGGCTCTTCTCCAACAGGTGGTTGTGGTGTCCAAATGGACAATCACATTTTACCTTTATACCAAATGGGCAATCACATTTAGAAGAACTCGTACGCCTCCTTTTACTTGGGTCCGTATTAGAAACCCAAATTTTTCCTTTGTGACTACCAAAAACACCGCTTCGACTACACCCAAAAAAGGTATACGACCCCTTTCATTCATTGTTTACTGACCTCACTCCTTTTTTCACAATAACAAATCGAGCTTCTATAGTAGTTTCGGTGCACCAAACTATTGAGTCATTCCTCGAATCAAACAACTGCGACATATAAAAAAAATACATTATGTGTTTTACAAGAATGAATCAATAACATCAGTAATAACGATAACAAGGTGTACCACAAATTACATACCTTGCCTTTTGGAAATAAATGTGATACATCGACAAACACTGGAATAGGTGTTGCATCTCCGGACATTGAAGAAGCATTTGAATCATGTTTAAAATAGTCAAAAAAGAATGAAACGAAAATAAGTACAAAAAAAAAATCTAAAGGGATGAAAAGGTGCACTGAACCATTTCGTGGAATGCAAAACCACGAAACAGTTCGTGTACACGAAATGGTTCGTGGTCCGTACACCCACGAAACCACGAAACAGTATTTTTCTGTTTCTCACGAACCAGCTGGGGTTTAAGGGTTAAAAAAAATTCGTAATAAATAAAATTAAAAAATCATTACATCTTCAATGTCATCTAAACCCAACCACGATTCTTGGTCTTCTTGGTTGGTGTTATCTTTAGCTATACTTCCATCAACATTATCAATTTTGTTAGGGTTTTTCTCCATATTTTAGGGTTTTAGAGAGGGTAACTATTCTGAGATTTTTGAAAAAAAATAAAGTTGTTTAATGGTTCAAAGATGAAGATGAAGAATAGTTACGAATAAAAGATGAAGAAAAATCATGGATATGAAGAACTTGAAGAACATTAATGGATGTTTAATGGGGCTAGAAGTTTTAAAACACAACTTGCCTTTTTGTTTGATCCCTAAGAAGATTTTGTAGGTTTTGTTTGTTTATTGGAGTCCATCCAAAATTTGTATTTTTTTAAGTCCCTAAATTCATTTTCCAATAACAACTTACAAAAGAAATTGGTCAAATCAAATTGACCAATTTTTGACCAAGTCTTCACACCCGGGAAACTATTTTGCTTTCCCCAAAGCGCTGGCATTTAAAAATATTTTAGTGTTTCATGGTAGCTCTTAATGTTGATACCATTTCACACCATTTAGGCTTATTCGGTTGCATATTTTGTATCTTGAGTTTATGGTGGAAATTATTTTCAGCATTGATGATAAACTGGTTTGCATATTTTGAATTGCTCTAAGTTGGTTTTATATAATGTGAACATTTTCAATATGTTTTAGACTTACCTGGTTGGATGCATTTCTTTTATTGCTCTTATTCATTATTTATTTTGTTGTGAACATTTTAAAAAATGTTTTAGTATTTTATGGTGTGTCTTAATGTTGATAACTTTTCACAACAATGAGAGTTATTTGGTTGTATATTTTGTGTTGGTTTCAGTAAATTTTATTTTGTTTTGAACATTTTAAAAAAACAACAGACCAATTTATATGTTGCTTGAAACAATTAGATATTTGTCGGAATAATTTTGATACGTGCTTATATAATCAATATTTATTCTGAAAACAACTTTTGGATGAAATTGATATGAATATAAAAAGGATGTTTTTCTCGTATCATTTCATTTAATGTTCTGTACAACTTCGATAGTGTTTCACATAGATGGGTCCAGTAAACAACAGAAATTGAAGTATTTAACTAACAAAAGTTTTGTGCCAGTTACAAAAGATAAAATCTCCACACAAAAAATAATTGTCGAGACGAAACCAAAAATTACCGGCCAAACTAGACATCGGTTCAAAATCTTTCAAGACAAAAACAGAATTACATTTCATTGATGCGCTTCCATTAACTTTCTTATTACAATCAGGTTGGGGAATATGCACAAGGCATTAAGGAAATGCACTTAACACACGTCTGACTATACGTAACAATAACGTGAATGGTACAAAAATTAAAGTTTTTCCAATCAATACACTTACTTATGGGCTCTGCGAATATACTAATTGCATGAACAAAGATAAATATTTGAAAAAATGACTAAAAACTTTAACAGCAAAGAGGAATATGTCTAGAAATTATAAAAAATAATCTTTTGCTCTGGAAATACACATTTATGTAATAAACAAAGACATAATGTTGGAAGCAAGGGGGACGATATGCTAGAATCACAGTGCTTTATGTTTGGTATATTTGAAGATAAGTTGCAAATATAAAACAAAAAAAAGAAAGATAGTGTTTGATGCTTACGTTGAGCATTTACATGTGTGCTCAAAACATAACTACATGTGCTCAAAACATACGTGAAAGTGACGAAATAATAGTGGTTTATGTTTCATTTGTTTCGTTTTGTTATCATGTAACAAAATGTTCTGATAATAGTGGTTTATGTTTTGTTTTGTTACCAAAACGGATGTTATGTTTGAAGAAAACCAGAAATGTCAATAAAAATGACGAAATAAATAAATAATTTTCGAGTTTCTCGCTGTATCAACCTCGTTATTGTATCAAATTTAAAATGCGTAAAACACCAATCAATGTTTGTAAAGAACAAAATCTAATTTATGATGGTAACATCTATAAAAATAACTAAAACATTTTTAAGTTTGCTCGTTATTTTAACATCGTACTAACAACATATTTTAAAATGCTTAACGCTCTCTGTGAAAAACCAACATCTGCTACAAACGCATTTCTAGAGACAGAAACCAAAAAATTGATCTAAATTTGTACTTTTTGGTTTCTTAACACAAAAAAAATATGTCTGAAGTTTTCTCACTTTGTGAAGAAATTATATAGTGTGGAAGCAAAATCAAGAAACTTCATAAGAAGATTGAACCATACAAGATAAAGAAACACCAAAAACAACCTCATCAATGGAGCTTCAAATAATTAGATCTAAAATAGGCATATTTTAATAAAGATTTTAACAAAATAGTTCTTGAAGATGAAACCAAATTTTTTTAAGATGAATATAAAAGTTGATGATGAATTTAAAACTTGAAAATAAATTAAGAAGAGATAAACGGTAAATTTGGACGGTCTCGACAGAGAAAATGAAAACTCTTGTTGCAGATGAGTTAAAGGTCAAGGAAGAAGTAGATGATCAAAATGTGATGAAGATGATAACAAGATTGTTGAAGATGATAACAAAGTTGTTGAAGATGATGACGACTGTGTGGAAGATGATGAAGCATGAAGATGACCAAAACCTTTCCCAACCCAACCAACAACTCCGGTTAATAGTTCGCAAAACCGAACAGCAGTTTCGACGAGGAGAGAAAAACTATTTGGTTTCTGGAAAAAAGTGATGAATAAGTAGAAGTTGTTGATTAAATAGAAGGGTGTATAGAAGGGCATAAATATTAGAGTTATTTCCTTTTTGACCCCCTACTTTGTGACCAGCTTCCTTCTTGGCCCCCTATTTTTCATAAATTCAAATTTGGTCCCCTATTTTCAAGTAAATGCCGTAACTACCCTTCCTAATTTCAAAATAAAAATATTAAAAAAAGAGATATTTCCACCTCACCTATTTTTAAGTAAATGCCATAACTACCCGAAAATTTTTCTCTTCTTTTCATATTTTTAATATTTTTTTGATATTTTATTTTCGAATTAGGAAGGATAGTTACGGTATTTACTTGAAAATAGGGGGTCAAATTTGAATTTATGAAAAATAGGGGACCGAAAAGGAAGCTGGTCACAAAGTAAAGGGCCAAAAAGAAAATAACTCTAAATATTACTATAAAGATACAAAGGGTAAACCTCCCATAAAGAGTCTAGACATTCGAAATTGGGTTTGGTTTCTTTTTTTTTTTATGAAGGGAAATACTATTAAAATAAAGCGTCTATTACAAGCCAACTCAAAATTCAGAAAAGAAAGATGCTACATCATTCCATATTTTCCTATACCCATGAGTACGTCCCCATTTAGCTAAAGCATCAGCATAGCCATTACTATTTCTAGACACATAAGTGAAAATAATTCCCGAAAATTTATCTTTGATGTTCTTGATCTGTTGGATGATATCTTGAGATTGCCATTGAGTTCTTCCTTCATCACCGTTGATAGCTTGGATTATTGACTTGTTATCACTTTCTAGATGCACATAAGCAAGTTGTAGTTGCCTCGCTCCTAGAAGCCCATATAATATTGCTAAGCTTTCACATTCTTCCGCATTCTGTCCTCGTACAGTATCTGCTGCTGCCATTAAAATTTTGGCATCTGCATCACGCATAATGTAACCAATCCCTGCTTGTTCTGTAAGGTTCATAAAAGAGGCATCTACATTGATTTTAATATAAGGTGTCGTAGGAGGTTTCCAAGTTTGTGTATCCGTTTTTTCCTTACTCTTAGTGGTGATGCCATTTTCTGTTCTGAGTGGGGTTGTAGTGGTGCTGTTTATCCTTTCTATCGTTTAGACTGGATTCTGTTTATTCGTCGTAAAACAGTTCTCACATCTGGATTTCCACAGTAACCAAAGAATTTTAGCATACAGATTAATAGTTTCTTCCTCAAGGGACTTCCATTGTTGAATCCATAGCATAATGGTCTCAATATGATCAGTTCTAACATTATAATGAAACCAGACTGCCTTCGCGAAAGGGCAATGAAGCATGACATGATCAATAGTCTCGTCCTCATTGCAGTTAGTACAGAAGTAATTATTTCCAATGAGCTTGCCAATTCTAGCTCTGACTGGTAAGCTATTCGTACAACATTTCCATAGAAATAGTTTAATCCTAGGGATAGTGTTCATATTCCATATAAAGAACCAGTCCATCTGGTCATTAGTGTTGAACATTGAATTGTTGCGTAAAAAATTGTACATGGATTTAAGCGTGAAATTACCTAATTTTGTCAGTGTCCAAATGGCTTTATCCTCTTCATTAGGATTGAGATTAATGCTGAGTATTGCCCTGCAAATGTCATTATTAAAAAACATATTAATAACATTTAAATTCCAATTTCCATTCGTAATAAGTTGTGAAACCCGATTCAAAGAGCATCCTCTATCATTCGTAATGGGAGGTGGATGGTTAGGTATCCAGTAGTCCGTCCAAATATTGATTTGCTCTCCTTTGTTGATGTTCCAAAATATCAGACTCTCACTTTGATGATAGTGTTTAGATATAGATTTCCACGGCCACGAGTGATGGTTCTTGGGCGGTTTAGGTTTATTTGAGTTGTGAAAATACTTCCCTTTAAGCACTTGGACCCAAATAGCCTTCGGATTGTTGATTATCCGCCAGTTTAGTTTGTGCAAAAAGGCTTGATTATCAAGAAGAGGAAGACGAAGCCCAAGACCTCCAAATTTGCGAGGTTTGCAAATAGAGTTCCAATTGATCGTATGAAAAGTTTTGGATTTTCCCCACCAAAAAGTCCTTTGAATAGACTCAATGCTATTGCTAATGCCTTTAGGAAGGGCAAAGCACTGCATCTGGTATCGGGGAACGGCCGCTACTATTGTAGAGATGACTACCGAGCGGCCAGCTTGCGAGAGGAGATGAGTTTGCCATTTGGCAAGCTTATTTTTTATTTGAGTGACGAGAGAGTTGAAAGCTTGTTTCTTGTTACGATCGATAAAAAGATTAGTGCCAAGGTATTTGTCCCCTGATGACGAAATGTGGACTTTAAGTTCTCTGATAATCATCCGTTTGAACTTGGGGTGCGAATTTTTAGAAAAGAATATATTCGACTTCGCATAGTTGATCATCTGGCCAGAAGCTTCACTGAATTCCTTAAGAATTTGTTTGAGGTTGTCGATATTCTCCAGAGAGTTTTGCCCAAAAATGATGCAGTCATCTGCGAAGAGGAGATGTTTGATCGAGAAGTTCGCGTTAGGGATAGGAAAGCCGATGAAGGAGGAAGCACTATGATTATTCTCAAGAAGCCGACTAAGACCTTCCATGGCAATGGCAAACAGGAAAGGGGAGAGTGGATCTCCCTGCCTAATACCCCTACTAACATTAAAAGTACTGCCCGGCCTCCCATTGATAAGAACCGCCATGGAGCTGGTAGAAAGGCAGGTCCTAATAAGATTGATCCAAGTGTTAGAAAAACCCATCCTCTTCATAACGTTCTCCAGCTAGCTCCATTCAATTCTATCAAAAGCTTTAGACATGTCTAATTTTAAACCGAAGTAGCTTTTGGCTCCTTTGACTTTTTTGAAGGAATGGATGATTTCTTGGCTAATAATGATATTATCAGTGATTTGTCTGCCAGGAACATAAGCTCCCTGGAAAGGGGAGATAATATCAGCCAGAATGGGTTTAAGTCTATTGGCCAGAATTTTGGTAATGATTTTATACGTAGTGTTCAGCAAGCTAATAGGACGATAATCAGCAGGAGATTGAGGAGTTTTAGTTTTGGGTAGAAGGCAAATGTGAGTATGGTTTGACTTCTCAGGAAGAGTATAGCTCTGAAAGAAAGTGTTAGTCATAAGTTGAATATCATCCTTAACAGTATCCCAGTTAGACTGGTAAAAATACGGAGGAAAACCATCTGGACCAGGAGCCGCTCCCGGCTTGAGAGAGAAAGTGGCCTTCCGAAGTTCCTCATACTGCGGACGCGCCGTGAGAGCTTTATTTTGAACTTCCAAAATCTGAGGGTAAAAGCACTCCATAAAGTTAGTAGAGATCACCGAACCCGCTGTGGTGGAGATCTGCTGAATATGCTTGGAAAAGATCATCGCTATCTCCACTTCATCATTCGTCCAAGAGTTATCCTCCCTCTTAATGGCAAGTATCTTATTCTTGCGAAGTCTGGTGGTTGCTTTGGCATGGAAATATTGAGTATTTCTGTCTCCCAAATTGATATTTGCAATTCTAGACTTCTCCTTCCATAGACTCTCTTGCTGAAGAAGCAGGGTCTCGATCTGGGCGTAAGTGTTCTTGAAATCTTCAGCGTTATTAATTCTCTGAAGTGAGTGAGTTGCTTAAAATTAGTATCCAGATGACCAAAGACCTCTTTATTCCATTTGGAGAGTTTAATAGCAAGGGAATTAAGTTTGGATTGGATTGGGTTAGGGATGTTGATCCAATTGGTGTTAATGAACCCGGCACAATCAGGGTGAGACATCCATGTGCGAATGAATTTAAAGGGTTTACGACCAAGAGCGGACTGGTTTTTGGTCGAAAGAAGAATAGGGTTATGATCAGAACCAAGAGTATCAAGATGATTAACTCTGGATTGAGGGTAACTGGTAAGCCAATTATAATTTGCAATCGCTCTATCCAAGCGTTCTTCAATCAGATTACCTGCAAATTGTCTATTAGTCCAAGTATAAGGATAACCAATGTAACCTAAATCATGGAGGCCCAGCTTATTTATGAAATTTTTGTGCAAATGAATCGTCGGAAGATGAGCCGGTTGACCACCCGACTTTTCCGACGGATCAAGGATGCAATTGAGGTCGCCTATAACTAACCACGGGGTATTGTCACAAGGGGCCAATTTACTGAGCGTATCCCATGGTTTCATTTTATTGTTCTTATAAGGGCTACCATAGAAACCTGTCAGCAAAATTTTATTACCCAAAGTGACCTCAGTAATATTGACATGGATCATATTAGTGTCAGCATGAATAATCTCCGTGTCATAGTTGTTGTTCCAAAAAAGAGCTAAACCCCCGGCTTTATTCACCGGGTCAATAACATGTTTATTGAATATATTATTGCTATTCACCATTTTGTCAATATTAGCATTCATACATTTCGTTTCAGAAAGAAAGATAATATCAGGGTTATGAGTGTTGATGATATTTAGAAGGTGTTTACGGTTGGCAAAGTTGTTGCAACCTCGAACATTCCAGGCCAGCACCTTTAAATCCATCAATCCAACACCCGATACGACAGAAAATGCCACAAAACTCAACCCTAATCCTAAGAGAGAACAACACTCCCAAAAACTAGAAACCGGAACTCGGAGCTCAAAGAAAACTGCCGCTAAAACTAGAGCCTAAATCGCCCCCGGGCTAGCCCTCAAAGACAAGGCTCTGAAGGCAGACTCCTAGACCTAAGATCAAAGACCTAAACGAGAACCCTCAACCTATCTCTAGCAGTCAATATCTTGGAGGCACCCCCCGACCCAAGTTCACCTATCTAAGAGCACTCACTCCACCAAACAAGACAAGTAAGGAAATGGACCCTGAGAGCGCCCCTAAGAAACACTTCTCAAACTCTGCCCTATAAAGGTACCCCTAAGCCTGACTCACCAAGCTATGACCCAATTAATATATCCTATACCAACATGGACATTTTTTTTTTTTTTTTTTTTAAGGAGACCAACAGGAACCTAGTGATAAGACCTATAATAGCAAAGAGGGGAGAAAGGCAACTAGATAAACTCTTAATCCTTTAATAATATATATATATATATATATATATATATGTTACTCTGTTGTTTTTTTTTTTTTTTTTTTTTTGGAAGCAAACCAGAAGAACTAGATTAATATTTACAGTTAAAAAAAAACTAAGAACTAGATAGACAAGACAACTAGTGAAACCTATCTAACCGGAAGAGGAGATTATCACCAAGGATATATATAAGAGAAATCTAGCAACACTTTAAAATTAAATTCATATCACCAAGGATATATATAAGAGTAGAACTCCATTTTTAACAATTAATAGAAACCAAACCCCAAATCATTATTGGGGTTTGGTTTCTATTAATTGTTAAAAATGGAGTTCTACTCTTAGACTTTTAACTCATAAATAATGACAATGCATTGAGTCGCAACAAAATAAAAAGTGGGTAGGTGGAATTGGGCAGACTGAAATCAATGGAAATTTATTTCTCTTTTTTGAGCAAATAAGTTCATGATATCAATTCACAAGTGGTGATACTCATCAAAAAAAAAAAATTCACAAGTGGTGTGACCTCCGAAAAGTTATGTCTTCAAAGAAGATAAGACTCTTCAACAAAAAAAAAAAAAGACAGGACAAGTTCAATGAACTTGGAGATATGGGTTTTCCCTTTTTTCCCCCTTTAATACTTGTCAATGTTCTAATCTATATTTTCTTGCCTATTAAGAATTGTCTTGTCCCATTTCTAGAAAAAGTACTTATTTGCAACAAAATAATAAATAAAAAGTGCTTGAGTCTTTTATTTGTTGCTACAAATCTACAATTATTCTCTAGTTTAGTAGTCTTAGTCTTCATTTGCAACTGTGTATATTGATTGTGACGCAGTCGTGTGATATAAAAGATAAACCTAATTTATACTTACTTTGCCTCTCAGTAACTTGTTCCATTTATTCTTTCAGCAATTTACTTGTCCAAAAAATTCGTGGAATATTGAATCTCAAGCCCAAACTCCTCTATACAAAAAAAGGAATCATCTAAACTTACTTCCTTTTCCTAATGAAATACAATTACCAAATGTGATCAAAATTGTCTTGTATTAAAGTTACAAAGAATAGGATCATCTTTCAATCAAATCAAATCCTACCACGACAATAAATGATCCTCCTACTAGTTAAGGCTGGGAAAACGACCCGAGAGCCTGAGATCCTCACGGTCAAACCCGATCAGAGAGAGTATAGTGGGTGTCCGAGACCCGACTCAGGTAAGCCCGACTCGATAATCCAGGCATTCATAGGCGGGGGACTGGTAGGTTCTCTCACCCGTCATGCGCCCCGACATACTTGACCCTCAGGAGTCCGACTAACCCGCATGCTTAATAACCTGACTTTTATAATAATCCAACGGCTTCAATATTATATCTCAGCCGTTGGATTAAATCCTAGAAGCTTCTGACCTCAGAACAACTGAAACCAATCTTTCCATCACTCCTCTCCTCTCTCACATCTCTCTCCAATCTCCCTCATCTTGTTCTCTCTAACTTAAATCTTCACATCTTGTTCAAAGTAAGCAAGATAGCATAAAGATGGTAATACCTCACAGATCCATTTGAACTGTCAAAGATAGAAATACAAATTCATCATCATTACCAACTCATACCTAGAAAAGCCGAACTATTTCTGATCTCTAACTTTCCAACCAAAATCAAACAATCTTGAAAATTGAGAGTTATCTAGAACAAATACAAAGTGGGTTCTATTTTATTTATTTTCTTCTCTGTATGCTCCGTTTGACAAATTCATTCAATTAGAGAAACAGATAAAAACTAGAGAACTAAGTCAATGGGGATTTGGAATGAAAAAGCCATCTAGGCTCTAGCTAATAGAAACACAAAGAGACGACTGAATTGATTTGTCAGGCAATAATGAAAAACTGAAGACAATTATTGACCTTTTTTTAATAAAGAGATAGATGTAGAGAGAGAAAGTAGAGGATGACTTTACGTGGAGAATTAAAGATGAGAATTCCATGGCTTAAGATTTGGGTGAGAATTGTCTTCCCTATTAAGAATTGTCTTGTCCCATTTCTAGAAAAAGTACTTTCTTTGCAACAAAAATAATAAATAAAAAGTACTTGAATCTTTTATTTATCACTACAAATCTACAATTATTCTCTATCTTAGTAGTACTAGTCTTCACTTGCAACTGTGTACAGGAAATATTGATTGTGACGCAGTCGTGATATAAAAAACAAACCTAATTCATACTTAGGGGGTAATGGATTGAGACTTTTCCGGACATTTTAGAGTCCGCGAAAGTCTGAGGCATTCAAAACCAGACATTTGAGAGTTTACGAAAGTCTAAGGCATTCAAATCCAGACATTTGAGAATCCACGAAAGTCTTAGGCATTCAAATCCAGACATTTGAGAGTATATGAAAGTCTGAGGCATTCGATTGTCTTCCAAAATGTCCCAGACTTTGGTGGACTTCATAGTTTGATGGATTTTGTGAAGGATTTGGGACAAATTTGGAAGCCAAAATGTCTTTCAAAAAACAAGAGACATTTGAAGTCCATCATGTGATCAAACAACAATAATAATATTAAAATAATAAATGTCTACCAAATGTCCACCAATATCCACAAATATTCACAGATGTTTACGAAAGTCGAAAAATATATATTTGAAATGTTAGTATAAATATATTATTTCATGTGATCAAACAACAATAATAATATTAAAATAATAAATGTCTACCAAATGTCCACAAATATTCACAGATGTTTACGAAAGTCGAAAAATATATATTTGAAATATTAGTATAAATATATTATTTCATGTGATTAAACATTAATAATAATATTAAAATAATAAATGTCTACCAAATGTCCACTGTCTACAAATATTCACAGATGTCTACGAAAGTCGAAAAAATATATATATTTGAAATGTTAGTATAAATATATTATTTCAACTGATTAAACAATAATAATAATATTAAAATAATAAATGTCTATCTCCAGGACATTTTGTTTATGGATCAAATGTCTTGAAATGTCTATAAAGACATTTTGTCTACAAACTCAATGTCTTGAAAATGTCTATGAAGACATGTTGTCTATAAAAAGTCATCTGAAATGTTTTGAAATGTCTACGGAATATTTTGTCTATGAAAGTCTGTGAGAGTCCCAATCCACCAGGGACGTAACTATGTAAGGGCCAGGAGTGGCCCTGGCCCCCCTGACCCTTACATTGTTCTCCTCATTTAAGTCCATGCAGGGACCCACAACATTCCTTTTAAAGTATATGGCCCCCCTTTTAATTGCAACCCAAACCCAATGCAAGTTTGAAACCTAGCCCAACTTATTTCCTACCCAGTCAAAATGCCTTGTCACCTAATCTAAACAACCCTATTTCCAAACCGCCCCTACACAGACACAACTCTTTCTACCCGATAACCTAAGCATGCACTCTATGGTTATGTATTAGAGAATTTAGAACTCTAGTGCGCCACCATTGTTTCTTTAACTTATTCAATTTATTTTTTGATTGTTCACTTCTATTTACATCAAGTTTCAATCAACTTATTTCAGTTTCTTTTTTATATGTTTATTCATATCTGTAATCGTAAAATAAATCAATCCGGCTCATAAATTCTTATTGTACTAAAACATAAATAGAAACAATCGAAAACTCTTCTTCCTTGCACTTGCAATCGGTTAGATCATGGACGACTCGTGGTGCCATACTATACATGGAGAACTACCAAATCGTCGATCTTCATCAATGGAAGAAACATCAATCTTCGTCAATGGACGAAATCTCCTTAAGAATCCACCACTTTTATTCACTTCCTCCTCCCTCAATGACAATTGATAATGGTTAGTCAGAGGATGAATTGTCGATATTGGTGGATCTGATCTTGTTCCCATACCAATATTTGCGTCTATACTCCAAAAATTCTACTGCGATGATTATAATAGTTAAAATTAGGGCAAGAAACGAAGAACTATACGGAGATTTCGATGAAGAGACAACCCTTCGCCGGAGCAAAACGAAGAACTATACGGTTTCTCTCTCTAGAAGAGAGTTATTATCAGAGAAAGGGAGGGGAGAGAAGACTCTCTATATCTATCTCTCTCCATCTCTTTACATTTAACTAATATAAAAGAATTATTTTAAATAGGTATAATGGTTCAAATGGCTAGCGAGCCGTGAAATTACTAATGACGATCCAAAAGTGACATAAAAAAAGATCAATCCTTATTCTATTAGACTACTTATTTCTTACTTTTTCCTATCATATGTAACATCCGAATGATACTTTGAATACATTTTGATACATTAAATAAAAAAAAGTCTCATGTTATTTCTTTTATTTGTGTTTCATAATTTTTGTGACTTTGATATTCTTAGGTGGTAATTTTGCATAGATTTATTATATAAATTTTTCGATTTAATATATGACTAGAAAAGTTCGGCCCCCCTCTAACAAAACTTCTGGTTCCGTCCTTGCAATCCACTCCCCCCCCCCCCCCCCTTACTTTGCTCTCAGTAACTTGGTCCATTTATTCTTTCAGAGTTTGAGTAATTTACTTAGTCCAAAAAATTCATCAAATATTGAATCTCTAAGTCAATTACTAAATGTGACCAAAATTGTCTTGTTTTAAAGTTACAAAGAAAACAATCTTCTTTCAATCAAATCCCATCCTACTATTAGTACTACACATTTGTGGTGAATTTTTCACCGTCCATCTAATGGGGTTTATGAACCTTTCTCTTTTTCTAGATATTGATCACTAATGAGCAATTTATTCTACCCTATCAATCTAATCGCTCCACGTTTCAACTCACTTTTAGATTAGAGAATTTAAATTATATAATAGAGGATAAACATAATTCTTCATCAACTAAAGAAAATTTATTTTCCTCCTTCAATTAAACTATTAAGGTGCTAACATCGCTAAAACTTCATAGTCTAATTCTGAATATCGTCATACACATGATACATATAAACATCTCAGGTTTCCCACCTAAAACACAAGACATGATAGACTAAACAACTCATGAGGCTTATTTCTCATCATAATGACGAGCCACTGAGTATAAACCACTTGGAATAGAATAAACCTAACCACGCTTTGATAGTGTACTAGGAATTTACAAAATATATAGACAAAGCCTACTTCCTACTATAATCTACCAAAGTCAATATCACTTTCAAGGTTATACGAATACATATAAAATCCTAATTGTAGTTCAAAAGATCAAGGAACCCATGCTCATCGTCAAAATCAACCGACTCAATGATCGCGCCCATATCAAAACTTTGATCATCACTAGTTGCAGATGAATGCATACTTGACATTACGTCTCCGTGCTCCGATCCAGATGTGGATTGTGCAAACAAAGATGGGGGTCTCGACGTTTCGAGATCCATTAGGTCAGAAAAATCAAGAAAGTCGGGCGATTGAGACGAGTCATTTCGATTATTATCATCATTTGCTAAATTTCTTTTCACATCCATCTTAGTTGTGAAAAATGGTGAAAAAGGAGAATCTTGCTTGGATGTGAAGTTTGATTGAAAGCTGAGTAGATAGGAGGTGTCTTGGGGACTTGAGTCCAATATCACTTGGGGTGCCTTTAGTGAATCCTTGCACGTGTGATGGCCCAGGTATATAGTACGGTACATTGATGGATTCTCTTCAGTTTGTTGCACCTGTTTTGTGGCTTGACATTTTTGATCGTACTTGTGGGTGCACCTAAAATAACTCCTGCACATAAGACAATAAATAAAATTAATTAATACATTATCTAACATTTGCAAATTGACATATTATAACTCCATTTGTGTGTAATTTAAAAATAATTAATTGAACCATATGACTAAATGCGGTGAATTTCTATATGATATTTCGTTACAAATCAATCAGAAAAGATTTTTAAATCAAAATTTCAGTTTTCGATCTTATCAATTTTCAGATGATGAAGTCCAAATGTATACGAGAAAAAGTACCTAGGATATTTGGCATTTAGAATATGTTTTTGGCCGTATTTTCTCCAAGCGCGACCATCGTTGATCGGAGTTGCAGTCATAGTCTCCCATGTAGTTGGAGCTTTCCTGTAATTTTTTCAAACAATTTTATCTTAGTAACCATTCATTAAATGAAATAATTAGGAAATTACAAGGGGGAATCCCTTCCTCAAAATAGTTGTAACCCTAATTCCTAACAAATTGGAGAGTAAACCCCCAATTTTGTGGTAGAGTCGTAATTTAGTCATAAAACAAGGGTGTATATGGTATTTGACTGCAAAGCCATCAAATTGACTTTACATCCAAACCAATCAGAGAAGATCAAGTATACACCTCACATAACTAATATAACCTAATTAATTAAAACTGACGATAATACCCTTTATAACTAATCAACAAAAAAATCAAACTAAATGATTACCTTCTCTTAACTCCAACTTTCCGATCCTTTAGCTCAGCAGATTTCCTGGTGACACCTGAACTTTTAGTTTTCAGGTGAACGGAACAAGGCGATCCGACCGGAGTAATCACAGTACTTTGAGAAATTTCATCATTTTCACTAGAATTCAACTTAAAAATTCCATTAGAATTTGATTGTTGGATTTTAGAAACAAGATCTTTAGCTGAAACTAGAAAAGGATTATGATCATCAATAAGATTCTGTGTTTGTAACAGAATTTGAAGTTGTTTTGCTAAATCTTGAACTTGAATAAGATCTTCCATCAATTCTTTCTCTCTCTCTCTCTCTCTAGATTTTCTTTTTGTCTAATGATTTCTTTGTGATCTATTCTTAGTGTGTGTGTAGTAAAGATAATGTTTAAGACACTTATAAGAAGATATATTTATGTTTTTTCCTTTTGGGCCCACACGAAAATACAGCGAAATTAGAAGGAAACTACTCAAAAGTAATGACGTCATATTATCTAAGCCTCTTGGGTCATGTTCGATACGTAAGCGTTAGTAGCGTCATGTGAACCAAAATATGAAGAGATGTACTCCTTTATCCTGTCAAGACAATAACCCGCGTAAGATTATGACCGTGAGATTTTCATACAAGATAATATTTAAATCTGAGGGCTTATCGTGTGGTGCATTTTTACTCTGATGTATAATTTTGGAAACCCCATAATGTAGCAAAGTAGTTGTACTAGTGTGAAAACGAGAAAGGGCGTGTTGGAACATTGAACCTTGTGGGGGGCATAACTAATTGATCTTATTTTAAAGAAGGGTCCGGTTTTGGGTCCGGTTTTGGGTCCAAGTATATGGGCAATTAGAGAAGGGTAATTTAGAGTATCTCAAATGCAAGACTCAAATTCTAAATGTTAGAGTGCCACTCAAGATTTCTTAGAATTTCTCTTCAAAATTCATCTCCAATGCAACATTTAACTTAGATCTCTAAAGTGAGGTGGCGGTAGTTATTTTACAGATCCTTGAGAATCTCTAAGTACCACATAAGCAAATCAATTAATTTTACACTAAAATATAGATTTTTAAGGTTTCTTCTGAGTGTTGCATTGGATAAGGTTTTTCAATAAAGTATCTCTTAGTAGCCAAATAAGAAAGAGAACGTTTAGAGATCCATTTTTTGACAAATAAGATTTTTAGAGTTTTTCTTGAGTCTTGCATTGGAGATGCTCTTAGCCTCCCATATTTGTCTAATTGAAAATCATCTTCTATTTTAAATAACAACACGGTTAATTTTTTTGTTTTTTTAGTTGAAAAGTTATTATTTTTTTTTTATTGAAAACATTGTTGTTAGTGATATAAGTATATTTGGACGAGCCAACTATGATAGTTCAGTTAGTAAGCCATAGACTCTGAAACTTTATAGGTCCTAGGTTTAATTTCCAGATGAGATTAAATCTATGGTTTTTCTAAATTTGGACTTTTTTTTTTTGAAAGAAATTTGGATTACTAAAATCTAAACAAAATAATTTAATTGGAGTATTAGACTATAGGCACGTAGGTCAGTTGGCCTTTAAGCCGTCATTTAAGGCTTCAGATCCGTTCTTCTAAGGATTTACATCGACAGTTATAGTACTTATCACATCTTATTGATATTGATGTATTAATGTCATTGTAACGATTATCGTGATTATTTTTTGAAAATCAAATAAATATATTAAAAAAATAGAGGAGAGGGAATGATTCAATCCCCATCATTTTTTGCACATGTATTTAATCTTAGGGGAGCTAATGGTTTAGGGTTAGTAAACAATGGCCGAATATATCTGACTGGTTTACCCCTACACACATGCCAAGTTAGGATGGAGTTCACTGAATTTTCTCTGATTGGAAGAAAATATTAAACCCCTACGTGATATTTTTTTTTTTGTTGAAAAAACCCCTACGTGATGGATACCCCACTTCATTATTAAGTACAGTAAATATATTTAATGTATTTTTTTTAAAAAAGTACATTAAATATATAAAGGTTACCAACAAACAAAACAGTTTGCCATATTCCATTCACAACCATCAATAAGATAATCATCAATCTCAACAAAAAAAAAAAAAAAAAGATAATCATCACCAATAAATTCTTTTTTGTTATGTTTTTATATTAAGGATAACTCATGTCTGCGCCACAATCGATTATGTGAATGCAGTAATCAACTTCTAGTACTACTTGTTGTATTTCGGTTTGCACTCAGAGTCGTGTTGGGGGGCGGGCGGGAAGGGCGTCCCCCCTGGCCCCCACCCCCAAAGAGACCCACCTCTTATGAAGATCGCACTCAGTTATATATAAGTGACCTAAACACTTCTCCATCAGCTCTAGTAGTTAAGTTTGTGGGCTTCCACAATTGAGACACGGGCTCAAAACCCATTACTCGCTTTTTTCCTTTTCATTGTGAAGTTGAGAGGATTATTGCTAAATCAATTCTTATTTATGCTCCGTCACACTTTTTCTTTAAACTGTTTTGTTGTTTGGGTGCATATCTTTTATCTTTAAACGTGTTTTTAAGAAAAACAGATCTAAGTGTTTTTTTTATTATAACAATACATAAATACTTGTGAGAAAAATCATGATACAAAAGATATCATATTAAAAAGATCGCTTAGACTCTAAACTATACGTTGTACAAAGATTTTGTTTTATCAGTTTAAGTTTATCGTGCTCATTAGAAGTCTTTAATCGGCGCGTGGTTCAATTTTTTGCTTGTAATTTATTTTTATCATACCAAAGGCCATAATCAAACTTCACCCAGGGCCCTCAAATTCTTAACCACGGTTCTGTTGGCACTGATATATATATATATATATTTATATATATGAGACCACCAAGAAGCATGTGGGGGCACGTGCCCTACAAATTCGGAGGTGACTTCCCTTAAAAGATTGCAATCTAACCTTGCAATATAGGGAAAATAATTTGTCATGTATATACCCACCACCGATGTTAATAGATAAATATAGTAACTCAAGCTCATACGAAATAAACCAAATCCCAACACAAAGTAATATTATTACTCTTATTATATATAAAATGTATTTTCTGTAGGTGAAAATTTCTCTTTAAGCTTCATCCATTAAATAATAAAGGTTATGTTAATCATTTTCTTCTAAAATAAGGTATTGTTCTCTTACATAACATTAATATCCTTTTTTTAGTATATTTCAGTCATTATATTAATCACTCAACTTGATTATTTATAATAAAAAATCAAATACTATAAACTTTAATAATGTTCGGTTCAAGTTCAACAATTTTAATTTCATAAAAAAAAAACGTTCAACAATTTTAATCAGATCAAACCTTTCTACTCGAACAAATTTTGTTACAAAATTCGACTAATATATTTGATCTCAACTCGAGCATAATGACGTTGACTTTGGTGGACTTCAGCCGATTTTTTTTTTCAAAAAATTCGGTCCTTGCCCACAATCAAAAACAACAAAACAGTATTTACCAAGTAAAATGGAGTGTTTAACAAGAATGGGAGGCACTTTCAAAAGTTCTCTGAAATCAACAGAAAAGAAATGTTTTGCCTTACATCGTCATTTCTAAATATTGTAATGGAAGGAGATGTCCTTCGACTGAAGATGCAATACGAGCGATTTGGATAGGTCAATTGATGAAGAAGATCATCAAGTCTGGATGATTTAGGGATCGTAATGTTTAGCTAGAAACCTACTTCGATCTTCGAAGCATGGGGTGATTCACGACTAACTTCGTACGGATCCTACATCGGATTACACGAAAGAGTGTCAACTTGATCGGAGTATATGACTAAAGGATCGAGAGATATAAACATGGGTTAGACCCATAATTATGTCAAAGAAGCCAAAGCAAAGCCAAGGCAAAGATAGTAAAAAGGCCGGAACAAAAAGGAAGTTTTGGGTCGGGCTTAATTAAAACCCATTAATGGGGTTGCCCAAACATGGATCGCGGGCCGAGATTTTTCAGATCTTGACCCGAGTGGGAGATAAAGGCCACAGATTCATAGTATGAGACTATGAACGAGATCTTTACATCCTTCTAAGTTTAAGTCAATAAAGATCACATTAACATGTGGAGGTCAAAACCCCACTTCCTTAATGAACTTTTGGAAGAAGATGTGTACCGGACACAGTCTAAAAGGTTATTGACTCTAGAAGTTAGTAAAATACGCAAGCAAAAATTCATCGGTGGGTTGAAGCAGCCAACTAAGAGTTGGAATCTTCGATTCAAAGAGGTAATCAAAGATGTTTGATTCCTAAAGAATGAAGAAAATCTTGAACCTTGGGAATTTCAAGAAGGTTAGTGGGAGTGACCGGTTTTCTTGGTCCGACATGTAGAGGACATACTGAAAATTGAGAACAATATCGAGATGTTGAAAACAGTTTATAACTGACTCAATAAAGGGCAAGACACAAAAGGATGAAATGGTTTTGGACATCAAAGAACTATAAGGATAGATCGAGAGGATGATAAAACTAAAATCAAGAAACTTACTGAGATAAGATTCTTAAAAGGTCCAATGCGAAAGACTCTTGAAGAGAAATTCAACCCAAGTCTCATGACACAGAGCTCAACAAGATTCCGAGCTCGGTAGGCCCTGATGAGCAAGCACTCATGAGAAAGATGCTTATGCTTGGAGCATAAGATTGGTCATGTTAAACATGATTAGCATTCGTCTAAGATACCTCAAATACTTGGAGTATGATGAGTCGTCACCATTCAAATCCAGATAAGGAATTCTGGACCACAACTAAAGATCATCCTCAAGAACTTGGGTAGTACTCAGGATGACTTCTTGGTACAAAGAGGGAGGCTAAAAGGTAATGGATGTCATATAATGCAAACTTCCAGACATGGAAAGATAGTAGGCTGGAAAGAGTTTCAAGTTGGATACTGTCGTAGACTCTACAAATGAAAGAACATAATTAAGGCTTCAGAAGCATTAATTCTAGTAAAGAGATACTAGAGAATTATCAAAGAAATTTAAGGAGTCAATCTTCGATTAAAGAAATAATTAACAAAGATTTACTCGGATTAGATCTATTTAATTAAACTGTCACCCAAGACAAAGTATGAATGGAGTCATACAAATGTCTAAGGCATAAGGTGCATTATGAGAATGTCCTTGACTAGTAAATTGAGTAAATAAAAGTCTTTACGGAGGAGACTCAAATTTACAAACTCTTGTTATCAGAAATAACAGTTGTTTATTTCGTCGTCTAAATTTGGTTTAGTAGTCAAACGACAGTCCATTGATGACGAATTATTCTAAATAGGTTTGTCATATGCGTGATCTGATGACTGAAACCCTATTAAATGAATTTGAAATTATTTCGTTATCACCTCCCTAGTCCAAGTCATTGCATGGACAACAATGACTTGCGAAAACTAACACGTGAGATCGACAAGATAATGTTGTTTCATGGGCTAGGGGAATATGAGTGTTCAAGTCGATCACGTGGGTGTATGATTGAGAATATACACTGGATAACCTACCATGAAAGTAGATAAAAAGTGATGAACGTCAAAAACCACTCATTGACAAGATTGGAGAAATTCTTAAAAATATGAGTGTATCACTCATCTTATGTAAAGAATGTCTGACTTTGGTTCTGTCAAACGCCGCACCATAAAAGGAGGTTATAAATGCGGACACTAGGAAAGACATGATAAACATGAGGCTAAGTGGTAGTGCAAGAATAGACTATGTCATCATAATTAAATTAGGAAAAGTATCTCCAAGCCACTTGATAGGTAGCAACTTAAAATGCGTGGCCACGTTCAAATGAATTTAGTGATTAATCATTTGGATTGACAACTGTTATCGGAATCAAGAAAATCTGAAAGATATGACGTATCAGATGGGATTGACATGGGAATCGAGCATTGCACTTGTTTTAAGTACAAGTGGGAGGCTGGAGGAGATGTCCTTCGCAATTTGTCGGATAGGACAATTGATGAAAAAAATCATGAAGTCCGGACGATTTGGGGATCATAATGTTTAGCTAGAAACCAACTACGATCGTCGAATCACGAGGTGATTCGCGGCTAACTTCGTCTGGATCCTACATCGGATTACACCAAAGAGTGTCAACTTGATCGGAAGATATGACTAAGGGGATGAGACATATAAGCATGGGTTAGACCCATAAATATGTCCAAAAGGCCAAAGAAAAGCAAAGGAAAAGATAGTACAAAGGCTGGAATGAAAAAAAAGTTTTGGGTCGGGCTTAAAGCCCATTAGTGGGACGGCTAAGGCATGACCAACCACACTAATAGGGCAGACTAGACCTAGCCCTTTAGGGCATAAGGTGACCGGCCAGAGAAAATAGAAATCGGAGTTTCCATTTTGTAAAATCCTAAGTCTGTCTCTATTTTGGTCTTTTAGGAATTCTAATTAGGGTTGGACTCTAACTTTAGGGATTCTATATAAGGGCCTTATTAGAACATAATTAGGTGTGGAGAAATCTCAAAGAGATTTCCTAACTCTACAATATCAAATAGAGAAAAAAAGAAAGAATAGTTCTCAACTATCTATCTAGTCTAAAGAGAGAATTAAGTGTTCTTCGTCTAACCACCATAAAGTCCTAGCTAACTTGAAGGTGGGAGATCAAGTTGATTACTCGGGTGTCTCAAGTAGAAGAGCTACAATTGAAGCTCTTGATCTTCTTATTTTCAACCGAATAATCTGTGGGATTTAGCGATTAAGGTAATCTCTAAACTACTTAGTTTTATCTTTAGTATATGGATGAGATCTTGGGGATACTAGTGTTAGACATTAGATGTCTGAGATTTCGCTTAGAACACTAGGAGACACCATAACCCAACATTAATCTATTGTGTTGGACCAATTTTTTTTTTTTTTTATTTAGGTAATCCGGAAGGTATTTGATACACTAAATTAAGACACCATGAATAAACAGATAATGCTTTATTTACTTACGATAAAAGATATTTCTTTTATAATGAAAAAGTGCCCCCAGAAAGGAATTTTCCTGGCCTCGCCACGAGCTATATAAGCATAGCGAGCAAATGCAAGTATGCGGGCATATGTCGATACACATAGAAGGGGAGAACCTGTGATTATTTATATCTTATTGATTTTCTTGGTTACTTGATTTAGTCGTAACCGTTCACATAAATCTAGTAGAGAGCGTAACTGGCCTTCATTTCAGAACTGATCAAAATGTAAACAAAGAAAGTCTAGAAAATGAGGAGGATGACATTATTTTTATTGGAGGATTAAAGTTGAGAGTTATTTGAAGGTGAGAAGTTCGATTTTAAGAGATAAAAGGAGACGAATGATTTTAATTGATGGATTTATTGAGGTTCCAAAACATAAAAAAGAAATCTGAAATGATTGTTGGCGCACCTAATTCTTTAAGAGGTATGAAATCAACCGTTTGATTGAAAGTCAAATGAAGACAAGAGTCCTGATGGTAAAATTTGTCTAGTTTAAAGGACGCATCCACTTTTTTTTTTTTTTGATGAATAGATAATGAACATACCATTGGCAGAAGTTTGCTTTTGGGTATCGAGGAGTGGATAAATGGGACATGGCAATAACGAGTTTCAGACTGCCCTATACTTCTTTATTTTGTTGCAACTACCCTATACTTCTTCTTTCTTGAATTCATATTCTCAGGACAATACCTTTATTATCATGTTCATCCATTGTAATATTTTGCTTTTTGTTGAACAGTTATCGTATTTCCGATAACATATTAGATTGGGAAACAACGATTAAACCACCAAATATTAAGGTGGAAGCGTACAAAATTTATAAGTCATCTTAATATTGTGGTAGTAATCACCAATCAATGAGTTCTAATGATAGGTTTTCTTTATTTCAAAAATGCTTTCTCTCTTTACAATTTGATTCATAAGTTCATTCAATGCTTAGCTGAATTAGGAGTGAAAATCGGGCCTTTAACTTCATCTTTCGGTTTCCATCAAGTTCCCAAATTCTATGTGTGCCTAACAACTTGGTCTAGTCCAGTCCATATTTAAATTTCTCATGATCATTTCTGCATCTGGTCGTTGGACCGATGGAGCCTCTTGGCTACCAGGCAAGTCGAGTTAGGTACTTAGGGCCAACTTCACAATAAATTAATAACTAAAAATTAAAGTACAAAACATTTTAACTTCAATAAGGTTATCTGGTTAATGACCCCATATCGAAGTAATAAGTTACAATGGTAATATTCTCTTTAAGAAAAAGTGATAAATATTCAATTTTTAAATTACAAAAGTACATTACAAAAAGAATAACTTTTTCCTTCTTCACCAAATGTGAAAAGGGGCATAAAAGGTGTACATATAATAGAAATAAGGGGTTTGGGTGCGTGTAGAACCACTAGAGTTTTAATTCTATTTTCAAACGCTCCTCATATCGACGGTTGGATTATCCCTAATTAAGTACGGGTCAGGTTTCGGGTCTCGATAGGTGTTATCTGTCGATCGGATCAATCATACTACCGGGTATTCTTCTGTCTGAGTGCTTAAGGTGTTATCCATCAGCCCCAATCGGGTTTATCAGTCCTGTAGGTTGGTCAACGTTCTCAGACTATTTTCTGTCTATTAAATACCCCTCTGAGGGCATTCCCTATCCGAGATAACGGATAGCCATGGTTAGGGGTGGGAATCGGGCGGGTTCGGGCTCACGATTTTCGGGCACGGGCGGGTTCAGGCGAGATAGCAAGCCACCCGATCGGGATATCGGGCGGGTTCGGGCGGGTAAATATGAGCATATAGAAGCCCGCAACCCGATTATGCCCGAGTGCCCGTTCGGACTCGGGCGGGTCGGGCTTCGGGTTCCGTTTATATTAAACTAAATTAAAAATAATATATATAAAAAAAACATAATTAAAAATATAAAAAATTAAACTAAATTTCATCTATTATATTTGGTGGTTATGGGGTGGTGGTGTTACTGTTACAGGTGTAGTGGTGGCGGTATATAGTGGATCGGTTGTTCGGGAGTGGTGGTCGTCGGTGGTGAGTAACTGTCAGTGTGAGTGAGGCAGTTTTAGTTTAGGTATAGGGAGAGTGGTCTTTTGAGAGGGTATATATAGGTTAGATATTTTGATCCAACGGTTGATGATTCTCAACCGTTGGATCATAAAGTGATTAAAGAAATTTGTCTCGGGTAGCGGTCGCGGGTATTGGTTGCTGCGATTGGTCGCGGGTAACGGGTTTAAGTCGTAGGCAGGTAAGAGTTTCGGGCGGTCGGACTTGAATTTCGGTCAGGCAGATCGGGCTTGAATTTCGGGCGGTCTGTATGGGCCGGACCTCGGGTAAGACCCCCTACTCGATGTCCGCCCACGCCCTCCCGAAATTTCGGGCCGAGTAAACCCGCGCCAGATCTCCTCCGGTCTCCGGGTCGCCTCGGATCGAACAATTAGGACCGAGTTTCGGATTCTCGGACCGTTTTCTCGGCCCTAGCCATGGTCCGCCATGGAATTGGGCAGACCCAAAAGCTTTTGGGCCGTTTACCCACACAACAAATAATTGCTTTTTGTACTAGAGAGATGACCCAAAGAAATGAAGAGTACTCTGTTATTGATTGGTGCAGTTATAGCGGGGCATAAATCTAGGATGACCCAATATGTAGCAAATTTCCCAAACAAAAAAAAAATGTAGCAAAATAGTGACACTAGTGTGAAAACGAGAAAAGGTCAAAAGGACGTGTTCCGCTATAGAACCGTGTGGGGCACACTTAATTAATCTTATTTTACAGGGTGGTCCCATGTTGGCTCCCAATTGGTCAGCCATATGAGATGATGTCCTTTTCTCTTTCCTCACTTTTCTCTCTTTTCTTCTTCATTCTTTTGTTTTTTCTTTTTCTTGGATTGTAAGAGCATCCCCTACGGCCCAGGAGATCACCAAATTCTGGTGATCTCCCGGGAAAAAGGGACCCAACGGCACAACAGATTGCTAATAATTTGCTGTGCCGTGAACTGCCCAAATCTGGGCAGTTACTGTTCACTCCCATTAAAATGGTGGGATGGTGGGTCCCTCTGTTTTAATATATAATTAATCCTTTTGTAAGTTGGTCTTTCTCCTTTAGTCCCTTTATTTATTTTAAAATTTGTATTTGGTCTCATAAAATATTTCTGTTTGGTCCCCATAAAACAATAAAATACCGTAATGATCCAAATTTGTAATTTAAGTCTTATAATTCTAATTACTATTTTAATAAATTAATTGTTATCTTATTTTATTTAAAAAAATGAGTATTAAAAATAATAAAAATGAAATCTAGTGTGATGAATAGTGATTTAGTGGGAGTTTTAGTGTTTTCTCTTTGGGTTCAACAATTTGAAAACACCAAAAAATTTGGTGAAGATTCTTTTTTGGTGATATTTTTGGTGCCAACCATTGGGGATGCTCTAAGTTTATTAAACTTCAAATCAGTTTACAATACAAATAATAAAAATCAAAACTATAGAAATGAAAAATTACATGATATATCTTTTGATTTGTAAAACATTCTTCATTCTGCAGCTTTCAAGTCTGACAATTCATCTTGAAAATGGTATGCAATTTAATCTGAGGAGGCCGTCTGGTCGAATGAGATATGAAACTTGTACCTAGCATCCTTTAACACTGAGGATGGATTAAACGGACACCCAAAGTTCCAAAAGGAAACGAGGATGTCTGCAAAAAGGAACCAAAAAATAATTTTGAGTTAATCCACCAGTATTATCTAAATAAAGAGACCATACCCGTCTGAATCCTAATGAAAAGAAACAAATCAGACACCTGATAATTGGGATCGCTGTCATAGCATGAGTATAAATACCAAACTAAGCCAACAAATGATCGCAAATGAATTACGAATATGGGTGGAAGTGGAAATGTTAAGGAATTTGGATAACAAGTTAGATCTATACGATAACCAAAAGCAAAAGTAATCGACAAAAAGGGACCTAGGAGATAAGAAACAAAAAGTGGGCGACAAAGGTGGAAACTAATATCCGAAATATAGTGTCCTCCAGGGTCGAAGGGTAAGTTAAGATGAATGCTTTGAATGACTGTTCTGATCGAGAGGCTAAAGTATCTAGCAACTGGTCGATTAATGTTCCTAAACTAATTTCAATTAAAGAGGGGTGAGACTGAAACTGATAGCCAGTCAAATTGAATGAAAGTAGGTCTAAGGTATGATAACGCTTTATAACAAAGAAAAGAACGATAATCGAAATAGGGATAAAGGGTAAACATGACTAATTGACGAACAAAATTGAGATTGGGATGGAAAAAGACACTTGACCTCCTACCCTAATATTCGTTGTTCTTTACTCTATCTATGATTTATCTTAGATTTGATGAGTGGATGAGACTACGGGAAGTCAGTAAATCAGGTGAACAAAAAAGTTGTTAACTAATAAAGATTAAGTAAACATGCATAGTATAGTCAAGAGTAGGATCCAAATCTTAAAATCAAATATTTTTCAAATAAAGTATAGATTTAATAGATTGACTTCCCTGCTAGATGAGATCGATGGAGAGTTTAGAGTTTCCTGCTACCTTTGTTGTTGAGTTGGAAGTTGCGATTGTCCTATGTATACTACAATTAAACAGATCCAAGCTTTGAATCGTAGTAGAACGAACTCAATATCCTTGAAGGTCGAAGAGACTTCTCCTTCCTGAAATCAATCCCCTTTCCAACCAAAACTTATCCTTCTATTGTTAGTCTCGACTGATGAATGGGGTTATGATAAATTATGATTTGGGTATGTTAGGTCTTATGAGAAAGAACAAGTTGTTTGAAGATTAACTGAAGGTTAATTAAATATGTGGAAACTATAACCTATTTAGAGGCTTGATTGTTATCTCTGTTGGGGGAATCAACGTGGGTGCTGGAGATTAAAGAGTGGAAAAGGGAAGAGACAAGTCAGGAAAGCTCCCGATTAACCTCTCCTAAAAAAACTCCAAATCTTCATACCTTGAGTCAAGATCTTGGAAATCGTTCAAGATCGTTTATCCAAATTTGAGAAATACTACTAAAAGTTGAGATTTAAGACGAAAGTGTGATGATTTGGGTGAATTGTAGAGGAAAGAAGAAGATGAGAAAATTGCCCTTGGCTTGGGTGCTTCTCTCTCCTAAAAAACTCCTCGACCCTTCTCTTGTTCTTTTTGGTCTTTTCTTTTTTAATCTTTATGACTTTGATTTGGAATTTATTAAACTCCATATATAGAAAAAATTAGACCTTTAATTTACAAAAGAGGTTTTAGCTAAATAGGTCAAAATAACATTGAAAATAAGTAAAAACATTAAATATTTGTTATTCGGATAAAAAAAACATGCAAAGACTAAAAAGAACCTTTTTTCGTTTTGTGTAACTAATCTTTTTTTTTTTGTTTTAAACTTTAAATTCTTATAATTTTTTCTTAAGATGTCGGATTTTTACGAAATTTATACACTAATAATATATTTTTCATTAGCTTTTAAACGTTTATTTTTTCAATACTTGCAGACTGAGTTTGCAAAATGTAAATTTCAAACAAGGGTTGCAAAATCAAAATTGCAAACTTGATTTGCAAGCTATACAGAATAGTAATCACGAGTCACAGATCTTGCAAACTCGATTTGCAATTGTTACAAACTCGATTTACAGATTTTACAAACTCGTTTTGCAAATTTTGCAAACCCCATTTTCAAATTAACCAAAAAGACGAAGTTTCTTCTTCAAATCCGAAAGTCAGATTACATTCTTCAGATAAGATGAGTGGAGCACTCATGTTTTAAGGAATCTCTCCAATCTTGTCAATGAAAGATTTTTTACGTTCATCACTCTTGATATACTCTCATGTGTTGGGTTATGGTGTCTCCTAGTGTTCTAAGAGAAATCTCAGACATCTATAATGTCTAATACTATTATTTCAGGATCTCATGCATAAGCTAAATATGAACTAAGCGGTTTAGAGATTTACCTTAATCGTTAATTCTTACGAGCTAATATGATTGCTTTCTCGAAGACCAATAGCTCTAATTGTAGCTCCTCTAGAGGAGATTTTCATGTTAGCTAGAACTAGATCTACTTGAGACACCCGAGCAATCGACTTGATCTCCCACCTTCAAGTTAATCAGAACTTTCTGGCAGTTAGATGAAGAACATCTTCTTCTAAAGACTAAATAGATAGTTCGAACTATTCTATATTTGTCTCTTTACTTGATGTTGTAAAGATATACATTTCTTCGAGAATTTTCCACACCTATTTATGTTCTAATGAGGTCCTTATATAGAATTCCTAAAGTCAGAATCCAACCCTGAATGGGTTTCCTAATTTCCTTAGAAATAGATTTAGGGTTTACAAAAATAAGAAACTCCTATTATTCCTATTATGGTCGGGCATCCTATGCTCTAATAGGTTGGCCCTGGCCGGCCCATTTATGGGCTATATGTGCCCGACCCAAAACACCTTCAGTTTTGACTTCGCACTATCTTTGTCTTAGCTTTCGGTTGACTTTCTGGACATATTTCCGGATCTAATCCATATTTATATGTCTCATCCCTCAAGTCATATCTTTCGATCAAATCGACACTCCTTAGTGTAACCCGATGTAGGATCCAGATGAAGTTAGCCGCGAATCACCCTGTGATTCAACCATCGTAGTTGGTTTTTAGCTAAACATTACGATCCTTAAATCGTCCGGACTTGATTATCTTCTTCATCAATTGTCCTATCCGACAAATTGCTCGCATTGCCACTTTGGTCGAAGGACATCTGCTTCAGTGTCTCACTTATACTTAAAATAATTGCAATGCTCGATTCCCATGTCACTTCGTATCTCATCTGATACGTCGTCTCTTTTCAGACTTTCTTGATCTCGAGTACAACTATCAAGACAAATGATAACCTTTTAATTCATTTGAGCACGACCATGCATTTTTCAGTTGCTACTCATCTAGTGCCTCGGAGATAGTTATCATAATTCAATTAGGAGGACATGTTTTATTCTTGCACTCCCACTCAGCTTCATGTCAATCATGTCTTTCCCAGTGTCTGCCTTTATAACCTCCTTTTACAGTGTGACGTTTAACGGAACCAAAGTCAGACATTCCTTACATAAGTTGAGTGGAACACTCATGTGAGGAATCTCTTCAATCTTGTCAACAAGAGGTTTTTGACGTTCATCACTCTTGATGTGATCTCATGGTGGGTTATCCAGTGTATATTCTCAATCATACACGTGGTAGATGACTTGAATACACTTATTCTCATAGCCCATAAAACAACGTTATATTGTCAATCTCACGTGCTAGTCTTCATAAGTCATTGTTGTCCATGCAATGTCCTGGACTAGGGAGCATACAACAAAATAATTCTAAGTTCACATAATAAGGTTTCATTCAGCACATCACGCATCTGATGAACCTATTTGGAATATTTCATTATTATGGACTGTCGTTTAAATACTAAACTAGATTTAAACGACGAAATAACGAATTGTTAATTCTCATAACAATAGTTTGTAAATTTGAGTCACCTCACATAAACTTCTTTACTTACCAATTTACTAGTCAAGGTCATTTTTAGAATGCAACTTATGCCTTAGACCCTTTGTATGACCTTTCATACTTGGTCTTAGGTGACAGTTTAGTTTATCGGATCTAATCCTAGTAATCCTTTGCTTATTATCATTTTATTCGAAGGTTGCTTCCTTCAATTCTCTTTGATAATTCTCTAGTTTCTCTTTACTAGAATTAATGCTTCTAAAGCCTTAATTTTATTCTTTCGTTTGTAGAGTTTGCAATAGTAGACACAGGTGATAAATAAGAGAATACTAAAGATTCGAGCCATAGAATTTCTCAATTCTGACACAAGGTACTTATTCGATCTAATAGAATGATTTTGCCGTATCCAGAATAATACCAATCCAACCCATTTCATGAATAAAATGTGACCAATTAACCAACCAACAAAACTACTTGTTACAAATAACATCTTGTTGTTGCATCGAAACATATAAATGTTGACTAATCTGCCTAACGTTGAACTTGGTAAAATGAAATGGTTGAATAATTGAAAAATGAGATTATTCAGGAATACACATTGAATGCTGAGATTACGCATTGAATTTCTGGTAGTAGATCCATAATAAAAAAGTGTTTGTGATTGTTCCAGAAGAAATGAAACAAAAGATACGGTAGAACTAGGACAGTTATTGTATGAGGTCCAGTATCCAGCTTGGAAACTTTTTCAAGTTATTATTCTTCCATGTCTGGAAGTTCGCATTGTATGAGTTCTTCAGGGTGTTATTTAGATGTGGTTCAGAATCTCTTATCTGGGTTTGATTGGTGACGACTCATCATACTCCAAGTATTTGAGACGTCTTAGGCGAATGATAATCATATCCAACATGACCGATCTTATGCTCAAACCATAAGCATCTTTGTCATGCGTGCTCGCTCGTCAGGGCCCATCAGACTCTGATTTTTGCTGATTTTTATGCCGTAAGACTTGGGTCAAATTTCTCTTCTAGAGTCTTTCGCATTGGACCTTTCAAGAATCTTATCTCTGTAAGTTTCTAGATTTAGTCTTATCTTCCTTTTGATAAATCCTTATAGATCTTTGATGCCCAAAATCAATTTTCCTTTATGTGCGGTCCTTTATTGACTCAGTTCTAAACTGTTTTCACCATTATAATGTTGTTCTCAATTTTGAGTATGTCTTCTACATATCGAAGCAAGAAAACCGGGTCACTCCCAGTAACCTTCTTGAAATTCTCGAGGTTCAAGATTTTCTTCATTCTTTTAAGAATCAAACATCTTTGATTACCTTGTTGAATCGAAGATTCTAACTCTTACTTTCCTGCTTCAAACCATCGATGGATTTCCGAAGCTTGCGTATTTTACTAACCTCTAGAATCAATAACCTTTTAGACTGTGTCCAATACACATCTTCTTTCAGAAGTTCATTACTTCCATGTGTTAGTGTGATCTTTATGGACTTAAGATTAACGAAGATGTAAAGATCTCGTCTAGCTTTGGAAAATATCTATGTTTCCATCCTTCTTTGTTTCTCCTATGGAAAACTAATTTGCGTCCAATAGGTTTTACTCCATTGTGCAAATATTTAAGTTCCAAACTTAATGATATATGGATTCCATTTCTGATCTTATGGCTCCAAGCCAATCTTTTAGAGTTTGGTGTCGTCATAGCTTTTATGTAGGTGATAGCCTCATTGTTCTCTACGAACAGGACTTCAACCCCATGAGATAGATCTATGATCCAACAAAACCTACGGGGTTTGAACAACTAGTGAAACACTTGTAACTCTTTGAGAGTTCTCATTGCGAATCTAATTTATCTTGTGCTTGAAGGCTCCTCGAGTTCATCTAACTCTACCTTTGATTCCCATCTTTTAAGAGACCGGAACCGCCGTCAGTTTGTTGCTCGTATCGAACCTCTTCGATATTCATAAGTTCTCCCACTTCTCTTCTTGAAATAAAATCCATTTCACGGAAGACATAACCATAAACAACAACTTCCTTGTTCTCTGACTGGTTTAGGAAAAATCCACTGTTTGTATGTTGTGCAAACTTATTCCTGTAAATGCTTTTACATAAATTTCGCATCGATAGACGTTTTAAGAAAACACATTTATGGAACCCTTTCCAATTCCATAGTCTTATAGAGTCTTTTCAGCTTTAGATCGAATGTGGTTAAGTCAGAAAACGACAGTTTCTAGGATATATCCCAGATGGTATTCAGAAGACTAGCTTAAACCCATATTGATCTAAACATGTTTAACAGTGTTCGAATACTCCCACTGGACCCACCATTTGTCGAATGTGTTCCTTCGAGTGAGTTAAGAAGCCACTTCTCAACTCCTTTGATGGTTGTCAAAATCTTGACTCAAATTTTCACCATGCCAATCAAATCGGATGGCTTATATTTTCTTTCCAAGCTGATTCTTTACTTCGTTTTGTACTTGTTTGAACCTTTTCAAACATTTCTGCCTCAACTCTACGACCTATACGTTTCCGTAGTTCATGAAGTTCATGTGTTGAAGTAACTTTCGTTAGCTCTTGCAAGTAAACTTATAGGTCTTCATTCATAACCAAGTATAAGTCCCAATAGATTACTAGTCCATATGTCTTTCTGAAAAGGGTGACTTTGTCATTGGTCTTTAAGACAATATTCACAAGTGTTCTATGATTCCAAATTATTTAGACTCAGAAGTCCATTGTTTTGGAGCTTCTTCATGTTTTTAAAGTCAACTAGACCCAAGCGACAATGTTAGAGTTAACGGGTTAGATCTTTTGATTTCAGCCGTTAGTATCAATGTTAACAATTTTGATTCTCTAAGAACCTTTTGCTAATTTAGCACTGTTTTGAAAACACTTGATGTTTATAGAAGAACATAATCACTATTAAGTGTTAAACTAGATCAATGTATAAAACAAGACTGCAGGAGCTCATAACGATTTTGGCGACCTTTTGCTTCATTTGCTATTGAAAAATCCGTCTCTCTTTTAGTCAAGTACGTATTTCCCTTGAGCTTCTACTGAGCCGTACATCCGGTTTTAAACATCTGATAAAGGGAGTCTACAATACTTGCGAGATTAAATTCGATAAGGAAAATAGTTGAACCGGAATTCGTGATTCCGTTCCTTTTCTCATGTGGGTACTAAGGGTAGTTTCCTCTTTAATGGCCTAGCCATCGTTTAGAAACATTTATAGTAATGAGAAATAATCTTGGTCATGGACTCGACAACCGCTTGCCTTTCTCCTTGATTAAGTGTTTTGTCTCTCTTGAGTGGCCCTTTGTCTTTTGAATCTCAAGAACCTTTTCTTAGATTCCTTTCGTCTGTGAATATCAAGAACCTTTTCTTGGATTCGATGTTCCCATATGTTATCCTCAGTTGTTCACAACAATCTAAGTAAATCATTCAAGGTCTTTATCTGTCTTCGTTCAATCAGTATCTAACTTTGTGATGGATAAAGTTTGTTCTCATCTCTCAGTTACGGGAAATCCGAGTTGTTTCAAGTTTTCTAACAGACAAATCAAATCGAAAATATGAAAACCTTTCGGTTCTTCCTTACTCAAGATGGCCTTCAGATTGCCTCAGAGGTCTGGTACATCTCTATTTATGACTACTGCAGGAACTTGTTCCTCAGTTGTCTAATGGTCATGTTTGCATCCATATCTCTTCCACAAAGATTGTTCCATTATTGCTTACAAAAGGCTTTTGACCTTATCCAACTCGAGTCAAAACTGGAGTTGGGTGTTCTAAGATCTTTTTCTTTATTTAGAATCTGAGAATCATTCTTGGATTCCTTTTTTAATCAAGGAAGTTACTTTCGTTCAACTCCTTCTCAAAGATTGAACGAAGGTTAGAAATAAATTTCTAATATGCCATTAATACTACATTAAAGAAAAATCAAGGTTTTAAAACTCGTTGAGAAAAAACATTTAGACGCGTAGACCTCTGCCATAGGTCTACCCGCGTCGTCTCGAGGTAAAAGATGGGATCATGCGGAGGCAGACCCACCATCGATGAACATGGGCTCAACGGGTGTCTTAGTCCGGGTAAGCATTTTCTCAAAATGTCCTTTAGGGACTATTTACGTTTTGTCTAACATGCATTATAGTGAACTTTAAACTAACCATCCACGACAGAAACGTAAATAAATAAGTAAATGTGCGTGAGAAAATAAATGAAAAAGATATGGATCCTAGTATGTCCCCTAGCCTAAAAGATCTAATCTTCTTAGGATTCTTCTTGTTTCACCGTAGTTCGCCTGGATCTCCATACTTGACCCTCCATTGAATTCTTCCACTCGAATTAAGATCTCATCCTTGAGTTTCTTCAATGAACTCATAGACCTTAAACTCTAATTACAAGACTCGAACGATATGCAGATCGTAATAAACTTGCAATTAAAATTATTACCGCGTGCACTCATTTGTGCTTAAAACAAGAATAAAAGATAAACAATTTTCTATGGCCATACTAGTTTCCGCATTCACGTCGCATGCATTCATATAATATTCAATATAATCAATTATATATGCATGATTAAATCCGGGAGATACTTTGTTGACATCTTTTATGTCACTACAAACCTTAAGTCTATATTCAAAGAAATTGACTAATGGTGCGTTTCGGTTTTATCCTTCATGACTTCCAAAATCAAATTTAGGAAAAACTCCGTTTGGGCCTTCAGATGACCCGGGTCAATTTCAGAAAAATTTAGTTTATCTTTTGTGATTTCTAAAATCATCTTTTAAGAAAACCTCGTTTTGGACCTTCGAGTGGCCCGGGACAATTTCGAAAAAATTCGAGTGGAACCGGGAAAAAAAATCGGATCTTAGATGGAAAAACTCCCACTCGGATCAAAGCCCGAAAAATTTTAGCCCGCAGCCCGAGACTTATCTTGGGTTGGCCCATGGGATTTTCCTGGCCAAGGATGTGCTTTAGCATGGGCAAAGCATAGCTCGACCATGTGCTAACATGCGCTGGCCCGGGCTAGGGTGTCCTTAGTATAGGTCAGGACTCTAGCCATTGGTTTAGGAAGTCCGAGACGCGCGTGCGTCTGGCAAGGAACTTTTAAAAACAAATTCATTTTAGCTCTTTTTCCTACTATTTGGAAACCTTCCAAAACTCCAATATTTGATTTTCAAAAACTTCTAAATTTCATGAAAATCTCCTTCTCTTTTGAAACTCTTTTCAAAGCCGATATTTTTTTCAAAATTGAACCTTTTTGAAACCTTTTCAATCTTGAAATCAATTTGAATCTAATTCAAAACTAAGCAATTGATGTCTAAAACTCCTTTTAGACTTATCTATCTATCTAAAGAAGTATAGATTTAGTCCGAAACTTAGCTAAAATTAGCTACATGCAAAAGGCTCTGACGCTACTGTTGCGTTATGGTGTCTCCTCGTGTTCTAATCGGAATCTCAGACATCTAATTTCTAAAACTAGTATCCCCAGGATCTCATGCATAAGCTAAACATGAACTAAGCGGTTTAGAGATTTACCTTAATCGCTAATTTTCACGGACTAATATGATTGCTTTCTCGAAGACCAAAAGCTCCAATTGTAACTCCTCTAGAGTAGATTATCATGTTAGCTAGAACTTGATCTACTTGAGGCACACGAACAATCAACTTGATCTCCCACCTTCAAGTTAGCTAGAACTTCTCGGCAGTTAGATGAAGAATACCTTCTTCTTTAGACTAGATAGATAGTTGGGAACTATTCTCTCTTTCTCTCTTTACTTTTTTTTTTTTGATGAGAGATCTTTCTCTCTTTACTTGATGTTGTAAAGATAGAAATCTCTTCGAGAGTTTTTCACAGTTATTTCTGTTCTAACGGGACCCTCATATAGAATTCCTAAAGTTAGAGTCCAATCCTGATTAGATTTCCTAATTTCCTTGGAAAAAGATTGAGGGTTTTACCAAAATAGGAAACTTCTATTATTCCTATTATGGTGAGCCACCCTAATGGGTTGAGTCTAGACGACCCTATTAGTGTGGGCGGCCATGCCTTGGCCGACCCACTCATGGGCTTTATATGTCCGACCCAAAACACCTTTGATATTGATTTCGCACTATCTCCGCTTTAGCTTTCGCCTGGTCTTTTGGCATATTTCCGGATCTAATCCGTACTTATATGTCCTCCAGTCATATCTTCCGATAAATCAGCACTCTTTGGTGTAACCCGATGTAGGATCCGGAGAAAGTTAGTCGCGAATCACCCCGTGATTCGACGATCATAGTCGGTTTCAAGCTAAACATTACAATCCCTAAAACGTCCTGACTTGATGATCTTCTTCATCAATTGTCCTATCCGAGAAATTGCTCTCATTGTCACTTTAGTCGAAAGATATCTCCTTCATGTTGATCTTGGTCCAAGTTTCAATCAGTTATTTGTTGTTATAGTCCATTTTTAGTTTGATTCATTTTCGAATCAAGTCATTTAGGTTACCGAAAAACTTGTTCAGATCTCCATTTGTGATTTTAGATCCATACTTCTTGATGATTCTCTTTCATGGAGTTTATTATCTATCCTTCATGCTTGTATTTTACCTAGTTTATCTAATATATGCTTTAATACGATTTTCTCCCAAAAATGTAGATCTCTCTTGTCGAATTTTGTTAGGTTTTTATCTTTAGATTGGCCGAGTTTAAAGAGATAATGTGAGAGAGACGGTTAAGTTTAGAGAGAGAGAGAAAGGAATTAAAAAAAAATATAAGGGATAGTTTTAGAGAAAATCAAGTACAAAATGACCTGAACAATAATTGTCCTTAAAATTTTAAACTTTTTGTATGATTACCTATAATATTTTGCCACTTATAATTAATAGAAAAAGTTATTTTTTTTAGTTATTATAAATATTTATTTTGACTCATTTCTCTTAACCAGAGTCCGTCAAGAGATCATGTTTTCAATCATATCAAAGCTAATGGTTTAGGGTTAGTAAAGAATGGCTGAATGGGTAATCTTACTCATGTGTATCAGAGTTGTTTACCTTTTTTTTCTTTTTGATGTAAGCCTTGTTTACCTAAATACACGTCAAGTGAGGATGGAGTTAACTAGATTTTGTCTGATTTGAAGAAAATATGCAGCCTCTAGTTGATGGAGACCTCACTTGATAATTGGCCACATTAAATGTATGTTTGATTAGAAATTTACTAATTTAAAAGGGAAAAACTAACCAACAAACAAAACCCACTTTGTCCTACCCCATTCACTACTAACAATAAGATATTCTTGTTCACTACAAAAATTCTTTTCTTTTTCTTTTTTTCTTCATCCTTGTCTAATCTAATCTAATCTAATTGATAAATAGACAGTCAACATGTGATTCTGTGGATGTTTTATTTTGGATTATGGGTAAAGTTTACAAATGTAATTTAGATAAATATTTCTCAAGTACAAGATGCATTTTTTTTTATTTTTACTTTCCCAATGTTGGTATTCAAATGCAGGTGAAGAGAAAGTTTCAAAACCAACAACAGTATAGGGTGGACTTATTTTCCGCCTTTTTTTTTTTGAGAAATGCATACTGAAAAGCCATGATACTATTTTAGGATTTATTTTCCATTTTTGTTTAAGTGTTTGTATCTCAATAACGGGTCCACTAATGTCCTTGAATTTTTATTGATTGGAGAATCCAAAATTTGTTGATATTTAAAATAAAATGGGTCCATCATTGCCCTAAATTTTTTCTTACTTGGAAAATCCAAATTTGGTTGAAGTTTCGTAAAAAAAAAACTGGTCCACCATTGCCCTAGAAATTTTCTTGCTTGGAAAATCCAAATTTTGTTATTATCTTTATTATGATGTTCATTGGCTTTAACATTTTGCTTCTTGTTGAATAGTTGTATGTTTCTAAAGTCTGACTAAATCAAATGGAGAAACCATGATGAACATTTCAACAAAAAAAAAAAAGAAACTCTGATGAATCCATCCAGTACTATGGTGGAACAGGAACAAAATTTGTATGTCATATGACATTTTGGCACTAATGACTAGTCGACAATGAGAGAGTGACTTCTAATAATATCTTATATATCTTAACTCTAGAAATGCTTTCTTCCCCTAGAGTTTGATTCATGAGTTTACTCAATAATTGGCCGAACAACATACAATTGGTTTTTGTAAATTTTAATACTTTGAATTAAAAGTTTTGATGGTATCATTAATGTTTTGGGTGATTCTTTGAATGAAATCTTTTGTGATTGTTACAATATTCATTGGAGGTGGGAATCGGGAGGGCAGGCGGCCCGCCGACAAAACAAGACTCCGGCCAGGCAAGTACGAGCAAGAATCACACAGAGCATTAAAATATTCGGGCAGCCCAGGGGGGCATTCAACCCTATTAGTCCGCCATTGCCCACCCGTGCCTACTTGTTGAAACGGGCACATGAAATTTCACGCGCTCAATACCGGGATAGTCAGTGGCGCCCTCAAAGTTTATAGTCAATGGTGCCCTCAAGAAAATAAAACAGAGTCCATTTTCATTTTTCATATTAGAAGCCCAAACACTAATCTATATGAGATGAGGAGTGCTCAATAAATTTATAGAAGTTAAATCTTCTTTCCATCCAAACATGTTCTAATGTGGGACTATATTTGTCTTCTTACTATGCATTTGATTCTTTTAACTTTAGTCTCAAATGGAAAATTGAAACAAATGAGAAGAATATAACATTCACGTTAAGCCAAGCTAGTGCATTAACATCTTTTAACTAATCCCACATGTAAAATTGGTAGAAATAAAGTAAGAACTTGGGCATTGTATAGCTTACACGTGAAGATAAGATAGCAAGTTGGGAGGGGGTCCCCTAGTCCGGCTCCCCTAGCCGGGCTCCCCTAGTCGGGCTAAAAAATGGTACGAACTCGAATGGGTAGTCGGCTCAAGGTTGCCACCTGAGCTCAGTAGCTCACCCATATTTTTAAGCATACAAATACATGAATTCATGAATTTCAACTAAAGCCCCAATTGACTACACCCCTAAAAGGTACATCTAACAAAGATTTCTACTTAATTAACATTGTATGTCCGTTACGTCTTGATTAATAATGTAGGTCCCTTAGGTAAGTGAACCAAGGAGTACAACCCACCTTACCTTTTCTCTCTTGGAAAACATGGTTTAGGTGTGAAGTCTGTTTTATTTGGATACTGATGTGTTCTTCTTTCACTTTTGAGAACATGATATATTTTTAAGAGAAAAAAGAATATTTAATTGGTTAAGGTTAATGCCTCAAGTTTTTTTTTTTTAATAATGAAAGTAAAAGGGAAGTAGCAAAAAAAACGCCTCAAGTTTGTTGGTTTGTTTCGACTCGGTAGCAAAATATAGCTTCCCCCTCAAGTATGCTAATTGTTCATTAATGTAAATTCAATGATTTACAATGACACTAAAAGAGATGTAGCAAATCATTGGGTAAAAATAACATTTGGAGCCGTTATTGCCCTTAAATGATTTTTATAGTGCATATATTAAGAAACATCCAATTTATTAAAACAACGGCGGGTTATTATGTGCGGTATAACTCTGGTTGTTCATTTATGTTGAGAGTTTGATAGAGATCACATCTGATGGCCAATATAAACTTTTTTTTTTGTAATTCGAATCAAAACAAAGGGGTAATAGTGTCAATAATTAAGTTCTAACTTCTTGAAACTACCATTAGGCTTTTATACCCTCATTTGTATTAGATATTATCAGATATATCACATTCTAACAAATTAACTGCAAGGCTATTGTTGACATTTACTAGATACTCAACAATTATGGGAGGAGATCGTGGAAGGAAGAGAAATTAGTGGGAAAATCAGTTACAATATGCCTAAACTATATAAATCACTTCCTCGCCGCACATTTTTCTCCACTAAATATAGTTTTATTTCTCTCTCCATGTCTCCTCTTCTCTGCAACTTGCTCTATTAATTTGGAATTTGATGTCCTGATGTACTTCAATTACTAATATAATTGAAGTTGATAATTAACAGGAAAAAATTTCAGAATGTTACGGCGTTAGTCGAGAGAGGTCTGTCGTGTCCACAGGACGTGGCGGAAGCCTAGTATGAATAATGGAAAAGCCCCTTGAAAGGAACATTAATAATTCATATAAATCACTTAAGGGAAAACGTCCCGAATAAATCCAACGAATAACTAATGATCCGGTCATACAGGAAAAAGTAGTTATCATGCCTTTTTCTAAACGAATCGTATAGTCCTACGATTTCATGGACTAATAAGGTTATCACAAAAATCGTAATTACTATTGAAACGACAGAATTAGAGATATGAGTTAATATATGTTCTAAAGTCGAAAATATCATAAAACTAAAGGGGGTTCTTTCAATAATGGAATAGAAATGAAGAATTTAATTCCTTATAAGATTTATTGTATCTCTTATAGAAGATGCCGCCACTCGGAGTCGACCTGAGATGCTCTACCACTGCTTCCTAAGAGCAGTGTGTCTACTGATTTCACAGCTTGCTAGAAAGCATAAAAAACCCATTCAGATTCAATCTGCGATATTGTAATGAGTCAATTCAATGTAATTTTTTGCAAGAAAAGTTCAAATCAACGAATAAAGACTCATTGAAGTTCCTATTTGAACGTTCAATAATCATTAGTCTTGTGGGAAGGTCTTTAATTCAGTTCTCCCGGAATGGATTAGTTGGAACTATATAGTCCAGTTCTTAATTCAGTAAAAGTTGTCCTGTATTCATCATTTTTCGACAATTTATTTCTTATTTATCTGATTTCATGGGTCCTAACAAAATTGAAAAAAATAAATTTTTCAATATTAATAAAAAAATAGGATTTTTTATGGATCAAAATTTCTTCATTAGAGCGAATAGGATTATGCAAATATCCAATGTATTAAAACAACTCAGTCGGTTATGTGAGGTATAAGGCTGGTCGTTCATTTTTGTTGAGAGTTTGATAGAGATCACATCCGATGACAAATATAAAATTCTCTTTTTGTAATTCGAATAAAAACAAAAGGGTAATAGTGTCAATAATTAAGTTCCAACTTCTTGAAACTACCATTAGACTTGTATACCCTAATTTGTATTAGATATTAACAGATATATCAGCTTCTAACAAATTAACTGCAAGGCTATTGTTGACATTTACTAGATACTCAACAATTATGGGAGGAAATCATGGGAGGAAGAGAAATTAGTGAGGAGAAAATCGGTTACAATATCCCTAAACTATATAAATCACTTCCTCGCCACACATATTTTTTCTCCACTAAATATAATTTTGTTACTATCTCCCTCTCTCCTCTTCTCTGCAACTTCAAGTGCCCTTGAAGTGAAATTCATTAATTTCATGCCTCTAAATGAAAAATTAGCCTAATCCCAAGTGTGAAGCTCAATCCTAAGAATGAAGCTAGCACTAGAATTGAAGCCCATTACAAGGCATAATGTTTAATTTAGATAGAGTGTAGTAGAAGTATTGAACATACTTATAGAACCTCAAGCTTCTTTAATTCCTCACAAATGGGAATGTGGTATTATGTTTTTTTCTCAATAATATGAGTTTTCACTCCTTTTGTTTAGCCCCACATGAAAAAGCAACAAAGTTCAGGAGAGCTTTGAGTTTTTTTTTGTTTTTTGAGTAAGAATATAATACCATAAATGAACTTGTTCCAAATACAGGGGTTAAAAAAAGAAAATATTGGAACTAAATTAAGTGCAGGGTGCATAACAGCAAAAACCCTTTATCCGGGGACTAAACTCGAAGCCGCCAAGTCATGTGCTGCTTTATTAGCGTTTCTTCGGCAACACGTATAGGAAACATTGAATCTAGCCGCATATTCTTGTAAGTCATGCAATGGTTGGATCAAATGCCAGGGGACCGTTCGATTTTGATCAGTCAAAATCTCCCATAAAACTCTACAGTCTGTTTCCAATATAAAATCTCTTAAACCTAAAAGCTCAGCCGTCTCTAACCCAAGAACAACACCTTTCAGTTCACTGTGTAATGGCGATGAAGGTTCGAAAACGGTTGTTGACGAGAAGATGGTATTTCCTGTCGAATCTTTCACCACCACCGCTACCGAATCTCTCTTCCCTGTAAGATCCATCTGTATTTATCTTTATCTTCCCATTAGGAGGAGGTACCCACTCTTCTTCCTGAAAATCATAAGAATCGTTAGAATGAGGTAAATCAATAAATTTGGGTAAAGAGTTGAGAGAGATTTTTGTGTTTATCCAACAACGATTCAAATCGAGAGGTTTATTTTCAAAAATGACCAAACTTCTGCTCTTCCTCCATTCCCAAAGCAGGTAACAATAGATATATAAAAGTTCATCCTCTTGTTGATTCTTTTTCAGCAAAGCAATAATGGTTTCAATCGGATCTTCTTGTAGGTCTTGAAGGTCACTTCTTCCTGTAGTGGTTACAAGATCTCTGAATTTTTGACAAGTCCCAAAAAGATGCCTTATATCCTCCACTTCACCCGAGCCACATAGAACACAATCTTGAGGTACATCTGTTCTTCTTTTACCAATGTTGTACCTAATAGCTAACCCATCATGTAGTAATTTCCAAATGAATATCATGATTTTTGGGTTCTTGGAAGATCTTTTCCATAGTAACTTCCAAGGAATAGTATTATTAGCCCCTAAAGTAGATGGTAGTTGCTTAATCTCTTTATAGTATGATTTTGGATTAAATTTACCACTTTGTGTTGGAGTCCATATGAGTTTGTCTATTGAGAAACTGTCATTGATATATATGTTAAGGATTGCTTCAGCTGTAGTTGATTCGAAGTAATCCAGTATCACTTGTTGATTCCACCTTTTGGGGTTAGTTAGCATAAAATCAGACACCCAAAATATATTAGATGGAAGTGGGTTCCTGAATATAGGTTTATTGTCTTCTATATTTGGAATCCATGGATCATAGCTTATTTTAATAGAAGACCCATCACCAACCAGCCAAATGCTATTTTTTCTCATTACATTTCTTGTGTTTGTAATTGCTGCCCAAAGTGGAGATGAATTATATCTTTTTGGAGAGGTCCAGAAATCATCACCTCTAAAATATTTTGCCTTAATGATTTTGACCCACATTGCCTGCGGATTAGTTAATAATCTCCATGTTAATTTTCCAATGAGGGCTTCATTTACCTCTCTCAACGATCGAATGCCAAGTCCTCCATTTTCTTTTGGAGATGAAATCAAATCCCAGTTCAAAAAATGCATTTTATGTTCTGAATCAATTTGTCCCCACCAAAAGTTACGTTGTTGCCTCTCTAATTGTTGAATCATGCTTTGTGATATTTTTTGGTAGCTAAACGGATACGTACAGTATGAGTTTAATACTGACTTGATGAGAACTGTTCTTCCTGCTTGTGATGTGAATCTCTGTTTCCAACCTGATAATGCTGATTTGAATTTATCTAACAGCCATCCGTGACTTTTAATTCTATTTCCTGGTTTAAGTAACATTGCCCCCAGGCATTTTGCTTCATCTGTCATTTTAGGTGCTTGCAGATGTGATTGAAAGAGATCTTGCATTGTAGGCGAAACGCCTGTGCTGAAAAACAAGGAAGATTTGGTGAAATTCACTAATTGACCAGAAAATTGTTCGTATGTTAACATTATATCTTTTACTGCCTCTAGATTATTATTTGTACAATCGCCGAAAAATATTAAAGCATTGGCAAATAGGAGATGAGATATGCTAGGCTGGCAGTATTAACTCTATAACCTGTAAACTGATTTTGAATTTCATAATGAGAAATAAGGAGGGAGAGGGCTTGTGAGGTTAGGATGAACATGTAGGGGATAAAGGGCACCCCTGCCTTAGGCCTCTAGTGGCCTGAAAATTACCCACTAATTGACCATTAATTTTAATGTTAAAGGTAGGGGTTTTAACACACAAAGGATCAAATTCAGAAATTGGTCTCGAGAACCCGTGGCCTTCAGAACTCTATCAAGGAAGGACCAATCCACTCTATCGTATGCCTTGGCCATATCCATCTTAAGGCAAAAGGCACCTTTCTTAGATTTCGATTTTTTCATAGAGTGTAATAACTCTTGAGTAATAACTATGTTGTCAAGAATTTGTCGGTCCGGTACAAAAGCATTTTGATTCCAAGATATGTTATTTTCTAAATGAGGTCGGATTCTATTTGCCACTAGTTTAGTAATGAACTTGTATAAAGTATTGCACAAGGAAATCGGTCTATAATCTGAGGCGAAACTCGGATTCCTACATTTGGGTATTAAATCTGAGGCAATAGAATCCTGGTCTACTAATTGATCTCCTGAAGAATTCTTGATAATTTGAATTCTGTTTTTGAACCTTCTCTGGGTCATTGCCAAATGAAAGGCTTTTGTACTTCTGTTCCATTATGAGTCCAATTTTGTTTTGCTCTTTGTTCAGCTTTAGATCTTTGTAATTCCTCAAGGTTAATAATTTCCTCTTGTATCATACCCTCCACCCTTAGTAATGATTCCGTTGACTGAAGTAATTGAAGATCGAGGAGTCTTTTACGTAGTATTTTGAGCCTGTTTTTTAACAAGTGGAAAGTGGTTTTACTCCAGTCTTGGATTTTCTCCTTTACTTCTGTTACTTTATTATAAAAAGAACCTTGGCTATTAGTCCAAGAATCTTTGAAGACCTCCTCATATTCACTGTTTTTCCTCCAGAATACTTCAAAATTTGATGAATTTGAAATTTTCGGTCCTTGGGTTTTGAATTTCAGTAGGATTGGAGCGTGATCGCTGTTATAACGAGGAAGGTGAAAAAGACCTGCTTCTGGGAATTCGGATAGCCAAGTAGTAGTACAAAGGACTCTGTCCAGACGTTCCTTGGTTAGATGATGATGAGCCTGGTTATTCGTCCAAGTGAATGCTGGACCATTAAATCCGATGTCGATTAGACCCGCGTCGTTGATGAATGAACGGAACTGAGATAAAAATGGAAGCGTATTAGTACCTCCCCATTTTTCAGTATGGGATTTTAAAGCATTTAAGTCCCCAATACAGCAGATTGGGTTAGTACTAGAGTTAATGATTGAAAGGACAGAATTCCAAAAAGAAGTTCTATCTTAAATTCTTGGGGGACCGTAAATACATAAGAGGTCCCAACTATGACCATTATGGGCCATTGTAATTGTAGTGTGGATTAAATTTGCCGAACTAGAAATAATACTATTTAAATTAATATTATCGGACCAACCTAACAATAGTCCACCACTACGACCTATTGGAGGAACAATAAAAGATTTAATTAAACCATAATTTTGAAGACAAGAAAGTGAAATAGTAGAATTTAAACGAGTTTCTGAGAGTAAAATAATATCCGGATGGATTGAAGCCAGGAACTGAGACAGTGTTATTTTTGTCGGGGTGTTCCCAAGTCCCTGACAATTCCATGCGAAGCAACTCATTGTTCCATCGGCATTTGGGCTGCCGATGCCACCATATCTGTAGTGCTTGTTATATTACTCCGTCCTGTCCGTCTAAAACTCTTTCTTGTTCTGATTTCTGGTGTCCCCATTCGGGATGTGGATGTAATATCCCCTTTATGAACATAGGTGCATTCTTCCAAATTGTGACCCATAGTGCTGGTATGAGGAACCGCATCTGCACCTTTCGTTACCTTTGATCTTTTAACCTGATTTAATGTAGACAGCATAGTACCAAAATTAGTATTCAAAGAAGTTAGTGAATGGTCGAATTCTGGGTTGGCAAACATGTTGTCAGACTGTATATCCTTGACTTTTGTTCTAGATTCGATGACCAATGATTCCATTTCCCTTGATTGTCCTCGAAGGGAAAAAGGAACTTCAAATGTCTCTTTATATTTAGGTTCCAAGACTTTTAGGACCATCTCTTTATGATTATCATAGATATTGAGTTTCAAAAGGTCCCTGTAAGGCATAAGAACCGGGCAAAACTTAATAGTATGCCCTATTAGGCCACAAGAAGTACAAAAGCGTGGGAGTTTTTCTATCCTTAATTCCACTAAGATGAGTTTAGTATTAGACAATTTCAAGTAAACATGTGGATGAAGTGGTTTAGTAATATCATATTCCACTTTTACTCTTCCATATGCACTCCATTTGAGTGCATCCTCCTTTGTGCTTGGATCATACGTCCCCAACATTCCGGCCAGGCGGTTGACTGCTGTTGAATTAAGATGCCCTAGAGGAATCCCATGAAATTGGGTCCAGAACCAAGCCTTATCGAAAACGTGATCTTTCAGCGCGAGATCGTTACAACATCTCTGTATCAGAACTAATTCTTCATTCAAAACCCATGGGGAACTTTCCATTGCTATATCCAATTCCCACGCCGTAGCAAACTTTATTACGAAAACGTTGTCGGAAACATCAGTTAATGCAAATTTATTTGGTCCATGTAATACTTTTGAGATTCGTTGGAGCGCTTGACCAATTTCAATGTGTTTCGAACTTTGAAACCAAATAACCCCACATTTTATAATTTCATCAATTGACGGGCAAAGATCTTCGCCATCCACCATCATCGGAGGAATATCCTCCGTAGTTAAGGCCTCAAATTGTTCAATGAAATGTTGATCTACTGTTACCATTTGGTAATTGTGATCTATTGAAGATAAACTGGTTACTAATATAATCGACTTAGATGAGAGGAGACTGAATCTCGTGAATGAAAGCCCCTAAAGGGAACCAAAATGGACTATAAATTAAGACGAAAAGATGAAACGGCGGTGGCTGTTCACTGAGGTTCCGCCAGTAACCGCTAGAAACTAACCTAATGTAACTGTTTCGCCACCAAAAGTGGTGTTTCTGTGCTCAAGGCCAAAGTATAACATGTTATGAAACACACATTACACGCATATTATATATATAAGATGGCTAAATTTATGAATATACTGAAGTGGTTCAATTAGTCTTTATATGGTTGTGAAAATCATTAGATGCAATTGAAACTTATAGGAAATCATTTGGATTGATATCAATCTCAAAATGTTTTGAAGCAACCAAGATCTCGCCGTTATTAACTGATGATGATGGACTTGAAACGGATAAAGACCTTGAATAGCTTAAAAGTGTTGCTCCAGTTATTTGTAGAGGAGTAAGAAACTAAGAATCCCACATCTAGAATTGATAGAAACCAAGTAGGAACTTGAGTATTGATGATGTATAAAATGTCTAGACGTTGACTAACATCAGAAGAGTTAAGATCATACCTGAAGTCCATCGGGTCAACCCGGCTTAAGGTAACAGGTCAGCTGAACCCTTGACAATCCGTCACGTAGTCCCCGAACTGGGAGGGCGGCTAGAAGAAACCAGCCCTGTAATACCCTTGGCATGAACGGATCAGCCCTGGGGTTTCTAAGGGAATGAGGGGGGTCCACGTAGGTTCGGTCGATGCCTTACGCCCAGAACTGGGAAGGCAAAGCGCACCAGCAACCTACCGACTTTATCCCAAAATCTCCACAGAGATCTCAGTCGGTTACAGATCTTTAAGTGTTTAAGCAAGTTTGGACTTCACGCGTCCAAGGGAGGAAACTTCTCCCCAAAGATATATCACATCGGCAGGATATCTACGAAAGATCCTTGAATTTAGGAACTTTCATCTATCCTAAATACGAGATAAACACAAAAGGAAAACTTCCCTCCACGACAATCACCGCCGGCTCTTAAGCCTATAAAAGGCCCTCAAATCGTCCTTCAAAGAACATGATCTCTGAACCCTAAAAGATCACAAGAAACTCTTAGTTCTCACAACTCGACCCAAAAGGATCAATCAATATTCGTTCTTTTACTGTAAAGAGCACCCTGACTGTGTTGAGCGTCGGAGCGGTTTTCGAACCCTTTGCAGGTTTTCCCCCCTTTGGGAACAGACGAACAGGAACAGTAGGCAGGAGTAAGGAGCAAGGAGTAGGAGCAAGGAGCTCGGGCAGGTCCTATAATCGGGCTGCTTTGGGGTTCAAATCGGTACGGGCTCGGGCGGGTAGCTGACACAAGGTTGCCACCCGAGCCCGTCCGTTTCTGCTCGCCAATACATGCGGGTACTGCCCGTTAGCGGGTTGTGGGGCCCGATTTTAGGGACGGGTCGCGGGTACCCGCGGAGGGATTCGGGCCCGTGGGCATTATTCCCACCCCTAGTCATTGGGAATCAAATCGAACTGCCTGATACTTATAGGGACCAAAGCTGTGAGTTGGTCACAAATTGAGGGGCAAAACAAAATTAATCCAAAAATTAAGGTCGCGACTTTGGGGAATAAAGAAAAATATCCGGACAATTGGTCAACTAAAATTGATTTTTTTTTTTTTTATTTCTATCTATTGCTATAGGGCTTCCAATTTTAGGAGTTAGAAAAATAAAATTTAGAGGATCCCGTAAAGAATTTAGAAGGAACATTTATAAACTTAAACAAAAAGTTTTTAGGGATCTAAACCCTAATCTCCTGCCAAGTGTTTTTTCTTTTCTTCATCTTCTTCTCTAAAGCTTTGTTTTTTTTTAATCACTAAACCCTAAGACACATGGAGAACAAACATAATATGTTTAGGATTGATGAAAAATATGTTTTAGGGCTCATAATTAACTGATTTCAAGGGTTTAGAATGTGTTTACCTCTCTTGGGGATGATTAATGGATGAAGAAACTTGCTTTGGACATCCCATGAAAGATTTATTAAGACTTCAAGAGATTTTGTTTGATGATTGTTAGGTTCAGAAAGTTTTTCCCTCTTTATCCCTCTAACTTTGTTTCTGATTTTAGATGAGTATAGGTAATAGGGATTGGAGATTAGAAGAAGATAAGTAAGAAATGATGGAGAATGAAGAACAAAAAATTTGGCTAGAAGTTATGGAGGAGATGAGATAAATGTATTTTTCTCTAGAGAAGAAGAAAGAGGGGAAAAGACTTAAAATAAAAGAAAATAAAAATTTACTTAAAATTAATTTTGGAAACTGTAAATTTCTTCTTTATTACCTATAGAAAAATATGTCCTAAAAACTTTACAAAGAAATATTGATTCTCCGAAGAATTTATTGTCCGCAGATTTTTTTTAATTCCCTAAAGCCGCGCCAAAAATTAAGTGCTAGTACTTCTTTTGGTCCAAAACTATTAAATGAGTTTGTCCCTACCATAGCATGATTTATTTTTATTTTTATTTTTATTTTTATTTTTTTTTTGTTGAGGAACCATAGCATGATTTATTGGGTACACCCTTAATCCAAATTACAGTGGAATTTTTATTGGCGCCTCAGTTTGTCTTAATAGTGCACCGCCCATTTCATTGCGGTTATTTGGATTAGACTGTTCTACGTTATTGGCCCTCCTTAAATTGGGCCAAATCGATTTTAATTGTATATAACAGTGGTGGTCTTGTTCAACCAATTTTATGAACTAAAACCACTTCCAACCATTGATTTTGTTTTGCCAAAAAGTAATATTATCCTACCATCTAACTCTTAACCAAATAAAAATCATTGATATATCCAATTTGAATTTGTCCGACAATAAACTTCAGTGAAAAAGCAAGAGAAGGTGTACAGAAAATGGGATTTAAACAAAAAAATAAATTTTGGAATTTTAGAGCATGGACGATAGAAAACCGTTGACTAACAAGCGAAAATGGAAAAGAGAGTTTTGAGAGAGAGAAAACGGTTATCTCTTGCAACACCAGTTCCGGTGGTTGTTTTTTCAGATTTTGTTGGTCTTTAGGGCCTTTTTTTCGTTGATCTTGAGGATCTTGTTCGAGTTTTTTAGTTTTAGTTAACACTTGAGAGATTTGGCAATGGATTTGGACATAGAATTCCTTCAACAACTTGCAACTCTTACAACAGAGGAATCAGAAGCCATTGTAGCACAAAGCAGCATACAGGAAGTAGCAAATGTAACTTACAGACATTGCTGTGTGGTAAAAGTTCTCAGTTACAAACAGTTTAAGGTGGATTTGCTGATAAGGAAACTTAGAGGGGTTTGGAACCTTCCATATTCATACACATTCACTGAAGTCTCACATAATCAATTCTTGGCAAAAATGGAGACATCGGGCGAAGTGGATTTAGTTACAAAAAAATCCCCATGGATTATTAATGATGATCTCTACTTGGTAGAAAGATGCGAGGCAGAAAAATTACCGATCGACCATGATTTTAATTATGTTTGGTTTTCAGTGCAATTCCATGGACTACCAAATTCTCTCCTAAACATTGCTACAGTAAATTTATTGGCAAATAAATTGGGGGAGATAGTGGAAGCCAAACCAGAGGAAGAGGGGAAGTAGACTACATATGGCAGAGCTAGGGTCAAGATCAATATTTCATCACCACTACCAAAAGAGGTTGTTCTACACATAAGGGGAGGTAAGTCTTATCGTATTTCTTTACGATTTGAAAAAATAGGTCGATTTTGTTTCTACTGTGGATTCCTAGGCCATTCGTTGGATTTCTGCCCATCAAGACTGAAATTGATGGATTTTCTGGAGAAAGATTTGACTGAAGCTCAACGCGAATAAGTCATGACAAAATTACTCCCAAAGTATCCACCGGAATTTAAAGTTTTATCTTTCTGGCAAAGCTCTACCAGGGCGAAACAGCAGCCAATCCCATCGGAAAAGGTAACGGGAGACGACGAACGGTTGGAAGAGGAGATGGCGCCGCCGGTAGCCACTCATCACACGTCAGACCTATCTGTTCGTGGGCTAGGGACAGGAGTGGAAATTGTAAGTCATGTCCCAACTGATTCTCTCATTAACTTATTACATGAAGTGTCAAAAATACCTCACAATAGTGGAGACTCCCACGTTCTCAAAAATAATATGGAGGACCCCACAAAAGCTGGTCAAACGAGTGGGAGTTGGTCACAAGAAAGCTTAACTAAATTTCCAGCTGAATCGGAGGCAGTAGATATTGACGTGGAATACTCCAATCCGGATTTAACTGGAAAACATTTGAAAAGGCAAGCTGGTTCTCAGTCGGGTCAAACAGGAATCAAATTGGCAAAAGGAGAAGCAAAAGAAGTAATGGTAAGGGTCGTGGCGGCTGCTCCCAAAGAGCCGCAAGGAAAATGTTAGTGCTATCTTGGAACTGTCGAGGTCTGGGGAATCCTGCGACAGTCCACACTCTACATCAATTCCTCCGGGCAGTTAAACCTGATATACTTTTCCTGTCCGAAACACGTCTTTTATCAACCTCTAGTTCTCTTAACCTTGACAGATTTGGGCTATTAAATAAATCAACCATCTCCTCAGTTGGTCGTGGGGGAGGTGTGGCACTATTTTGGAAGTCTTCTATCATCATTCAGGTTAAGTCAGAATCTTCCAACTTAATTCATGCCCAGGTAAATGATTTAAATTTTGTTTGGGATTTATTTTGTTTATATGGTCCACCAAGGGATTCGGACAGAGGGACTTTCTGGCTTTCAATGAAGGATTTATTACTTTCTCTTACAACACCGTTTCTATGTATCGGAGATATGAATGCTATTGGTTCTCAAAGTGAGAAATGGGAGGGGCAAATGTAACCCCGTTCACTAACTATTTTTCTGATTTCATCGACGAAGCGGGGCTTATTGATTTGGGGTTCAACGGGCCAACATACACGTGGACCAACAACAGACAGTTGGGGAACCTAATTAGAGAAAGATTGGACCGGGTTCTAGCAGATTCTAAGTGGTTAGATCATTACCAACACGCGGGTGTATTCCATTTACCACAATATAATAGTGATCACTGCCCCATTTTGTTGAAATCAGATGTCCAAGCTTTGCCTTCCCCTAGATCTGACAAATTTGAAGATTACTGGTCGAAGCATTCAGATTACAAAAAGGTTTTATCAAACTCTTGGACCTATCAAAACCAAAGTCTGAAATCCAAATTAAAACAAACGAAGCTGGACTTACGGAATTGGAGCAGACATGCTTTTGGAAATACGGACAGAAGGCTAAAGGTTTTAAGAGCACAATTATTACAAACCCAACTTCGATCACCGGCTATAGATACTCTACAGCAAGAGTCGATATTGCAGGAAGAAATCACTTATCTCGAAGAAGTGCAAAGGACCAAGTTAGAACAAAGAACAAAGCAATTTTGGGCATTGAACGGTGACAGAAACACAAAGGCTTTCCACACTTCAATTGCCATTCGACGGAAAAAAAATCAAATCCAAGCTTTAACTGATGAATCGGGGGCGACTATCACAGATGAAAATTTGATTGCGAACAAGTTAGTGGATCACTTTCAGAATTATTTCAGAGCTACCACGGTGTCACAAATTCCAGAAGAGGTTTTGCAGAGTTACAAACAGTTATCAGTAAATGATCAGCATGGCCTATCAACGATACCAACAGAGGAAGATATTAAGGAGGTGGTCTTCAATATGGGTCCATTGAAAAGCCCAGGTCCGGATGGCTACCCATGCACATTCTTTCAGAATGGGTGGGATACGGTAAAATCAGATCTCATCAGTTTTATATGAGAAACGTTCGAACATGAACATTTTGATCCAGACCTAAACCAAACCAATCTGGTCTTAATACCCAAAACTGAGCACCCATCAACGGTTACTGATTATAGATCGATAGCTTTGTGTAACACACTATACAAGTTCATCACTAAGTTGATCGCCAACAAATTAAGACCACTGTTAGAAGACTCTATCAATTGGAATCAAAACGCTTTTGTACCCCAGAGGCAGATTATTGACAACATAGTAATAGCTCAGGAATGTTTACATTCGATGAACCACTCAAAGGCTAAAAATGGTGCTTTTGCTTTAAAGATGGATATGGCCAAGGCCTATGATAGAGTGGATTGGAATTTCTTTAAAACGATCTTGATAAAGTTTGGAATTCCAAGCAAGTTGCTCAATTTGATCATGGAGTGTGTTACTACTCCATCGTTCAGTGTGATTGTAAATGGAAAACGATGGGGGAACTTTAAATCATCGAGGGGATTAAGACAGGGGTGCCCTCTATCCCCTTATCTTTTCATCCTTACCTCTCAAGCATTATCACTCCAAATTGACTGTTATGAGAGACAATCTCTTTTTACAGGTTACAGAGTGAACAAATTTGCTCCTAGGGTCACACATCTACTCTTTGCCGATGACCTTCTCTTTTTTGGAGATGCCACCAGTCAGAATTTGGAAGCAGTAATCAAAATAATGGACTCCTATTGTAGCTATTCTGGGCAGGCAGTGAACTATAATAAAAGCTCACTTTTTTTCAGTGCTGAAGTACCCTTACAGGTAAAATCTTCCTTTCAAGTTCGTCTAAATTCACCCCTTATGACGGACTCGGAGAAATATCTGGGTATGTTGTTACTTAAACCAAGAAATAGGATCCATGCACATGAATTTCTCATACAGAAATTCAAATCAAAGTTGGCAGGTTGGAAGAAAAAGTTGACATCCCAAGCGGGTCGAACTATGCTAATCAAAGCGGCACTTAGCCCCATCAGTATTTACTTTCTAGGCCTCTCCATTATTCCTCAAGGGACCTTAATTCCATTGGAGAGGATAGAACGTAACTTCTGGTGGGATCATGATGAAAATCAAAGGAAAATGCATTTTTTACCCTGGGAGATTATTCAGAAACCTAAGGAGTTGGGTGGTCTTGGAGTGAGGTCTTTAGCTAAAATTAATGAATCCCTGGTGGCCAGCTTGGCCACCAGGGATTCATCAATAGCCCGGACCAAATTTGGGTGCAAATACTGAAGGCAAAATATACAATTACAGGAGATTATTGGACCGAAACAAAAAAAATTAAATGCTTCTCCGATATGGTCTTCTCTCCTGCAGGTGCGTGAGACACTCCGAGCCAATGTATGCTACCAAGTTGGTAATGGATCTAAAATCAACATTCACAGAGACCCTTGGGTACCTACATTAACAGGGTATATACCAAATGTTAAGGAAAGATTCCACCATTCTTGTCATACTGTTTCAGATCTTATTTCAAATTCAAAGTGGAATGAAGAGCGAGTTAAAGACTTGTTCGAGGAGGAATCAGCACAAGAGATCTTAAAAATACCATTATCAGGCTACTAGACTATGGACAGATTGATATGGGTACCACACCCAAAAGGTGTTTTCTCTACAAAATCATACTTTAGGCAAATAACACAGCAAAATCATAATACAAGATCGACATCAACCTTCCCTTGGATGAAATTATGGAGTTGCAATATTATTGAACCAAAAGTATGCTTATTTCTTTGGAAAATAGTGAATGAAGGTCTACCTGTGCTTAATAGCATAAGAAGAGGAAATGTAAATATTAATCCCCTCTGTCTCCTGTGCAAGCAAGAGGTTGAAACGGTGCACCATCTGTTTGGAACTTGTACCAAGTTTAGAGAAATGATGACCGCGGCTTCCAACAACATGCAAGTAAATGTTGAATCTGATCCAGTCATATTTATACAAAAGCTGGTACTAAATAAAAAAAATGAAAGAGCATTAGTGTATGGATCATACCTCCTTTGGAATTTTTGGAGGGCTCGCAACAACCTCTGTTTCTAAAACCAACCCCTCAACATCAACCTCATAGTGAATCAAGCTTATATCAGATCGAAACAGTATATGAACAGATCAGAAGAGAGCATTCAAAGGGAAGCAAACATCAACTGGATTCCTCCTTCAGGTACTACTCTGAAGATAAATTTCGATGGAGCTATCTTCATATCAGGTGCGGCTATAGCTGTGGTGGTAAGAGACAATGGAGGAAGAATTTTAAACTTTAGAGCGATGAAGATTGAGGCCTTGTCAGCTCTTGAAGCTGAAGCTAAAGCTTGTCTGTTAGCTTTAGAAATGGGTAATGATCTAGGGTTACGGGAGATTTTATATGAGGGTGATTGCAAATCCTTGATCGACGCAATATCCAATGGTGGAGAGGAGGTTACGTGGCGTCTTCTCCCCTTAGTGGTGGAAGCCCAACATTTGTTGACGGAAAATCGTTTTGGAGCACTTACTTTCTGCCCTAGAGATGCAAATAAGGCAGCCCACAACCTAGCCCAAGAAGCTTTACTTCTGAACAGTTAGAGGCACCCGAGCGGGGTTTCGTTTTGTTGTTCTGTTTTCTTGTAACTTCAGTTATTGTATCTCCTTTGGCTTTTGCCTTCAATGAAGTTATTTGATTAAAAAAAAAAGATAGAAAACCTTAAAACAATAAAAGAAGAAAGTGTATTTGCACCCTGTTAAAGTCTTCTAGAGTTGAACGGATTGATTCCATGTCAAACACAAAGGTGGGAGTGGGAGTGTTTATTTTTTTTTATTCTTTTATTTTGGGAAGTGACTACGAAAGTCCTTACAATGACATTTGTACATGAAAGATATGATAACCACTGGATTAAACCTTAAAACAAACGGGCTTAAAGTGCAACTAAACTTTTGACCTAAATCCAATGAAATAAGCAGCTTAAAGCTCATCTAACTACATTATAATACATTTAATAACTCAAGTTTAATAAACCATGAAATCCACCTCATTTCGGAACTGAACCTTGGACCTCCAAGGTTTTGGACTGGGTCGTGGTTAAGTGGGGGCGGACAGGGCGTCCGCCCTCGGCCCCCACCATGAAAGGGGCCCATTTCCCATAAAGGCACACAGTTAAGTTTTATATAAGATAAATGCTATTCCATGCGAAAGTTTCCCACATACACTAGACTTAATGAATGAGAGAATGCCACGTCTTTCTGTCCGTGCAAAAGTTGGGGGTTTTTGAAAAAGTTTGATTTCAGCCCGTGAAAGTAAGTACATTAGCTTTACGCCCCTCCTCTTTTAATTAATCTTGACCATTAAATTGATGGACGGCCTGGATGTTATAAGAAAACACCCAAATTCTCTCTCCTTCCCAATTTCAATCTGACCTAACCAGCTAACCTGTTCTACCTCTCTATCTCTCTAAAAAAACGACCAAACAAGAACAAGCACGACTTCTTCAATTTATTCAACCAATTTATCTTGAGAAAGTGTTATTGAAGCCATTTATCTTGAAGACTCAATCGATTGGAAGCAAAAGGTTACCCGAAATTCGCAAGATAAAGTGAGGTAATAAGTTAGGGTTTTTAATTTTTTTCATGTTTGAATAGAAAACTAAGTTTATTTTTTTAGGAATTTGTTAAATTAATTAGTCAATTTTCAAAGAAAATATGAGGTGTGGTTTATGGGACTTTCTTCCATTACTTTTCTTTAACAGTCCAAAAAGCTAGGTTTACTCCTTTAGGATTTGTGAGGTAATTAGGCCTTTTCATTCTTTTCATGTTTGAACAAAAAACTAGGGTTATTGTTTTAGGATTTTGTTCAATTAATTAGCTAACTTGTAAAGAAAATCTGAGGTATGGTTTTTGAGATTTTTCCATTATTTTTCTTTAACAATCCAAACTTAGGGTTAACAACATCTGATTTTAGTTTGATTGGTCATATATTTGTTAAAGTAATTAGGCCAATTTGTGAAGAAAATTTGAGGTATGGCAGTAACTACTTTTGACAATATCTAGCTTTAGTTTGATTGGTCCAATCTTTATGTTGTTGTATAATGGTTTTCCAATTATAACATTTAGCTGCATTTCTAGTTAGATATTACGTGAATTGAGCTCTTTTTTAATTTCTTGTTTGACTTCTCAGCCGTTGATTCTGTAGAGTAATGACTTCGGAAAGTTCAGAAAACAGAGATTGTGAGCATTATGAGCCTGACAATGATAAATACAAGGTTAGATCAGAAACAAAAGTAGAAATACCTAGGTCTGGAATGGAATTTAATAGTGTTGAAGAGTTTTATGATTATTATCTTCGTTACGCCAAAAAAAGTGGGGCATCCAGTGAAAAAGACATCACAGAGAAGATTACAAGGAATTTTAAGATATGTAGCAATAGCATGTGCTAAGGGGGACGGGGTATAAATCGACATCTACGAATCCTCAACCAAGTAGTATAACTGGTTGCAAAGTAAAAATTAACGCTAAGCTACTTGGTAATGGAAAATGGGACACTACCGTTGTGAATCTTGAGCATAACCATATTCTTAATCCAGGAAAATTTCGTCATTATAGATGCAACAGAAAGATTAACCCATATGTAGCTCGTCAACTTGAAATATATGATTCAAGCAACAAGTGGTGGCAGCTGGTGGACATGAGAATGCCCCATTTACCGAAAGGATGCAAGAAATTACATCGAAAAAAAGATAAGGATACGCCTTGGGAAGGAGACGCGGTGGCGATTCAACAATATTTTTTGGCTATGCAGAGAAAAAACAATGGGTTCATTTTTTCGATGGAAGTAGATCATAAGTCTCGTTTACGTAATGTTTTTTTGACAGACAGAAGAAGGAGAGAGGCATATAAAGAATTCAGAAATGTCGTGACATTTGACACCACTTATCTGACGAATAAATACCATCTTCCTTTTGCCCCATTTGTCGGAGTGAACCATCACGGGCAATCTATTCTATTGGGTTGTTGTCTAATGAAGATGCAGAATCTTTTTCATGGTTGTTTATGACATGACTTACTTATATGAACGAAAGAGCTCCAGGTGGCATTATAACAGACCAAGATGCAGCCATGCAAATTGCAATTCAAGACGTATTTCCTAATACAAAATATCGATGGAGTTTGTGGCATGTAATGAAGAAAATATCAGAGAACCTAAAAAAGTCATAAATAGTTCGCTGAAATAAATTTTACTCTCACTGAACTTGTCCCTGAAACGGTTAACACAGAAGAGTATGAGCATAAGTGGATGCTCACTATACAAAGATATGGGTTGGAAGAAAATAGGTGGTTGAGCCATATGTACGAAGAGAGAAGGCGATGGGTACCAATTTTTGTGAAAAATCATTTTTGGGCGGGAATATCTAGTACTCAACGTAGTGAAAGTGTAAATGCCTTTTTCGATGGATATGTATGTCCGAAAACTACTTTGAAACTTTTTGTTGAACAATATAATAAAGCTTTAAGGGATAAAGTTGAAAAAGAGGCAAAAGAAGATTTTAGGTGCTACTGTTTAGAAATGCCATGTGCGCGTCCATTTCAAATAGAAAAAAAAATGAGGGGGAAGTACACGCTTAAAAAGTTTGGCGATTTTCAAGAAGAATTGAGAGGAAAATTGGCGTTTGATGTAGCGGATTGTAGTGAGTATGTCAATGTCTACGAGTATACTATTTCGGAGGAGAAATAATATGGTAAAGGCTCGAAAACTTTTCCTGCAAAGTTTTTTTAGATGTTCAACAATGTGAAGTTCGGTGCAATTGTTTGTTGTTTGAATTTAAGGGTATTTTGTGTCGACATGCAATAACGGTACTATGTAAGAATAAAATTACTGTCATCCCAGACAAGTACATTCTTTGGAGATGGAGGAATGATGAAACGAGATCGTACACAAAGATTAATGTGAATTATGGTGGATGAGATACAACACCGGTAGAAAAAAGATATGAAGAATTGTCTCAAACCTTTAAAGACGTAGCTTCTACTGCAGCTGAAAGTGAAAGAATTACCAAGCAGTTGAAAGATCATATCCTAAACTTTAAGCCAGTAATAGAGTTCAAAGATAAAGTCACTAGTGGTTCTGTGATAGGCCTAAAATAGGTTTTTTCCCCAAGTGTAGGGGTCAAGTTATAGTAAAGTTTGTAAATCGGGAAATCGTTCCAAGGGACAAGTAATTTTATCTAAATCTTAAATCAACACCACCTTTTGATTATTTGATTTGATTTTGAAAATAATAAAACAATGACAAACTAAATAGGAAGGGAGTAAGATGAGAAAGAAAAATCTAGGATTTAGAATCCACCATATTAGTTCACTTTTTTAACACATATAATTAATCAACTAAGCCTCTTTCTTTATAACTCAAAATTTAATATAATGAACTATATAAATTTCGGGAGGTATTCTTGATAAAAGCATTTCATATTCGTGTATTTAAAGACATTAAAGCACAATCAAAAGGTTTAATTAATCAAATCACATATCTTAAAAAGATCCATAATAAGTTTCATCATAAATCCTAAAGATAAGATTAACTATCCATTGAATCTAGAGAAATATTCATTAAACTACAATTAAATGGAATTACAAATGAAAAATGAAAAGAAATCACCAAAGGAGATCCAGATCCATAGCTCCATGTGCCTCCATGTTGATGTTCAATATTAGCTCCAAATGTGTTCAATAATATGACACCAAAGATTCCAAATAGTAGCTTTTTTAGAAGATGATAGAAGAGAAATTTAGAAGAGAAATAGATTTAGAGAAGAAGTTATGGAGAAATTAGAAGTTTAGATGAAGAAATTATAAGTAGAAATAAATTAGAAAGAAGAGATGAAGGTGGTAGAGAAAGTAGAAGAAGATGGATTTTTAGGGTTAGAACTAGAAGAAGAGGGAAAGTATGAGATTAGAAATTAGAGAAGAGAGAATAGGTTGGAGAAAGAAATAGGTAAGAGGAGGTAAGAAGATGATTTTAGGGTTAGAGAAAGAGGTAGGTTAGAAAAGAATGGAGGCTAAAAGAGGAGAGGGAATTGAGAGGGTTTTCAAGTCTAGAGAGAAATGAGAGAGGTAGAGATTTATTTATAAATAGGTTGATGGTTAGGGTTTTAGGAGTTAATTGGGAGAAAATGGGGGAAAGAGGGTTAAAATAGGAAGTTAGGGTTGCTTTTTACTCAAGAAATGGATAAGCATTGGCTAAGGAATCAACTAGTACAATTCGGGACAAATCTGGAATTTTTGGTAGGAGTTGTGGTGAAAAGAATACCACTTGTCAATTAGTTATAAGCTGAAATTTGAGTGGCACAAAAAGGAGGGGCTAAAGGGTAAATTCGGGGACTTAAAAGGAGAACCACGGTATTCTGTCCGTTTGTGCATTTCGGATGGAACTTCAATGTTTAGCGGGTATACGGAGCTTAGATAGAACAACCACTACATTGCGCCACGTCATCCGCTATTATCCCACCAGCCAGAATGGTGCCCAACAGTGTCCCACTGGTCCACTTCCTTTGACTCCAACTTTGACTTTAGCATATTTCACTCATCTGGACTCCGATTTGACCTCCGTTTTCTCCTACGGGCCCGTCTCGGACGCTACTTTTCACCCATGCACTGACCTTGGCCAAATTACCGGAGTATCCTTGACTCCAAATGACCAAAATACCCTTCATGTTTTTTTTTCTCATTTTTAACCGTTTTCATATCTAACTCTCCAACAGACACGAGATCAAGAAAACCAACCATTTTATTATAATAAAGACTCGAAAAGAACTAACTCGACTTAATTAAACGACTCAGATGGGACATTTTCATGACCCATCATTCTGGTTATACCGTTGATTGTGCAGATAATGCACGACAGGATATTCTAGATCTGGTATCGTGTAAAGCGAAGGGCCGCCCTTGAGAGAATAGATTCAAAAGGAAAAGCTACAAGTCAAAGAAACATGTAAGTAAATTACTTCATTTTTTTTCATACCTTCTTATTTGTTTATATTTGGATTATTTTCCTAATGACCCCCAACTTTATGACCAGCTTCCCGCCTGGGCCCCTACTTTACGAGAAATACCCATATGGCCCCCTTCCGTTATAACACCGTTACTCTCTCTCTTCCATTTCTTTTCTCCCTCCTCCAACATGTTTTCTCTCTCTGCCACCTCATTAAAACCAGCCACATCATCGTCTTCATCGGCAGGGTCGCCGGCCGGCGACCTTCAAAATTTTTTTCTCTCTTTTTTCTAAAAAAAAAAAATATTTTTTAAAAATTCTCTCTCCTCTCTCTCTCTAAACTCCGGCGAAGGGAAACCTTCGCCGGAGTTAGGTCTGTTCATCACGAACAGACCAGATCAGGGTCTGTTCATCACGAACAGACCAGATCAGGGTCTGTTCATCACGGACAGAGACCAGATCAGGGTCTGTTCATCACGGACAGAGACCAGATCAGGGTCTGTTCATCACGGACAGACCCCAGATCTGGGTCTGTTCCTCACGGACAGACCCAGATCTGGTCTGTTCGTGATGAACAAACTCTGATCTGGTCTGTTCGTGATGAACAAACCCTGATCTGGTCTGTTCGTGATGAACAAACCCTGATCTGGTCTGTTCGTGATGAACAAACCTAGCTCCGGCGAAGGTTTCCCTTCGCCGGAGTTTAGGGAGAGAGAATTTAAAAAAAAAAAAAAAATTTTAGAGAGAGAGAGAGAAAAAAAAAAGTTTGAAAGTCGCCGGCGACCTCTGCCGGAGAAGGTGATGAGGTGGCGTTACAGATGATGTGGCGTGACTTGGCAGAGAGAGAAAACATGATGAAGGAGAGAGAGTGACGGTGTTATAACGGAAGGGGGTCATATGGGTATTTCTCGTAAAGTAGGGGGTCAGGCGGGAAGCTAGTCACAAAGTTGGGGGCCATTAGGGAAATAACCCTTTATATTTTAACTAATTTGTAGTTTTCTTTGTTAGTGCACTACTTCTAAAATGCCTGCATCAAACCCGAGTTGTAATATTGTTCGTGATGCGGTTCTTGATTCAATTTGTGATTTAACACCTACACAATAGAGTCGACTGGGTGGAATTGTTACACAAGAAAACATGATCTTAACACCTCGACAAGATATGGTAATTTATAATTCCTCATACTTGTTTGATTCATTTTGAAAATATAGTTTATGTTTTGATGGTTATCTTACCACATGCAAGCACATATGGACTTATTGATGGGCGTACATCGCCCACAAATATACGACCCTCCAGGAACATGCAGTGCGGGATATGACTATTACAGTACATATACAAATGAAGAAAAGGTATATATTTTGTCTTTGCATATTTTAGTAGTATTCGGATTGTATTTGTGTTCTTTTTATTCTTTGTTAACTTATTTTATTTGGTGGAATCAAACTTCTTCATTCTTTTTTCTGTTCGATCATAGTTAACTTATATTTAGCTTGTAATATTGATAACAAATATATGTGCATAACAATTATTCAGAGTGTGCAGTATTTAGCCACTATTTGATATAGGTATTAACATACTTACTCTACCTGCAGGCACATCAGGATGAATGTGATAGGTGATTCAGAGTGGATTTTTTTGTTGAAATGGATTCAGAGTGGTTGGTATAGATTAGAGAGATGAATGTGATAGGTTTTTGGGTGATTGAGAGTGTTTTTTTTGTTGAAATGGATTCACAATGGTTGGTATAGATTAGAGAGATGAATGTGATAGGTGTTTGGGTGATTGAGAGTGGTTTTTTGTTGAAATGGATTCAGAGTGGTTGGTATAGAATAGAGAGATGAATGTGATAGGTGTTTGGGTATTTGAGAGTAGTTGGTAACCATGGCTGGAGATTGAAAGTTGAAATCTTAAACAGAGATATTGATTTAACTAAAGTATTGATTCCTCTCTATTTCTTTTTGTCCCTTTTCTATACTCTGTTTGTTTGTTACTTTTATTTGCTCCACAATACTCAAGCTCTATTACTACAACTATCCATTACAAATTCAAGCTCCACCAGGTCGACACGAAACTGCCTCACTTTTTGCTTGTATATCCAATTTCATGAATAAACATGTTCCTTTAAAGTTGGATGTATCATTCCCTTCAGTTCAAAAATTTGGATATTAACACATGAGTTCTTTCACTGTCTCCATTAACAATAAAAGATCCAACAACATAAAATTGATAACTTTGACATTTATAAAATTGGCATTCATAAGTAAACATTTTAAACATCGACATTCATAAAGTTGTCATTCATATGTAAACATTTTAAACATCTCTACAAGACTAACCATCTCTAAAGTGATAAAGTATTACAATAACAAATAAACGTTCATAAGTAAACTTGACTAACGAATTTACTCATCCTCACCACAAATGGTAAACATACACTAATACAAGAAAGGCTAATACGTTTGGCATAAAAGATATGTTCGCTAATAATTCTTCAACTTTATCCATCTTCATCTTCGGCGGTGTAGATGTTCCAATTTCGTCGTTCACCATTGGCGAGGATGTTGGAGCCGAAGAAGAAGAAGCTGAAAGTCTTGAGTCTGCCCAAATGAAGTGAGATGGATGATCATTCCTCATCAAAAGGCACTTGTAATACAAACGCTCTGGATTTTTCGTGGATCTCGATAGTTTCAAAACCATGTTACCACCACCACAATGACATGGAGTCTCTGGAAACTTAATTTGAGACATCGTGCAAGAAAAACAATATGCTTACCCGAATAAACTAAACCAATTGAATTCGACAAATCCATATATCATTGAATCCATAACAACCATTACACATGAAATCAACATTAGGTTGATAATGGGTGCAAGAAGTTAATTTACAAATTGGCATAAAATCACACATCAGATCCCATATAACCATAAAACCACCACCACATTACACATGAAATCCCATAAAACCAACATAGTGGAAAAAATCTCATAAAACACACCTCATATTTTCTTTACAAATTGGCTAATTAATTTAGCATAGTCCTAAGCAGTAACCTTGTTTTTTGTTCAAGAATGAAAAAATGAAAAACCCTAATTACCTCACAAACCCTAAAGCAGTAAACCTAGTTTTTTTTGGACTATTAAAGAAAAGTAATGGAAGAAAATCCCATAAACCACACCTCAGATGTTCTTTACTTAATTTAACAAATTCCGCAATAAACTTAGTTTTTTGTTCAAATTTGAAAAAAAAAACTAAAAACCCTAACTTATTACCTCACTTTATCTTGTGAATTTCGGGTGACCTTTTACTTCCAATTGATTGAGTCTTCAAGATAAATGGCTTCAACAACACTTCTCAAGATAAATCGGTTGAATAAATTGAAGAAATCGTGCTTGTTCTTGTTTGGTCGTTTTTTTTAAAGAGAGAGGGAGGTAGAACAGGTTAGTTGGTTAGGTCAGATTGAAATTGGGAAGGAGAAGGAATTTGGGTTTTTTTTTCTTATAACATCCAGGCCGTCCATCAATTTAATGGTGAAGATTAATTTAAAGAGGATGGAAGTAAAGCTAATGTACTTACTTTCAAGGATTGAAATCAAACTTTTTTCAAAAACCCCCCACTTTTGCACGGATAGAGAGACGTGGCATTCTCTCATTCATTAGGTCTGGTGTATGGGGGAAACTTTCGCATGGAATATTTCTCTTTATATAAAGTTCAATACTGATTCAGACATGTACTGACTATTAGCTCCACTTGTAAGGATAGTTGGTTTTCATGCAATTGACTTGGGTTCGAGTCTAGTTGCCACATCTTGTAGCTTTATTTTGGATGATGGTATAATTGCTAAATCAATCTCTGTTTTTGCTCTACTACACTTTCTTAACTATTTTATCATCTTAGGTGTATTTCATTCATTTGTAAAGTGTTCTTTAAGAAATAGAAAGCTAAGTGTTCTTATCAAAAAAATATAATCTAATAATGCATAAATACACTCCAAAATACTGGAGGTCCCAGGTTCTATTCCTAAATGAGGTGGAATCCATGATTTATTAAACTTGAGTTATTAAATGTGTTATAACTAGGTATAACCCGTGCCCATGGGGCACGGGAAATTTGGCGAGTCTTATGCGCGTGGTTGAGCACTTAAATCTGAAACTAATTTAGAAATGTATAAAAACCCCAATTTAGAGCCGTTCTATAAGGATGAAGAGAAAAGTTGATCGAGCTCACACATTGAATCATTTACCCAACTTAGCGGAGTTATCATAAAACAACTTTACAAAGAAAACATTCATAAAGAACTTAATCATCTGCATCAACGTCCATGCCACTGCAACAGAAACAAATGATCTCTCATTGTAAGGAAGTATGACGTCCTCCATCTATAATAATGATTCAATGGAGAGAGTGAAATAAACCACGAACGCATACTTAGAACATAAGTTAACCCTTTTCATAAGTTTTATATATCGATATCTACTACAATGTTAATAAAGAGGAAAAAGTTATTTGTCAATAACTGACTGATGTGACACGAAAATGTCACGTTTGGGGAGCCTAACTTAGACTAATTAGTCTTTTTCGAGTGTTATCAATAATATTTTATGTGTTTTTCTTGTTAGGTATCATTTTTGAAGTTAAACATGAAATTCGTAATAAAAAGAGCGAATTACCACTATCATTTCACGTGCCTAAAACGAGAGAAAAAGATTTCAAGCAAATCAAATTACAAGTGGAGGCAATGACGAGTCCGACGGTGAAAACGGAAGTCAATTTGGAGTTCGGACGGGGTAGATATGAAAGATAGAAGGCAAGGTCTTTTCTTGAAGGCACCCCCTTTGGTTCTAATTGTAGAGACTAATTTAAGGCACTCCCTTGGTCTCTAATTCAAAGCCCAACATCTAAGCCCAAGTTCAAGAATACCCAAAGAAGAAGGAAGGTGTAGAGATTTTATGAGCACCCACTTTTGGGTCCAAGTCAAAGTAGTCTAAAGACTTAGTCAAGTTAGAGACTATTCATCATCTTCTACCTTGGAAAGGAGGCAATAAAAAACAAGAGAGAAAGGGTGGCTAGGGTTGGTGTTCTTGGTTGCTAGAGAGAGCTTGAAAGAGAAGATTGAAGAGAGAGCAAGAGGAAGAACGAGTAGCCGGCCTTAGCTTGGTCGGCCAAGCTAGGCCGGCACTACAAGAGCTCGGGTAAGGAAGCCATGGAAGCTGCTCGGGTAGCAGCTTAGCACACGGGACGCATCTGCTCACGGGACGTGCACTGCTGGTACGGGACGGCTTCACGAGAGCAGCAGACCGGCAGCAACAGCAGCACGCGTCTACAGCTCGGGCTGGTGAAAGCTCCGACCGGAACAACACTCCGGGAGCTGTTCCAACAGCAAGGACGCGTCCACGGGATGCGGCTGCAGGACGCGCATGGAGCTGCTGGCCGGACCTTCTTGTTTCTTGGCCGGATTTGCTTTTGGCCGGATTTCTTCCAACTTTGGCCAGATTTTCTAAGGTGTTTTAGCTAACTTTGGTGTGTCGATTATATGAGATGAATTGTGATGAATTCGTGATTATGTTTAATATGATTTGATGTTTTGATTATAAATTGATGTTCATTTATTTCGATTATCGTTTTGATCGTATTTTCATGTGTCTTGTCAAGTACTTCACATAGTTAATAGACGAAACGAAGTATTCGATATCGATCGTAGTCTAAGTCATATTTTCATGTGTCTTGTCATGCACTTCACATAGTTAGGCGACTAGACAACACTTTCGTTGACTCGGGATCAACCGATTTAGACGTTTGTTTGACTAAGTATGATCTCCGGATATATGTAGTACTTAAAGACATCTACTTTAGGAGTCGAACATCGATTATACCTTGAAACATTAGATCGAACTACACGTAGTCGTAGGTTTACCATTATCGGATTCTCGGTTCGACACCTCTCTCACTTATTTGATATTTGTGCGAGCTTAGGCTATATGACCGAGTATTGTCCCATGATCCGTGTTCCGCGAGAGTCTTCTTCTAGTTATACTCATGTGCCTTATTACGAGGAGATGTCTGAAGTTACTCTCCAAGTATTTTTAGAGTATCAAACTAGATTCAATCGAAATATAAAAGAGATCACGGAACGGATTCTCAATATTGTTGATAGAATCGAGTCGGAGCCTATCATCGACGAGGAAGGAGTTTGCGCACCCCAAACTCAAGAGGAGACTATGAATGATGGTGAGGGTAATACACCTGACTCTAGTCTTAAGTTAAATGTCGAAGAAGCTCTTGATAGACCTTTTGAGATGGAATTGACCGATGAACCTTATTGCTCCATCCCTCGACCATTGTCATCTCAGCATGACCAGACTACATTAGATTTTAATGTTCAAGATGATAGCTCTATGAGCAAGTTTGGGGATCACACGGTGTTGAACTTTTTAATTTTTAGCACTTGTGATTACTTGGATGAGTTATGTAGAAGTGAAGGTGTTGCAACCAACTTTGAGGCTCCCGATGCCTTTAAGGATGTCGATGACATAGTAGTTAGAGAGATAGCGGATAGCTTGTTGGATTATTTACCTAAGGAAATTATGGACCTTGACTTGGTCCCCGAACCTATTGCCTTATCCTTAGAATCTAGTTCGACCTTCCACATGATCTCAGACTCGGTTGTTGACCCCTTCTGGGACACTTCAGACGTCTTCCCTAGCATGTCTAGGGACTTAGTGGATGTTTTATCTACTAAGCTTGAGTTTGACTTTTTGCCTTCGACTGACCTCCTCTCACTTTACTTCTATTTCGATCCTTTTGACGACTTCTTAGTCGTCGCCCCTAGCATTCATGCTGACTTAGTGGCCCGTGCATCCACTAAGTTTGGAGATGGCCTCTTTTCGGTTTTCGTCTCACGCGCACTTCTTTGGTTAAGTATTTTTGTGAGACTTTTACCATTTGTATATAACTTTCTTTGGGTTGACCCCCAAATCTTCCGTCTTTTGCTTTATGATCGTCAGGCTGACTAAGTTGGGCCTTGATGTTTGTGGGTAACATCTCTGGAAACCCTCCGCGAGACATAACTCGTGCTCTTGTGTGAGAACAAGAGAATCAAAGGCTAATTTCATAGCTCAATGCAATCGTGTATAGTGGTAGACTTTATATGGTCATGTCTTTTATGTGCTTCATTCTCATTATATTTTTGGATATTTTAGGAGCATTTCTTACGTGTTTTACTTCTAAGGCGTGGTTTATTCCAAGTTTGGGGATGGCGTGAGCTTGGCATTAACTTGGAACCTCGTTATACATGAGCCTTGGTAGTATCATCTTTTATCTCCTTTGGTTATGATAATATCTCTCTACTCTTCTCTTTAAATTGATGTGCCTCTTAATCATTTGGTGAGTGTATGCTTAGAATATTGAGGACAATGTTAGTTTTAAGTTTACTTAGAAAAGAGCCTTTCTCTCTGAAAATAACTTGCTTCAAAAAGAATCTCTCTCTATAAAGAACTTACTTAAAAAAGAGAGAGAGAACTGAAATAAAAAATGGGAAGATGAGGAAAAAGATAGAGAAATAGAAGAACATTATTATTTCTTTGAAAAAATGAAGATGGCTCTCGTCGTTGAGAGGAACCCTAGGTCGAGCGATAAATTGGGAGAGCGAGGGACTGAAACAAATGAAGAGGGGGAAAAATGGTTGGAAAGAAGAGAAAGTAGAGAGAGGAAAAAAATTGAGTGGGGAGTTGAAGAGAGAAAAGTTGGAACGATTGATGTTCTACGAGAAAAAAAAATGAGTATATCTCATCCGTGCAATCAGTGTCCCTGTCATAGTAGAGGGATCTGAGGGTTTGAATTCAAGGGTGGAGACTTAAAAGGGGAGGTTTGAATACAACTCATTAGTCTTTTGTCCTAGTCACCTTGTATTAATTTTGTCCTAGTCATATTGCATTCAGTTTGTCGTAGTCAGCAATAACTCATTCTGTTTTGTTATATAGATGTAGTTATATGAGCTTTAAGCTGTATATTTCGTTGGTTGCCCAAGTGATCCAATGTGTTGGAGGATCTAGGTTCGATTCTCAGAGGATGTGATTTCCATGGTTTATTGAACTTGGGTTATTAAGGTATAAATAATGTTGTTGGGTTTTAGGTCATAGTTTAGTTGGGTTATAGGCTCGTTCTTTGTAAGAGTTTAAATTCGGCAGTTTCGTGCTTATCACATCTTTGATGTATCAATTCCAATGTAGTGACTATCGTAGATCGTAGTCAATTTCCAAAAAAAAAAAAAAAAATAATGCATAAATACACACGTGAATCATCTATAATTTTCATCATCTTACATTTGGTTCAATTTTTTGCCAGTAATTTATTTTTTGTACCAAAGGCCCACAATTAAATTTCGCCAAGGGTCCTCACATTCTTAGCCACGACTCTAGTTTTGGAGTTTATATCAAAACTATCAACCACTTAGGCAACCAAGTGTTGACGAAGTGTTTATTTTTCTAAAGGGCACTTTTAACAAATTTTTTCAAAAAACAGGGGCACCCTCAGCTATAGGAATTATTAGTATTGATAGAATTAGGGGCGCCAATAAAACTAACGAAATTACAAGCTGCTTTTGGGCTTCTGGCATAAATTCAAAACCCACCATTTTTATTACATACACTCATACCAAAGGTTTTTTTTGAGAAATCGACTACGATGTACGTTAGTCGTTACAAGGCATTGATACATCATGAAGATGTGATGAACACGATAACCGCCAAATTTAAACCATAATGAAAGAGGCCCAAACCCGGCGATGAAAGGGGCCTAAAGCCCGACGATGAAAGAGGCCTAAAGCCCGACAAGTTTATTACATTATTTACTTCATATATACAGAGGATAAATCTTGATGGCAAACTGCTTCAACCGAGACTCGATCTCACAATAGCGATGTGAATATAACAACAGGGTGAGTGTAGTTAACATTTCTCAAAATTCTATATGGTGATAGGATTATTGGTTCGGTTCAATTACGATTCGGTTCAGCTATGGACCCACTTTTGAGCCCAAACGGAAACCACTAATAAAGGTCTTCAATTCCAACTTTTGTTGTGATCTTAGGTTTTCTCTCTCTCTCTCTCTAAAACAGAAAACGAAAGGACAAACCAAAAGCTTCGTTTTAGGGTTTTCATTTCCTTTGAATCGATAATGGCAGGAGCAGCGAGATCAGGTCTCTTTAATTTTCTTAAGACTGGAAATCGTCTTCAATCAACTGATATTCAAGCCGCCGCTATGTGGGGTGTCTGTGCTGCTACCGGTGCTCTTTGGGTCGTTCAGGCAAGATTTTCTCTCTCTAAAAATTTCCTCAATTGAATTCCTTATGTATTTTATTTTCGATCTTATCCATTATCTGTTTGATCCATTTTGTGTTGGTCAATCCTTTTGTGTTCATCTGATTTTCTAATATTCGATTTTGTTGGAGGCGTGGTAGATCTAGTTTATCTTATTTATCGCCTAGAGATTAAGCGTTAATTTGTTGTTTAATCTAATCTTTGTTGAAGAATTACCTATTCATCTGGTAGTCAATTAGGAGAATTGAAGCCATTAGTTGAAATCTTCAATGAGATCTCTTTAAAAAGCTTTTAACTGAGATCATCTGGTTCATTATTCTCTAAAGCTTTGTTTGTTATGGTGGCATTTGGGAAAAACTGTTTGGGTTTGAAATTCTTTCAGTCTAGTACTCTAGTCTGTAATTTCCTTCTATAGTTTCTCTGTGGAACCCTAGTTTTGGGCCTTCGGCAGTATTCCACATGTTTTGTTATATTTGCTCCTCAAAGATGAATTTTTTTTGTTTAATGATGTGTTTGGGTGAAGCAACTAAGAGTCCCTGAATCCCTTTATCCAAACACACTATTAGTTCTTTACCAAAGCTTCCATTAGTCTATACAAATACATTACCTAGTAATCTAGTATGAGGAGTCTGAGGACATAAACATTTTTCGGTGTATGAATTTTTTTTTACCAGACTACAAGTAATTGGTTGGGGGGTGGGTAGAAAGAAAATGAAGAAGAGGGTATGAAAACTTATTAGATAGTTTATGAAATCTTGTATGCCGGGGAAAAAATTTCAAAGTCTTTGCCTGTTATGAAATATGATTGTCTTCTTCATCAATGGACGACGTCCATTTTCAATCTTAACCCTGGGTTTTCTTTTGAGCTACTGAGTTCATTTCAACTGTGACTTTCTTAGTTTGAACCATCTAGTTAGTTGATATAGCTGGTATTAGTAGCGATTTGTTCATCTATCGAGACACATTCCATCAGTTGATATGTGTTCTCTTTTGTTGGAATATTCTTTTTGAACACCAAGAGCTCTTCTTTTGCTCGCCTTGAAATTTACCTGTTCACTTGTGACATGTTGGCATGAACCAAGGATACTAGTACATGTTACTAGATTCAGATGGACCATTTGTTTAGTAAAACAGTGATTTCACCCTCTCTTTTTTTAACAATTCGATTGGTCCTGGACGATTAGATCCTCATTCTGAATGTTGTAGCTTAGACTTATTGTAATGTTTCTCCAGTTAAGACTACTTGCTGATTAACTCCTACTATTAACTAGACTTATGTCATGTTCTTATTGTGCTTTTAGTTTTAATAATAAAACCCTGATGTTTGTTTGACAGCCATTCAACTATTTGAAGAAGACGTTTTTTGAGAAATCCGAAGAAGGGAACTGAGTTACGGTAACAGGTCTACCGCCCAGCAGAACAGTCTCAGTTTGCAGTTCTCCAATGGGGGAGGAAACACAACTCTTTTAATAATGCAACTCACTTTTTCTTTTTATTGTTTCTCAATTTCGTATTTGAGGCCCTTTTGTGACAACTCAATGAGTTGTGTTATGGAAAAACTGAATTAATTTTGTTACCTCAGCTTTTACTTCTGAATGTGATACTCTCTTTTTTTCTCAACTCTTCATTCTTCCCTCTTTAGTCTCACAGTCACTCCCTCTTCATTATCACTTTCCTATTTTTCTCTGGTTTTTGGGTTTCTTTAAGAAAGAATAATATATTAACTGGGTGCTAAGAAAGCACCAAAAGAAAAGTACAAGAGTTACAAAGAAGAGTTACATTTTGGAAAGGAAGGACCCCCAAGCATAACATAACAGACAACTGAATAGGTTATTGTTGGCTACTTGGCTCCAATCAACCGAATGAATCAAGTATCTAGTAGGCATGCACCACAAATGAATCAAGGCTTTTATTTATTTTTTGAATAAATCGCCTCGGTCTACGTTAATCGTTACAAGGCATTGATACATCATGAAGATGTGATAAGCACGATAACCACCTAAGTTAAACCATTCATGAAAGAGGCCTCAAGGCCAACAACATGAAAGGGGTCTAAAACCCGACAAGTTTATTACGTTATTTATACTTTTAATAACTCAAGTTCAATAAATCATAGATTCCTCCTCCGAGAATCGGACCTAAGACCTCCAGGGTTTTGGAGTCTATGTCAACACTTTCAACCACTTGGGCAAACAAGCGTTGATAAATGAATCAAGGCTTCTATCAATTGTCCTATACACGTATCAGAAAGGAAATTTTAAAAACACTCACCATTTTTGTTATATACACTCACAACAAAAACATTTTGTTAGTCAACATTTGGCAGCCAAGTGGTGGGTAATATTGACATAAACTCAAAAACTCTAGAGGTCCTAAGTTCGATTTCTGAAAGAAGTGGATTCCATGATTTATTGAACTTGGGTTATTGAGGTATAAATAATATTGTCGGGATTTTAGACCATAGTTTAGTTAGGCTATAGGCCCGTTCTTGTAAGAGTTTGAATTAGGTGGTTATCGTGCTTATCACATTTTTGATGTATCAATGTCATTGTAATGACTATAGTAAATCGTAGTCAATTTCCAAAAAAAATTTATTTTTGTTTAAACTGGTGAGTGGTATTTGACATTTTGCTCCAACCAAATAGACCACCAAATGGCCACTAGGGTGACATTCGAGAGAAACGTCTATCTTCACAATCTTCTACAAGGCGAAGAAGGTATTCAGATACTGAGACAAGGGTCGAGTGCATACAGTGACCTCGTGTTGCTTATTGGGTCTGGCTCGACTTAGAAAAGAATGAGTTGGGCTGGCCCCAACCGACCCAGACCGAAAGAATGTCAGAACGCCCAGGGGTTTGCTGAACCTCAGTCCGGCTTGGCCCTGCTAAACCTGAGCAAGATTGGTTCTATGCAAATCTAAAAGATTTAGAAAGTTACGAACAAACATAAAGATAGCATATCTAAAAGATAACAAATCTGAAAGATAACTAATCTAAAAGATAACAAATAAATTACAAACTTACCAAACAAACTTACCCAATTAAATCAAAAATTCACTTACCCGAAAAAGATTACGAGATATAAGTTACAAACTTACCCAATAAATTACGGGAAAGAAAGATTTTATTGGAAAAAGAAAATTCTATGCTATAAAAGTTACAAACTTACTCAATAGATTACACTTTTAAATCCCTTAAAATTTTATGAGAAATAAAAGATCTTATCACGTATAAAATACTCCTTACTTAATCCAGAATAGTAGTAAATAAGGGTTTTTTGAGTTTACCTCCTCAATACTAATTGCTAATTGAGTTTACCCCCCTCAATAATTGATAATTGAGTTTACTCCCCCTCAACTTACTACTTTTATGAAAAACACTAAAACAATGTTTGATGGTGTGTGGAAAATGAGTATTTCTACCAAAAGTAATGATTGGGTAATGTGATTTTAGTAATTGTAATACCATAGTATGTTAGATTTTAGTCAAGGATATGATTCGTAAAGGCTTATTTTGTCCGTAAACTATTTAACTTGTGATTCATTTTCTTTACGCGAAACATGACCCTAATATTTTGCCTAAAATAGTAAGTTTAAGGTGGTAAACTCAATTACCAATTAGTATTGAGGGGGTAAACTCAATTACCAATTAGTATTGAGGGGGTAAACTCGAAAAACCCAAAAAATAAAAATAAAACGTGTGAGGTTGGACTTTGCCCAATCTGGGCTCACTGTCGGGTCGGACTTTGCCCCAATCTTTGGCTCATTTTCGAGTCGGACTTTGCCCCAATCCTAGCTCATTGTCGGGAGGACTAGCCTGCAGGGTTCAGATGAAACTCAACCGGGCTTATCATCCATACAAGTCGGCCGGGAAGCCCCAAACGGGTCAAATCCATGCTGGTCTGGACCGATAAGCAACACTATATTGATAGATTCAAAATAGATAAAGATTAAGACAAGGTGGTTTCTTGGTTTGTAGATACTATATTTTATTTGGAGAAAACCATGGTTTAGGAAGGGATGGATATGGAAAGATAGATTAGTAGATAGATGTTGACTCTCTCTCGTGCTTCTCAGTGAACAGAAATCGAAGATATATAGAGAAGGAAACGAGAGGTACAACGGAGGAGAAAAAATATACAGTAAAAAAGAGAGGATGAAAATTAGAAAGAAAAGTTAATTAAAGAAAAAATATACAGTAAAAAAGAGAGGATAAAAATTAGAAAGAAAAGTTAATTAATTTAGAAGGTAACTGAATTGTCAGCTAGGAGAAGGTAACTGAATTGTCAGCTAGGGGATCAAAGTTGGAGTTAGTCAAAATGTATAGGTAAAAAATGTGAATCAGTAGAAATAGGGGGCCAAATTATAATTAACAAAATAAGTGAACATTTGATCCAACGGCCAAAATCAAACTCTAACGTTAAAACATCAACCTCCAACGTAAAACTGATAACGGCAAAAGTGAAAGCACCACACTTCCATATCACGACACGTGGCAAATAGTACACGTGGCAGTAGATACTGACCTATCATTACTCTTCGTTTAAAATTAGAAATTTTCCAAAGATTTTCTCGTCTCCTGATTTCAACTCCAAGACAGAAATAGGGCAGCAAACAGGGTACCCTCCTCACTCTCTCTCTCTCTCTCTCTCTCTCTAGAATCTTACTGCCCCTGTAATTTTCTGATTCTGTTTTCTCTCTCTAGAATTTTTGTTCTTTCTATTTCTTATTATTATAATTACTATCTCTCCTTCCCTCTCTCCATCTCTTTCTCTGACATTTGATAGGGTTTCGATCAGTATTTGTTTTCAAGTTCTAATCAAAGGGTTTGATTAATTAAGGCTTATAAGTAGTAGTTCATAAAGATTTGACATTTCTTCAATTTTGTTTTTTAAACAGAGTTTTTGAAATTAATGGAGAAAGAGCTTCTTGAGTTATTTGAATCCGTCAAAAAGGCGGCAGACGTTGCTGCCGGAGATGGAGTTGGTAGTGGTGGTCCGGAGGAAGTTCGATGTGTTGATGGATTGAAAGAGCTAAAGAAATTTCCTGTCACTCTACAACTTCTTGTTGCTACCCAGGTAAGTGAATTCTTGGGTTTTATTGATTTTGATTCTTGTCACATTTTCAATTCGAATTAGGATTTTAGTTTTTTTTTTTAGGGTTTTGATTAATTCAAGAGTTATGATTCTCACATGTTTATTATACTAGTTTTATCCTTAGCGCATTATTACATTTATAACAACAAGTCTATATGACCCGCCTCCTTGGACTCTCACTTGAACCGCCTGAGAGAAACAAGGATTTCTCTCACAGGCGGTTCAAGTGGGAGTCTGAGGAGGTGTGTTGAGTATTTTTGCATTTATAAAAG